>NC_140488.1:19586689-20786689 GCF_964271855.1 Acomys minous | reverse complement strand
TTGCGGCCTTTCCCGGGACTCCTAAGTGCTCTGAGGCCTGTTGCGCAACACTAAACTGATAAAGGAGTAAAAAGAAACACCCTGAGCGACAGCAGAAGCCCCAAATGGAGGTAGGTCAGAGATAAGCTATCCAACCGTTTCAGGTATAATGAGCGCCATCTGCTCGGGGGGGGGGGGGGGATGGGGGATGGGGGTGGGGGCCTAAAACACAGTGGCTGTGAGCGTGAGAGCCTGGAACACTGTGCGTGCGGTGAAGCACAAAACAGAACGGGTCTCTGTCGTCCCTGCCTTCATTTTTCCTCTCCCACCTTCACTTCAGGTCGCTTGCTACTTTGTACAGAGGCATGTTTTTACTCAAGGAGTATCTCTCCTGAAATCTGCGGAGCCTGATCCATGTCATTCCTGTATAAGGTTGAAGGCACAGAGCTGAGTCATTGTCCTCAGGCCCCAGTTGCCTTGGAGTGCAGGCAGAGAAGGCTTTTACGTAGGGCAAACAAGCCCAGGAATTGAACAACTATTGACTGGGGACCCTAACCCTAACCCTAACCCTAACCCTAACCCTGACCCTGGCATAGACCACTTCACAGGATGGACCACTGGCCTCTCCAGTGAGATTGGCAGAGGCAGCGCACCTTCTCTGAGGTCTGGGCCTGGCGTGCCTTGGGGTCCCTCTGCGTCATACACCAGACTACCTTTTTGCACACGCACCAGACTCCCATGCTGGCCACGTAAGAGGCAGTGTTGGGCTGGGTGTGGTGGCGCACACCTTTAATCCCAGCACTCGGGAGGCAGAGGCAGGCAGATTGCTGTGAGTTCGAGGTCAGCCTGGTCTACTAAGCAAGTCTAGGTCAGCCAGTCAGAGAGACCCTGTCTTGAAAAAAAAAAAAAGGCAGTGTTACTCCCACTTTGACCTTTCCCTTAGGAGCCTGGCTGGGCCTCAGGGGCTCTCCAAGTGCTGCACAGAAGTCCCTAAGCCCCTGACACGGAATTGAGCCGAGAAGTGCCACCAAACTTTTCTCAAGAGGCTGACACAGCTGACACAGAAACCATGAGTGGGCCACTCACAGGACCTCCCTCCCTCCCCTGTCTGTTGTAACCCATGTCATTTCACACCAATACTAGGCAGATTCAGGAATGCCACATACCCCAGGACACCCTGAATTTGAGATCACATGCTCTTCCCTGTAACTCCCCATGGGTGACCCTAAAGTAAGTGTTGGGCACAGATCCCCCAGGAGACCACCCAAAGCGTCAACGTGGGAGGCACACACACGCAGAGAGGGTAGCTAGGGCTGTGAGGACTGGTAGGCAGGAGTGTGACCCCAGAGCTCCCCTCATGAAGCAGTGAACACAAAGGGAAGAACGCTTGCGTCCAGGGAGAGTGACACCGGAAGAGCCAGACTGGCCACATGAGCAGAACTGTGTACAGTGACCAGTGGGCAGAAAGATGTGTCTTTTCACGTCTCACACGCTAAGGGGACAAGTCAGGACATGTGTAGCGAGGACCGGAGCGGATGCACTGTAGGAAGCTGGGAGGCTGTCCTTGAGATGCAGGTGTGTGAGTTGTGCAAATTTTCAAGACTCCAAGGCCCTTTTGATCATTGTGAAATCGGTCTCACTCAGAAGCCCCTCCCCCAACCCTCACTACAGCAAGGTCTTTTCAGTTTCCTCCTGCACTTCTTCCCTGTTCCAGGGTTTGCCGGTGACCATGGCAGAGCAAGGGCCCTGGGGGCACAAAGGCTGGCTAGGGACTTTTGCCCTACGTAAAAACCTGGGGGCTCACAGGCTGTGGGAGCATAGTATGGAGCTGCCTGAGGGCCCTGCCTGTGGCTCCCCTGAATTATCCTTAGGGTTCGGGCACTGCTGTGCACACCAGAAACCACCACACAGCCCCTGACTGGCTTAAACCCACAGATTCCCCATTCCCCAGACTCTCTGACTTTTCCCCACAGCTAATCAAAACGGTAGCCCATGCTTCATCCCTGTGTACCCTGCCCCCCACCACCACCCCTGCCCCTGTACTCTCACAGGTAAGCTGTCACACACATTTGGCCTTGCAGCACAGCAGAGAAGCCAAGGCCCCACAGCTTCCCCCTACCTGTTTTCCTGCCTCTCATGACTGCCCTGTCATCCAACACCTCCAGGGAGAAGCTGCTGATGTCACTGTTAGGACCCATGCAGTCAGCATGGTGGGACAGACAACGAACAGCTATCCCAAGAGCTCTGACCCAATCCTATTCCTGTGTAGTCATAAACCACGAGGACGGAGCATCGAGTTTTGGTTTTTGACGGAAACAGGAGCTGCTGGGCGTTAACCAAAAACAAACGTAAGAGCTGCCTGTGTCCTGTTGATTCCTAATCAAACCTGAACCACGCAAGAATTAGACAACACAGTGAGGGACCTTGACAGCCCAGGTAGTTCCCAAGGGGTGTCAAGAAGGGCCATGAATGCTTGGGTATGGCCAAGCCATGTTGTAGACAAGGTGTCACCATGGAGACCAAGGTGCAGTGCAGGCTGAATGTGCTTTGGGGGAGGAAGTGGGGGCACCATGGACTTGGCTGGTCTGTAGTGAGCTGCACATCTGGGTGCGGTGTGGGCTTTTCATCTGTGTCTACAAAGGGATGCACGTTGGTAAATACGCCTCTAGCACAGGCCTGCTTCACTAGGTTTTCGGGGCCCTGGGAAGAAACTGCTCCAAACTAGGTGACTGAGGAAACAGGCAGATGATGTACTCTGCGCTCTGCCGGCTCAAATGCGGAGCTTGATCACATCTTGCGGCCATCTTGCTTGTTCTACCTTCTCTGGTGGGCGCAGCTGTGTTCTGTGCCTGGCAACTCAGGGTCTTCCCCCTATCTTCAGCTCTCTGAATCTGCTAGTGTTTCTCCGTTGCTTGTAGGTTTTACTTGCAACATAAACGATAGGTCTTTGCCTGGGCTTGCCCAAAGAGGCCAGAAGAAAGGGTCAGAAGCCCTGGAGGCAGAGGCATAGCAAGCACAACCCACCTGATGTGAGCACTTGGACCCAGATTGCTGGGCTCTCACTGAGCCAAAGGTGCTCTGAATTGCTCCGCCTTTCCCCCCAGGCTCTGAGATTGGTATTTTTCTAAGGGTTCAAGTGATTGGATTTAGGACCCTCTCTAATCCACCGTGGCCTTCTTCTAACTTAAAGTACATGTACAAGGACCTTATTTCCAAATGAAGTCATGTGTGCCTGTTACAGACTGACATAGACTGTGTGACACTGTTCCAATAAGTCCAGTGCCTGTCAGTAACAGAATTTACCCCCTTTCCCCCAGCTGTTAGCTCTCTGAGTCTATTCACACCGAGGCTCAGGGTCATCCAAAAGGAAGCACTGTGAAGGGTTCCAGAGAGTGAGCTGCATGTTGAAGCAGAGCTGCTGTGTCCCTTGATAAGGGACTGTGGGTCAAGGAGAGAGAGAGGGAGAGAGAGAGAGAGAGAGAGAGAGAGAGAGAGAGAGAGAGAGAGAGAGAGAGAGAGGGAGGGAGAGAGAGAGAGAGAGAGAGAGAGAGAGAGGGAGGGAGAGAGAGGGAGAGAGAGGGGTGGGGGCGGGGAGGGGGGGAGAGGGAGACGGAAACAGAAACAGACACACAGAGACACACAGAGAGAGAAGGACAAAGACAGAGACAGAGACAGAGAGAGGAGAGAGACAGAGACAGAGAGAGAGGCAGAGAGAGTGAGGAAGAGAGAGAGAGAGAGAGAGAGAGAGAGAGAGAGAGAGAGGGAAGGAGGGAGGGAGAGGGAGGGAGAGAGAGAGGGACAGGGAGAGGGAGAGGGAGAGGGAGATAGAGAGAGAGACACAGAGAGAGACAGAGAAAGAGAGAGACAGCGAGCACTCAGCAGTTAAGAGCACTAGCTGCTCATCCTGAAAACCTACCTGGGTTAGCTAAACTTCCATCACTCAGCAGGAGCCTCAGAAAACAGGGGACTCCAGTCTGACGGTATGTGCCACCCCTTCTGTCCGCCTGGTGTACTGCATGCATGAGATGTGCAGCCAGGCTTGTAGGGCCAAACACCACACACATATAAAGAGATTACATTTTAAAAAGTAAAGTGACCATGGGAGGAATGTTTAGAGCATGTGGAAGGGAGAAGCAACCAAGAAGGCAAACTCTATAAGTTTGGGGCCAGGAGGACAGAGAGGTAGCTCAACAGTTAAGAGCACTGGTTGTTCTTTCAGAGGACCTAGGTTCAATTCCCAGCACCCACATGGCTGCTCAAAACTGTTTGCAAGTCCAGTTCCATACAGTCAGGTAAAACACCAGTACCCATAAAAATAAACACATGAATCATTAAAAATAGAATTTGGGGTCAAATTTGATGAATGGCAGGGAAGACCAGAAACACACGGTCCTTAAGAGAGACAGGTCACCAGCTTGGTTCAAAGAGGCTAAGGACTTCTCAGGGGAAACACGTTTATGCCAATTCCATGGTTTTGGCACCAGATGAACTATCCCAGCTTGTGGGGTTCGACTAAAACGCGAGAGGAAGTTCACCAGTTGAAAATGCAAGACACAAAGAAGGAGAGAAGGCTGATTTATCAAGCTCTCAAACTTTATTAGTCAGGTAGCAGGTTTTATAAGTCAGAAGGCAGGGGAGCATATTGCTATAGCAACCCAACTGCAGGCTTTTCTCAAAACGTAGGGACTTCCAGGCAGGGTCATAATGTCCTGTCCCACAGGGCATCTTGCTCTGTCTTCATCTAGCTTTAGGCTAGCTGCTAAAGCACAACAGGGTCGCTCCATCTCTATCTGTCTTTAGTCTAACTGCCG
This sequence comes from Acomys minous, assembly GCF_964271855.1. NCBI lineage: Eukaryota > Metazoa > Chordata > Mammalia > Rodentia > Muridae > Acomys > Acomys minous. The sequence continues at coordinate 20,781,899 of NC_140488.1, read as the reverse complement.
ACCCACAACAGGCTCAGCTGGTGTCTGGTGAAAGGCAAGCTTTGGGAAAAACAGAGACTTAAAGGTGCAGACTCTGACCAGATGGCTGAGCATTGGCCATATGGCCTATTGTCCCCAACAATGAATGACATGAAGAAAAAAAAAAGGAAGAAATGACTGCTCCTAGGTGTGGTGGAGGGAAGGAAGGTCTATTGTAGATGTGGTGGAGAGCACAGGCAGAGGCAGAAGCATCTGGAAGAGCCCAGAGTGGGTATGAGCATCAGACTGAGTTGGGCCAGATGAGCTGAGAGGGGAAGGAGAAGGGAGAGTCTGGAGAACAACAGGCCAAATGGGGGGGAAAAAAGGCCACCGTAGTCATCTGGATGGGTTATATATGGAAGAGCTGCTGGGGCGAGAGTAGCCAGCTCAATGCTTGGTCTAGAGACATTTAGGATAGGGGGCAGGGTATGCCAGCCCTGAGGACTCTGTAAGAGGTAGGGACTGAGAGATGCTGGGAGAACCTGGCAGCCAAAGTCAACTTTGATATGTCAACGGGCATCCAGGCAATACTTTATGTCATTTTCTTTTAACAGAAGGATCTCCTTAAATTGTCAGGTGAGGCTTGAACTCAGGTGCATCCTAACCTGGACTCTAAAGCAGCAGGGACTCGTGGCCAGCGCAACAAGCCTTGGGTCCCTGCCCTTATTTCTCTGGTTCTAAATGAACGTGTAATTTGGCCTTCAAGGTTGTACTGCACTTTGTGTCAGCATGGAGACACTTTGGTGGCCCCAGTTGACCTCTGCTGATCACCAGCCGCGGTTTGACATTTCCTAGAGAGCTGTGAACAAATAGAAGTGCCCAGGCAGCCCAGATAAGATACCAGCCATATGCCAAAAACCCTGTCAACACAAGTCCAACTGTAAAGACATCGGGGTCGTCTGCAGGTGCATAGGCTAAGGGTTTTACTTATAGGAGCATGAGTGATGAGTGACTCAAAAGAAGCTGTGCCGCCACCCTCCCCCCAGTCTGAGTAACAGTGCAAAGAGTCACATCCCTGCGCCTACCACTGAATGACTTGCAGGCTCCTCAACAAGGTGACAGAGAGGCTCCCTAGCGACCCCCCCCAACCTTGAGCTTGCAATGGTCTACTCATTGGCTAACCCCATGAAGTAGCCTTGTATATATTAAGTTGCCAACTTGTGAGATTTCTCTCTCCATGAGGGAGGGTTTCAACTCCCTGGTCACCTCTATTTGATGGTAGATCGGCTAGAAGCTTCTAGGTCCAGTTTTGGCTTGTCATGGTGTATGTGCATGTGCTGCCACAGGCCATGTGATGATCTTCCTCTTGCCATAACACCTAGGGGTGATGGCCTGATTGGAAGGAGAAGAGCTTGGCTGCATCTCCGTGGCTGCTGCTGCCGCTGCTGCTGCTGCTGCCGCTGCTGCTGCTCCCCTCTGCCTTACCCTTCCAGAGTCAGAGAGTTTCCCACAACCCCTCTGCTTCTGGCGAGTGCATTTGTAGCCTTCATGCAGTGGCCAAAAGGATCACTTTCCTTTGGAATCTATTAAGGTCCCTGGAACCTTCCTCATGGTGGGTGGTAAATGGCTCTGCCTCAGGAACTGTCAGTCATGCCGGAACACTGAGCATCCTCTAACGTAACGGTGGATTTCCAGCCTCTGAGAATCAGGGAGGAGAGCCAGTTCAAGGGGCAGCAGGAAAATGTGAGGAGAGAGCGGTTTCCTCTAGAACACTAGTTGATTTCAGGAAGCAAATGACCTAGGAACACGCCAGAGGCAGCCTGAGGCAGCCTGATGTGCCGCAAGACCCTCAAATGGGTCAGCCTTGTATTCCCTGGCACGTTTGCACTTTGCACGCTTGGTTCTCTTATCCCCACCTCCTGAGTGATGGCAGCACGGGTGCAGATCATTGAGCCTGGAGCAAATAGTTCACTGAGCTTTACTGCAGGGTGTGAGGCAAGCCAGACAGTCTACCAACTGTGCTATACCCCAAGCCCACTAATGTGGTTCTCACAGGGGCAAATTAGCTAACGTTCCTATCACCACTTTCAAAACATTTTAAAAGTCTGAAATATTTGCTCATCGTTGGTACGAACAATTTTTTTAATTTAACCAGTCTTGAGAAGTATAGAAAAACATACTTCATTTTGTTTTGCCTAGCACCTGTCTCATGACAAAATCTGCTAAAATTATTTCTGTAGTTCCATCGTGTAGCTGAGTTTCATGATTTCAAACACTTGGCCCATTCAAGTGTTTGGCCAATTTCTTTTCTTTAATTTTTTTAATTAATTTATTCTTGTTACATCTCAATGGTTATCCCATCCCTTGTATCCTCCCCTTCTTCCCTCCCTCCCATTTTCCTCTTATTCCCCTCCCCTATGACTGTGACTGAGGGGGATTACCTCCCCCTGTACATGCTCATAGGGTATCAAGTCTCTTCTTGGTAACCTGCTGTCCTTCCTCTGAGTGCCACCAGGTCTCCCACATGCCGGTAGGATTTGATGAAGGAGGCAGAGGCAGGAGGATCACGAGTTCGAGGGCAGCCTGGGCCAATTTCTTAAAGATTTACTTTATTTTTATTATGGGTCTGTACTATTGAGGCTGATTGTGCTCATCAGTGCAGTACTGGGGATGGCCTGCAGAGGGCAGAGGATCTCCTGGTGTTGGATGGATAGGTTTACTGGTGTGCTGCTACTGGTGCTGTGAAGCAATTGTGGACCTCTGCAGGCCCTTGTTTTGTTTCTATTAAGTTTGATCTTCTTCTCATTGGTTTGTATCTGAGTTTTAAACTGTACTTATTGATCTTATGGACTGTAGAATTGAGTGGTACTCCACGCATGCTCTTGTGGTGCTTTGAGCGTGCTTACCCTCCCTTTTGCTCGCCTTCCCCGTACCCTCACTGCTGTCCTCTTCCCTTCTACTGCCTCTTCCACCATTGCGTTTCTTTCTATTTCTTTTCTCTTTTTAAAAGTCTTCATACATGAGTGAAAGTGTATAATGCCTGTGCTTAGGTTTCTCATCTTGTGGCTTCCGATACAGGTTCAGTCGACACATGAGCCCTTCTGTGGTTACAGGACTGGTGTGAGAGGATTTGCTCATTCTGCTCCCCCATGTTCTCCCTATTTTATGGGCTCACACTTTGGTGTTATTTAAATTCAATCTTTTTTTTTAGCTTTTAAAAGATTTATTTGACAAGGTTGACTTAGCGCAATACACCTAAAGAGAAATCACAATACAATGAGAGACTTAAATCAAGGCCTCAGAATTTCATATAAACACCAAGACCAAAAATCCTAAAGTAATGGTATTGTGTCTGAAATTTTCTCCATTAACCTAAAAAGAAAAACTTTAAACTCACGTGCCTTACAGGTTATCAAATGAAATTAGAATGAGCAAACGTGCCAAATGTTTCACTTTGCAGACACACAGCTCCTACATTGAGTTTTACAAAAAAGCACGTCTTTTCAACTTGCATCAACGGTGTTCGATGTAATGAATGATTAAGAGCAACATTTGACATAATTCAGCTGCTTTAACCTAAATACACTGACTGCTACGTGCATCCTACAGTAACTAGAGAAAAGCTGGGAAATCTTTAGCAGCTTCATCTCGCTCAACTCTGCCCCATCTATCACTCTAGGTGGCTGCTCTGTTCAGCACTGAACCTTAGTTCCTTAACAATGCCAATATTCACTCAGAGCAGGCATAAATCACAAGGCCGGGTTGCAAAAACTGTTAAACTGGAGGGTTTTTTCTTTCTTTAAAAAAAATTTTTTTGACCAAAAGTCAGTGATCAAAATCAATTACATCCCCCATGCACCACTCATACTGGACAATGCTAGAAACCCCTCCCATTCCATTCACGCCCACAGATGCACGGCTTCCGCTACTGTAGGAGCTACTGTTCACTGTTCCTTGGCTACCTATGCAATGTTTGATTGAAAATCACTGGAGTTTTCCTGTAAAACTTGGTCCTTCGTCGTACTCAAATTCACATCCTCTTTTTTTGGTCATTTATTGTTAGTGAGTATTATGCATCTTTAAAAAAAAACCACGTGCCCTTTCAAGAGACATTTGTAGGCTGGAGACGTACTCAGGAGATGTGGTGCTTGACAAGTGTGCTCAAGGCCCTGAACACAGTCCTCAGTACTGCAATAGACAATGGTTGTGTACAGTTATGTAAATGATTCATCTAATTCTGAGATGATATAAATGTTTAAAGCCATGAACTAGACTCTTCTGTTACTAGGATCAATAGGTTGACATGTACCCTCGTGTGCTGTAAACTAGGCCCCATTTCCCTTACATTCCAATGCATACTCAACTTTGCCCTCATCATTTGCTGCTAACCAATAAAACGCTGTGTTTGAAAATCAAACATTAGATACCTGGCCCACAGCTCAGCCTGCATCCCCAGAGTCCTCTGGTCATCAGGGACCACAAGGTAAGTAAGACTCACCACCACCACCACCACCACCACCACCACCACCCCCGCCCTCTGCTCCACATAAAACACTCTAAACTGAGGTAAACTGGACCTGTTCTCCAGTGCTCCATTTTCTGGCCCACAACTTGGCCTGCATTACCAGAGGCCTGCCAACACCAGAGACAGCCAGATGGCTAAAGACCAGCATAAGAACACAAGCAACAAGAGCCAGGGCGATACGGCACCACCTGAGCCCAGCTACCCTACTACAGCAAGTGCAGGCTATCTTAGAACAGTCGGAGCATGAGAAAAAAAACCTTAAACCCCATCATAGGGATGATAGAGATCTTTAAAGAAGAAATCAGTAAGTCCCTTAAAAATTATAGAAAAATACAACCTAACAGGTATAAACATGATTAAAATGGTTCAAGACATGGAAATGGAAAACCGCAGCAATAAAGACAGCACAAACTGAGAGACTCCTGGAGATGGAAAAGAACAGAAACTACAGGGGCAACCTCATCAACGGAATACAAGAGATGGAGAGAATCTCAGGCATAGAAGATATGATAGAATAAATTGATGCACCAGCCAAAGAAAATGTCAAGTATAAAGAGTTTCAAACACAAAACACCCAAGAAATTTGGGACACTATGAAAAGACCTAACTTAAGAATAATAGGAACAGAAGAAGGAGAAGATTCCCAGCCCAAAGGCCCAGAAAATAATTTCAACAACAAAAAAAAAAAAAAAAAAACATGTCCCTAACCTAAGGAAAGAGATTCCTATAAATGTACAGGAAGCTTATAGAACACCAAATAGATTGGACCAAAATAGGAAATCTTCCTGCCACATAGTAAGCAAAACACAAAATGTGTAAAACAAAGAAAGAACATTTTAAAAATGCAAGGAAAAAGGTCAAATAACATATAAATTACACATATGTAATTTATATATATATATAAATTTATATATATAAATATATATTTATATATTATATACATATATAAATTAGAATTACACCTGACTTCTCAACAGAGGCTTTAAAAGCCAAAAGGCCCTGTGAAAATGTCTGGCAGATGTCACTCCAGACTGCTGTATCCAGCAAAATTTTCAGTTGACATAGATGGAGAAAACAAGATAACCCATGACAAAACCAAATATAGATAGTACCGTTCGAGAAAACCATTCCTACAGAGGATATTAGAAAGAAAACTCCAACACAAAGAGGTTAACTCCACACAAGAAAACGGGAAATAAAGAAGAGAAACACACACATACCATCACCACTGCCACCCCACACCACACTACAAAATCCAATAACAAAATAAAACTAATTGACAATCATTAGTCATTAATGTCTTTTGACAACAGTGGAATCAAATCCCCAGTAAAGACGCAGAGGCCTAAAGAATGGATGCGCAGACAGGCTCATTATTCTGTTACATACAAGAAACACACCTCAGCAATAAAGATCAGCATCACCTCAGAGTACAGTACAGGGAAAAAAATTTCCCAAAGAAATGGATCCCAAAACATTCCCAAAGTAGCTGTTCTAACATCTAATAAAATGGACTTTCAACCAAAATTAATCAAAAAGAGATGGAGAAGAGCAATTCAAAGGAAAACTCCACCAAGATGACATCTCAATTCTGAACATCTATGCCCCAAATGTGAGGGCACCCACATTTGTAAAGGAAACAATACTAAAGCTTAAACCACACATTGAACCCCACACATTGATAGTGGGAGACTTAACCACCCACTCTCACACATAGACCGGTCACCCAGAGAGAAACCAAACAGAGAAAGAATGCCGCTAACATTTTATGAATCAAATGGACCAAACAGATATTAACAGAACATTTCACCCAAACACAATAGAAAAAACCTTCTCAGCACCTTACGGGATCTCCTCCAAAACTCTTCATATAATCAGACACCAAGCAAGTCTCAACACACACCAGAAAACTGATATAACCCCCTGTATCTTATCACACTGCCATGGAGTAAAGCTGGACTTCAACAACAACAACAGAAACAACAGAAAGTCTACAAACTCGTGGAAACTGAATGACTCTCCACTCCACAACTAATCAGTCCAGTAAGGAATAATAAAAGGAATTAAAGACTTTCTAAAATTCGATGGAAATGAAAGCACAACATAGAAAACTTAAGGGACACAATGAAAGCAGTGCTAAGAGGAAAGGTCATAGCACTAAGCACCTTCCTAAAAAATTAGGGAGATCTCATACTAGCAATTTAAAAGCACACCTGAAAGCCCCAGGGAAAAAAAGAAGCAAACACACACACACACACACACACACACACACACACACACACACACACACACAGACAGACACACACACCAGGAGGAGATGGGAAGAAATAATCAACTCAGGGCTGACATCATTAGAAACAAAGAGAACAACGAAACCAAGAGCTGTTTCTTTGAGAAAAATCAACAATTGGACAAAACCTTAGCCAAACTAAGCAAAAGGTGGAGAGACAGAACCCAAACTAACAAAACAAGAAAGGAAACAGACACCAGTGTAGTCCAAAGAATCATCAGGTCTCCAAAAGCCTGTACTTCCACAAAATTGGAAAACCTAAATGAAAGGCGTGATTTTTTGATACAAAACATTTTCAAAAGTCAAATCAAGACCAGGTAAACAATTTAAATTGGCCTATAAGCCATAAGGAAACAGAAGGGGTCATTTTAAGTCGCCCAATCAAAAACAAACAAACAAACAAAAAGCCAATAGAAACAGAGGGAATGTAGCCAAATTCATTCTATGAGACCATAATCACCCCGGATACCTAAGCCACACAAAGACTCAACAAAGAAAGAGAATGTCAGACCAAGCTCTCTCATGAACGTTGATGCAAAAATACTCAATAAAATACTTGCAAACTGGATCCAAGGACATACCAAAAACAACAGCCAACATGATCAAGTAGACTTCATCTCAGGGATGCAGGAGTGGAACAATATATGAAAATCCATCAATGTAATACACCGTATAAACAAACTGAGGGGGAAAACTCCACATGATCATCTCATTAAACACTGAAAAATCCTTTAACAAAGTCCAACACCCCTGCATGTTAAAAGTTCTGGAGAGATCATAGCTACGAGATGCATACTTAAATATAATAAAGGCCATATACAGCTGATAGACATCAAATTAAGTGGAGAGAAACTTAAAGCAATTCTGCCAAAATCTCCATATCTACTCAACATGGTACTTGAAGTTGCAGCTAGAGAGAAAGGACAGCTAAAAGAGATCAAGGGGATACAAACTAGTAAGGAGGAAGTCACAGTATCACTGATTGCAGTGATAATATACAGTGATATGATAATATACAGAAGTGACCGCAAACTTCTATGAAAGAAATCCTACAACTGATAAACACCTTCAGCAATGTGGCTGGATACAAAATTAACTAAAACAAAAACAAAACCCCCCAATATCCCTTCTTTATTTAAATGATAAGTGGGGTGAGAAAGAAATTAAGGAAATGACACCCTCACACTAGCCACAGATAATATAAAGTATCTTGCTCTAACTTTAACCAAGCAATTCAAAGACATGTATGAGAACAACTTCAAGTCACTGAAGAAAGACATTGAAGAAGACATCAGAGGATGGAAGGATCTCCCACGTTCAAGTATCAGAAGTATTAACATAGTAAAAATGACCACCTTAACAAGAGCAATCTACATATTCAATGCAATTCCCCTCAAAATACCAACAAAATTATTCACAGGCTTTGAAAGAACACTTCTGAACTTCATATAGAAAAATAAAAAACCCAGAACAGCTTAAAAAAAATCCTGTATAATAAAAGAACTTCTGGGGGAATCTTCATCCCAGATGTCAAACTGTACTACACATCAATAATAATAAAAAGTGTATGTTATTGGCATAAGAGCATGTCAATCAATGGAATCTAATCCAAGACACAGAAAAAAAAACCCTGCACACTCATGGACACTTGATTTTCTACAAAGAACCCAAAACCATACAATGGAGCATCTCCAACACCTGCTGCTGGTCTTACCAAATGTCTGGATGTAGAAGAATGCAAATAGATCCATATTTATCACCACACACAAAACTAAAGTCCAAAAAGATTAAAGACCTCAACATAAAACCAGACATACTAACTCTGTTAAAAGAAAAAGTGGGTGGAAAAGCGTGAAACTCATTGGCACAGGAGACAACTTCCTGAACAGAACACCAATAGCTCCAGCTCTAAGGTCAACAATTAATAAATGGGACCTCATGAAACTGAAACGCTTCTGTAAGGCAAAGGGCATAGAATAGGAAGGCTTCTGTAAGGCAAAAAATGCAGTCAAGAGGACAATTTGGAAGAGATCTTCACCAACCTTACACCTGGCAGAGAGTTAATGTCCAGAACATATAAAGAGCTCAAGAAATTAATCCATAACAAACCAAATAACACAATTTAAAAACGGAGTACACCCACATTTTTCTCTGTGATCCCTCTCCTACCTTGGTCCCCTCTTTAATCACTTCTGCTGTCTATTCTATCTCTCCTTCTGAGTGAGATTTAAGCATCCTCCTCTGGGTCCTCCCTGTGACATATCTTCTCTGGGTCTGTGAATTGTAGCAGGTTTATCCTGTACTACATGGCTGAAATCTGCTTATAAGTGAGTACACAGCATGTGAGTCTTTCCGGGTCTGGGTTATCTCGCTCAGGACGATCCTTCCTAGTTGCACCAATTTTGGGCAAATTTCATGACTTCTTTGTTATAAATAGCTGAGTAGAGTAGCGCTCCATTTTGTAAATGTACCATAGTTTCATTATCCTTTCTTCAGCCGAGGGACACCTAGGTGTTTCTAGATTCTGGCTATTCTAAATCAAGCTGCTATGAACCGAGTGGAGCAAGCGTCCTTGTGGTATGGTGGAGCATATTTCAGGTATATGCCCAGGAGTGGCACAGCTGGTGGTCTTCAGGTCCATCTATCCCGAATTTTCTGAGAAAGCACCAGATTGATTTCCACAGTGGTTGTACAAGTTTGCACTCCCACCAGGAGACCTGGGGAAAACAAGGGCAGGAGGACAAGGGGCTTGAAGCGAGAAGAGAAACCGTGGGCTGGGGAATCTCTGAGACGAGCTGGAGACCGAGGACAGGGTAGACCGCTGGGAGGATATGAGGGGGACTCTGGCTGCGACTCCTAGTACCAGGGTTCATGGAGCCTGAGGAGGACACCCTCCAACTACACAGGAATTCTACTGGAGGGAGGAGAGCGCCAACCCACCCACAAAGCGGTTGGCGCAAAATGAGCCCTACCTGAAAGATGTTCAGGGATAAAGAGAGAGCAGAGGTTGAGGCAAGCATATGGAGTCTTGTGGAAACGGGGTGAAAAGGATAGAAGGACTTGCAAGGAGCTCCCCAAGAAGACCAACAGAGCCAACTAACCACAACCCAGAGGGGCTTGCAGAGACTGAAGCAGCAAGCAAGGACCATGCATGGACTGGACCTAGGCCCCCATCCAGAGGTAGCCTATGATGGCTTCATTAGCTTGGGCTTCACGTGGGTGCCCTAGCAAAGGGCGCAAGACTGTTGCCAGCTTTTTGATCACTTACCATTGGCGGGGCTGCCTTGCCAGGCCACAGGGGAAGAGGATGTGCTCAGTCCTGATGCTGCTTGAAGGGCTGGGATAGGTTTGGTGGTGGTGGTGGCTCCCCTTTTCTGAGGAGTGGGGAGGGAGTATGGGGGAAGAAGGAGGGAGGGTGGGCCCAGGAGGAAAAGAGAGGGAAAGTTATTGGGATATAAAGTGAATAAATAAATAAATGAATAAATAAATAAATAAATAAATAAAGTGATGTACGGAGCTTAACAGAAAAATCTCAACAGAGGAACATCGAATGGCAGAGAAGCACTTGGAGAAATGGTCAATATCCTTAGTCATCAGAGAAATGCAAACAAAAGGACTCTGAGATTCCATCCTATACCCCTCAGGCAGGGGAAGATCAAAAACTCAAGTGACAGCACATGCTGGCAAGGAGGTAGAGAAAGGGGAACACTCCTCCACTGCTGGTGGAAGTGCAAACTGGTACAACTGCTTTGTAAATGTCACTCAGAGGAGGAAACAATATAGACATCTGAAATAGATGAAGCAGGGAACAGTGTGAGAGGTGTGGTGGGGAACCAGGTATGGGGGTGCTGATGGTGGTGGTGGGCTAGTGTGGACCAGGGGGAGTGGCTGTGTGGGATAGCTGAGGTTGGTGGGGGGAGGCATCTGCAGGACATGTGAGGCTCCAGGAAGTCTGTGGTGGTAAACCTGGCTGGAACTCCTAGCAGCAGGGGAGGTGGAGTGGCCACCTCCTGTGGTGGCTACCTCCTGTGGCAGAAAAGGACTTCCAGGAGAGGGGGGGGTGCTAGCCCATACTAAGGACATCAGACCCAGGCAGTCCATGGGTGGCCCCAATTGAGTCTCATGGCACTAAACAGAGCTTCCCACTGACACTGCTGATGAGATTTTGCTGTTCTTCAGACAGGGGGCTACCGTGGCAGTCATCTGAGTGGCTTCACACAGCAGCTGATGAAATCAGAGGCAAAGACACACAGCCCAACATGAGGAAGAGCTTAGGGAACCTTCTGCAAGAGGGCAAAGGAGGACCGAAGGAGCCAGAGAGATCAATGACACCACAAGAAAGCCTCCAAACGCAACCAACCTGGGCCCACATGGGGCCACAGAGATCGAGCCACAAACTGGAGAGCATGAATGGGACAGTTCTAGTCCCTGACAGGTAGGTGACAGGTGCACAGCTGGGTCCTCCTGTGGGACCTCTAACAGCAGGAGCAGGGGCTGCCTCTGACTGTCTTGCCTGCCTTCGGGTCCCTTTCCCCTAACTGGATGGTCTTGCCTGGCCTCTATAGCGGAGGGTGGTGCAGTCCTGCTTGAATGCCAAGGCCAGTTGATAGCCATGGGAGGGCTCCCCTTCCCTGAGAAGAGAGGGAGTGGGACATGGGAGAAGGAGAGGGGAGGTGAGAGGGAGGGGCTGGGAGGAGAGGAGGGGAGGGCAGGGGAATGGGAGGGGAGGAGGGAAGTGAACATCTACTGAGATGTAGATGAAATAAGTAGATTAGTTAACAGGAAAGGAGAGCCACTGGGGTCTCAGGGCATGAGGGTAGCCTCAGTCATCTCATTTGGAGCCCAACTGTAAATCTGGCCACCTGAAGGCTGGCTGGGCTGGTGTTCTGAGAGACAGTTGGATGCTGGAGATGTGGATTAACCTCAGCAAAGAGTAAACACTAGGTAAGGAAGGAAAGGTTAAAGCTGACCAGCAAAAGGAAAGGAAAGGAAAATCAAAGATCTTGTACACCCGAGAGGCGTGTGTTTATCCTGATGACACCTGCCCATTACACGGAACACAGCATTTAACCGTGGAAAAAAGGCACCTCTCTGGCTTATTATGGACCCTTTGGTTCCCAGATGTGACACTTCTGTGGCGCGCTGTTTTGGTAGGCCTTTAGTGTTTATCTGCTGTGATAAATATATTTTCCTACCTCTTTTTTGCTATATGTTTTTACAGTCTAAGACAGATGTTCCAAGTTAGATTGATTTCTTTGCCTCAGTGCAAACATCATGAACTAACGTTTGTTCTGTTGTATTTCTTGTGTGTTCTGAAGTTTGGAAACGAGGTCTTTTTCTGGAGCACCAGCACAGGCTACGGAGTCCAGGCTAAGCCCAAAGGAGCAGAGAAGCTCCTGCCTCAGATGCCCAAGTGCTGGGCTCACATAAAGACAACGCAGCTGCCATGTTTGTGTTTGACCGCAGCACAGTCCAGGGTCTCTGATTTGTAGAGAATGTTCTAGTGTGTACATAGTGGCATGTTCCTCCACCCTGAGCCTTTGAACTTCGTTTCTGTTCCTTGCTTTATGTTACTAGCTCCCGGGTAGATTAACTACAGACCTTCACTGGGAGCAGACACTTCTGACATTCCCACAGGAACATTTCCAGCTTTTTCCCCCCACGGTGTGTCTTGGTCATTACAGCCTTTCATAGCTTCTCCTTCAGACTATGAAAGGGCCGTGAGCACGGGAGTGGTTCCCAGGAATGAATGACAGCTGGCCAGTAGCAGATCTCTTGTCTCTGGTGCACAGACAGAGCGAATGAACCACTGCCACAGTCTCTCCTTACCACGGAAGAGTACACTGATGGGGATTTGAAACCAGAGCCGTAAACTAACACAGAGCCAGTCCCTACGTATCATGGTTTTACTTAGTGTATGGATGTGATGCGACGGTGTGTGTTTGTTCGTGTAGTTTCTGTGTGTGTATGTGTGTGTGTGTGTGTGTGTGTGTGTGTGTGTTGGGGGTGCCTACACATGTGTAACGGCTGTAGGAAGGTGGAGGGTGACATCACTTGAGAGGCTTTCAGGTTTTTAGTTTTCTATTTTTTTTTTTTAAATACAAAAATGAATTTACGGCAGGTGGTGTTGACATAACTTTTAATCCCAGCACTGAGGAGGCAGAGGCATGGTGATCTCTCTGAGTTTGAGGCCAGCCTAGTCTACAAAGCTATAGAATGTATTTAAAAATTTCCCCCCTTTTAACTTAGACACACAGATTCATACTTCTGCCAAAGAGCATGGCATAGCAACCAGGCTCTGGGGCCTGGGGTGTCGTTTGGGGAAGGGAAGACACAGGCTGGGAAAGACTCTTTGGGGAATACAACTAAGGAACCTGAAAGGGCATTGCATGAATCTGCACCGCTAAACACCCTGCCTCGGGTGGCTTGTGAAGGGGAGGACCACCCTAAGGATGTCTGTGCTCCTGAAGGCTCCATCCCTGGGCTGCCAGCCCTAAGTCAGAACACTGCTGAGACTTCCTGAGCCAGCAATTAGGGGGGCATGAGGTGTAATGCTCATCATTCCATCAGAGCTGTTCACTCTCATGAGGCTGCCCCCCTCACTGGGACCCAGGCCCCCTGCTGTCTCTGCCTTTCCACAGTTAAGATTACCAGGACAGCCCACTCTTTATGTGGCTTCCAGTGACCAGATGTGGGTCCTCCAGATGGCAGAGCAGGCACCTAAGCTACAAAACTGTCCCTCTAGCCCCATCCTGTGCTCTTGGTGGATTTCCAGATTGCTTGTGCTACTAAGTGCCTGCAGGTTGGTGCTTTTCTCTTTCCAGCTTCATAATGTATGCATCCTTTCCTTTGTCAAACTGTGCTGGCCTGAGGAAACAGGGTGCAGCTCATTCTGTTTGTTTCAAGGCTTTGGGGCAGTCAGGGGAGTTCAATATTTAAAGAGACTGACCCGAGAAGTGACAAACAGGGCAAGAATGTACTCATAGCACCAGAATGCTTGCTGGTGCAACATCCAGCTGCTGTGTGCATTTGAAATACTGTATCACAGAGGCCTGGGCAGCACAAGGGAGCTTGTGTGGCTAGTGTCTGAGAACTGGGGGCAGAATGATGCAAAGTCCCAAACCGCCCATTGTGAAATCCCCTCCAAAGTAAATACTCCTTACAGACAGACAGTTTACTTACTTTCCTTTTTTTCCCCCCCCCTTTTGCTTTTGAGGCAAGTTTTCTCTGTGTAGCCTTGACAGTTTCAGAACTCTCTCTGTAAACTACCCTGGCATTGAACTCACAGAGATCCACTTTCCTCTGCCTCCCAGTTCCTGGGATGACAGGCATGTGCCTGCGACAACTGCCATACTAAGAACGGAGAGTTTCTCTATTTCCACTGTCCCTCTCCCCTCTGCCTCAATTATCTCTCCTTTTCTTGGTGTCTTGAAACAGACTTTCTCTGTGTGGACCCAGCTGGCCTCGAACTCAGAGACCCGCCTGCCTCTGCCAGCCCCGAGCTGGTTTGAAAGGCTGGCTGTCCTGGGACTCACTCTGTAGACCAGGCTGGCCTCAAGCCCAAGAGCTCTGCCTGCTTCTGACTGCCACCACCACTGACCAGACTGTTTTGTCAACTAACTGTGTTACCCAAGCGCTGTCTGTTTCATCTGGACCCATCCTTTACGTGACTTCTCTTACTAGTGAATGCGCTGTCCCCTTGTGATAATCTCCTTAAAGCCCACAGCCCCTCCTTTGAGATCCTAGCATGACTAGCTCCTTTGTTAACCAGCTCTTAGCGTTTCAGAAGCCATTTTGCCCCCAAGTCCATTTTGATTATAAGAGGGAAATTAACTTCAGGTTTTCAGGTCCTGCCTTCCTGAAACCGCGAAGGTGCACTGCTTGCTGCTTAGAATCAAGCAATAGATAGTAAGTGCGTGTTCTGCTTGGGTTCAAGGTAAATGTGAGGCCTGTTAGAGTTAAGGCCCCAACATCAGGCTATGTTCCTTATTCCTAGAGAGCTGGAACACCACAGGAGCTCCCCTAACCTAAGCACCAGCCAATAGGCTAAAAATGCTTTGCCTAGCCTCTCAACATTGTGCTAAGAACAAAACTGATTCTTCTTGTGTTTAGCTAATCAAAATGATGTGATGCTAGACCCTGCCCCCCTCTTCCCTGCTCCCATCCTGGCTGTTACCTGGTTAAGGTTTTTCAAATTAAAAAAATAAATAAATAAACCTGCCTTAGAGGCACCCTGCATCATAGTTAGGCTCTCGAGTTCTTTCTTTGTCCCTGGCTGAGATCAGGCTTGGGTTACGGCTTCGTAATAAACCTCAGTTATCTCACTGGGATTGCTGATGCAATGTTCTGTGCGGGATGTCTTGTGTTATAAAACCTTCTCTGCATGTGTCCATTTGGAAAGCCTCAAGGCTGTCCTTTCTGTGAATATCTTTCTGCCTCAACACTTTTAAGACTCAGTTCAATTAGCAACAGAAGTCCTTTGTCCCATCCCGCCTTGAAGAGTAGCTTTGTATGTAGGCCAAGCTGCCACAGAACTGAGTGTGGAGGCCACCTCGTCCTCAAGCCTGCAATGGCTCCTCCTGGGATTCACAACAGCAGGAGTTACAGAGTGCACAGGCCTGGCAGCCAACTCCAGAGCTGCATGAGTTGTGTCAGCTTGGGCGGCCAGAAGAATGTAGCCCAGACAGCTTGGCTGAGAAAGGATTCTTCACAGTGTTGGAGACTGATCATCTGAGATGAGCATGCCAGTGCGGTTATGCCGCCCTGCACACTCTCCTCCTGGCTTGCCAAAGCACACACCCTGCAAGCTGGTGGGTCTGCACAGGCTTCAGAGAAGAGCTAGCTCGCTGGGGTTCTGTATTCTAAAGGCAGAAGAAGCTGAATGCAGCCAGAGGTAGCCACCGCACCCCACCTCACCCCTTATCCTGGTGCAGCACCCCACCCCCTCTGAGCACATGTCTAAGCACCACATGACATTGTCACGCTGGCAGGAGACCAGCCAAGCAGCAGTACAAAGACAACTGGTGTTGGAACTCCAGAGTGAGGAAAGTCGCCTTGCAGTGCCACAGCATGTGAGCTTGAGATGCCTGTACCCTGTGGGACATGTGCACTGCTGCAACTGAGACAGCTGCAGAGGAGACCTTCCGCATTTGCATTTGAAGGGTCACAGGGGCATCAGGCAAGGAGGGAACACAGACAGGAAGGGGCAGAGTCCTAGGGTCACCTGGCTGGTAGGGGGCAGCTGCTGCTGGGTTACTATTTGCAACTCTGCAGGTGTTCCATAAACTCACAAATCCACGTGGTCCTTATGGAAGCCAAATTACCACATCCATGATGACGAATAATGCTCTTTCAGTGTGCTAGGGGTCTGGTTCCAATGGTTTGACTACTCACCCTTATCTTACCTCAAGCATTCAAAAAACGAATTCCGATTTTAGGATGCTCATGGTTTGTTCCTAGCCCACCACTTAGTTGCTGGAGGGGCTGGGTCTTCACTTAGTCCTGTCCTTTCACACGTTATGTTCTGTACAAAGCAAGGAGACTGGGGAATGAACACTGACTAGGCATTTAGCCTGACAACCGGCTCCCTACCTAAGGCATGCTGTCACGTTTACTCTTCCTTCTCTCCAGTTTTGGGAAACCTCCTTCCCTTCCCTTTTATTTTTGGACACTGCCTTGCTTGGTGCATTACTTGGTAAGCCTCTTCCTCCTCGCCTTTGCTTATGCTCTGCTCACAGCATCACCTCTTGGTATCCTGGTGCAGCATATAGAGATTCCTTGACATGTCACTCCCCTGATACTGACTGATCACAGTGCGTCCTTCTTCAAGAGGGCGGCTCAGTAGTCGGCTGGCTAATGTAGCAGGTTATTCTAGGTGCTGGAAAGCATCCACTCTGCAGCCAGAGTGACTGCTAGCTAGTCCTTGCCACACAGATGCCATAAGAACTAGCTCTCAAGGCTGTCCAGAGCCTGGGGTCTTGGGAAGGGAAACACAGCAGCTGGCAGGCGAGGGAGGGGCTTCGAAGGAGTGCAAGAAAACAGCCTCATTGCCTGCCTTTTCTGCTGTGACAGTGGGCTGCACCATCACCCAAAGATGCCAGGATTCCAGTCTCCTCCCAGGCTCTGTGACTCTTTGTCATCAGCGCCTAGGTGAGCTCAAACTCTTCTCTGTGCTTTGAAGCACAGAGGCCAGAACCCTTCCAGGAGCACTGGCCTGTGTCTGCCCAGAGACACGCCTGCGCACTGTGGACCACCAAGGTCTGTGGCCCCCAGAGAGGCACCTAAGCAGCCAGGCTGTGGCCCCGCCCACAGGCTGCCCCGAGATTCTATTCCCGCCCCAGCCCCACGCACTTCCGGCGACGCCTTGGAACTGACAACCTCCCTGCTCAGCGGAACCCCGCAAAGCCCAGCGGACCCCCGCCAAGCTCCAGGCCACCCTGCCAAGAGCCCGGACACCCGGCGGCGAGCCCAGCGGAGAGAGCACAGCGCCATGGAAGGCCGGGTGAAGTTGACAAAGGCCTTGATGGCCTGGCCCAATAGGCGCAACCGGCGTCCGCCGAACCCCATCCCCTTCCCCGAGCTGTATGATGGCAACATGGACCTGCTCCCGGACTTCATCGTGCAGACCGGCGCCTACATGTTGGCGGACGAAAGGAATTTCAACTGCGACGAAAACAGGGTGACGTTCCTCATCACCCGCCTCAAGGGCCGGGCGCTGCAGTGGGTGATCCCCTACATCAAATCGGACAGCCCCCTGCTCAGCGATTACAGAGGCTTCCTGGCCGAGATGAA
The DNA here is from genome assembly GCF_964271855.1 of Acomys minous. NCBI lineage: Eukaryota > Metazoa > Chordata > Mammalia > Rodentia > Muridae > Acomys > Acomys minous. The sequence goes on along the minus strand of NC_140488.1, from coordinate 20,764,335 downwards.
GCGCGAGTTCGGGTGGGTGGAGGAGGAATTCTAGGCCGCCTACCCCACGGGCCTGGGGCGGGGGCTCCGGGAGGGTGGGCAGCAGTGGCGCCCCTTTGCCTTGCTGCAACCAGGGTAGTCACCAAGGGCGCCCTCCCACTGCGCCCCCTCCTGCCCAGGGTCCTCCCACGCGCAGTGCCGCCCCCACCACCCTCGACATCCAGCATGCGCCCCCCCCTGCCCTCTGGCGGTCCCCTCCAATGTCCTCCTAGCCTTTATTCCAGCCATAGCTCCCCAGGCTGCTGTCCTGCTGCTGTCCCTGCTGGGCCTGGCTCTGGAGAGCACAGTGCCCCCAGTGCTGACAGTTCAGCCCCTGCTGGGCACATCTGGACACTGTGCTGGGCTCCAGCTGCAAGGTGGGCTCCTGTCATCCAAAGGACAGATCACGGGCCTCTGGATGCTGCCCACTGCCTGCCTCCTGCCAGGTGGGCAGACTGCACCCATCTGCGCACAGGCCTTGTGCCATTGCAGGCAGGCCCCTGCACCCACCATGTGAGGACCCACAGCTGCCCTGCACTGATCTGGACTCATCTGGGAGGTACCCGAGCTGCCCTTGGAGGGCCCTGGACATTGATTCACCTTCAGTGGGACCCTTTCCCTCCCTGCTTCCAGAGACCTCTTATCTCTCATTTTGTCTTCCTTGTGGACCAGCTCCTTCTCTCCAGAAGCCGGCTTTCTTTCAGAATTCCCAGCTGTCGCTCTGATGTGTGTGCCTTTGTTCAGCACAGTGACCCCTGTGCGCTCTCCAGCCCTTCTACTTTACACAAGCGTTTTCCTTACTTTCAATAAATGTCAGATGCTATTTAAAAGAAAATCCACTGAGTCTTACCTGGTATAGCATCTTACCGCCTCACCCTAGTCTGGGCCTGCAGATTCAGTCCATTTCTTGTCAGGAGGTGTGGGGGGGGGGTCTGATGTTCATTCCTCCAAAATATTCCAGGTGTTTGGTTCTGGTGGGAGCCTTACTGAGAGGCAGTTCCCCGTGGTGGACTTTTATGTCCTCCAGGAGATGGACCTTCATCTAGTGTTCCCTATGGCAGGCTAAAATGTCCTTGTTGATAACCTCAGGGTTAACACAAGGCCTTTTCCTGCGGTGGGCAAGCAGGATCATATTTCCCTCCTAATTCTTTATTTTTTTTTTTCCTGAGACGAGGTTTCTCTGTGTCGCCTTGGATATCCAGGACTCATTCTGTGGACCAGGCTGGTCTAGAATGCACAGTGATTCTCCTTCCTCTGTCTCCCTGAGTGCTAGGATTACTGGCCTGCTCCTCAGCACCTAGCTCCCTGATGACTCCTTAAAGCTATTATTAAGTTAAAATGTGCCTACTAACTCTCCTAGGACTAGGAAGAGCTAAGGAGCTCAATACACCCACATCATCGCTGAGTCGGGGTTCAGTATAAAAACTCAAGCTGCTGCTTCCGGCATGCTTGGCGTTTTCTTCTGAACAGCACGCTGAATGGGCAAAACGATAGCGTATGTCCTCATGTGTATCCCTCCACTTTCTTGGAAGAGCAAACCCTTTGCTGTCGTAACATGCAGAGGTCCATAGGCCTGTGGAGCCGGTATTATGATATGTCATTTATTTTCATCTCACAGACAGTACCACTGGTAACTTAGATCTTGAAGTTTCCACAGGGCAGAGGGGCCAAGGGAGAATCGCAATTGTTTTAGGAAACGGGGTCCAAGCTATGCTGGACTCTTAACATTTCTTTGCAAAGAAAGCAGGCTTGTAGATATATCACAGCAGAGAAAATTTGCACATAGGGCTACCTGGGTTTAACCACCAGCAACATAGAAAAAGAAAACGAAGCCTCAGTTTTCGAGTTAAAAGGGCCTGCATTCAGCTGGGCATGGTGGGGCACGCCTTTAACCTCAGCACTCCAGAGGCAGAGGCACACATGTCTCTGTGACTTTGGAGCCAATCGGGTCTACAAAGTGAGTCCAGGACAGCCAGGGGGAAAGAGAGAGACCCAGTCTCAGAAAAACACAACCAAAACCCAAACCAGCAGAAAGCACCCGCACTCAAGTTGTTGTAGAAGTGTGAGGGATAAATGTGTGGAACACACGGTTTAGATTTAAGTAGATCCCCTGACAGGATTAGCGAAGTCTCTGGAAGCCTCTTGAACTGAGTCGGCCGTATTCCCTGTCATCCACCTGGATGCCCCTGTGTCCCTAGAGGTGAGTGGGCTAGCTAAGAGTCTGCTGGCCACGCTTTGGGCAGTGTCCTTTACCTCCTGGCCTCTTCAGCAGCAGTGCTCTGTCTGCAGTGTCCTTCCTTCTGCCTGAATGATCCAGCCACAGAGTCTAAGTTGGTCCTTTCGTCCAAAGTCTTCCTACCTTCGGCAGGTAGCCTGCACAGGGGCCACCAGGCACGGGGCTCACGGTTGCATAAACATGGAGCCAAGAAGAGGTGTCTTTTAAAAGGTGTGGGAGTGTTTGCTTTGCATGGATGTCTGGGAACCACGTGCATGCAACACCCATTTTGGACAGAAGAGGAGGGTGGACTCTGTGGAAACAGATCACAGCCCCTGGGAGGTAACCTGTGGGAGCTGAGAAGGAAGTTGGCTCCTGTGTGAGAGCTGCCAGTGCTCTTCCCAGCTGAGCTGGGTCTACAGCCCATGAAATAAAGTGTATTTTACCATGAGGACTTTCTTTCCCTTGCCACACAGTCTCTCTCTCTCTCTCTCTCTCTCTCTCTCTCTCTCTCTCTCTCTCTCTCTCTCTCTCACTCTCTCTCTCTCTCTCTCTCCCCCCTCTCCCTCTCTCTCTGTCTCTGAGATTGTATTCCTTCTTATTTTTTGTGGATAAAGGGTTTGCCTCCCTGGCTGTCTGTATGGCCTCCTGCATGTGCTGTCCTGTGTTTCACTCCCTCTTGAACAACATCCTCCCCCCACCCCCACCCCCACTCCCACCCCTACCCCCAACCCCTCTCTCTGAGATTGTATTCCTTTTTATTTTATGGGTATAAGTAGTTTGCCTCCCTGGCTGGCTGTATGGCCTCCTGCATGCACTGCCCTGTGTGTCAGAGGACAGCACTGAGCTTTCAGAGGCTTGCTAGCTATCCCCTGGCTGCTGGGAATCCAAGCCAGTGGTTTCAAAAGATGGGTGTTCTTCCCTTATCTTTATATTTTATTTGCTTTACATCCTGGTCCTAGCCCCATCCTTCCTCTCCCCCCAGTCCCACCCTTCCTGCTTCTCCTACATGCCCCCTCCCTTTTTCCTCAGGAAAGGGGCCTCTCCATTCCCACCCACCCCAGGTCAGCAAGTCACATCAGCACTGAGCCTGTCCTCTTCCCCTCTGGCTGATTTGTCAAGGCAGTCCCACCAGGGGAAGTGATAGAAAAGCTGGGAACAAAGTCCTTGTCAGAGACAGTCCCCCTAACGCCCTCACCAGGGGACCCACATGAAGGCTGAGTGTAACCTTCTCTCCTGAATTGTTTGACTTGCTTTTCCTTTGCCCTCATTTCCTGTAAGCCACCCAGTCTTTAGCCCAGGAGCCTTATCTCATATCCTTAGGGAAACAGAAGGACTGGCCAGAAGGAAGATGAAGTCAGAGGCAGAGATGTAATTAACATTTTTGGGAGGGGGTTGGGTGGTTAAGGCCAAGAGTGACCTGGAACATATAATCACCATGAACGTCAGGCAACTTTGGGGACCCTCCAGATTCCAAAAGTGGTTGTAGTAGGGCAAGGCAGTCTGGCATGGTTTAGTGTGTCCAGGCCCTGTTCCTCTGGAGACTCCTAGGAAGGCACTGTGGAAATGCTTAACCCTGCCTTTAATCCCAGGTGACCAAACCACCTCTGTGCCTACAGTGAGCCTCAGGGCAGAGGGAGTATAAGCCAGGGCTTTCATTTACAAGTGCACCATCTGCTTTTCCCCAGGAGCCTGGAGGAACATAAAGAAGCTGGCTGAGTGGGAAGGTTGCTATGCAGAGACCCTCTCTCCAGGAGACCCCACAGGTCTGTGGTCTGGTGCTTCTATGGCTGCTGAGGCACAGGCTTGCTCCCCAGCGTGGGCCTCTCAGAGCCCACCTACTGCAGCCAACTGTACTGAGCAAGTATGAGGTTCAACTCAAACTTAATCATTTGGGACCAGGAACAGGAAGGACAATAGTGAGGGAACTGACCCCTGCCAGGTGTCCTTGGAAATCCACAGGTGGGCTGAGGCATGTGCACATGCCTCTCCACATGCAGGCAAAGCAATAACAAGGCAGAAACAGAAAAAGGCACAAGGCACAAGGCGTGGATGAGGGCAACCTTACTTTATGTACTTTGAAAAGTAGTTCAAATGTTCCTTCCTGCACTTCTGTGTCGTCAGTTGTTTGAGTGTGGTTTGCACACTGCACATGGGGAGGGGCACGTGTGGGGCAGTCAGTTTTCCCTTCCACCAAGTACCTTCCACGGACTGAGAGCATGCTGTGGGGCCCTGCTCCTGCCCTCATCTCTCTGGCCACCTCCCCAGATCCAAAAAAGGCATTCTTAAGACAGAGCCCTGAAGCTGCAGTCTGAAATAAAGGGCAGGGAAGCCCTTACCTGCATGACCCTGTCAGGTTCCTTGCCAGGAGAGATGGTTTTCAAGATTGCATTCTCATAGACAATGGGAAGGGACACACACGATTTATTTGCTTATTTACTTTTTAAATGTCTCTGTTTTTACCCCGAAGAATCTGTTTTTTGTTTTGATTATTTGTTTGTTTGGTTTCGGGGGTAGGGTCTTGCTGGGAAACCCTGCCTGGCCAGATACCCGTTAGGTAGTCCACGCTGGCATCAAACCCCTAGCAATCCACTGGCCTCAGGTCTCACCAGTGCTGGGAGTAGAGCTATAACCCACCATACTGGCTTTCATCTGGGAGAAGATAAAATGTCCCTAGCAGATTCTTATTTCCAAGAATAAAGTGTCCTTCTGGTCTGGGACATGGTTTGGAGTGCACCTCATTTCTGTCTCCAAACAGAGAAGGCTTTGGGGGAAGTGTTTTGTGTCTCCTTGTCTGCCCAGTTCTGCCGTAGCAAGGGGAGCATTGCTGGTTCTACTTCTTACCCCAAAATAATCCCCCAAATCATGGGCTTGGAGTACAAAAGGCAGGGACTAGAGGAGCCCAGCTCTGGTGGTCCACTCGTGTATTCCCAGCACTCTGGAGCTTGAGGCAGGAGAATGGCTGGTTTGAGGCCAGCCTGGGATGCATATTGAGGATGTCAGTTGAAGAAAGGCCAGCACTGTGCCTGGGAGGTGGTCTAGTGTGTAAAAGCACTTGCTGTGGGAGTAAGAGGACCTGAGTTTGATGCCCCAGAGGCAGTGGGAAAACCAGATATTTGGCACATGTGCATTCAGTCCCGGAGTTCCTGTAGAAAATGAGGGGCAACAACATGAGAACGCCCTGAAGCTCACAAACGGGATAACCTGGTCTACAGTGTGGAAAAACTACACCCAGAGCCTGCCTCAACACCCAAAGTTGCCCACTGACCTCCATGTGAGCACTGTTGTGCAAACAAGCTTGCATTCGCACACATGAGTACAGACAAGGTTGGGGGAGCATTGTGCACGGACAGGGGGAAGGGGAGAGCTGGAGAGAGAAAGGGAGGGAGAGAGAGGGAGAGAGAGCTGACACCATCATGGCCCAAGTCAGCAATTATGAGAAGGAGACGGGATGATCAAGAGTTCAAAGGACTTCTTTGTCAAGCTTCAAGCGTCCCTAGCTGTGAGGCTTTATTTCTGGGCTTGGGATTCAATGCCATTGATCAACCTGTCTCTTTTCATGCCAATAGCATGTGGCGTTTATTACTTTGTCTCTGCAGTGCAGCTTGACATCAGAGGTGGTGCTGCCTCCAGAAGTTCTTGTATTGTACAGGATTGTCTTACCTCTCCTGGACGGGTTTTTTTTTTCCTTCCCTATGGAGTTGAGAATTGCTCTTTCAATGTCTGTAAAGAATTGTGGGGGGAATTTGACAGTAATGGCACTGACTCTGTGAATTGCTCTTGGTACGATGGCCCACTACACAGGTACAGTGGATGTGCAGCTTTGTTCTTCATGTGGGTCTCCTTACAAACAGAGTGGGTGCCGCATCTGACTCTGTTGCCTGCCTTTGGGTCCCTTACCCATAGCTGGGCAGCCTTGTCTGGCCTCAGTGGGGGAGGATGCACTTAGTCCTGTTGAGGCTTGATGTGCCAGGGTGGGTTGGTACCCTTGGGGGACCTTTCCCTTCTCAGAAGCAAAGGGGAACAGTGATGAGGGGAGGCGAGTGTGGGGGCTGGACTGGGAGGAGATGAGAAATGGGGCTGAAATTAGGCTATTGAGCAAGTTCCCAGGGCATCTGGGCTACACAGAGAAACCCTGGGGATGGGAGAAAGGACCCCAGGCCCAGTGGCACATCCCTGCAACAACAGCCCTTGCAAAGAAGAGGCAGGCAGATCTCTGTGAGTTTGAAGCCAGCCTAGTCCATGTATGGCATTCCAGGACAGTTAGGGCTACAGAGTGTGAGCCTTTCTTTAAAACAGCAAACAAATAAAAAGAGTAGAAGATCAACTTCTCTAATAGAACATTTGAGGCTAGCCTTAGCTCCATTGCGTCATGTCTTATACATTGGGAAGGAAACAAAGGAAATACATGGGATCCAAGAGTGCTCTTCTGGCACCTGCTGTTTATAAAGAAGGAGGAAAGGAGGCCAGTGAGGTGCTTCAGCATGCAATTCCCTTTTCGGCAAGCCTGATGGCCTATAAGCCTCATGGAGTAATTTAATCAGTTAAGGCTCTAAGATTGTTAGAAAAGGCCAGGCAGTGGTGGCTCAGGACCTTTAATCCCAGCACTCGGGAGGCAGAGGCAGGAGGATCGCTGTGAGTTGGAGGCCAGCCTGGTCTACAGAATGAGTCCAAGACATGCAAGGCGACACAGAGAAAACCTGTCTCAAAACAAACAAACACACAACCCAAACCAAATCAGCACCAACAACAGTGGTGAGGACAACCACAGAAAAGAGTGGTGAAGGAAATACTCGCTGCTGGAGCTGCAAGAGGAAGCTCACCTTGGCCATTACAGCAAGACTAGATAGAGCATCTCTCTTTGGGGAACCTTGCAGTTTGCTATGTTGCTCAGGATGCTGTCAAATTTCTTGGCTCCAGCCTTCCTCCTCCCTCAGCTTCCTCAGTCGATGGGGCTACAGACATGCACCCCCATATTTGGCACAACCTTTAACTCTATCACACCTGAAAGTGGTGCAGCCATGCACAGTGCGGAAGGCCATTAACCTCACATCTTGGTATGTGAAGGCGGGAGGAAGGTATGTTTGCCACCAGCCTGGGTGACACGATGACTTTAGGCCAGTCTTGGTGTGGCAGCTAATCTTGGTTGTGAACTGGACCACTCCTCAAGTCCAGTAAGGACCAAGCAGCTGGACCCTCTGTCGAGGGATTTCCCTTGATTAGGTCATTGGAGGTGGGAAGGCCCTCCCTAAATTTGGACCTTCTGAGATCAGGTCCTAATTGGCACTTTCTTCGATTAAGCTGGGTGACCCACTTCAACGTGGGCCACACCTTCTGATGGCAGCCTACTTAAAGGGACATGGAAAAGGGGGTGCTTTTGCTCTCTGCCTTCTTGTTCTGGCCCTTGTTTGTGAGTGTATTCCTTCAGGGGTACCTGAGCCTGCTCTGTCTGCATTTCCATATACACTGGAGACCTGGTGAGACACCCAGCCCCCTTGATGAATCTGTTGGATTGGAGTTTCTGGGGGCTTGATGTTGTTTGTTTCTTTCTTTGTTTGTTTGTTTACAGACAGGGTTTCTCTCTGTGTGTGGCCCTGACTGTCCTGGAACTCCTTTTGTAAGCAAGGGTGGCCTTGAAATCAGAGAGATCTGCCCGCCTCTGTCTCCTGAGTGCTGGGATTACAGTCGTAGGTTACCACTGCCATCTGGGTCCTTGGAATTTGTATTGGGAATTAACCATTGTTGGACTAGCCAGGGCACAGCATGTGACCCGCACTAGTAAATTCCATTCATACATAGACATGTAGTAGGTAGGTAGGCAGGTAGATGGGTAGATGCATGAATAGGCTGAGATAGACAGGCAGACAGGCAGACAGGCATAGCTACACTCATTATATGAATTCTGTGCCTACAGAGAGCTGTGACTAATACACTTGGCTACCTGGCAAACCCCATTCTCAACAATTCATAAAAATGATGTCTTATTCAATTTCCTTTCTTTGAGGCAGGATTTCTTTTTATGTCCAAGGCTGGGTTTAAACTCACAACGTGGCCTAGACTGTCCTTGAACTGGCAAAGGTTCTGCTTGCCTCAGCCTCCCAAGTGCCGGGAGCAGCACACTCACTCAGTTTTGTAACGTGTATTGAGGTCACAATTTGGAGAAGCATATCTTAGCCACGACTCATGTGCTTGATCTTATTTATGGTCACCCTAAGTTGACAGCCATATTTCTGCCGGTTCCTTCATACGAGAATGGACAGAGAAACACATATTTTCAGGCAAGAGGCTATACTGTAGGTGAGTTGAACAGGGATGTCATTAGTGCTGCTGACGCCATGCACAGGGCTAGAGGGGACAAGCCTAGCTGTCATATTCTAAAACTAAAACTTATCCACACAGGCAAAAGCCATAAGCAATATTCTCTCTTCAGCCTCTCAGAACTCCTTACCATTTTTTAACTATTTTGAGATTACATTATAATTACGTCATTTCCCTCCTCCCCTTTCCTCTCCACCTCCAACTCCTCTCATGAAAACCCATGGCTTCCTTCTCTTTGGTACACACACACACACACACACACACACACACACACACACACACACACGCCTGTAAATACATAAATATAACCTTCTCGGTCTGTATAATGATACTTGTATGCATGTTTTCAGGGCTGAGCATTAGGGGCAAGGTTACTGTGGAGATGCAGTGCTCTGATTGGAGGCAGAGACTTAGGCCCTTGAGAACCTCTAGTTGAGATTTCTAGAGAGTGTCTCATTCCTTCCTCATGTGATGCATTTACTCCCATCCTTTATGATACAGGCAGAGTCAAAAAAATGCATTCCTTTAATCCCAGCACTGAGGAGGTTGAAGCAGGCAGATCCCTGTGAGTTCCAAGCCAGCCTGGTCTATGGAGTGAGTTCTGGCACAACTAAGCTTACCTAGTGAGACCCTACCTCAAAACAGCAACAACATACTGAGAAAAAAAATATAGATCAAATCCCATTTGAGGGTACAGACACACATAGGGACAGAGACTCAGACCCGGGCACAAATGGATCCACAGGACAGCCTTTGGGCAGGCACAGAGTCAGACCCAAACAATACACAGAGAACAGGACAGAAAACACAGGGAGCAGGAAGTCGAGATTGAAACGTAGACTGGCTCTTTGTTAAATGGTTTAAACAAGGAAATGCCTTCTTTCTTTCCTTGATGAGAATACAATGCATTATCAGACACTGGGCGTGAACCACCAACACATCCGATCCTTGCAGGTAACAGCTGGCGTGCTCTTCCCTGGAGAAGGCCACCTCTCCTGCTCCCACCATTACTTTGTGACCTGCAGTTCTTTGTCTAGGGCTCAGACAGCAAGAGTCCCCCCCCCACCAGCACCCCAGCATGGCTATTGGTATCCTCCTGGTTCTAATCCTGTTTAGGGACTGTTGAGACTCTGTGGGCATGCAGATTCTGACATTTCCAAGAGTCTCAGCCTCTCACAGCAGACTCCCTTTCCTCTGGATTCCTCCGCTCCTTCTGCCCTTCCTGAGCAATGATCCACGAGCCTTAGGTGCCAAAGTTATGTTGTAGACGTCACAGCTGGGACAGGGCTCCACAACTCTGCATTTTCTTCGGGTGTGGGGTTTGTCACAATGGTCTCTGCTTACTGCAAAGAGAAGTCTCCCCGAAGAGAGGTGAGGACCGCACGTCTCTGTTAGTGTAAAACCACACACTTTTCCAGTGTTTTCAGTCAGCGTTCTGCCTGGTCTAGTCACGTGGTGGTTGTAGGTTCTCTCCAGAGGGCCAGGACTTCCCTGCTGCTGGGGAGTTGGCGAGGTTCCCAGTTCCCCTCATGAACTCTCTTGGCCATTTTTGGGTGCTCATCTACCTCTGTGTGCTCTTTGTCTCCGAGTAGCCGAACGCTGTGTCACTTCTCCACAGTATCGTAGAACCTTGTGTGGAGTCAAGAACTGTGAGTGTCTGGGAATCCAAGTCCTCTGGACAGCAGCCATTGCTGGCTAATCACTGGGGTATCCATGTAATTTTGCAACCCCATCTCCTGGGCTTCTGATTCCTACAACTCTGCAGTGGAACCCATAGCATCTCCAGAGACCCAGTACCGGCTTCTGCCAAAATGATACTCGGTACAATCTTGCTTGACACCATCCTATTGCGAGCTTTCTTCTCTGTCCTGCTTTTCTCTCCTACAGTTGGGAAGCCTACTCCTACTGGAGTTCCACTTGTCCTGCTTAACATATCACGGGCGCTGGATTCTTGATCAGAATTAGCACCTGCAGGAATCCACAGTCTTGTAGTTCAAATGGTAAATGGCCCCCTGGTCTCTGACACTTCAATACTGGGTCCCCAGGGGGCGGTCCTGCCTGGGGAGGCTTTGGAGCCTTGGACTTTTTGGAGGTTCTGCCTTACTGGGGGCGGGCTTTGAGAGCTTAAAGCCTTGCCCCGGTTTGAGTGTGCTCCATGCTTCCTGCACGTGGCTGGAGATGTGAGTTCTCTGTGTTGTTGCTGCCATGCTTCTCGACGTGATGATTGCTGACCGGGCCCGTATCCCTCTGGAACCTTGAACCCAAGACTAGCCCTTCCTTCTCTAAGTTTCCCTGGTCATGGTATTCTCTCAGAGCAGTCAAAAACTCACTCATGCATAGGCCGAAGCCAGTATGCAGTCGTTTGCCAAAATGGTTTAATTTACACTCTTGCTTTTTACAGGGGCTACCACTTTCTCACCTATACCTGGTCTTTTCAGAGTCTGGCTCTGTAACAGTTATGTCCCTCTGATCTCATACTGACGAGCTTCATGTCTTCAGTGTGTGTGCTAACCTCGGAACAGTCAAGTCAAAGGAGAGTCTATACCTTTACATTTTTATTTTTTATCTTAAAAAGTTTTAGCTCCTCTCTCCCCCCTCTTCTACCTCCCCCTCTCTATTGGGTGCCTGTGCAATGTATGCATGTGGTACCTCAGAGGGAGGCATTTGTGAGCTCTCTTAAATGGGTGCCAGGAAGTTAACATGTGTCCTCTGCAAGTGTTCTTAACCACTTAACCATCTCTCAAACACCAATTTTAGTTTTAAATGTGTGTGTGTGTGTGTGTGTGTGTGTGTGTGTGTGTGCGCGCGCGCGCGCACACACGCGTGTGTATGCCTGTGCATGCCTTTGGAGGAACCTTAATATATATTTAACAAAAATGGTTATGTAGCTTCAGAATTCTGCATATTACCTTTCTTTTATTTCCTCTCCTCCCTTCCCCTGCCCCTCTCTTTTTCTTTTTGGTTTTTCAAGACAAGGTTTCTCTGTGTAGCCTTGGCTGTCCTGGACTCACTTTGTAGACCAGGCTAAACTCGAACTCACAAAGATTGACATGTTCCTGTCTCCCAAGTGCTGGGCTTAAAGGTGTTTGCTACCATACCCAGCCAACATTATCTTGCTTAACATATTTCTGAAAATCTCTCTGCAAATAGAACATGGATCTCTCTTATTCCATTGTTTGTTTGTTTGTTTTCACACTGTACTACATGATGGCCTGGAACTCACCATGGTAGGCCAAGTGTGCCCCAAATTAACAGCAATTCTCCTGCCTTAACCTCCTAAATGCTGAAATTATGGGCACAAACCTAAAATTCTTGTTTTTTCTAAGTGCTGAGCCCTACTCTATGGTGTTGATTCTTACCTATTTAGTTCCCACCTTTAGGACTGACATACAAAGCCCCTCAGATGGGTGTGCCAGCTGCTCAAAAAGTCATAGTGAAATTGCTAGCTGTAGCAGGATATACTATTGTCCAGATAAAAGCAAAAGTTAGTTTAGAATTATAAAAGTGGCTTTCATCAATTAAGAATATTTGGAATGGGCATGCCAGCATTAAACATCCCCATGAGGCTAGGGAAGCTTGAATTGCAAATGCGTGTTTCTTCATATTTTCCCTCTGTTCAGTCTTACTTTGCTTACTCAATACATATGTTGTTAGTGACAGCATGTTTCCAAGGGAACTGTGTTTAACACTTGGTGCTGGTAGTAGCCTCAAGAAGCAAATTATGAGAAAGGATTTTGGCGCTTAAACTGCCTGGTGACAAGAAGTGAAAAGCACATCACTAAATTGTTAAGGAAGTGATAAAACAAGTAGTGGTGCAATTGTTAAAATTCTCACTGATGGTAAACCAAAACAGTATCAGGGGAAGGAAGTTTTTTAGGAGGTAAAATATTTCAAGTTTGCACAGTTATAAAGATTAGACAAGTGGTTGGTTTTACCAGAGGCTATTGACACTTCATAGGCACAATGAAAGACGAAGTGTGATTGACAACTAAGGCAAAGTGGGAAGCCAAAGAAGGATCTTGCTGAGGCCTGCTCCCTTTGACATAACTATAGCCATTTTTGTTTCAGGCCCATCAGCCTCATCATCTCAGTTCATCACTGACATAAAAGAGTCTCTGTACAAGGTCAGGTTGACTATAAATCATGTTTATGCTCAATGAGATACTCTATGGCCTGCTGTTCCCAGAAATTCCCCAACCATAAGCACAGCTGGTCTCAGCTGCCAGGCACAACTTCAATGTCAGCGAGAACTTGAGTAAAAGCTGACCAACCTGTTCCACCATCTACCCTCCTATATGAACTAATTGTGATTTTTTTGCCTTTATAAGCTAACTGAGAAACACTCAATGTCACAGTTTGGCTTCCAAGTCCACTCTGTGTCCCTAATTCTGACTAGTCTTGGGGTGTGTGTTCAATAAACCATCCATGTCTGATTGGTGTCTGAGCCATTTTTGCGGCTTCCCCTGGACCCTAACAGATCTCACGTCTCTGTAGCAGAAGACACTGAAGTTAAGGATTGGGCATGGAAACTCTCAATAGTTACTACAGATTGTACCACAGTATAGTACAATCACAACCCATTTCTCCTTTCTATCCAAGATAATCCATCAATGAATCAGGCCTTTTCCTACCTCTTATGGGCTGGAAAAACTCATCCAAATTACAAAGGAAGCAATGCTGATTGAATACACGACCCTTTTTATTTCTTTTGAGGAAAAAGTCTCACCATGCAGTTCAAGCTGGGATACAACTCACTAGGACCCAAGGCTGGCAATTAACTCAGATCCCTTTGCCTCAGAGGAACAAATGCTGGAATTAGGGACATACACTGCCTAACTTCTATCCAGTACAACAGGGTCCAAGTGCTTTTAACTATTACAGCACAGTGCTGTCTCAGAAACCCATCAGAGGAACATTTAAGGATGCTGAGATATATATTTATTAGTATGTTTTAAAAGTAGCATACAAAGTTATAGCTTTCATTTTGGTGTGTCCATATATTGTTTTTGTTAGAAATATGACACATGTATACAATGGAACTCTGTTAGAATACTAAAATTTGATTAATAACAGTTAATAAATAGAGATTTTTTTCAGCACTGTACACTTAAAAAGTTAGCTTCTAGAGAAATACTAAGAAGTTATGACTTTCATTCATCCTTGAGGGGAAGATTCTGCCTTAGGTCATCTACTATCCATGAAATTTAATTAATAAATGTTTCTATATTCACCATTCCACATTAACTTATGATGCTTTTCTCAAGGACATCTGCAAACTCTGTTCCTTAGTTAGTTGTTGAAATAAAACTTTGATGTTCAACAAATATTTGGAAATTTATCCATTTAAGAAGTAGCTTTTAGAAATGAACTATTTATTAAAAAACTTTCCCATCTCTCTTCATGTCCTGTCCTGAGGGACAATTTCAAACCAGGGTTCACCTGAAAAAAGGAGTGCAGATGGGAGAAGAACAGAGAACATGGAGACAGGAAGGCCAGGTTGTGGATCTCCAATAGAGACCTTCGTTTATTAAAGCACAATGCAAGGTTTATAGAGAGAGCTGACACTTGCCTGCACACTCCATCCCACCTTGCCTTCAGGGCGGGCTGTAAAGGAAGCATTCTCCTGCTAAGCTCTCCTGCCACAGGAACTTGTTACAAGTCCTTGGATGGGGCTGGGAAGAGAGCAGAGCCTGGAGAGACTCTGCCCAAGTTCCTTTGTCTTTTCTCACCAGCAGGTAATTCACACATTCAGTGTAGCAGCTTCCCCAGCAGCACAGAGGTTTATCCTAACACAAAGGACTCTAAGGCTAGCAGAAGGCTGCCTTTGTATTCACTGAGTCACAGTCATGAAATATGGCTCCCAACATCTTCAGGACACGGAAACAGCAGATAAAATCCATTTCCTTAAGATTGTGAAACAAGCAGAGCAGTAGTCACACAGCACCGCCGGCACTCGGGAGGCAGAGGCAGGCAGATCTCTGAGTTCAAGGCCAGCCTGGTCTACAGAAAAAGTTCCAGGACCACCAGGGCTCAGAGAAACCCTGTCTCAAAACAACAACAGAATGTGGAATGAATTGATTGTAAAAAAAAAAAAATCACAATAAGGGACTGCATGGCCAGTAAAGTTTCCATCCCAAAGTCACTGCAAAGTGCAAGAGTCAATACAGCCACCCACTTCAAGGCAGGCCAATTGCCAACAAAGGGATCCCATTTAAAGGACTCCAAAGGAACAGTGTCATGCTCATCAAGAATTAACTTGTAATAGTGCCTGACATTTACTGAAAGGAAGGGAAAGGCTTTTGCATGTGTAGTGTAGAGGAGCTAGAAAAAACACAGGGGTTACTGTGGTGAACAAAGGCACCCACCAGAGAGCCAGCTGCAAAATCCGTTGAAAACTGGCTTCTCAGGAAAACTCACTGGTACACTGGAGGTGAAAAGTGACAAGAGGTCTCTGGGAGTGGTAGGAAATGGGTCTCACTGAACAGACAGTTTGGGTGGCCCCTTCAGGGGAGGAGGGGCCACCTGAATCAATGGTCATGAACCGTGGTCAGCCTGGGAACCTCTGAGGTGAGTCCACATCCTTAAGAGCTGTAGTCAGTCTGTGTGCAGTAGGTGTAAGCACCAGGGGCAGGGCAGTCTGTCAGAAGATCTACGCAGGAGGCAGTGGGCAGCTACAGGTGGTGGGAGGTCGGTCCAGTGTAGAGTAGATCATCAGCGTACTGCTGGGATCTGGGACGGAATCCAAATGTGCATAGGAATGGCTAGGCTGGCAGCACTGGAGATGTGGAGCCTTCCACAGCTAGGCCCGGAGGCCAAAGCAGCAGAGGCCTGGAGAGCTATTCCTGGAACAGAGGTGAGAAAGACACAGGAGATAAGTGCACAGGAGGTGACTCCAGCAGCGGTGGAGGTGTGATGGAAAGGCACCTATGACATTTGGTGCAGCCCACTCTCCTGGAGCCCCTCCACCAGGCCTAGGGAACTGGAGGTCAAGAAGTTCTCATCTTTCTTCCATCCAAACACCTACTTCATCTCAGCCAGGAGGCTACTGCAGTCACTGAGCTGGGACTAGCCTTTGCAATGCAGAGGATCACCCACTGCACAGTCCTGTCCTAGAGGCCTGTGCTGAGAAACAGCTATCAAAGACTGTGTTGTCCAAGAACATTTGGAGCCCTTCTGCACCATGAACTCTGGGAGCCTGTCCATGTGGCAGGCAAACAGCTCAGAGAAACGGGATAGGGTTCTGCCTATGCCTGGAACGCCTAATGGGTAGGGCTAAGAGGGCTTTTATCCGCTGTATTCCACCATCCATTACTTGGTGCTCACTCCACTGGACTTGAGTGTACTCTGCTAGCCTTGACAGAAGTCAGCGTAGAAGGCTCCAGGGAAGTGCTTCTGCATGGAGGTGTGCTTAAGCCTTCACTAGGCGGAAAACCAGGGAAGAAACTCAGACACTGGTGGTCCTGCTGGGAAGAAATGGTGGTGAAATCACAGAGGCAGGCCAAAAGCTTTGGAGGAGACTTGATCTTGATTTGAGAGGCATGGCTGAGGTTACCCAAGGAGAACCACCCAGGGGAGTCCTGAGTGCTGGGAAGGAGTTAAGGAAATGTGGGGGGAATCTGATTGCCAATTGATTGTAAGTAGGAGGTCCCAGTTATGCAAAGTTTTTGATCATCCCTGCCCCCAACAAACCCTTCCCTGCAAATCCTTGATCTTGCTCCTTAGGTATTCTTTCTTGGAAACTCAGCTTTGGCTGCCAGAGGAATGAGATACTGTGAACATGTTTTCCTTCTCCACATTTCTCTCAGCAAGAGAAATATTGGCGCCCTGACTGCAGAGCTGGTAGTTTTGCAGCATCAGTAGGAATGACCTAAATATTTGGAAACAATATAAAGCCAAATACTTAATGAGTACTGCACCAGAAGCTATTATAGCAAAGGAGAGTCAAATGTCAGGATAGCTATACTTTTTTAAAATGCTGCCTTGCAATTCTGTGAAATGTTGCCCTGTGCAGAGTCAGTTTCCAACAATACAACTTGATTCTTTGTGGACAGCAGGAGAAAATGTGAGTCAGTTTACAAATTAATGTAGTCATAGGGATGTCCTTATCACTTTT
Organism: Acomys minous; assembly: GCF_964271855.1. Lineage (NCBI taxonomy): Eukaryota > Metazoa > Chordata > Mammalia > Rodentia > Muridae > Acomys > Acomys minous. The sequence continues at coordinate 20,747,671 of NC_140488.1, read as the reverse complement.
TTTATTGGTAAGTTATAGGTCATAGTCTCCACCCACACTCCAAAATATAATCGCCACACACCCTGATTTACTGTAGTTTGTCTCGTGAATGTGAAAATGTTTTTATTTTTTAATTTGTAGGATTGGAAATCTAACAAAGGGCCTTGCAGGATAGGCTACTGTGCTGCTAGAGGTAGTTTTCTTGAGACAGGTGGTCTCTTGTGGCCCAGGTTCATCTCAAATCCACTATGTAGCTGAAGCTTGCAGTGAACTCCCAGTGGTTCTCTAAGTGCATGGGCTTACCATGCCCAATTTATGTAGGCTCAAACTCAGGACCTTGTACATATAAAGTAGGCAAACTATCAACTGAGCTACATCCTAGCCCAGCATCTGCGCGCGCGCGCGCGCACACACACACACACACACACACACACACACACACACACACACAGAGTTCTGGGGTCCACTTAAAGCCAACATAAATCCAACATAACTCAAATGCCAGGTCAAAGCAGATGACAAAAATGTATTGTAATCAAGCTGCAAATGACTGATGAGGATCGCAGAACAGACTCAGGAGCTGAACTACGGCCCTGAAGGAATGTTGTACAGCATATTTACAGGATGAAACCATAGAGCGAGGGGGCGCAGGGTGGGCTGCAGAATTGTCCAATCATATTTTGACATAGTTTCTCCCTATAATTAAATAGAGTCTGAAAACGAAATGGTAGTGCTTAGAATAAGTTTCTTTTGCTCTTTCCTAACAACATTACATATTAAAACATATTTTATACATACTTTTTATTTATATAGTTATTATGTGTATATGCATGCGTGTGGGCACGTGTGCACATGCGCACAGGCATGTGCATGGGGGGAATGTGGGGGTCAGGGCACTCTTACTTAAAGAGTCATTTCACTGGCCCAGTATTTGCTCTTTTGAGATAGTGTCATTTGTAACCTAGCCTTAGGTCAACCTCATGATCCTTCAGCATCTGTTTCTTGTTAGAGGAGTTTCATGTAAAAACCATCATGCATGGTACAAGTTTAACTTACCAGGGAAAAATCAGTAAGAAATAACTATTAATTTTTTAAAAAGGAACATAAAGCCGCGTGTGGTGGCGCATGCCTATAACCCCAGCACTCAGAGAGGCAGAGGCAGAGGCAGGCGGATCATTGTGAGGTTGAGGCCAGCCTCATCTATAAAGTGAGTCCAGGACAGACAGGGCAGAGAAACCCTGTCTCGAAAAAAAACAAAACAAAACAAAACAAGAACATAGACATAACAACGCTGCACCAGAGTTACCTATGTCCTAATCCTCAGGACAGGCACATATAAGGCTAGTAGGAACTGAGATTGCAGGGCAAATCAGATGAATTTCAAACAAGACACTCCTGCACCATCTAATCACAAGAACCCATAATTTTAGAAGGAGACAGAAGAAGGCTATTATGTTATGCTCTTTGAGAAGCTGAGAATGACTATAATTTATAGTGCAATAAAATACCTCAATTTATGCAATGACAATGAATTGAGTTCTGGCAATGACAGAATGAACAGGGAAGCGATTATCTTTTACAGATCCATAATGGAACAGTTCTCCCTAATACTGTTTTACTCGAAGAGCCATACCACAGCTGCCCATGGGAAATCACACCTGTAACCCCAGAATTTGGGAGAGTGAGGCAGGGGTCTACTGAAAGTTCAAGGCTAGCATGGGAGACAGCGGAAGACTATACTTCAAAACTAAATGAATAAATAATAAAATATAGGTACTAGGAACAAACTGACACAGTACCAACAGACATATCTTTTTTGGGATGTGCCAAATAAAAGTAATCAATTTTAATAATAAGGCATCATCAGATAGATTAAAGTACATCAAGAGACATATTACAAAATGGTTGATAAATGTTTCCAAAAATGTGTCAAGGGCTAGGCTCTTTAAAGGAACCCAGAAAAGAAAATAACACGGGATGGGAATACACATATTAGGCTAAATTTAAGTACAAAAATATGCATAATTTCCAACGCAGTGCAGCCAATTGTGAGCTCAGCACAAACTCCCAGAGTATCAGTTCCTTAGGGAAACTAAAGCCAGCTTGTGAACTCCTCCCTACACAAAGTAAGGTACTGGAGCATAAACTCAGAGTCTCCAGCATGCCAGACAAGTCCATTTGAGCGATAGGCCCCACAATTTTTCTTTTCTGGGACAAGGGTCTCACTCTGTGTGTAGACAGGGTGACCTTGAACTCATGGCAACCCTCCTACTTCAGGCTCCAAAGTACTGGGATTACAGAAATGAGTTACCATACTAGCCCCACGCCCACTTGGTGAAAGCCTTGGGCACATTTTACCATGCTCCACTAACCCTGTTAGCGCTCCTACTGGTCTGGCCATTGAGTTATCACATAACCCAGTGGGCTCAGATAGCACTAGCACTAAAGTCAGCCCACGGTCCCGCCCACAGGACACTCCCCTTCCCGAGATTCTGGTCCCACCCATGCCCCCACGCACTTCCGGCGACGCCTTGGAACTGACAACCTCCCTGCTCAGCGGAACCCCGCAAAGCCCAGCGGACCCCCGCCAAGCTCCAGGCCACCCTGCCAAGACCCCGGACACCCCGCGGCGAGCCCAGCGGAGAGAGCACAGCGCCATGGAAGGCCGGGTGAAGTTGACAAAGGCCTTGATGGCCTGGCCCAACAGGCGCAACCGGCGTCCGCCGAACCCCATCCCCTTCCCCGAGCTGTATGATGGCAACATGGACCTGCTCCCGGACTTCATCGTGCAGACCGGCGCCTACATGTTGGCGGACGAAAGGAATTTCAACTGCGACGAAAACAGGGTGACGTTCCTCATCACCCGCCTCAAGGGCCGGGCGCTGCAGTGGGTGATCCCCTACATCAAATCGGACAGCCCCCTGCTCAGCGATTACAGAGGCTTCCTGGCCGAGATGAAGCGCGAGTTCGGGTGGGTGGAGGAGGAATTCTAGGCCGCCTACCCCACGGGCCTGGGGCGGGGGCTCCGGGAGGGTGGGCAGCAGTGGCGCCCCTTTGCCTTGCTGCAACCAGGGTAGTCACCAAGGGCGCCCTCCCACTGCGCCCCCCTCCTGCCCAGGGTCCTCCCACGCGCAGTGCCGCCCCCACCACCCCCAACATCCAGCATGCGCCCCCCCCCCCTGCCCTCTGGCGGTCCCCTCCAATGTCCTCCTAGCCTTTATTCCAGCCATAGCTCCCCAGGCTGCTGTCCTGCTGCTGTCCCTGCTGGGCCTGGCTCTGGAGAGCACAGTGCCCCCAGTGCTGACAGCTCAGCCCCTGCTGGGCACATCTGGACACTGTGCTGGGCTCCAGCTGCAAGGTGGGCTCCTGTCATCCAAAGGACAGATCACGGGCCTCTGGACGCTGCCCACTGCCTCCTGCCAGGTGGGCAGACTGCACCCATCTGCGCACAGGCCTTGTGCCATTGCAGGCAGGCCCCTGCACCCACCATGTGAGGACCCACAGCTGCCCTGCACTGATCTGGACTCATCTGGGAGGTACCCGAGCTGCCCTTGGAGGGCCCTGGACATTGATTCACCTTCAGTGGGACCCTTTCCCTCCCTGCTTCCAGAGACCTCTTGTCTCTCATTTTGTCTTCCTTGTGGACCAGCTCCTTCTCTCCAGAAGCCGGCTTTCTTTCAGAATTCCCAGCTGTCGCTCTGATGTGTGTGCCTTTGTTCAGCACAGTGACCCCTGTGCGCTATCCAGCCCGTCTACTTTACACAAGCGTTTTCCTTACTTTCAATAAATGTCAGATGCTATTTAAAAGACAACCCACTGAGTCTTACCTGGTATAGCATCTTACCGCCTCACCCTTGCAGGGGCCTGCAGATGCAGTCCATTTCTTGTCAGGAGGGGTGTGGGGGGCCTGATGTTCAGTGACTTAGGTTAACCTCTAAGATAATCCTTTTGTGACCCTGCTAAAATCTGCAGAGCAAGTCTTTATATCAGGATAGACCAATGTGACTAGTAGGATCAAGGAGGTTTCTTCCTGGTTTCCAAAAATGTTAAAATAAAACTTCCTAATTATTGTTAAGCACAAATACCACACTTTGTGGTGGTGAATGTATATCAAGCTATTTAACACGTTACTCAGGGGACTAACAGAACGAACGATCTTTATAAAAAGCATTTATAGAATCCTCATTACATAGGCAATGGGGAAAATACAAAATGGGTTGTGAATGTAGGTCCAAACTGGTTGATATTCTGTAGGATGGTGAAGATACAGAATAAATTTGGGATGTAGACATGGTGTTATATATCCTTAATTCTGGCACTTAGGAGGCTAAGGTTTAAGTTGGACAAGTTTAAATTGGACACTGTCCAAAAAACTAAAATAAGCATGCAGAAGAGTTGCGCAAGTTCAAATCAGACAAAAATCCCATCACAGAGTAGTGGAAGTGTACCCAAAATTCCACTCCTAACCAAGAACCTTTTTGCAATTGGTACCTTCTAGAAAAGGGAAAATCAGTTGTTCCAGTGGAGTGTCACTAAGCACGTCTAGCACAATCCAGGGCAGGCTCCTGCCTAGGAAGAGTTGGTAGGGATATGGGAAAGATTTGAAGGAGGGTAAAAAGATGGCAAAAACATATTGACTGTAAAAATAAGGAAATAAAGGCCAGGTGTATTGGCTCTCATGCAGAGAAAAACTGTCAGTTTGAGGACAGCCTGGGCTTTGTAGTGAGATCGAAGCCAGCCAGGGCTACAGATTGAGACCAAAAATGTTAAGGTAATTGATTGTAATAAAGTTCTGCAGCAGGCAAGAAAAACTTAGTGCCTGTGGTACAGGTGCAGTTTAACCCTTAGGCATTCAATGTTTGAAGACCCTTGCACTCTCAACATTTGGTTAACAAAGTTCTCTATCCTGAATCCAGTCGTTCAAAAGTGGCTTACTAGGGTAATATTCTGTGTGAGGTTAAGAGATGTAATTAACTTTTCACTATCAGTTTTGCAGATTTTCCAGAATATGAGATAGAAACACAAAAAATGTATTTTTAAACTAGTTTCTTTTGTCTTCATTTGAAAAGGTAAGCTTTTGTACAGCATATTACATATTGAGTAACTTACAAAAAGCATTTTTTTAAAAAAAAATTGGAGTTGGAGAGATAGTTCAGCAGTTAAGAGCACTTAGGTACTCTCCTATAGGACATGGATTCAGTTCCCAGAACCCACATAGGAGTCTCCAGCCATCTGTTAGTACATATTTGATGCCCTCTACTGCCACCCTCATGGGCACTGGATGCATGTGGTATGCAGACCATGTTGCACATACAAAACATACAATATAATAAAAAATGAAAAAGTTATCAGTTTGTAAACAGGAACGCCCCCCACCCCCCTGTCTCTCTGTGCTCTGTGTATGTGTATTAATATAGGTAGGTAACAAGAATTCGGAAGTGGTTAATGTCAGAGATGAAATATGACCTACACAAGGAGGGATATACTAGCAAAAGGGAAAAAAGATAAAGACTACTTACTGTAAAAGACAGTGGTGGGGAGGCTGTTGGGCAGACAGGGAAGCCGTTAAGACCACATAGCACTCTTGAAGAGCACCTGAGTTTGTTCCCTAGCCCCCACGTCAGGCAGATTGCAATTGCCTGTAATTTCAGAAGACTCTTCAGACGTCTTCCAGTCTCTGCAGGTACTACACTAAAGCATTCTGACACAAAAATAATTTTTAAACTGTATCCCCACTATTTTAATTACATGTACTAGTGTTGCGTGTGTGTGGTGCATATGTTCATGTGAGTGCAGGTGCCTGCAAAGGCCAGAGGCATTGGGTCCACTGAGGCTAGAGCTAGAAGCAGTTGTGAGCTCTCCAGTGTAGGTACTGAGAACTAAACTCAGTTTCTTTGGAAGAACAGCAAGTTCTCTTACACCGTGAGACATCGCTCCAGGCCCACATACATGTCATTAAAAATAATTTTAAAATGCTGTAGGAAAGAGGGACTTAATGTATGGCCCTTCTGTGCTGAAAATCAAACTCGGGGTGTCTTGCACTTTAGGTACATGTTCTTCCGCTGAATTAAACCCCAACCATAAGGAATGGGCGTGAAAAGTATAAAGTCTGTAGAGATTTGGGGACGAGATACCATACGTGCCTTGGCACACATATGGAGGTCAAGTGGAAACCAGCAAAAGTCAGGTTTTTCCTTTCACCGTGTGGGTCCCAGGAACCAAACCCTGGTCATCAGGCTTAATAGATGGTGATTCTACCTCTTGAGCCACCTGGGTCACCCCAAGTCTGCACATTTTAAATGAAGTATTGTTGTTGTTGTTGTTTCAAGACAGAGCTTCTTTGTGTAGCCTTGGAATGTCCTGGAATTTGCTCTATAGACCAGGCTGGCCTCGAACTCACAGAGATTCACTTGCTTCTGCCTCCCGAGGGCTGGCATTAAAGGCGTGCACCACCACTGCAGCTGAGCAATATGAAGTGTTACTCATCAGTGTCCGAACAATAAACAGATAGCACACTAGGGAGTAGCTAGGAAAATTTAAGGAAGGGACTATGTACAAGAGTGTGGGGTGGTGGGCCAAGAGCAATTGTGATGAACTGGATAATTGTTCTGCAAGTACTCATTTTATCTTTCCCCTTGCCCGTTTGGTAGAGTATACACTTGCATATTCCATTGACTCCATGCTTTGAATCAGTGCGGTCTTCGATGTAATATAAGCCAACATGGTGAAAGGGGATGATTTAGGTAGCACTATGTGGTTTTGCTTATCTTGTCGCTCTCCAGGCATTGCCACAGCTTGTTCCCTGCAGTGTCTGAGTGTGAAGCTTGGGCTTCACAGTAAATCTGAACCCACTCTACATCCTAGAAAGAAGCCTACTCTAACTGCACCCTGGGGCACAGACCTTCCAGATAGCTCTAGAGCTGCCTCTCAGTGGGAATATTTGTCATGCTTGTACAAGGTCCTGCCTTAAAGGGCAATGGGCTATTTTAACCACACCACTGAGGAGAACAAATGGCTTACACATTTTTTTTGGGGGGGGGAGATTTCTCACACAGCATTGTCCAGGAATAACTGGTCATTATTGACACTAACTGACAAAGACATTCTGACTTATCCTGAGTGGGGAGCTGTTACCTACACCCAGAGTATAAAGGGAACTGTTTCCGGAACTGGGCTTGCAGCCTTTGTCAGAGGAAAACAGCCACAGATGTTTCTCAATGACGTAGAGATGTACTCTCCAGTGGGGGAAAAAAAAACAATCACAAGCCAGAGAGTGAGGGTGTCTTTATGCAGACTCTGGGCATGGAGGAGAAAGGAGTGTAGACCTGCAAGGTCAAATAAAAGATTTCTACCAGCTATGTGAACAACTGCTCCCAAACAGTAACCAATGCAGAGTCAAACCTCCCCAACTTAAACTCTTCTCTCCAAAATTGCCTAACACAAGCCAAATATTTTTTTTTCGAGACAGAGTCTCTCTGTATAACCTTGGCTGTCCTGGACTCACTTTGTAGACCAGGCTGGCCTCGAACTCACAGCGATCCACCTGCCTCTGCCTCCCGAGTGCTGGGATTAAAGGCGTGCGCCACCACGCCCAGCCCACACAACCCAAATATTTTTTAATAATTTCTTTCTAATATTTTCTTATTGATAAGGTACACAGTCCTCCCTGTTGTATTTTCCTTCTTTTCTTTTCTTTTGTTATCTTTTGTTTTTTGAGACAGGGTTTCTCTGTGTAGCTTTGGCTGTCCTGGACTCATTCTGTAGACCAGGCTGGCCTCGAACTCACATCTGTCCACCTACTTCTGCCTCCCGAGTGTTGTGATTAAAGGCATGCACCACCATGCCTGACCCTGTATTTTCCTTATTTCAATGAACAATAAAACCAAAATTTAAAAAATTATTTAAATGAATTTTTACATATACATTTATATTATTACACATGTATACAATAAACTACATACAGAAAGAAGAACCATAAAACAATCAGGAATTATATAAATGTTACATTCATAGTTGTATTTGACAACCTTGAAAAAAAACATCTTTCCTATCTTGGTGAGTCTAAAATTCTGAATGTCAATCAACATCTATCATATCTCGTCATTATCAACTTAAAACATCTATCTAGACCTAAAAACATCTTAACCCCTAAACAACTAAGTTTCTTGTAAAACTAAACTATCTGGTCTTCAACCTCATCAGAGACTTGAGAAGGAATAAAATTAATGACCTGAGTATATTCGGAGTGCAGGTTAGCAGCTTCCAAAATGAAAAGATGACAGAGACAGTTTGCTGCCTGAACAGTCACCCAAAACTCTCTACAACGTTGGAGCATCATCTTCAGCCTTCTGGCCCAGTGTATCTGACAGACATATTTTTGAGGCAGAAAGTATTGAGGACTTGCTTACCCCATCAACTCTGCCTGCATCCAAGCTTGCCCATTTTAAGGCAGAATTCTGTCTGTGGTAGAAAGGAGGACATTTTGCCCAGTGACTTGTTTGCCACATTTGAAGCCATCTCCATAAGGAAGATTCTTTGATGCTCATCATCTTCTTTGAGGTAAGTTGGGTGTTGCCAGGAGTTAACCTGTCTCGTTGTCAGTGAATCTTTAAAATAATAAAAACATCTTTAAATGTCATATTTTGTAGATCTCTGAGGCTTTTGAAGACCTTTTGTATTTTACCTTATATATCTATAGAATCATGTCTATCTGTTACACCTAGGATGTATATTCTTGTGATAAAAATAGACTAGCAATTGACATGACCATGATTTTTATCAACTACCAATTAGCTTGTATCACTTAATTATCCTAAAGAGCCTGTAATACCACTTTCAAAGCATTGGAAGTAAACCTTGTATTATAATGAATGTAATAATGCATAATAGTGTACATATAGAGTGTGTGAAGAACTGTCTTAAATTTGAATTCTATACCAAAATGTATAAAAATTAAACTTATTTTGCATCAATATATAAAATTCTATACCAACGAAATAAAAATAACCTTGAGAGTAAAAATTGAGGCCTTAAGTTGAGGAGTAGATTCAATAATCTACTTCTTGTCCTACCATCCCTATATATTTCTATACGGCCTCCTTTCCTTGCAACCCCTGTCTCCAGAACCAATGCCCCTGGATTAAGGAAAAAAAATACCAGAAATAAAAATGGAGTTTCACTTCCAAACCATCAAATTACCATGTTTTAGTGTCACATAGCACAATGTTGTGTGGAACTATGAGATATGGATGGTTTCATAAGTGAACATCTCTCAACAAGAACAGTATTGTTTTGTTTTACCTTTGGGAATGCAATGCTTTATTCTCAGTGCAAGGAAACTGGTAAAAAGATTAAAGATGGGGGAAACTAATACACCTCCACATCAAGCCCAAGAACCATCACATGGAGGACTCTTTCTAGATACTGTGGTGAGAAAGGTACGTCCATCTTCCTGTTTGACCGTCTGGGTGGTAGCACTGGGCTGCACTTCCAAGGTCTTGCCTGTCAGGGTCTTCACAAAGATCTGTTTCATCAGCGGTGACAGCAGCCATTCTCACGGAATAGAAGAGACTGCAATCACAGTCTCCACTAAACGTCAGAACAGTTTGTAAAGCATTGCAGGGACACGAGCTTAAAGCTTAGGAGTACATGTGTCTCTTCTAGAGGACTTCATCACCATCCAGATTTGGTGCCTCATAACCACCTACTGTTCCTGGTCTGAGGGATTCCTCGCCCACATCTGACCTCTATCAGTACCTGTATACTATGTATAAAAGCATAGGCATACAAACACACACACACTCACACACACACACATACACACACACACACATACACACACATACACACACACACACATACACACACACTCTCACACACACACACACATACACACACACACACATACACACACACATACACACACACTCACACACACACATACACACACACAGTCACACACATACACACACACTGACACACACACATACACACACACACTCACACACATACACACACACACACACATTTAAAACTAAAATTGGTGTTTGAGAGATGGTTAAGTGGTTAAGAACACTTGCAGAGGACACATGTTAACTTCCTGGCACCCATTTAAGAGAGCTCACAAATGCCTCCCTCTGAGGTACTACATGCATACATTGCACAGGCACTCAATAGAGAGGGGGGGGGAGAAGAGGGGGGAGAGAGGAGCTAAAACTTTTTAAGATAAAAAATAAAAATGTAAAGGTATAGACTCTCCTTTGACTTGACTGTTCCAAGGTTAGCACACACACTGAACACATGAAGCTCGTCAGTATGAGATCAAAGGGACAAAACTGTTACAGAGCCAGACTCTGAAAAGACCAGGTATAGGTGAGAAAGTGGTAGCCCCTGTAAAAAGCAAGAGTGTAAATTAAACCATTTTGGCAAACGACTGCATACTGGCTTCGGCCTATGCATGAGTGAGTTTTTGACTGCTCTGAGAGAACACCATGACCAGGGAAACTTAGAGAAGGAAGGGCTAGTCTTGGGTTCAAGGTTCCAGAGGGATACGGGCCTGGTCAGCAATCATCACGTCGAGAAGCATGGCAGCAACAACACAGAGAACTCACATCTCCAGCCACGTGCAGGAAGCATGGAGCACACTCAAACCGGGGCAAGGCTTTAAGCTCTCAAAGCCCGCCCCCAGTAAGGCAGAACCTCCAAAAAGTCCAAGGCTCCAAAGCCTCCCCAGGCAGGACCGCCCCCTGGGGACCCAGTATTGAAGTGTCAGAGACCAGGGGGCCATTTACCATTTGAACTACAAGACTGTGGATTCCTGCAGGTGCTAATTCTGATCAAGAATCCAGCGCCCGTGATATGTTAAGCAGGACAAGTGGAACTCCAGTAGGAGTAGGCTTGCCCAACTGTAGGAGAGAAAAGCAGGACAGAGAAGAAAGCTCGCAATAGGATGGTGTCAAGCAAGATTGTACCGAGGATCATTTTGGCACAAGCCGGTACTGGGTCTCTGGAGATGCTATGGGTTCCACTGCAGAGTTGTAGGAATCAGAAGCCCAGGAGATGGGGTTGCAAAATTACATGGATACCCCAGTGATTAGCCAGCAATGGCTGCTGTCCAGAGGACTTGGATTCCCAGACACTCACAGTTCTTGACTCCACACAAGGTTCTACGATACTGTGGAGAAGTGACACAGCGTTCGGCTACTCGGAGACAAAGAGCACACAGAGGTAGATGAGCACCCAAAAATGGCCAAGAGAGTTCATGAGGGGAACTGGGAACCTCGCCAACTCCCCAGCAGCAGGGAAGTCCTGGCCCTCTGGAGAGAACCTACAACCACCACGTGACTAGACCAGGCAGAACGCTGACTGAAAACACGGGAAAAGTGTGTGGTTTTACACTAACAGAGACGTGCGGTCCTCACCACTCTTCGGGGAGACTTCTCTTTGCAGTAAGCAGAGACCATTGTGACAAACCCCACACCCGAAGAAAATGCAGAGTTGTGGAGCCCTGTCCCAGCTGTGACGTCTACAACATAACTTTGGCACCTAAGGCTCGTGGATCATTGCTCAGGAAGGGCAGAAGGAGCGGAGGAATCCAGAGGAAAGGGAGTCGGCTGTGAGAGGCTGAGACTCTTGGAAATGTCAGAATCTGCATGCCCACAGAGTCTCAACAGTCCCTAAACAGGATTAGAACCAGGAGGATACCAATAGCCATGCTGGGGTGCTGGTGGGGGGGGGACTCTTGCTGTATGAGCCCTAGACAAAGAACTGCAGGTCACAAAGTAATGGTGGGAGCAGGAGAGGTGGCCTTCTCCAGGGAAGAGCACGCCAGCTGTTACCTGCAAGGATCAGATGTGTTGGTGGTTCACGCCCAGTGTCTGATAACGCATTGTATTCTCATCAAGGAAAGAAAGAAGGCATTTCCTTGTTTAAACCATTTAACAAAGAGCCAGTCTACGTTTCAATCTCGACTTCCTGCTCTCTGTGTCTTCTGTCCTGTTCTCTGTCTATTGTTTGGGTCTGACTCTGTGCCTGCCCAAAGGCTGTCCTGTGGATCCATTTGTGCCCGGCTCTGAGTCTCTGTCCCTATGTGTGTCTGTACCCTCAAATGGGATTTGATCTATATTTTTTTTCTCAGTATGTTGTTGCTGTTTTGAGGTAGGGTCTCACTAGGTAAGCTTAGTTGTGCCAGAACTCACTCCATAGACCAGGCTGGCTTGGAACTCACAGGGATCTGCCTGCTTCAACCTCCTCAGTGCTGGGATTAAAGGAATGCATTTTTTTGACTCTGCCTGTATCATAAAGGATGGGAGTAAATGCATCACATGAGGAAGGAATGAGACACTCTCTAGAAATCTCAACTAGAGGTTCTCAAGGGCCTAAGTCTCTGCCTCCAATCAGAGCACTGCATCTCCACAGTAACCTTGCCCCTAATGCTCAGCCCTGAAAACATGCATACAAGTATCATTATACAGACCGAGAAGGTTATATTTATGTATTTACAGGCGTGTGTGTGTGTGTGTGTGTGTGTGTGTGTGTGTGTGTGTGTGTACCAAAGAGAAGGAAGCCATGGGTTTTCATGAGAGGAGTTGGAGGTAGAGAGGAAAGGGGAGGAGGGAAATGACGTAATTATAATGTAATCTCAAAATAGTTAAAAAATGGTAAGGAGTTCTGAGAGGCTGAAGAGAGAATATTGCTTATGGCTTTTGCCTGTGTGGATAAGTTTTAGTTTTAGAATATGACAGCTAGGCTTGTCCCCTCTAGCCCTGTGCATGGCAGTCAGCAGCACTAATGACATCCCTGTTCAACTCACCTACAGTATAGCCTCTTGCCTGAAAATGTGTGTTTCTCTGTCCATTCTCGTATGAAGGAACCGGCAGGAATATGGCTGTCAACTTAGGGTGACCATAAATAAGATCAAGCACATGAGTCGTGGCTAAGATATGCTTCTCCAAATTGTGACCTCAATACACGTTACAAAACTGAGTGAGTGTGCTGCTCCCGGCACTTGGGAGGCTGAGGCAAGCAGAACCTTTGCCAGTTCAAGGACAGTCTAGGCCACGTTGTGAGTTTAAACCCAGCCTTGGACATAAAAAGAAATCCTGCCTCAAAGAAAGGAAATTGAATAAGACATCATTTTTATGAATTGTTGAGAATGGGGTTTGCCAGGTAGCCAAGTGTATTAGTCACAGCTCTCTGTAGGCACAGAATTCATATAATGAGTGTAGCTATGCCTGTCTGCCTGTCTGCCTGTCTATCTCAGCCTATTCATGCATCTACCCATCTACCTGCCTACCTACCTACTACATGTCTATGTATGAATGGAATTTACTAGTGCGGGTCACATGCTGTGCCCTGGCTAGTCCAACAATGGTTAATTCCCAATACAAATTCCAAGGACCCAGATGGCAGTGGTAACCTACGACTGTAATCCCAGCACTCAGGAGACAGAGGCGGGCAGATCTCTCTGATTTCAAGGCCACCCTTGCTTACAAAAGGAGTTCCAGGACAGTCAGAGCCACACACAGAGAGAAACCCTGTCTGTAAACAAACAAACAAACAAAGAAACAAACAACATCAAGCCCCCAGAAACTCCAATCCAACAGATTCATCAAGGGGGCTGGGTGTCTCACCAGGTCTCCAGTGTATATGGAAATGCAGACAGAGCAGGCTCAGGTACCACTGAAGGAATACACTCACAAACAAGGGCCAGAACAAGAAGGCAGAGAGCAAAAGCACCCCCTTTTCCATGTCCCTTTAAGTAGGCTGCCATCAGAAGGTGTGGCCCAGGTTGAAGTGGGTCACCCAACTTAATCGTAGAAAGTGCCAATTAGGACCTGATCTCAGAAGGTCCAAATTTAGGGAGGGCCTTCCCACCTCCAATGACCTAATCAAGGGAAATCCCTCGACAGAGGGTCCAGCTGCTTGGTCCTTACTGGACTTGAGGAGTGGTCCAGTTCACAACCAAGATTAGCTGCCACACCAAGATTGGCCTAAAGTCATCGTGTCACCCAGGCTGGTGGCAAACATACCTTCCTCCCGCCTCCCCATACCAAGATGTGAGGCTAATGGCCTTCTGCACTGTGCATGGCTGCACCACTTTCAGGTGTGATAGAGTTAAAGGTTGTGCCAAATATGGGGGTGCATGTCTGTAGCCCCATTGACTGAGGAAGCTGAGGGAGGAGGAAGGCTGGAGCCAAGAAATTTGACAGCATCCTGAGCAACATAGCAAACTGCAAGGTTCCCCAAAGAGAGATGCTCTATCTAGTATTGCTGTAATGGCCAAGGCGAGCTTCCTCTTGCAGCTCCAGCAGCGAGTATTTCCTTCACCACTCTTTTTTGTGGTTGTCGTCACCACTGTTGTTGGTGCTGATTTGGTTTGGGTTGTGTGTTTGTTTGTTTTGAGACAGGTTTTCTCTGTGTCGCCTTGCATGTCTTGGACTCATTCTGTAGACCAGGCTGGCCTCCAACTCACAGCGATCCTCCTGCCTCTGCCTCCCGAGTGCTGGCATTAAAGGTCCTGAGCCACCACTGCCTGGCCTTTTCTCACAATCTTAGAGCCTTAACTGATTAAATTACTCCATGAGGCTTATAGGCCATCAGCCTTGCCGAAAAGGGCATTGCATGCTGAAGCACCTCACTGGCCTCCTTTCCTCCTTCTTTATAAACAGCAGGTGCCACAAGAGCACTCTTGGATCCCATGTATTTCCTTTGTTTCCTTCCCAATGTATAAGACATGACCCAATGGAGCTAAGGCTAGCCTCAAATGTTCTATTAGAGAAGTTGATCTTCTACTCTTTTTATTTGTTTGCTGTTTTAAAGAAAGGCTCACACTCTGTCGCCCTAACTGTCCTGGAATGCCATACATGGACCAGGCTGGCTTCAAACTCACAGACATCTGCCTGCCTCTTCTTTCCAAGGGCTGGTGTTGCAGGGATGTGCCACTGGGCCTGGGGTCCTTTCTCCCATCCCCAGGGTTTCTCTGTGTAGCCCAGATGCCCTGGGAACTTGCTCAATAGCCTAATTTCAGCCCCATTTCTCATCTCCTCCCAGTCCAGCCCCCACACTCCCCTCCCCTCATCACTGTTCCCCTTTGCTTCTGAGAAGGGAAAGGTCCCCCAAGGGTACCAACCCACCCTGGCACATCAAGCCTTAGCAGGACTAAGTGCATCCTCCCCCACTGAGGCCAGACAAGGCTGCCCAGCTATGGGTAAGGGACCCAAAGGCAGGCAACAGAGTCAGATGCGGCACCCACTCTGTTTGTAAGGAGACCCACATGAAGAACAAAGCTGCACATCCACTGTACCTGTGTAGTGGGCCATCGTACCAAGAGCAATTCACAGAGTCAGTGCCATTACTGTCAAATTCCCCCCACAATTCTTTACAGACATTGAAAGAGCAATTCTCAACTCCATATGGAAGGAGTAAAAAAAAACCCGTCCAGGAGAGGTAAGACAATCCTGTACAATACAAGAACTTCTGGAGGCAGCACCACCTCTGATGTCAAGCTGCACTGCAGAGACAAAGTAATAAACGCCACATGCTATTGGCAGGAAAAGAGACAGGTTGATCAATGGCATTGAATCCCAAGCCCAGAAATAAAGCCTCGCAGCTAGGGACGCTTGAAGCTTGACAAAGAAGTCCTTTGAACTCTTGATCCTCCTGTCTCCTTCTCATAATTGCTGACTTGGGCCATGATGGTGTCAGCTCTCTCTCCCTCTCTCTCCCTCCCTTTCTCTCTCCACCTCTCCCCTTCCCCCTCTCCGTGCACAATGCTCCCCGAATCTTGTCTGTACTCATGTGTGCAAATGCAGGCTTGTTTGCACAACTGTGCTCACATGGAGTTCAGTGGGCAACTTTGGGTGTTGAGGCAGGCTCTGGGTGTAGTTTTTCCACACTGTAGACCAGGTTATCCCGTTTATGAGTTTCAGGGCGTTCTCGGGTTGTTGCCCCTCATTTTCTACAGGATCCCCGGGACTGAATGCACTTGTGCCAAATATCTGGTTTTCCCACTGCCTCTGGGGCATCAAACTCAGGTCCTCTTACTCCCACAGCAAGTGCTTTTACACACTAGACCACCTCCCAGGCACAGTGCTGGCCTTTCTTCAACTGACATCCTCAATATGCATCCCAGGCTGGCCTCAAACCAGCCATTCTCCTGCCTCAAGCTCCAGAGTGCTGGGAATACACGAGTGGACCACCAGAGCTGGGCTCCTCTGGTCCCTGCCTTTTGTACTCCAAGCCCATGATTTGGGGGATTATTTTGGGGTAAGAAGTAGAACCAGCAATGCTCCCCTTGCTACGGCAGAACTGGGCAGACAAGGAGACACAAAACACTTCCCCCAAAGCCTTCTCTGTTTGGAGACAGAAATGAGGTGCACTCCAAACCATGTCCCCGACCAGAAGGACACTTTATTCTTGGAAATAAGAATCTGCTAGGGACATTTTATCTTCTCTCAGATGAAAGCCAGTATGATGGGTTATAGCTCTACTCCCAGCACTGGTGAGACCTGAGGCCAGTGGATTGCTAGGGTTTTGAGGCCAGCGTGGACTACCTAACGGGTATCTGGCCAGGCAGGGTTTCCCAGCAAGACCCTACCCCGAAACCAAACAAACAAATAATCAAAACAAAAAACAGATACTTCGGGGAAAAAACAGAGACATTTAAAAAGTAAATAAGCAAATAAAACGTGTGTGTCCCTTCCCATTGTCCATGAGAATGCAATCTTGAAAACCATCTCTCCTGGCAAGGAAACTGACAGGGTCATGCAGGTAAGGGCTTCCCTGCCCTTTATTTCAGACTGCAGCTTCAGGGCTCTGTCTTAAGAATGCCTTTTTTGGATCTGGGGAGGTGGCCAGAGAGATGAGGGCAGGAGCAGGGCCCCACAGCATGCTCTCAGTCCGTGGAAGGTACTTGGTGGAAGGGAGAACTGACTGCCCCACACGTGCACCCCCCCCATGTGCATTGTGCACACCACACTCAAACAACTGACGACACAGAAGTGCAGGAAGGAACATTTGAACTACTTTTCAAAGTACATAAAGTAAGGTTGCCCTCATCCACGCCTTGTGCCTTGTGCCTTTTTCTGTTTCTGCCTTGTTATTGCTTTGCCTGCATGTGGAGAGGCATGTGCACATGCCTCAGCCCACCTGTGGATTTCCAAGGACACCTGGCAGAAGTCAGTTCCCTCACTATTGTCCTTCCTGTTCCTGGTCCCAAATGATTAAGTTTGAGTTGCATACTTGCTCAGTACAGTTGGCTGCAGTAGGTGGGCTCTGAGAGGCCCACGCTGGGGAGCAAGCCTGTGCCTCAGCAGCCATAGAAGCACCAGACCACAGACCTGTGGGGTCTCCTGGAGAGAGGGTCTCTGCATAGCCACCTTCCCACTCAGCCAGCTTCTTTATGTTCCTCCAGGCTCCTGGGGAAAAGCAGATGGTGCACTTGTAAATGAAAGCCCTGGCTTACACTCCCTCTGCCCTGAGGCTCACTGTAGGCACAGAGGTGGTTTGGTCACCTGGGATTAAAGGCAGGGTTAAGCATTTCCACAGTGCCTTCCTAGGAGTCTCCAGAGGAACAGGGCCTGGACACACTAAACCATGCCAGGCTGCCTCGCCCTACTACACCCACCTTTGGAGTCTGGAGGGTGCCCAAAGTTGCCTGACATTCATGGTGATTATATGTTCCAGGTCACTCTTGGCCTTAACCACCCAACCCCCTCCCAAAAATGTTAATTACATCTCTGCCTCTGACTTCATCTTCCTTCTGGCCAGTCCTTCTGTTTCCCTAAGGATATGAGATAAGGCTCCTGGGCTAAAGACTGGGTGGCTTACAGGAAATGAGGGCAAAGGAAAAGCAAGTCCAACAATTCAGGAGAGAAGGTTACACTCAGCCTTCATGTGGGTCCCCTGGTGAGGGCGTTAGGGGGACTGTCTCTGACAAGGACTTTGTTCCCAGCTTTTCTATCACTTCCCCCTGGTGGGACTGCCTTGACAAATCAGCCAGAGGGGGAGAGGACAGGCTCAGTGCTGATGTGACTTGCTGACCTGGGGTGGGTGGGAATGGAGAGGCCCCTTTCCTGAGGAAAAAGGGAGGGGGCATGTGGGAGAAGCAGGAAGGGTGGGACTGGGGGGAGAGGAAGGATGGGGCTAGGACCAGGATGTAAAGTGAATAAAATATAAAGATAAGGGAAGAACACCCATCTTTTGAAACCACTGGCTTGGATTCCCAGCAGCCAGGGGATAGCTAGCAAGCCTCTGAAAGCTCAGTGCTGTCCTCTGACACACAGGGCAGTGCATGCAGGAGGCCATACAGATGGCCAGGGAAGCAAACTACTTATACCCATAAAATAAAAAGGAATACAATCTCAGAGAGAGGGGTGGGGGTAGGGGTGGGGGTGGGGGGAGGACGTTGTTCAAGAGGGAGTGAAACACAGGACAGCAAATGCAGGAGGCCATACAGACAGCCAGGGAGGCAAACCCTATATCCACAAAAAATAAGAAGGAATACAATCTCAGAGACAGAGGGAGAGGGAGAGGGAGAGGGAGAGGGAGAGGGAGAGGGAGAGGAGAGAGAGAGAGAGAGAGAGAGAGAGAGAGAGAGAGAGAGAGAGAGAGAGAGAGAGACTGACTGTGTGGCAAGGGAAAGAAAGTCCTCATGATAAAATACACTTTATTTCATGGGCTGTAGACCCAGCTCAGCTGGGAAGAGCACTGGCAGCTCTCACACAGGAGCCAACTTCCTTCTCAGCTCCCACAGGTTCCCTCCCAGGGGCTGTGATCTGTTTCCACAGAGTCCACCCTCCTCTTCTGTCCAAAATGGGTGTTGCATGCACGTGGTTCCCAGACATCCATGCAAAGCAAACACTCCCACACCTTTTAAAAGACACCTCTTCTTGGCTCCATGTTTATGCAACCGTGCCCCCCGTCCCTGGTGGCCCCTCTGCAGGCTACCTGCCGAAGGTAGGAAGACTTTGGACGAAAGGACCAACTTAGACTCTGTGGCTGGATCATTCAGGCAGAAGGAAGGACACTGCAGACAGAGCACTGCTGCTGAAGAGGGCAGGAGCTAAAGGACACTGCCCAAAGCGTGGCCAGCAGACTCTTAGCTAGCCTACTCACCTCTAGGGACACAGGGGCATCCAGGTGGATGACAGGAAGTATGGCAGACTCAGTTCAAGAGGCTTCCAGAGACTTCTCTAAACCTGTCAGGGGATCTACTTAAATCTAAACCGTGTGTTCCACACATTTATCCCTCACACTTCTACAACAACTTGAGTGCTGGTGCTTTCTGCTGGTTTGGGTTTTGGTTGTGTTTTTCTGAGACTGAGTCTCTCTCTTTCCCCCTGGCTGTCCTGGACTCACTTTGTAGACCCGATTGGCTCCAAAGTCACAGAGACATGTGTGCCTCTGCCTCTGGAGTGCTGAGGTTAAAGGCGTGCCCCACCATGCCCAGCTGAATGCAGGCCCTTTTAACTCGAAAACTGAGGCTTCGTTTTCTTTTTCTATGTTGCTGGTGGTTAAACCCAGGTAGCCCTATGTGCAAATTTTCTCTGCTGTGATATATCTACAAGCCTGCTTTCTTTGCAAAGAAATGTTAAGAGTCCAGCATAGCTTGGACCCCGTTTCCTCAAACAATTGCGATTCTCCCTTGGCCCCTCTGCCCTGTGGACACTTCAAGATCTAAGTTACCAGTGGTACTGTCTGTGAGATGAAAATAAATGACATATCATAATACTGGCTCCACAGGTCTATGGACCTCTGCATGTTACGACAGCAAAGGGTTTGCTCTTCCAAGAAAGTGGAGGGATACACATGAAGACATACGCTATCGCTTTGCCCATTCAGCGTGCTGTTCAGCAGAAAACGCCAAGAATGCCGGAAGCAGCAGCTTGAGTTTTTATACTGAACCCCGACTCAGCGATGATCTGGGTGTATTGAGCTCCTTAGCTCTTCCTAGTCCTAGGAGAGTTAGTAGGCACATTTTAACTTAATAATAGCTTTAAGGAGTCATCAGGGAGCTAGGTGCTGAGGAGCAGGCCAGTAATCCTAGCACTCAGGGAGACAGAGGAAGGAGGATCACTGTGCATTCTAGACCAGCCTGGTCCACAGAGTGAGTCCTGGATATCCAAGGCGACACAGAGAAACCTCATCTCAGGAAAAAAAAAATAAAGAATTAGGAGGGAAATATGATCCTGCTTGCCCACCGCAGGAAAAGGCCTTGTGTTACCCCTGAGGTTATCAATAAGGACATTTTAGCCTGCCATTGGGGACCACTAGATGAAGGTCCATCTCCTGGAGGACATAAAAGTCCACCACGGGGAACTGCCTCTCAGTAAGGCTCCCACCAGAACCAAACACCTGGAATATTTTGGAGGAATGAACATCAGACCCCCCCCACACACCCTTCCTGACAAGAAATGGACTGCATCTGCAGGCCCATCCAAGGGTGGGGCGGTAAGATGCTATACCAGGTAAGACTCAGTGGATTGTCTTTTAAATAGCATCTGACATTTATTGAAAGTAAGGAAAACGTTTGTGTAAAGTAGACGGGCTGGATAGCGCACAGGGGTCACTGTGCTGAACAAAGGCACACACATCAGAGCGACAGCTGGGAATTCTGAAAGAAAGCCGGCTTCTGGAGAGAAGGAGCTGGTCCACAAGGAAGACAAAATGAGAGACAAGAGGTCTCTGGAAGCAGGGAGGGAAAGGGTCCCACTGAAGGTGAATCAATGTCCAGGGCCCTCCAAGGGCAGCTCGGGTACCTCCCAGATGAGTCCAGATCAGTGCAGGGCAGCTGTGGGTCCTCACATGGTGGGTGCAGGGGCCTGCCTGCAATGGCACAAGGCCTGTGCGCAGATGGGTGCAGTCTGCCCACCTGGCAGGAGGCAGTGGGCAGCGTCCAGAGGCCCGTGATCTGTCCTTTGGATGACAGGAGCCCACCTTGCAGCTGGAGCCCAGCACAGTGTCCAGATGTGCCCAGCAGGGGCTGAGCTGTCAGCACTGGGGGCACTGTGCTCTCCAGAGCCAGGCCCAGCAGGGACAGCAGCAGGACAGCAGCCTGGGGAGCTATGGCTGGAATAAAGGCTAGGAGGACATTGGAGGGGACCGCCAGAGGGCAGGAGGGGGGGCGCATGCTGGATGTTGGGGGTGGTGGGGGCGGCACTGCGCGTGGGAGAACCCTGGGCAGGAGGGGGCGCAGTGGGAGGGCGCCCTTGGTGACTACCCTGGTTGCAGCAAGGCAAAGGGGCGCCACTGCTGCCCACCCTCCCGGAGCCCCCGCCCCAGGCCCGTGGGGTAGGCGGCCTAGAATTCCTCCTCCACCCACCCGAACTCGCGCTTCATCTCGGCCAGGAAGCCTCTGTAATCGCTGAGCAGGGGGCTGTCCGATTTGATGTAGGGGATCACCCACTGCAGCGCCCGGCCCTTGAGGCGGGTGATGAGGAATGTCACCCTGTTTTCGTCGCAGTTGAAATTCCTTTCGTCCGCCAACATGTAGGCGCCGGTCTGCACGATGAAGTCCGGGAGCAGGTCCATGTTGCCATCATACAGCTCGGGGAAGGGGATGGGGTTCGGCGGACGCCGGTTGCGCCTGTTGGGCCAGGCCATCAAGGCCTTGGTCAACTTCACCCGGCCTTCCATGGCGCTGTGCTCTCTCTGCTGGCCTCGCCGCGGGGTGTCCGGGCTCTTGGCAGGGTGGCCTGGAGCTTGGCGGGGGTCCGCTGGGCTTTGCGGGGTTCCGCTGAGCAGGGAGGTTGTCAGTTCCAAGGCGTCGCCGGAAGTGCGTGGGGCTGGGGCGGGAATAGAATCTCGGGGCAGCCTGTGGGCGGGGCCACAGCCTGGCTGCTTAGGTGCCTCTCTGGGGGCCACAGACCTTGGTGGTCCACAGTGCGCAGGCGTGTCTCTGGGCAGACACAGGCCAGTGCTCCTGGAAGGGTTCTGGCCTCTGTGCTTCAAAGCAGAGAGAAGAGTTTGAGCTCACCTAGGCGCTGATGACAAAGAGTCACAGAGCCTGGGAGGAGACTGGAATCCTGGCATCTTTGGGTGATGGTGCAGCCCACTGTCACAGCAGAAAAGGCAGGCAATGAGGCTGTTTTCTTGCACTCCTTCGAAGCCCCTCCCTCGCCTGCCAGCTGCTGTGTTTCCCTTCCCAAGACCCCAGGCTCTGGACAGCCTTGAGAGCTAGTTCTTATGGCATCTGTGTGGCAAGGACTAGCTAGCAGTCACTCTGGCTGCAGAGTGGATGCTTTCCAGCACCTAGAATAACCTGCTACATTAGCCAGCCGACTACTGAGCCGCCCTCTTGAAGAAGGACGCACTGTGATCAGTCAGTATCAGGGGAGTGACATGTCAAGGAATCTCTATATGCTGCACCAG
This sequence comes from Acomys minous, assembly GCF_964271855.1. Taxonomy (NCBI): domain Eukaryota; kingdom Metazoa; phylum Chordata; class Mammalia; order Rodentia; family Muridae; genus Acomys; species Acomys minous. The sequence goes on along the minus strand of NC_140488.1, from coordinate 20,725,321 downwards.
GATACCAAGAGGTGATGCTGTGAGCAGAGCATAAGCAAAGGCGAGGAGGAAGAGGCTTACCAAGTAATGCACCAAGCAAGGCAGTGTCCAAAAATAAAAGGGAAGGGAAGGAGGTTTCCCAAAACTGGAGAGAAGGAAGAGTAAACGTGACAGCATGCCTTAGGTAGGGAGCCGGTTGTCAGGCTAAATGCCTAGTCAGTGTTCATTCCCCAGTCTCCTTGCTTTGTACAGAACATAACGTGTTAAAGGACAGGACTAAGTGAAGACCCAGCCCCTCCAGCAACTAAGTGGTGGGCTAGGAACAAACCATGAGCATCCTAAAATCGGTATTCGTTTTTGAATGCTTGAGGTAAGATAAGGGTGAGTAGTCAAACAATAGGAACCAGACCCCTAGCACACTGAAAGAGCATTATTCGTCATCATGCATGTGGTAATTTGGCTTCCATAAGGACCACGTGGATTTGTGAGTTTATGGAACACCTGCAGAGTTGCAAATAGTAACCCAGCAGCAGCTGCCCCCTACCAGCCAGGTGACCCTAGGACTCTGCCCCTTCCTGTCTGTGTTCCCTCCTTGCCTGATGCCCAGGTGACCCTTCAAATGCAAATGCAGAAGGTCTCCTCTGCAGCTGTCTCAGTTGCAGCAGTGCACATGTCCCACAGGGTACAGGCATCTCAAGCTCACATGCTGTGGCACTGCAAGGCGACTTTCCTCACTCTGGAGTTCCAACACCAGTTGTCTTTGTACTGCTGCTTGGCTGGTCTCCTGCCAGCGTGACAATGTCATGTGGTGCTTAGACATGTGCTCAGAGGGGGTGGGGTGCTGCACCAGGATAAGGGGTGAGGTGGGGTGCGGTGGCTACCTCTGGCTGCATTCAGCTTCTTCTGCCTTTAGAATACAGAACCCCAGCGAGCTAGCTCTTCTCTGAAGCCTGTGCAGACCCCCCAGCTTGCAGGGTGGGTGCTTTGGCAAGCCAGGAGGAGAGTGTGCAGGGCGGCATAACCGCACTGGCATGCTCATCTCAGATGATCAGTCTCCAACACTGTGAAGAATCCTTTCTCAGCCAAGCTGTCTGGGCTACCTTCTTCTGGCCGCCCAGGGTGACACAACTCATGCAGCTCTGGAGTTGGCTGCCAGGCCTGTCCACTCTGTAACTCCTGCTGTTGTGAATCCCAGGAGGAGCCATTGCAGGCTTGAGGACGAGGTGGCCTCCACACTCAGTTCTGTGGCAGCTTGGCCTACATACAAAGCTACTCTTCATGTGGGGATGGGACAAAGGACTTCTGTTGCTAATTGAACTGAGTCTTAAAAGTGTTGAGGCAGAAAGATATTCACAGAAAGGACAGCCTTGAAGCTTTCCAAATGGACACATGCAGAGAAGGTTTTATAACACAAGACATCCCGCACAGAACATTGCATCAGCAATCCCAGTGAGATAACTGAGGTTTATTACGAAGCCATACCCCAAGCCTGATCTCAGCCAGGGACAAAGAAAGAACTCGAGAGCCTAACTGTGATGCAGGGTGCCTCTAAGGCAGGTTTATTTATTTATTTTTTTAATTTGAAAAACCTTAACCAGGTAACAGCCAGGATGGGAGCAGGGAAGAGGGGGGCAGGGTCTAGCATCACATCATTTTGATTAGCTAAACACAAGAAGAATCAGTTTTGTTCTTAGCACAATGTTGAGAGGCTAGGCAAAGCATTTTTAGCCTATTGGCTGGTGCTTAGGTTAGGGGAGCTCCTGTGGTGTTCCAGCTCTCTAGGAATAAGGAACATAGCCGGATGTTGGGGCCTTAACTCTAACAGGCCTCACATTTAGCTTGAACCCAAGCAGAACACGCACTTACTATCTATTGCTTGATTCTAAGCAGCAAGCAGTGCACCTTCCCGGTTTCAGGAAGGCAGGGCCTGAAAACCTGAAGTTAATTTCCCCCTTATAATCAAAATGGACTTGGGGGCAAAATGGCTTCTGAAACGCTAAGACCTAGTTAATAGAGAGGCTAGTCATGCTAGGAACTCAAAGGAGGGGCTGTGGGCTTTAAGCAGGTTACAACAAGGGGACAGCGAATTCACTAGTAAAAGAAGTCACATAAAGGATGGGTCCAGATGAAACACACAGCGCTTGGGTAACACAGTTAGTTGACAAAACAGTCTGGTCAGTGGTGGTGGCAGTCAGAATCAGGCAGAGCTCTTGGGCTTGAGGCCAGCCTGGTCTACAGAGTGAGTCCCAGGACAGCCAGCCTTTCAAACCAGCTCGGGGCTGGCAGAGGCAGGCGGGTCTCTGAGTTCGAGGCCAGCTGGGTCCACACAGAGAAAGTCTGTTTCAAGACACCAAGAAAAGGAGAGATAATTGAGGCAGAGGGGAGAGGGACAGTGGAAACAGAGAAACTCTCCGTTCTTAGTATGGCAGTTGTCGCAGGCACATGCCTGTCATCCCAGGAACTGGGAGGCAGAGGAAAGTGGATCTCTGTGAGTTCAATGCCAGGGTAGTTTACAGAGAGAGTTCTGAAACTGTCAAGGCTACACAGAGAAAACTTGCCTCAAAAGCAAAAGGGGGGGGGGGAAGGAAAGTAAGTAAACTGTCTGTCTGTAAGGAGTATTTACTTTGGAGGGGATTTCACAATGGGCGGTTTGGGACTTTGCATCATTCTGCCCCCAGTTCTCAGACACTAGCCACACAAGCTCCCTTGTGCTGCCCAGGCCTCTGTGATACAGTATTTCAAATGCACACAGCAGCTGGATGTTGCACCAGCAAGCATTCTGGTGCTATGAGTACATTCTTGCCCTGTTTGTCACTTCTTGGGTCCGTCTCTTTAAATATTGAACTCCCCTGACTGCCCCAAAGCCTTGAAACAAACAGAATAAGCTGCACCCTGTTTCCTCAGGCCAGCACAGTTTGACAAAGGAAAGGATGCATACATTATGAAGCTGGAAAGAGAAAAGCACCAACCTGCAGGCACTTAGTAGCACAAGCAATCTGGAAATCCACCAAGAGCACAGGATGGGGCTAGAGGGACAGTTTAGTAGCTTAGGTGCCTGCTCTGCCATCTGGAGGACCCACATCTGGTCACTGGAAGCCACATAAAGAGTGGGCTGTCCTGGTAATCTTAACTGTGGAAAGGCAGAGACAGCAGGGGGCCTGGGTCCCAGTGAGGGGGGCAGCCTCATGAAAGTGAACAGCTCTGATGGAATGCTGAGAGTGGCACCTCATGCCCCCCTAATTGCTGGCTCAGGAAGCCTCAGCAGTGTTCTGACTTAGGGCTGGCAGCCCAGGGATGGAGCCTTCAGGAGCACAGACATCCTTAGGGTGGTCGTCCCCTTCACAACCCACCCGAGGCAGGGTGTTTAGCGGTGCAGATTCATGCAATGCCCTTTCAGGTTCCTTAGTTGTATTCCCCAGAGAGTCTTTCACAGCCTGTGTCTTCCCTTCCCCAAACGACACCCCAGGCCCCAGAGCCTGGTCGCTATGCCATGCTCTTTGGCAGAAGTATGAATCTGTGTGTCTAAGTTAAAAGGGGGGAAATTTTTAAATACATTCTATAGCTTTGTAGACTAGGCTGGCCTCAAACTCAGAGAGATCACCATGCCTCTGCCTCCTCAGTGCTGCGATTAAAAGTGTATGTCAACACCACCTGCCGTAAATTCATTTTTGTATTTAAAAAAAAAATAGAAGACTAAAAACCTGAAAGCCTCCCAAGTGATGTCACCCTCCACCTTCCTACAGCCTTTACACATGTGTAGGCACCCCAAAACACACACACACACACACACACACACACACACACAAACACACACACGCATGCACACCCATAAACACACAGAACCTACACGAACAAACACGCACCCTCGCATCACATCCGTACACTAAGTCAAACCATGATACGTAGGGACTGGCTCTGTGTTAGTTTACGGCTCTGGTTTCAAATCCCCATCAGTGTACTCTTCCACGGTAAGGAGAGACTGTGGCAGTGGTTCATTCGCTCTGTCTGTGCACCAGAGACAAGAGATCTGCTACTGGCCAGCTGTCATTCATTCCTGGGAACCACTCCCGTGCTCACGGCCCTTTCGTAGTCTGAAGGAGAAGCTATGAAAGGCTTTAATGACCAAGACACACCTTGGGGAAAAAAAGCTGGAAATGTTCCTGTGGGAATGTCAGAAGTGTCTGCTCCCAGTGAAGGTCTGTAGTTAATCTACCCGGGAGCTAGTAACATAAAGCAAGGAACAGAAACAAAGTTCAAAGGCTCAGGGTGGAGGAACATGCCACTATGTACACACTAGAACATTCTCTACAAATCAGAGACCCTGGACTGTGCTGCGGTCAAACACAAACATGGCAGCTGTGTTGTCTTTATGTGAGCCCAGCACTTGGGCATCTGAGGCAGGAGCTTCTCTGCTCCTTTGGGCTTAGCCTGGACTCCGTAGCCTGTGCCGGTGCTCCAGAAAAAGACCTCGTTTCCAAACTTCAGAACACACAAGAAATACAACAGAACAAAAGTTAGTTCATGATGTTTGCACTGAGGCAAAGAAATCAATCTAACTTGGAACATCTGTCTTAGACTGTAAAAACATATAGCAAAAAAGAGGTAGGAAAATATATTTATCACAGCAGATAAACACTAAAGGCCTACCAAAACAGCCCGCCACAGAAGTGTCACATCTGGGAACCAAAGGGTCCCTAATAAGCCAGAGAGGTGCCTTTTTTCCACGGTTAAATGCTGTGTTCCGTGTAATGGGCAGGTGTCATCAGGATAAACACACGCCTCTCGGGTGTACAAGATCTTTGATTTTCCTTTCCTTTCCTTTTGCTGGTCAGCTTTAACCTTTCCTTCCTTACCTAGTGTTTACTCTTTGCTGAGGTTAATCCACATCTCCAGCATCCAACTGTCTCTCAGAACACCAGCCCAGCCAGCCTTCAGGTGGCCAGATTTACAGTTGGGCTCCAAATGAGATGACTGAGGCTACCCTCATGCCCTGAGACCCCAGTGGCTCTCCTTTCCTGTTAACTAATCTACTTATTTCATCTACATCTCAGTAGATGTTCACTTCCCTCCTCCCCTCCCATTCCCCTCCCTTCCCCTCCTCTCCTCCCAGCCCCTCCCTCTCACCTCCCCTCTCCTTCTCCCATGTCCCACTCCCTCTCTTCTCAGGGAAGGGGAGCCCTCCCATGGCTATCAACTGGCCTTGGCATTCAAGCAGGACTGCACCACCCTCTGCTATAGAGGCCAGGCAAGACCATCCAGTTAGGGGAAAGGGACCCGAAGGCAGGCAAGACAGTCAGAGGCAGCCCCTGCTCCTGCTGTTAGAGGTCCCACATGAGGACCCAGCTGTGCACCTGTCACCTACGTGTCAGGGACTAGAACTGTCCCATTCATGCTCTCCAGTTTGTGGCTCAATCTCTGTGGCCCCATGTGGGCCCAGGTTGGTTGCGTTTGGAGGCTTTCTTGTGGTGTCATTGATCTCTCTGGCTCCTTCGGTCCTCCTTTGCCCTCTTGCAGAAGGTTCCCTAAGCTCCTCCTCATGTTGGGCTGTGTGTCTTTACCTCTGATTTCATCAGCTGCTGTGTGAAGCCACTCAGATGACTGCCACGGTAGCCCCCTGTCTGAAGAACAGCAAAATCTCATCAGCAGTTTCAGTGGGAAGCTCTGTTTAGTGCCATGAGACTCAAGTGGGGACACCCATTGACTGCCTGGGTCTGATGTCCTTAGTATGGGCTAGCGTCCCCCCCCTCTCCTGGAAGTCCTTTTCTGCCACAGGAGGTAGCCACCACAGGAGGTGGCCACTCCACCTCCCCTGCTGCTAGGAGTTCCAGCCAGGTTTACCACCAAAGACTTCCTGGAGCCTCACATGTCCTGTAGATGCCTCCCCCCACCAACCTCAGCTATCTCACACAGCCACTCCCCCTGGTCCACACTAGCCCACCACCACCATCAGCACCCCCATACCTGGTTCCCCACCACACCTCTCACACTGTTCCCTGCTTCATCTATTTCAGATGTCTATATTGTTTCCTCCTCTGAGTGACATTTACAAAGCAGTTGTACCAGTTTGCACTTCCACCAGCAGTGGAGGAGTGTTCCCCTTTCTCTACCTCCTTGCCAGCATGTGCTGTCACTTGAGTTTTTGATCTTCCTCTGTCTGAGGGGTATAGGATGGAATCTCAGAGTCCTTTTGTTTGCATTTCTCTGATGACTAAGGATATTGACCATTTCTCTAAGTGCTTCTCTGCCATTCGATGTTCCTCTGTTGAGATTTTTCTGTTTAGCTCCGTACACCACTTTATTTATTTATTTATTTATTTATTTATTTATATATTTATTCAATTTATATCCCAATAACATTCCCTCTCCTTTCCTCCTGGGCCCACCCTCCCTCCTTCTTCCCCCATACTCCCTCCCCACTCCTCAGAAAAGGGGACCCACCACCACCACCAAACCTACCCCAGCCCTTCAAGCAGCATCAGGACTGAGCACATCCTCTTCCCCTGTGGCCTGGCAAGGCAGCCCCGCCAATGGTAAGTGATCAAAAAGCTGGCAACAGTCTTGCTCCCTTTGCTAGGGCACCCACGTGAAGCCCAAGCTAATGAAGCCATCATAGGCTACCTCTGCATGGGGGCCTAGGTCCAGTCCATGCATGGTCCTTGCTTGCTGCTTCAGTCTGTGCAAGCCCCTCTGGGTTCTGGTTAGTTGGCTCTACTGGTCTTTTGGGGAGCTCCTGTCCCTTCCAGGTCCTTCTATCCTTTTCACCCGGTTTCCACAAGACTCCATATGCTTGCCTCAACCTCTGCTCTCTCTTTATCCCTGAACATCTTTCAGGTAGGGCACATTTTGCGCCAACCGCTTTGTGGGTGGGTTGGCGTTCTCCTCCCTCCAGTAGAATTCCTGTGTAGTTGGAGGGTGTCCTCCTCAGGCTCCATGAACCCTGCTACTAGGAGTCGCAGCCAGAGTCCCCCTCATATCCTCCCAGCGGTCTACCCTGTCCTCGGTCTCCAGCTCGTCTCAGAGATTCCCCAGCCCACGGTTTCTCTTCTCGCTTCAAGCCCCTTGTCCTCCTGCCCTTGTTTTCCCCAGGTCTCCTGGTGGGAGTGCAAACTTGTACAACCACTGTGGAAATCAATCTGGTGCTTTCTCAGAAAATTCGGGATAGATGGACCTCAAGACCCAGCTGTGCCACTCCTGGGCATATACCTGAAATATGCTCCACCATACCACAAGGACGCTTGCTCAACTCGGTTCATAGCAGCTTGATTTAGAATAGCCAGAATCTGGAAACACCTAGGTGTCCCTCGGCTGAAGAAAGGATAATGAAAGTATGGTACATTTACAAAATGGAGCGCTACTCTACTCAGCTATTCATAACAAAGAAGTAATGAAATTTGCCCAAAATTGGTGCAACTAGGAAGGATCGTCCTGAGCGAGATAACCCAGGCCCGGAAAGACTCACATGCTGTGTACTCACTTATAAGCAGATTTCAGCCATGTAGTACAGGATAAACCTGCTATAATTCACAGACCCAAAGAAGATATGTCACAGGGAGGACCCAGAGGAGGATGCTTAAATCTCACTCAGAAGGACAGATAGAATAGACAGCAGAAGTGATTAAAGAGGGGACCAAGGTAGGAGAGGGATCACAGAGAAAAATGTGGGTGTACTCCGTTTTTAAATTGTGTTATTTGGTTTGTTATGGATTAATTTCTTGAGTTCTTTATATGTTTTGGACATTAACTCTCTGCCAGGTGTAGGGTTGGTGAAGATCTCTTCCAAATTGTCCTCTTGACTGCATTTTTTGCCTTACAGAAGCCTTCCTATTCAATGCCCTTTGCCTTACAGAAGCGTTTCAGTTTCATGAGGTCCCATTTATTAATTGTTGACCTTAGAGCTGGAGCTATTGGTGTTCTGTTCAGAAAGTTGTCTCCTGCGCCAATGAGTCCCACGCTTTTCCCCCCACTTTTTCTTGTAACAGAGTTAGTATGTCTGGTTTTATGTTGAGGTCTTTAATCCTTTTGGACTTTAGTTTTGTGTGTGGTGATAAATATGGATCTATTTGCATTCTTCTACATCCAGACATTTGGTAAGACCAGCAGCAGGTGTTGGAGATGCTCCATTGTATGGTTTTATGTTCTCTGTAGAAAATCAAGTGTCCATGAATGTGCAGGGTTTTTTTTCTGTGTCTTGGATTAGATTCCATTGATTGACATGCTCTTATGCCAATAACATACACTTTTTATTATTATTGATGTGTAGTACAGTTTGACATCTGGGATGAAGATTCCCCCAGAAGTTCTTTTATTATACAGGATTGTTTTAGCTATTCTGGGTTTTTTATTTTTCTATATGAAGTTCAGAAGTGTTCTTTCAAAGCCTGTGAATAATTTGGTTGGTATTTTGAGGGGAATTGCATTGAATATGTAGATTTCTCTTGTTAAGGTGGTCATTTTTACTATGTTAATACTTCTGATACTTGAACGTGGGAGATCCTTCCATCCTCTGACGTCTTCTTCAATGTCTTTCTTCAGCGATTTGAAGTTGTGCTCGTACATGTCTTTGAATTGCTTGGTTAAAGTTAGAGCAAGATACTTTATATTATCTGTGGCTGGTGTGAGGGTGTCATTTCCTTAATTTCTTTCTCACCCCACTTATCATTTTAAAAAAGAAGGGATATTGGGGGTTTTTGTTTTTGTTTTTGTTTTAGTTAATTTTGCATCCAGCCACATTGCTGAAGGTGTTTATCGGTTGTAGGATTTCTTTCATAGAAGTTTGGGGTCACTTCTGTATATTATCATATCATCTGCAATCAGTGATACTGTGACTTCCTCCTTACTAGTTTGTATCCCCTTGATCTCTTTTAGCTGTCCTTTCTCCCTAGCTGCAACTTCAAGTACCATGTTGAGTAGATATGGAGATTTTGGCAGAATTGCTTTAAGTTTCTCTCCACTTAATTTGATGTCTATCAGCTGTATATGGCCTTTATTATATTTAAGTATGCATCTCGTAGCTATGATCTCTCCAGAAATTTTAACATGCAGGGGTGTTGGACTTTGTTAAAGGATTTTTCAGTGTCTAATGAGATGATCATGTGGAGTTTTTCCCCTCAGTTTGTTTATACGGTGTATTACATTGATGGATTTTCATATATTGTTCCACTCCTGCATCCCTGAGATGAAGTCTACTTGATCATGGTGGCTGTTGTTTTTGGTATGTTCTTGGATCCAGTTTGCAAATATTTTATTGAGTATTTTTGCATCAATGTTCATGAGAGAGATTGGTCTGACATTCTCTTTCTTTGTTGAGTCTTTGTGTGGTTTAGGTATCCAGGGTGATTATGGTCTCATAGAATGAATTTGGCAACATTTCCTCTGTTTCTATTGGCTTTTTTGTTTGTTTGTTTGTTTGTTTTTGATTGGGCGACTTATAATGACCTCTTCTGTTTCCTTATGGCTTATAGGCCAATTTAAATTGTTTACCTGGTCTTGATTTGACTTTTGAAAATGTTTTGTATCAAAAAATTACGCCTTTCATTTAGGTTTTCCAATTTTGTGGAAGTACAGGCTTTTGGAGACCTTATGATTCTTTGGACTACACTGGTGTCTGTTTCCTTTCTTGTTTTGTTAGTTTGGGTTCTGTCTCTCCACCTTTTGCTTAGTTTGGCTAAGGTTTTGTCCAATTGTTGATTTTTCTCAAAGAAACAGCTCTTGGTTTCATTGTTCTCTTTGTTTCTAATGATGTCAGCCCTGAGTTGATTATTTCTTCCCATCTCCTCCTGGTGTGTGTGTGTGTGTGTGTGTGTGTGTGTGTGTGTGTGTGTGTGTTTGCTTCTTTTTTTTCCCTGGGGCTTTCAGGTGTGCTTTTAAATTGCTAGTATGAGATCTCCCTAATTTTTTAGGAAGGTGCTTAGTGCTATGACCTTTCCTCTTAGCACTGCTTTCATTGTGTCCCTTAAGTTTTTCTATGTTGTGCTTTCATTTCCATCGAATTCTAGAAAGTCTTTAATTCCTTTTAGTGTTCCTTACTGGACTCATTAGTTGTGGAGTAGAGAGTCATTCAGTTTCCAGGAGTTTGTAGACTTTCTGTTGTTGTTGTTGAAGTCCAGCTTTACTCCATGGCAGTGTGATTAGATACAGGGGGTTATATCAGTTTTCTGGTGTGTGTTGAGACTTTCTTGGTGTCTGATTATATGATGAGTTTTGGAGGAGATCCCGTAAGGTGCTGAGAAGGTTTTTTCTATTGTGTTTGGGTGAAATGTTCTGTTAATATCTGTTTGGTCCATTTGATTCATAAAATGTTAGCGGCATTCTTTCTCTGTTTGGTTTCTCTCTGGGTGACCGGTCTATGTGTGAGAGTGGATGGTGAAGTCTCCCACTATTAATGTGTGGGGTTCAATGTGTGGTTTAAGCTTTAGTACTGTTTCCTTTACAAATGTGGGTGCCTCACATTTGGGGCATAGATGTTCAGAATTGAGATGTCATCTTGCTGGAGTTTTCCTTTGAATTGCTCTTCTCCATCTCTTTTTGCTTAATTTTGGTTGAAAGTCCATTTCATTAGATGTTAGAACAACTACATTGGGCATGTTCTGGGATCCATTTCTTTGGGAAATCTTTTCCCTGTACTGTACTCTGAGGTGATGCTGATCTTTATTGCTGAGGTGTGTTTCTTGTATGTAACAGAATAATGGAGCCTATCTGCGCATCCATTCTTTAGGCCTGTGCGTCTTTACTGGGGATTTGATTCCACTGGTGTCAAAAGACATTAATAACTAATGATTGTCAATTACTTTTACTTTGTTGTTGGGTTTTGTAGTGTGGTGTGGGGTGGCAGTGGTGGTGGTATGTGTGTGTTTCTCTTCTTTATTTCCCATTTTCTTGTGTGGAGTTAACCTCTTTGTGTTGGAGTTTTCTTTCTAATATCCTCTGTAGGGATGGGTTTCTCGAACGGTACTATCTATATTTGGTTTTGTCATGGTTTATCTTGTTTTCTCCATCTATGTCAACTGAAAATTTTGCTGGATACAGCAGTCTGGAGTGACATCTGCAAGACATTTTCACAGGGCCTTTTGGCTTTTAAAGCCTCTGTTGAGAAATCAGGTGTAATTCTAACAGGTCTGCCTTTATATATTACTTGACCTTTTTCCTTGCATTTTAAAAATATTCTTTCTTTGTTCTATACATTTTGTGTTTTTCTTACTATGTGGCAGGAAGATTTTCTTTTTTGGTCCAATCTATTTGGTGTTCTATAAGCTTCCTGTACATTTATAGGAATCACTTTCCTTAGGTTAGGGACATGTTTTTCTATGATTTTGTTGAAATTATTTTCTGGGCCTTTGGGCTGGGAATCTTCTCCTTCTTCTGTTCCTATTATTCTTACGTTTGGTCTTTTCATAGTGTCCCAAATTTCTTGGATGTTTTGTGTTTGAAACTCTTTATACTTGACATTTTCTTTGGCTGGTGCATCAATTTATTCTATCGTATCTTCTATGCCTGAGTTTCTCTCCATCTCTTGTATTCTGTTGATGAGGTTGCCCCTGTATTTTCTGTTCTTTTCCATCTCCAAGATTCTCTCAGTTTGTGTTGTCTTTATTGCTGCGGTTTTCCATTTCCATGTCTTGAACCATTTTAATCATGTTTAAATCTGTTTGGTTGTATTTTTCTGTAATTTTTAAGGGATTTACTGATTTCTTCTTTAAAGGTCTCTGTCATCCCTATGATGGGGTTTAAGTTTTTTTTTTCTCGCGCTCCGACTATTTTAAGATAGCCTGCACTTGCTGTAGTAGGGTAGCTGGGCTCAGGTGGTGCCATATCGCCCTGGCTCTTCTTGCTTGTGTTCTTATGCTGGTCTTTAGCCATCTGGCTGTCTCTGGTGTTGGCAGTCCTCTGGTAATGCAGGCCAAGTTGTGGGCCAGAAAATGGAGCACTGGAGAACAGGTCCAGTTTACCTCAGTTTAGAGTGTTCTATGTGGAGCAGTGGGCGGGGGTGGTGGTGGTGGTGAGTCTTACTTACCTTGTGGTCCCTGATGACCAGAGTCCTCTGGGGATGCAGGCTGAGCTGTGGGCCAGGTATCTAATGTTTGATTTTCAAACGCAGCATTTTATTGGTTAGCAGCAAATGATGAGGGCAAACTTGAGTATGCATTGGAATGTAAGGGAAATGGGGCCTAGTTTACAGCACACGAGGGTAGATGTCAACCTATTGATCCTAGTAACAGAAGAGTCTAGTTCATGGCTTTAAACATTTGTATCATCTCAGAATTAGATGAATCATTTACATAACTGTACACAACCATTGTCTATTGCAGTACTGAGGACTGTATTCAGGGCCTTGAGCACACTTGTCAAGCACCACATCTCCTGAGTACGTCTCCAGCCTACAAATGTCTCTTGAAAGGGCACGTGGTTTTTTTAAAAGACGCATAATACTCACTAACAATAAATGACCAAAGAAAGAGGATGTGAATTTGAGTACGACAAAGGACCAAGTTTTACAGGAAAACTCCAGTGATTTTCAATCAAACATTGCATAGGTAGCCAAGGAACAGTGAACAGCAGCTCCTGCAGTAGCGGAAGCCGTGCATCTGTGGGCGTGAATGGAATGGGAGGGATGACTAGCACGTCCAGTATGAGTGGTGCATGGGGGATGTAACTGATTTTGATCACTGACTCTTGGTCAAAAAAATTTTTTTAAAGAAAGAAAAAACCCTCCAGTTTAACAGTTTTTGCAACCCGGCCTTGTGATTTATGCCTGCTCTGAGTGGATATTGGCATTGTTAAGGAACTAAGGTTCAGTGCTGAACAGAGCAGCCACCTAGAATCATAGATTGGGCAGAGTTGAGCGAGATGAAGCTGCTAAAGATTTCCCAGCTTTTCTCTAGTTACTGTAGGATGTACGTAAGCAGTCAGTGTATTTAGGTTAAAGCAGCTGATTATGTTAAATGTTGCTCTTAAACATTCATTACATCGAACACCGTTGATGCAGGTTGAAAAGACGTGCTTTTTTGTAAAACTCAATGTAGGAGCTGTGTGTCTGCAAAGTGAAACATTTGGCACGTTTGCTCATTCTAATTTCATTTGATAACCTGTAAGGCACGCGAGTTTAAAGTTTTTCTTTATAAGTTAATGGAGAAAATTTCAGTCGCAATACCATTACTTTAGGATTTTTGGTCTTGGTGTTTATATGAAATTCTGAGGCCTTGATTTAAGTTTCTCATTGTATTGTGATTTCTCTTTAGGTGTATTGCGCTAAGTCAACCTTGTCAAATAAATCTTTTAAAAGCTAAAAAAAAAAAAAAAGATTGAATTTAAATGACACCAAAGTGTGAGCCCATAAAATAGGGAGAACATGGGGAAGCGGAATGAGTAAAGCCACTCACACCAGTCCTGTAACCACAGAAGGGCTCATGTGTCGAATGAACCTGTATCGGAAGCCACAAGATGAGAAACCTAAGCACAGGCATTATACACTTTCACTCATGTATGAAGACATTTAAAAAGAGAAAAGAGATAGAGAGAAATGCAATGGTGGAAGAGGCAGCAGAAGGGAAGAGGACAGCAGTGAGGGTACGGGGAAGGCGAGCAAAAGGGAGGGTAAGCACTCTCACAGCACCACAAGAGCATGCGTGGAGTACCACTCAATTCTACAGTCCATAAGATCAATAAGTACAGTTTAAAACTCAGATACAAACCAATGAGAAGAAGATCAAACTTAATAGAAACAAAACAAGGGCCTGCAGAGGTCCACAGTTGCCTCACAGCACCAGTAACAGCACAACAGTAAACCTATCCATCCAACACCAGGAGATCCTTTGCCCTCTGCAGGCCATCCCCAGTACTGCACTGATGAGCACAATCGGCCTCAATAGTACAGACCCATAATAAAAATAAAGTAAATCTTTAAGAAATTGGCCCAGGCTGGCCTCGAACTCGTGAGCCTCCTGCATCTGCCTCCTTCATCAAATCCTACTGGCGTGTGGAGGACCTGGTGGCACTCAGAGGAAGGACAGCAGGTTACTGAGAAGAGACTTGATACCCTATGAGCATGTACAGGGGGAGGTAATCCCCCTCAGAAACAGTCATAGGGGAGGGGAATAAGAGGAAAATGGGAGGGAGGGAAGAAGGGGAGGATACAAGGGATGGGATATCCATTGAGATGTAACAAGAATAAATTAATTTAAAAAATTAAAGAAAAGAAATTGGCCAAACACTTGAATGGGCCAAGTGTTTGAAATCATGAAACTCAGCTACACGATGGAACTACAGAAATAATTTTAGCAGATTTTGTCATGAGACAGATGCTAGGCAAAACAAAATGAAGTATGTTTTTCTATACTTCTCAAGACTGGTTAAATTAAAAAAATTGTTCGTACCAACGATGAGAAAATATTTCAGACTTTTAAAATGTTTTGAAAGTGGTGATAGGAACGTTAGCTAATTTGCCCCTGTGAGAACCACATTAGTGGGCTTGGGGTATAGCACAGTTGGTAGACTGTTTGTCTGGCTTGCCTCACACCCTGCAGTAAAGCTCAGTGAACTATTTGTTCCAGGCTCAATGATCTGCACCCGTGCTCCCATCACTCAGGAGGTGGGGATAAGAGAACCAAGCGTGCAAAGTGCAAACGTGCCAGGGAATACAAGGCTGACCCATTTGAGGGTCTTGGGGCACATCAGGCTGCCTCAGGCTGCCTCTGGCGTGTTCCCAGGTCATTTGCTTCCTGAAATCAACTAGTGTTCTAGAGGAAACCGCTCTCTCCTCACATTTTCCTGCTGCCCCTTGAACTGGCTCTCCTCCCTGATTCTCAGAGGCTGGAAATCCACCGTTACGTTAGAGGATGCTCAGTGTTCCGGCATGACTGACAGTTCCTGAGGCAGAGCCATTTACCAACCACCATGAGGAAGGTTCCAGGGACCTTAATAGATTCCAAAGGAAAGTGATCCTTTTGGCCACTGCATGAAGGCTACAAATGCACTTGTCAGAAGCAGAGGGGTTGTGGGAAACTCTCTGACTCTGGAAGGGTAAGGCAGAAGGGAGCAGCAGCAGCAGCAGCAGCAGCCACGGAGATGCAGCCAAGCTCTTCTCCTTCCAATCAGGCCATCACCCCTAGGTGTTATAGCAAGAGGAAGATCATCACATGGCCTGTGGCAGCACATGCACATACACCATGACAAGCCAAAACTGGACCTAGAAGCTTCTAGCCGAGCTACCATCGAATAGAGGTGACCAGGGAGTTGAAACCCTCCCTCATGGAGAGAGAAATCTCACAAGTTGGCAACTTAATATATACAAGGCTACTTCATGGGGTTAGCCAATGAGTAGACCATTGCAAGCTCAAGGTTGGGCGTGGGGTCGCTAGGGAGCCTCTCTGGCACCTTGTTGAGGAGCCTGCAAGTCATTCAGTGGTAGGCGCAGGGCTCTTTGCACTGTTACTCAGACTGGGGGGAGGGTGGCGGCACAGCTTCTTTTGAGTCACTCATCACTCATGCTCCTATAAGTAAAACCCTTAGCCTATGCACCTGCAGACCACCCCGATGTCTTTACAGTTGGACTTGTGTTGACAGGGTTTTTGGCATATGGCTGGTACCTTATCTGGGCTGCCTGGGCACTTCTATTTGTTCACAGCTCTCTAGGAAATGTCAAACCGCGGCTGGTGATCAGCAGAGGTCAACTGGGGCCACCAAAGTGTCTCCATGCTGACACAAAGTGCAGTACAACCTTGAAGGCCAAATTACACGTTCATTTAGAACCAGAGAAATAAGGGCAGGGACCCAAGGCTTGTTGCGCTGGCCAGGAGTCCCTGCTGCTTTAGAGTCCAGGTTAGGATGCACCTGAGTTCAAGCCTGACCTGACAATTTAAGGAGATCCTTCTGTTAAAAGAAAATGACATAAAGTATTGCCTGGATGCCCGTTGACATATCAAAGTTGACTTTGGCTGTCAGGTTCTCCCAGCATCTCTCAGTCCCTACCTCTTACAGAGTCCTCAGGGCTGGCATACCCTGCCCCCTATCCTAAATGTCTCTAGACCAAGCATTGAGCTGGCTACTCTTGCCCCAGCAGCTCTTCCATATATAACCCATCCAGATGACTACGGTGGCCTTTTCTCCCCCCATTTGGCCTGTTGTTCTCCAGACTCTCCCTTCTCCTTACCCTCTCAGCTCATCTGGCCCAACTCAGTCTGATGCTCCTACCCACTCTGGGCTCTTCCAGATGCTTCTGCCTCTGCCTGTGCTCTCCACCACATCTACAATAGACCTTCCTTCCCTCCACCACACCTAGGAGCAGTCATTTCTTCCTTTTTTTTTTTTCTTCATGTCATTCATTGTTGGGGACAATAGGCCATTTGGCCAATGCACAGCCATCTGGTCAGAGTCTGCACCTTTAAGTCTCTGTTTTTCCCAAAGCTTGCCTTTCACCAGACACCAGCTGAGCCTGTTGTGGGTCGGCAGTTAGACTAAAGACAGATAGAGATGGAGCGACCCTGTTGTGCTTTAGCAGCTAGCCTAAAGCTAGATGAAGACAGAGCAAGATGCCCTGTGGGACAGGACATTATGACCCTGCCTGGAATTCCCTACGCTTTGAGAAAAGCCTGCAGTTGGGTTGCTATAGCAATATGCTCCCCTGCCTTCTGACTTATAAAACCTGCTGCCTGACTAATAAAGTTTGAGAGCTTGATAAATCAGACTTGCTCTCCTTCTTTGTGTCTTGCATTTTCAACTGGTGAACTTCCTCCCGCATATGAGTTGAACCCACAGGCTAGGACAGTTCATCTGGTGCCAAAACCATGGAATTGGCATAAACGTGTTTCCCCTGAGAAGTCCTCAGCCTCTTTGAACCAAGCTGGTGACCTGTCTCTCTTAAGGACCGTGTGTTTCTGGTCTTCCCTGCCATTCATCAAATTTGACCCCAAATTCCATTTTTAATGATTCATGTGTTTATTTTTATGGGTACTGGTGTTTTACCTGACTGTATGGAACTGGACTTGCAAACAGTTTTGAGCAGCCATGTGGGTGCTGGGAATTGAACCTAGGTCCTCTGAAAGAACAGCCAGTGCTCTTAACTGTTGAGCTACCTCTCTGTCCTCCTGGCCCCAAACTTATAGAGTTTGCCTTCTTGGTTGCTCCTCCCCTCCACATGCTCTAAACATTCCTCCCATGGTCACTTCACTTTTTAAAATGTAATCTCTTTATATGTGTGTGGTATTTGGCCCTACAAGCCTGGCTGCACATCTCATGCATGCAGTACACCTGGTGGCCAGAAGGGGGTGGCACATACCGTCAGACTGGAGTCCCCTGTCTTCTGAGGCTCCTGCTGAGTGATGGAAGTCTAGCTAACCCAGGTAGGTTTTCAGGATGAGCAGCTAGTGCTCTTAACTGCTGAGTGCTCGCTGTCTCTCTCTTTCTCTGTCTCTCTGTCTCTCTCTCTGTCTCTCTCTCTGTCTCTCTCTCTGTCTGTCTGTCTCTCTCTCTCTCTGTCTCTCTCTCTCTCTCTGTCTCTGTCTCTGTCTTTGTCCTTCTCTCTCTGTGTGTCTCTGTGTGTCTGTCTCTGTTTCCGTCTCCCTCTCCCCCCTCCGCCCCCTCTCTCTCTCTCCCTCTCTCTCTCCTTGACCCATAGTCCCTTATCAAGGGACTCAGCAGCTCTGCTGCTTCAACGTGTAGCTCACTCTCTGGAACCCTTCACTGTGCTTCCTTTTGGATGACCCTGAGCCTCGGTGTGAATAGACTCAGAACTAACAGCTGGGGGAAAGGGGGTAAATTCTGTTACTGACAGACCCTGGACTTAGTGTCACACAGTCTATGTCAGTCTGTAACAGGCACACATGACTTCATTTGGAAATAAGGTCCTTGTCCATGTACTTTAAGTTAAAAGAAGGCCACAGTGCATTAGAGAGGATCCTAAATCCAATCACTTGAACCCTTAGAAAAATACCAATCTCAGGGCCTGGGGGGAAAGGCGGAGCAATTCAGAGCACCTTTGGCTCAGTGAGAGCCCAGCAATCTGGGTCCAAGTGCTCACATCAGGTGGGTTGTGCTTGCTGTGCCTCTGCCTCCAGGGCTTCTGACCCTTGCTTCTGGCCTCTTTGGGCAAGCCCAGGCAAAGACCTATCGTTTATGTTGCAAGTAAAACCTACAAGCAACGGAGAAACACTAGCAGATTCGGAGAGCTGAAGAGAGGGGGAAGACCCTGAGTTGCCAGGCACAGAACACAGCTGCGCCCACCAGAGAAGGTAGAACAAGCAAGATGGCCGCAAGATGTGGTCAAGCTCCGCATTTGAGCCGGCAGAGCGCAGAGTACATCATCTGCCTGTTTCCTCAGTCGCCTAGTTTGGAGCAGTTTCTTCCCAGGGCCCCGAAAACCTAGTGAAGCAGGCCTGTGCTAGAGGGGTCTTTACCAACATGCGTCCCTTTGTAGACACAGATGAAAAGCCCACACCGCACCCAGATGTGCAGCTCACTACAGAGCAGCCAAGTTCATGGTGCCCCCACTTCCTCCCCCAAAGCTCATTCAGCCTGCACTGCACCTTGGTCTCCATGGTGACACCTTGTCTACAACATGGCTTGGCCATACCCAAGCATTCATGGCCCTTCTTGACACCCCTTGGGAACTACCTGGGCTGTCAAGGTCCCTCACTGTGTTGTCTAATTCTTGCGTGGTTCAGGTTTGCTTAGGAATCAACAGGACACAGGCAGCTCTTACGTTTGTTTTTGGTTAACGCCCAGCAGCTCCTGTTTTCGTCAAAAACCAAAACTCGATGCTCCGTCCTCGTGGTTTATGACTACACAGGAATAGGATTGGGTCAGAGCTCTTGGGATAGCTGCTCCTTGTCTGTCCCACCATGCTGACTGCATGGGTCCTAACAGTGACATCAGCAGCTTCTCCCTGGAGGTGTTGGATGACAGGGCAGTCATGAGAGGCAGGAAAACAGGTAGGGGGAAGCTGTGGGGCCTTGGCTTCTCTGCTGTGCTGCAAGGCCAAATGTGTGTGACAGCTTACCTGTGAGAGTACGGGGGCAGGGGTGGTGGGGGGGGCAGGGTACACAGGGATGAAGCATGGGCTACCGTTTTGATTAGCTGTGGGGAAAAGTCAGAGAGTCTGGGGAATGGGGAGTCTGTGGGTTTAGGCCGGTCAGGGGCTGTGTGGTGGTTTCTGGTGTGCACAGCAGTGCCCGAACCCTAAGGATAATTCAGGGAGCCACAGGCAGGGCCCTCAGGCAGCTCCCTACAATGCTCCCACAGCCTGTGAGCAGGAGTCCCCAGCCAGCCTTCGTGCCCCCAGGGCCCTTGCTCTGCCATGGTCACCGGCAAACCCTGGAACACAGGGAAGAAGTGCAGGAGGAAACTGAAAAGACCTTGCTGTAGTGAGGGTTGGGGGAGGGGCTTCCGAGTGAGCCCGATTTCACAATGATCAAAAGGGCCTTGGAGTCTTGAAAATTTGCACAACTCACACACCTGCATCTCAAGGACAGCCTCCCAGCTTCCTACAGTGCATCCGCTCCGGTCCTCGCTACACATGTCCTGACTTGTCCCCTTAGCGTGTGAGACGTGAAAAGACACATCTTTCTGCCCACTGGTCACTGTACACAGTTCTGCTCATGTGGCCAGTCTGGCTCTTCCGGTGTCACTCTCCCTGGATGCAAGCGTTCTTCCCTTTGTGTTCACTGCTTCATGAGGGTAGCTCTGGGGTCACACTCCTGCCTACCAGTCCTCACAGCCCTAGCTACCCTCTCTGCGGGTGTGTGCCTCCCACGTTGCCGCTTTGGGTGGTCTCCTGGGGGATCTGTGCCAACACTTACTTTAGGGTCACCCATGGGGAGTTACAGGGAAGAGCATCTGATCTCAAATTCAGGGTGTCCTGGGGTATGTGGCATTCCTGAGTCTGCCTAGTATTGGTGTGAAATGACATGGGTTACAACAGACAGGGGAGGGAGGAAGGTCCTGTGAGTGGCCCACTCATGCTTTCTGTGTCAGCCTCTTGAGAAAAGTTTGGTGGCACTTCTC
This sequence comes from Acomys minous, assembly GCF_964271855.1. Classification (NCBI taxonomy): domain Eukaryota; kingdom Metazoa; phylum Chordata; class Mammalia; order Rodentia; family Muridae; genus Acomys; species Acomys minous. The sequence continues at coordinate 20,705,350 of NC_140488.1, read as the reverse complement.
GGCTCAATTCCGTGTCAGGGGCTTAGGGACTTCTGTGCAGCACTTGGAGAGCCCCTGAGGCCCAGCCAGGCTCCTAAGGGAAAGGTCAAAGTGGGGGTAACACTGCCTTTTTTTTTTTTTTTTTTTTTGGTTTTTCAAGAGAGGGTCTCTCTGACTGGCTGTCCTAGACTTGCTTAGTAGACCAGGCTGACCTCGAACTCACAGCAATCTGCCTGCCTCTGCCTCCCGAGTGCTGGGATTAAAGGTGTGCACCACCACACCCAGCCCAACACTGCCTCTTACGTGGCCAGCATAAGAGTCTGGTGCGTGTGCAAAAAGGTAGTCTGGTGTATGACGCAGAGGGACCCCAAGGCACGCCAGGCCCAGACCTCAGAGAAGGTGCGCTGCCTCTGCCAATCTCACTGGAGAGGCCAGTGGTCCATCCTGTGAAGTGGTCTATGCCAGGGTCAGGGTTAGGGTTAGGGTTAGGGTTAGGGTTAGGGTTAGGGTCCCCAGTCAATAGTTTTTCAATTCCTGGGCTTGTTTGCCCTACGTAAAAGCCTTCTCTGCCTGCACTCCAAGGCAACTGGGGCCTGAGGACAATGACTCAGCTCTGTGCCTTCAACCTTATACAGGAATGACATGGATCAGGCTCCGCAGATTTCAGGAGAGATACTCCTTGAGTAAAAACATGCCTCTGTACAAAGTAGCAAGCGACCTGAAGTGAAGGTGGGAGAGGAAAAATGAAGGCAGGGACGAAAGAGACCCGTTCTGTTTTGTGCTTCACCGCACTCACAGTGTTCCAGGCTCTCACGCTCACAGCCACTGTGTTTTAGGCCCCCACCCCCATCCCCCATCCCCCGCGAGCAGATGGCGCTCATTATACCTGAAACGGTTGGATAGCTTATCTCTGACCTACCTCCATTTGGGGCTTCTGCTGTCGCTCAGGGTGTTTCTTTTTACTCCTTTATCAGTTTAGTGTTGCGCAACAGGCCTCAGAGCACTTAGGAGTCCCGGGAAAGGCCGCAATGTTTTCTGGGACTGATGTTGGAGCTGATTTAAACGTTTCTCAGCATGAGGAGCTAGTGACATCCGGGAACTCACAGGGCAGCCCGAAAATCCACAGCCCTGTCCTTCTCAGCAGACAGAGAGCTTCTGTGCTGGGCATCCTGGTGAGCTGGCTTGACTCACCTCCTGGTTTTAATGCTCAGTCCCTCCTGGTGAAAGATGCCCTGTGTTAGCACCTGGACCTCCAGTTTTCAGCCCAATCCCATAGCTTAAATCAGGCTACAGCCCCTGCAGCTATCTCTGCCCCAGAGGTAGGAGGCGATCCGTGATGTGTTTTGTGAGCCCTCAATACATGGCGCCCAGCTTCCCCACACTCCCTGTCACACACACACACACGGTAGTGAACTAAGTCATGTGATGTGACACTTTCCTGTCACCACTAAATGGTGATAGAGTCAGACCTTGACTTTCTTCTAGGGATTGGTCTGAGGTCCCTCCAGCAGACTGCTGGTGGGTTGGACTAGCTGTGAGGACGGCTCTCTATGAAGACCGGTCTATGAAGGGCTCCATGGCCATCAGGCTCCCAGGCTCCTGTGCCATCCAGCTCCCGCGCCATCTCTGCCCTGGTGGTGGCCTCTCTCTACCTCTTTCCTTCTCGTTTTCACGATCCTTCTGTACTTGCTATCTGTGCTTACTGAGGCTGTGTATCACTACATAGTCTTGGCTGGCCTGGAATTCAGCATGTAGACCATGCTGGCTGCAAGCTCCTGGAGATCAGCTTGTTCCTCCGTTCAGGATGCTGGAATGTAGGGCATTTACCTCATGGCGAGAGAAGGTTCTCAACCTTAATGAAGATGTTCTCAGGGCTTTCAGGGGAAGCCCCCTCCACCCGTCATTATCCATATATTACTTACTGTCCTGCCTAGTGCTCTCCAGTCCACGAGGACGCTGAGTCATGACCGTGACATCCTGTTGTTACAACAAACCTCATTCCTGAGGGTGAATTTTAAGTCAGCTTTCCTGTGAGGATTCACCACTGTGGAACATTTGCTTCTTCTTCACAGCCGTTGGATCAGGAGGGTCTTCCTAGGGCTATGTGAAAATTAAAGGCACCAGGCCAAGACACTCGCACATTTCCCTCACTAACTCCAAGTTAGAGCCTAGTCTGTGGCCTCAGGGAGCTGCTGAAGGTAATCCCTGCATAGCGAGGCTAAGGGCAGATGGGTGGTAGCTGTGAGAACTGAGGGGTTCTGTGGTCATGCACGACTGATCTCCATCAAAGGAGCTCCACCATGAACCCATGAGCCGCACGTGCTGAACAAGGCACGACTGACTCACAGAACCCCTATCACAGACACCCTGCAGGGCCCTAATGTGAAATACTTCAGGGAGCCACGCCCCCTTTCAAGAACCCTACCATGCCAAACATTTGTCCTTCCAGGGTACGCTGCAACAGTCTCTTTCTAGGGATTCAGAGAAGACCCCAAGTGCGCACAGGAATACAATTCCATGGTCTTTCTATGCTATAGACACAATGCACTAGGGGGATTTTTGTTCCCCCACCCCCACCCCGCACCCGCCCCCAGCGCCTGCCATTGGCCAGAGGAGCATCTTCAGCGCGTGCGTCCTGCTCATTGGTTGGTGGGTGGAACAATGCCCATTGGTTACCAGTCTCCTGGGAAGGGGGCTCTGCTGAGCCTGAGCCACAGGGGGAGTAAGATGAGCCTGGGTGTCCCCAGGGCTGCCTAGTAGCCAATGGTACCATCCCCCAGGAGCAAGGCAGGAAATCAAGTGGTGGCACCATGGGTGTCATGACATCCCGGACCTTCTGCTGCTACTGTGTCTGCTGCATCTCTGATTGCGGTTGCAGACGTTTCTTCCGCTCGCTGTGCAGAGCATGGGTCTTCTTTCAGTGGAAGATTGCGTCTGTCAAAAGAGAAAGGACACACATGAAAGGTACCCCTTGGTCACTTGGCGCCCTATCTTCCCGGCAGGAAACACCTCGGGGAGGCTCCACTTAGCCAGGATCACAAAGGGGACAAAGAGATCAATAGAGGCCTGCAGCAGTCCACAGTGGCTGTTGAGGGTGGCTTGTCCTCAGGTACCCATGCCTTGGGGTGAACCTTGAACCCTGTACCGAATTCTCTTGGTGTGCCAATGATTTTGACCAATTCAAACCACCGGGGACACAAAAGGCCTCTAAGAGCTTTTCTTCTACTTCCGGGAGCCCGGGAGCACTCGAATTGGAGCCCAGATTTGGTCTTGCTTCCCATCCCAGCGTGCATTTGGAGGCAAGAATGGAGTCAGTTCTGGTACATTGCCATGCCTGGTAGATCAGGGCCCAAGGTTTAAGGCTGCTCACTTTGTGCCCGGCAACTCGCGTCTCACCTTTAATGAGCACTCAAGCTGAATGGGTGAAGGCCTGCCGGGGCCTAGGATTCCAACACACTGTCCTGAGAGGGATGGCATCCAAGCTTTGAAGCCGTTCTGATTTGTGTCTGGTGATTCAGTGTGCCTAACAGGTGATTCATCTTCACGAGCAACTTTCCTTCTTCTTCTTCTTCTTCTTCCCCTCCTCCTCCTCCTCCTCCTCCTCCTCCTCTTCTTCTTTTTTGTTTTTGTTTTTGTTTTTCGAGACAGGGTTTCTCTGTGTAGCCTTGGCTGTCCTAGACTCACTCTGTAGATCAGCCTGACCTCGAACTCACAGCAATCTGCCTTCCTCTGCCTCCCGAGTGCTGGGATTAAAGGCGTGTGCCACCATGCCGGGCTTTTCATGAGCAACTTCTTAAGAGGACCCCTAGTCTTGCGGTGCCAATCGTACAGCCATTTGGGCGCGGAGCAGGAGAGGGTCACAGGTTTGATTCCAACCTATGCTGCATAACTAATGAGAGCCCGGGGCCTGTCTAGGGCCACGGTGTGAGCCTTGGCCTCAAGAAACCAAATATCTTTGATGAATTCTCTGGTTGTGGTGCTAGAAATGGAACCCAGGGTTGTCGTCATGTAGGCCACCACAGGACCCCTGAGCTCCCCTCCTGGTCCTTTCCTCTTAATGTAGTTTTGAATCAAGGACTCACTCTGGTGTGTCCAAGATGGCTTCGTGCTTGATCTGCAGCTTAGAAAGGTCTGGAGCTTTTGATCCTTTTCTGATGTTCTCCAAGCAGTAAGGTTTACATAGATGTGCCCACAGACCTGTCTCTGGTGAGCCCCTCCAATCTCTCCGTGGGGTCTATCAGTGCAGTGGCTTACATACACAGACTTAGTGCAATTGCGGTCCCGTAAAGAGCACCTACCTCCAGGCACGGTGATAGCAATAGCATTTGGACTTTAAGGCGTACAAGACACTCAGGGTTGTTAGGGGTTGACGCATATGTACCAGTTAATGTGTGCAACAGAAATGGAGACCTTGACTGCAAAAATGGTCAGAGAGGTCAAACAATGTATCTGGGGTTACACAGACCATCACTGAGGGTCACTGTGCTTATAACAGAGGCTATCGGGATACCGGCTTGTGCTTTTAGCCGGGGTCCTCCTGTGCGGAGCAAGGCAAAGCCAAGATTTGAACCTGGACAATCTGCCTTCAGAATCCCACAGTGATCGCCATCTTGTTTCCTGTCATTCCCATCATGCCTCCTGTCTTCAGCACGCGCTCCACGAGTCAGAAGCATTCTGCTTGAAGCTGGACATGTTTGTGTAACATCTCACACTGGGGGAGGACTCATTGCGGTGGGCACCTTCTCTTGAGATTAGTTCATGGCACCTGTGGTGTCCCCAATTCACAGGTGAACCGCATACTAAGGTTGTGAAGGGCGTCGTGACTAGTTGCGGGAAAGATTGGGGCTGGATCGAAGAGTGTGTCTTCTTCAGCACGGAGAGTGTGGCTGGCTCCGTGTATCTGCAACCTGGAGATAAAGTCCTTGCCTTTGTGGAGGAAGACCCAGTGTCCCACGACTTGAAAGCCACCGAGGTAAGATACGCGAAGGTTTGGAAGGACTCTCTTTTCCCATGGGGCTTTCCACCTTGCTATCTCCTTTCAAAGCAACCTCTCTACAGCACCCATATAGTGTAAGTCATGAATGCAATTTCCTGTTGTCCTGTAGGTGTAGGTTCCTCTTTGCTTGTGTGTGTGTGTGTGTGTGTGTGTGTGTGTGTGTGTGTGTGTGTGTGTGTGTAAGAGAAAGAGAGAAGCAGAGAATGAGAGAGAGAGAGACAGACAGACAGACAGAGAATATGAGTACAGGATGGGATAGGTTCTCCTAGGATCAAAGCCTCCTCCAACCTCAGTCTTTTGAGCATGGCGGATGTGCCACCACACCCAACCCTAGGTTCCATGTTTTACCGTTTAAAACCCAGAGTGAGTTGTCCCTGTGTTCCAACAGCAGGGTCCCCTTAGATCACCATCTTCTCAGGTGAAAGTCTGTTTGCAAGGATGCCTTCCCAGGTGCAGGCGCTGTCCCAAATGAGGTGCCTGTCAGTCTTTCAGAAACAGTCACTGAGCCAACACAGACACTCCACTGGATTCTCCCTTTCAGGTGTGAGATCCGATGATTTTTGTGGTTTCTAGAGTTGTGAAACTAAACCCCAGAGCAAAGATTTGGTGAAATTACCTGTTGTTACCTATGTTGCGCTAACTGATACTCCTCCCACAGTCTGCCTGTTTCCCAGGATCTGTGGGGAAGGGTTCTGAACATCCAAAGCCTTGCAAAGGGAAAAGGGAAATGCAGTGTGAGGATTCCCTAGGGAGACGGTGGAAGTGTTCCGGGGGAACACCTCCATTTTTATTTTCTGACAGCCATTGATCAACAGGACGCATCACAACTATTTGCATAGCAAGCAAACTGGGACACTGCTAAAAAAGAATAAATGCAATATATGTAGGCTCCGTGGGTCATTGTCACATCACCACCTTTTGACCTCTTTGGGATTCATTGTTTATGTGTTACGTGTAGCTCTTCTTGTTCGTGGGGTCGGATAGAAAGCACAGAGAGTCTTACACTAATTCCCAAGTCACCCCTGTATTAAATCGAGTTTTCCACCACGGTTTACTTACATTTGAGCATTTAGCAAGCCTGCACTCAACGTGTGTGCATACGCAGAATGAGGCTCTCTCTCTCTCACGCCCTGTTGCTTCCCACAAAGTCAAGAATCCCTTACCTGTCCATCACACTGAAGGGTCGCCTCCACTGTCCTCACAGACATCTGAATCTGTCTGCATTCCCTGTGGAGTTAAGGGGGCAGGGGAGACTGTGGTAATGGATCCTGGATATGGGGCTTGCGGGTAAGCTCATTGGGCACTGTGGCTGTGAGGTAATGTGGCGTCCTGTGCAATGGACCATGCACCTGGGGGCATACGGTAGCGCACAGACAATGGCCTGGGGCTTCACTCCTCAAGGAAAGCCAGTTTGGGAGAAGCGACCATGGAATGGGTGTGGGCAGCGGGAAAGACCCCAACAGAGAAAGGATTCCCAGTGAGCCAGCTGTTCCCCCGCAAAGGAGGATGAGTTCAATCTGGAAGCTTGGATTCCATCAGGGCCTTCACCACCTCAGCCCTTCCACAGGCAGCGTTTAGACATACGAGATTCCATTTTGAACTTAATCATGTTTCACAGCTGCTTCCTTATCTTGTAGGTTTGTGTTGTCTTGGAATACTGTGCGCTCAGAGAGCCAAGCTCCATCATCCAAGATTTATCAGCATGTGTTTCCTACGTGAAGGAAGACATCGTCTACCTCGCTGATGAGTACTTCTTCTGCCTAGACAGCATTTCTAAAGGTTGGATTGACATTGGAAAGACATGCCACACCTAACGTGTTGAGGTCTCAGGGTAGGCATGGTTTGCCCGGGCTGCATCTGGGGAGCTTCAGTATTGGAGAAGGACCCTGGGCACTGAAAATAAAGTGCAGCAGAGAGATCAACGGGGAGTTTTTGTAGGCACCACACTATCATTGTTAGGTGCTGAGTAGTTGAATGCCCAGGAAAAAAAATGGACAAGTTTTTCTTTCGCATACGTACCGAACTCTGAGAGTAAACCTCATTAGAAATCTTTACATTTTAAAATCTGTACTTAAAGTGGGTGTTCTGTGTGTGGTGTCTGCTTTGGTGTGTGTACATGGGGACTCTGAATGTGACCCCTTAACCTGTAAGTTCTCCAGTGTTCCCAAAGCAATGGCTGGGATAGGTAGCATTTGCCCGTTTGACTCTGCTAAGGGAGTGGAGGAAAATCAGTGTCTAAGCACCGCACAGTGCCATTCGGCCTGGGAATGAATAGGCCTCCTGCGCTTTACCCCGAATTCTCTCTTGACTGTGGTTTTACAAGTCAGTGTAAGCAGTGCAGTTTTGCTTGGCAACAGTCACAAGGGAATGGCTTGTATCCAGACCTTTGTAAAGATGAGGCTGGAACCGGGTGGTAGAATTGCCTTCAACTCGATTTTCTCTTAGCCATCTTAGGTTTTCAGCCATACAAAGGGGACTGGTTAGATCTGGAGTATTCTTTGGAACACAGCTCATCAAAACTCACAATACACTCACTGAAGGCCACAAGACGCAGGCAACTGGAAGAGGTAATTGTTTTCTGTATTGTTGGCTTGTCTCAGAGCTTCCTCGGGTGATATTTGTGACTAGCTATCTGCGGGGTGTCCTGGGAAATGCAAACACACAGAAGCTTATATATCCTGGAGCCCTTTGCCTAAGCGCTAGGACTTTGTAAGGAAGCAGCTAAGGGTAGCAGGACGCACATGGACATACTCTGCTTCTGAGGCACAGAGCTTCCTAGGGGTGGGGGTTGTTACTTGGGATCCTCTTTTTAAAAAAAATACAGGAAGAAGAACTCAGCCGTCCAGAGAACATTGCCCTGGAGGCAGGAGTACAAAGTGTGGGGGTCTGGGGGCAGTGGTTGAGCTCACCTGAAAGTGAGTTTTCACAAAGATGCAGGTGAAATCATGAGCTTGAAGTGTGAAGGGGCGGGGCTGGGTGGGGTGGGGAGGAGAGTGTGCTTCATGCTGTTTTTCTGTTTCAGTCAATCCTTCATCCATCAACATTGAGCACAGGGGCTAATGGCCAGTGGTGATTAATATCTAGGACATGAACTCTCATGAGCAGGACAGAGCCACTGGAGTGCCTCCTCTTTAAATGGTGTGAAGGGGCATGTGGAAGGGGAGTAGGAGACACTGCACCCCAGCTTTGGCAGTGCAGCAGGCAGGACAGGAAACAGTGACAGAGTGGGGCCAACAAGTGGTTAGAGCCAGTGTGCAGGGACAGAGCCTGACCAAGGGTCCTGCTCCCGACACTCACTGGCACACTTTCTCGTGACAGGTGTGCGTGACCAGCATCCACAGACGAGAAGGAATGCTGAATCACACTATCTTTTTCACCTTCCACTCGCTGAAGCTTCCCAATGGATACACCCCTCTTGTAGGCCACATGGTCAACGTGGTGATGGTGCAGAGCATCAGGCCCAAGTACAACTGGAGAGCAATCTCGATGAAGCCCGTGGAAGCAGTGTAGTGGGCGCGGGCCTAGAATCCCTCCTCAGGGCCTGTTCTATATGAATAGAGGGCCTGGCTGAACACAAACGCTTAGGGCAGGGGTTCTAAAGAAAACATGGAGCATGAACTTTCCAGCCAGCAGGATGCCTAGATCTATCTCCAGGGAGCTCCCCTCAGTGTCGGGGTTCCCGCGCTAGGCTCAGCTTTGTGATCCCAGTCTTCTGGAGAATGAATCCCAGCAAACCCTCCACTTGCAGTGAGAGAGCACACGAGAGCAGAGTTCCTGCTATTGATTTCAGTAAATGAATTGTATGAGCAGATACAGTGCTTTTTGCCCAAGGCCAGCTGACCACCCAGTCCCCAGAACAGAAATGTTCAGCTTCCCGTTAGAGCATATGGACTTTTCACACAAAAGCATCAGGGCCCCTAGGTCTGTGGGGACTCTGTGAACGTGAACAGGCTGGTGGCACGTGGGAAACCTGGCAGGACGATTCGGACAGACAGAGTGGAGCTTGGACAATCGGGTATATGCCTGTATTGGCAGATGGCACATAGACCCACCACCCACGCTGCTGGGAATGCTGTTGTCACCAGTGTGCTTTGGTCCTGGGGTGCTCTTGGTGACAGGCAAGTGTCATCTGACACGCTAGATCCAGCCTGCTTTTAAGAGCCTGAGCAGAATTCTCTGTCCCAAGAGAAGCCCCCCACTTGGGAAATGGCAGCCCCTCTTCCTACCTCCTCCTCTTTCTTCATGGACTTCCTTGCGACTCTGGCCTCTTTCTCACTCATGAGGCTACTTCTTCTGTCCAGCCAGGCTGCCACCTTCACCTCAGCCTCTCAGCTTCTCACACACCCTCCTGCTCTGTTCCTTAGGATCAGGGTCTCCCCTCCAGCCCCCTGCCCTTCTGGCCAGCCACCTCACCTTATCTCCACACCATTTCCTGAACTTCCTGCCACCCTACTTGGCACCCTCCTGTTCTTCAGCCTCCTGCGCCCTCCTCCCCTGGTGTCCTGATGTGCTTTCTAACCCCACAGCCCTCTTCCCCTCTCCACAGCCTTTTCTGTCCTTCACACATTTTCCACTTCCTTCCCTGTCCCCCAGCATGTACTCTGACCCTCCCTTGAGCACCTAGCTTCCTAAGCCTTCTGACAACTTCTCCCAGCTCCCTGCCCTCCCTTCCAATCTTCCTCCCTCCAGCAGAAGCCCACCCTACCAGGAGCCTCCCGCCAGCCCCAGTTAGTCCTCTCACCATGTAAACCCCACATTGCTCCTAAGCTTGCACCCTCCCCATAGGCCTAGGATACCTGGAACCTCCTAAGGGTACCCTGGGCCTGCTTCACTCCTCCTAAGGGTACCCTGGGCCTGCTTCACTCCTCCTAAGGGTACCCTGGGCCTGCTTCACTCCTCCTAAGGGTACCCTGGGCCTGCTTCACTCCTCCTAAGGGTACCCTGGGCCTGCTTCACTCCTCCTAAGGGTAACCTGGGCCTGCTTCACTCCTCCTAAGGGTACCCTGGGCCTGCTTCACTCCTCCTAAGGGTACCCTGGGCCTGCTTCACTCCTCCTAAGGGTACCCTGGGCCTGCTTCACTCCTCCTAAGGGTACCCTGGGCCTGCTTCACTCCTCCTAAGGGTACCCTGGGCCTGCTTCGCTCCTCCTAAGGGTAACCTGGGCCTGCTTCGCTCCTCCTAAGGGTACCCTGGGCCTGCTTCACTCCTCCTAAGGGTAACCTGGGCCTGCTTCGCTCCTCCTAAGGGTAACCTGGGCCTGCTTCGCTCCTCCTAAGGGTACCCTGGGCCTGCTTCGCTCCTCCTAAGGGTACCCTGGGCCTGCTTCGCTCCTCCTAAGGGTAACCTGGGCCTGCTTCGCTCCTCCCCAGGGATGCTCTGCATTCTTCCTCAGCCTTTAGACCTCCTCTTGGACCACCACACCACACCCAGTGCACCTGCCCTCCTCCACCTCTGCCTCCCATCCTCTCCTCAGGCCACTCCATGCCCTAAACACCCCTCAGTCCTCCACAAGCCTCCTACCTCCATTCAGATCTTCCCTCCTCTCTCCCCAAGTCTGTGTCCTCCTCCAGCCAGAGGCTGCTGCCTTCCTCCTTGCCGTGATGCCCTCCCATGGCATACACCCTGCTGCTCTCCTCCAGACTTACCCCACGCCCCACTCTTCCCGCATTTATCAGCCTTCTGTGTCATCCAAGCCTCCCACTATCTCCTTAAATACTGCCCCTCCCCCACCCCACTGTCATGCACTCCTCCTGAGCCTACAGCCTGCCCTAGGGTCTCCCTATCCTGGTGCCTACTGCTGCCATAAACACACTGCTAGGATCTCCACGCACTGGGGCCCACATGCCCACTTGCCTACCCTTCCTTGGATGGCATTCATAATCCTCAACTCCTAACATCTAGATGAGCCACATCTCCTGAACCCAGCCTCCATTCCTTACCAGAGCTTTCTTCCCTCCCCTATACGCGTGTATTACTCCCCCTGCCCTATCCACTTGAGCTTCTCTGCCTCTCTACAACTTTCTTTCTTCCCCCAGGCACCCACCATGAGTTTGAGACTCTTGCCCTACTCTGGGACCATCTACACTCTCTCAGGCTCACATCATACCCCGAGGCTCCTGCTCTCTCTCTCCTTAGTCACCTTCCTCCACAGGCTCCTGTACTACCAGACAGTCCCCTGGCCTCTGCCAGACACCAAGTTTCCACAGGAAACCTCTCCCTGCGTCTGCTGGTTCCACCCAACCCAAGGCCCCAAGCTCTTACCCTTCCGGGGCTGCTCTACCCAAACTGTCTGCCATCCTCCAGGCTCACACAGTCACCCTGGTCGTTCTGCCCCCCTCCTCCTCGGCCTTCTGCCTTCCTCCACTTCCTGTTCACCTATGGCTCTCTGGTCAGGAATGCTCCTGCCTTCTTCTCCAGTCTCCTCCATTTCTTGGGCCTGCAGCCTTCCCCCACAGCCTTCCAACTTCCTAGTCTAGATCCTGGGGTGCTCTGCAGACCTCTGCCATTCACTAGCCTCCTAATGCCCCCTTGATCTTCCCAACCTTCACCTCAGAGCTCTCTGACGTCCCCCACATCCTGCTGTCACCCTCAGCCTGTAGCTGTCCTACTGAGGCTGTGTCCTTCCATTCTATCTGGAATCCCGGCACCTCCTTCGTGCCCACCTGCACATCAGGAGCCTCCCTGCTTGCTCCCCCAGCCTCCTGCCCGACGACTAGGCCCCACCACAGATTCTGCCCTCCAATTGAGCTTTTCACCCAAGTTCAGGTTCATTTACCCACCCACCCCTACCCACCCCCCAGGCTTTGCCTCTCCTCCAGTCTCTTAGTTTTTCCCTCTCAGCCTCTGGACCTCCTCCACCAGGCTCCTAGCCTTAATGGCCGCTTTAGCAATTCCTCCTTAGGCTCACTGTCTCCCATAGCTTCCCAAGGTTCCTTCGCCTCCCTCCCCTCCAGCCACCTCCACTCTTGCCAGGAAGCCTCCTCTGCACTCTCCTCCAGCCCCTCACACCCCAGGCTGCAACCGAGCTTCCCTGAGAACGTCATTTTCCGACCATCTCCGGAGTGAACTCGACTGACTCTTCCCAAGCGTCCTGCCTGAAGTCCCCAGCTTGTATCATGGGCCACGCTCCTACAGCCTCCTGAACGTGCTGTTGTCACCCCCTTCCTTGTAGACAGCCGTGTCCCACTGTGGTGACTGCTCCTGTTGCCTACCCTCCCTTGAGCCTCCTGCTCTCCTCCTGAGCCTGCTGTTGCCTTCTTCATTCTGTCCCATCCTCAGGGCTACTGGCCTCCCTTACCCTCCCACCATCTCAGAGCCTGCTGCTCTCTTCACCAAATCCTTCCTTGCACATGGTCCCGTCCTCACTGTCCTCGTCTTTCTTGCTCCCCACGAGCTGCCTATTTCCTCTCCGAGGTCCAGATCTCCGTAAAGATCCCCATGGGGCCTCTTACTCACTCAGTTGCTTACCTCATCCGCACCTTTGTTCTGTTTATCACACTGTTCTATCTGAACTTTCTGCCCTACGTGAAAGGCCTGTGTGACTGTTCTGACAACCTAGCATGTTCCTTGTCCTAGAGGAGGCCAGAGGAAGGCAGGATGTCTGCTCCCATGGACTTTGGTTGAAGATGGCTTGGAACTGATCCTGGGTCCTGCAGACGAGCAGACCATTTTCTTTTCTCTTTCTTTCTTTCTTTTTTCTTTTTTTTGTTTGTTTGTTTTGTTTTTGTTTTTTTCTTTTGTTTTAGTTATTCTTTTTGTTTAAATTTTTAAATTTTATTTTATTAATTTATTCTTATTACATCTCAATGGTTATCCCATTCCTTGTATCCTCCCATTCTTCCTTCCCTCCCATTTTCCCCTTATTCCCCTCCCCTATGACTGTTCCTGAGGGGGATTACCTCCCCCTGTATATGCTCATAGGGTATCAAGTCTCTTCTTGGTAGCCTGCTATCCTTCCTCTGAGTGCCACCAGGTCTCCCCATCTAGGGGACGTGGTCAAATATGAGGCATCAGAGTTCGTGTGAAAGTCAGTCCCCACTCTCCATTCGTTTTCTTAATGGCTGAGGCCATCCTCTGGCCCCAGATTGTTCCTGTCTCTAGTTAAGTTTTGGCCCCTCCCTGCAGTCTCCTTTCCTCTCAGGCTCCAGCCTTTCCATGCATCTTCTGTATTGCTCCTCATTTGACTTCACACCGCCCGTGCTCCCTCATTTCCTCCCCAGCCTGCTGCCACACCCAGGCCTCCTACTGTGACCCCCATCCTCCTGCATACTTCCTCAGCCTCCTGGACTTTCACCGCATCTCTCTGACCTACACATGGTTTGCGTCCTCCATCCTAGCCTAGCCTTCTGTCTTCTCCTGCAGTACGACCACCCCTCAAAGCCACCCTCCAAGTCTCTGAGCCTAGTGCTATCCTAAGTCTCCTGACCTCTTCCCATCTTCCCTCTGCCTGCTGAGTCTCAACTGGATCTTCCCTTGCCTGGTACCCAGATCCCTAAGCATCCTGGGACTGCTTCTAGAACCTGGAGTCCTAATCTCCCCTAGAACTTCCTTCCCTCCTCCAGCCTCCTCATATGCCCCCCCCCAAAGAAAACCTCCTTGTCTTTAGCATCCTGCATCCACACCCAGCACTTCCATCCTTCCAGACTTCTGCCATCCCTTCCCCACTCCTGCCCCTCCCATCCGATCTGCTCAGGCTCGGGCCCTCCTGCTTCCTGTCTTAGATTCTTCTACCCTATTCCCAACACCTTCACAACCCTTCCCCTGGATCCTGCCTTTCCCTGTCCTCATTCTCCTCCCTTGTACAGCTCCATTTTCACCATCCTTCTGCCTTCCCAGAGCTCAGTAGTACCCTCCTTGGGAGCACTGGGCCCTCACAACTGTCCTCCAACTCCCCTGATACCCTTCCCAGTCTGCTCACTTCTCAATGTCCCTGAGGACCTGCTGGGGCCTTTTACTTCGCCCTGAGCTTTTTTGCGCACTTGTGCAGACTGTTCTTCTCCAGAGAGTCTGGACTTACCTAAGGGCATCTTACCCTCCTCCACAGAGATCTTTGCCCACAGAGGACCTCAAATCCAGGCCATGAGCCTGGAGCCCTCCTCCACAGGCCCCACCCCTGTGCCCCAGTGTAGGCTCATTATCTTAGCATTGAGTCCTAAGATGCCCTTGACTTAATCCCTTCTACCCAAATCTCCTGCTCCCCCAGATAGTCCTCCATCCTCTTTTAGGTTTTTTCACCCACACCAGCACCTTCTTCCAGCACTCAGTTCTCCAACCATCACAGCTGTAGACAAAATGCTTTCCTACTTATTGAAACCCCTCTCTTGTTAATGAGCATCATCTCCTCCCTACTTCCTTGAGCATCATCCCACATTTCCAGTGAATGGCTCTTCTGCTGTGTGTATGTGTGTGGTCTAAGCATTAACAGCATGTCTGGTCCCAGGTCAGGCCAGAAGAGCACCTGCCCTTCCACACTGAAGCCTCAGACGACAGGAGAAGGGAGTTGCAGGCCACCGTTCCCCCGCTGCTGGTGTTTGTCATCAAACTTCAGGCCCGTGGAGAAGCAGACAGGGGTCCTGAGTGAGTGCTCAGATGACAAGCTCCAGAGGCTCCTGGGCCAACAGAATTTGTGGCCCTATTCTCCAGCCCACTTTCCTATAGCAGGCTTCTGTTTTCTATGAGCATTTTTTTCCTCCCTGGGACCTGTCCTCTTCTCCACTCTTCTCCAGGACTCCCGCATCACCCTGCCAGGCCCGTGCTCCTACCACCCCCCTCATCCTCTTGTCTGCACCCTTCACTCTCCTTCCCTCCCACGTTGTCTCTTGTTCACCTGCCAAAGGTGCCTGTCCCTTCCAGCCACCTTACTATATGTAGGAAGGTCTTCCCCTCCTACTAGGAGCATACCAGGCTTCCGGCCCACCCCAGGTTTTGACTGTTGCTGTATCCAGGAACCCTTGTCTCTATCCTCATTTTCATCCTTCTTACCTAAGCCAGCATAGTACCTACATTCTTGGAGCAATCCTAACAGCCTCCTCATAGAGTCTGTTCATCTCCCCCATGGCCCTCAGGACCTACTGGAGCCTCCTGCCCTCCCCCTGAGACTCCTGTCTCCTTGCCTAGACTTTGTGTCCCTCTATAGCTCCTGGATCCATCAATGGACACAGAGATCTATGTCCACCCCTGAGCCTCCAATCCATGCTCTGATCAGGAAACCACAGACTTATGTTTGGCCTATCTGTGTCCTTCTTGGCCAACCCAGCCTAGTTCCTGCTCTCCCTGGTTAATAAACCTCTCTGCGGCATGCATCTTGCTTATCCTAACATCCCTCTACGGCACTCAAAATCACCTGGTCCTGGCTTCCCCATCTCCCTGATCGTCTTCTCTGCTGCAATCCCATGCCCTGTTATCTTGCCACGTAGGAACCACTGTCTCAAAGACTCTGCAAGTGAAACACCCATAGCTTCCTACTCTCATGTCGTCTCTTTTCCCATGCCTCTGCACTGTCCTCTGCCCTTCTAGCCTCTGAACCTTCTCATGTCTCCCTAGATACCGTACCTTAAGCCCTACTCTTTTGTCCTCCCTGTGTCTGTCCTGCCCTCCTCAGAAGCACTGTGCCCTTGGACGTCTTTTATGTTCCAACAACAGCTTCCACACCACAGTAGTCAATCTCTTGTGCTTCCCACAGTTTCTAAGCCCGAAAACATTCCTCCTCCAATGCAGGTACCATAGGCTTACCCTGGCCATCTCATCCTCCTCCTAGCCTACTACCCTCCCTCACAAGTTCCTGATTTCCTTTGTCCTCCCAGGAACACCCTGATCCTCCTGTCCTCCTCAACAGAGTTTGGCTATCCTCTGCAGACTCCTGCTCTCCTTTCCCAATGCCCTAACCACATCTGCGTAGCCACATCCCAGTATCTCTGACACTACAGTTTCTGCTTTACATCACCCTCCAACCCACGATTCCAGAGACTTCTGTTCTTTTCTTCAGCTACTTACTCTCTTGTCCCCAAGCCTCCAACATTTCATGCAGATGTTGGCTTTACCCAGCTAGATATCCTATCCTTAGTCCATTGGTCTCTTCCTTTCTACCCTGTATCTGCTAAGTCTCCAACCAATTCCCCAGGCCTGAGACTGAGAGTCCTAGACCCCCCCCCCGGACTGCTTCTGGAACCCAGAGTCCTAATCTCTCCACGGACTTCCTGCCTCCCAGCCTTCTCAAGTGCCCAAGACTCCTCCTACCTTCTCTTTAGCATCCTGTCCTTAGAGCCAATATTGCCAATTTTCTAGGCATGCAGCACCGCCTCCAACTTCCTCCCCACACCCATGCCATCGCTCAAATCCTGTCCCTCCTGTATGCACCTTTAGTTTCTTTCAATACCTTTCTCTGTCTCCGGCTCTCTTCCTCCTCCTCATATCCTTCTAATTTGTTCCCCAGGATTCTGATTTCCCCCTCTTCCCTCATTATTCATCATCCTTCTGCCTTCCTAGGGCCTCACACCCTCTTTAGGAGCATCAGCCCCATCCTCTTGTCAGGCCCTCATCCCCAGCCTGCCACTCTCCTCATATCGTTCCAGTCTACTCAAGTCCTCACGTCCCTACTGGAGCCTCCTATCTTCGCCTCGAGCCTCCTGTTCTCCCTCATTCACTTTGTCCCCCTCCATAGCTTCCGGGCCTACCATTGGTCATCCCTGACCCCTCCTCCAGATTCCTACGATGACACCCTGAGCCTCTGATTCAAGCTCTAACCCTGTAATGTGGCTTCACAGGCACCTGTTCTCCTCCCTAGTCTGGCCCATTATCCCTCGCATTACATCCCAAGGCTGCCCTTGACTTCCTGGCCTCTCTCCCAGGCTCCTACCTTCCCAGATGCCCCCTCAAGACCCTATGTAGAATCCCACATTCACCAGAGCCTCTTTCCAGTATTCAGTTCTCTGAACGTCACACACATAATCTCTACCCTTCTCTATTAGTAAAATTACCCACTTGTAAAAATCATGACAATTCTCTGAGTGTGGCTGTTTGATGTACACGTATGTTCAAAGGAGCAAGTGCACTCCTGGTCCCAGAGAAGTCAGAAGAGAGCACTGGACGTGCTGTGAGATGATGTGGATGCCTCAATTCAAATTTCCAGGCCATGGATGGCCAGACAGTTGTCATGAGTGCTGAGACAAATGTCCAGACTCTCTCAGTCTACCTGAACTTGTGGCCATACACTAAAGTCCACTTTCCTATAGCAAGCAAGCTCCCACTCTTTTATGAGCCTCCTGCTCTCCCTCAAACCCATCTTTTCTTCTATATTCATATCTCCGAATCCTCCTGCCAAAGCCTGGCCTATTATTCACATCCCCATTCCCTTGCCCATATCCTTACCGTCCCTATCTCCCACAATGCCTCCTACTTTACTTCCACACACACCTGCCCTCCTCCCTAGACTCCGTTCTGTCTCTCCTGCCATCATCCCACCATCCTCCAGGGCCTCTTCCCATCCTGCTAAGAGCCTCTTGGCCTCTGACCTGGCTCCCTGCCCTCCTCCCAAGCTTCTCACTCTCCCCTTGGCCTGGACCCTCTTCTGCAGCCTGATCACCAGCCTAGTCTCCCCGGAGACT
Source organism: Acomys minous (assembly GCF_964271855.1). NCBI lineage: Eukaryota > Metazoa > Chordata > Mammalia > Rodentia > Muridae > Acomys > Acomys minous. Next base: position 20,687,773 of record NC_140488.1, on the reverse strand, counting down.
CCCCTGTGAACCACTGCATCCCCTAGCCTTCAGCCCTCTTTTCCCCTTGATCCTGCCTGCTGTTGCCTTGTCCACCTGATGTCTGGGCAACTGTGCAGCCCTCCTCTCCAGCACTCTGCCCCCCACTTGCCTCCTACTGACTCATGAGCAGTTGAGGCTTCTCCTGGGACCTATAGCCCTTCCCTGTCCGTCTGCCCCCCCTAGGCATCTAATGTATCCGGGAACCTTTTCTCTTACTCCCTAATTTTTTGGCCTTTGGGTGACTGCCTTATGCTTCTCAACAACATCCGTGCCTTAGAACCATCTCGGAATTACGGCTCCACAGTCCCACTGCCCCGGGGTTTCTATCCTCCTGTGAACTCACTGTGCTTACCCATGCCCACATCAGCCCTTAGCAACCTTGCTTCTGTCTTCCTGTGCCATTCTCCCAGGGCTTCTGCCCTCCCTTCCGGTCTCCCTCTGCAGCCCTGATACCTAGACTTCTGCCTTACTTCAGACTCCTATTCACCAGTCCTGGGCCTTCATCCTTCATCCTTGACTTTTGCTTTCTTGAACCTCATCCTCTGACAGTTCACCCCAGACTTTCCCTATTCCCTAGCTAGCTAGCCTGCCCTTAGCAGCTTTCTGCTGTCCATCTCCTAAGCCTCCATTGGATCATCCTGTCTTCATTTCCAGAAAGTACACACCCTGGCAATGCCTCCAGCCCCTAATAGTCTACTCTTTGTCTTTCCCTTGTCCCAAGCCTCCTCACGAGGCCGAGACTGTGATACCCTCCCCACTCCCGCCACTGAGCCAAGGATTTGCAATCTTCCAGACATATGCCATTCATCATTTCCAGCCTCCAGCCACTACCCACACTCCTGCTCAACCCGTGTCCCATGCGCACTCCTCCCTGGCTTCATGCTCTCCTACTGTTTGCTGCCCTCCTCCCCATCCTCCCTATCCACAGCTGCCCATTTTCCTGCTTTCCCCTCGACTCATTTGCCACTCTTTTAGACCTATAACCTCATCACCTCCCATATCCCCCTACCCTCCTCCATGTCATTCAGGCCCCACTCAAGCCTCCGGCAGTCCTCCCAAGTCCACTCCCACCCCCATACACCCCAAGACCCCCTGCAGCCTGCTACCCAAACCAGGAGCCTCCCCTCCTCCTGGTCAGTCTTTGTGCCCGCCCCCCAAACCTCCTGACCACTTTGGGAGCCTCTTGAGCTCCTCCTCAGGCCCCTGTGCTTCTCTGGAACCTCTAGCCCATGCCCTGATACTGCGATCCCCCTTGAGAGACACCTACCCTCTGCTTAGCGTAGTCTTCTTTCCCTCACATGTATCCTCAGCTGCCCTTGTTTTCCTGCTTGCCCGTTCCCATCTCCTCCTTCATCGCCTAGCGAGCTCTTCCCTTGAAGCTGGAGCTTATGAGCATCCTGCCCTCCCACCGAGCCCCCTTCATCTTCCCTGAGCTAGTTGACTTGCCCAGCCTGGCCACAGGGCCTCATAACAAAACCCTCATCCTCCTGCCCACACCCTCACCCTTCTCTTATAGTGCCTTGCACTTGCCTCCACAGACATCTGCCCTCCTCCCCAACCTTCTTTCTGTGTCTCTCCTGCCATGGCACCGTCCATTTGAGCATCCTCCTGTCCTACATAGAGCCCCCTTGTCCTCTTCCCTGGCTTGCTCAGCTTCAAGTCTCTCCCATTCTGATACCCTTCCTCCCATCCTTTATCCCCTTTCATCCTTTCCACTCCGGCCCAATGGCTCATTTCTCTGCCTCAGTATCCCCCCAGAAGAACGAAATCCTGCTTTCTTGTCAGACTCCTCATGTCCTGGCATAACATTTTACTTTCCTGCCCTTGTGATCTGCTTCCCTTGACCCTTCTGTCTATTGGTACCCTGTCCTTTTGCTATCCTGCCAAAAATGCTGCCTTCCTCTCCAGCACTCTGGCCTCTCTAAGGCTTTTATGCCTTAGCCTTCTCTTCACCTCCCTGGCCGCTGCCACTTTCCTGGCCCTCCTTCCCTCTTAACCCTTCGATGTCTCCCTGAACTTCCTACTTCACTCACTAATCCTTTATCCTCCCAGTGAGAAGAGCTCTGCCCTCCTTAGCAGCATCGAGCCCTCAGCAAGCCTCTGACTCTCCATCCAGGCTTCCACCCTCAACCCCAGCACCCCTGAAGCCTCCTGCCTCCTCCACAGCCATCTCCACTCTTGCCCCTCGGCCTGCTCAAAGCTCACTCAGGAGTTTTGTCTTTCACTAGTTAGTTGCGTGGTACTGTCATACATTGTGATGACCATTGAGTGACAGCTCCTAGTTGATGTCCTCTGTGTGATGGCCACTTTATGTTGGCCATGGCTTGATCCCACAGTATGATGGTGATTGTGTGGTGGCTACTGCGTGGTGACCACTGAGTGATGACTAGACCTCCACTTTAGTCTTCTGGCTCCATCTCCCAAGCCTCCACTGGCTATTCCTGACTCTACGCTCCGAGTCCTGTACATCCTGGGACTGTCGGGCACTTCATGTCCTTCTCTCCCCAATCCTTCCCAGTCTCCTGCCCATCATTTCCACCTGCTCATCACCTACCATTCCCTGATCCCCTTGCTCCAAGAACAAGTGTTTCCAATCCCCCCTACTTCTGCCACCACCTCCAGGCTCTTGCCTTTCCTCGTGACACATGTTCAACCTGTCCCTCCTGTGTCGCTCCTCAGCTTCTTGCTCTGCTCCTGTGTGCCATGCCCTCTTTCCCACAACTCTCCTTTTGCTTTTCACTATCTTCTATCGACACTCTCTTTGCCCCAGACCTCATCATCTCTCTGCCTTCCCACGGCCTCCTACTCTCCTCCCGATTGGCTGGGCCCCATCCTCAACCTTCAGCCTCGTGCTGTCCTCCCTGGACGATCTGACCCTCTAGTTCTTAACCTAGGAACCTGCTGCCAGCTGGTACCCTCCCCTTGAACTTCCTGTCTTCTTGTCCTCCTTTCTAGACTTTGTACCCAAGCTGCAGGGTACCAGTGTGTGTCCTGCCCTCCTCCCCAGACATAGTTCTCTCCCTGAACCTCCAATACATTCTCTGACACTGAAGTCCTCCTCTGCAGGCACCTTCCCTTCTCCCTAGTCTGGGTTTACTTGTCATCCTCCTATGGCACGCTAAGCTTCCCCTGACTTCCTAATCTCCTCCGAAGACTCCTACCACCCCCATAGCCTCTTATATTCCCTGATTATTTTCCTACCCTATACCAGAACATCCTCCCAGTACTCAGCACTCCAACTACCACTGCAGTCAAAGAACATCTTTCCCATTATTAAAAGATTGCCCATTCTTTAAAAATGTTTAAAAAACAAAAAACCAAAGAACTAAAGAAACAAAAAACGTTCTGTGACTAGCTCTTCAAGTGTCCATGTTCTAAGTAGTAGACACACTGGTGGTCCCCGGGAAGGCTGGAGGATGACATTGAATCCCTCAGGACTAGAGATGCCAGTGTATTTGAACTTCTGGAGACACAGATGGTCGTCCCAGCTTCTGAGCCATGTTTCTAGCATGAGACTCTCCTAGTCTGTCTGAACTTTTGGCTCCCAGCTTTCCATGAGGCTTCTCCTTCAGTCTCAGCTCTTTTACCCTCCCCTTGGCACCTCCACATCTCCTCCTCAGCCTTCTGCCACACACCAGCCCTCCTACTATGGCACCCGTCCTCCTCTTCACACTCTTACCCTCCTTCCTGTTGCAGTTATGTTATCAGTATGGCCTAATAATGTTTACTATTAGGCCTATAATAATTATTATGGCAGAATTTTCTAACCCGCAAGCGACCAATCAAGACACAGACACTTGTTATGTTTTAAAATAGCCTTAGTTAACTTGGGGTAGGGCAGATATTAATCCCCTAAACTACTTCCCACAGTGAGGCAGGTATGGGATACCTGCCCTAATCACGTGCCATCTGCTTCCAATAATTTCTATCAAGCTACCTTCCATCCATCATCCCAAATACTTCCTAATGTTCTTCATCTGGGCCAAATCCTCCCTCCATGCCAGCCATGTGCTTCTCCATCACCTAACCCATGGCGGCCTTCCTTCTTCTTTCCTCTCCTCGGGTCTCTCTTCCTCCCAAGATTCTGTCTCCCCAAGCCCAGGAACCTTAGCCATGTCTATCCCATTTGCCCTGCCCAGGTGTGATGGCCTTTTATTAATTAGCATCAAAATACATCAAATCAACCCCCCAAAATCCCCCTTTTCTGTCTATATAAAGACAGAAAATATAAAGGCCATTCTTTTTATATACAGTAAGAACAATTATGAAAAATTATAAAAACCAGTAGGTAAGACTTACATACATAATGTCTAATCAAAAGGTATTTGTCAACTTGGAAGAAAATATTATGTACTCTATCTTGGTGAGTCTAAAGTTTTGAACCGAAATCAGTATCTATCAAGCTCATATCTATCAGCCTAAGATATCTATCTAGACCTAAAAGTATCTTCTTAACTCCTAAGCAACCAAGCATAAATTTAAAACTAACTATCTGGTCTTCCACCCCATTGGAGAGTTGAGAAGGAAGAAATTTAATTACCTGAATAAACAGGAAGTGTAGGTTAGCAGCTTCTAAGTGAAAAAAAAAATGTCATAAGCAGTTTGTTACCTGAATAGTCACCCAAAATTCTCTAAACATTGGAACATCATCTTTAGCCTTCTGTCCCAAAAAAGCTGACAGATATATTTGTGAGGCAGGAACTATTGAGGTTTTGCTTACCTTGTCTTGGCAGAGTCTGGCCATCGACACTGCCTGCATCCAAGCTTGCCCTTTTTAGGCAGATGACTATGGCGCCCATCCTTCTCTTCACTCTTACCCTCCTTCCTCCTTCAGTGCCTCGTGATCACCTCCGCATACTTCTGTCCTCCTTTCTAGCTTCCTCTCTGTCCCTTTGCCATGCTACCTTTAGTCCAAGCTATAAACTTCCTTCCGCCATCCTCCTGGCCTCTTCCCTGGTTTCCTGCTCATCTCTCCCAGTTTTGATTCTCCCTGAAGGTCTGGACTCTCCCTATAGCCCTCATTTCCATCCTTCGTTCCTACCCCACCCGATTGCAAACCTGCCTAGGTTAGCCCTAGATAACCTAGGGAATCCATCCTACAGCATCGCACCGGACCCTACACTCCCCTCAGACTCCTAACCTCCCTGTGAAACACTTGAACTCCTCTGGTATGCAATACTGTGCTCTCTCCACCCAGAGTCCCTGTAGGCAGCTGTCCCGACCTCCGACCTCCTGCTATCTTGCCCTCCTCTTCAGTACTCTGCCCTCCCCAACCCTTCTACTTTCCCATTTGCCTTCTCTTATCCTTCCTGGCCCTTGCTAAGCCTTCTAGTGTCTGACTCTCCTGTCTTGTGAGTACCATTCTGGTACTCTAGATACACACAGGCCATAGTGTTACCCTCCTCATCTACTCTGATCCCTCTCTAAATCCTGAACTTTTCTGTTCTCCTAGGCACCCCCTGAGCCTCATCTTCTCCTAAGTAGACTCTTGCCACCCTCCTCAGACTTCTGTCCTCACTTGAGGTCCCCTTACACAGCGCTGACACCGACACTTTGCCTTCCCTCAGCCTCTGAGCTCCTTAACCTTCCACCCCAGCCACTTGCTCTCCTACCACTGAACCTCTGTCACTTCAACCCAGATGTTACTGTGTACCCGGGAAGCTGTAGCCAACTGATCTACTTTCCTTTCTGCCCTCTGCCTCCCAGGCCTAAACTTAGACCTTCTCAGAATGACAGCCACAACCCTAGACACCCCAGGACTGCTTCTGGAACCCAGTGTCCTATGAATCTCCTCTGTCCTCCAGGCTTCTTAACTGCCCTGGATTCCTACCCTCATCTTGCATGCCGCCCCGACACTCTTCCAGATTGCTGACATCACTTCCAACATCCTGATTCTACCAGGGACACCTGCTCATGCGCTGTCCCTCCTGCATCCTTCCTTAGGTATTTGCAATCCCTCTGTTTCTCCTGCCCTCCTCCCCATCCACCTATTAGCATCTTCCTTGGGTTTCTGCTTCTCCCTATCCTGCTTCTTCTCTCTTTTAGCCCCTCTCACCATCCTTCCGCCTTCCCACAGCCTCATACGGTCCTCATGAACATGCGGCCCTCATCCCCAGCCTGCAACTTCCCTGATATCCTTCCCCAGTCCACTTACCTCCCCTTGACCCTTGGGACCTCTTGGACTCTGCTGCTCTCAGCCCAGTTCTCCTATCCTCTTGCCCAGACTCTGCAGCTTGCCTTCCTTGTGAGATTTCTCTGCCCAGACCCAAGCCTTCAATTCATGCTCTGTCCCATCTCCACAGGCAACTTGCTTCCTGTGTACTCTAGGCTTATTAGGTTTCCATAGCACTCTAAACTACCCATGACTTCCTCCTCTCTCCCATCCCCTAGTTCCTTCTTTAGCCTGTAATTTAAAATAGCATTGTACAACAGTGCTTCGTGTCAGGGGTCAGTGTTGCCGTGTTCCAACCTTCACAGGCATATACTAAACTCTAAACTCTTCCTTCTTACTACACATTCTTTTTTTTCTTTTTTTTTTTTTTTTTTTTTTTTTTTTTTTTTTTTTTGAGACAGGGTCTCTCTGCGTAGCATTGGCTGTCCTGGACTCACTTTGTAGACCAGCCTGGCCTCGAACTCACAGAGATCTGCCTGCCTTGGGCCCCCCCTACCCCCGACCCTGAGTGCTACGATGATTAAAGGCATGCGCCACCACGCCCGGCCACATTCCTCATTCTTAAAAGTCACGAATTTTCTTTCAATGACCACTTTGCCTGTGTGCATGATCTTAGCAGCAAGTGCACAAATGGTCCAGGATACTGTAAGACACTGCTGGCTCCTCCGGGACTTAAGTTACACACCATTGTGAGCCCCCTGTGAGTCCTTTGACTCAAACTCTGGGGCCTGTGGAGGAGCAGAAAGTCTGTTCTGAGTGCTGGGCCAGATGTCCAGGCCCAGACTCTCCTTGTCTATCTGGAACTCTGGCCCTATTGAGTCAACCTTTCTAAAACAGGCTCCCATTTTCCTGTGAACCTCTACCTCCTCTGCTACGTGCCTTTTCCCTCTACTGCTCACCCTGATTCACTCAGCCTCCAGGCTAAATCCTGCTCCTCCTCCCCTGCTCCGTGGCTTCCTGCTTAACTGCACATAATCCAGTCCTTTTACCTAGGTCTCTGCTGTTTCCAGCCACCCTCCACATCCCTACAAAACTCCTGGTCTCCAGCAGAGAGCTTCCTGGTCTCTTCCCAGGCTTCCTGTCCCTCTCAGAGTTGGACACCTCTAGACTGGAACTTTCCTCAGCATGCCCCATCTCCATCCTGTTTATCAACCCAGCTGAGTGCCTAACCTCTCTGGTTCATGACCTCGCCCCCGCACCCCCCACCCACTCCCTACCCACCCCCGTCTGAAAACAAGTAGTGTGCTTTCCCTTTACACTCCCCACTTGCACGTGGACCGTCGACCTCTCCTGGACTGACTCCTTTCCATCTCCTTAATTCTCCTCTTTGCTGCAGCCCTGTCCTCCCTGTATCCTAATACATCTCCGCCACTGTGGGCCCCCAATCTCTAGCCTCCTGCTCTCTTGTAGCTTTCTCTTCTCCTCCCTGGCCCTTGTAGACTATCCTGCCCTTCCGGCCACCTAAGCTTCTCACCTCCTGCCTTCCGTCCCTGGACTTTTGTTTTCACTGTCAGCACACTGCGTGTAGTCAACAACCGTGTGCTATTGAATGGGCTACCATGCTCCCAGCAAAGCCTGCTCTTCCTGGCAGACTCCTAGGGCCCAGAATCTTTTCCTCCTCTCCAGACCTATGCTCAGCCTGGCCATCCTCTCTTCCTCCTAGCACAGTCCCTCCCTCTCAATGTCCTGTCTTCCTCTGGACTCCTAGGCCCTCCAGGAGCCTCCTGTCCTCCTGAAAACTCAGGCCATAACCCCCAGACTTCTCCCCCTCTTTCCGGTCTCCCTACAGAGCCTGCTACCTAGAATTCTGCCTTACCTCCGCCTTGGAACCTTGACTCGGGAGACCCACCCTTCCACTCCAGCCATTTGTTCTGTTACCCTTGAGCCCCCAACATTTCATCGCAAATGTTGGCCATGACCCAGCCAGCTACCATGTCCTTAGCCGAGTGACCACCTCTCTAAGGTGCCCTCCACTGCTAAGCCTCCACTAGATTTTTCTGACCTGGGACCCAGATTCTTAGACACCCTAGGACTGCTTCTTGTAAATGAGTGTCCAACTTTCCCCAGAACTTCATTCTCCTTCCATCCTTCTCCCTTACCCAAGACTTACCCTTTCTTAAGAATCCCTTACCCCAAAATACAGCATTCCCAACTTTGCAGACTTCTCCCACCCCTTTCAACCCCCATGACACCCTCCCACTCTGGCCTTCTGGCATTCTGCCTTAGTTTTCTTGCGATCCCTGTCTCCTGCCTTCCTCCCTTGAGCCCACTAACATACTCCTCAGACCTCCACTGTTCCTATCCTCACTCTGCCTTCTAGCCCCATGTCCTCAGCATCTTTGGGTCTTCCCAGATGCTCTTAAGCGACTTAGGAACATTTGGCCCTCATCCCCAGCCTGCAGCTCCCTGATATCCTCCCCAGGCTATTCCTGTGTTCATGTCCCTTGGGACCTCTTGGAACCTGCTACCCTCAACCACAGTCTCCTATCCTCATGCTCAAACTTTCTGTCCCTCTGCTGCTGCTGTTATTATTACTATTGTTGTTGTTATTATTACTACTACTACTACTACTCCTCTACTACTACATTTGGGTTTTTTGAGACAAGGTTTCTCTGTGTAGCCCTGGCTGTCCCGGAACTTGCTCTGTAAACCAGGCTGGCCTCGAACTCAGATCTACCTGCCTCTGCCTTCCGAATGCTGGGATTAAAGAATAGCGTGTCTGGCTCACTCCACTCCTTCTTGACCTAATAGACCACTGGACCTCAACACAAGACTTCTTTGTCTAACCACCTAACCTCTACTTCATGCCCTGACTGTGAAAGCCTCCTCTATAAGTACCTTCCCTCCTCCCTGGTCTAAGTCGTTTGCCATAGCACTATGTTTTTTTTTGTTGTTGTTGTTGTTGTTTTGTTTTGTTTTGTTTCGATACAGAGTTTCTCTGTGTAGCCTTGGTCATCCTGGACTCACTTTGTAGACCAGGCTGGCCTCGAACTCACAGTTATCCGTCTGCCTCTGCCTCCCGAGTGCTGGGATTAAAGGCCTGCGCCACCACGCCCGGCTTGCCATAGCACTATGACACGTCCCTTACTCCCTTCCCTGTACTCAAATGCCTAGCTGCCCCCAGATCCTCTTCTATCCTCTTTTTGGAATCTCACTGTCACCAGAACCTCCTTCTATCCAGGAATGTTCTCCAACCATCACAGGCATAGACTAAACACTTCCCTCTTATTGAAAATTGCCTCTCAAGAACCATTACAAATCTGCGAATGGCTGCTTTGTCTGTGTGCATGCACTAAGCATCAAGTCCACTATGGTCCCTGGACAGACCAGCCAGAAGAAGGTATTGGATCCTGTGGGCCTGGAGTTACAGACTGTCGTGAGCTTCATACACGTACTTAGAATCCAACTTTAGGGCCTCTAGAAGAGAAAACAGTTGCTCTGTGTGTTGAGCCAAATGTCCATCCACAGACTTTCCCATTCTATCTGAACTCGAATCCCTAGGCTCTAGCCTACTTTCATAGAGCAGGCTACCATTTTCTAGAAGTGGCTACCATTTTCTTCCCTCCCTCACATCTGTCTTCTCTTCCACAGTTCATCCTGATGCTCTTAGCTTGCAGTCAAACCTAGGCCTCCTATTACACCCATTTCTCCTGCTTATATCTGCACCATCGTCGCCTGTACCATCATCGCCTCCCACAGTACCTCCTGCTCATCTGTACATCTGACTCTTGTCTAGAGTTCCGTCCTTTTCTGATACCTACCACTCGTGCGAGCCTCCTACCTTCCTGGAGAGAATCTCTTGTTTCCTTGCCAGGTTTTCTGCTCCTTGACAGTTTTGACTCCCTCTGACTCCACCCTTGACACATGCACTCACACGCACACGCGCACACACACACACACACACACACACACACACACACACACACACACACACACACACACAGAAACGTCCTCTGCATTCTTCTCACCTACTTCAGGCTAGTGCCAACCCTCCCTGGTTCATAATCCTCTCTCCAGCATCCATCTTGCCTTGCTCTCAGACTCCTATGTTCCTAATACAATACATAAACTCCCCTGTTGTTATTCACTCCAATCCTTTTGCTGTCTCTCCTCTCTGCTCTATCCCTGTCTTCCCGCCATGCCACCAAGCATGCAGCCTTCCTCCTCAGGACTCAGCTCCTCCCTTAGACTCCTACTCTCACCATAGCCTCTGTTCTCCTCCTGGTCCCTGGCCTCCTCCCTGCTCTTCTTAGCCCATCTAGCCTCCTGTCTCCATGAACCTCCTGCCGCAATCCCCAGTCTTTCTTGCTCCTGGTGTGTACCCTGCACTCAGGAGCACTATGTCCCAGGACAGTCTCTGAATTTTCCCCATACTTCCACACTCATGTCAAAGGCCTGTGCTTCCACACAGTGACCCCTAATGTCCCAGAGACTAGCCCTCTACACCTGGCCTATGAACTCGCCATCCCATCACCCTCCTTGCCTACTATCCTTCCCGTCTGCCCTCCTCATCCACACGTCCTTCTCTACAGCCTTTGTTCTCCCCAGCCTTTTGAACCCCCTCCCACCCCGAACTCTCCCCAGCCCCTTCCCAGCTTCCTGCTGTCCTCTGTGCCTAGCCTCCAGTTTCAGCCTTCTTTCCCCCTTCCTCCAGGCCTCTTATTCACACTCTAACCCAGCCTCATACCCGCCGTGCTTCTCTGCCTTCCTCATCAGCAGGCTGCCCCTCACAAGCCCCGGCCATTCCTTTTATCAGAGCTGCTGTGTACCCGGCCCCCTGCCCTTCTCTACAGCACCCCAGAGCCCCCAGCCCCACTCTAAAGTAATCCAGAGGCCATGTTCTGCTCTACAGTACCCCTGACCCCCTTGCCCTGCTCTACAGTACCTCAGAGCCCCCTGCCCTGCTCTTCGGGCTTCAACCTTCCCAGAAAAAAAATCTTCCTGATTTCCCTCAGTCTTCCACAATGCTTTTGAGCTTCATGTACTCCTTGTTGTCTTCCCGTCCTTCTCCCAAACTTTCTTCCTCCCTCCCTCCCCAGTCTGTTACCTTCCTGCTGCCTCTTTCCCTGCCCTCCATCCCTCAGAGGGGAGTCTCTTTACAGCCCTGCTGTCTGACCTCCCCAAGTCTCCTTCCCACTGAGTCTCCTGCCCTCTGGCCAGGCCCACCTTGCCTCATCCCTGGAGTTCCTGGCTTCTCAGGTAACCCCTTACCAGAGAGCTCTGAGAGAAGAGAGCCATGGAAGGAAAACAGGTATCTTTCAGGTACTGCACTTGGTGGGTGGTTCATGTTCTCAGGAGTCCCTAGGAAGCTGCCTAACAAAAGGCAGTGAGGATTTTACTACTGCAGAGAGGTCTCAGGACTGCACAGTGTGCCCTACAGGGAGCTGTCTCATTTCCCCTTATTCTTGAGGTTCAACTTGAATTACACAGGTTGACTCCAGACCCTAGAATGAAAAAGAAGCCTTTGATTCACTTTCTATCTCTGAACAGTATGAATGAGACCAACTCGAGCCTTCTGGACCCGCTCAACTGTTGCCCATTCAGCTTCGGAGGGGGGGCAGAGGCTGGTGGTCCTGTCAAGGGTGGTCTGAAAGGAGGTTCTGAAAGAGGAGAACTTCCCTGCTCCACTCTGGATGGCTCTCTTGGCTTAGAGCTTGCTGTCCCATGTCCCACTCACTTCTGCACTCAGCACAAACAGGAGGCAGCCAGGCACTGCTCGGTGTACAGAACTCAGGGGTTTTATTTTAACTTTGGGAGAGAACAACATGTAACAACATCAGAAGCTGCATCTCTGACCAGACAGTGCTGGCCATGCATAGTCCATCACACATGGAAATGTAAGGTCATCCAGGTCAAGTCTCTGAATTCATTGAAGCTCCACTGCCTGCAAATGAAGTGTTCCACCACCCTGTCACACAGTGAGGACACCATGAAGGAACAAAAGTAGCCAAGGGGGCGGGGAAAGCAGAAGCTCACAGACTGCTCAGGGCCTTGATTGGACAGGGACACAAAACTGAGTCCTAGTTCTGCCCCTCTCCTGCGTGACACCACTGGGCCCAGAGTCCAGCCCAATGTCAGGACCTCTGACCTTGGCATGGCCAGGGAGGGGCTTCCCTAAAGTAGGAGATCTAAGAGGAGGGGCCTCCAGAATCCATATTTGTTTTTTCCAACAGAACAAGGTCCTCCTTTTACAGAAGCTCTTCCTCAATGCTACTGTCCCCAACAAAAACATGTTCTCACACATGGATTGATACATGCACAGACCACTCAGCAAGATTTGGCAGAAGCCTGGGACAAACATGTAGGGGCCACCCGCCTGTCGTTCTACCTGAAGTGAAAGAGCTGGAGATCGTCATTGGGTCCTTAGCTCTTAATGAACACCCAGGCCACTCTGTCCCTGGGCTGCCCAGGATGCTGAAGGTTTCCACCCCAAGACCGTGAGCTACCAGTGCCAGGAGAACTGAGGAAAATAGGAAATGGCCGTCGCTTGAGGCACTGCTGGCCATTTAGGGAGCCCACCCAGGACCCCCTGGTCTGTTCTTACCCTGTCTGGATGATATCTCCAGATGTGATTCCAGAGATGGGACCCCAAGCCTAAAGATATAGAGATGGGCTCATAGCAATGCCCTCAGCCCTTCACTCTCCTGGTGGCATTCTGACCAATGCACCACAATGCCATCACCACGCCCAGTCTTACCACCCAAGTGAGAGCTCTGCACCATAGAAGTGCTTAGGAGCCCAGGGTCAAGCTCTAGTGAGGTGGGAGGGATGGGTCTTCTGGGAGCACTTGGCTTTCCAGGAGGTTCAGACTCTCTTCTCTGGCTCCCACCACAGCTATCTCTGTCTTTATCATGATCTTCCTGACCACTGCAAAGAAGGACAAATGCCCAGCTCCCCTATGCCATGGTGTCTCTCCCTAGGTCCCTGGACAGCTCTCTACCCCCAGTGTCCTGCCAGGTTGTGAAGAAACTGCAGAGGGGGTGGGAGAAGGCAGGTCCAGGCCAAGCTGAGCTCCCCACTCTTTGTGTGTGACAGGGGCATATCCCGGACCCTTCTTTGAGCCCCATTGAGTTCATGAGGTGGGAGAGCACATCTCCCTCACAGTGTTGCTAGAGATATCAGTGCCCAAGGTACACTGGCATCTTTTCTATGCAGGGACCAGGAGACCTGAGCCACCCCACCCCTCTGGGCCCCACCAGAAAGGCAATTCTTCTAGGCGGCTCTTCACCCAGCTGCTCCCTGAGCTGTTACAGGAACAGTGGCCCCTCTAGGCAGAGATCCGACTTGAAATGATCAGAGAAGGGGTAAGCCGCCACACAGAAGGCCAATGCCTGAAAAAGAAAGACTTCAGAGCTGGCCTCCAGAGCACTCCCCTTCTCTACCCTATTCTGAGAGCTGCTGCCTGCTCCTAGGGTCCTTCCCACCTCTCCAGATCTGGTGGCACACAGCAGCCAGGCTGCTTGTGGCTGGGAGATGGGCTTCTGAGCCAGGGAGTGTCATCCCAGGTGCTGCAGGGAGCCCGGGCAGACAAGGAGGATGAGAGAAACAGCCTGTTGGGGGAAGAGATGGCTGCAACCAAATATTGTCTGTTCTTCCTTGTGTGCAGATGCAGAGCCTCAGGATTGCCCTCTGACCAGGTTAGGGGAGCCTGAGGAGCAGGCAGGGGCCAGTTCCCTGTCCCAGCCCTAACAGTGCTGGAGGCAGTTAGGAGAAGGGCTGTGCACAGCTGCAGAGAGTGTATTTAGACCTCCCTGTTAATAAGGGGGCAGGCCTGGGGATTGGTTCAGAAAAAAATATCTGTCCATTTTATCTGCCCACCTGACACAGGGAGAGATCAACAGACAAATCTTCACTTGCCTAGGGCCTTCCTGGTTGCTCACTGGACCAATCTCCTCCCCTTCAGGGTTCAGGTGACCTCTCAAAAGGCCTCTGCACAAAAGGGGACTGGAGGCCTGGAAGGTGGGGGCGGAGGGGGCTCCCTGTCAATGTGTTGGTGATGAGCTGACCCTCCAAGATGCCGTGGCTGCCAAAACCCTACCATGGAATCGCGCTACCAGGGAGCACGGGAGAGCCTTGCCTACCGTTTTGGTTCTCCAGCTTGCCTAGGCAGCAAGTGTGCCAGGCTGTATTCCCTGTCCCCACAATCCAGTCCTCTGGGTATTTAGATGCCATGGACACATACCCGCCAGCCCCCATTGCAACCTGTCGCCGCTGCCTACCTTCAGGCACAGGGCCTGGTAAATCAAGCACTGTGGTAGCATCTCTTCTTTTGGGCTTTCCCTCTTTTTGGCCAATGCTGGGCAACAGGTTTGCCAGACTCTGGTGATTCTCTGGATGTGGAGGAAAAGGACTGGGCCGTGAAGGTTTTTGTTTGTTTGTTTGTTTGTTGTTGTGGGTGGTGGTGGTGGTGGTGGTGGTGGTGGTGGTGGTGTGTGTGTGTGTGTGTGTGTGTGTGTGTGTGTGTGTGTGTGTATGGATGCAGGTCCTTGGGCCCTCCGCGGAGACCCAAAATGGATGGGCCTGGGCAGTGCCTCCTGTGCTCGCGCCCCCCAACCCCTTGTACCCCCTTCCCCCATTCCCCGCCCCCTGCCCCCTGCCCCCTGCCCCAGCAGCAGTCTCTGTGTACTGTGCAGTCCAGGTGTCTTTCCTGGGGCCTGGGAGAGATAGGATAGCCCCATTTGCTTGAGGGGCTGCCTCGTGAAGGGCGGCTGCTCACGTGATCCACACCTGCACGCAGCTGTTCAGTATTACAGAGGCCACCAGGAAGGCCACAGTCACTGCCATAGGTCTATCTGGCCAGCTCTCCTGCCGCAGAGCCAGCCTATTGAGCCGTGTGGCGCCACTCCACGGTGCGTGCAGCTCTGCCCTCGGGCTCCTGGTTATGCAATCTTCAGAGCTCCACCCCCAGCGCTGCTGCTACAGTTGAACACCCCCCAACCCCCGCCACCTCCTCCCTGAGCAGCTTGGACCCCAGCGCCTGACCTGCTGCTTCTCAACTCCGCCCCTTGCCCTAGGCTTTGGGAGGATTGAGACTGAGACCCCCGCTGGGAGCTTGCGCTTGCAAAACAGGCAAGCTTCAAAGGTTGCCTAAAGGTCTCTATCTCACCACCCCACCCCCACTCCTACCCCTTTGCACTCGGGGCCCTGGTCTGGAGCTGCTGTTGATTTAAGGGCTCCGCCCCAAAGATCATGTAAGGGACCCAGGACCCCCTGTACTCTGAGTGGGCCATGGCCTGGAGCTGTTGGTTTAGGGCTCCGGCCCTGGATTTGTAACTACCACGGAGCACTAATAAACCCATATTCAGGTATATTTTTTTCCCATTAGATTTATTGGTGCTGCTTGTTTCCTTGTTGGCAAATTTCAAGTTAGTCCCTGGATTTCTGAGAATGCTGCTTTTAATGTGTTTACCCTGGTTGCTAAACATGTTTGCCTTGAATTTACATTTGGTCCTTGTTTATGACCCCGACACACTAGTGTGCTTAAATGCCTTCATTTTTTTTTTTCATGTGGTTGTATGTTTTATACACTAAACTATATCAAACACAGTGAAAGCGCTCTATATTTCATGAAACAATACATCCTCATACGTCCTTATGGTTATAAGGTTAAAAACAGTCCCCCTGGTGCCTTTTAGCTTTACAAGGAGATTGTACCTAAATATTTAGGTCCTCTCTAAATGCCTGTTCACTATCATATTTTAACTGCTCTATGATTTCCCATCCAACTGATTATAGGGACCAGAACTTTCACATATACCTGGATAATTGTCCTACTTTACACGGTCGATGGTTTTGTTTTGCTTTTTAAGGGGCAACCTGAGACACTGAGATGAAACAAAGAAATGATACAGAAGGACTGATCAAGAGTCCCCTCTCCCATCTGTTCCCAAACACAGATTCGACATTCATTAATCCTCTCAGAATTAAGGGGAAATATAAACAGTCACAGAAGAAAAAAAAATGACAGCCCTGGCTGTCCTGGACTCACTTTGTAGACCAGGCTGGCCTCGAACTCACAGAGATCCACCTGCCTCTGCCTTCTGAGTGCTGGGATACAGGCATGTGCTAGCATATGTAGCTGGTTTAAGTTTCATTTATGTATGTGTTTATTGTGCAGCATGCGCGTGCCTGGTGCCTGCAGAGGCATGCCGATGAAGGGTGTCTGGTCGCCTAGAACTGGAGTTACAGGTGGTGGTGAATACACTCGTGTGGATTCTTGGAACCAAACCTGGGTCCTTCGTGGTCCTCAAGCAGATCAGGAAGCACTTAACAGCTGAGCCAGCCCTCCAACCCCCTTCTGTGCTTTTAAAATTATTTTTGTGAGTTGAAGCCTGCAAAAAGAAATGCCATCTAACATGATGCTGTCCCCCTGCAGCTAAGATACTTAAAAATGTATGTATAAAAGGAGCTTAAGCAGACCTAAAAGGACTAAGATTTCTTTTTCTTTGTTTCTTTCACTTTTTTTCTTTTTTGTTTTTGTTTTCATTTTTGAGACAGGGTTTCTCTGTGTAGCCTTGGCTGCCCTGGAACTCACTCTGTAGACCAGGTTAGCCTCGAACTCACAGCAATCCCCCTGCCTCTGCCTCCCGGAGTGCTGGAGTTAAAGGCATATGCCACTATGCCTGGCTAGGAGTAAGATTTCTATATACCATTGATATTCATGTAAAATGCCAGTGTCAGCAGACTGGGAGACGTTAATATGCATATTGTAATACTTGCATCAGGCACTAAAGCTGACTGTATTAAGTGTGTTATATAGTAGTCCACATGAATCACAGTAAAAATTGTAAAGTGTTCATGTAATCCACAGAAGGGGAAGAGAGTAGGAACAGGAAAATAAACAGAATCAAGAGACAAAAAGAATGTCTTACTCAAATCCTATCAGTACTCATTTTAATTTTGTTCTTGAGACAGGTTCCCACTATGCAATCCTGGCTGCCCTGTAAATCTCTATAGAGACCACACTGGAGTCAAACTCAGAGAAATCCACCTGCCTCTCTGCCTCCCAAGTGCCTGGATAAGCAGCGAACACCATCATGTCCAACATTCTTTTCAATTTAAGTGGTCTAAATTAATTGGAACTCGGATGTTGTCAGCATGGATTAAAAGCTCACTTCAAAATTTATTAAGTAGCCAGGTGTGGTGATGCACACCTGTAATCCCAGCACTTGGGAGGCAGAGGCAGGCCTCTGTGAGTTTAAGGCCAGCCTTGTCTTCAAGGAATGTCTAGGACAGTCAGGGTTACACAGAGAAACTGTGTCTCAAAAAAAACTCAAACAAACAAATAATTTTAAAATATTTACTTAACACAGCACAGGAAATAGTTAGCCATGAAATAGAAAAAAAAATGTTTATCAACTGATGAATGGATAAACAAAATGTGGTCCATATACACCCTAGAATACTATTCAGTCATTAAAAAAAAAAACCATGGATATGACTGGTGGTCATTATATAAGGAGAAATACAATGTAATTTCAATAAATATGTTTTTAAAAGCATCCCTTTGAGACTTAGGAGGAGAAGTTGGAGTGGTGTTTTTGTGCCCTGTGCAAAGATTCTCTGTGTATTCCTCAAATGCTGATTTCTGTGCTGGTGCAGATCTGTTTACAGGACTTTGGCATTGATATTTTTATGAAGCACCTCTTGTCTCAATGTTTTATAACATTGCTTTCCAACACCTTCTGATTGGTTTTAATAAAAAGCTGATGGCCATTAAAAGAAATCGTACCACAACTAAAATGAAACATCAAATATTTTCAAAAACCATCTCACTTCAAAGAAAACAGCCCCAAGTCCTTAGTTGCGTTCCCATGAACTTTTTTTTAACCCAACTGTTTCAGAGTTTTACTGCCTTCTCCTAAACAAAATCTGATAAAATAAAAGAAGCTCACTAACTTAGAAGGTGATGTTTAGTAAAAATTCAGTTTGCCCTAGGGCTTCGGGTTCAAAGGAAAGCAAAGGCACTGCACCTGTGTGGCACAACAAAAGGCAGGCAAAAGACACACAGGCTTCTGCTAAGTCAAACTTGTGATGGAAAAGGACTTATCACCGAATACGGAAAAGAAATGTGTCTTACTTCTTGAGGGGATAATGAAAAAACCAGGAATGAAAAACAGTGATACTTGGTTCTGTGAAGTAATACCTTGCAGTCCATCTTCCAATGGTCAATCAAACCAAATCAACCAAACCTGCTCCTGTTTAAAGCAACTGCCTCAACCACTGAATGATTCCCTCCCCTTCTTGTTCATAGCTTATTTTCTTTTTCTCAGACCCTAAAAACACTAGTGTATATTTCTTTTTTTTAAATTTTTTTAGTGTATATTTCCAGGACATTTTATTATAAATCTTTTCTTTTTCCTTCTTTTTGTTTTGTTTTGTTTGTTTGTTTGTTTGGTTGGTTGGTTGGTTTTATTTTTTGAAACGAGGTTTCTCTGTGTAATAGCCCTGGCTGTCCTGGAACTCTCATTGTAGACCAGGCTGGCCTCAAACTCACAGAGATCCCACTGCCTCTGCCTCCTTGAGTGCTGGGATTACAGGGATGCAACAGCATGCCCAGCTTTATTTTGTTTTTTGTTTTATTTTCTTTTATTTTTTTATTTTTTTTTTTTTTGGTTTTTTTTTTTTTTTGGTTTGTTTTGGTTCAAGATAAGGTTTCTTTGTGTAGCCTTGGCTGCCCAGTCCTGGACTCTCTTTGTAGGCCATGCTGGCCTTGAACTCACAGAGATCTGCCTGCCTCTACCTCCCTGAGCACTGGGATTACAGACATGCACCACCACGCCTGCCCTTTCTTCAATGTTTTTAACTTTTTGTTTTGTTTTGTTTTGTTTTGGTTTGGTTTTTGATACAGGGTCTCTCTGTGTAGCCTTGGCTAGCCTGGACTTGCTTTGTAATCCAGGCTGGCCTCGAGCTCACAGCAATCCGCCTGCCTCTGCCTCCTCAGTGGTAGGATTAAAGGCCTGCGCCACGCCTGGCTCAGAAGGTTCTTAAAACCATTCATAAACAATCCTAAGGAAACACGTGGCCCAGTCGGCCTCCTCTCTTCCTGCTTTAGATCAGGCTGCAGCTCTCAGCTCCTTCTGCAGTATCCCCACTAAGATGATAATGGACTAAACCTCTGACACTGTAAGCCCGGCCCCAGTTAAACGGTTTCTTTCCTAAGAGCTGCCTTAGTCATGGTGCCTCTTCACAGCAACAGAACAGTGTCGAACACAACACAGCAGTCTCATAGTGCAGCATTCATCCTTTTAAAGCATAGAACTCAGGCTGGACCTAGTAGCTGACCAGTACAGTACTGGGGATCCAGGAAGATTGCCACAAAAGCCTGCAGAGTGAGGCCTCTCCCCACCCCACCCCACCCCACCCCAAAAAAAAGAAGGAAAAGAAGAAAAACATCTGTCCCTTTGTCCCACCCCACTGTCTTTGTGCTCTTCATATTTTGCAGCTGGCCTAAGGTTCTGTGCAATCTTTTTTTTTTTTTTTTGGTTTTTCGAGACAGGGTTTCTCTATGTAGCCTTGGCCATCCTGGACTCACTTTGTAGACCAGGCTGGCCTCGAACTCACAGCGATCCGCCTGCCTCTGCCTCCCGAGTGCTGGGATTAAAGGCATGCGCCACCACGCCCGGCACTGTGCAATCTTTTATCAGTAATCTTTCCTCTACTTCCTAAGTATTGGGAGAGGGGGAAAAAACCCTTTGACATCCGGCCTGACTTATTTGGTAATTTTGACTGAGTTCTTTCACGTAGAATAAAATGTTCAAAGTGCAGCTCATCTTGCAAATGTCTGAGTACGTGCACATATAGTTTCATTCTCTTAGATATGAATCTAGTAGTGAAATCAGCGGGGCGTGTGGTCACTCCACATTTAGCTTTCTGAGTGACAGCCCGGGGGGAGAGGTTGCTTTAGCTGTTTGGCCTCTGAAACAAGCTCACTCACAATGTGTGAGCCCTGTGATTGCTTTATAAACTTGCCAATGCTTGTTACTGTTTGTCTTTTAAAAACATTATAAACATTTAAGTAGGTTATGGAGCAGCACTTCATTGTAGTTTAGATTTAAGTTCTCCTTTTCTTCCTGCTCCTCTTTTTTTTTTTTTTTTCCGTTTCTTTCTTTCTTTTTTTTTTTTTAAATTTATTTCCTGGAGACAGGATTTCTCAGTGTAACAGCTCTGGTTGTCCTAGAACTCACTCTGTAGACCAGGCTGGCCTCGAACTCACAGCAATCGCTTGCCTCTGCCTCCTGAGTGCTGAGATGAAAGGCCTGAACCACCACTGCCAAGTTTCACAGGATTGTTGAATGGTTTTAAGAACATTCTGAGCTGGGCGTGGTGGCGCAGGCCTTTAATCCCAGCATTCAGGAGACTGAAGCAGGTGGATCTTTGTGAGTTCCAGGCCAGCCTGTACTACAGAGCAAGTATAGGCCAATATATAGCCAAATCTACACACACTTTTTCTTCTGGAACTGAACTCTGAGGCCAAGGCCATGTGCTCAATAGTGCTCTGCCACTGGGCTAACCCCTAGTCTCTATTTTCAATTTTTGTAATGACTGATGATATTGGACATGGTCATTTAAGAGCATTTTAAGATGGCTCGGTGGTTATGAGGACGTCCTGCCCTCCAGAGGACTAGAAGTGGGGTCCTAATACCCAGGTTAAACAGTTTACAACTGCCTGGGCAACTCCAGCTCCAAGGGATCTGGCATCTGTACCCTCCTTGGGCACCTACACTCACATACACCAACATACACATAATGTGAAATAATAAAAAATACGGCTTAAAACCATTTTAAACAACATAATTCATTAGTATTAAGTATGTTGCCCACAATGTGCAACTATTATCACTATTATCACTTTAGCATCATCCCTGAGTAGGATCGCTACATCCATTAGGTGTTCAATTCAGTTCTCTTCCTTTCCCTGTCCAAGCTTCTTACACTTTCTTTTTGTTGTTGTTGTTGTTGTTTAGGCAAAATTTCTCTAGATAGCCCTGGATGTCCTGAAACTCTCTGTATACCAGGCGGGCCTTGAACTCAGAGATCTGTCTGCGTCTGCCTCCACAATTTCATCTATGTTAAGACATGTCCTCCTGGGGACCAGCTTCCCCATTCTGGCCTTCTTCTTGATGATTTAATAGAAGACTGTCATCACGTGACGTAAGGATTAAAGGCATTCACCACCACCGCCTGGAGCTTTATTAACTTTTATGGCTGTCTTATATTCCATTGTTAGATACACGCCATTTTTGGAATGATATTTTTATTATGTTTATGTACATAAAACTCAGGCTAGTGATGGTAGCACAAATCTTTAATCCAAGCACTTGGGAGGCAGAGGCAGAGGCAGAGGCAGGTGGACATCTGAGTTCAAGGCCAGCCTGGTCTACCGAGGGAGTTCCATGCCAGCCAGGGCTACACAGAGAAACCTCAAACCTCCCCAGCCCCCGAAAAAAATCAGCTATGTATATTTAACTCAGATAAGAGAGTTCTTTAATTTTTTTTTTTTTGTATGCAGCTTAGCAGTGTGAGCCACAGACTTGGGACCCAGGACGGCAGATCTCATTGTATCACCTGTCATTGGTTCTCCGAACTTGCACCCGTGTACGCAGAGCTCTCTCGTCTTTCAATTTAATCTGTGTTATGACATCCCTGCCTGCTGGGTGGTGGTGGTGCATGCCTTTAATCAGCACTCAGGAAGCTGGGACCGGAAGATTGCCATGAGTTTGAGGCAGCCTAGGTTAGAATAAAATCCTGTTTCGAAAATACTGCAAAGCAAAAACCAAACAACAACAACAACAACAAAACCCCTACCAAACACACAAAACCCAAACATAAACATATATACGGGTGGGGGCTATATGACTGGACAAACTGTAAAGTTTCACCTTCCAACTTTCCGTAGGCTTTCTTCGTCGCCGTCGTCGTCACCCTCCTCCTCCTCCTCCTTGTTGCCATTGTCGTCTCCTTTCTTCTTCTTTGTCTTCTTCTTCTTCTCTTTGTTTTTGTTTTTTCAACACAGGGCTTCTCTGTGTAGCCTTAGCTAGCCTGGACCTCTTTGTAGGCTAGCCTCGCGCTCACAGAGATCCGCCTGCCTCTGCTTCCCAGAGTGCCCTGCTGGTCAAAAGCTTTAGTAAACTACACTCCTATTGGCTGGTTGAGCAGCAACACGTATACGTGGCAGGCAGGAACGCGTACGCGTGGCAGTCTCGCCTCAGTTGGCGCCTCAGACTGAAGAGGCTGTGCAGAGAACGCCGCTGCCACGTGAGAGTTGCTGTGAAAAGGATTCTGAGAGACAGAGAACTAGATTGAAGGAAGCCTTCACTCCCGGTACCAGTTGGTGCTCAAGTTTACTCAGACAGCTATGAGTCAGTTACTTTCTAGACTTCGTGCCTTCTTTCGAAGGAAAATGGACCCAAAGGAAGAGACAGAGCAGCGGCAGAGGCTTTTGCAAGGTAGTGCGCTTAATTCTTTCATCAAAGAGATCTTCTCTTAGAGGTGTGTTCCGTCTCTGGGCTGGAGTCCGAGGAATTTAGAAATCTACCTGACGAGAGTAGCGCCATCTTATCGCAGTAGGGCATTTCTCGTTCCTTGCGGCGCGCCCTCCTATGCCACCAGCTGTATAGTTTTGCATGGATTCATTCTATAACTTTCTTTCCTGAAGGAATGACAAAAGCCAAAGAGAAAATAATGACATATAAAGGCAATAGTGGGGACTACAGAGATGACTCAGCAGTTAAGAGCGCTTACTGTTCTGAGGTGACCTGGGTTCAGTTCCTAGCCCACACAGTGTTGCTCATAACTGCCCATAACTCTAGCAAGGGTACGTGGTGCAAAAATATACACTCAGGCGGACACGCACACGGGCACTCTCACACAATTTTTCTTTTTAAAAAATATTTTAAGTAAAAAGAACACAATATGGCAAAAAAACAAAGAAAGCAGCGGGGTGGGGGTGGAGGGGGGAGCTATTGCATTTTATGCTTAGAACTGTTGGCAATTGACAGATACTAGGAGAGGGAGAACTAGCTTTCTCTAAGGATGCGACCACCCTCCAAGGCAGACACTAGACCCAAAGGTATTTCTGGGCAACAAAGAAAACAGGGAGAGACCACTAAGTTGGGTGACTAGGGAGGTGGGTGGATCTCCAAAGAACTGGAACAAGTAGGATAGGTCTGATTAGAATATATTGCATGGAAATCTCTTGTAATTATTATTGTTTTGTTTGGGGGGGGGTTGTTTGGTTGGTTTGGTTGTTTGATTCGGGATAAGGTTTCTGTGTAAAAAGCTCTGGCTGTCCTGAAACTCACTCTGTAGACCAGGCTGACCTCGAACTCACAGAGATCCGCCTGTCTCTACTTCCGGAGTGCTGGAATCATAGGCGTGCAGCAACACAGCCGTCTTGTATGAAATTCTTAAAGAATTAATAAAATATTTTTTCAACGAAGAAGGCAATGGTAGGAAATGAGAGAACGGGTGGAGGTGGCAGAGGGGAGGTATCTGTGTTCCATGTTTGCATTTATCTGCATACTTTTTGGAACTTTAAAATTTTTTTGGAGAGCCGGGCCAGGTGGCTCAGGACTTTAATCCTAGCACTTGGGAGGCAGAGGCAGGCAGGTCTCTGTGAGTTCAAGGCCAGTCTGGTCTAAAAACTGAGTCCAGAGCAGCCAGGGCTCTTGTTACACAGAGAAACCTTGTCTTAGAAAATATAAAGAAGTAAAATTTGAGACCAGGTCTCCCTGTGCAAGCCAGGTTGCCATCAATGCACATTT
The DNA here is from genome assembly GCF_964271855.1 of Acomys minous. Taxonomy (NCBI): domain Eukaryota; kingdom Metazoa; phylum Chordata; class Mammalia; order Rodentia; family Muridae; genus Acomys; species Acomys minous. The sequence goes on along the minus strand of NC_140488.1, from coordinate 20,663,815 downwards.
TTTTCCTGCTTTAGTTTACCATAGGTTACAGGAAGAAGCCTTTTTGCATTTACAGTAATTGTTTACCTTAATTACTTTATCTCAGAAAATTATCTATTTGTGTGTGTGTGAAAGTGACTGCAGGTGTGCAGCAGCATATGCCAGGTCAGAGGACAACTTTTAGGAGTAAGTTCTCTCCTACCATTTTGTGGGATCAAGTGATCAGATTCAAGTTTTCAGGACTGGGGGGACAAGTTCTTCTACCCAATGAACCATTTTTCCAGCCCACTGATTTATTTATTTATTTATTTATTTATTTCTTGTTTATTTTTCAAGAAAGAGGTTCTCTGCTGTCCTGGAACTCACTCTGTAACTCAGGCTGGTCTTAAATTCACAGAGGTCCACCTCCTTTGCTTCCTGGGGTGCTGGGATTAAAGGTGTGCACCACTACACCCATTTTGTTTCTTAACTATCTGTATCTGTGGACCAACTTTCTTACTGTGATAAAATGCCTGAGACAAGTTAACTTAAAGGAAGAAAGGCTTTTTGTGGCTCATACTTTCAGAGTGTTCAGTCAGTGGTCACTTGATTGTGTTTCTGGGATCTGGCAGTTAAGATCAATCTATAACAGAAGCCAAGCAAATGAATCATATCTCTGTGACTAGTAAGGAGATAGGAATCAAAGTTCACTGGTGGGGAAGATGTGGTGGCTCAGAGCTGCTTCCTGACTCATGACAGTCAGGAAGGAGAAAAAAAAGATCGGTTGCCTAACAAAGCCCTTCAAGTGCAAATTCACCAAGCTATACAAACTCATAAATAGATTACACAGCAGCCAGGCATGGTGGCACACGCCTGTCATCCCAGCACTCGGGAGGCAGAGGCAGGAGGATCACTGTGAGTTCGAGGCCAGCCTGGTCTACAAAGAGAGTCTAGGATAGCCAGGGCTACACAGAGAAACCCTGTCTCAAAAAACCAAACTAAAACAACAACAACAAACCAAAACCAAAATAAAGGTGGGCACGGTGGTACACACCTTTAATTCCAGCACTCGGGAGGCAGAGGCAGGTGGATCGCTGTGAGTTCAAGGCCAGCCTGGTTTACAGAGTAAGTCCAGGACAGCAAAGGCTACACTGAGAAACCCTGTCTCAGAAAAAAATTAATTAAATAAAGTAGATTACTCAGCTAATGAAGTCAGAGTGTTCCTAAACCAAAGGCTTCACTTCTGAACACTGCTACATTGGGGACCAAGCTTTTAATAGATAACATTTAAGATCAACCTATAACAGAAGCCAGGCAAATGAATCATATGTTTGTGACCAATAAGAAGATGGGAATCAGAGAAATCCTGTTTCGGGGGAAAAAAAATTAAAAAAAAAAAAAAAGATGGGAATCAAAGTTTACTCGCTTGCTTTGTATCCCTAAACACACGCCCTGGAGTCTGCCACTGATTACCTGTACAACGGATTATGCTAAAGGTTTGCATTTCATTCAGAAGAATCCAGTCAAAGAGGTGCAGTGTGGCTGGGGAGAATGGTATCTGTGCTCTAACAAAAGAAGCTGTGGCATTACCATGTTCCTGCTACAGCCAAGCCAGGTAGGCAAACAACAAAGACAGTGCACAGCTACTTTGTGGCTCAGCAGAATCCATACCTGGACTCCCACATTGAACAAAGGTGGTTGTTGTTGTTGTTGTTGTTGTTGTTGTTGTTGTTGTTATTATTATTATTATTATTATTATTATTATTATTATTATTATTGACAGGGTTTCTCTGTGTAATACCCCTGGCTGTCCCAGACTCACTTTGTAGATCAGGCTGGCCTCGAACTCATAGCCTTCCAAGTGCTGTGATTAAAGGCGTGTGCTGCCACTGCCGGGCTTCACATTGAACCAAGGAAAGAATCCACATACATGCTCACACTCCTGCACACGCACACACCACACGTGCGCAGACAAACCCTCATACAACCAGGATTTAAAACTGGCTGAATCATTGCTCACTAACCTAATTTCTATGTTAAATCAAAATTACCTTACTTCTAGACTTAGACGATTGTTTACGACAGCTTTCTCTGGGAGGGCTCATTCGTAGTGAGTGTTTGCGCTTGCGAATAATTTTTCTCTTTACTCATTTCTTAGATGATGTCACATTACAAAACAGACAGGGAGTTGTGATGGGGTCCTATGGTGACTGTGGCTGGATCAATGGGCACAGTCCCTTCAGTGCTGATGTCTGGACTGGCAACGAACCTCTGGGAGTTGAAGGAAAAGTTCCTGCAGCTGTGGAAGATCATACTACTCATGGATCGAATGCAGCCACAGTAAGAGTTGTATATTTGGGGCACTTTCTTTGTTTCTGAGTTCTTCGGCTTGGCATCTGTTCAGTCAGCATCTGTTGAATAGACATCTATTCTTTGTTGTTTGTCTATTTAGAAAAGTAAAAATGCATTATCTCTTCCTCAGTATTTAACAAAAATTATTAGAGTTTATATTATCCTGTAACTTCCTCTTACAATGCAAATGATGTGCCTATGTTACTTGTTGATTACTGGGTGAACAGACATATATTTTCATCATTTTTTAAAAAAATAGCTTTATTGAAGCTGGGTATGGTGGCACACGCCTTTAATCCCAGCACTCGGGAGGCAGAGGCAGGTGGATCTCTGTGAGTTTGAGGCCAGTCTGGTCTACAAAGTGAGTCCAGGACAGCCAAGGCTACACAGAAAAACCCTGTCTTGAAAAACAACAACAACAACAACAACAAAATAGCTTTATTGAAGTATAATTTACTTACCATGGACTTCCTCAGTTTAAAGCCCTTTTAGATTTACAGAATCTGCACCTAGCATCCCAGCTCAGATACTTATCATTTTAATCTGTCTATGCCAATTAAGCTTATTATTAGTACTGTAATTACTGATGGTAATTACTGATGTAAATAAATGATGGTGTAATTGACATGATCAGGAGCAAGATGTGAGACTTCCTACTTGATAGGGTTAGCAAGAGTGGAAGTCTTGTCAATCTTTGAAATTTTTAGTTATCTGATAAGTGTAGAGCCAGCCAAATAGTGGTGGTTCAGGCCTGTAATCCCAGCACTCAGGAGGCAGAGGTAGGCAGATCTCTGTGAGTTCAAGGCCAGCCTGGTTTACCGAGTTAGTGCCAGGATAGCCAGGGATACACAGAGGAACCCTGTCTTGAAACACACACACACACACACACACACACACACACACACACACACAGAGAGAGAGAGAGAGAGAGAGAGAGACAGAGACAGAGACAGAGACAGAGACAGAGACAGACAGAGAAAGAGAGAGGAGGGGAAGCAGCCAGGCTTCCTCATGTAGTCTGTCTGTCTGTCTGTTAATTTGAAGAAAGGGCACTGAGAGGTCAGAGGTCACAGTGGATCATTCACATAGCTACTCAGCTGTGATAGACAGATGTAGGCCTGGTACCTCCTTTATGGATAAAGATGAATGAATAAATAACCATGAAATTGGTAGTGACAGCTGGAGATAGAGATTAAATAGATGGAGAAACTAGGGTTTTCAAGATTGAAAACATGAAAATGAGTTTATATGAATCAAAGTTTCATTCATTTATTCCACCCAAAGCAAATTTAATTAATAAACCCCATAAATCAGGAACACCACAAATTTCTGTTACCCCCTTTGCCTATAGCTATATCTGGAGGATGAAAAAGCCACGGATTCTTTAAAACCTTCCAAAGTGCCATCAACTTTCATCAGAGTAAAAAGCACCAGGGACATGACTCTCTCTGAAGTTGCTTGTTCACTTCGAAAGCCTGGAGAACCGAGCCAGCACCCACTTGAAAGCTCGCTGCAACAGCCTGACCTTTAATCCCACTCTGGAACAGCAGAACCAGGACAGTTCCTGGGCCTTGCTGCCCAGCCAGGCTAGCCAGTTATGGCATTCTGGTTTGGTGACAGAGCCTTTCTCAAAAATAAGATGGAGAGCAACTGAAGAAGATCCCAATGTAGGCCTCTGGCTTCTGCAAGTACGACATGAGCAGCTATTAGTCACTGCTTTCTCACAACACATACAAATTTTATAAGGACAGATCAACTGACACTTCCTCGTTCTAGACAGTCACATTTAAAAAATGAATTCAGTCACCCTTACTTGTTTTTTCCTGGGAACACAGGAACAAAAGTCCACTCACTCCAGATCGGGCACCAAAGACAGACAGAAGAACTGGTTCTCACAAGTGGAACCTGGTTATGTAGTGATCTTACTGGAGTCTTATAGGGGGGCTTTCTTAGAGGACCACAGGTGACTCAAAGGCAGCTCTATCAACAAAAAGTGTCCCCCAGCATTGGTGATGACTTGTGAAAGCTGCACCCCTGGACCTCTCTGAGGGCCTTTCAACTCATAGCAAATAGCTACCGAAGAGTCATTTACATAGCACTCGGGAAGCAGAGGCAGGAGGATCCTTGTGAGTTCAAGGCCAGCCCAGTCTACAGAGTGACTTCCAGGACAGCCAAGTCTACACAGAGAAACCCTGTCTCAAACAAAGAAAGAAACAAACAAACAAATAAGCAGGAGTGATTTACTATAAGACTAGGTACAAAGGGGCAGAGGCGGGGGAGACTGGGACGAGTGGAAGGAGGCTGCAGTTGGGATGAACTATATGAGAGAAGAATAAATAAAATATATAAATAAATAAGGACACTGAAAAAAAGGAGTAATTTACAAAAACAACAGGATGTAGATGGAAAACTACTGAAGCTCTCTAACTAATGCAGACACAGACTGTCCTAAAGGATGAGTCATTTCAGGTACAAGTTCATGCAAATTGCCTCAGTTGTTTTCCCAGTTTATTCCACGCCCCAGGGAAATCAGCAGGAGGCAGGACCCATCCAGCCGTGCGTTCTGCAGCACAAGCTCTTGCCCCAGGAAGGAGAGAGCAGCTTCAGCTCTGGGTTAAGCCTGAGGCTAGGGGTTAGAGGGAGACAGATGAGTGAGGAGTAGAGCAGTGCTGGGTCTGTACAATGGCGTCTTCTTCCTCTTTCAGAGGGCCTGGTAAAAAGAGCAAGGCAGCCATGTTTGCAAGCTAACAAAGGTCACCCAGGGTTCCTTGCTGGCCCTGCATGGCTCACTGTTAATAGCCACAGCGCAGCCTCCTTGGTGGCCTCCCAACAGGACTGTTTCTTTTTCCTCTTCCCTTTAGCCATTCCCTACCAGGGCACCCTGGGGCTTCAAGAGCCACAGCAGATGTGAGAGTTGGACCTAAGCTAGGGCGGGGAACAATGACACCCAGGGCCACCAGATGGTCCTACCATGGGCCAGAAGCTATGGGACCTCTCCATAGAAACTTTTAAGCATGCGGTTCTGTTCCTGATAGCTGACCCTACATGTAGACAGGAAATTAAGTAGTGACTTATTAGATTTATAAGTTGTATGGCCAACAGTGTGGATGGAGCCCATAAATTACAGCACTTACTGTTCATGGGATGCTGTGTTATTCTTTAAAAAGCTAAAGTAGATTGGATTATTTGTCCTCCACTTGGTTATCTATTTATTGCACATGTGATACTACATTTTTCTTTAGAAGAGTATATAGGTAAACCATCTGGAACGGCGCCAGGGAAGAACGTTACAGACCACTACCCATCCAAAGCCAAATGTAAGGCCTTTAATCAGCTGACCACAGAGAACACGTTCATGCTGGAACAACGAACTCTTGACACCAAAGCTCAGGGGTACAGACTTTTATAAAGGCCAAAACCCACAATGACCTCATTGTCGAGCATAGGTCAGGAGAACCTCATTGTATTAGGTTTGGGTATGCATTCAGTAGTAATTTTGGTTATACATGGGCCATGGTCAGGGTCCTGGAAAGCCCTTAAAGTGTTGGCAAGGCAGATGTGACTGTTCAAGGAATTAGGGATGAAAATCACCTGACCAGACACAAAATGGAGTCAGGGTAAGATGCAGGGCAAGGTGGCGGTATGTTGCTCACTTCATGAAAACATGGCCAATGATTATTGATTGTGTAGGGAGCGGATTTCTGAATGATGTGTAATTTGCTTGCTTTTTCATGTCTTTTTTACATTTCATATGCTGAACTGTGTTTCAGGTTTTGTGTTTTTGTTTTTACTTGGGTTTTGGGTTTTGAGTTTGTTTTGGGTTGTTTGTTTAGTTGGTTGATTTTTCAAGACAGGGTGTCTTTGTGTATACTCTTGGCTGTCCTGGACTCCCTTTGTAGACCAGGCTGGCCTTGAACTCACAGAGATCTGTCTGCCTCTGCCTCCCAAGTGAAACTGTTATTTTTGTAATGAGAAAAACAAAACATAAGATATAGATGTTTATAATTCCAAGAAATAAAAATTTAGATGCTTTTGGGAAGGGCAGACTTCGAGACAGGGTTTCTCTGTGTAGCCCTGGCTGTTCTGAGCTTGCTTTGTACACCAGGCTGGCCTTAAACTCAGAAATCTTCCTGTATCTGCCTCCCGCGTGCTGAGATTAAAGGCGTGCTCTACCATGGCTGGCTCAGTATTAGCTAGTTTTGTCTTTTACTCTCCTTTGATTTTAATAACCAATAAGTAGAAACTCTAGATCTGATTTTTTGCATATAACACTAGCAGTGCATGAAGTCTGGCAGACATGTAAATAATGTTCTTAGAACACATTTGTTTGTTTGGTTTTGGTTTTTCGAGACAGGGTCTCTCTGTATTAGCCTTGGCTGTCCTGGACTCGCTTTGTAGACCAGGCTGGCCTTGAACTCATAGAGATCTGCCTGCCTCTGCCTCCCGAGTGCTGGGATTAAAGACATGTGCCACCATGCCCAGCCCAGAACACACTTTTTAAATTTATAATTGTACAGCACAAAGCCTGAGCCCTCATATAAACTATGGACTTTGTAGAGAGACTTGATGCTAGCTTACCACCTGTAATCAGTGTGGCGTACGAATTCAAGATGCTAGATAGGAGACGCTAATGGTGGACTGGTAGGAGCATGTGGCAACTCTCTGTCTTTTCTTCTCTATTCTCCTCATCTGCTCTAAAACTACAGTAAAATTGGTACTGAGCTCAAGTGCGTGCCAATTTATGTCATTGTCTGTGACCACTATTAGACCATTAGGTGAACAATGATTTTAGGGTTGATTTCATAATTTTTTGACTTTGATTTGTTTGAAGTAACATTTTTACTTTGTTTGTTTGTTTTACAGGCAGATGTTTTCTGTGATGGTCATGGTGACGAACAATCAGAATCTCACATGAGAATTTTGCTTGATGGTATTTCTTCTCTAATGGGTGATAGTGACTACATTGGTCAGGATTTCTCCATCTCTCTAGACATTGTTTGTAAAGGTACAGCTCATATTTTTAATTTTTGTTTGTTTGTTTTGTTTTTTTGAGACAGGGTTTCTCTGTGTAGCCTTGGCTGTCCTGGACTCCCTCTGTAGACCAGGCTGGCCTCAAACTTACAGCGATCCGCCTGCTTCTGCTTCCCAAGTGCTGGGATTACAACCCTGCACCACCGAGCCTGGCTTTACTTTTTACACTTAAAATTAGGTTTTAGCCATTTGAAATATTATCAGTTGGGCATAGGCATTGCCTTCAGGGTCAAATTTGAAACATGCTTATCTGATGGGAGGATTTTTGTATTACAACTACTATAGCAAGATACTTGGATCTTCAGATGGATGGGATTCAGAGCCCTGTGCTTGCTAGGCAAGGGTTCCATCACTGAGCTACATCCCCAGTCCTATACTTGGCTTTTTTCAGCTGCATTTTGATATTTGAAGTGGGCTATTAGGGTTTGAAAGCAATGTGAAACAAGGGACACAAAAATCTCATACTGTAATTTGTTACATTTTCCTTTGGGTACCCTAATTGTGCAACTTTTGGTTTATATAGGTATCGAATTTCTATTCTAACACCATTACATGAATGAAAATATACTATGTCATAATACCTCAAAAATTTTAAAATAAGGCTTGGAAATAGGCCTGTGTCTTTCTGTGTATGTATGCATTCAATGGTGAATTCTATTTGTATTTATCAGATGTAACATTTGACTATTTTATATCTAAAGCAATGGCATGTGCATTTAAGGAGACTGTTAGACTTTAATTTGGTTTAAGAGAGAGTTCATTACACCTTACTTCAAAATAGCTCATTGTATAATTAGGAGAGACAGGCATGTGAATCCATTCAAATAGACCAATATGAAGAAACAGTGGGCAAAGCACTAACAAAGGCAGTGCTAGGGGAAATTAGCAAAGGCTGACTTTATACCCTGCCACTTTGTGCCTGTGCCTTTAATGATCAAGTTGGAGAACCAAGACAAAAAGAAAAATAACAGTGTGATGCATAATGAAATGAAGATCTAATGAAATATAAACCAAATAAAATGTAGACTTGATATCTCTATTATTAAAGCTCCCCCTACACCCAGCATGTAGGTGTGCCTTGAGACAGGGACTTCCTATACTGCCTAGTTTTGTCTCAAACTGTTAAACTTATGTCATCTTCTTGCCTTGGCTTTCCAAATACCAGGCTGGACTTTGAATGGTGAATGTAAGGAAGAAGAAATTATACCCACAGTAGTTTAACCAGGTGCCATTTAACTTAAATAAAACACTAACATTTGTGGCCAGATGCAGTGGCACACAGTTGTAATCTTAGCACTCAGAGAGGCAGATGTAGGCAGATCTTTGCGAGTTCGAGGCCAGCCTGGTCTACAAAGAGAGTTCTAGGATAGTCAAGGCTACACAGAGAAACTGTCACAAACAAAACAAAACAAGCAAAAAATCAACAACAACAAAAAAAGAGAGAGTGACATTTTCCCAAATCTGCTTTCTTGTTTACTTTTCTTGGATGTAAAAACTTGAATTGAAGCCATGCCTGGTTGGGCACACCTGTAATCCCAGCAGAGGCAGGCAGATCTCTGTGAGTTCGAGGCCAGCCTGGTCTACAAAATGAGTCCAGGACAGCCAAGGCTACATACACAGAGAAACCGTGTCTTAAAAAGAAAGCCATTGACCTACAGAAAGTTGAAAGGCCAAACTTTACAACTTGTCCAATCATATACAGCTGGAATCCAGTGCAATCTAAAATAGCCGCCATGCATATATATGTATATGTTTGGGGTTTGTTTTGTTTTGTTTTCATTGTCATCTCAGAGGAAAGGGTCCCCGTGATTGCTAAATTCCAAAGACAACTTACTAGCTTGTCACTGTGCCAACAGAGAATCATCAACAACAGGAAGGATGCTAGAAATGTTTTGCTCAGAGTGGAAAGGACTTGGACATGTTTATAGTGCAAAGGATATGACTAAGGATGCTGAAGAGAGCAGGAAGAAATCATGGAGTCAGGTCCCCGAGCTATAAATAGAGGATAGGACCCAAGGCATAGGTGGAGAGGTTTGCTTCTGTGAAGCAGAGTTAGTCATGGTAGCTGACTTTTCTAGGGTAAGAAAAACAGCATCTAAAAAACAAGGCATTGTTGATCCCTAGCACTACAAACAAGTCTTAGAGGCCCTAACCATTCATATATAAAATTGTCCAAAAAATGTGATTAAATGAATACTCCGAAATCAAGGGAGAAAGGCAAACTTTTCTTCATGATTAATTTTATTATCCATGTGTTTCTAGAAATCAAATCCAGGTTTGTGCACATGCTAACTAAGCATGTGCATTCCTTTTAGCCTCAATAATTTCTTTAAAGAGAGGCTAAAAGGAAGGAACCTGCCCTATACTGAGTAATGAATATGTTAGTTCCCTCCTGTTTATTGGACAGATATTTTACTGCTCCATTCTGTTCCAGATACTCTTTTTTTTCTTTTATCTTTTGAAAGGGTGTGTGTGTGTGTGTGTGTGTGTGTGTGTGTGTGTGTGTGTATGTATATGGCTCTGCTTGTACAGTGCTGCCTACAGAGGCCCTGGAGCTGAGTTACAGGGAGCCACAGCCCTCATGTGGGTGCTGGAACACTATGCCCACATGCTGTGCAAGGATAGTAAGTGCTTTTAACTGAAGACCCATCTCTCCAGCCCTTACCTTTTACGAAACTGTGTCTGTTTTTATTTACGTGTGCTTTTGTGTGAATGCATGCCACGTGAATGTGGGCACCTGCAGAGACCAGAGGAATGCACAGGTAAGCTGGAGGTGGCTGTGGGTACTGGGAGGTGAACCTGAGTCCATTGCAACAACAGGGACGTCTCTGTACCATCTCTCCATCCCTGGGGATTTCAGTGTTCAAAATATACTTTATGTGTAATGGAAACTGTGTCAGGGATGGCATCACAGTAGATGGTGAAATGTCGTATGCCCCCAAATAAAGATCTCCTGATTTGATTTTCTTCCATGACTGTTACAGATTTTATACCTTATAATGGTGACCTGGTAGAGATTGAGTTTTCTGACCAGCAAGAGACACAGAGCAGAAGGGTCAGCTTGATGAAACCCCTGAGACACTGTCATGTAAATGAGGTTTGTATGTCCTGTGTGTTTGTCCTTTGTCTTATCTTTCGTTTAGTGATAATTTTTGCTGCTCAGGATTATAGTACAAGGGCTAGGATACCTAAAACAAATGCTTTGTCAAAATAAGCTTGTTTTCTTATTAAAAATACTATAATTCTGAAAGGAAATATGAGAATGATGTAATATATGCGATAAAAATGGAACTGTTTGTCTGGGAAGAATTAGAATGTTCCAAGAGCAACAAAATCAAGAAACAATTAGCAACTTTCTTGGAATTGTTTAGAAAAATAAGTGGAGTGTCACTCAAACTCCCCAGTAACATATGAGTAGTAAACACTGAAAAAAATTTGGGTCGGGTTCATTTTGTACCGTAGGAAAACTGAAGGAATGTTTTCCTGATGAAACCAAGGAGGCCAGTGTGTTGTTGATAGTCAACAATGCACTCCTTTCTCATTCTTTTCTTTTCAGGCATTTGGCCTTAACTAAAAATTAACAGCCGCTGTGGGTAATGTTTAGACCAAAATTCTCTCAGGAGAGACCTGGTGCTCATGCCTGGAGACTGCTTTCCATAGCTGTGAGGTTGGATCTTGGCAGCGGTTTATTTATCGGGCACTAGGGGTTCTGTGGTAACATGGCCGAATGTCCTGGTTAGAGCCAGGGAGAAGAAGCGCAGAGCCTATGACTATGGATTGTGATTTTTCTATACTCATTGCTGCCATCTTTTCATCACAGGTCTCTGTTACCAGAATAGATGGAAGAACTGGGGTTCTGGATGACAGCATCTTTTTCACCTTGGATTCTCTTAAACTTCCTTCTGGATATGTGCCCCAACCAGATGATGTTGTCAATGTGATTGCGGTGCAGAACATTGAGTCCAACTATGCCTGGAGGGCAGTTGCAATGACCCCAGTATAAATATTGTAGGCACCGAGCCTTTGTATTCCTTTTTCAGTGTTACTTTTATGGGGACTGAAGGGCCCAGTTTAATGCAATACTTTGTGTTAGGAAGCCAAAATACATATTAACTATGCTTTTTCTTGGGAGCGCAGTGATATTTTTGTCAGAAGTACAGACTCACTTTAAGAAGGTACCTGATCTAGTCAAAGACATCCCCAAACTGGTTTTTGTCTATAGCAAAGAAACTATGCTGAACATTAGGTTACATTGTTTGTTCTCCAAAGGCAGGAGTGGACTGTACGCATGCTAGTGGCCTTGTTTGTCCCTTGAGCAATTTGCAGAGGGAGGCCAGCATGGGAATGTGTAATTTAAAGTCACACATACCTTCAACTCCGAGTCCTCCTGTGCTGTATACAATATTTACTTTCTCCATAACATTTTCCATTTCCTATGACCTACTCAATTTGTTAAATTTAATATTTTTTATGTTATAATGCCAATGTCATGGTTATAGGGTGTTTGTTTATCCATTAGTGTCTCAGCAGTGCCTGCTAGGTGGGACAGACTGTATATTAGTAACTTCAATAAAGGTGTTGTCTGAGCAGCAGTACTGTTTACATGTGATTCATTTGCCAGTCAGTCTCACAGGATGAAATTGTTCTGTGTGTGATTAGCTCTTTACTTGCTGTTGTTGTTTGTTTGTTTGTTTGTTTGTTTTGTTTTGTTTTGAAACATTGTTGCATGTGGTGTGCATCAGCTTCCATGATCCCCTTTGTGGGAGAGGTGCTGCCTAGCTACAGACAAGAATTGGAGCCAGGCGTGGTGGCGCACGCCTTTAATCCCAGCACGCAGGAGGCAGAGGCAGGCTGATCTCTTTGAGTTCGAGGCCAGCCTGGTCTACAAAGTGAGTCCAGGACAGCCAAGGCTACACAGAGAGACCCTGCCTCGAAAAACCAAAAAACAAAAACAAAAACAAAAAAAAAAGAATTGGAGTAAGTCCAAAATACCAGGAAGGAAGGGGACATTGCTTACTCAAGCTGGAGACTGTCCCCATGAGATTCCTCGATTTTTCTCATCGGCAAGTAGCCAGGTGACTGCCCTATTGTGAAGCCTCTATCAGTGCATCAGTATCACTAGAAAGGAATACTGAGTTCTAACTCAGTCCTAGGAGTTAACATGTGGCATATGCCACTGGCCCTGGGTAAATTTGATTATGAATTTGCCTTACATATCTAGTAGGCTCTCCCCAAGGTCCTGTGGGGTTTATCCCACCTTATAATTAAGACCACAGAGCAGGGCCTGGTGGTGCACGCCTGTAATCCTAGCACTCTGGGAAGCAGAGGCAGGCAGACTGCTGTAAGTTCAATGCCAGCCTGGTCTACAAAGTGAGTTCTAGGACAGCCAGGCTTACTTATACAGAGAAACCCTGTCTCCAAAATACCAAAACCAAGCCAAAACAACCAAACAAAAAAACAACGTAAGCGTGAACTGGTTTGATATTAACTAAATACTTAATAGCTATGTGTTATCTATCAGACTGGGATCTAGGCATTGGAGTGAAATCAAAAGCACACATGTCTAGATTTTAGTGGAACTTGGATCATGTCACTGTCTCTTATGTTCCTGACTCTAGGAGCCATGGCATAGGAGAGAAAGGGCAAATAGAAGCTCTGGAAGCTCCAGGTCCCTGTGATTGTCATCATTCTTAAGGAACCCTCCATCTTGTGCAAATCACAGAGAAGTGATGTGGCCCCTGGCACATCAAGTGTGGTCCAGTGAATGGCCCTACATCCAGGGGTGTATGGGCAGCACAAATTGGAGCCAATTGGTACTTTAAAAATAGAGGTTATGAAGTTGTGGGGAGTATGGGTGTGGGGAGTGGATCTGAGAGTAGTTAGGGGAGTGGTGATGAATATGATCAAAATACATTATAGAAAACAGAATAACAATATTTTTAAAGTTTTATGTAGAAAATAATCATACTACACTTCTCTGGTAGATTGAGTTTTGTTTCTTTACACAGTCTAGAAATTCGTGTATCCCATTTATTACATTAATGAGTGTTCTATTTGGCCTTAAGCTATTCCTACCCAGGCACTTTTACCCATATCCTGAACCAGTATACTATACTACATAATGTGTGCCCCTTTGTTTAGCTACTCCCTAAATTGCTATTTTGGATGGTTTAGAGATTTAAGAGACTGAATATTGGCTACACAGATAACAACTGGCCATTTACATGGTGGCACTGTCAATAACCTGGCTCCATCCTTGCACTAGGACATACTATTCAACAAGACACTTAGAGCTAATAGCCTACTCAGTGTCTCCAAGATACCCTTATTCCATACAGGACTGTCACCTCCACACTACACAACTGTCTGATGGTTCATTTGGGCAAGGCTTTATTACCTACCTGGGGGCAATGCCATGAAACGGTAACTGAGGCTTTGAGTATGTCCTTCTGTCTTCAGACATTGGAAGAATCCAAATTTTTGCAGAAATTACTCCAAAATTTTGTCTTGCTTATGAAAAAGTACCATGATAAATACATTTAACACAGGAAGGACATGGCAGTCAGCACTTTAAAAGTTGGTGTTTAAGGTGAACGTGGTGGCCCCACGCCCGCCTTTAATTCTAGGATGCTAGGAGGCAGAGGCAGGTGGATCACTGAGTTTGAGGCCAGCCTCGTCTACAAAGGGAGTCCAGATAGCCAAAGCTACACAGAGAAACCCTGTCTTGAAAAAACAAACAAAAAATTTGGCATTTAAGATGGCACAGTAGAGGAAAAGAGGAAAGTGGGCTTGCTGAAGAAAGGGAGCATTTTCAAAGACATGGACTGCCATATGCCAGTTGATAAATTAGGGGGGTAAAAAATATGTACTTTATATATACAAAGAAGAGGCATAGTGAAGAAAGATCATATACCTTAAAAGGAAAAACACTTGTATGAATTAAAAACACAGAAAACATTCTAAAGTACTTATTTTATCTCTGTAACAATTGGTAAAACTTGAAAATAAAAACTCCTTAGAAATTTGATTAGTACTTAAGATTCCTATTTCATGTTGGAAAAACAGCACAGTGAAAACTCAGGCAGGAAAATAGGGTCAGACACACATGACTGTGAGTCATAAGGTGATTACAGTAACTGGAAAAAAAAAAAAGCATCCCTCTGACTGCCTCAAGGATTGTACAAAGCCCTTCCAGCAAAGAGCATTAATGGCATAAACAGCCAACAACGGGTCCACCCTTTCAGAGAACCTTTACTTTCCCTTCCATAAGAAAAAGCAACTGGACATACAAAACGAGGCTTCTGAGCCAGACACTTGTTTAAGTCATTCCTCTTTTGTACAGTGTATTTTATGCTGTTACTTTTATTTGCAGTAACTCCAGACTTTCACCACTACTACCACGTGTCTGTTCAGTTGTTCCATCTGAAAGGAACCTAGCCTTTATGTCACCCAAGAGTTTCCCTCCACTAACAAGAGCAGACAAGGCATTGGAAGAATCCAGTACACCCCCCCTCCCCCGCTGCACACACACACTCAGGGAATTAAACCATCTTCTTCTTATAATCATGTACTAATGGTGAAAGACTAATTTATTTCTCATACAAGCATAGAAAAGGACAACTTAAAAAATGTGTGTCTTTTTTCAGGTTGGAGAATATTCACTGTAAGATGAAGGTGGGTCATATAAGAGAAAATAGACTTAAAAAAAAGAAAATTGTATATATGTGTAATAATATAAATATGTATGTAAAAATAAAAATGTTTAAAAATAGACTTTAAAAAAGAAAAATAGACTTTAAAAAATTGCTGCTTTCCTTCTAACGAATGCTTCACTGAAAGCAATGACAATCAAATATAAGTTTAGCTGTTTAATTTAAAACAGATCTTTAAAGTTCCACATTTATTAAACCACATTTTTAAAGTTTCTCTGTAAAAATAATTTTTGAAACATGTTTTCTCTGTGTGGCCCTGGCTATCCTAGAACTTGCTCTGTAGACCCGTCTCGGCTCAAATTTAGAGATCTGCTCCCGCCCACCCCCCACCCAGACCCCCACCCTGAGTGCTGGAATTAAAAGTGTGAGCCACCACCTCCAGGCTCAAAATGCTTATCTTATTATTAGTATTGGTTTTTCAAGACAAGGTTTCTCTGTGTAGCCTTGGCTGTCCTCAAGTCACTCTGTAGATGTGGCTGGCATCAAACTCACAGAGATCCACCTGCCTCTGCCTCCTGAGCGCTAGATTAGAGGCCTGCACCACTGTGCCTGGCCAAAATGCACATTTTAAAAGGCAAGTTATTAGCCAGGTGTGGTGGTGCATTAACCCCAGCACTTGGGAGACAGAGGCAGGTGGATTGCTGTGAGTTCGAGGGCAAGCTGGTCTACAGAGTGAGTCCAGGACAGCCAAGACAGAAAAATCCATTTTGGGGCAAAAAAGCAAGTTATTAAATTATTCATGTTTGATAATGAATGTAAAATCAAAACTTCCAAATATTTACTAACATTAATATTCAAGTGTTTGAGTTATTCTAAGAAATGTACGTGGTTTTTTTTGTTTTGTTTTGACATCCCCACTGCAGTTTCTCCCTCCCACCTCCCCTTCCCCCATCCACTCCTCCTCTGGTTTTTAAGAAAGGGGCAGGCTTCTCATGAATATAAGTTGCAGTAAGACTAGGCATCTCCTCTCCTATTAATGCCCGATAAGGCAACTCAGTAAGAGAAAAGGGTCCCAAAGGTAGGCAACAGTCAGAGGCAGGCCCTGCTCTCACTGTTAGGAGTCCCACAGTGAGATCAAGCGGCAACACTGTAACATGTGTGCAGGGGCCTAGGCAGGCTTCCTGGTTGTTGGTTTAGTCTACGTGAGCCCTTACCAGTTCCGGTTTGTTGATTCTGTTGGTTTTCTTGTGGTGTCCTTGACCCCTCTGGATCCCACAATCCTCCCTAACCCTCTTCTTCAGGATTCCCCAAGCTCTGCCTATTATCTTAAACAATAAAGACAATTTATCTTAAACAATTTATCTTAAACAATAAAAAGTAGTTATATTCATGATACCCCCCCCTTTTTTGAGACAGGGTTTCACTCTGTAGTCTTGGAAATTGCTTAGGTGACCAAGCAGGCCTCAGACTCAGAGATCTGCAAAACTGTCTTCCGAGGGCTAGAAGTAAAGGCCTGTGCCACCTTGCCCTGCCCTCATGTTACACTCTTAATTGGTACTAAGGACATGTGCCATTCAACAGCAGACCAATCCCAATGACATTTTGATGCCCTGTGGAAATGAAATTCATGAATGTCTTAAAACTAGTATGTCAGCAGGGCATGCGGGTACACGCCTTTAACCCTGGTGCCTGGGAAGCAGAGGCTGCTGAATCTGTGTGTTTGAGGCCAGCCTGGTCTATATCGCAAGTTGCAGGCCAGGAAAGGCACCATAGCAAGACCTTGTCTCAAAAAGCAAAAACAAAACAAAGCTTAGTATATATAGTCAGCTTGATTAATGTCTGAACTGCTTAATTCCAAGACATGAACTCAAGTTCTTTAACACATTTTCTTAGGATGGTCTATGCAGTTCAGTACGTATAGAAAATGGATTGGAGGGTTTTTCTTTAAAGGACAATGTAAACTAGGCATAGTGGTGTCCACCTGTTGTCTCAGGAACTTTGGAGGCTGAGGTTAGAGGGCTACCTGAGCGTATAACCAAGTTTATATTTAGTTCAGTGTTAGACACCATCATGGCAAACACGGTAATCCTTTGCCAGAAAAAGAAATTAAATAAAACCAATGTCATTGGCATTTGTACCTTTGTGACTGATAAGTATACTAAAGCCAATATCCAAATTTAAATCATTTTTATTGGTAAAAGTCAACAATGCCATAAAAAATTAATAAAAAAATAACAAAAGAGGTAAATCCTTGACATACAGGAATAGTTGATTATTGCATTTTATTTGAAGCAAAGTAGGACGAGGTAAACAAATGGCTAATGACTTTATCATTTAAACTAGAACTTGTCTTAAAGCATTGCTCCTAGCTGCCATCTGAACTGTATGTATCACTTAGATTGAAGTTCCTTCTTCAGATAGTCTTCCCATCAAATGAGAACGGACTGGAGAGACTGCCGAACATTTGCCATCTCCTGCTGTTGCTGTTTAAGGAACAGAGATCATAAATAGGGTTTTTATTCTGTGTTATTCATACTTCAGGAAATAAAATATTTCAGTGCTTTCATTCCTTCATCTTTCCAATTTGCAATACAACTTACTTACAGATTCTCTCAAAATTTTCTTTCGCAGTTTATTCATTTCCCGTTTAATTTCACTTTGTATACTGATAAGCATATTATCATTCTTCTTCTCCAGGTCTTCCAAATTCTAAAACACAAAAGGCAAGTTTAGTCCTAATGAATTATTCTTCACCTCAAGTTCTAAATTGTAAAATAAAATTTCAAAAGAGAATTTAAATATTTAAGTCATACACATTATTTCAAGGAAAAAAGCATTCTAATACAAAATGTCACAAATTCCTTCTGTTGAGATGAAGTCACAAATATTTATAGAATATACAATGGTACACTTTGCTCAAGAAACAGTTTAGTGATTATTAAGGTCAAAATGGGACAAGGAGAAGGAAAGGAGCGAGTACCACAGTATCACAACATTTGCAAGTACAACTGGGAGGACTGAGACTTGAGGGCTAGCCTGTGGAACATGGGTATTTTCTCTTAAGAGAATGAATATAGAAACAAAAACAGGGTCTTCTCAGCAAACATCCCAGTTGTGGATATTTCTAGTAATTTTCTCAAACATCAGGCTACAGTCTAAAAGTCAATGTAACATGACATGACATGAATTTATTAAAGGGAAAATAATCTATACTATGAGATCTTTTTTAAGTAATTAATAGCAAAATTTATATTTTCGTATTTATCCTTTGTCAGACATTATCTCATTATATTAGTCAGGCTACTCTCTTAACTGTCCACACATCTGTCTCAGTCTCCTCAGCACTCCTATTGTATGCATGTGTTATCCATTTAAAAGTATATTTCAAATATTTTCTAATCATTTTTAGTGAGATAAATCACCCAGCCAAGTGATAAATACCGTGCTAAGTGCTATGGGAAAAATAAAAGATGAGAATACATAATTGTTCTTTCATTCCAGAGAAAATATACATTTAAACCAAAATAACACAAAAGCTTTGTATTGGGGATGAAAATGAAAATGTAGCTTCCTATAAAGTTGAAAGTGAGAAATTCTTACAGCTTACTTGACAAAGGAACCCATTTCAATTAATGAAAAGGAATTAAAAATATTTTAGGGGAAGAGAATAACCAGACAGCAGGTACAGAGAAAACAATTATGTAGAGAGGAGTGTTAATGAATAATTAGAATAAATGTAACCTCAAAAGAGATTCATGTCATGGGGGTTCTTCAGAATATAAAATGGGAAGTTACAGATTTATACAAAGAAAGACATATTTAAAAAACATAACATGGCAAGACTATGAAGCAAGGATAGAAAAACACAGAAAACAGGCGAGGCATGGTGGCCTTTAATCCCAGCACTCATGAGGCAGAGGCAGATGGATCGCTGTGAGTTTGAGGTCAGCCTGGTCTACAAAGCGAGTCCAGGACAGTCAGGGCTACACAGAAAAAAACAAAACAAAACCCAAAACAATAACAACAACAAGAAAACAGCTTTCATAGAACAAGCAATGGATAATGAGTAAATTATTAAATAGCACAAACTAGGGTCTGAGCATTAAGAGTTAAAGAAATAATGAAGCACTATCAAGATAAAAATGGTAAGATTCTAGTTAAAACTGAATGTGAAAACACAAGCTATGGAGAAATTACAGTAAAGTTCCTCACTAATAGTAACGTCTGGTGATATTATCTGGAAGACACCTTTATTGATACCAATTAACAGACTGTTTTCAGGAAACATCAGAGCAAACTGGCAAGAGCTGTATTTGGAAACACATAAAATAACTTGTGTAGAAGTTATTTTAAAGCTCTTTAAACTATTTATTTTAAAATTATTTAAACCTCAACTTACTCACATATACTTCTCAGGCAATAAATTTTAATCTTTATTAAATTCTGGGTTAACACAGTTATAATTTGATATATAAAGTTATCTTAGCCATTACAATAATTTTAAAAGCTGACATACCAGAAAATACTTCCCTACTAAAAAAAAATTTTTAAAGTTTTAATTTAATTTGGATCCTTCCTAAGGCTGGAGAGATGGCTCAGCAGTTAGCACCCCTGGCTGCTCTCCCAGAGGACCTGGATTTGAGTCTAAGCACCCACAAGGCAACTCAGGACTTCCTGTAACTCTAGTTCCAGGGGATGCTAACTCTTTAAAAAGTATTTATTTTGAGCCTTTTCTATCCATGTTTGGATTACAAAGACAAAAGACCACAGAAATGATATTTAGACTTTCTCTTTCCAGTTCCATAAAGAACAATGACTAAACTTGCAATATGGCTATAATATATGTGAAGTATATATCTATGGAAAATTAAAATGTACCATCTTCTGTCTTTAATAACCACCATGAAACAATTAGGATGCTATAGATACTTACCACATCAATTAGAAACAATTCAAAATGGAAATTATTTGATTCTCATAAGGAAAATATGCATTATATTTTAAAGACCACACTGTTATCATGTATAACATACCTTTAAGAATTGTTCATGTACTTGTTTAATTGTTTTCAGTCTCTGGTTCTGAATAAATCTAGATTGTTGAAAAACTGCTTCTTCTTGTTGAAATTCACTCTATAAATACAAAAGGAAGAATGGTATTAACAATTTGGTAAAAGTTGGTATTGTTGTGGGCTTTATACACACATTGCAAACACTGTGGCTCTGTGCTACAGCTTAATCCCAAAAAATTTTAATTTAGGAAAAAAAGTCCTATTTTAAACTAAAAAAAAAAATGGAAGTATTTTTCTATTTTCTAATATTTTTCTTTAGCAACCATGATGCCTAAGTTTAAGTTATTATTTTACCACTCACATGTTATGATCTTCTTTCCTTAGCTTCCTAAAATTACAGGCCATACAATGTAGGAAAAAATTTAAGATCTCACTTATTCTTGGAAATTTCAATCTCTAAATAAGCCTAGGTTTGTTTCATGTAACTCGCACAAATAGCTTCTCTATTCTTACTTGAGATTTACTTATAATAATTATAATTGTGATACCAACTTTTAGTTTATCACATTGTTCTCGAAGTTTCTGAAAATCTGAATTCCACTGCTCAAACAGATTGATAAACAACTGAGCAGACTCGTCATTAAGCTTCTCCCTGTAAAACATAATAATAAATGGTGTTATTTTTTATACTACTATGAAAACAACATTCAAGACAAAATTAAACTGACACACTATCATAGTATAAAAAGGAAATAATAGCAGTTTAAATATTCTGATAGAAAACTCAGAAGTAAAAATAGATTTATACTGATTCCAGAAGTTGTTTTTCCTAACATAAAAGTCCCCTCTCATGCAGCAGCTTTTAAAAACTAGGGAAGTTTGCCATACATATCAATTTTCAAAATAATAATATCTTCAAATAGTTTTTCATTTTTTCCACTGAATGTAGATTCTCACAAAAATATTAAATGATTTACAAGCACAAATCTTTTACTAAGTTCCCCATCTTATGCATAAAGCAAGAGCTAAGTGTTTAACATATTCAAATTGACCTTTCTCTACACTATCAGCCATGGTTAACTATCTAACAATTATTAGATTCTATTCATCTAAATTCTATTCAAATAATTCTAAGAGCTAATATAAAATACCAAAAATTGATGAGTAATAACCCTCAATTGTTACCTGAAGGAGAAAACCATAATCTTCATTCGCTTCTATGAAAGCAGAGGTTACAAAGGCACCTCCCTAGAGAACACTCAAGTCAATCATTTTCACTAGAGACTCAAATAAAAAGACGATAGCATTTTTAAATGATTTACACCAATACACATTAAAAAAATGATATAAACATGGTTCTTTAAAAAACGCTTACATTGCATCTTCATGTGACTTCCAAACTTGTTTTAATTTCTGGTCAATTCCCTCACAAGACTCTTTGGTAGTTGTTTCCAATCTGTGTCTCTTAGCACTAAGAGCACGGTTAATGTCACCTATATTAAAAATTAATGTTCATTAGAATTCAGTGTCAAAGAAAATTACCTTGTTCCCAAGTCAAGTAATTTTAAATTTGGATAATGTTCATAAATTTGAGTAAGGTTCACTTATCAATAGCAAGAACATGTAAAGCTATATTTTAAGATACTGTCAACATGAAACCATACAATTTTCATACTTTGAACATATAGCATTTTGGTTTTGTCGAGGTATGTTCAATCATCATATTCTATGAAAATATTCCTAATCCAAAACTTTGAAATCTGAAACATTTCTGGTCCCAATCATTTTGAATAACCATAACACATGTAGGATTTTCCTAACTGAAGATGTTTTTAAGAGATGATAAAAATGAACTAATAAACAAAATAAAAGAGAAATATAGACTTTATCTATGAAAGAGGAATTAAATAAAGGCTATATCTAAATGTATAAAATACTAGGCACTGGAAGGAAACTGAATTATTGTTAGGGAGCATGAGATAAAATAGTTTATTAAAAACAGAAACTAAAAGGTTAATTAAACCCAACACCTGAGAGGCAGAGGCAGGCAAATTTCTGAGTTTCAGGTCAGCCTGGTCTATGGAGTGAGTTCCAGGCCAGCCAGGGCTGCACAAAGAAACCTTGTCTTAAAAAAAAGTTAATTAAGTTATTAAAATTGCTTATAAAAGATACAGTCAGTAAAAAGCTGAGGATACTTGGTAAGTACTTACCTAGCATATCTTCCTTAGTATGGTTTAGCTATTATTTATTCATCATGCTTTTATAGGGCATTTCTACCATTTCTACCAGCTAGTATAGCAAGCAGTTCACTTAAAAATTTTAAATATCAAATATTCCTTGGCTGCCAGGAATGACAGCACACAGCACCACTAATCCCTGCACTAGAGAGGCAGAGACAACCTGTTGCCAGCCTGGCCTACACAGTAATTTCCAGGCCATCCAGAGCTGCATAGTGCGACTGTCTCAGTAATCATGGAAAATCTCTATTATTATATAAATAATTTATAATGTCCAGCAGCTATAAATAAAATTGTTTCATATAATAAATATATGAAAGAGATGATCTCAGCAGCTATAATACATATATGAAACATTATAAAAACACATACTTTGACATCACTAAACAGAGCATATCTTTCAAAACAAATGATTATGAGTAATCTTTAAAGGGCCTAATATTAACCATTTTTATATGTGTGAGAGTTGCCTGCATGCAAGCTGGCGCACCATGGGCCTGAGTCCCACTGAGGCCCAAAGAAGGCACTGGATCCCCTGGGATTGGAGCTACAGATGGCTATGAGGCACCATTGGTGTGCTGGGAATCAAACTGGATTCTTCTGGAACATATATCAGTGCACTGAAACCACTGAACCATTTCTCTGTCCCCTATTAACTATGTTTAATAAGTACTGTCCTCTTGGTTGGGTTTGGCTGTCCCTGTAATCCCAACACCTTTGAGGTTAAGTCAGATGATCTACAGTGTTAATGCCAGCCCCATAGTTGTTTGTTTTTGCTTTCTCAAAACAAATAAGTAAATAAACAACAGTGAATATTCTCCTCAAGAAAGCTCATATAACCGATCCTTAACATTGTTCTTAAAACAAAAGGAAGCCAGGCATAGTGGCATGTGTCTTTAATCCCAGCATTTGGGAGGCAGAGGCAGGTGGAATTGTTGTGAGTTCAAGGCCAGCCTGGTCTACAAAGTGAGTCTAGGATAGCCAAGCCAACTCAGAGAAACCCTGTCTCAGTAAAAATTAAAAACAAAACCAAAACACTAAAACAACAACAAAAAGGGTTGGTTTTTTTTTTGGCTTAGATTTTAAATTTTTTACTAGCTATCAAAGATTTCACCTTAAATTATAATTTATTAGAATGAACAATAATAAAGAGTTATATTAGAAGCTTCAGTTTTATACCCCTTTATCCTAAAGACAGGATAAATAGCAGGAAATAAATTAAAATTAAAAACTAATATAGAGAACAAGAGAAAAAACTGATATACAGAAACACTACATCACACAATTTGTTCAAAAAACGTATAAAGGCTTTTCCTATCTTCTGAAATCCCATTGAAGTCACATATGTCTAAAAGCATCATTTTTACTTCTCTCTCATGGAAAAGCATAATATCTATGATGCTAAATCACAAATATTTATAGCCTGGTCTAAACAAGTCTAGGACAGCCACGGCTACACAGAGAAACCCTGTCTCAAAAAAACAAAACAACAACAACAACAGCAAATCTTATCAATGAGAACAAAACATCAAAGAGCAGACATATAGTACAGTGGTTAACATATTTTTATGCAAATTATTATGTAGATTTAAACAATTTTATAAATCACAAATATCTCTAAAAACATACCTCCAATTTTTCCAAGAATAACCTCTACCTTCTCCCTATGAAGAAATCACATTTAAAAAAACATTAAAACTGGCATTGTAGTTCAGTAATACAGCATTTCCCAAGCATGAACAAAATGCCTATTGGATATTAAACATTATGACAAAAGCTATTTAAGGATTCATAAGGTATAATAGTTTAGAAGAAATAGCAAATGTCAAATATTTTATATATGCTGCTTGTGGCATAAATATAGCAAACATTTCGTGAAGTATATTATTCAACAAACATTATTTTTAATATATTACCCTGCATCTATGAATAGTTCTATTGGACTTTCTCTCCCATGTGATTCAGTTGTTGAACTCAGTTCTGTTGACAAGGAAAAGAAAAAGAAAACACTTGTGAAATTAAATATGTTATTTTAAGAAAATGAAGCCAAGTGTGATGGCACATGGCTTTACTCCCAGCACTTGGAGGCTGAGGCAGGCAGGTCTCTGTGAGTTCAAGGCCAGCCTAATCTGCAAAGAGAGTTCCAGGACAGCCAAGGCTACATAGAGAAACCCTGTCTCAAAAAACCTAAAAAAGAAAAAGAAAAAAAAGAAAAAAAGAAGTTGCAATGAAATAGTATTTTTGAGGTTCAGAATTTGACAACTTAAACTTCTGTATTCATTATACGAATGCAAAATTTTAAGGTTAGATGAGGTTAAATCACAATTTATGATCATTTATAGAAACAAGTTTTCAAGTCTTTCTAGGATAAGACTATATAGCAAGTTATATACAAGCTGATTAACATGTTAGAACTTCAAAGGCAAGACACATTACATGGATTTCTAGAACTTAAGATACAGGATATGACCGATCAGTGAGAACAAAGTTCATGGAATAGGTTTAAAACAAAAGAAATCAAAGACATCATCAGTACTCCACATTAGGAATCATCAAAGATTTTTTACATTATGTGCGCGCGCGTGCACACACACATGCCAGTGTGGAGGTCAGAGGGCAGCTTTCTGGATGAAATTCTTTCCTTCTACTGCATGGGTTCTGGGGACCAAGGGCAGGTCCTCCCTGGCTTGCATGGCAAACACTTTTACTCCCTGAGCCAGCTTACCAGCCCCTATTGATTGACATCTTACCGTGAGTATCACTCCTCTGTGAACCACTGGGATCTTGATCATCATCAGAAGGATAAAGTATCAAGTGCTCCTCTTCTTCCTCTATTGGTGACATTTCAGATTCTTGAGAATCCCTTCGTCCATGGGGAAACATAATTGTATGCTTCCTGTTTTAAAGTCTAATAAGAAAAACAAATCTCTCAGACCATCTGAATCCAAAGGCATCATTTAAATAAATGTAGAAAATTTTCGTATAAAATCAAGATGTTCTTATTTGAGTAATGTTAATTTTCTTACTTTAGTCGATCAAAAGTAAATCATTTGTCAATTGCCAATGTACAAAAGAAGTTAAATCAATGATCCTTGAAAAATTAACGTCCACACACTCTGTACCAAACTTGTGCAACACCATATAGAGAAAAATGAAGGTGGGGTTCTAAAGGACACAGCCTGGCTTCTGAGAAAGTACAGAGGTAAATACGTTCCCGTCCCTCAGCACACCCAGCTGCAGACAACGCGCCTCCAGCCACAGCTCCGAGCCCCCCCGCCCCCGGGGCCCCTCCATATCCTTAATATCTCCCAGCCCCTCACCCTGCCCAAACCCCCGTTCTCCAATGCCGCCTACCCCACCGCTCCTCCTGACCCTCGGCCCATCGCTTCTCCTATCGGCTCCCACTTGCCATCTCTGCCATGTCGGCAGAGACCTCCCAGGGTCCCCACTCGAAGGCTTTCCTTCCTTCCACCCAGGCTTCAGGCCCAGCGCTCGGCAAGTTTCACCACCTCCATCTTCCTGCCAGCGGCCTCAGTGAGGTTCAGCGCCACCTCCCCTTCCCTGTCCCCTTTCCTGTCAAAGGCCCCGCAAACGGAATTTTACCTCACAGGTAAAATGGCGCCCGGGACCCAGGCCTCCCTCGGCGGGGGTGGGGGGCGCACTCCTCCCCTCCTCACGTTCCTCCCTTCTCACACTCTTCCCTCCTCACACTCCTTCCTCCTCACACTCATCTCCTCTTCCCGCCTGAACACCACCCCCCTTTTGGGTGAACCAGGTTTA
The DNA here is from genome assembly GCF_964271855.1 of Acomys minous. NCBI lineage: Eukaryota > Metazoa > Chordata > Mammalia > Rodentia > Muridae > Acomys > Acomys minous. The sequence goes on along the minus strand of NC_140488.1, from coordinate 20,637,794 downwards.
CCGCTCCAAAAAACCACTCTCACACCTCCAGTCCGCTTCCTTCGACGGCTCCTCTCACTATTGCGAGGAGGCTGAGGAAACTGAATTTAAGCAGATGTCTCAATAAGTTGATTGGCTGAATGCTGTGCGCATGCGTGTATGGGTTGCCAGGCTCTCTTTGAGATTGGCAGAAATTCGGGTTGGGGGCGGGCATCCTATGGTGGGCTGCACCTAGAAAGGCGGGGCTTTATATGCAGGATGCAGGAAGTGGGGACCCCACGTGCAATGAACGAGAAGGACTTGCGGGAGGAGGCAGGATATGATGCACATCCAAAGGGGTCAAGTTGGTTGTTTCAGGGAGAAGTGTGGTGAACCAGGAAACGACCAATTGGGGTACGTGGATGTGGGCCATTAACCAGTCCACTAGAATCTTTTTAAAATTTTACATTTGGGACAGGAAAGGTGGCTTAGTGGTTAAGAGCACATACTGCTTTTCCTACAGACGTGAGTCAGAATCTCGGCACCCACATCGGGCAGCTTAAAATTCCCTGTAACCCCAGCGCCAGGGGGAACATGACACTTTGGACCTTTGTAGTCACTTGCGTTCATGTGCGCACACCCTCCCGTAAACATAATAAAAAGTAATATTAAAGAAAAAAAAAAAAGCCAGGCAGCAGTGGCGCACTCCGCTAATTGCAGCACCAGAAACACAGAGGCAGGTGGATCCCTGGGAGTTCCAGGCCAGCCTGGTCTACATGGTGAGTTCTGGGACAGCCGGGGTAACATAGAAGCGCTATCTCCAAAAACAAGCAAACAAAAGCAATGAATATTTACATTTATTTGTAGGGGGCGCATATTGCACTTGTATGTAGGTTAGATGGCACCTTGGGAGAGTCAGTCGTTTCTGTCCATCGTTTGGTCGCTGGAATCAAACTTAAATACTCAGGCCTGGCAGTGGGCACCTTTACCTTCAAACAATTTCCAACAGGCTGATAAGGGCCTGAAGCTTCTCTGAAAAGGGATTGGTTTGGAGTCGTCCAATTGTATAACTCATTGGTAGAGAAAGAGACAGAAACCATCAACAGAGAAGGAATTGAACTTCCACTTTCCCCCTTGGCACAACTGGGGGAACTACTTCCCCCTTCCCTGGGCGCAAGCATCTGCTTACAGCAGCTCAGGGGCCTATTTCCTCCTCTAACAGTGTACCCTGCTTAGCTGGCAGGGGATTTTGTGTGGGGTGGCTTGGATGAGAAGCCAGGCCCCTCCCCACATCCACACAAGCAACAGGACCATGACCTTGGTACCAGGATCCATAGTCAAGCCACTAAAGAATCCCAAAGCGAACACTCTGGAACAAGAGGGGCGATGAAGGTCAATTTCTTCCAGCAGGGCTGAGAGAGCAGGTACAGGTTTGGGGCATCTCTGGGCAACCTGGCCAGGTCAAAATAACGTGGGCACCTTCTACAGACCAAACTCACCTCTGGAGATGTTAAGACCAGATGATTTACCTTTTGTTCTTTTGGGTGGTGGCACGGGGTGCCTCCAGAGCATGTGGTAGCAATTAGGCAGAGAGGATTTTCCCAGGACCCTGATATATCTCAGGTTGCACACCCCCTGGGAGTCCTCTCCAGCCAGCCAATGCACTCTTCCCTGCTCTTGGGATTCCCCAGACCCCTAAGTGTAGGGGTACGGTTATCTTTCTGTGGTCTCTAGTATGCTACAGGGAGCTTACAGGAGATGACCAGAATTGATCTCCTTGATGGAGAGTCCCAAAAAAATCACCCAAATCTATCCTAGGAACCTGAGGTCAAGATGCTAACAACTTACCTTAGCTTCTGTTAACCTGCCTGCTTGTGCAAACCTCTCCCTACACCGCCCCCCCCAATAGCTTATTTTAGCTTCTGTTAAAGTACTTACTTTTACAACCCTACCTCCTCCTAACCCCTCCTCCCCAACTCGAAGCTGCTGAGCAAGATACCAGGATGTGTTTTATTTTATTTCTTGAAAAAAAAAAAAAACTTACTCTAAACACTAGGGGCTACACTTGGGTCCCAAATACTTTGCGTAGTCAAATCCAGCTGGAATAAAGACTCTCAGCTGGCTAAAAGTACCCAAGTGGTCAGTAGGCTTCCCAAAATATTGTATGTGATGAAACGTTTTTCTTTTTCGTTGTTTTTTTCCAGATAGGGTTTCTCTGTGTAGCCTTGGCTAATCTGGACTCACTTTGTAGACCAGGCTACCTTCAAACTCACAGTGATCTGCCTGCCTCTGCCTCCCAAGTGTTGGGATCTGTGCTAAAGCTTTTAAAATGTATTTTGACATAAGGATAACTTCATTAAAATGAAGAATGAACTACATTTAAGGAACCAGATATTGGGAAACACATGATATTTGTCCTTTGGAAACTGACCTAATGCACTTAATATATCTTATTACAAGAGAATTTTTTCAGCTTTAAAGAGTTCAATTTTTTGTGTCTTAGTGCACATCTGATTTTCTTGCTTAATGGTCTCATTTTCTCCTAGTAGAAGAGTGCAAACACTTAAAGCCTGACAATGTTTTCCTTTAGTGTGAGGAACAGATCTCATTTAATGACAAAACATGCCTTACTATCAAGTCTACCTTTGCTTGTTGATTTAAGATACTTCTTTATGGATTGCAGAAGGAGACGGTACAGTCAGGAAATTAATTGCCACAGGAACGTGAAGACCCAGACTCTATCTGTAGAAGCCAGGTAAACATGCCAGTCAGTCAGTGTGTGTGTGTGTGTGTGTGTGTGTGTGTGTGTGTGTGTGTGTGTGTGTATGTTTGCGTGTGTTAAATTTCTTCTTTAAAAAAATCATTCACTTTACATCCTAAGCACAACCCCTTCCCTTTTTTTCTCTGAGTTCCACCCTGCCTTTTTCCTCCCTTCTATTCCCCTCCCTTAGTCTTCAGAGAGGGGGAGCCCTTTCCCCCTACGAACTGACCCCAGCCTATCAAGTCTCATCAGAACTCTTTGCGTCCTCTTCCTCTGTGGCCTGGTAAGGGACCCCGCCAGGGGAAGTGATTAAAGAGCAGGCAACAGTCCAGGTCAGAGGCAGCCCCTGCTCCCCTTGCTTGGGGACCCATATTGCCTGTCAGCTACATCTGAGCAGGGGGCCCAGGTCCTCTCCTTGCAAGGCCCTTGTTTGGCAGATCCGTCTCCTCTGTCCTCCCCTAGGCCCAGATTTGCTGTCTTTGTTGGTCTTCTTGTGGAGCTCCTATCCTTCTGGGTCCTTCTACCCCAGCCCCACCCCCACTCTTCCATAGGACTCCCTGGATTCTGGCAAATGTTTGGCTGGGGGTCTACTACTTTGATCCCCTGCTGGGTGAAGTCTTTCAGAGGACAACTATGGTAGGCTCCTGCAGCTGACACTGGGAAATGCCTGTTTTTTTTTTTTTTAATAATAGCACTGATAAGGTGGAGATAGCAGATTTTTGAGTCTCTAGGCAACCAGTCTACCTTATTTTGGTAAACCAAGCCCTATGGGAGATTCTTTCTCAAAAAAAAAAAAAAGTGACAGCATTCCTGAAAAACAAGCAAACAAACACTTGGGTTTGAGCTCTGGACTCCACAAACACATATTCATAAACACTTAATACACAGAGAGACGCCGCCTTCATTATTTCCATGGTCAGTTTATCGAGTCTTGAATTCCCTCCATCTATTCATGTAACAGAACCACTGTTAAAATAGCAGTAGACTACAGCTATGCTTTAATGAATAGCAGGTCAGTTCCAATCCCCTTGAATCCGGTCCCCCATCCCAAACCTTGCAGTTCACTATCACAGAGCGGTATTGTTACTAAATTATTAATATCACTGATATGAAGAATTCCAGTGTCGTCCAAGTATTCAGCCAACCTGAAATTCCTGGAGCAGAGCACTTTGGCCACAGAAGTTATTTGGGAGAACAACTGAAATTGGTTTACTGGTTTCATTTCTGTTTCTCATGAGACACACAGTGTATCTTGCTAGTTTTTGCCCGATTTGAGGCCAGCTTGGTGGCTAGAAATTTTTGCTGACCTCAATAAGTGAATTAGAGGGTATTAGATTGACACTGATTTTTTTCCATAGTTTTTTTTTTTTAACCTCATGAGTGGCTATACTTTTCTTTCTTTCTCTCTTTTGGGGGAAGGTTTCTTCTGTAGCCCTGGCTGTCCTGGATTTGCTTTGTAGACCAGGTTGTCCTCGAACTCACAAATATCTGCCTGCCTTTGTCTCCCAGAGTGCTGGGATTACAGGCGTGTACCACTGGACCCAGCTATACTTTGTTTTCTAATCCTTATTTCTGGAGTCATTATTTGCATGCTTTTTTTTTTGTATATTTGGGAATAACTTTACAAATAATCCTGTTTATATTGTTGGCTTTTGAGAAGCTGGATGTAGTGGCGCACACCTTTAATCCCAGCACTCAGGAGGCAGAGGCAGGCAGATCGCTGTGAGTTCGAGGCCAGCCTGGTCTACAAAGTGAGTCCAGGATAGTCAAGGCTAACACAGAGAAATCTTGTCTCTAAAAAAAAGAGAGGGGGAGGGGGGTCTTATGTAGCCCTGGCTAACCTCAAACTTTCTATGTAGCTGGGATAAATATTGATCTCCTGATTCTCCACCGGAAGACTGTGGAACAGGCCTCAGTATTGGCTCCTAGATTTTCAGAGAGCAAACTGAGTATTACAGGAAGTTGACTCCAGAGTATGACAACACACATATGCCATTGCCATCTGGAGATAAAATAGCCTGGGGGAACACACAGGATTGAGGGAGAGCTCTGAATTCTAACCCCATAGCTCCTTCTAACAGGCTATGAACCAGGAGTAGGCTTTATCATCTTAGTTCTGGTGTCCTCATCGATAAAAAGCAGGTCTTGGTTGATAAGGACAGTCTTTGTTGTTGTTATTGGGGTTTTTTTCTTTTTCTTTCTTTCTTTTTTTGTTTGTTTGTTTATTTGTTTGTTTGTTCCTTTTTAGACCAGGTTTCTGTGTATCCATGACTGTCCTGGAGCTTGCTCTGTAGAACATTCTGGCCTCAAACTCAAAGATTCACCTGCCTCTGCGGGTGAATTGGAATTAAAGGTATACACTACCAACACCCGGCTGGCCATCGTCATTTTGAAAGTCTCCCTTTAGTCCCTGTGTGTTTGGAGATTTCAGGCTGAGCTCAGTCAACATGGGCAGCCTTCCTTTTTCTGACACCAAGGACTCTTTAGTTTTTGTCCCCTCCCAAATTCACGTGGAAGCTTCCCCAGAGTACAAGTAGGGGACTCATTCCTTTTACCATTTTGCCTCTGGCATTTGAGAACCTGTTTTTCCTCTCCTCCAGAAGGCTAATTATGGAAAGCGGTGTGTTAGAAGCAGAGCAGCCCCTTTTAAAAGGAGAAAGATGTATACAATCTGAAGAGAAACCAGAGTATAAGGAGCCCTTTTTAGACAACTATACTGCTAGCACATTCCATTTAGGATCCTCAGACCCCCCAGTCTACAATGAGAGAAAATTCTACTCTTCAAACATCCAGTCTCACATATTCTGTCTGGTATAGTAGCATAAATGAGCTAAGGCCCATTCTGTTCTTTAGATTTTCACTGAAACTAATTATTCCAAAACTTTTAAACTTCTGAAGGCCGCTTACTGCTTATTAATTTCTGTATCAATAATATAATTAGATAAATTAGTCTATGAATATTTTAGTTAGGTGTATATTCTGTAAAGACAACAGGTCAAAAATAAAAAAGCAAAATTTCCCATTTTCTAGACCTAATGGATTGTATGTCTTATACAAACAATTACAGACTAACTTCCAGTGTGGTCCTGGTGCCTCGTCCTAAATAGACAGTATCAAAAATGACATGACATTATACATTTTATTATCCCCCAATAGTGATCTGACTTTTTGAAGTCTGTTAAAATATAAGCCCACCTAAGTGGCCAGATAAATTTGCTCACTGTTATAGAAAGACTCATCTCCTATCAGAGGAACAATTCTCTTTCTCTGAGATTTCCCTACTTCACTCCTCTCCACGCTTGCCTATTCTTTTTTAAAAAAATGTAAATTCAATCAGTGCATTTTATTTTGATAAAGATTTATGTCTTGTGTCTATGAGTGTTTTGCTGCATTCTGTCGGTGTGCCATTTGTGTGCCTGATGGCCACAGAGGTCAGACAACACTAGATCTCCTAGAAGTAGAGTTATGAATGTTTATGAGCGACCACCTACGTGCTGGGAACTAAACCTAGGTACTAGTGCAGGAGCAACAAGTGCTCTTAACTGCTGAGCCATTTCTCCAACCCTTAATGTGTTTTAATACCAAACTTAGAGAAACAGTACAGAAGGCAGACGTTATTACAAATATGTATTTACATGTAGGGCAACTCAGAAAAATATAGTGAATGAATCGGACCTACTTACTGTATGATAAGCACTGTTTACTTGCCATCAATAAAAAGTTATTCTCTTAAAACTTGAATTACTGCACAGACATTTTTATCTTTTTATATTTGCTTATTTTATGCATACAGGGCTTTTGTCTCCATGTGCTTGTGTGTACCACATGAGCGTCTGGTGCCCAAGGAGATCAGAAGAGGGCCGAGGGTTCTAGATGGTTGTGAGCCACGATAATGATGTTGGACGGGCAGCCATTGCTCTTAACTGCTGAGCCGTCTCTCCAGCCCACGGCTTATTTATAATAGTTACACAGTCTTTCAATGTAACGTTCTGACTTGCATTTATGCTTTACACTCAGCATTTATACTAAAAAACTCCTATACACACGAAAAGGGGGGAGCTGCTGCTACTGATTTCTCTTTCCTATTTTTCACCTAGCAAATCATATAATTACGTACCTTTTGGCTCCATGAGGGAAATTATCTAACATTCCGAACTACTAATAAGAAGCCAAGGAAAAATATGAGAATCGAACTTTCACCTCTGTAGTGGATTCTTGAGACATTTGCTACATACATGGCATGTGAATTCGATGGCTTGTGGCATGATTGTTACATGGTCGGCACAGATAGCACACAGGTTGGTAACTTCCAAAGATGTACCAGATAGGCATGTTTTGTCTCCAGCGAAACACTGAAACACCCTGGGAGTTTCCAGCGAAACACTGAAACACCCTGGGAGTTTTGAGATCTGGAGCAATTTCTCTCACCAGGTGGAAAAGGGGGCGGGCGTTGGGAATCAGAAGTTCAGCTGGCAGTGCTGAAGTTAGAGTGTGGCAGTGCCAGGCTTCTCAGCTGCTCCAGCACAGGGCAAGGGCCTTCCCGGAGCCAGCTCCTTCCTGAGTGGTTTACCAGGAGATTTGCAAGTAGTCAGCTCTGCCCAAGTCTTCCTCTACTAAGTCTTCCTCACCCTTCGGATGGAGTTCAGTGAGCTATAAATACCCACCCGGTGCCTATTAAAGCTTTTATACCAATTCTGGCCATGAGAGACTATGGTAATATAACCACAGAACAGTTCATTCTATCCAAAGGCCTGTTCTATTTAACCTTCCTAGAAGGCATTCTTTGCCTTGATGTTACTCGCTTAACTTGCTAAATTTTATTATATGAACCTTCCATTCAGAACCTATCACCACCCCATAAAACAATATTTGCGACCCGGAAAGAAGCTACACTTAAGGGAGGAGGAACTGTAACAGGGTGAGACATGGGGACACTATCCTCTTCCTTATTCTGATTTGGCAGGAAAAGTGAGCTGGGGAGACGATACGAAGATGTCAGCTTCACATTTCCTAAAATTGGTTGGTCTTAAAGAAATGATGATGCCAAATGGTCTTTGTGTTAAAGGGCACTTCTGGAGATCCAAACCATGGAACTCATGAGAAGGATTAGACAGTAAAGGAGGGAACAATAAGGTAGAAATGACAGAAGCCATCCCTTGGGTCCTAATCTTTACCATTGGGGAAGTGAAGAATCTATGAGTCAGCATGCAGGCCTGGCCGTGCTAATGGCCCAGATCAGTATCTTCTCTGTCTCTCAACTGCTTTCTTTAGGGAAGGTTTTTAACAAACGATGAAAGGACCCCTTGCAATTTGTCTCTTGAGGGTTATGGGACATAAGGGTGAATGGAATCAAGTCTGAGGGATTTGAAAATAGAGAAAATGAGTAATGGAACTAAATGCTCCCCAAGACAAAGGCTCAATACCCTGAGGCAGTACAAAAGAAAGAAATCCCTGCATTGTACAACGTCTTAGCGATGCTTGGTTATAAGTAGCTTAGTTTCCCACTCAAACCAGGAATTGGAAAACAAAGAAAGGGCAAGCGCTGTTGAGTAAACCTGACATGAAGGTAGTGATTTCTTCTACCCACTTTGACAGGCCGTAAAGGACTGCTCATCAGATGAGTAAGAAAAAGGCTCAGCACTAGTATGCATGCTTAGTGGCTTTGCTCTACCCCGTCATGGAGTGTAACCTTTTTTTTTCTTTTTAGTATAATGTGTTATTAATTTTTTGAAACTTTCATAAATGCACTGAATGTATTTTGATCATATTCAACCCTATTCTTCTTTCTTAACCACTACTATTACTTCTTCTTAAAAAAAAAACAATCCAATTCCCCCCTAATGTGAGCAACACAGTCTAATTTGTGCTGCCCATATACCCAAGGGTGTATGGACATCCACTGAAGCGTGACTAACCTACTAGGGGCCACATCCTTAAAGAAATCTCTTTCTCCCTTCTCCAGTGGCTATCAACTATCAATAGCTCTCCAGCTAGGGGTGGGGGTACATGAGCCTCTCTGCCGTCCTTAATACAATGTTGACTGGCTCGATTCTTATACAGGCCTGGTCCAGGCACCCACAGCCTTTGTGAATTCATGGCTGGAGTTGTTTGGCCATGTCCAGAAGAATCCGTTTTCCTGACTCCTCCCTAACCTCTGGCCCTGAAATCTTTTTGCCATCTCTTCCATGATTATCCCTGAGGCTTAGGCAGAGGGGTTGTGCTGGCTAGGGAAACTTAATTAAGAAAAATGCCTTTATAATATCAGGCTATAGGCAAGCCTGTAGGCCATTTTGTGACTTAGTGACTAACGGAGAGGGAGGGCCCAGCCTGTTGTAGGTGGTATCACTCCTGGGCTGGTGGTCTTGGTTTTTATAAGAAAACAGGCTGATGATATGAGGCGCATGCTCTCTCTCTCTCTCTTAAAAAGGAAACAGAGAAGGAATGGATCTAGGCAAGAGGGGAGGAGGGTGGGGCCTAGGAGGAGTGGATGTAGGGGAAACTGCAGTTCGGATGTTATGTATGTAAAGAATAAAAAGGAAAGCAGGCTGAGAAAGCCATAGGGAGCAAGCTAGTAAGTAAGATCCCTCCATGGCCTCTGCTTCAGCTCCTGCCTCCAGGGTCCTGCCCTGTGTGTTTCTGCCCTCACTGCTTTTGATGATGAGCTGTTTACATGGAAATGTAAATAGACAAAAAACGCAACTCTTTTTTCCTCAAGTCACTTTTGGTCATGGTGTTTCATTGCAGCAATACAAACTCTAAGACAGGACAGGGCTGTGATTTTGATGATTAACTGTGATCTTTATAAGGTGTGAGAGACTATCGTGGATCTGAATGACAGACTGGCATTTGAATTGGGTTCATAACACACTGAAGCACATAGGCGAAAAGGAGAAGAAAGGACCTACTGCTTAGGTTGCTGGAAAAAAAAAAACGTGGCAAGATTTATGTTGAGCTAGGAGGCCTAGGGGAAAATTGATGGGAAACCAAATGTGGTTGTGACTGTTTAGAAGGCTTTGAGCCACCCAATTGCAGCTCATCAAAGGGGGAAATAAGGAATGTATGATAGGCGTATACATATGGTCCTCACTGTACCCCCCTCCCCAATGAAGACTAAAGAAACTTCCTGAGCTGGGAAACATACCAGCAACTTCCCTAATATGGTGGCCAAATTGACCCCAAATGAAGGCAGCCTTTTGTAACAACCCAATGAATTCCCAACTTTTTTGTCCCTTGCTAGTGTAAAAAACAGGTGTGTGTGTGTGTGTGTGTGTGTGTGTGTGTGTGTGTGTGTGTGTGTGTATGTGTGTGTGTGTGTGTTTGGGTTTTTTTTGTTGTTTTTTGTTTTTTGTTTTTTTTTGGTTTTTTTTTGTGAACACTGGAACCATGTGGACTTTAATCCATGGTAACCGTAAGAGCACTGGAAGAAATGAGCAGAAGTTGAATGTAGGAGTGTAATGGTTCATGAGGAAAGGGCTAGGTTGGGTTTAGGAGTGAGCAGTCACCCCCAACTGTATACTGTGCACATTTCTACCCAGCAAAAGAATGTACTTGGAGTGAATTATTTCTGGGACACATACCACATACTTCCTTTGAAGAATTGCCCTTGAGAATGAGACCTATAAAAGCAGTCATATAGAGCTAAAAGGTACTTTGGCCTATCCATACTGTTGTACCCAGTATCACATTTTTTTTTTTTTTACAAAGTAGCTGATAAAAATGATGGGAAATTTCCATTGTCTGTTGAAACCTTCTGGGGTTTTTGTTTTCTTTTTTTCTTTTTCTTTTAGTATTCCATTACCTGCTAATTCTCCAAACCAATTTCCATTCACTTTGAGCGAACTTCTCAATACTTGTCTTAGGTGGTCTTCATGGCCCCACTCTTTATTATGGGCTGATGAGTCTGGAACTTGCTTTCTTATCCCATCTACCCTCTGTAAAAAAAAAAAAAAGTTTCCTGACCTGGCTGATATAATGCTAGACTTTGAGTGCCTTACAGACTTACAAAGGCATGTGAGAAGACTGCCAAGTGTACTTAAAGAAATGGAGATGAGACATCAATCTGGAGAGCCTTCTCTACACACTTTGCCCACCCGCCAGGTCGCTTACAACCCTGGCACAGCTGGCAAAGTTTTGGATAAGGAAATCAGAAAGGCCTTTAGAGATGGCCTTACTGACAGGGTGGCATTTTTAGCAAAGATGTGAACAAAGTGTGGAAACAAGCCAGCTGAGTAGCTAAGGAAGGATAGGTTAGAGAAAGGTCTAGTCATAGGCCGTGAAACATGTCCATATCTGGCTTGTTCAGTAAACCAGAGGCCACTCTCCCAGCCTTGAGATAAAGGAAGCGCAGCAGAGAAGCCGAGATTTCAGTGAAATCCAGACTGCCCACAGCTTCAGCTGGAAATGAAGGCTAGGGCTGCCACCTCTTTTGATAGATGTGATAACTGAGTATCTACTTCATCTCCAGTGTTCCCTATTGCCAGAACAGTCCAGGCTTCCCTACAGTCTGTCCCTGTGCTCTCTATAGTCCCGCTGTCTACCTTCTCCACAATACAGTAAGAGCTTGCCGGGTGTTTTCCCTGTGTCTAGAAGATCTTTTCATTCTGGTTTCTTTCACTCGTAGCATGCAGCTCTGTGTTAACCCATGCATATTCATAGCTTCCACTGACATGCTACTATGTATTCTGTGTCCTGCTTCATTCATTAGTTCTCCTTTCTGCTGCACTGTCCGGATCTCTTTCTATCCCCCCAGTATCCAAAGCTTCTCCACCTTGTAAACACATTGTTGGTTCCTGTCTCTGGAGGCCTTAACTGAATGTGCCTAGTGCCATGCCTCATATTGCTTTGCTTTCTTTAGAACTCAGAAAATTATTTGAATGAAAACTATAAGGCATGTGTATATTTGTAACCAAAAGGTAGAATGCATTATCAGCTAATTTCATTTGGGGACACCCGCACGTGCATTTAAAACGATTGAACATTATTATGTGTTTCCCACTCTAACATCTGGAGTCAGGGGCTGGGAAGATAACACAGGCGTTGATGAGTAAGTGTAACGACTGGAGTCAAGTCCCTGGTCCCTATGCAAAATTCATCTGGGTTTGGGGGCCGCCCTCTGTAATCTCAGGACCCAGGAGTCTGAGACAAAGATTCACAGAGCAAGATTCCTAGCCAGAGTGGCCAAAATGGCTACGTTCGAAGTAAGGGTGGGGATGGGGCTAGGACAACGTTGAAAAGCCGTGGCAAAAGAGACACCCCAGCAGCACCCTTGCCTCCTCTGTTTCCTTCTCTAGTGCAGTGGACAAGAAACGAACAGGGACAGACCCAGCTTCTGTGATGGTCATTTGGCCAGCTGGGTGTGCATCGGAAGCATCCCTGGACAGCGAGAAGAAACTGGACGATGCTGAGTCAGATGCCACGTCCTCTCAGGCCAGGCAGGGCAAGTGGTACAGGCTGAGAGCCTAGCGTACGTCCCAAAAGATGTTTTCTCTTCATGCTACCAGATGCCACCATTGACCGTACCTCCTACTTCCTACTTCCTGTAGAGCCCAAGATTAAGGCCCTTGGATAGATACCTGAGCCAACAGTTGACCCAGGAGATTGTGAATAAGACTATTACAAGAGTGTTGGCTTTCACAAGCAGAGCCCCATCTCCTTAGGGTCCTCTATGGCCACCTTCACCTTAGTGGCAAATACCAGGCTGGTGAAGCATACCACCATGGTGAGGAATGACATGGATATTTGCAGCCAGTGGTGAGCATTGAAATCGTATACAGTCTCTACAACTTCCATAGACACTTGCTTACTTAGACCCAGGGGAATAATATGCTGACGGTAGTGTGTAGAGCCAGCTAGCAACCAGGCCTCGATAAATTTGCAGTGGCTTGGGGGTGAGGTGCTACTTGTGGTCTCTGGTCTTCCTGGTAAAAGGTGTGACTTCACAGCGGTAGGGATCTTGCATATCTCTGTAGAAATAGTTGTGGCAGATTTTAGAGTAGCAATCATTCAGTAGGAGCGGGCAAGGGCATGAGCAGCTGTGCTCTGATACCTGGCCGACTACAAACTCCCTGGTTTCTGGCTCAGAAACCCCTGGCTCCCGTCTTGCTATTGAGGTTGTTCCAGTTCTCAAATTATCTTTGATTCTGGCATTAAAAAGAAAAATGAGGACTGGTGAAATGGCTCAAGAGGTAAAGGCACTCGTGGCTAACCCAAATCATCTGGGTTTGATCCATGAGGCTTCCCTAATAGAAAGAGCTGACGCCCACAAGTTGTTCTCTGCCTTCCACTTTGATGCCATGACATGCTTATATACACATGTGTGCAAACACATAAATAAGTAAATAAAATGGTTTTGTTCTCAGAGGCAGGCAGATCACTGTGAGTTTGAGGCCAGCCTGGTCTACAAAGCGAGTCCAGGACAGCCAAGGCTACACAGAGAAACCCTGTCTTGGTGGGGGGAGGAAGAGAAAGAAAAAAAGAAAAAAAGAAAAAAGTTTTTTTTCTCAAAAAAATTAAATTAATAAAATAATCTGATTAAATTTTTTAGCTGAGTATGACACTATTGAGACCAAGGGACAGCACTGGGCTCTACCTGGAAGCCAATAAGTGCATTTCATTTTCTGGAAAAATTTAACATTGTTTTCTAAGTTGGGTCAGATATTGTTACTTCTGCTGACCAAGAAGTCACACTTTAAGAAACTTTATTGATACGGTGGCACACGCCTTTAATCCCAGCACTTGGAAGGCAAAAGCAAGCGCATCGCTGTGAGTCTGAGGCCATCCTGGTGTACAAAGAGAGTTCGGGACACTCTAGACTACACAGAGAAACCCTGTCTTGAAAAACCAAAATAAATAAATAAATAATTTTTTAAAAAAAGAATACTTCACTCCCCCCTCCCAAATGTTGCTTTTCCATATATGATCAATGAATTCATTTTTTCATCATTGTACTCCTAAAGCCTATAAGAATACTTAGATTTGCTGTGGACTACCCACGTGCCATTGGGACACATTTGTAGGAGCTGTGTTAGTCTGAGTAAGGATGGCTCCCATAGGCCCACATATTTGAATGCTTAGTCTTCATGGAGTAGCACTAATTGAGAATTAGAAGGTGTGGCCTTGTTGGGGTGGGTGTCGGCTTGTTGAAGGAAGTGTGTCACTTGGGGATGGGCTTTGGGGTTTCAGAAGCCCATGCAAGGTCCAGTTCTCTCTCCCTGCTGTTTGTGGATCAGGATGTAGAACTCTCAGCATCTTTTCTAGCTCCATGTCTGCCTGAGAACTGCCATGCTCCCACCATGATAACAATGGACTAAACTCTGAAACGGGAAGCCAGCCCCAATTCCATGCTTCCTTTAGTAGTAGTTGCCTTGGTCATGGTGTGTCTTCATAGTAACAGAACAGTGACAAAGATGGAAGATGGTACCATGTAGCAGAGTATTGCTATGATAGGCCTGACTATACAGTTTGTTGCAGGATTATGGAAAACTTTGGGACTAATGCGGCTTAATGGACCATCCTAGTAGGAGCATAGAAAACAGTGGTGCAGAGGGTGATTTGAACTATGAGGGCCCAGCTCAAGAAGCATCAGAGAGGAAGAATATTGGTGAGTGGCCTAGAGACCATTCTTAGGATAGTTATTCAAAAAAATATCGCTACTTTCTACCTTTGTCTTAAAAATCTGCCTGAGAGCTGGGTGTGGTGGTGCAGGGAGGTAGAGGCAGGCGGATCGCTGTGAGTTCGAGGCCAGCTTAGTCTACAAAGCGAGTCCAGGACAGCCGAGGCTACACAGAGAAACCTTGTCTCAAAAACAAACAACAAACAACCCCAAATCTACTTGAGGCTAAATGGAAGAGTTCTGGCTTTATGGCAATGGCAAAGATTTCAAGAAATCCTGGTGTTGACAGTCACTTTTTTAAAACTTTTTAAATTAATTTATTCATATTACATCTCAATGGTTATCCCATCCCTTGTATCCTCCCATTCCTCCCTCTCTCCCATTTTCCCCTTACTCCCCTCCCCTATGGCTGTCACTTTTATGCAGATCTAGAATGAATAGGACTGACCCAAGTAAGGGAAAATACGAAATGTACAGTTTGCAGAGAAAAGCAAATGTAAGATAGAAGACAGGATGTCTGGGGTTTAAGGTTATCAGTCAGAAGAAAATCCTGACCCTAAATGGAGTAAAGGGAGTAGTGGCCTCAGGGCAAGACCTCACACAGCTAGACCTCCAATTTGGGAAAAGGAATGAAAGAAAAGCTTAACTAGTGAAGGAAACCATCAACAGCAGAAATCTGATGGAGAGGCAGTTGAACAAGGGGGCCAAGTCCCTCCACTCACAGAGACTCGCATAAAGGCTCTTATGAGCCATTGTGTTTATACCGTTGTATATCGTTTCATCTCCGCATAACCTGTAGTGCTGTCTGAAGGGATGTTGATGAATCTAGAGCCATGGCTATGCATTTGCTGTGCACAGTAAGGAAGGTATATAGCAGTGGTTCTCAGCCTTCCTAATGCTCTGACCCCTTAATACAGTTTCCCATGTTCTGGTGACCCCCAACATAACATTTCTTTTGCTACGTCATAACTATAATTTGCTGCTGTTATGAATTGTAGTATAAATATCTGATATGCAGGATATCTAATATGTGGCCCACAGGTTGGGAACTGGTATACAGTATCATGGGAGTTTCAAGAGGCAGCTTGAGTGACAAGAATGGAGTGGATTTGAGGGTTGTATCTGCCAGTAAGAAGCAGACAGGCTAGGTGTTGTGGCTCACACCTTTATTCCCAACATTCTAGAGGCAGAGGCAGGCAAATCTCTGTGAGTTCAAGGCCAGTCTGCTCTACTTAGTGAGTCCTAGGCCAGACATAATTATACAGAGTGAGAGTCTGCCTCAAACAAAACAAACAAGCAAAGAGGCAGGTGGGTATTTGGAAGTTTGAGGCCAGCCTGGTTTACACAGGGAGTTCCAAGTCAGTCAACGTTACACAGTGAGACACTGTCCCCTCCACAGTCATCATTATCATAATGATTATTATTGATGATGATGCTTCCTGAGCATCGATGATCATCACATTAGTATTTAAAAATTATTTTATGATTGTTTTGTCTGCATTTATGTCTGTACATCTCATGTGTGCCTGATGCTAGGGGAGAGCAGAAGACGGTATCTTATCTTTTAGAACTAGATTTACAGGGATTGCGGGAGCCACCATGTGAGTGGCGAGGCTACAATTAAGATTCTGGGAAAAAGCAACCAGTGTTCTTAATTGCTGAGCTATCTCTTCAGCCCACAAACCTTTGTGCTTTTTTTTCTCCGTCTTTGATTTTTATCAAGATAGGGTTTAACATTTGCATTCTTATTTGGGCAAGTCACTGACAGCTGAAACTCTAGGGAGTATTCTAGAACTTTGGTTTAAAAACACGGGAACATTGTAAGAATCGGGTCGGGCATAGTGGCACACGTCTTTAATCTCAGCACTCAGGAAGCAGAAGCAGGCAGATCACTGTGAGTTCAAGGCCAGCCTGGTTTACAAAGCAAGTGCAGGACAGCCAAGGCTACACAGAGAAATCCTGTCTCGAAAAACCTTTAAAAAAAAAAAGGTTTCATTCTAATCCCAGGTTTGGGGGTGTGAGGCTGTTTCAGACTGTCTGAAGCAGCTCCCATGGTTTACCTCATGGTCTAGCAGAGGTGTGGTTTTGCCAGCTTCAGATAGTTTCTGCGATTGTGTGACATTTGGAAATCTCAAGAGTGTTCAAAGGGTACATACATGCCAGAGCCCACAAAGGGGGGTATGTAATTGTTAGTCGCTTGGCGGGGGCACTGTTTTGGGCTTGTTTGTTAGTAGTTGTGCTCAAAGAAACAAGCAGAAATTGCATTCAGAGACCTTTACCTCTCCCCTCCATCCTTTTTTATCTCTTATCTAGTGGTAGGGGGTGAAACTGGGGGGTGAGTGGGCAGATAAAGGGTGGGAAAAGGAAACCCCTCCAAAGTATCAAAAGTCCAGCTACAAAAAACAGATGACAGGGATGTCCCATTCAGCAGTCACATGAAGTTTATGGAGCAGAAATGGCCATTTAACAGTGGGTAGAGGTGCTTCCTGGCAAGCCTGATGACCAGATGTGAGTTCCCGAGACCCAAGAGGTAGAAGGGAAGAACTTATTCACACAAATAGTCTTTGAGGTCTTCCGACCTCCGCACATTCTCACCACACAAATAAATAATTTTCTTTAAAAAATGAGTTACTTTGCAATGTATATAAACACGGAAGGAAAATTAATGAAATGGTACAATGTCTTAAATGAATAGATTAAGGGGGGTCGTGGGGTCCTACTCCTTTGAGCTGTGTTACTACCTAGTGAAGAGGGGTCTAAAGGAAGGCCAGTCTGTATCATCAGATGTGTTTCCACAGAGCTAACCCTTCTGAAATTCACTGTATCACAAAAACAAAACAAATGAACATGGGAAAGGGACCTGTGTGTAGGCGTACTTTTAAGGAGGAATTTGGTGTCTGGATATGTCCTGTAAAAGGGGCCACCCGCCCTTGTAGTATTTACCCTATATTGGGGGGAAGATAAGGGAGGGTGGGGGTGAGAATCCCCAGAGCCATTACACACACATAGGAAAGTTTGAAAGAAGATTTTTATTAAGATTTTTTTTGTTGTTGTTCTTTTACAGTAAAATCACCAAGCAAAGTTACAAAGATATATATGATCATGAAAAGAACATGATCTTCAGATATTGCCAGTTAATAATGCCACTGGCAATACATCATGAGAACGCAAGCATTACTTCTCATCAGCTGGACGGTGACACAGCAAGGACGGAACTCTCCCAGCGTATACTCTTCACAATCGTAAACAAGTGGTTTTCTTTACATTGACTTGTCGCACAGCCGTGCAACTAAACTCAAAACACTTCAACCTCAAGCAGTTATTCTTCAACAATTTAAATGAATCTCTAGGCAAGGCTTCCACAGAGCTGATGAAATCGGTTCTAAGCTAATCATCCACAAAGTGGTGCAATGAAACCAGTATCAAACTGCGAAGGGCAAAGTTCCTCGCCCCCCAGTACATTTATAACTTTGTTTGTAAAAATACACAGAAATAACCACAGAGCAGAGGGCTACCGTGAAGGCACATTATTGGCAAAAAAGTATGTGAGGGTTTGTTTGTTTATTTCCATCACAACCACATGCACATTTCTAAACACAAACTTTCCTTGCCTTTTGTTTTCAACAAGAATTAGCTTCCATAAAGCCAATCAAAATCACAACCAAAACAAGAAAACCAAAACGGTGATGGGGTCCCTCCTAATTCAGAGTTCCGAGTCCAGAGTCCAAGCTTTCAGAGAGGCCTAAAACTTTGTTACACCCCCACCTTTCAACAGGGAAGAGACAGCAAGGGATTTCCCCCAACACCCAAGCACTGTCTCTCCCTCAACATCACCACTTTCGGCCTCAATTTTTAGGGTCAGAAAAGCTGCTGAAGATAGGCAGACGGCGGCTGCGCCTGGGGGTCTCGGTGTCATCAAGGCTGCTGGAGCTCGAGCGGCGGCTCGGAAGGTTGTGGCCATCCTCGATAAACAGGGAATCCAGGGTTCTGCTGACCACGTCGAAATCCGGCGACTCTGGACGGGCATCTGGCAGTTGAAGGCTGAAGTCATCCTCCGGACCCTCTGCAGCAGTAGCAGGACCCTCTGCATCGATGCCGGCGGCGGCAGCCCAGTTGTTAGGGCCACCTACAGCGGAGGCGCCAGTGCCAGGGGCCATTATGGCGGCAGCGGCAGCCCCAGGAGCAAAGGCAGCGGCACCTCCAGGAGCGAAGGCAGCGGCACCTCCAGGAGCGAAGGCAGCGGCACCTCCAGGACCGAAGGCAGCGGCACCTCCAGGAGCGAAGGCGGCGGCACCTCCAGGAGCGAAGGCGGCGGCACCTACAGGACCGAAGGCAGCGGAACCTCCAGGACCGAAGGCAGCGGCACCTCCAGGACCGAAGGCAGCGGCACCTCCAGGACCGAAGGCGGCGGCACCTCCAGGAGCGAAGGCAGCGGCACCTACAGGACCGAAGGCGGCGGAACCTCCAGGAGCGAAGGCGGCGGCACCTCCAGGAGCGAAGGCGGCGGCTTCTCCAGGACCGAAGGCGGCGGCACCTCCAGGACGGAAGGCAGCGGCACCTCCAGGACCGAAGGCGGCGGCACCTCCAGGACGGAAGGCAGCGGCACCTCCAGGACCGAAGGCGGCGGCACCTCCAGGAGGGAAGGCAGCGGCACCTCCAGGAGCGAAGGCAGCGGCACCTCTAGGAGCGAAGGCAGCGGCACCTCTAGGAGCGAAGGCAGCGGCACCTCCAGGAGCGAAGGCAGCGGCGTCTCCAGGAGCGAAGGCAGCGGCACCTCCAGGAGCGAAGGCGGCGGCACCTCCAGGAGCGAAGGCGGCGGCACCTCCAGGAGCGAAGGCGGCGGCACCTCCAGGAGCGAAGGCGGCGGCACCTCCAGGAGCGAAGGCGGCGGCACCTCCAGGAGCGAAGGCGGCGGCACCTCCAGGACCGAAGGCGGCGGCACCTCTAGGACCGAAGGCGGCGGCACCTCCAGGACCGAAGGCGGCGGCACCTCCAGGAGCGAAGGCGGCGGCACCTCCAGGAGCGAAGGCGGCGGCATCTCCAGGAGCGAAGGCAGCGGCACCTCCAGGAGCGAAGGCAGCGGCTTCTCCAGGAGCGAAGGCAGCGGCGTCTCCAGGAGCGAAAGCAGCGGCTTCTCCAGGAGCGAAGGCAGCGGCACCTCCAGGAGCGAAGGCGGCAACTGCAGGCGCAACACCAGCCTGAGCTAAAATGGGAGCTGCATGCCGAGGCACGGCAATCGGCATCGGGAATTGCTCAGAAGCTGCCAGGCCCAGCTGTTGGCCGTTATTGTAGGCGGCGGCATTCGCGAAGTTGTCATTCAGTACTGCCGCAGGAGCCAAGAAGCCACCCATCTCCTGGCCGTAGACGAAGGCATCGTTGGCACGAGCAGTAGCGAACGGGATTCTGCCGCTGTGGGCGAACATAGCGGCAACACCCGGGGGCACAGGTGCCACAGGTGCCACTGGAGCTGGCAGGGCCACAGCGTATGATGTGGGCAGCATCCTGCCTGTGCTCAACACTGGGCCGTTGAGCAGCGGTGCCTGGAGGGCGTGGCCAAGGCCCAGCGGGGAGCGGGAATTGCTAGCGCTCGGCAGACGGGGCTGTGGCGCCTCGTTAAAGCCCAAGGGCTGCTCGTTGGAGCTATTGACGGAGCTCGGCTCACCTGAGGCACTCAACGAAGGCACAAGCTGCTGCTCAGGCTGGTTGTGGATGAAGTGGCAGCGAGAGCCGTACGGGCAGAAGCCAGTGCTGTGGAAGGTGCGGCACGGCTCGGTCTTGTACTTGGGGTGCCTCGTCAGGGTACGCAGCTCGCGCTGGCCATGGGCAAACTGGCACTTGTGGCCATATCTGCAAACGCCGCTCTCCTCAAAGGGCCGACACAGCTCCGTCTTGTAGCGATCAGAAAGGACCTGGGAGCTGGAGCTACTCGCGTTCTGCTGCTGAGGCTGCTGCTGAGGCGGCGACTGAGGCGGCGACTGAGGCTGTGGCTGCGGCTGAGGCTGCGTCTGCGGCTGAGGCTGTGTCTGCGGCTGAGGCTGCGTCTGTGGCTGAGGCTGCGTCTGCGTCTGCGTCTGAGGCTGCGTCTGCGGCTGAGGCTGAGGCTGAGGCTGCGTCTGCGGCTGAGGCTGCAGGCTGCGCTCACCGTTCTCCGGGTCGAGCTGCACCGTGTTGGCCTGGGCGGACTGCTGAGGAGCGCCGTGGAAGCCCATGCCGGATGCCCTCAATTGGCCATTCCTGCCGATGGAGCTGGAAGCCCTGGAAGGCTGGTGGTAGCTCATTTCGAGGTTGCTGGATACCGTTGACGGAACGAAGCCAAGCACTAAGTTGGACGGAGCTGTCCAGTTAGTGTTAAGCCGTCTGCTCAGGTTGTGGTTGGCCAGGAAAGTCTCGGTCTTATATACGATGCGTCTACTGTGGACCGTCCTTAAAAGTGTTGTCATAATTCTGGGCCCTATAACATTCAGAGCTCCAAACCACGAGGACTGCAGAAACCCTCGAGGCAGAACCAATCAGCTCAAAATATGAGGTGAAAACAGTAAGTAGGAGGAGCAAGGAGGGGCCAAAAGTTTGTTCTAGTCCCGGCAGGAAGGCGGGCGGGTGGGCGACGGTGAGGGGGGGGGGAGGCGGGTAATGGCGTGTAGAAAGGAAACTACGTGAAGCAGCTGAAAGGCGTGCAAGTACGCCACCAAGTGGACGGTGAAGCAGCGGAGTAAATAAGTTTGCGCCAGGTTTACGCCCTGTTGAGCTGTACATGTCCCCTGGGGGCACATGGACAGCTGGAACTGAAAAGTCCTTTTGCCTGGACCTCCTGCTGGGGGATGGCTATGTTCTAATTGTTCAGCCTAAAGATTTCGTGTTTGTTTTTCTAATATTTGAGCAACACAGTGAGTGAAAGGAAAGTAGTAGATTCCGTATAATCCCACAATTCCCATTTTGTAGTAGAGTCACCCTGTCCCTGTGCACCACCTCCCGCCCCTCCGCCCGCCACGATTCGACCTGTACAGACTTGCCTTGCCGCCAGATTTGTAGCCTGGAACCCACATGGTGGAAAGAGAAGCGGTTTTCTCCGTTTTTTCCCTCTGACTTTGATGTGTGTGCCATGGCTTGTGTGCACAATTCACCTCCCCACGCACTAACATGCAAACGTAATTTTTAAAAAATTAAAGACAGTTTTTGTTGTGCATTCAAGGCAGGATTACAGTCAATAAGATGCTTCAGCGGGTAAAGGAGTTTATCACTAAACCTTACAACCTAAAATTGAGTCCGGAACTCCACTTTGAAAATTGAGAACTGATTTCTCCAAATTGTCCTCTGACATCAGTGTACCCTTGTGCTCACATACAAATACACAAAGAATAGATAATTTAATTAAACCATTTGGGGCTACATTTTTCAATGTGGTGGAATTAGGGATAGTGAGATGGCTCGAATGGGTAAAAAGGCACTTGCCACCAAACCTGATGCCCTAAGCTGCAGCCCCTGAAGCCATGCAGAAGGAGAGAACCAACTCTCATAAGTTCTGATTGTCAGGTCTGTTCAGTGGCAAGTAGCATGTGCCCTCCCATAAATAAATATAATAAATTATTTAAAGCCATTTTCAGGTGCTTGTGTTCAAGGTGGTAGCTTCTATCAAGATGGCTTAGCCTGTATTGGCACTTGCTGCCAAGGCTTAAGACCCTAGTTTGAGCCTGGCTGTGGTGGCGCATGACTTTAATCCCAGCGCTCAGAAGGCAGAGGTAGGCAGATCTCTGTGAGTTCGAGGCCAGCCTGGTCTATAGAGTAAGTTCCAGGACAGCCAAGACTACCCAGAGAAACCCTGTCTCAAAAAAATTAAAAGAAAAAGAAAAAGACCTTAGTTTAATTCCCAGTGTGCAAATGATGGAAGGAGAAAATCAATTTCTGCAAATTATTCTTTGACCTCCACACACATGCACTGCAGTATATTGAGTATCCATGTGTGACACACACACACACACACTAAATAAATAAATAAATAAGTAAATAAATAAATAAATAAATAAATGTAATTTAAATTTTTAGCCCATTTTCTGTTGTATGCACTAAAGATGGCTGCAAGAAGGCTGAGCAAGTAAAAATCTTGTTTCCCTGACTGACAACAGGAGCTCAATCCCTGAATCCATATTGGTGAAGTTGTTCTCTGACACCCACAATAAACCAACAAATAAATAATCCACTTGTAATTATAAAGGCCAACTACGGCTAAATGCATTCACCATGGTAGAAGTAGGGCTGCCTAAATGATTCATTGGGTACTCGCCACCATACTGATTACCTGAGCCTGAGCCCTGGCATCCACATTGTAGGAGCAAACTAACTCTGGTATTTAATTTTCAAACAGAGCATATGTATTTATGCTAAAATTTCTGGGGCAAACTTAGTACTGAAATAGCATGGCTATTATATGTTTTTTGGGGGAGACACAACACACATGTCCTACTCATCCTAGACAGGGAGCCCATGACAGACCAAAGTGGGCATACAACCAAAGTCCAACACACATGTCTGCTCATCCCGGATAGGGAAGCTAAGACAGACTATAGTATAAATACCATCAAAGTCCAACTCAGTGATCCAGTGAGTTTTACTGGGGTTACTTACAGGAATGTGGGTGAGGGGTTACTTACAGGAGCAGAAATGACTCAAAGACAGCTGCATCACCAAGGCCCACCCCAGCATGGGTGACGGCTCACAAAGTCAGGAACCTGGAGCACACTGCACAGCCTGCAGGCGGCTCAACAGGTTGGAGAGAGTCTTTCCAGGCGATTCAGTTAGTCTCAACCTCTTCCAGGCAAGTAGCTCAACTCCTCTGGCGTCTGTTTCTTTCTGGTCTGCTCAGAGGGTCTTCTTTGCAGCTCGGCTTACTTTCATCTGAGGGGACTCTTAGCTTTTATTCTTTGCTCTGGCGGGGAGGAGCCTAGTGAATGTGGTCAGTTTGGGGGATTTAGTGAACCTCTTTTGAGTTGTTTGCCTTCCTGCTTAAGGAGCTTCCTGAAGCTCTTTTGAGTTGTTTACCTTCCTGCTTAAGGAGCTTCCTGCGGGGTAGAAAGTTTCCATTCTCTGAGGGAACTGTTACACAACATTATATTAAGGACTTTTGCAGTTTTATTAGTAATAATTTCAACAACAGCCTGTACCCCAATAACACAGTTTAACATACACTTGGGAGTATGGTACCCTCAGGACCCTTCTGCCCAGGTAGCTGGACCATAATAATAGATTTTACACTCCATTCATTATCTTTCTGGTTGCCAGTTTATAAGGCACACCATTTACTTAGATTTCCATATGGCCCTCTCTGGTAAGTGGGAGCAGGAAGAAAGCCGAACTGATAGACCCCAACACACACACTTCTAATCAGATGGAGGAAGTGTGCTGTCCTCCAACATATCCCGTGTAGTCCACCTAGAGCCTGTCACTTGATATCTACATTGACATTATACCAGGCCTGCCAGAGATGAGAGAACCTGGGCAAGGAGTGAATATTTGGTTTAAAGTGGTCGGGGCATCTTTTCCATTTTCTAGGCAACTGCATTATAGAATCTTTGGTCTAGGCATGCCAGGCTTCCAGGAGAACTAGGAAATCACACTTTCAACTAGGTAAGATGTTTTCCCCAATAACTTAAGGTTTATTTTGTTTTGTGGGTTTTTTTTTTTTGAGACAGAGTCTCAGTGCATAGCTCTGGCTGGCCTGGATTCACTGTGTAGACCAGGCTGGCCTCAAACTCACAGAAGCCTCTGCCTCCCAAGTGCTGGGGTTAATGAGGGCATGTGTCTCTACACCCAGATCCAATAACAGAAGTTTGAAGGTACCAAACCTTGGTAGCAGGGCTGGGGTGCTCTGTCTCGTAATCAGGCCTGTGGGAATCCAATTCTTTAGTCTCTGAAACCCATTGATCTCCTATATTAGTTTCTTCACATACATCATCAACCAGAGACTCGTCCTTAGCATATGGGCTGGTCTCTACCAGGACCAGAAACAGATTTCTTGTTCTGGCAGCGATGGGAAGTGGGCTACTTTTTATTTCCTCATAAAAATAATAGAAGGGCTTGATGTGGCTTTATACTTAACAGAAGCTCTCCTGAATAACACAGTCCCTGTGTTTTGTGGCCTGTTCCAATCTGCCAGTCAGTTTCTAATCGACGGTTTCTTAAATTATGGAGACTGAAATTAACAAGGTTACCGGGTACCTAGTTGACACTCGGATGCCATAGCCTCCTTTGCACTTTTCTTGCCAGGTGCTCATGAGATGGAACCCCAGTAGAGACAGTAAAAATAGGTACCTGGTAACTGTGTTAATTTCAGTCTCCCTAACTTAATAGCTGCCTCTTTACTCGATTTAAGGCACCAGAACCTACATCTACCCTTGTGAACCAATGAGTTTGTTGGGATTCTTTAAAGGACCTCAAAACCAGCTGCATCACAGAGAATCTCATCCCAGTGTGAGCTATGACTCACAAAAGATGTGTCCCCAGGAGCTCCTTTCTCAATCTGCAGGCAGCTCCCCCAACAGATAATCTTTTCACCCCAAGAATTCTTTACATCTTTTCCAACCTTTGGGGGGTGGGGGTGGGGTCTCCAGCAAAGCTTACAGCTTTCTGAGCTTCCTAAAACTTCTAAGTTTTAGTTAGTTCTGAGTTGTAGGGTTTTCCATCTTCCTTAGAAGGAATTGGTTCAGTTTTGAGGAAATAGCTACACAGCATCAAAAGATGCCATTTGCCTCAAGGCTACACAGAGATACTCTGTCTCGAAAAAACAAAACAAAGCAAAACAAAAACAAACAAACAAAAAAGATGCCATTTACCTCTTACATTAGTCACGGTTTTCCAGAATAACAGAAACCATCAGAGATGGTTATTTACTTATACATTATTGCTATATATTTACTATATGTATTTATTTTATTATTTACGTATTTGTGATTTGCTTTTCTTTGATCAAGAAAATTCCAAGTCTACATCCACATTCTCTCTTTAAAAATTATTTATTGTCACTCCGAGTAGATATTTTCTCAATCCAGTATTGGCCGTCTTAGAACTTTCACCTGCATGGTGGAATTAACAAAGGTTTAAAAGCTTACATTTATATACCCTATGAGCATATATAGGGGGAGGAAATCCCCCTCAGTCACAGTCATAGGGGAGGGGAGTAAGGGGAAAATGGGAGGGAGGGAGGAACAGGAGGATACAAGGGAGGGAGTAACCATTGAGATGTAATATGAATAAATTAATAAAAAATTTTAAAAAGCTTACATTTATATCAGCTAGGGGTTTATCTGAAGAAATTCTGATCGGAATGAACAATGCTATAGCCATTGAAGCAAGGTTGCGGATTTATGTGTGTCAAAGGGCAAAGAAAGACTGACATTACTGCAAGAAGAAAAGCAAGTTTGTAGTTCGTGGCATAAAGTAGGATATTCTTTTTATAAAAATACAGGATTTTTAATGTTCATTAAAAGTAGGTGGGTAGGGGCTAGGGAGGTGGCTCACTGGGTAAAACACTTGCTGCACAAGCATAAGGACCTGAGTTCAGACTTCCATTACTCACAGTAAATGCTAAGCATGCCAGCACATGTTATTTGGAAGTTAATATGAGGAGGGTTTTGTACTTAAACAAGAAAATGATTACACATGTTAAAATTAAACTATTTCTAGCATAAAGACCTACCTCGAGCTAACACTGTAATTACATCACATCACTCAAGTTCCTTCTTAGACTCATCAGGATATCAAGGAGCGAAGAGTCTTTCAAAGATTTGCATCACCCCTTGCTGCTATTTCATGGAAGGAGACAGAAAATTAGCAAGTTTTGAGTTTACTGTTACACATGCATCAGCAAGTGAAATATAGCCATGCTTTCATTAGACTGAGGTTTTATAAGCAGAAGAGTGCTTTAGAGTATGCTTCGTGATGCTTCTCCTCCTCCTCTTCCTCCTCCTCCTCTTCCTCCTCCTCCTCTTCCTTCTTCTTCTTTTTTTTGCTGAGGCTTCTTTTTTATTTTATTTTACTTTTTGGTTTTTCGAGACAGGGTCTCTCTGTGTACTCTTGGCTGTCCTGGACTCGAATTCACAGAGATTTGCCTGCCTCTGCCTTCCAAGTGCTGGGATTAAAGGCGTGCGCCACCATGCCTGGCTGGTGAGGCTTCTTTTTACAAGTAGACATTTCTTTCCTCAGTTTACCTTCTGTATTAGTAAGCGAACCATAGTTGTTCCTTTCCAAGTTCATCAAACTCTAAAACAAAAAAGCACTTTTTACTAAACAAATTATAAGGATACAAAGATGAAAGAGTTTGCAGAAATGATGTATAGTGCAATAAATTTGAGGTCAAATTCCCAAGTTTTCATATCATGTCTTGAATAATTCCGACAAAACCATTAGGATTCTACAGATGTATCAGTCACTTCAGTCAGAAATAATTCAAACTGGTAAAGAGTTAAAATTTTATGATTCCTAAAACATACATAGTTTTATAAAAATATATTATGTACCACGTGCAACAAACCTTTATAAACCTTTCGTGTAATTGTCTAATTGCATACAGTGCCTGGTTCTGATCGGTTTTAGAGCATTTAAAAGCTTTTTGTTGTTTTGTGAAAATTAGTCTAAGAAGGAACTCGAGTGTGAATGATGTGGTAAAAGGAAAGCACACTATAACAGTTCAGTTCAATTTTCATTGTTACTGTTGTGCAAAATGAATGGGAGACTAACAACCAACCCTTTAATGTATCTCCAGCCCTAAAATTAAGCAAGCAAAAAATAATTCTATATGAAATGTTTAAAAAGGAATAGTTTTCCAACTAATTTAACATTTTAACAACTATTATGAGTAAATTTACATTTTTACAGCAATGTGCAATACAATTATTCTACCAGATATGGGGTAGAAAAACTTTTTAAAAAATTATTTAATTATATTCAGTATGCATTGGTATGACAGTGTCAGAATCCATGGAACTAGAACTACAGCCAGTTGTGAGCCACCACATGGTGGCTGGGAATTGCACCCGGGTCCTTTGGAAGAGCAGACAGTG
This sequence comes from Acomys minous, assembly GCF_964271855.1. Classification (NCBI taxonomy): domain Eukaryota; kingdom Metazoa; phylum Chordata; class Mammalia; order Rodentia; family Muridae; genus Acomys; species Acomys minous. Next base: position 20,610,415 of record NC_140488.1, on the reverse strand, counting down.
CTCTTAACCACTGAGCCATCTCTCCAGCCCCAGGAAATCTTTTTTTTTTAATGATAAAGTATTTGCCATGCTGCACGGTTGCCACTAACCTCCCAACTACTTGTGTTTATAGGCATGCACCATGCAGACATGTAAAATCCTAAGCCTGGAAAGCTTAACTATAACTGGTTTTAACGCTTTCACCATATGATGACCTTATTTTACTTAACAGAAGAAACAATCCCGAGATGGTTTAGTAGCTCATCACTGGATCTACCGCCCACCTCAGTTGTCTATGCCATGGGCTCTACTTTCTCTCCTTTTCTTAAGGATGCCTTTACTTGTTCTTTACTAAGTCCAACTTCTTCACCTATCTCTATTCTCAAGAATTCAGCAATTATAATTGTCATTTTAAGTGTATGACTCTAGCTGGGCCTATAATACTAACTTTTATAAAGATTGAGGTAGAAGGATCACAAGTTCATGAATAGCCACTTAAAGACAACCCTGTCTCAAAACAAACTATAAACAGATATCTGGGGACAAAGCTTAGTGGCTTTCTACTATACCCATGTCTCTAGGTTCCCATCTCAAGCAACATAGGGAAGTTATACATAAATTCGTCTCTATATTCTTTATGCTGTCATACAACCATGGTATTTTGCATTCTTAAAAAAAATTATAACAACCCTTTTAGACCTCTTCGCCTCAGGCTACTACATTTTGTCTTGTACCCACTGTGATCCCTTTCATACTCCATTAAAGACAATGACCTCCACATTGCCAGATCTACATTTAAAACACTTGTATGTGCACATGTGCATACATGTGGAGACAAAGAATTAACATCGGCTGTCTTCCCCAATTGCTCTCCACTTTTTTTTTTTTTTTTTGAGACAGGATCTTTCACTGAACCCAGAGCTCATGGATTAGACTAGATCTGGCTGGCCAGGAAGCTCTGGGGATCTTCTTATCTCTGACCCAAACCTCAGTTTGGGGGTTACAAAATGCTCACAGCAAGTTTTTTATGTGGATGCAAGAAATATAAGCTGAGGTCTTAATGCTTGCACAGGAAGAAGTTTACCAGCAAACTCAGCCCCTGGCCCTGAGAATCTACCTTATTTCTCCCATTAGCATATGACACGCATATGTTACATCATGCCTATGACACAATTAGTGGTCTTCTTTAAAAGCTTTGCTTTACTTGTGGTAGTTTACTTTCCACCAATTGTTCTCCTCCTTTACTGGCTCCCTCTTAACCTCTACCCCCAAGAATGACAAGTATTGAAGTACTCCAGGACTCTAGCCTTAGACTCCTCTTTCACATCGACAATCAGGCCCCCTTGTGATTTCATCCAGTTTTCACAGTTTAAAACCTTCCTTCAATGTGAGGATTTATTTTGTGTCTTTAGCCCCTATCTCTGTCCTGACCTGACTCATATACCAGGGGCTTCCTTAACACCTTCCAGACAAGAATGGATCTCCTGTGCATCTCAAATGGAATCCTTCCCAACCTCTACTAACCAAACAACTAAAATTATTTAATATGGTCATTATCCCAGGTCTTGGATATCATGTGCTAACTACAGTGCTTGCATCAGTAATGGAGAAATGATTTAAAATGGTGTGGTGAGATTCCTCCACAGGAATATTCTGCAGTTGAGAAAGACTGCTTTTACTACATTTTTCCCCTTAAGATTTATTTATTTCTTATGTATACAGTGCTCTGCCTGCATGCACACCTGTAGGCCAGAAGAAGGCACCTGATCACATTATAGATGATTGTGAGCCACCATGTGGTTTCTGGGAATTGAACTCAGGACCTCTAGAAGAGCAGTCAGTGCTCTTAACCACTGAGCCGTCTCTCCAGTCTTCATGTTACTAACTGTATACTAAGTTTAGGATAACAAGAACTGATGTACTAGCTTGAGTGAGTTCTCTAGGATTAGCAACAGGGTCCAGGTGCCATTATATAAGTAACCTTTCTCTCCCCTTTCAACTGTACCTGAGGCTGATCTATTAGTGTAATCCTTTTTAAAGAAACCAGTAGCTGGGCATGGTGGCGCAGGCCTGTAATTCCAGCACTCTGGGAGGCACAAGCAGGTGTATCTCTGTGAGTTCAAGGCCAGCCTGATCTACAAAGAGAGTACAGGACAGCCAAGACTACACAGAGAAACCATGTCTCACATACAATTCCCCCACTCTAAAAAAGAAAAAGGAACCAGTAATCCTCTTTTCATCTTTCAGCACGTCTGCCTTTTGAAAATTTAAGGTCCATCCTAACTAATATAAAAGGCCAATGGCTTTCATTAATATAGTATGTGACCATAGTTCTCTGGTTTACTACTTAAATAAAACAGGAAACAATAACATATTACCCTGTATCTCCAACTACTTCTTTAAGGCCCCAGACCATTTTTAAGGTTGAGGATTTCAATTTCAAGGCCAGTCCATTAGGGAGGCAGAGGCAGGCAGATCGCTGTGAATTCGAAGCCAGTAAGGTCTACAAAGCAAGTCCAGGACAGCCAAGGCTACACAGAGAGACGCTGTCTCAAAAAACCAAAACCAAAACCAAAACAGAAAAGAAAAGAAAAGAAAAGAAAAGAAAAGAAAAGGCCAGTCTAAGCTGCACATGAGGTTTCAGGCAAACCTGAAGTACAGACTAAGGCCTCTATTTTCTTAAACCGAAAATCCACATAAATAAAAACAGCCTGGGCTGAATTGTGTCTGTAATCACAGCACTTCTGAGACTGAGGGAGGAGCCTCGGGATTTTGAGGCAATTTGAGGGCTACGTACACCAAATTCAGCAAACTGGCCTTAACACCAGGTGAAGGAGCACAAAGAGAGGCCTCCAGTTCATTTCTAATGGATTTCCAGTGGTAACAGCAGTCCTTTCCTGACCCTAAGAGACCTCCACCCAATTGACACCTCACATCCCCAGCCCCCAAGGAGGTGAATTCTCAGGTGCTCCAGTCCCCTAGGCCTTCCTGCTTTTTGCTAGGCACTGGTCTGTTTAAACTCCTGCCCTCGGCAATGTCTCCGTTTTTTCTCATTGGAGGCCTGAGGGTAAAGGCAGCAGTCAACTGGGACAAAGGGCCTGGAGTCTTGTGAGGGACACCTCCCCTCCTCACCAGAAGTGCCTTCCCATCCCAGCCCACCTCCACTCCCCAGCTGAAGCACAGTTAATGGTCTGTCGACTGGTGACTACCTCCACAGCGAGTCTTCCCTCCCAGGCGTCTTTCTCGGGAATTTGGCTTCCTGGCCACCACACAGCATATTGGGTAGTGGGATTTAAACACAAGAAAAACAAGCTAAGCCAAGCCCCTTGCTGACTGGCTGTGTGTTCACATGCGTACTAAGGGTAAGAGGCTCTATCCATCAGTCATATGTCCTTGAAGCGGCAAAAGGATTCTAGCCACGGGTAGTATTCTGGCAGCTGCGAGTTACTAGCAGAGTCTGGCAAGGATGCTTTCCAGTTTCTATGTTTACAATTCTTTGAAGGTTAAAATAAAATGTGTAAAATATGAACCCCAATGAAGACGCTCCTACTTTGCTTCAGTTGAAGAGGGCTTTCACCTGAATTTTTAATTTGTGTTTTCTTTTTAATATTTATTATTTATCTAATGAGTATAAGCGTATTTTGCACATATGTGTGTGCACAACATGCACGTCTGGTACTCTTAGAAACCGGAGGAGGATGCCAGCTCTTCTAGATTTGGAGTTAAGGATGCTTGTAAGCCAGCACGTGGGTTCTAGGCACTGAGCCTGGGTCCTCTCCAAGAGCAACACGTGCTCTTCTGAGCCATCTCTCTAGCTCTGTCCTGTATGTTTGAATGCATCCTGCATTATTTTTTCCAGTACACGTTTACTTTCCTTGTACAGTGGGCATGCAGACATATGACACTTTTGTAATATTGCCTCTTTTCAGGAAAAAAAAACCCTACCATATTTTTATTAAGGTTGCCTTAATCTATGCCTTTAATCCCAGCACTCAGGAGGCAGAGGCAGGCGCATTGCTGAGTGTTCGAGGCCAGCCTGGTCTACAAAACAAGTTCAGGATAGTCAAGGCTACACAAAGAAACCCTGTCTTGGAGGAAAAAAAAATTGATTTTATGAAACATGACAATGCTGAGGAAGCATAAATATCCTACCAGGGTGTTGCTTTCCTATTAAATGAAAATTAGGTTAGGATTGAGTGTGTCCACACATGTGTGGACAGGCCAGAATGTGTGTGCGTATGGAGTCCGGGAGTAGACGTCGGGTGTCCTCCTAATCATTCTTCAACTTAGGTCTCAAGACAGGCTCTCTCTGAACCTGCAGCTCACCAATGCCACTAGCCTGGCTAGCCAGCCAGCTCAGGGATCCACCGTCCCCCACCAAGCCAGCACTGCGCTGCCAGCCTGCATTTTTCAAGTACGTTCTAGAGCTCCTACCTTACATCCATATGCTCGCAAGGAGAAGCCCTTCACCTAAATGCAGCCATCTCTGTAGGCCCTCTCCGTGAGTTTTGCTTTGTTGCTCCACGTAGATTTGCTCGGCCTTATCACTCAGAAGGTTAGGCTCCTCAAATGCTCAGTGGTCCTTCTGCTTGTTTCCTCACAATACCAAAATGGCTTTCGTGCTCGCTTTACACTTTGGAGTTAAGTGCACAAGTCAGCTTTTGATTTGTGGGGCTCATTACTTTTATTTTTAATTTATTTTTTTTTTTTTGCCACTGAAGATCAAACTCTTAGCTTTCACAGTGTACTCTACCACTGAATTACGTCATCAGGCAATTAGTAGCTCTGTATGCTGGGTGAGTATTCACCTCTATGTGCTTTGGAGAAAACTACAATTTCTGTGAATATTCAAGTTAGTCCACTACATTATCAGTCTTATAGAGATCTGGTGCCCTCTTGTGGCCTCTTCAGACACCTGCCACACATGTGGTGCACCTAAATACATGCAGGCAAAACACCCATATACATAAAATACAAATTAAAAAAATAGATATTCCCCTCTCACTCTTTTCCTCCTATTGGGCTGCCGTGTTCAGCTTCTTTGTAAGTGTTTTTGCCTTGTCTTTTTGTATTGTGTTTTGCCATGTTTGGATGCTTTCTCTTGGAGGTCTGATGTTTTTTCATGGGAAGACAGAGACAGACTGGATCCTGGGGAGAGGGGCTGGTGGAGAGCTGGGAGGAGTGGGGGGAGGGGAAACTGTGGTCAAGATGTATGAGAGAAGAGTCTATTTTCTTTGGGGTGTTGGTTTTCTTTTCTTTTCTTTTCTTTTCTTTTTTTTTTTTTTTTTTCACTTTTAACCTTCATATGGAAACCAATTGCTGCAGGAATTTCTGGGGAACGAAATCATGAAGGCATTTTTAGTTGAGGAGAGGAAAGATTACGATGGCAGCATATAATGGAGTAGGCCTCTTGCCTCAGGTTCAGAACGAAGCAAACAGGAAGTCCAAGTGCAAATGCATGTGCATGGCTGCAGTGATGGGGGCTGGGTAAGGTGAACATGATATTATCTTACCCTTTCAGTGGCAGGGTCAGCTCAAGGGAGCTATCTCAGCACCAGGGAATTTTCTTTATTTAATATGTGGCACATTAGGAGATTTTTAAAATTTATTTTTATTTTATTTTGTTTTTTGGTTTTTTTTTTTTTGTTTTTCAAGGCAGGGTTTTTCTGTGTAGTCTTGGCTGTCATGGACTCATGTAGACCAGGTTGGCCTCAAGCTCACAGAGATCTGCCTACCTCTGTCTCCCAAGTGCTGGGATTAAAGGTGTGCGCCACCACACCCGGCTTGGGAGATTAAAAAAAAAGATTTATTCACAGTTGAGTGGAGAATGGGGACTGACTTTCACACGTACTCTGGTGCCCCATATTTGACCACGTCCCCTGGATGGGGAGACCTGGTGGCACTCAGGGGAAGGATAGCAGGCTTTCCTATCCCTTGTAAAGCAAGAAGAGACTTTACACCCTATGAACTTATATGAGGGGGAGGAGGTCCCCCTCAGTCACAGTCATAGGGGAGGGGAGTAAGGGGAAAATGGGAGGGAAGGAGGAATGGGAGGATACAAGGGATGGGATAACCATTGAGATGTAATGTGAATACATTAATAAAAATATTTTTTAAAAGATTTATTTATTTATTTATTTATTTATTTATTTATTTATTTATTATGTATACAGTGCTCTGCCTGGATGTACACCTACAGGCCAGAAGAGGGCAACCAGATCTTATTAGAAACGGTTGTGAGCCACCATGTGGTTGTTGGGCATTGAACTCAGGACCTTTGGAAGAACAGACAGTGTTGTTAACCTCTGAGCCATCTCTCCAGCCCCACATAGGGAGATTTTATCCTCATTCCCTCCTCTTTGTCAGAACCCCTTATGATCATGCTGAAGGAATTTTCTGATACCAGTAAAGGAAATGGAGTCTCCCTGTTTCTATACTGTTTCTGGTGTTTCTGGTGATGCACGTTAGAAGATTTATAAGGCATGGACCAAACAGTAGAGTCAGGAGAATAATTGCCCACTGGGGAGGGCAATCAAGGCCTCTAGGAAGGTCAGCTCACAGCCTAGGAAGAGCTTTTGGTCTTGTCTTAGGTCCTGATTTATTCTAACAATTATCTAGCACTGTGTGCTAACAATCATCTAACATTTTTCTTACTATTCCTGGTTGATTTGCATAGAAAGAACATTCTTCTGCTAAGATGACATGAAGGAGAACATTTTAAAGCTTCAATTAGCTCTATCTCTCTATGATTTGGTAAGACCATGGCTGCCAGAGAGTCTCCCTGGCTCTGAACAGCGACTGTATTCTGTTGGGCTACATGGAGGTTCTCCTTCATTGGCTGGACAGCTGGCTATGTTGGCCATGTTGGAACCTGAGCACAACAGCACCTGTGGCAGTAATGCCAGTGAAGGCTATCCCAAATAATATCAGGAGGAAGAGAGGGTTTCTCTTTTCCCCACGGGGAGGTCCCAAATGTTGGCCTATGTCTGGTCCAGGGAAAATATTTATGTCTGGAGTTAGAAATAACACCCTGCAGTCCCTCCCTGGGTGACAGCGACAGACTCTACCAGAATAAGTTAAATAGTATCCCATGTAAGTGACTTCTTCCTGGCAGATCTGTGTCTTTTTTGGGACCTTATATCCTGTCTCTTGTGAGAAACTCAATAATTCCTTGGTGCCCCATTCCATAGGGGCAGCCAATAGAAGATCATGCATATATTGCGGTATGGTCCAGTCTTGGAGGGTATCTTTCTGTTAGTCTAGTTTCTCCCCAAGTGGCAATACATGGGGAAACTACTGTATAAGCTATTTAAAGGGGGCTGCTTTATTGGTATTCCAATCCATAGCTTCCAAGTGAAGCCACCATTCCTTTTCCAGACACACCTCAAATGTCAGAATTGGCAAGGCTCCACAGGTAGCATCAGGGTTCTGGACAATTATCACAGTGGTCCCCAGTTGTGACAATAAATCTCTTCTAAGGGCCCTGGCAGAGGCTCTTGGCATTTATAAAAACTGGGGCCTAACACAGTGGCCTTCCATCAAGCAATCACATTTCTTAATGGTCCCAATGGCTCCAACAATGATCAAAGTGTCTTTGGTGAGCTTCCCTATGTGAGAAGATGTGGAGTTCGAACCATGGTGACTCCATCTTGTGGCTAGATTCCATCTTAGGCCTGCCCTCAAGTGCACTCCAGTTACTGGAAAAACCATAAACTGTTCCAGGGGAAAAAAACATGGCAGGCTTGAGAAAATCACAGGGGACATTCAGGAAAGTACCTAAGTCCCCAGATGTTATTGATATATTGATTAAGCTTTTATGATCAGATTTGACCGATCCCATTGCACCATCCCATTCTTGCTAAGATTCCAGTTCTTTCCTCTAACCACAATAAAAACCCTAATGACAACTCGGGGCTCTTGCTAGTGCTCTGCTGCATCAGTGAGGTTCGAGGGTCCTTGAGCTCAAGTTTGAATAAAGGCTCTTTGATTTTGCATACGACTTCATACTCCTGGTGGTCTTTGGGGAATCTTGAGATCTGGACATACAGTTACCATGGAGATAGCTGCTGTTGTGTCTGAGATAATGTCCACTATTTGGCCCCTGACATCTATTTTAACCAAAGGCTCCTGGGGCGGGGCTGATCTTGATTGAGCCTGGCAGCTTTCATTTTGAGTCTAGCTCCCAAGTGGTAGCCTCAGGCCCCTGTAGGGGCCTTATTTTTTTCTTTTTCGGGTTTTTCTTTGGTCCCTGCTGCCCTCTTTCTGGGGTATTCATTCTTCTAGTGCCTATTTTCCTTGCAGTATGTACACTGATCCCTGTCTAATGGCCTCTAGTGATCTTCCTTTCTTTTGGTTTTCTAGGTGTCTGAATTTTCTCCAGTTCCCAATGTGATCATCATTTTCTTTTGCCTTTTTCTCTAAGTACTGTTTTTTTCTTTTTGTGCAACTTTTTCTTACTTAGCAACCACTTTGATGGTGATGTCTCTGTTACTCAGTAATCATCCCTGTGAGTCACTCTATATTTTTGAGCTTTCAGTGAATATCTGGTGCCAACTGTTGGGCAAAAGCTGTGTTGATCATTGACCAATGCACAAGTGCCTTGGGGTCAAAATGAGTGTATTGTCTTTACGTGCCACAGAACTGGTCATGGAATTGATCTGGGGCCTCATGGGGCACTGAGTGACTTCTTAAATTTTGACCATGTTTATGATTCCACGGTCTCCATTCTGAACTCCTCCAGGATGACTTTCGTCATTCTTAGAGGGCCTGGAGACCCTCTTGTGTGTCAGGGTTACATTTGGGACACTTAGCAGAAAGGAAGATGTCAGCAAATCACACCAGGATATTAGTGTGTGGGGTTCACCAATGACCAGCCAAGCAGGTGCTACTGGTAGAGCCTACATTCTTCATCTGCAGTAAGAAGGGCAGCCAGGAGTCGTTGGCAGTTGTCTCAAATAGGCTGGCGGCTGTGCATAATAGTGGTCAGAAAGTCAATCAAAATTTATGGCTGCTCTGAGTATGGTAGGGTGTGATGTCACTAGTTAGGGAGATCAGTACTGATAAATGGCTGATAAGCAGATCGAACTGGGCCTGGGTTGAGAATCCCATCCTCCTGGAGATTGGCTGGCCTTTGCGTTTGACGCAATGGGCACAAGGGCACTGGATGGCTGGGCACTGGAAGCCTTCAAGGGACCTGGATCTTGAGCAACTCGAGGAGGGAGATATACTCCAATGGTCTGTGGGCTAAGGGGCCAATATAAGCTATGGTATGGGGAAGCTCTTGGGTGACAAGGCAAGATATAAAAGAGATATTGAAGCTTGGGGTTCTGGAGTCTGAGGGTGCAGATGACCACACCCAGAAAGAGAAAGTATATGGCAGAAGTTCCAAATCTTGATCCTCTGCCTGGAAGATATGTGGCTTTTCCAGGGCTGAACCCTGTCTTGGGGATGAAGGATCAAACCATATCAGGTAATGATGTAAGGAAGCTGGTAGGGGTAGCCTGGGTCTTCAGTGCAGGCATCCCTCACTCTACATATGGTGGCCAGGTCCCAGGATTCCTTCTGAAGGCTGGCAAATGTAGAAGGTGGGCCAGTCATTTCACAGAAATCCCTCAATCTGAAAGCAATTTGGGGGGCACTAGTTCTTAGACTAATAAAAGTCTGCACTCATCTTTCTGATTGAAGTAGACCTAAGTCTGGTCTTTCATTTCTCTGGACTGGCTTATTCTGTACACTGTCACAGGAAAAGGGTCCAGATGAACCGTATATTAAAAAAATGAAGTCGCTAGTAGGAAATGAAAGATACTGTAGGGAGATAAACTTTGGAAAAGCTCACAGAGGCATAAACTAGGAGGCAAGCTGTAATGTTAAATCATACTGGTCACCTCTGCCTGCTCACTCCTGGAATCTTGAGTTAAATGTTTCGCTTCTGCGTGATGCTTAGTGGCCCACAAGGCCACTGGCAGCAGAGAATCTGCTCCTGCTTATGGAAAATGACGCATTTACCCTGAGTGCTGGGCTGTTCCTTTGTAAAAATCACATTCCAATACTGCATGTTTTTGAATTGACAGGGTACATTCCTAAAGTAAGTTCGTGCCACCAATGAAATTACCAGGGGGTTCAAAAGAAGAGTCCTTGTCCACAGGTCTTTACATTACATGCTTACATTGTTTTTTATTGAACCAAAACCTTTGAAGTAACAGTCAACATGAGTTTAAAAGGCTTGGCTAACACATATTTGCGCTGGAGTCATTGACACGGCTCTCCAAGTGCAGTGTGGTTGGAGGGTTTCTACAACAACCACATTAACAATATCAAACGCCTCAGGTGTATAGTCAGGGGGCGTAGTGAGAGACTCTAATGAAAAAAAGATGTTAGATTCCATGATCCCAATCTTTCCCTCAATGCTGGTGACACAGACCTATAATGAGAAATGATGACAATGAGTATGGGGAAGCAGGACACACCACAGATGGCCATACACAGGCCCTCAGCTCCCAAAGCACGTTCCACACCCCAGCAGGGCTCCAATCCTTAACGTATCCTTGACATCTGAGTCTCCATCCCTCCCCCTCTAATAAAATCAGGGAAACAGGAGGAGCCCTGGGTGTCTGATGAGAGGACGTGCCTGCCCTTCGTGCTACCTGATGTGTCCTCACCCTCCACCTCCCTGTCTGATGAGAGGACGTGCCTGCCCTTCCTGCTTCCCGATGTGTCCTCACACACTACCTCCCTGACTTCCCAGCTCGTTCCCAGGCTGTACTAAGCAAGGTCTCACGCGCCTTCATCAGAAGGCTGAACACCTCAGACCCACAGCACCCAGAGTCTCCCCACAACTGCCTCACAGCCACAACGCTCTTCTAGCTGCTGTCCACTGAACAGACTGACATCATGTAAAGCACGCAACTTAGGAACGAAGTCTGTGCACGTTCCGCATTAGTTTCTGCTCGTTTCCCTTTCAGTCAGAGGACAAACCTGTGGACTTTGGCAGGGGACATGCCACCGCACATTCCAAACCAAATCCTGGGCAAGAAAGTGATCAGCACGGAGGGACAGGCAGCTAGCTACCCACGACAGGGGCAACTTACATCATCGATATTTTGAATGTGAAGAGGGCTCGCAGAGTGGATAGTCATTTTGGACGAGCCAGGATCCATAGCATACTCCATCAGCAGCAAGTCTCCTTTGAATGGTACAAATTCTAAAACAGCCAAGAAAGGTAGAAGTCTAAGCCTTATTGCACTGTGGCCACATCCCATTTCCTAAGGCCCTTTGTCACTGCGATCGCTGACCTACATTTCCTGCGGGTAAAGTGACTTTTCCAAAGACTTAGACAGTTCAAATAGCTTCCTACAGGAAGGAAAGCAGGAAGCCCTTTAAACACTGGTTCTTCTACAATGATGTACTTGTCAGGCATTGATAATGACATGAGTGTGCCTCAGGGTGGAAGCTACGGCTAGGAGCACTGGATTTCCCCTCAAGTGGTCACACTAGTGTCACCTTTGAGGATGCAGCCCGGTACACAGGAGGATCACAGGCTGGAACCTTGGTACCTAAGCTAGGGACAAAACATGAGAACCCATCTGTTGAGTGTTCTGGAAGGAGGACACAGAGAGGAAGAGACCTGTCTTCACCTTTAGTGTGAGGTGATGGAGGTATTTTCAAGACAAATCTCTTATACGTGTGTGATGCTATCATGGATCAGATGTTGACTGTATCTGATGCAGTGGCACCAAGACTATGGTCTTAACATTCAGAAGGGCAAGGGAGGGGTCTCCTAGTCTCATGAGCAATTCTCAGGTACGTAGTGAGCTGCAGGTAACTTTGAGGAACCCTATGTGGCAAAGCAAATATTAAAAGCAAAACAGCCAAAGAAATCAAACGAGTAGTGAAAAATCACATGGACACACAATGGTGCACTCACAGGGGACAGGATCTCTAGGCCATGTTTAAAATATTGCCCTTCCCCTTTTTAGTGTACTCAAGGGCACTTCCCACACTCTCAAGAACTTATAACCAGGCCTATATGCCCTGCCCTATGTTCTTAAAGCTATACACCCCACCTCCGTTAAATAGGTGTTTGGGGAAAGAAGTGTCTTTGCTGATGTAGATGCTGTCGTGTGTTACAGAAGTGACGCATCTAATACAAAGCCTTCTATCAACTTTGGAAGGCTCCATACTCTCGACAGGATCAGTCATAGCTTTCACCTATAAGAGAAGGAAACAGTTGTTGCAGGTAAAATTACAATTACAGACAGTAGTTTGTACGAAGGAGTCGCCATCAACAATACACCATTTTAGTGGGGTAACCTAACACAGTTGTAAGGTTACAAAAAATTTTGTAAGGCTACTTTCAGGACACAGTCCTGTGTCAGAGAAAATGGACTTTATTATTCATGCCAAAACAGCCCTCCTGCTGCAGAAATCTTTTAAACGACTCTTTTCAAACCTAGAACCAACGTTTCCTATTCAAGATACACTATGTTCCCGAGATGATGGCATCAATTGTCCGTGCTTGCTCCGTGGATTGCTGACTGCCTTGCAGATGATAAGCTCACACCTATGTTAACCGCACTCACAAACTTCCCTTCTGACCTTAGGAATACAGTGCTCTTGCTTCCTGGCAACTCAAAATTCAACAGTGTAAAAGACATTTAAGCCCGGCAGTGGTGGCGCATGACTTTAATCCCAGCACCCGTGAGACAGAGCCAGGTGGATCGCTGTGAGTTCAAGGCCAGCCTGGTCTGCAAAGGGAGTTCCAGGACGGCCAAGGCTAACACAGAGAAACCCTGTCTTGGAAAACAAAAAAGACACGTAAAAAACCTACTTCTGGACAAGTTGTGGTCATGGGCTGTCACTCAAATTAGAGAGCAGTTTTGCACATTTACCCAGGGAGAAATTGTTAGACTGAGTGACACTGGGCGGGGTGACAGAAAGACCCATCTGGAAACATCTGTGGGTATATGCATAACAGTTAGAGAGCTGCATTCTTCATCACAATAACACTCTGTCACATAAAACTTAAATTAACATCTAAAGCAGAAAATTTACCGAGAGTCACTTATTAAAACAGGTCTTATATTGTAGCCATGGCTGGCCTGAACTTAGTGTGTAAACCAGTCAGGCCTTGAACTCACAGAAATTCTATATGGCCCTGCCTCCCAGTGCTGTAATTAAAGGCATGTACCATGATGTCAATCATGAGCTGATTGTAACTTAACAATTATTGCTATAACCAAGAGTTAGACGCAAAGGGTATGCTTACAGTATAGGAAAGTTGTATGTAGAAACAAGAAAAAAAGGATATTGGTTAAAACAATAGATTACATCACGCTTTTCATAAAAAGAGCTTTCTTTCCAATGTAGAAAGGTTTAATATTGGTCCAATGAATGAAAAGTGCAAAATTCATAGAAGAGAAATAGTGTCTTACTAAAAATGGAAGTTGCAGGATTATATGAGGTCACATAACTGTCATCATTCAGCACGTTTAAATACTAAAGAGATCTGGAACAAAGCTTTAGGATCAGAAAAAAAATGATGCTGCAATCACATATTAGACCAAGCCCATTAAACTCATTCTTCACTAGTGGTCGTCTTAATCCAAGAGAGAAATCAAAATCCTACTAGGTTAGAGACCCTGGGTAAACTCAGTGTTACCTTAATAGCTTTCAGCGTTCTAGTTACGTCTTCATCCTCCACAAGAGCAATGACATTCATTCCAACATTTAGTGGAATGTTGCCACACACCACTCCGGAAGTGAAGAAAATATTTTCATTAATCCATCCATAATCAGTGTAGACGTGTGTCACGTTTCCTCGAATAGATTTATACATGGCATTATCTACAACACAGGTGAACAAAGGTCACACTGGCTCCTGTCAAATGCAAACACCCAGGACACGGTTCTACTCTGACCATCTGTACAGATATGAGCACATATCATCATGTCTCTGACCATAAGAAATAACCATGTCGCCGCCCTAAGCTTGTCATTGCTGAATGGCACCTTCACAGAAATTGTTTCAGCTGTGGGTGACCTGTCCCAGTCAGACTGTAAGTGCTGTGGTCACCATACCAGCTCAAGAAGCCTCTTTAACCCCCCACGATTACCAGTATATGCATGGCCTGCCTCAGCAGCAGCAAATGCGTAGCCATAGGTCTAGACTCTTCAGCATCCCTTCTAACAGAGCAGTAAAACATATGTGCAGATGTAAGCAGGTGAATCCAAATTTTCTTTTGTTCTTCATAAGCATAATGGGTGAGTAATGTTTGGGGATCTGGCTCCAGTATCCTGCTGGGACAACTGGCCACCTTCCTTCATGGTGCCCTCCTTATGACCCCGCCTCCTGCCTTAAATACTGATATAGTACTATATCAGCTGCTCTTGGGCACTCGGGGACACCCTCAAGCTGAGTAGCCACTGGGGAAAGCCACAGCACACCCCCCACCCCCGCCCCCGCCCTCACCTCCCGCTGTTCCCACCCAAGCACTTCATGGTAGAGGAGAGTCTTTCTGGGGAGTCTTCTTGAGTAGGGGATGAGGGGACTGACTCCCTGAGGAGTGATTACCTTGAGACCATGATTGCGGCTTTTCTAAGGATCTAGTTCTCCTTCGAAAGATGGATGAAATCCGACGCCGAAGTCTCTGCATACTGATATTGCCACCAGCCTGGGCAAAGCCCGAGGCTTACAGATGAGTCACCGGGCCTTCTTTGTGTTAATCTCAGGATCTGGGCCCTTTCCCCAGCCTCTGTAAGATGGAAAAGAAATATTATAGGGAAGCCCTCAGGAAAGCCAGGGAGAAGTACCTCTCTAGCAGTTGCCAGCTACCCTTTGAAGTCCGTTTCCAGGGAGAGCCCACCTTGTTCCCCTGCCCAGCCAATCAGAGGCAAGGGGCTTGCTTGCATCACAGCTATAGCCAATGAAAAGCACGGGACAGAGCCACTTGACTCCGCCCACCAATTGTGAGTGCACCAGTAGGAAAGTCTCTGGAAAAGCTGCTTGTACCTGTGGCCCTTGGGTACTCAGTTTAAATGTAACAGTGGCGGGTTCTCTTGTACGTTTTCCTCATAGGCTTGGGAGTTTGTCTTAGGAGGTATGGCAGAAACCCCTGCACTCCCCATTAAAAATCATCCTTGTTGATGGGCAGAAGCACTAGCGAAGAGGCTGGAGTAGTTAAAGTACTTGGTGTTCTTTGTGAGTGCCCGGGTTCAGTTCCCAGCAGCCACAAGACCACTCACAACCATCTAAATCTGCAGCTATATAGGTTCCAATGCCTGCTTCTGGCCTCTCTCACGAATAGGAATGCCATCCGTACACATAAATACAAGCAAAACACACATATACGGCTAGACATGGTGACTCAGGCCATCATTAATCCCAGCTCTCTGGGACAGAGGCAAGAGGATCTCTAAGAGTTCCAGGCCGGGCAAAGCTTCAGTCTCAAAAAACTGAATAGAGAGAGGAGGAGAGGAAGAGAAAGGAGAGAGGATGAGAAAGGACACAGGAGAGTGAGGAGAAGAGAAAGGAGAGAGAGAGAGAGAGAGAGAGAGAGAGAGAGAGAGAGAGAGAGAGAGAAGAGGAGAGAGCATACAGGAGGAGAGAGCAGAGGGGAGAGAGGAAGAGAAAGAGGACAGGGGAGGCAGAAGGAGAGAGCAGGAGAAAGAGGGGATAGAGCAGAGGGGATGAGAGGAGGGGGTGACAGACAGGAGAGAGGATACAGAGAGGAGAGAGGAGGAAGAGGTAGTGAAAAAAGAGAGGGAGAAGAGAGGAATAAAGGGAGAGAGGAAAAGACAAGAGAGGAGAGATAGGGAGAGAGGAAAGAGGGAGAGAGGAGAGATGGGGAGGAAGAGCAAGGAGAGAGCAGAGAGAGGAGTAAGAAGAAAGAAAGAGAGGAAGAAGAGAAGGGGATGTGGAAAAGAGAGGTGGAGAGAGAGGAGAAAGAAGGGAGAAAGGGGAGAGAGGAGAAAGGGGAGAGAGGAGGGGGAGAGGAGAGAAAGAAGAGGAGGCATAGGATGGAGAGAGAAGAGAGGAAAGATGTGATGAAGAGGGTGCAGAGAGGAGGAGGAGAAGAGAGAGGGAAGAGAGACAAGAGAGGGGAAGAGAAATGAGGAGAGGGAAAAGAGAGATGGGAGAAAGCAGAATGCGGAGAGAGAAGGGGAAGAGAGAGAAAAGAGAGGAAACAGACAGAGGAGAGAAGGGAAGAGAGAGGAGAGAGAGTAAGGAGAGAGGAGAGGAGAGGAGAGGAAGAGGAGAGAGTAGAGAGAGGGGAGAGGGGGAGAGAAAAGTGAGGAGAGGAGAGAGAGGCAGGAGAGAGGAGATGGAGAGAGAGGTGAGAGAGGGAAAGAGAGAGGGAGGGAGGGGAAGAGATAGCAGAGAGGGGGAGAGAGAGTATTGGGCAGACAGGAGAGAGGAGGGAGAGAGAAGAGAGAAGAGAGAGAGAGGAGAGAGAGAGAGAGAGAGAGAGAGAGAGAGAGAGAGAGAGAGGAGGAGGAGGAGAGAGGAGAGGAGAGAGACGTGCAAAGAGGGGTATGAGAGAGGACTAACAGAGGAGAGAGAGCTGAGAAAGTGAAAGAGAAAAGAGATAGACAGGATAGAGGAAAGAGGAGGGAGAGAGTGCAGTGTGTGTGTGTGTGTGTGTGTGTGAGAGAGAGAGAGAGAGAGAGAGAGAGAGAGAGAGAGAGAGAGAGAGAGAGAGAGAGAAGAAGAAGGAGGAGGAGGAGGAGGAGGAGGAGGAGGAAGAGGAGGAGGAGGAGAGAAGACCACAGAGGAAAAAAAGAGGGAGAGAGGAGAGATGAAGAAAGAAGAGAGAAGAAGAGAAAGTGAGAGTGGGAGAGAGAAGGGATGGATGGAGGAGAGAGGAGGGAGGAAAATGGAGAGAGCAAACAAGAGAGGAGAGAGAGAGAGACAGAGAGAGACAGAGAGAGACAGAGAGAGAGAGAGAGAGAGAGAGAGAGACAGAGAGAGACAGAGAGAGACAGAGAGAGACAGAGAGAGACAGAGAGAGAGAGGAGAGAGTGAGTAGCGAGATGATAGGGAGGGTAGATGCCACACCAGCTCCAGTAGATTCTATGTGACAAGTTCCACAGACTGAGGAGTTCAATAGAAGGAGGTCTCCTGAAAATGGTTTTGGAACTCTTGGCTGGAGAAAACATATTGAGGCATAATTCTCACGGCAATTCATCTATTCTATTCCTCTTCTTATCCATGAGATGTTCCTGATAGCCTAGGCTGAGATTTTAAGCGAGAAATTGTATAAGAGACCATCTCTTGAGATGGAGTCACTAGCCATGACCTTATCTCCAGGAGAACCAGCACTTCACTTTATAAATCATTTATAAAATTACAAAACAGTATTATGATTGATAAAAACTTTCCCACCAACCAAATTTCATACAGTTATACGTGTGTTGTTGGAAGTGGGCTTTAGTATATGGTTAAGAGAGCCTTAAATAAAAAAATTAAAATAGTTTAAAATCATACCTTGAAGATTCATAGTAGTATAGGTTAGACACTACTGACCCTAAGAATTTTTAACCTGCTCTTGGAATTTTGCCATTCGCCTTGAATAATTTTGTACTTTCCTGTGCCAAATAACCATGATGTTATCTGTCCTATCTGTGATTGCTTCACTACACACATCTTCTGTGTTCTATTTGTGATTGCTTCACTGAACACATCTTCCAAGAGTTGTAATGCTTGTTTCATTGTGTATAAAAATCCTTGCTCAAGAGCTGCAAGAATATACTCAGATTCAAACTGCTTCTGTATTTTTTTTTCTGTTTGTCATCATTGAATCCTTACCCACCTAACCTTCGGGGACTCTTGTCCCAGGGACCTCCACACCCAGCTGGGGTGTGGCAGGCAGGGACAGAGGAGGAAGAGAAAGGAGAGAGCAAGAGACAGGAGAGGAGGAGATGGAAGAGAGATGAGGGAGAGAGGAGAGGAGAGAGAGAGGCTGGGGAGAGATGAAGGAGAGGAGGAGAGAGTGAGAGGAGAGAGAGGAGTAAGAGAGAGACAGAGAGGAGGGAGGGAGGGAGAGAGAAGAGGGAGATGAAGCAGAGGGGAGAGAGTAAGGAGAGAGGATAAAGAGAGAAGAGAGGAGAGGGGATAAAGGCAGGAGAGAGAAGACAGAAGAAGGGGAGAGGAGGGAAAAGGGGGTGAGGAAAGAAAAGAGAAAAAAGAAAGAAAGTAGAGAGAGAGTAGAGAGGCCAGAGAGGGGGGAGACAGGTGAGAGAGAGGGGAAGGGAGGGAGGGGGAGAGCAAGAGGAGAGGGGGGAAGAAAGAAAGAGGAGAAGAGAGGAGGGAGAGAGGGAAAAGAGAGGTGGAGAAGGGGAAAGGGAATAGAAAATCGAAGTGATAGGAAAGAAATGAAAGAAGAGGGAGAGAATCGAGAGAGAGAGAGAGAGAGAGAGAGAGAGAGAGAGAGAGAGGAAGAGAGAGTGGAGGGAGGAGGGAGCGACTAGAGAGAGAGAGAGAGGACAAAGAAGGGGGAGTGAGATAAGAGAGAAATGATAGAGGAGCGAGAGAGAAGAGAGGGGTAAAGAGAGAGAGGGAGAAGGAGAGAGAGAAGGGAGAGAAAGGCAAGAGGTGAGAGAACAAAAAGAGGGGGGAGAGAGAGATGAGATATGGGGGATAGAGGAAAGGGGAGAGAGAGAAGAAGGGGGAAAGAGAGGAAAATGGAAAGAGAAACAGAGAGAAGAGAAGGAGAGGGAGAGAGAGGAAGGTGGACATAGTGGTGCATGCTTCCCAGTACTCTTGGTGGCAGAGGATCTCTGTGAGTTTGAGGCCAGCCTGGTCCACATAGTGATTCCAGGACAGCCAAGGGCTACCTGTCTCCCAAAATTGAAAAAGTGTTTGATTGTTTGTTTGTTTGTTTGTTTGTAGTGTGTGTGTGTTGTAATATAAAAATTTGAGGATATCATTCCTATTTTTTAATGCACATTTGTCTTCTGGTGTCAGGTTTCCTGGAGTTACAGAAAGTTTTGAGCTGCCTTGGGGGCACTGGAAATTGAAACCAGATCCTCAGGAATAACAGTCAGTGTTCTTAAGCACTGAGCCATCTCTCCACTTCCTAGTATTTCTATTTCATAATAAGACATTGTTTATACTTTGCACTAAAATTCTATTTGAGTTGCAGTGTTAGCAGGTGGAGGCCAAAATTAACATCGAGATTATACCAGTTTTATCATCCAGTGGCAGCCCTACAATAAGTATTAATTGTGGAATTGCTGATAATATTTCTACCACTCACAACAACTTGCCTCATTATTTTAGGACATTTTTATTGTTATTGTTATTGTTATTATTATTATTATAGCATTATTTGGCAAATATTTGGAAGAAAGTCCACAGAACAAATACCATCCCTTGCACTTGCATTTGTTGTTTGATTGTATTACTTGTTCATTTTTTGTCAATTTTCATAAGGACTATTCACATTCATTGGGTCTTTTAAAAACATTTGTAAATATTTAATTTGGATTTTTGTTCCCATCTTTAATATTTCTGCTTTGCATGCTTTTTGGACAGTTTTCTTTTCTTTTTTTTCTTACCAAAGGTGAGGCAGAGAGTCTGGAGGGGTGCCCTCTGTTTTATTTGTCACCCTTGCAAGCATCCATCCTTCCCAAAGATTGAAGATTTCAAGAAGTGGTCTTAAGAGTGAAATCTGTGGAAGCTAGGTTTGTGGTAGCCTGGATTTGAAAGTTCCTTCAAAGGCGTAGTTACACCCTACACAGATCCATAGCAATTATGCATGGATGGGAATTGTACAAAGGATGAAGGAATGAGATGTAAACAAAAAGCAGGCTTGCTTGCTTCACAGAAGTCCTCCAAGTGGAGACCTTTGGTACTGAAAGTGATGGCCGCCCCTACAGGCCAAGTACAGTATCAAGATTGCAGCTGGACTTCCACCTATCCACATCTCTGTTCCGTTGGGCAGGTACAGGGAGCCAGAACTGCCAGAGCTACTAGTAGATGCTACCGACAGGCCACTGTGCTTAGGTAGTGCTCTGCCTACGGCCTTGTAAGTAGAACAGATTTCAGAAATTCCATTTTCTGGAAATGCATGGCAGTTTTATTCACAATGGGACTGACAGCAATTTGTTCCTATCAGGGTTCTGAAGTCAAATCCAAGTTAAGTAGAAATTCCAAGAACATGTGCGTCAAAGCACTCTCATTTAAGAGGTGGTTCTACGACCACCACCGACCGACAATTGCCATGGATTTCATCCTCATCATGGCCAATTGTCAGACAAGCTCTTAGAGTTGAGCTTTCTCCCTCTGGCTGTGGCCTTTTTCTTTTTCTCAGAAAGAGATTACTAGGGGAAAATTCTCACTTTTGTGGGGTCCATTATTTCAGTGTTCTGAGAGTAAGATTGAGAGACACAAGTATATCTTTATGCTGTCTTCAATTCTGTCAGTCCTGTTACATATTTAGCTTAGAAATACAGTAAGATTAGTCACTGGAACATGGATGTGATATAAACTCAAGAAAATAAGGACAACATCCTCGATTAATGCCTATGTATTTCTCACCCATGTCTAAATGTCATAGTGTATATAATAAGCATACAAATTATTATATACCAGATATTACTTAACAAAAAATAAACATCTGGAACATTGGCATGTGTCACAGCTGTTAAACGGAGAAAATACAGTATTCAACAAACAATGATGGGACATAGGACGTGAAGGTTAAAAGTGATTGAATATCTGGTAACAGACACAAAAATTAAGTCAAGATGAATAAAGACAAAAATATAAAGCATAGGCTGGAGAGATAGCTCAGAGGTTAAGAGTACTAACTGCTCTTCCAGAGGTCACGAGTTCAATTCCCAGCAACCACATGGTGGCTCACAGCCATCCATAATGAGATCTGGTGCCCTCTTCTGGCGCACAGGTGTATGTGCAGGCAGAATAATGCATAGATAATAATCTTTTAAAAATATAAAACAAACCTTTATAGTTTTAATTTTTAAATTATATCTTACGTGTATGGGTATTTTGCCTGTATGTATTTATGTGTACCACATGCGTGCCTGGTGTCTGGAGAGACCAGAAGAGGGCATCAGCTCTCTAGGTCTTATAGTATAGTGGAATAATTTTATGACTATTCACAGTAATTGTAGTTTTCTCTAAAGCACATAGAAGCGAATACTCACTCAGCATACATAGCTACTAATTGCCTGATAATGTAATTCAGTGATAGAGTGCTCTGTGAAAGCTAGGATTTTGATCTTCAGTGGTGAAAAAAAAACCTCAGAGAAGAGCTAGAGAGATGGCTCTTTTGGTAAAGTACTTTCCTTGTAGGCATATGAACTTAAGGTGGGGGTCCAAGATCCAGTGGAAAAATTCAGGCTGGGTCCTTAGCCCCCTGCACATATGTAGCGGATACTCAGCTTGGTGTTCATGTGGATCCCCCAGCAATTGGAGTAGGGGCCCTGTCTGGCTCTGATGCCTGCCTTTAGATCTCACTTCCCTAGCTGGGCTGCTTTGTCTGGCCTCAGTAGGAGAGGATGTGCTTAGTCCTGCTGTGACGTGAGGTACCAGGGTGTGTTGGTACCCATGGGGGACCTCCCCCTTCTCTGAGGAGGGGATGGAAGAGTTGGGGGAGAGATGTGTGAGGGGAGGAATTGGAGGAGAGAGGATGGGCTGCAATCAGGATGTAAAGTGAATAAATAAATTAATAAACAGAAAAAAATCAGGCTGGCAGCCCAGTGCTGGGTAGGCAGAGATCTACCTTTGTAGATAAGTAGATCCCTGGAGCCAGGTTAGTAGAATTGGTGAGCTGCAGGTTCTGTGACAGACCTTGTCTCACTATTTAAGTCAAGGGTGAGGATATACATGCCATCCACCTACACACACACACACACACACACACACACACACACACACACACACATACACATATGTATACACACAAATATACACAGGAACATGTGGGCACCACATACACATCATTCAAAATTATTATTATTTTGGTTTTTATCAAGACAGGATTTCACTGTGTATCTCTAGTTGTCTTATAACTCACTTTGTAGACCAGGCTGGCCCAAAACTCAGAGATTCACCTGTGATTGCCTCCCAAGTGCTGGGAAGAAATGTGTGTGCCACCACCACCTTACTTCAGAATTATTTTTTTTATGTAGGGGGACGGGGTTGGGGGGGGGGAGTCCCTTGTTTCTTGTTAGGATATTTCAAAATCTTCAGGATGTCATTTTTCCTTACTCAGTTTATAAGATTAAAGAAATCCCTATTAAAAATATGTCAGGTATTTTCTGGAGACGGGTAAGGTTACTAGAAGGGTCATTTAAAAATTATTTCTGGGGCTGGTGGCATGGCTCAGTGGTTAAGAGCAGTAGCTTCTCTTTTAGAGGTCCTGGTTCAATTTCCAGCAACCACATGTGGCTTACAGCCACCTATAAAGGGATCTGATGTTCTCTTCTGACATGAAGGTATACATGCAGACAAAAACCTCACACATTAAAAAAATAATATACATACATAAATGTTTAAAATTATTTTTTGAGATTATACTATAATTACATAACTTCCTTGTTCCTTTTCCTCCCACCAAATGCCAAATGGTCCCATAGATCCTTCTTTGCTATTTTTCAAAATTGTAGCTTTTTTTTTTTAATGCACAAGTAAGTAGGAAAAGACTGAAAACAAACAGTTGCTTTTGGAAGAAATGCTCTAGCACACATAAAGTACATAAAAGTCTGGTCTGGAAAAAAATGACTCAGTTGTTAAGAGCACTTACTGTTCTTGTAGAGAATCCAGATTCGAATCCCAATTTATGCACAACTACAGTTTCAGAGGATAAGTGCTTTCTTCTGGCCTCTATGGGCAACCGGAGTGAGACTCTTGTAATTAATCCCAGCATAGAAAGGTGGCAACAGGAGGAACAGAAGTTGTAGGATATCTGTTGTTCTGTTCTGATCTTTGAGGGCAGCAGTGCATACGTACACGGAGGAAAAAGCCCATACACATTAGCGTTTTTTAAAAATGCATACAAGAGCTGCTACAGTTGAAATAAAGTAGCGGTGTTCTTCGTGCTTCATATTTTACACATTTTCTTTTTCAATTTTAAGTCCAAAATGGATTATAACGCTAGACACTGGAAACTGTCCTAAAGTCCGGAAGACTTCCAACTTCCGGAAAATTCCCTCACCACTCTTAACCCGTATGCCGTCCAATGGGACGGAGCTTAGTAGTCCAAGTACGCATGTGCAAGACATATTCAACCAATCAGCGGCGTCCCTGTGTGAGACCGGCTTTTCTCCCGCTCAAATCGCAACAGGTCTTCAGAGGCCTCCAGGCTGGGTCCACGGCGGAGCCGCTTTAACTGTTGAGGAGCTGAGTGCCAGAAGGAAGGTGCTGTTGTGAAGGTGTTCACTTGTGCGATGACCAGTAAATACGATGGGGATTGGTGGAGGATTAGTTGAGGCGTGAAAGGGGGGAGCATCTGGAGTCCAGGCGGCCACAGTGTGAGGAAAACCCTCCAGTGGCTTTTGCCGTGCCCTCTGAGAGGAAAATGGAGGACGATTACCTCAGGATTGGACAGGGGGTGGGGGAAAATGGAGTTGGAGTACCTCTCCGAAGCAGAGGATTTGACAGGGGCGGAGCTTAGAGGATTGGAGGACACAATCTTGGGGCCCGGGGATAGGATTAGAGATGTGGCGGCAGGATCTGGGTTGGGGTGGAAGGGTGCAGGGATTCATAGGTGAGGAGTCTTTGGGGACGGTGTGCTTCTCCTGTGTAGTGCCTATAATTTGTTTGAAACATATAAGTTAAAAAAAAAAAGAAGAAGAAGAAGAAGAAGCCGCCAGGCGTGGTGCCGCATGCCTTTAATCTCAGCATTCGGGAGGCAGAGGCAGGCGGATCCCTTTGAGTTCCAGGCCAGCCTGGTCTACAGAGCAAGTACAGACCAGCCAAGGCTACGCAGAGAAACCCTGTCTCGGGGGAAAAAAAGGAAGGAAGGAAGAAAACAAAATTGAGAGAAGGACATGTTGAATGGGGGTTCATGGAGGAGATGGGAAATGATGTATAGGTCACATTTCATTGAGTATGAAAATGAAATTCGCAATGATAAAGAAAATTTTAAATATAAATGTTAAAAAGAGAAAACATGTAATCTTTCATTGAACTCAGATAATTATTTGATTTTTAACAATTTAAATTTAATTGTTTATTTAAATGATACCTTTGGATTCAGATGACTTAAAAGACTTTCTTTTTGATTTTTTTCTTCTTTCTTCTTTTTTCTTTTTTCTTTTTTCTTAAAATAAGTAAACATCTGAGTGTTTACCAATAAAATAAAGATGTTAGGAAGGATGACAGTACCAAAGGAGGAGCGCTTAGTCCTTTTTGACTTTGATGACGAAGAAGATGACATGAGTGCTTCAGAGAAGGCGCTTTCTGAAGGTACAGCTTAGCAAATTTTGGACATTGATTGTGCCCTGTAGTTAATTTGGTTTCTAGCAAGTCACCTGAAATGGAATAAAGCTTTGTCAAAGGTTTTCATATACTTCGTTTCTAATTTTATCTGTAAATTCCTGTACCAGAGTTTTAGCAGTATTTATAGCTTCTCTTGGCACTTAGTCCAAAATAATAACTTATTATGATTTTTACCCCAGGAAGACTTGAATATTGTTCCTATAAAATCTTGGCAAATTGTGAATTGATTTCACAAAACCTGCAAAGAAATTATTTCATTTCTATGGCTGCTTCAAAAATTTAAAAGGGCAAAACTTCCAGAGAAATGCAAATCAAGATGTTTTACTAGTATAGCATAGTTAATTTCAAATATGATTTTATTTTTATTGTCAATACAGAAAAGAGGGCAGTGTTTGACAAGGATAAGAAGAAATGGCCTTCTGTAGAAGCAGATGAAAATATAAGGTAATGTTTTCAATTTTTTTTGCCAGTTCAGTAGAATACTTCAAAAGTAGTGCCACCTGTTACCCCTTCACTAGAGAGGTGGATGCCGGAAGATGAGGGATTCAAGGTCATCGTCAGGTATATAGCTAGTCCGTTCCTGGGATCCTTGAGGTCTTGCAACTGCAAACACATAGTAACTATGACCATACAATCCCCCCATCTCTCTCTCCCTCTCCACCCCTGCCTCTCTCTCTCACACACACAAAGGACAAAAAACATAAAAATAATAAGAGGACAAGTTGGGAAAAAGGGTGGTCTTAGCAAGAGTGGGAGAGGGATAAAAAAAATTAATGGGGGTATACATGTATGCATTGTCCAAAATAAAAAAATAATAAAAGTTTACTTTGGTTGTTTAACAAATATTTTTATATGTTACATTGCATATGGCATTTTCCCAAACTAAACATTATATATTATAAATAATTAAAAGGAAATTTTTGTATTAAGGTTTTGTGCTAGTCAAATGCTCTACCACTGAACTATATTTCCAGCTTTAATTTTTATTATAATTTCTTCACAGAAATGAAATACACAGTATGTTGCATAAATTTGGAGGTATGTTTTTGGAGATATTTATGTTAACAGAACATTGTTTAAAACCCTACATTAATTTCTGTAAAAGGAAATGTTAATCAGTGTTCTACATAACTGTCATTTAATGCCTTCTTACCACAGCATTTTACACAAATTTTAAAAACATAACTTTTCTATCATTAAAAAAAGTAAAAATGACACTTCTTAGACCTGTGAGACTGAAATAGAATTTTAGAAGAAAAAAAAAACCAGATGGGCAAAGTTTTACAATTCTTTCTGTTCACAGACTAAGTGATAGTGCACCCAAGTGTTTCTGTTCATCAGCTTTCACTCACCAATTTATCTTTGCTTCTCTGTGGAGGAAAGCGTGTTTGTTAAGATGTCTTTTCTTTTTAATTGTGTGTCTCTCTGTGGGAGTGGGGTGGTGTGTGTATGCACCCGGAAGTGCAAGTGCCTGCAGACATCAGAAGATGGTGTCCTTTATTTCTTGGATGTTTTGTGTCAGGAATTTTCCAGATTTGGCATTTTCTTTAATGGTTGCTTCAAGAGCTGTGATTGTATCTAGACCTGAGATTCGTTCTTCCATCTCTTGGATTCTGTTAGAAAAGTTCACCTCTGTGTTGCTCGCCTTCTTCTCTGAGGTCTCACGTTTTCGTTTTTCTTCTGTCTGTGTGTTTATCATTGAATCTATTTTCATCTTCAGATCTTGAACTGATTTTTTGATTTCTTTCATCTGATTGTTTGTATATTCCTGAGTTTCTTCCATTGCCTCTTTATAGGTCTTCAGATCTCTGCATCTGGAGCTCATAATTTCAGGGAGACTAAATGGCCAAGGAATCCAAGGGGTCTGTCTATCTTTACCCCTAAGTACTGTGATTAACAACACATAATAT
The DNA here is from genome assembly GCF_964271855.1 of Acomys minous. Taxonomy (NCBI): domain Eukaryota; kingdom Metazoa; phylum Chordata; class Mammalia; order Rodentia; family Muridae; genus Acomys; species Acomys minous. The sequence continues at coordinate 20,584,063 of NC_140488.1, read as the reverse complement.
TACACCTGGCTTTTATGTGGATGGTGGGAATTCAAACTCAGGGCCTCATGCTTGGCACAACAATCATTTTAAACATTGAGCCATCTCCCCAGACCAAACTTATTTTTTCATCGTTGATCTTTTGCCTCTTTTTGTAAAATATATGTTTAAAATTATTATTGGCCCTATTTTATACAAATATCTTATGATTTTATTTAAAGATAACTTGGATTTTTGTTTGTTTTTTGGAGACATGGTTTTTCTCTGTGTAGCCTTGGCTGTCCTGGAATTCACTCTGTAGATCAGGCTGGTCTGAAACTCATAGAGATCTGCCTGCCTCTACCTCCCTAAAACTGGGATTAAAGGCATGTGCCAAATTCTAATTTTTAAAAATCTAAAACAGCTGACAATTTTATTTTCAAATTTCACAATATAAGTGAAAACTGTACTTTTTTTTTAATATCACTTCTCCTCTCCAAAACTACTCTGTTGGGAAGGGAGAAGTTTTCTTGTCATACACTAGAAAAATTCAGGCTCAGCACCATGATCTCCTGGTGAAACAGAGTAAGAAATACAAAACTGTTAAAGGGCCTTTCTGCTCTTACCTGTCTGGCTGAGTCATGCCAGGCTGAATGGGTACCATCATAGGGCAAGCAGGAGGTCTCATCATTGGAGGCCCAGGCACCATGGGCATGTGGCCTCCCATGGGTGGCCTCATTCCAGGAGCAACACCCCACAGGCATCGTCCCACAAGGAGGAGGGCCCATCATTGGCATCACGGGAGGGCCTTCCATGTGGGGTGCAAGCATCATGCCAGGATGAGGAGAACCCAGGAGACTGGGGGGAGGGGGGATCATGGCCCCGGCAGGAGGAGGAGCAGAGAATGGAGCTGGAGGTATCTTGTTGAAATGCAGCAGGTGTTTTGTCAACCAGGCTCTGAGCCTGCTCCTCCATCCACTTCTGGTACTAGTCTTTCACATTCTTTTTGTGTTTCTTACCACTGCAGTGTGTCTTCCTCACAGATGGAGAAGCATGAGTAAGATACATATCACAGTAGTCACAATAAAATTTAGGCATGTTCCTCCGCAAGCCGTTGGCTACCCAGTTACGCTCAGATTCTAATTTTTAAGAAAGTACTTTTGTGTATTTTAAAGCTTGAGTTCTAAGATTGTAATTTGAGGATCATTTCTACAGTTAAAGCTTGAGTTCTAACCACAGTTCAGAAGCTCACTATATCATTTCAGTTGGACAGTACATTTTGAATTTAGAAATATTCCTTTTTTGGTAAAGTGTTTGTTTGTGAAGCACTTAATAGATACCCTGACCCCTTGTTTTTCTCCTGTTTTTTTTTTTAAATTATCATGTCTTAATCTTTAAAATATCTTCAGTTAGGAAAATCAGAACTGAAGTGAGGTTGGTCATTTCGCATCTAAAATATATATGTCCAAAAATATTTCAGATATCAAAGTTTTGTCTACTTTATTTTTTTTTTATTTTCATTGACTTCACTGGTTGTACATCTTAGTCTGAAAATGCAAATTCTAAGTGCTCTAAAATATGAAACGTTTTGGATGTTTTTGCTTTTTCAAGACACAGCTTCTTTGAGTAGCCCTGGCTGCACTGGAACGTTGAGAGGATGTCTTCTGTGTTGTATGAATATATTGCCTGCCCATTAAAAAATACCTATGACCAATAGGATAAGTAGAATAGAAGGTGGGACATCTGACAGGCAGAAAGGATTCTGAGATAGAGCAGGTGGGAGATTTGTCTGGGAAGATTTGAAGAGGACAGATGCAAAATATAGATTAATAAAATGGGTCCTTTTATGATCTAGTCAGAGAAGAGCCTAGCTATAAGGCCTAGGTATTTGTAAATATATATTTTGAGTCTCATGAGTCATTTATTATTCTAGGAGCTTAGAGCTGGGAGGAAAAACCATCACAATGTTGGAACTCACCTTGTAGACCAGGCTGGCCTTAAACTCACAGAGATCCATGTGCCTCTGCCTATTGAGTGCTGGGACTACAGGCATACACCACCACCACCACCCAGTAAACATATGAAACTTTTCACGCACCATGTTGGTGTTATATTTCAATTTAATTTTTAAGTATCATTAATAAAGTTTAATAATATTTAGCCATACTTATAAATATTTGAATATTTAAGAACAATTAAAGTTTTTAATATTAATTTTTATGTTCAATATAGATGACATTTACAATTCTTTTCTTGAGAAGAGGAGAAAAGCGCAAATATACTCTGAAACTGTTGCCACAAAGAGTAGCTACAAAATTAAACAAATTTGGAAAAATGAACAACGGAAAATGTAAGTTTTCTGGTATTTTTAGAGCCATGTTTACATGATTTCTGAGTATATGTTGGTATAAAATACTTAGGAAAATATCAACTGTACATTGGAATCACAAGTGAAAATGTTTCATTTGATTTTTCTATAAGCAAGCAATACTATAATCCCAGACAATCATAGAGCTGACATATATTTCTTGGAAGTCAGTGAAGATTTCATTTTCTTCCTTCCAAATAACAGTTGAGAGTTATTATTTTAAAAGTAATTCATGTTCACTCAGGAAAGATATTAACTGAGGAAATGGTAGATGCCATATAAACTATTAAATGTCTTTTAGGGTATGGATAGTACAGAAAAGAGTTAATTATATATCATAAATAATTTGTATATTTTAGCTGATTTAAATATTCTGTGTACTATTAAATCTTGGTTGTGCCAAAGGACTTAGAAATAATTTACTTTTTAATTAGAACTTCTAAAAAATGAAAAATTAGTTAGAGATGAAATAAATTTTCCTGAGAAATGTGATATATATATAATTAATTAATATATAGAAATATAATATATAAAATATATACATTAAAATATATTTTCTGAGAAATGTGCTATATATACACACATATTTTTATGTCACATTTCTCAGGAAAATAATATACATGTTATATGTACATATTATACCCTTTTATTATATATAATATATATACATATTTGGTTTAAGAGGCAAACCATATGAGAAGACTTTTCTTTTAGCAAAGAAAAAAGTACTTCTATAATCTACATAAATGCAATTTCAGGGGTTAAGGATTCAGCTCAGTGGTAGAGTGCTTGCCTAGCAAGGACCAGGCCCTGGGTGCAGTCCTTAGCTCTAGAATAGAAAAAGAAGAAAAGTAACATTAAATAAGTCTAATTTTATTTCTTGTGTTCTCATCAGAATATTTAAACCAATTTCCTTCTTTTTCGTAGAATAAACTATGTCAACTCACTTAGTTTTGATTTTTTATATTGATATAAAATGAAAGCATTTATTCTTATGTTTTACAGGCTAATGGTTAAGAATAATTATTACAAGCAGTTTATGGATCTGATTAAGCAATGGAAAATGGATAAGCAGAGATATGAAACACGGCAAGAAAACCTAATTGTTGGTATCACAATTCGCTTTATAGTTAATCTCTTATAACAAAATCTCAAATAGGAATAAAAATGTTTGCCTTATATTAGGCCTGTGGACCTAAATCAAGGTATACTATCCATTGTTGAGTGTGTTCTTGTCCTGCTAAACCAGTCACAACTACGGAAGCAGAGGCACATGTCATACTCACAAAATCCACTGGGTTCTTATATTAATTGGGAGGCTTGTAATTTCAAACAAAAAAACTTTTTAAAGAATAAAGGGGAGTTACTTCTTGCTATGAAATAAATCATGGGTATGTTAGTTTTAGATACAGTTGAATGGGAAAAGGGAAATATTACTTAGGTAGTATCTTCTAGACTGCTACAAGTTCTTATTGGTGTTGCTAAGATAATTCTTTCAATCATGTGGTTACTAAAACTTTAGAAAATGCAATGGGCTGAGACAAGATTTTTCACTACTGCTGGTAGAAAACCCTATAGACAACATCCCTGAATTGTCATTTGTTCATTCCTGAACAAGACAGTAGTAAGAATCTGGTTTGGTTTAGCTTTTCCTTCCTTTATTTATTCCCTCCTCTTATTAACTCTTAGCTTTATTTCTGGCCTTCGTTTCTTTACTTCTTTTTTTCCTCTTTCTCTTTTTTCCCCGTCTTTATCCCTTTCTCCTGCTGCATCACACCACCGTTCCATGGCCCACCCCCCTTTCTTATAACTTGAAACTGAAGCCAGGTCCTTTTGCAAACTAATAAAAGCACACCAATGCTAAACTACAAAGCCAGCCCAGAAAATGGTTTGCTCTTTTTTTTAACCCATTTTTATTTTTTATTATTATTATTTTTATTTTATTAATTTATTCATATTACATCTCAATGGTTATCCCATCCCCTGTATCCTCCCATTCCTCCCTCCCTCCCATTTTCCCCTTACTCCCCTCCCCTGTGACTGTGACTGAGGGGGACTTCCTCCACCTGTATATGCTCATAGGGTATGAAGTCTCTTCTTGGTAGCCTGCTGTCCTTCCTCTGAGTGCCACCAGGCCTCCCCATCTAGGGGACGTGGTCAAATATGAGGCACCAGAGTTCGTGTGAAAGTCAGTCCCCACTCTCCACTCTACTGTGGAGACTGTTCTGTCCACTGGCTAGATCTGGGTAGGGGTTCAAAGTTTACTGCACATATTGTCCTTGGTTGGTGCCATAGTTTGAGAAGGACCCCTGGGCCCAGATCCGCCTATCATAATGTTCTACTTGTAGGTTTCTAGGATCCTCTGGATCCTTCAACTTTGCCATTCTCCCATGCTTCTCTCATCTAGAGTCCCAATAGGATGTCCTCCCCTCTGTCCAAGGGGCATGTCCCAAGAAAGTCTTCACTAACCAGAAAATGGTTTACTCTTAAAAGTCCAGATGTCCAGACCTGTAGTACAACTCAAGCCCCACTCACGTATTGCATTAGTTACTCTGTATTTTCTTCTTTCATTTCTTATAATAAAATTTTTTTAATTTAAGATCTGAAGGAACCGATCAATATCAATTAATTTTGGAGTTTGTAGGTCAGCAAAGTCTTGGAAATGTTCACTTTGAGGTATGCAGGAAAGTTCTGTAGGAAGATGTTGAATAGGCCACTGGTATGTGAGTCCAAGGATTCAGGAGAGAAGTCTGCACTAAAGGTACAAGGCTGATATTTCTCACCTGTTTTAAACCATAAAAAGGGAGTGATTAGGAATGTAAATGGGAAGTCTGAGGGGGCAGACCATTAGAGGACTTCAGTATTTAGAGACTGAAAGGAAACTAGTAAAGGAGACAGAGAATAGCCTGGTTAGTAGAAAGTAAGGTACCCCAAGTAAAGGAAGTATGTATAAAGAAAAGACTGCTAACTGGGCTATACACCTCTTATAGACCAAGTAAGCTAGATTTGACAATAGGAAGTCATTGGTGTGGTGAATAGAATAATTTGGTTGAAAAAGTGAGTACAAAACTAATTAGAGCCATGTGTTTTGGCACACAGCTTGAGTTCCAACACTTGCAAGGCTAAGGCAGGTAGATCTCTAAGTTCAAAGCCAGCCTTGTCCAGACCAGACAGTAAAACTGTCTGAAAAATAGAACAAAAAGGAGTTAGAATGGATACATGACGGAATAGAAAGGAAGGACTGGGTACTATTGAGAACAAATGAAATAGAGGTTTGCAGAGTTTGTTTCTTGTTTGGTTTGGTTTTTAGCTAAGTGAGATAGCATGTTTATTTGTTAATAGGAGTACTCTTTAGGACAAATTAATTAGCTACTTTTTGTGCTCTGGGGTCCTAAAATTAGAACATTGGGTTTCATACCTGACAGCAAATATCTCTTAACACTTAAGCTATATCCCCAGACATTTCTTTTTTCATATTTTTATTTTTTTAACCCCTCCCCCATTTGTTACTTTTCATTTTGAAACAGGGTTTCATTAAAATTTCCAGGCTGGCGTATAGTTTAGGCATGCCTTGACCTTGTGATCCTCCATACTTCATTCTCCCAAGAAGCTGATATGACAGGCCAGGGTCTGGCTGGAAAGTCAAATCAGAAGTAAAAGGCAGAGGAGGTAAAGGCCGAATTGTTGAGAGTGAATAGGCATATGGCATAGAACTTGGTAAGAGCAGGGATGCTGTGTCGTGAGAAATGACAGCATAGACCAAGAGAAGTTGGTAAAGAGAGATGCAATGTCTCCTTCGCACCATTTCTGTAATCTTAGTGAAATAAGGTCATCAGGAGGTGAAAACGTTCACACCAGGTAGACTAGCTAGAATTCAAATTTCCAAGCTTGGGACTTAGCCAAGTAAAAGTGAGAGAGTTAAATAAAACTAGTTATGTTGTGGACATTGAGATTTTGAAGAATAAGCTATTACTCAAATATGAAGATTTTGCACTTGTTTTCACTTGAAGGTGCTAATGCCTGGTATTTGGGAGGCTGAGGAAGAAGCAGGACAAGTTTCAGCCAGCACAGTGCAACATGGGGTGACCCCGCCTCAAATGTTAAATAATTCCTATTCAGTGGCTGGCAGTATTATATTGCATATTAATGATTTTTAACTACTTAAAGTTAGACATATTTTTGCAAAAGAAAATGTTAAATGTATTCACTTTGAAATTATTCTTTTTCACTTCAATATGTAATTATTCTTTTGCTTTAGGGATGGGAATAGAGCCTAGAGATAAGTTTACCTATAATTTATGAGGTGTAGAAGAATAACAAAAGTTTTACCAGAATATTATTATAGAGGCTTTCTTTTATATTTGTAGGCTATTTACCAACAGCTACGAAGTATGCTAAGACAGTATAAAATTAAACAGAAGCAGAGAATGAGACTAATTACAAAGATGGCTTTGCAGTACACAGAGGTATGTTGTATCCAAAACTATAACACTTCAGAAAATATGTGTATGATTTTTTGCAAGTTGATGAAACATTTTTAGTATAAAAATTGAACTGCTTTTCATTGTGAATTGTTTTAGACAAAAGTGTTAAATATAGCTGTAGACTTCTAATTGTTTTTGTGATGACTCTTCAAGGCAGAAAAAGGCAAGTTAGGAATTTTACCTAGAAATGTATTGTTATGCATCATATCCTGAACTAGTTAACACTTAAGTCATTGTTTTCTGTTTAGCTGAAATCAAGTCTTTGTATTATTAGTTCTACAGTATCTTCTGTATTTTTATTCTCAGTGGTTGTTGAATAGAAAATACTGAGTTGTTCATAGGGTATCAAGTCTCTTCTTGGTAACCTGCTGTCACTGGGAGAAAGGATAACAACTTTAAATGAAGTTTGACATCTGTACTGACACACTCTTCCAGTTCACTCTCATACATGAAGTCCCAATTTTAATGTCCATGTGAGAAAACTTGTTGTAAAAAGAGAATAAATTTCTAAATGACTTGCTTTTATTAAAAAAGAAAAGAAAAGAAAAGAAAATACTGAGTTGAAATTATGGCCTTTTGTTTTTGTTTTCAAATGTATTATTGAAGTATTTTTGACATATTCAGTTCTGGAACTATATACTGACCAAAATGACTCTATATGCCCCTTTATAATCTTTAGAAATAGCCACGAAATTACTAGGAGCTAAGGATATTTTTATATTGAGAGTTTTTTGTTTATACATAAGCATAGTACTAAAATTGGATCTAAATACTAAATAGTTTTAAAAATATAAAAGGCATATTTTTAAAAATTTAAAAATACCTTTTATGAAAACAAAAGTTATTTGTAAGTATTTTCAGTCAGAGAACTAGCCAGGTTGCTCTAATGTTCCCTGGGAACAATTCTTTGCTTGGTATCAATGTTTAATAAAAAACACTAATAAATCTTTCTTTTAAATTGTATCACTAAATGTTTCCATTTGCCATTAGGAATATTAGTTTAGGGTTTAATTCTTCCATATTTTTAGGTTCTCAAATAGTAGATTCATTATTTTTCTCTGTGCAGTGGCTCATTAGTTAACTAAATCATTCTTTTTATTTACTCACTTTACATTCTGATTGCACTCCCCCTACTCTCCTCCCAGTCTCCATCTCACACACCCCTTCCCCCATTCTCCCCTCTCCTCCTCAGAGAACGGGGAGGTCTCTCATGGGTACAACCCATCCTTGCACATTAAGTCATTGCAGGACTAGGTGCATCCTCTCTCACTGAGGCCAGACAAGGCTGCCCTATTTGAGGAATGGGATCCAAAGGCAGGCATCACAGTCAGAGGGCACCCACTCCAGTTGCTGGAGGACCCCCATGAAGACCAAGCTGTGCATCTGCTACATATGTGTATGGGGCCTAGGTCAAGCCCATATCTACTCTGGTTGGTGGTTCAGTCTCTGTGAGCCTCAGTGGGTCTAGGTTAGTTGACTCTGTAGTTCTTCTTGTGGAGTTCCCGACTTGTCCAGCTCTCTCAATTGTTCACCCAACTCTTCCATAGGACTCCTTGAGCTCTGTCTAATGTTTGCCTGTGGGTCTCTACATGTGTTTCCATCAGCTACTGGGTGAAGCTTCTTAAAGGAAGTTATGCTAGGCTCCTGTCTACAAGCATAGCAGAGGAACATTAATAGTGTCAGGAATTGGTTCTCTTTCATGGGATGGGTCTCAAGTAGGGTCAGTCTCTGGTTAGCCATTCTCTCAATCTTTGCTCCATCTTTGTCCCTGCACATCTTGTCAGCAGGACAAAATTTGGGTGCAAGATTTGGTGGGTGGCTTGGTGTCCTAATCCACCCACTGGAAGTCCTGACTGGGTACAGGAAGTGATCACTTCAGGTGCCATATCCCCAACTGCTAAGAGTCTCAGCTACGGTAACCCCCATAGACTTCCTGAGGCCTCCCCATCCCAAATTTTTAGCAAATCCCAAAGATACCCCTACATCCAATTTCAGTTCTCTTATCCAGCTTCTTCTCCCCTGCTCTCCCTACTCCTAATCCCCACCCCTGCTCCCCTCCAAATACCCTTTCCTGCCCAGTTACCTCCCTCCATCTACCTCCAATGCCTATTTTATTTCCCCTTCTGTGTGAGATTCAAACATCCTCAGTTGGGCCCTCCTTATAACTTAGCTTCCTTGGGTCTGGATTGTAGGATGACTGTCCTGTATTATATGCCTTATATCCACTTATGAGTACATACCATGCATGTCTTTTTGAGTCTGGTTTATGTCACTCTGGATTATTTTTTCTAGTTCCACACATTTGCCTGAAAATTGCATTATGTCTTTTTTTTTAAATAGCTGAGTAGTATTCCATTGTATGAATATACCACTGCTTCTTTATCTATTCTTCAGTTGAGGGACATCTAGGTTGTTTCCAGATTCTGGCTATTATGCCTAAAGTTGCTATGAACATAGTTGAGCAAATGTCCCCCTTTGTATGGTGGAGCATCTTTTAGGCATATGCCTGCAATCTGTAGGCTGCCGTTTTGTCTTATTGACAATGTCCTTTGCCCTACAGAAAGAAACTTTTCAGTTTCCTAGGGTCCCATTTATTAATCATTGATCTTAGAGCCTGAGCTGTTGGTGTTCTGTTCAGGAAGTTGTCTCCTGTGCCAATGAGTTCAAGGGTTTTCCTCAGTTCCTCATCTATTAGATTTGATGTATCTGGTTTTATGTTGAGGTCTTTTTGATCCACTTGGACTTGAGTTTTGTACATGGTGATAAATATGGGTCTATTTGCATTCTTCTACATGCAGACCTCCAGTTAGATCAGCACCATTTGTTGAAGATGCTATCTTTGTTCTATTGTATGGTTTTTGCTTCTTTCTATAAGATCAGCTGTCCATAGGTATGTGGCTTTGTTTCAGGGCCTTCAAATCAATTCTGTTGCTAAACCAGTCTGTTTTTATGCCAATACCATGCAGTTTTTATCACTATTGCTTCATAGAACAGCCTGAAATCAGGGATGGTGATACTTACAGTACTGATTTTTTATTGTACAAGATTGCTTTAGTTATCCTAGGATTTTTGCTTTTCCATATAAAGTTGAGAATTTTTTTAAAGTCTGTAAATAGTTGTATCAATATTTTTATGGCAATTGCATTGAATCTATAGATTGCTTTTGGTAAGGTGGTCATTTTTGCTATGCTAATCCTACAAATTCATGAGCATAGGAGATCTTTCCATCTACAGATATCCTCTTCAACTTCTTTCTTCAGAAACTTAAAGCTCTTATCATACAAGTCTTTCACTTGCTTGATTAGAGTTACACCTAGATACTTTATGTTTTTTGTGGCTATTGTGGCTATTAGGCTGTTTCCCTAATTTCTTTCTCAGCTCATTTATTGTTTGTATACGGAAGAGAAACTGATTTTTTTTGGGTTAATTTTTTATCCAACCATATTGTTAAAGGTGTTTATCAGCTGTAGGAGTTCTGTTGTATATATTTTTTGGGTTATTTATGTATACTATCATATCATCTGCAAATAGCAATACTTTCACTTCTTTCTTTCCAATTTGTATCCCCTTGATATACTTTGTTGTTTCATTGCTCTAGCTAGGACTTCAAGTACTATATTGAAAAGACATGGAGTGGGCAGCCTTGTCTTGTCTTTGATTTCAGTGGAATTGCTTTATATTTCTCTCTGTTTAATTTGATGTTGGCTAAAGGCTTGCCGTATATTGCCTTTATTGTGTTGTATTGCCTTGCATCCCTGATGGCTCCAAGACTTTTAACATGAATGTCTATTGGATTTGTCAAAAGCTTGTCCAGCACCTAATGATATGTCATGTGTTTTTTTTAGTTTGTTTATATGGTAGATTATGTTGATGGATTTTCATATGTTGAACCATTCCTGCACACCTTGGATGAAGCCAACTTGATCATGGTGGATGATGTTTTTGATGTGTTTCTACTTTGTGAAATAGTTTGAGGAATATTAGTATTAGTTCATTGAAAGTCTGGTAGAATTCTGTGCATAAACCATCAGACCCAGGGTTTTTTGTTTGTTTTTGGTTTTTTATTTTTTGGGAAACTTTTAATGGCTGCTTCTATTTCCTTAGGGGTTATAGGACTATTTGAATTGCTTACCTGATCTTGATTTAACTTTGGTAGGTGGTATCTATCAAGAAAATCCTTCATTTCATTTAGATTTTCCAAATTTGTAGAGTACAGGCTTTTGAAGTAAGACCTAATGACTCATTGGATTTCCTAGGTGTCTGCTGTTACGGCTTTTACGTTTTTGATTTTTTAAAAATTTTGCATAGTGTCTCTCTACCTTTAGTTAGTTTGGCTGGAGGGTTTTAGATCTTGTTCATTTTTCTCAAAGAACCAGATCTTGGTTTCATCAATTTTTGTACTGTTCTCCTTTTTAATTTACTAAACTTACTAATGTCAGCCATGAGTTGATTATTTCCTGCCATATAATCCTCCTGGGTACATTTGCTTCCTTTTTCTGGGGCTTTCAGGTGTGCTTTTAAATGGCTAGTATGAGAACTCTCCAATTTTTTATGAAGGTGCTTAGTATTGAACTTTCCTCTTAGCACTGCTTTCCTTGTGTCCCTTAAGTTTGGGTCTGTTGTACCTTCATTTTCATTGAATTCTAGAAAGTCTTTACTTTCTTTCCTTATTCCTTCCTTGACCCATTGGTCGTGGAATAGACAGTTGTTCATTATTTATTTTCTGTCTGGATGACCTGTACATTAGTGAGAATGAGGTGTTGAAGTCTCCTACTATTAACATGTATGATTTGATGTGTGATATAAGTGTTAGTAATGTTTCTTTTACAAATGTTGGTATCCTTGTATTTGGGGCATAGATATTCAGGATTGAGATGTTATTTTGGTAGACTTTTCCTTTGATGACTATGAAGTGGCCTTCCCTATCTCTTTTGATTAATTTTTGTTGAAAGTCTATTTTATTAGATATTAAAATGGTTTCTCCAGCTTGTTTCTTGGGTCCATTTGCTTGGATAACCTTTTTCAAGCCCTTTACTCTGGGTTACTGTCTATTTTTGTTGCTGAGGTGTTTCTTGTATGCAGCAGAATTATTGGTTCTGTTTTCTCATCCATTCTGTTAGTCTGTGTCACTTTATTGGGGAATTGAGTCCATTGATGTTGAGAAATATTACTGACCCATGATTTAGTTCATGATATTTGTATGTTGGTGGTGGTACTGTGTGTAGTGTGTGTGTGTGTATGTGTGTATTTCTATCTCTTGTTTTGGTTTTGCTGCAGTGGAGGTAATTATTTACTGTGTTTTCTTGAGTGTAGTCAACCTCCTTGTGTTTCCTTCTAGTATTTTCTGTAGGGCTGAATTTGTACATAAACATTGTTTAAATTTGGTTTTGTCATGGAATATCTTGATTTCTCCCTCTATGGTGATTGAAAGTTTTGCTGGATATAGTAGTCTAGGTTGACATCTGTGGTCTCTTAGGATCTGTAAAACATCTATCTTCACAGCCCTTCTGGTTTTTAGAGTCTCTACTGAGAAGTCAAGTATAATTCCAATAATTATATGTTACTTGGCCTTTTATCCTTGCAGCTTTTAATATTCTTTCTTTGTTCTGTACATTTAATGTTTTATTATGTGGCAGGAGAATTTTCTTTTCTGGTCCAGTCAATTTGGTGTTAAGCTTCTTGTATGTTTATAGGCATATCTTTAGGTTGGGGAAATTTTCTTATATAATTTTGTTGAAAATATTTTCTGGTTCTTGGAGCCAGGAATCTCTTTTTTCTATTCCTACTATTCTTGATGTCCCCAGTTTCTTGGCTGTTTTGTGTCAGAAACTTTATAGATTTAGCATTTTCTTTGGCTGATATATTGATTTGTTCAATTATATCTTTTACACCTGAGATTCTCTCCTCTGTCTCTTGTATTCTGTTGATGATGCTTATGTCTGTAATTTCTATTCTCTTCCCTGAGCTTTCTATATCCAGGATTTCCTCAGCTTGAGTTTTCCTTATTGGTTCTATTTCCAGTTTCATATCTCAAACCATTTTATTCATTTCCTTCACCTGTTTGATTTTCCTGTGTTTCTTTAAGGGATTTATTTGTTTCCTCTTCAAAGGCCTCTATCATCTTCATAATAATATATTTAAGGCCATTTTTTTGTGTTTCAGCTGTATTAGGATATCCAGGGCTTGCTGTAGTAAGCTATCTAGGCTCTGTCATGCCATATCACCCTGGCTTTTGTTGATTGTGTTCTTAGGCTGGCCTTTAGCCATCTGGCTGTCCTGGGGCCTGCTGGACTCCTTGGGAAGTCAGGTAAAGATGGATCCTGGGGCCCAGCAGGTCTCCTTGGAAGGTGTGTATAGTCGTGGGCCAAAGGCTGGATCCTCCAATCTCTTAAACAACATTTGACTCATGCTTGATATATTTTACTTCATTATATAATAGTATTATTTGTGTGTTATTTGCAATTTTTTTTGAAATAGGAATAAATAATGGCCATTATTTGAGTACTAATAAATTTTTACTTGTGAAATACGAATTTTACAATTTAGAACCTAAGATGAAACATTATGGATTATAATTGAACTAGCCTTTTGTATTTTAGATTATGAAGAGCATTGACAGAGATTATGATATACTGCGTACTACTTCACTTACTGTACTTAAAGAAGAAATAGCTGAGCGTCAAATGAAATATATGATTGAAACTGTAAGTTATATTTTAAAAACTGGAAATTATATGATTTAGCAGAAACATTGAGGTGTTTTATTTTTTTAAAGTATGCATAATAACTAAAATTCATCATATTTATTTTCTTTCTATGAGACAGCAGAAGCAAGAGATTGCAAATATTCGAAACTCTCTTCACTCCATAATATACGAATGATTCTTTGAAGAAAACTTGAACCTGCATGTTTCAGTATAATTCTAATGTTAGCTAAAAAGCATGTTTTTACAGTAGAAATTCAGGTCTAAGTAAAATCTAGACAAGCACATGTCTGGTGTATCTAAGATTTAACTCTTGTTTTTAATTAGTGAGGTTTTTCTCTCCAACAATGTGATTTTTAATTTGCTGATATATATCTGTATCTACCTATAGATAGATAGAGAGCACTTATCTCAAAATTGGGCGTGTTTACTACCTCTTCATGAAAAAGCGGCAGCAAAAGGTTGCAAATTCTCAAAAGCTATTTTAATCTGTATTAATGAACTGTTCAAATAAAATACAAAAAGGCATGTGACTTTCAGCTATTCCTCTATAATGAGGTTTTGGCTCTTTTATTGTAATAGTGATTTTTTTCTCTAACACTGTTAAATAATGTTATCATCAATAAAGATTATTTAAATTCAAGTTTTGACTTTAGCATATTTTTAAATCACTCATTAAAAATACAAAGTACTATTATGGAATTTTAAATTGGGCATTTGGAATTCTGGAGACTTTTCAGAGGGTTTATAAGTGCTAGATCCCCAAGCGTCAGGAGATCAGTGGTTCTTGGTCATTGGGGGGCAGGGGAGGATAGGTTGTGATTTGTTAGTCATTGTCAAAGAAAAAACAAGAGGAGAGAAATTAGATTCAGAGATTTTCCTAATTCCTCTCTCTTCTCTATCCTTGTTTCTCTCCTATCTGGTGTTAGTGGGTAAAACTTCAATGAGGGATAAAAGGTGGCTTAAAAGAACTCCACAAAATAGCAAAGACCAGCTACACTTCATTGTTGTTTTTCACTATATCCTGAGATGATAGAAGTTGGTTAATTTTATCATGGAGCTCATTTTCCACCTTATATTTGTGAAATAATTCACACCATGTGCTTTCAATACTCTCTGGGCTCCCAGGAGAGGCTTCAGTAACTGTAGTATGTTGGCAAATTGGAGAGCCTACTCCAGATACTTAAAACTTAATCATTATATATTTGTGGCTCTAGAACCTCTTCTGGTACCAAAATTTGTATTAATTATGGATCTCTAGAGTATCAGAACTTAAAGAATGAAAAAAGAAAAATAAATATGCACATATATAGACATATATACATATATATGGTATTTATTAGTATGACTTTACAGGCTATGGTCCATCTAGTCCAACTAGCTGTCTACTAATGCAAGATCCAAAAAAAAAAAAACAGTGATTGCATAGTCTACAAGGCTAAGAGTCTGCCCAGCATAGTGCTTACAGCTTAAAAATAAACCATAGCCTCTCTGTGTCTGTCATTGAGGAACTAGCTGGTTAAAGAAAACTACTGCTTTAATAATTTACTGTATTAATTAATATAGGACAGCTATAAATTCAACATATTTATGCCCAATAAACTTAATGTATCCACACCCTTGAAAAATCATGATTTATCATAGTTTTGCAAGGGGAATAATCCCCCAAAGAGATAACTCAACCTTAGAAGCACTGCGAGCAGATGGGAGACAAATGGAGCAGATGTAGCAAAGTAGAGCTGACTGCCTCTAACTGATCCTGTCACACCTGCCCAGGAGACAAGCTATTTCCCAATCTTTAGCTGCTGGATACCTGCTTTTTTTTTTAAGATTTATTTATTTATTATGTATACAATACTCTGTCTGCATGTACGCCTGCAGGCCAGAACGGGGCATCAAATCACATTATAGATGGTTGTGAGCCACCATATGGTTGCTGGGAATTGAACTCAGGACCTCTGGGAGAGCAGTCAGTTCCCTTAACTTCTGAGCCATCTCTCCAGCCCCTTAGCTGCTGGAAAGTGGGTAGGAACAGTTCCTTAGCAGTGGTGGTTCTTTCCTAAAACCTTGCACAGTTTGAAAGTCATGCCTCTAACTTGGGTGAGGCTCAGCTCTCACAGAACAGCAGTGATAAAGAAGCTCTGGAAAAGGTAAAATTTCTGTTATAAAGGAAGAAAATTGGACTTAAATTTTCATAGACAGATACAAATAGTTTTAAGGTTGATAAGTTTGAAAAAAATAGGCATATAAAGATGAAAGACACAATAACACAGACTTTTTGGAGTTTGTTAAATGCTCTTAAGTGATGCCACGATACAAAAAGGAGAGAGACAGAGACAGAGAGATCATGTTACTGATTGTGACTATTTTTACTTTAATAATCATTTTTGTGTTCTATACTTCTTCAAAGGAAAAGGCTTTAGAGAAAAAAATTACAAAAATTTATAGATTGGACTGAGGAAAATGCTAGGCTATCAGAGACAAAGCAAAGCAAAATTTAAAATATGAAATTTGGAAACAAACTTTACAAGAGAAATTAGAAAAGCTTATGACTAAGAATAATGATACTAAGATAGAACCAGAAGAAAAAGGGCCCAACTTGCAAGACCACTTTGTAACAAGACCATAGGGTGGTCTATATTTGTTTTTAAAAATAAAATGTTTTTCCCAGTCTTGATAAAGGAACTACCAGGAGATGAGGAAAATATACAAAGTTATCAGCTTTTTGATTAGCAACCGATAGATGCACAGGATTTAAAAGGGTTTAAGGAGGCAATAAACAGTTATGACTTACATTCACCATATGACAAACAGATACTTAATAACTGGGACACTTGCAAACCGAATCCAATAACACACCAAAGATGTCATTCACCATGACCAAGTAGGCTTCATCCCAGGCATGCAGAGGTGGTTTAATATACGGAAATCCATCAATGTAATTCATCATATAAACAAACTGAAAGAGAAAAACCGTATGATTATCTCCTTAGATACAGAAAAAGCATTTGACAAAATTCAACACCCATACATGTTTAAAGTTTTGGAGAGATTAGGAATACATGGCACATACCTAAACACAATAAAGGCTATATACAGCAAGCCAATAGCCAACATCATATTAAATGAAAAGATACTCAAGGAAATTCCACTAAAATCAGGGACTACAGAAGGCTGCCCACTCTCTCCATATCTCTTCAATATACTTTTGAAGTTCTAGCCAGAGCAATAAGACAACAAAAGGAGATCAGAGGGATCCAAATGGGAAAGGAGAAAATCAAATTATCCCTATTTGCAGATGATATGATAGTGTACATAAGTGACCCCCAAAATTCTACCAGAGAACTCCTACAGCTGATAAACACCTTCAGCAAAGTGGCTGGATACAAAATCAACTAAAAAAGTCAGTAGCCTTCCTGTATACAAATGACAGTCGTGCTGAGAAAGAAATTAGGGAAACTACACCCTTCATGATAGCCACAAGTAATATAAGTATCTAGGTGTAACTCTAGCCAAGCAAGTGAAAGACTTGTTTGAAAAAAAATCTTCAAATCTCTGAAGAAGGAGATTGAAGATTACATCAGAAGAAGGAAAGATTTCCCTTGCTCATGGATCAGGAGAATCATCATAGTAAAAATAAATAGCCATCTTACCAAAAGGAATTCACAGATTGAATGCAATCCCTATCAAAATACCTACACATTAAAAAAAACGATATTAGAAGATCAATCCTCAACTTCATATGTGTAGACTCAATTTTCTTAACCAAAATATTTTATTAACAACTTAGTGACCAAGCCTACGTCAATTATAACCTGATTAACCAAAACAGTAGGAAATGAGGATTAATGGACACAATAACAAAACCTTAAGGATATCAGTTCCGAGGAATGATTCTCCAGTCGGGAGCCACAGGATTTCTTCTACTTGAACCTGGGGTAACTAGACCCCAGAGCCTCAGCTGGAGCTCTGAAGCCTTCCCTTGGAGTGGTTTTCTCTAGGAGCGTCTTGAAAGGCAGTGATGAACAGCCAAATCTATCCCAAGTCTCCCTGTCCTTCTCATGTAGAGGTATGGTAAAAACAAACAAACAAACAAAAAACCCAAAAAAACAATCTTTTAATCAATCGTAATTATATGCCATGACCTAGGTAACAAGGAAGGCAAAGGAATTCCAGGTTGAAGTGAACCCATGGGTTGAATCACCTTGTTTATGGCCCTCAAATCCGTTATCATTCTCCACCCACCTGATTTCTTTCTTACCACAAACACAGGGGAATTCCAGGGACTGGAAGATTCTTCGATGTGTTGAGCCTCCAGCTGCTCTTTCACTAAACAGTGAAGCGCCTGCAACTTTTCTTTTGTTAAGGGCCACTCCTCCTGCCATACAGGTCTGTTTGAAATCCATTTTAAGGGCAGGGCTGTTGGTATTTCAGCAGTGGCCCCTCTTATAAATTTTGACACTCTAAACCTGATGAGTTCTGAGGCTGGTCAGTGGGCATAGCTTGTGGTCGCCCCTGATCACTTACATTAATCTCTTCCCTAGAAGCACATACCAATTCACCTATAGTTTCAACATTGTTTATTCTGTATTTGCAGGAATAGTAATTTGAGTACCCCATTGTTGTAAGAGATCTCTTCCCCATAGATTTATGGGAATGTCAGCCACATAGGGTTTCAACCTCCCTGTCTGACTTTCTGGTCCCACACACTCAAGCCACTGCACACTTTGTTTTATATGAGATATCTTACCAATTCCTACAATTTCTGTATAAACCTTTTGAAGTGGCCAATTTTGGTGCCAAGACTTCTGACTAATGACTGACACATTGGCTCCACTGTCGACCACGCCTTCTATTTTAACACCATTCAGGTGTATAATTAGCTTAGGTCTCTGATCATTAATTACTGTTTGCCAGAACACAGGTGTCCCGGTGCTTCCAAACGCACCAGTCCCTTCCACTGGAACGGCTTTGCCCTTAATGTAAGGAAACAATAGGAGTTGAGCAATTTTATCCCTGGTATTGATTTTCATCTCCTTTTTTACACATGCCATGATTTTTATTTCCTCCTTAGAATCTCCATCTATAATACTGGGATGCACAATAAAACCCTGAGAAGTCAGCCCACTTCTTCCCAGAACCATTCCTACTGTGCCTGAAGGCAAAGGACCAAATGCACCAGTATTTAATTTGTAACATTCTACCTGGGGAGATAGGGTAAGAGACATATTTGAATAGCATGCATTAGACCAGTAATACTCAGTTCCCGTTTTCCTGCGGGTTTGTCACTTCTGGACTGGCCAAAGGAATTCGGCTGGCATTGTTTACGGGGGCCAGAGCTGATGGCCCACTCCTGTCGTTTCCTGTAGGCAAGATATTGCCTTGCACATCTCTCTTAGACTGACAATCCAATGTTTTCCTTTTTCACAGCGACTACAGTACCCTGGAAGTCTTGGTACCTCATTATTGCACTTTCTATCTCTACAGTTTCTTTGCACATAACCAATTTTACCACACTTAAAACACTGAGTATTATGATATTTGGGCTCTCGGGCTAAAGCTTGTCCCACATTATTATTTTGATATTCCTGAGAGTTAATATCAATGGTCTCTTTTACCCAGTAATCTAATAGAGCGCCTCTTTCCTTTAATGGTCTAAGTACCCTCTTACATTCAATATTCGCGTTCTCATAAGCCATGATAAGTTTTAACGCCTGTTTGTTGTCAGAATCTGGCAACACCCTATCCATAGCAGATCCTAATCTCTGTAAAACTTCTGTAAAGGGTTCCAGAGGTCCTTGGAACACTTTAGTAAAGGGAATAGTTGTTTTCCCAGGTTCCTCTACTAGCTCCCAAGCTCTCAAGGCTGCCTTATGACATTGTTCAATCACTCTATCTTCAACTTGAATTTGTTCTCTTAAGTTAGTATATTGTTCTTCACTAAGCAATTGATCTCTATTAATATTTATTCCTTGGGTCCTATTTTCTTGTTCTATTCTTACAACCTCTGTTCGCCACCATGATAACCACTGTAACTGTTGTGCTGCTTTCCATACCACTGAAACTAAATTTTTCCAATCTTGGGGCAGAAATCTATTCTGAGTGGCCCAGCTGTTTAACATTTGTTTAACGAAGGCAGAGGGCGTACCATATCTGATGATGGATTCCTTAAAATGTTTTAAATCCATCATGTCTACAGGATGCCAGGCCATTTTGTCATAACCTTCAGCACCATTTTGCACTGGCACATGTCTTACAGTGACTGGAAAAGCTGAAGGTGTCTGGGCAACTCTGGAGGTGTCCTCCACCAGGACATTTTCCTCCAAAGACCTTTTGGTCTGTTTGCCTTTCTTTTCCACTGATTTCTGACCTTCTTCACCCTTTTTAACCAACGGTGCCTTCTGCTTTTCCAGCCCTACCAGTTTTTTCTGCATTTTGCCCATTTGTTCAGTCAAGTCAGTAATTCTTTCCAACAGAATAGAGCTTATTGACTCTTCCGGTTTTTGCATCTTATCAATCTTTCTTCCAAACCTTTTAAATATATTAAACAGTAAAAAAAGACCAAGAAAAACAAAAAATCCCATCTGGGTATAAGGCAGGAAAGGACTTTGTAACAGCAGCTATGATTTTGCCGACACCCTGAAAAAGCATTACTATCTCTTGAAAACCATTATCTTCCTCCACTACATTAGAAGTTAAGTTACCCATGATGTCCAAAGCACTTTGGACGCCACTTGTAGACTCAATTTTCTTAACCATAATATTTTATTAACAACTTAATGACAGAGCCTATGTCAATTATAACCCAATTAACCAAAACAGTAGGAAATGAGGATTAATGGACACAATAACAAAACCTTAAGGATATCAGTTGCGAGGAACGATTCTCCGGTCGGGAGCCACAGGATTTCTTCCACTTAAACCTGGGGTGACTAGACCCCAGAACCTCAGCAGGAGCTGGAGCTCTGAAGCCTTACCTCGAGTGGTTTTCTCTAGGAGCGTCTTGAAGGGCAGTGATGAACAGCCAAATCTATCCCAAGTCTCCTATTCCCCCCGCCGCCAGTTCTGGGCTCATTTATATATCTCCTCCCAGAGTCTGTTCACAGGATCTTTTCAGCTGGCAGCAATGAAACTCCTGCACGAGGTGGTTGCTCTTCTAGTGGATTAACATGACCTGTTCTCTCAAGAGACCATTCCGATCCCACACTTGGGATCCTAAAGAACAGGCTTCTCTCCTTCACATATGGAAAGAAAAAAAAAAACAGAATAGCTAAAAAAAAATCCTACACAATAAAAGATCCTCTGGAGGAATCTCTATACCTGATCTCAAGCTGGACTATAGAGCAACAGCAATTAAAACAACAGCATGGTACTGGCACAGCAATAGGCTGGTTGATCAATGGAATCAAATTGAAGACCCAGAAATAAATCCACACTCCTATGAACACTTGACTTTTGACAAAGAAGCCAAATCTATTCAATGGAAAAAGGATAGCATCTTCAACAAATGTAGAAAAATGCAAGTAGATCCATCTTTATCACCATACAGAGACCTCAACATAAAAGCAGAGACACTAAATCTTTTAGGAAAAAAAGTGGGAAAGAGCCTTGAACTCACTGCCATAGGAGACAACTTCCTGAACAGAACACCAGCAGCTCAGGCTCTAAGATCAATGATTAATAAATGGGACCTCACGAGACTGAAAAGCTTCTGTAAGGCAAAGGGCATTGTCAATAGGACAAAATGGCAGCCCAAGAGAAGATCTTCACCAACCTTACGTCCAACAGAGGGCTAATATCCAAAATATATAATGAAATCAAGAAATTAGACACCAACAAACCAAATAACCCACTTAAAAAGTAAGGTACAGAGCTAAACAGGAAATTCTCAACAGAGGAATCTCTTACGGCCCAGAAGCGCTTAAAGAACAATTTGGAAACCCGGAAAAAGGTAGGAGTTAAGTTGCATGATCATTATGATGGTTTTGGACCTGAGAATGTTCCTGTACATACTTTTAGTTTGTGGGCTTTAGTTAGAGATAGTTTAGAACACAGGCATGAGAGAGAACATTTACAAACTGAGATTTCCCTAGCCTCAATGCTAGGGAAAAGGGAAACTATGCCTTCTTCTGTTCTGCTGCCTGAGCCTATGTATTCAGAGCATGCCAAAGAAATGCTGCTCTCTGTGGATCCTGAGCATTCTCTGGATCCTGAAGATGGATTAGTGGCCTCTTCCTACTGAGAAGTATTCAGGCCACAGGGCAGTTAGTACAGAAACAGCTTGATAGTGGTCACATAGCTCCTTCTAATTCTCCCTGGAATCTGTTAGGTTGGCCGCATATTGTCAAAGACTTGAGACTGTGTCATTTCGTCCTACCCATCTGATTGTTTTATGGTCATCATGTGAAATTTTGTCTCTATGTGTGCAAATTGGTTTAATTGTTTAAATGTTGTTTTATATTTTATATTCTGAGGGAAAGGCCAAACTTCACCTGCTGGCCATAAGTTCTAACTCATTTCAAAGATTCTCAGAAAAAGAGACAACAAAAACTGATAAACTAGTTCTGTCCTTGGAGTCAGACACTTGGAGTTGGGAGTCCGCTGCATAGATCAAACTGGCAACAAGCCCAGGACTGCTTCAACTCCTAATGATGTGCTCTGAGCTCTGGCAAGCCCAAAAGCCTCAACACGGTGAGTATAGGATCACTACTCACAATGGGGGGGAAGAGGTGGCTGAGTGATGGGAGCTAATGTGGTGAGTCTTTCTGGGGTGCTTAAGCAGGGACCAGGTGAAGCCACCACCGAAAAGCTGCCTTGGCTGCACTGATAAGCTGCCTTGGTGCAGCTCTGCTGCTCTGGTGCTCCCTTAAGCCACACAACCAATAAGATGATTCTCCTCTTAGTCACTTTTGTTTTCCTGTAGTATCTACAGGAAGAACACATGGGAGACAGTGGTTCTGATGTGAGGTGGCCCGCTCCTGATGCCTCTGTCCCAGAGAGCTGGGATTAATGATGGCCTGAGTCACCATGTCTAGCCGTATATGTGTGTTTTGCTTGTATTTATGGGTACGGATGGCATTCCTATTCGTGAGAGAGGCCA
Source organism: Acomys minous (assembly GCF_964271855.1). Taxonomy (NCBI): domain Eukaryota; kingdom Metazoa; phylum Chordata; class Mammalia; order Rodentia; family Muridae; genus Acomys; species Acomys minous. Next base: position 20,561,449 of record NC_140488.1, on the reverse strand, counting down.
GAAGCAGGCATTGGAACCTATATAGCTGCAGATTTAGATGGTTGTGAGTGGTCTTGTGGCTGCTGGGAACTGAACCCGGGCACTCACAAAGAACACCAAGTACTTTAACTACTCCAGCCTCTTCGCTAGTGCTTCTGCCCATCAACAAGGATGATTTTTAATGGAGAGTGCAGGGGCTTCTGCCATACCTCCTAAGACAAACTCCCAAGCCTATGAGGAAAACGTACAAGAGAACCTGCCCCCGTTACATTTAAACTGAGTACCCAAGGGCCACAGGTACAAGCAGCTTTTCCAGAGACTTTCCTACTGGTGCACTCACAATGGGTGGGCGGAGCCAAATGATTGTCCCGTGCTTTTCATTGGCTCTCCCTGGACAGGGAGCTTTAAGGGTAGCTGGCAGCCCCTCCCTGAGGACCTCCCTTTAACCTTTCTTTTCCATCTCACAGAGGCTAGGGAAAGGGCCCAGATCCTGACAGTCATACAAAGAAGGCCCGGTGAGTCATCTGTAAGCCTCAGGCTTTGCCCAGGCTGGTGGGGATATCACCATGCTGAACCCTCTACGGAAGATATCAGCCATCTTCCAGAGGAAGAACGATCCTGAAGAAAAACCACAAGGACAGCCTCAAGGTAATGTCCTTTGGGAGTCAGTCCCCTCATCCTCCATTCAAGGAGACTCCTAGGAAAGGCTCTCCTCTACCATGAGGTAGTGGCTTGGGGGGGAACAGCAGCGGGGGCAGGGGGGGGAAACCAATCATGGTCTTAAAGTAATCACTCCTCTAGGAGTCAGTCCCCTCATCCTCCACTCAAAGAGACTCCTCAGAAAGGCTCTCCTCTACCATGAAGTGCTTGGGTGGGAAACAGCGGGGTCATGGGGGTGTCAGGGGTGGGGCGGGGGTGGTGTGCTGTGGCTTTCCCCAGTGGCTACTCAGCTTGAAGATGTCGCCAAGTGCCCAAGAGCAGCTGATACAGTACTGAGGCCAGTACGGAACTGTGTGCCCCACGCAGCTTAGGTGGGCTAGTGGAGGAGGGTGTTGGGACCAACTCACAGAGTATATGACACAAATGTTAGTGAGTTGTATTGTCTCTGCCTTTGCATCTTTCCCTTGAAAGATGCCTTTGTATATTCCCCAGAGAAGGTAATTGTCTTATGGTCAGAGAAGTTATGATGTGTGCTCATATCTACACAGGTGATATATTAGTGTTACTGTTGCTATGATGCAACTCTGATTCAAGCAACTTGGGAAGGAAAGGGTTTATTCAGCTTATGTTTCCACAGCACTATTCCTCATGGAAGGAAGTCAGGACAGGAACTCCAACAGGGTAGGAACCGGAGGCAGGAGCTGATGCAGAGACCACAGAGGGGTCCTCCTTACTAGCTTGCTCCTCATGGTTTGCTCAGCCTGCTTTCTTATAAGGTCTAGGATAATCATCCCAGGGATGGTCCACACACAATGTTCTGGGCCCTCCTACATTAACTACTAATTAAGAAAATGCCCTACAGGCTTGCCTACAACCTGATCTTGCAGAGGCATTTTATCAACTGAAGTTTCCTCCTCTCCAATGATTCTGGCTTGTGTCAAGTTGGCATAAAAATAACCAGTACAAATGGTCAGAGTAGAACCTCTCTATCCTGGGTGTTTGCATTTGACATGAACCAGTGTGACCTTTGTTCATCTGTTTCATAGGTAACACAAAGCTGAGGTCTATTGAAGGAGTCGTGACCACCCTGTACAATGACCATGGCTGGATTAACGAATCCATATTCTTCAGCACTAATGAAGTCAGTGATGAAGCACCTGTGAGTGTCGGAGGCAGTGTCACTGCACTTGTGGAGGAAGATGATGTAACTAGAACGCTGAAAGCTATTAAGGTAACACTGAGTTTACCCAGAGTCTCTAACCTAGTGGGATTTTGATTTCTCTCTTGGATTAAGACGGCCACTAGTGTAGAATGAGTTTAATGGGCTTGGTCTAATATGTGATTGCAGCATCTTTTTTTTTTCTGATCCTAAAGCTTTGTTCCAGATCTCTTTAGTATTTAAACGTGCTGAATGATGACAGTTATGTGACCTCATATAATCCTGCAACTTCCATTTTTAGTAAGATGCAATTTCTCTTCTATGAATTCAAACAAATAGAGTTAGTATGATAAACATATACTTTATGCACCTTTAAACAATGATCTAGGTGCATTTAATGTGCAACAAAGTTCTGTTATAGATTTTGTAAGAGAGTTCTAGAAACATAATCAGGTCAGATATTTGTATATCAATGGCTATTCTCAAGTGACTTTTGGCTAAACTGTTCTAATATATAGCTTTAGCCATAGGCTACAAAGGAGCCTTTTTATTTTACTGATAATCACAGGAACATTTATTATTATTATTATTATTATTATTATTATTATTATTATTATTATAGAAAATATTGGGAAATTGAGAACTGAAAATTAGAGTCATGTATTTATTTTCAAAATTTCTTAAAATCTTGAAATATATATATATGTGTGTGTGTCTCTCTCTATGTGTGTGTGTCTGTTTTATATATATATAAACAATTTTGCACTTTTCATTCATTGGACCCATAGTAAACCTTTCTACACTAGGAGGAAAGGCTCTTTTTATGAAAAGCATGATGTAATCTATTGTTTTAACCAATATCCTTTTTTTCTTGTTTCTACATACAAGTTTCCTATACTGTAAGCATATCCTTTGCATCTAACTCTTGGTTATAGCAATAATTGTTAAGTTACAGTCCGCTCATGATTGGCATCATGGTACATGCCTTTAATTACAGCACTGGGAGGCAGGGCCATATAGAATTTCTGTGAGTTCAAGGCCTGACTGGTTTACACACTAAGTTCAGGCCAGCCATGGCTACAATTATAAGACCTGTTTTAATAAGTGACTCATGGTAAATTTTCTGCTTTAGATGTTAATTTAAGTTTTATGTGACAGAGTGTTATTGTGATGAGGAATGCAGCTCGCTAACTGTTATGCATGTACCCACAGATGTTTCCAGATGGGCCTTTCTGTCACCCCACCCAGTGTCACTCAGTCTAACAATTTCTCCCTGGGTAAATGTGCAAAACTGCTCTCTAATTTGAGTGACAGCCCATGACCACAACTTGTCCAGAAGTAGTTTTTTTACGTGTCTTTTTTGTTTTCCAAGACAGGGTTTCTCTGTGTTAGCCTTGGCCGTCCTGGAACTCCCTTTGCAGACCAGGCTGGCCTTGAACTCACAGCGATCCACCTGCCTCTGTCTCCCGGGTGCTGGGATTAAAGTCATGCGCCACCACTGCCGGGCTTAAATGTCTTTTACACTGTTGAATTTTGAGTTGCCAGGAAGCAAGAGCACTGTATTCCTAAGGTCAGAAGGGAAGTTTGTGAGTGCGGTTAACATAGGTGTGAGCTTATCATCTGCAAGGCAGTCAGCAATCCACGGAGCAAGCACGGACAATTGATGCCATCATCTCGGGAACATAGTGTATCTTGAATGGGAAACGTTGGTTCTAGGTTTGAAAAGAGTCGTTTAAAAGATTTCTGCAGCAGGAGGGCTGTTTTGGCATGAATAATAAAGTCCATTTTCTCTGACACAGGACTATGTCCTGCTAAGTATCCTTACAATATTTTTTGTAACCTTACAACTGTGTTAGGTTACCCCAATAAATGGTGTATTGTTGATGGCGACTCCTTTGTACAAACTACTGTCTGTAATTGTAATTTTACCTGCAACAACTGTTTCCTTCTCTTATAGGTGAAAGCTATGACTGATCCTGTCGAGAGTATGGAGCCTTCCAAAGCTGATAGAAGGCTTTGTATTAGAAGCGTCACTTCTGTAACACACGACAGCATCTACATCAGCAAAGACACTTCTTTCCCCAAACGCCTATTTAACGGAGGTAGGGTGTATAGCTTTAAGAACATAGGGCAGGGCATATAGGCCTGGTTATAAGTTCTTGAGAGTGTGGGAAGTGCCCTTGAGTACACTAAAGAGGGGAAGGGCAATATTTTAAACATGGCCTAGAGATCCTGTCCCCTGTGAGTGCACCATTGTGTGTCCATGTGATTTTTCACTACTCGTTTGATTTCTTCGGCTGTTTTGCTTTTAATATTTGCTTTGCCACATAGGGTTCCTCAAAGTTACCTGCAGCTCACTACGTACCTGAGAATTGCTCATGAGACTAGGAGACCCCTCCCTTGCCCTTCTGAATGCTAGGACCATAGTCTTGGTGCCACTGCATCAGATACAGTCAACATCTGATCCATGATAGCATCACACACGTATAAGAGATTTGTCTTGAAAATACCTCCATCACCTCACACTAAAGGTGAAGACAGGTCTCTTCCTCTCTGTGTCCTCCTTCCAGAACACTCAACAGATGGGTTCTCATGTTTTGTCCCTAGCTTAGGTACCAAGGTTCCAGGCTGTGATCCTCCTGTGTACCGGGCTGCATCCTCAAAGGTGACACTAGTGTGACCACTTGAGGGGAAATCCAGTGCTCCTAGCCGTAGCTTCCACCCTGAGGCACACTCATGTCATTATCAATGCCTGACAAGTACATCATTGTAGAAGAACCAGTGTTTAAAGGGCTTCCTGCTTTCCTTCCTGTAGGAAGCTATTTGAACTGTCTAAGTCTTTGGAAAAGTCACTTTACCCGCAGGAAATGTAGGTCAGCGATCGCAGTGACAAAGGGCCTTAGGAAATGGGATGTGGCCACAGTGCAATAAGGCTTAGACTTCTACCTTTCTTGGCTGTTTTAGAATTTGTACCATTCAAAGGAGACTTGCTGCTGATGGAGTATGCTATGGATCCTGGCTCGTCCAAAATGACTATCCACTCTGCGAGCCCTCTTCACGTTCAAAGTTTCAACGATGTAAGTTGCCCCTGTCGTGGGTAGCTAGCTGCCTGTCCCTCCGTGCTGATCACTTTCTTGCCCAGGATTTGGTTTGGAATGTGCGGTGGCATGTCCCCTGCCAAAGTCCACAGGTTTGTCCTCTGACTGAAAGTGAAACGAGCAGAAACTAATGCGGAACGTGCACAGACTTCGTTCCTAAGTTGCGTGCTTTACATGATGTCAGGCTGTTCAGTGGACAGCAGCTAGAAGAGCGTCGCGGCTGTGAGACAGTTGTGGGGAGACTCTGGGTGCTGTGGGTCTGAGGTGTTCAGCCTTCTGATGAAGGCGCGTGAGACCTTGCTTAGTACAGCCTGGGAACGAGCTGGGAAGTCAGGGAGGTAGTGTGTGAGGACACATCGGGAAGCAGGAAGGGCAGGCACGTCCTCTCATCAGACAGGGAGGTGGAGGGTGAGGACACATCATGAAGGGCAGGCACGTCCTCTCATCAGACCAGGAGGAAGAGAGTGAGGACACATCAGGTAGCTTGAAGGGCAAGCATGTCTTCTCATCAGACACCCAGGGCTCCTCCTGTTTCCCTGATTTTATTAGAGAGGGGTGGGATGGTGACTCAGATTGCTTGATGCAGTCTCAGGCATCTCCTGTGTCAAGAATGAGAATCATAATGTGTTGCGGGGCCTGTTGTTTTTAACTGGGGTAAACAGTGGAGTTTATCCTTCCCCATACTCATTGTCATCATTTCTTATTATAGGCCTGTGTCACCAACTTTGATGGGAGAACTGGCGTAGTGGAAGCCAGCATGTTTTTCACGCTTGATTCCCTTTATACTCTCCCTGGCTACACCCCTGTGCTCTACGACCTTGTCCATGTGCTTGTAGTGGACAGCATTCAAGCACATTATTCTCACCGAGTGGTGTCTATGATTCCAGTGGAAATGTATTAACCAACCCTTTTAAATCTCTTTCAGTGTTATGAACGAGCAGCAATGCCTGGTTAAATAAAGTAGTATTGGCCAAGCAAAGTAAAGGTGTACAAATTCAAGACTTTTTCTTTTGAGCACTTATGTTTGGGTTTTTTGTTTGTTTGTTTATTTGGTTGTTTGTTTTGTGTAGGTTCTTTTTGTAACATTGATTTCCTTTTGGAAGATGTCCTGTCAATTAAAAGTTGTGCCCAATTGAGTCTTGAATGTAGAGGAAACAAATTGCACTCATGTCACATTCACCATTGTCCATTCTCTGCTGGTGGTGGAACCTCCTTCCTGTGATAGCAGTGTTGAGTCTTTTTCTATCACCAGAGCTTAGAATGCTCTTGGTCACTAATTGAGGCAGGTTGAATTAATGGGATAAGTGTAGCTCTTTTTCAGACACAAATCAGGTAGAAACACTAAAGCCTGATGTTTGAAATCCATATTTCTTTTTCTATAGTAAAGGGCTTTAGAATAGAATAGAATAGAATAGAATAGAATAGAATATTTGTACCCCATGAAATTTCTTGTTTCTCCTTCGTGGAGTATAAATGCATCCTCGGATCAGTGGCACTTGAGAGCTTTAGTATCACTGGGAAGTGGGTTTGTCTTCACCCCTTGTTTACTAACTCTACTTTGACCATATTACGTAGCCTCCAGTAAACAGTTTGCCTTTCATTTCCCTTCATAAGTCTGCTCTCCCTTACCATATGGGTCCCAGCAACTGAATTCAGGTCATCAGGCTTGATCGAAAGCACCTTTACACACTGTCTTAACCTTAGGTTGTGTCTGCCTAGACACTTCCCAGCCTCCCAGACCCCCAATGGACACATCTACCTTAGCAAAGTTTTGGGGACTCCCTCTAATTGTTTGGGAAGAAAAACTTCCAAGGAGAAGCTCTTCCATAGTCCTATTGCAGTTAGTTGGAACACCAAAAGCAGGGACTTGGGCATCTCATGGCATATCTGGTTTTGCTTTTGCTTGAATGAATGGCTGGCCAGCTGTGTGTGAGCGATGGAGTACAAGCATGGCAAGTTTGGCCTAAGGAATTAGAATTCTTGGTTTTTCTGCTGGTGTTTCTGTATCATCTTCCCAACACAGACCCTTTTCTGTTGTTGTTGACTGAAATCGTGTCAGTTTCTCCAGAAGCAGCCACTAGGTGGCACCATCTGCAAACCATGGCTCGCTGTTTTGTCTTTTCCCGCCCCTGCCTTTGCAAAACAAAACAACAAAATTCTTTCCTCACCAGGATAGATATTTCCAGTTATTGAAGCACACTTGCGTGTGCGCTCATGTGTGTGTGTGCACACACTGCTGGGCCTTGGATTCTCACTTGTGTCAACAACAGGGAAGCTGTGGCAGGTATTCCAAGGCTGGAGAGGCCTGAAAAGGCTGCTGTTTTCCTCAGTGACATCATCTCTTCTTTGTCAGTGCTTCTGGGTTGCTCATATTAATATTACTTTTTCAAGTCATATAAAATTTCTCCTAACATGGGGACCACAAACTCTGAACTCCTACCCTTTCAATCTATGCAAAGGAATTTCTCCTTATGGTTTGGGGAAGAATATGAGGATGCACTCTCAAAAAGAATTTTGTGGACTTACTGTGGGGGTCCTCTCCCCGACCTTTGCTTTTGCAAAGGCAAGTTGGCTCAAGTTCACAGGAACCCTGGTCACCCTGATCAGTTCCCTTATATTGATCAAAGGTTGACACCTGTTAAATACTCATCTGCTTGGCTTAAGGTTTGTGCTTCTAAAGATTATCCTGTTGTTTTGGTTTGTAAAAAAAAATCTTCATCTCCCACTGCCTGTTTTACCCCCTTCTGCTGGTTTCTTTTCCTTCTTCCTATAACCCACATTTATTTCTCTCATCTCTAACTTCCCAACCGCCTCCAGATTCATTTTCCTTCCCCCAACCTCAGGTCCCTCTGTCGCATCCCATCCCATTCTTTCCACCTCTACCCCTTACCCCCATGCTAAATTTCTTCAATTCCCCTTCTGAATCTATACTCCTTGTTTCCAATTCCCCTCTCCCTCTGTGAGCATAACTATCTCTCCTGATGGAGATGAGCAGTTTTCCACAACTTCCTCCACTTCCTTCACTGCCCTTGGCTTCCTGCTTAAGAGCCCATGATGCTCTGGGCCTGACTCGGGTCCTTGCCTCTATTTTTCCATTGTGGCAGGCCGCACTGGGGCCTGTGTTCCTTTCTCTACTTCTGATCAGTATAACTGGAGGACCCCCTTTTTGATAAGCCCCCAAGTCCTAACCATCCCCCTGTAATCTGTCCTCTTTACTCATTGCTCTACCTGGGATGGTTTGTGATGGGTGATCTCCACTGATTGATTAGGCCAAGCCAAGCCAGATAAAAATATAAAAGGGCGCCAGGCGGTGGTGGCACATGCCTTTAATCCCAGCACTTGGGAGGCAGAGGCAGGCGGATCTCCATGAGTTCGAGGCCAGCTTGGTCTACAAAGTGAATCCAGGATAGTCAAGGCTAAACAGAGAAACCCTGTCTCGAAAAAACCAAAAAAGAGAAAAAAGTATAAAAGGACAGGTTTATTTGGGAAACTGAGGCTCCTGGGTGAATTCAGCAGCCTCAGGGGATGAGGCCAGAGAGAGTCACACCCTGACTATGGCACGTGGGGTTTTTCAAGATTGCTGGAAAAGGAGAATGATGTATCTGCCACTTGTTGGACTTGGGGAGCTAGTGGGTCCAGGTGAGGGACTTGGGGCTGTCCTCAGGAACGCGGAGGCTTTCCTCAGAGGGGGCAGGGTTAAAGAGAGGAAATTGGATTTAGCAGATCATGTGGGGGGAGTGAACAACCAGAGATTCCAACCAAAGTTTCTGACCTCTTTGGGTGTAGGGACACTGAGTTCACACCTGGCTGCTTCTGGCTGGAAAGGGACAGCGTGGGATGGGGGAGTCAGGAGTCAGTGGGTCGGTGCCCATTGGGAGGTTTCGGTGAAGAAACCTGTGATTGACTGTTGCCCTGGAGACCTCTTGGAGGCGGGACAAGGCCATAGGAAGGGGAGAGGGCCAAGATAACCTGGGTTCCAGAGAGAGCTTGGTGAGTTGTAGCTGTATGAGTCCATTGGCTCTTTCAACCTTCCCCGAGGACGGTGGGTGGCAGGGGATATGAAGCTTCCAAGGAATGTTTAAGAGCTTTAAACAGAAGCTGAGTAACTCTGGAGGTCTGGAGGTGAAGGCTGGACCATTGTCTGTTTGGACGGTCTGTGGCACACCGAACGGAGGAATTATGTATTCCAGGAGCACCTGAACCACCACATCCACTGCTTCCCTGGAGGTGGGGAATGCCTCGATCCAACCTGTAAAAGTGTCAACAAGGGTTAGGAAGTAGCAGAGCCTTTGTATGAGTGGGCGTGTGGGTGGAGTCAATCTGCCAGTCCTCTCCCGATTGGTGGTGCAGAGACTGACGTGTCTGGAGAGTCCCCTGCGTTGGTCTTGGCGCATGTCTGGCAGGAAGCGTGAACCTGTGAAATGCGAGCTTGGAGGTCAGTGAGATTGAAAAGAGGCTCTAGAAATTGGAAAAGGGCCTTGAGGCTGATGTACAGGCGCTGATGAATGTCAGAGATGATACAAGGTACCTGCTTTGGGGGGAAAACCACCCATCTTCTGCCTGTGTGGCCCCTTTGCCACGGAGCTTGTTTTTTTCCTCCAGCTGCTACTAAGGTTTGTAGGAGAATGCCAGGAAAAGAATGTGCCCCGTGGGTCTGGAGCAGCTGGAAGCCAAACCTCGAACTACTGAGTCATCTCTGGCATTACCCAGAGCCACTGGGTCCGTGGAGATCTGGTACCCTTGGCAGTGAATTATGGCCACCTCTCCTGGGAGCTGGAAAGCCTCTAAATGGCTATAAGGGGGCCATTGACGATGGGAGCGCCCTTGGTGGTGAGAAAGCCCTTTTCTTTCCGAAGGGCAGAGTGTATATGGGCTATAAAGAAAGCATACTTGGGGCTGGAGAGATGGCACAGAGATTAAGAGCACTGCCTGCTCCTCCAAAGGTCATGAGTTCAGTTCCCAGAAACCACATGATGGCTCAGAACCATCTATAACGAGATCTGGTGCCCTCTTCTGGCTTGCAGGTGTTATATCAGGCAGAACATGTTACATACAGACAGAACACTGTATACATAATAAGTAACAAATCTTAAAACACACACACACACACACACACACACACACACACACACACAAAACGAGGGCTGGAGAGATGGCTCAGAGGTTAAGAGCACTGACTGCTGTTCCAAAGGTCCTGAGTTCAATTCCCAGCAACGACATGGTGGCTCATAACCATCTATATTGAGATCTGGTGCCCTCTTCTGGCCTGCGGGTAATATGTGCAGGCAGAACATTGTATACATAATAAATAAATAAATCTTAAAAAAACAAAACATAACGAAATGAAATGAAAAACCAGCCGGATGTTGTGGCACATGCCTGTAATCCCAGTACTCAGCAGGCAGAGGCAGGTGGATCGTTGTGAGTTTGAGGCCAGCCTGTTCTACAAAGCGAGTCCAGGACAGCTAAAGGCTACACAGAGAAAGCCTATCTCAAAAAGAAAAAACAAAAGAAAAGAAAAAGTAAGCATACTTATAATCAGTGTAGATTTTAGCCCACTGGTCCTTGGCTATTTGGAGAGCCCTATGTAAAGTAATTAGCTCAGCCTTCTGTGAGGAGGTCCCCATTGGGAGGCAGTTTGCTTCAACTGTTTTAGTGGAGGTGACAACAGCATAAGCCGCTTGGCAGTTTCCTGATCTGTCTATGAGAGAGCTCCCATCTACAAAGAGGGTGAGTGGGTGTCTGTGAGAGGTTTGTCTAGGAGACCAGGCTGGGGTAAGTATAGGGCCTCCACAGCCTCTGGGCAGGAGTGAGAGGGGGTATTAGAGGGGGATGGGATGGGGAGGAGGGTTGCAGGGTTTAGGGATGGACTGGAGGTTAGAATAATTTGAGCTTTTTCTAGCAACAGGAGGTGAAAGGCTTGGACCTGGGAGGGGCTGAGGAAGAGGGACTCAGAAAGTCTGAGAGGTGGATGATGGATGGAGTACACTGTGATAGGCTGGCACGTGGTGAGCTTGAGAGCTTCCCAGGTGAGTCCCACTGCCGCTGCTAGGGCTTGTGAACATGGCTGCCATCCATGTACTGTGTGATCTAGCTTGAGGGCCCGACCAGTTGAGCTAAAAACACCAGTGGTCACTCCTACCCTCTCATATGTTTGCTTTTATTTTTGAGACAGGGTTTCTCTGTGTGTAGCCTTGGCTGTCCTGGACTCACTTTGTAGACCAGGCTGGCCTCGAACTCACAGTGATCCACCTGCCTCTGCCTCCTGAGTGCTGGGATTAAAGGCGTGCCCACCACTCCCAGCCCACCCTTTCATCTGTAAAGAAGAGGTAGGGGCGGGTGGAGTCCAGGAGTACTAGGGTAGAGGCTGGTAAGAGGGCATCCCGGAGTAAAAGGTGAAGGAAGACAGTGGCTGGGTGGGTCAGGGGCCCCATTGGTGGTCTTTTTGGCTGCCTGATACAGTGGCTTAGCTGTGATGGCAAAATTGGGGATTCAGTGTCCCCCCAAATGAAAGAATCTGGTCAGCTGTAGTTGGCAGCTGTAGATCCTTCAGAGCCTGCCCCAGGTCAGAGGTGAGGGTCTTAGACCCTGGACTGAGTCAGGAGCCTAAGTAAACAACAGCAGGATAGCAGAGCTGAGCTTTAGAAGGAAAGACTGGTAACCCAGGGAACTGAGATAGCTCAGGAGTGGAGCAGTGTTTTTCTGAAACAGAGATGGAAGTTATCATCTACATAATAAAGAAGTGTGCTAGGATTCAGGTCTAAGGAGAAGAGATCCTGAGCCAGGGCATGCTCAAAAATAAATAAATAAATAAATAAGTAAATAAATAAATAAATAAATAAAATGAAGGCTATCCTGGAAGCCCTGAGGAAGAACTGTCCATGTGACCTGTTTGGCAGTATGTGTATCAGGGTTCTCCCAGGTGAAGGCAAAGAGAAACCATGAGTTAGGGTGTAGGGGGACAGTAAAGAAGGCATCCTTAAGGTCCAGGACAGTAAAGTGGGAAGTTGTGGGAGGAATGTCCTAGAGGAGAATAGGAATAACTGCCTAGTTAATGAGGCGGAGGTCCTGTACTAATCCGTAATCCCCAGAAGGCTTATGTACTGGGAGAATGGAATGTTGCAAGGTGAGTCAGTAGGAATCAGGAGCCTCTAAGATGAAAGGTGGGCCAGTTCGGTGGGTTTCAGAGATGGGAAGCTGGGGACTGGAAGGGAAGGAAGAGGGGCCCTTAAGGGGGATGAGGATCAGCAGTCACACGTGTGGAGATAGACCACACTTTGGACTCAACTGGCTCCAGTAGGGTAGGAACATGGCAGTCTCCGGTGGGAATCTGCGAGGCCACTAGGGAAAGTAGAAGATGGTAGTCAGACGTTATGGGGGCAAGAGAGAGGGTAGCCCCAAAGTGGCTGAGGATATCACAGCTGAACAGAGGAACCAGGCAGTCAGGCATGACCAGAAAAGAGGGTGGAAAATACTGCCCTGCAAGAATTCGTGGGAGTAGCAGGGTCTTGGGTGGAAAGGAAGGAGTTCCGTCTACCTCCATGACAGAAGTTGGCGAAGGAATCATGGGACCTGAATAGGAGACTAAAACAGAGAAAGTAGCCCCCGTGCCCATCAGAAATGAGATGGACTTACTCTGGGCTCAGCGAGGGTGATGAAGGTTGCTGAATCTGGGATTCGTCAAGCTGAGGATTTTGATGGCTGGAAGTATCTGTGGTGCCTGTGCTGGTTGGGCTGAGCCTCTGTACATAGGCACAGAGCGTGAGTGCACATGGGCAACTTTGATTTCCAGTGGCCAGGTTGCTGGCATGTAGGGCATGGCTTGCTGGGCTGCTCAAGGTTGGAGCAGGCGCAGGCCCAGTGCCCTACTTGATGGCATTTGAAACACATTCCTGGTGGAGCTGACTTAAGTTGATCCCCAGTGGGATGGAGCCTGGAGAACCTCCCTTGTCCTCTCTGCAGGAGTGCCATTGGTTTCAGGGCAGCTGCAAAGGCCTGGACTTGGAGCACAGCTTTCTGTTGCAGCTGAGCCTGTCAGGAAAATTTGACTGCCTTCTCTCAGACCTTAAATGTCATTTTTTTTATCAACTCCTGTATGGGAATTTGAGGACCATACTTAACCTTTCCCCCCACCCCAAATATCTGGGCATGACTGAGAAATAAAATGGATAGTGAGGACCGTGACTCCTGTTGCAGAAGGTATATTGGATCATTGCCTCCTGTAATCAGTTTTAAAAATTGCCAGATTTTTGTCACTTGATGCATAATTTCTTGCATCTTATCAGAGTTAGCAACCTTATTTGAGACAGATTCCATACCCTGAAGGAAGCAGCAGACCACGGTGTCCCTCCTCTGGCGGCCACCCTGCCCCAGCTATAATTCCAGTTGGGTTCTGTAACTGGCACTGCCGTGTTACCCACCAGGATTGTATTGTCTACTAGGTGGCTCTGGTCTGCATACTGCCTGGAGGCTGCCTGAACTCCTTCACATTCCTCAGAAATGAGGGTAGAAGGGCTGGAGAGATGGCTCAGTGGTTAAGAGCACAGTCTGCTCTTCCAAAGGTCCTGAGTTCAATTCCCAGCAACCACATGGTGGCTCACAACCATCTACCATGAGATCTTGTGGACAGTCACACATGCAGACAGAACATTGTATACATAATAAAATAAATAAATAAATAAATAAATAAATAAATAAACAAACAAACTTTAAAAAATGAGGGTAGAAGCCTGTATAACATAGAGATCATGCCAGATTAAGTCATAGGCCTGGCAAAGGTGGCAGAACTCTTTAACATAGGCAGAAAGGTTGGCAGAGAAGCAGCCTACCCACTTTTCAATCTGGGAGAAGTCCTGTAGGGAGAAAGAAACATGAACAGGCCCCTTAGCTCCCACCACTTCCCAGAGAGGGCAGAGGAGAGCACCTTAGGTCAGTGTGAGGCCCTCTTACTACTGGCTGCTCTCAACACATAGGTAATCTGATCACCATGTTGGTTTTGGGATAGGGGGTAAAGCTATTGTCTCATCACCATCTTGGCTGACTAGCCACCATCTTTGTTTTGGGAAAATCATGGTTACACTCGCCATCTTCACTAAGGACTGTCAGCTCTGTTCAAATCCTTGCTAAACTCCAAATCCAGCTTTTGTCTTTTAAGATGTTTTTGCTTCTTTCTCCAATGATGCAATTAATTACAGGATTAAGCTTTACCTAATTTCTGATTTTATGTTTTCAAGGTTATATTTTTACCATGGTTCAAAATATTTTTATGTAATATTTTATTTCTAACTTCTGTCTTTACAAATTCCTAGACACATAAATAAATGCTGTTCCTCCCGTCATCAGCTGCCCTGGATTCAACTACAGAGTTCCTGGGTAATGGGTTTGAGGGTTTTTAAATTGTTCTATAGTGATCTACATTAAAATATATTAATTCTGAGAATATTCATTTGTTTACAATGTTAGAACTTTATTATGCCCTACCTTCCTTCTCAAAAGCTTAAATGTTTAATCTTGTTTTCTCTAATCTATAATATAGCTTTAGACTTTTATAAGCTATGGCCTTTTTATAAACTAAAACATCAGAAAAATGTTCTGCTCTCTTTTTATGGACTATGTTTTTTAAGACTCCAACTTAAAATGGATAAAACCTAAAGTCTTAATCTTTAATGATTAAGGTAAACTATAGTACTTTTAAACTTTAACATCCTATACAAAATTAAACAAAGTTTGCCTATGTAAATATTCTTAAGATATACTGTGGTCTCACTGCCATCTTCACTAAAAGGCTGAGGATGGTTCCTGAACCCCCATATAGGAGCTGGTGAAGGAACCCTCCCCCAGGAAGCCCAGATCCCCCAAAGACCCCAGTTTGCTTGACTAGTCCAACTCCATGACAGGCCTCAGGTTTTCTTTCACTCTGCCTAACTAGGCCAAGTTTCTAATAATTCCAGGAAAAAACAGAAAATGAACCCGACCTTACATTCCTTAGATATTCACTTAGGAACAGCCAATCAGCTCGCTATGGGAAAGCACCCAGAGTCTAAATATACTTTCCACTGACCAAACTGACCATTGGTGGCCAATGGCTGAGCCATTGGTGGCTTGGCATACAGTTTACAAGCCAATCAGGAAAAGACAGGTTTGCCTGTCTAGATGTTATCCAATCATATTTCGGAAAACCAAATTCTTTGTCTAAAATCCTATAAAAACCCCTGCATTTTCTAAAGTCGGGGCTCTCAACTCTAACCACTGCATTGGTGATTGTTGTGAGTCTCTGCTCAAGCTTGAATAAACGACACTTTTGTACTTGCATCGGTGACAGCTCCTGAGTGGTCTTTAGGGGTCTCATGACCTGGCACAACAGTGGTAAAAATAGTTTTTAAAATCTTTAAAGTCTGAGAGGAGCCTTCCCGATAGGTTCAGCTACAGCAGAAAACTATGTTCCAGGCCTTAACCACTGCCCTGAGGCAAAGAAATAGAGGTCTGCCATGCCCCTTCCCACTGGAGTCCAGCCTGAGCCAGCTCCTCCAGGGACCTGTTTCAGATACAGGCAGAAGAGGACACCAGACTCACAGCTGCCTAAAAGCTATACTTGCTGGCAGACTGACCTTTGGAAGCCAAAATACTCCCATACAGGCTTATCCTCTGTGGCCAGCCACTGGAGGTTCAACCAACACAAGTGCTGTAGACACTTCCAGCCTTCATACTGCTTAACCTGGCAGAGTTCGGATGGCTCCTAGATTCAGCAACCTCACTAAACCCAGAATAACGCTGCAGGTCTATTTTAACCTCATACTCCAGTTACACAGTCACATTGCCAACTTCTATCATGGGAGGCTTCAGATACCTTCCCATTCCTCTTTATATGCAGGAGACCAGGCCTTAAGCCTCACTTCTTGATACAATCTACCTTGTTATCAGACTTAAAGGACAGGTCTCAGATACAATATTTTACCATTCTTTTAGCTAAAGGACAGTGACTGCTCACAGCAATCTCACCTATGTCTTAAAGCTTCATATAAGATGTTTTGTGAATGTTGGAAAGTCTAAGGAGGTGTTTTAAGGTTGATACATGCAAGTTATGAATGTTAGAAGGTCTGAAAAGGTGTTTTAAGATTGATAAATATGCTGGGCGTGGGGGCACATGCCTTTAATCCCAGCACTTGGGAGGCAGAGGCAGGTGGATCACTGTGAGTTCGAGGCCAGCCTGGTCTACAAATCAAGTCTAGGACAGCCAAAGCTACTCAGAGAAACCCTGCCTCAAAAGCCAAAAAAAAAAAAAAAAAAAAAAAAAAAAAAAAAGATTGATAAATACAAGTTATGAAGGTCAAAATGTCTAAAAGGATTTTTATTTCTTGTTGCTACACTCTAATGCAAAATGTATGTCTACGGCCATTTTCTACAATGCATATTTTACTGCAGATTGCAAACAATGATGATGCTAACATGTCTAAAATTGATCTCCCTTTATGAACATGAAAGAATTCCTATAAGCTACAGGAAATCTACCTCTCAGGTCAAATAGAATCCAGATAAGAACTGCCAATCTACAGTCTAAGTTCCCCACCTACTGCCTATTTTGGAGGGTGGGATTCCTCCCCTATTTAGTAGTTTTGGGATTCCCCTCTGTAACTATCCAATTGTCACCTTTCTGCATACAACACCAGCTGATTAAATGAGTTCCTCATTCCCTTGGTCAGAGAGATTGCCGGCCCTCTCTGGTTTACTGGGAGTGAAGGCATCCTAACCTCAGTCTTCACTGTGGCTGGTTCTCCTCACTAACCTGCAACTAGGACTTTTCCTATTGGGGAGCCCACCAACACTGTGCCCTTCTCTGGTCGCTGGCCGGCATCGACAGATGACCAGAACAGATTATACCAGTCCTTTTTGAGTCACAATCTATTTCTGGTGATGCCCTAATTCATTACTGACTTTACCTCCCCATAAGAAATAGTCCATTCACCACCTCTCCAGGCTCCTCTGGGACGCCTTCTGGAGACTATGAAACCCCTATGCCCACATTAAGGGGTGCTAAGCTTACACACCTCTGCACCAAACTTAGATCCAAAGATCCAAAATGAAACTTTTAATTACCACCAGCAATCAGGTGAAATGGAAGGAGGCTCCTTATTTTCAAGCCTTTTCTGTTTTTTGCTCTCCCACAAGTTTGAAATGTACACCTAAGGTGAATGGAAGGAAGTTCCCCATGTTCAAGCTTTTCTCTCTTTCATTCCAAAACTTAAGTCTCTGCTTGCTCTCCCAAAAGTTTCAAATGTACACCAAAATCATTTTTTTCCTCCCTAATATACTAACTTTGTCTTCTGCCCACATATATGTTCCAGTATCCTGCCAGGATTTTGTACATCCAGGATAGCGCCAAAGCAGCTACCCACAGGTGCTCCAGTCCAACCTCACAGAGCATGTCAGCTGGACCTGCATTGTCCTTCCTAGCCACTGATGTTCTCAGACCCTAGACAGCAAATATAACAGCCTGATCTTCCCAGACTTGGCCAATATTCCAGCCTTTTAACCTTCTGTCACCACCCCACTTTTCAGCAGACATCAGTCCAAATTCATTGATTTCTTCATCCCCTATTCATTTACAAAAGGCTGAAATGGTGTGCTTCAGACCTGGGACAAAGAGCTCCAGGTTCTCCCAGCACTCCTTGGCCCCTATCTGTTACAGGACATGGCTGGCATACCCTGCCCTATACTCTGAACTTTTCAGGACAGACCTTTTCCTTCCCTTCCATCATATAATCTGGACATTTTGTTGCTCTCAATTTTCTCCTCTCTTTTCCTCCCTTGCATGGCAACCAAGAGCTGCTTCCAATTAACCTACATTTATATACTTTAACCTACCTTACATGAAAAGCAATCCAACATCCTCATTTTTTTTTTTGGTTTTTTGAGACAGGGTTTCTCTGTGTAGCCTTGGCTGGCCTGGAGTGGCTTTGTAGACCAGGCTGGCCTCGAACTCACAGCGATCCGCCTGCCTATGCCTCCCGAATGCTGGGATTAAAGACGTGCACCACCACGCCTGTCAACATCCTCATTTTTAATTGTAGGAAAAGGGAGGAATGTTAGAATACTGTCCCAGTCTGCCTAGCAACCTATGACATCATTATCTGCCTGCCACTAGGTGGGCCAGCTGCCCAGGATATAAAAGGGCAAACTACTCCCTCCCTCCCCCCTCTCTCATTTACCACGTGTGTTGTGTGGTGCATATTTCATACTTAGCACCTGGTAACTCAGGGCAATAGCTGGGGGATAAGGCACTTATGGAATCCAAAGTTGCCTCAGGTGGAAGGAGAGAGAAGTGGCCCCCATGTGACCAGGGAAGACCACAAAGCTTGGGAGTTCAACTTCTCCGAGGTTTCGGCACCAAGATGATAGGTTATTTCTACTGATGAAGTAAGCCAATGCAAGCCAAATTAAAAGTATAAAAAGGACAGGTTTATTTGGGAACTGAGGCTTCTGGAGGAGTTCAACAGCCTCCGGGGATGAGGCTGGAGGAAGTTGTGCCCTGGCTATGGCAGGCAGTGATTTTAAGGATTGTAGGAGAAGGAAAATGATGTATCTGCCACTTGCTGGACTTGAGGAGCTGGTAGCTCCATGTTAGGGGGTTGGGGCAGTCCTCAGGAATGCAGAGGCTTTTCTTGGAGGGAGCAAGTTTTGAGGGAGGGAGTGAGATTTACCCGATCATGTAGGGGAGGGCAACCGGAGGTGCAGTTGGCAGCAGCTCCTTCTGATTATTTACTTAGGAGGAAAGGGATCGGTTTGAAGCAGATGCAAGGAAGGCTTTTTGGTCTCAGACACTGGTACGGATGCTGAAAAGCTACTTGGTTTTGAGGCATTTTTCCCATCCAAGCACCCTGATTGTGCTAACAATAAGTATGCTTGTTCCCAGGCCATGACCATTTTTCACTCAGGATGCAGCTTGAAACACACAAATTTGTCTAAGATCACTAAGGTTCTTCAGAGCCCAGAAAAGTTTCCTGGGACATTTCTCAAGCAAGTATAGGAAGCTTTCCAAATTTATACCCCTTTGACCCACTGGATCCAGAAAATGCCAGGGCATTATATTTGGCTTTTGTCCCTCAATCAGCCCTGGATATGCACAGAAAAGCTCCAAAAGCTAGAGGATTTTTCAGGGATAAAATAGTTCCCAGCTCATCAAAACGGCCCACAAGTTTTTCAGTCACTAAGCTACTGAAAACACAAATAAGCTGCCTTCCAGTGAGGACTGGCTTCCCTCTCTGCCCTCTGAACTCAAGCCTGCATTACAGTTGCTGTCTCCCGCCCTCCATCTTTTGCTGCTTGGTGTCTCATCATGGAGTCCTAAGGAGGGTTGCTCACACTTCTAAAGCATCTAGGCTCCCACTGTCCATACTCATCTTCCGTTCAGGGACAGAATAGGGCTGCATCCTACATTATGTGGCCAGAAACACATTTTGGCCTGGACTGTCTCTAAGTTCCTAGACGGAAGCTGGGACTGACACCAGCCTCAGGAGACCTAAGCCCTGTCACCCAGATGAAGCTGTGTGCTGGAGTAGAGTCAAGTGCAGAGTTGTGTAGCTCTACCTGTGGCTGTATGTTTCCCTTATCCTGTAAACAACAGAGCAAGGAGTGTGGTAGCCCCTAGGGACCCCAGCATTTCTGTCACTAATGCCTTCCATACATTCTGTAAGGAAGTCTAACTTAGCTTAGTTTCCCCAGGGGGAACTTGACCTTATGAGGTCGGGTTAGACATTCTCTAGCCCTGCCTCCCACTGCCTTATCCTTTGGGCCTTGTAATTGATGAGAAATGTAGTTCTTCTAAACCCCAAACCTACATGTTGTTCTTTCCTTTGGAGACAAGGTTTCACCGTGTAGCCCTGAATGTCCTAGAACTTACTGCTATGAATTGTAATGTAAATATCTGTTCTTGGATGGCCTTAGGCAACTGCTGCTTTGTACACAAGGCTGGCCATGGACTCCAAAATCCACTGGCTTCTGCCTCCCAAGTGCCGGGATTAAAGGCACGTGCCATCATACCATGTCTTCCTCAAAACTTTTATTCATAAAAGTTAGCAGGTAAAGAAAGAGCTGCTGAGATTATATTTGGAAGTCAATGATTAAAGATGGTATAAAATACAGTCAAATCTTAAAGACATGTCTGAAATAATACAAATTACATCACTCCAGCTCACATTTTTCTCAACTCATCAGAATAACATTTGTGAAGTGTTATATTTAAGGAAAACAAAATATTTTGGTGCCTCTAGTATTTATTCCATGTTGTTACAATTCAATATTTAACTATCTGTAATTTTTCTTTGCAGCAGAGCCTTTTGCTTTTTAAACTCATTTTGCAAACTAGTAAGTACACTGCCGTTATTCTTCTCCAGCTCCTCCAAATCCTAAAACACAAAAGAATGGTTTAGTTCCAAAACAACTCTTCATCACAGGTTCTAAAGTTTAAAACTAGTTTCCAAAATTACAATCTTTTCATATTCAAATAATATCCATTATCAATTCCATCTTCATAAAAACAATGTAATATTTAAGCATCAAAATTCATACTCTAAAGTGTGTGTGTGTGTGTGTGTGTGTGTGTGTGTGTGTGTGTACATGTGAATCAAAGGTAGTAGTGCATTTTGTGTGAATTAATAGTTTCATGAGATGTTAAGGTTAGATAGAGCAAAAGAAAATGCAGTTTCCAGTCTCCCTGAAACTCAGTTGAGAGCATAAAGAATTTGACATTAACTTGGACAACATAGTAAAACCCAGTCTCAAAGGCAGGACGGGGCTGGGGAGTTATGTTAGTTGGTAGAGTGCTTGCTTAGCATGAATGGATTCTAGATTTGATTCCTAGTACAACGCTACAAAGCAGTGGGACGTGCTTGTAATCTTATCAGTAGAGAGGCGAAGGCACAGGGATTCAGAGTTCATGGTTATTCTCAGGTATATAGGAAGACCAAGGCCAGTGTGAGTCACATAAGACCTTATCTTTCAAAAGAGAAAAAGAACAAAACTGTGTAGAATTAGAAACACTAGCCGGGCAGTGGTGATGCGCGCCTTTAATCCCAGCACTCTGGAGGCAGAAGCAGGCAGATCACTGTGAGTTCGAAGCCAGCCTGGTCTACAAAGTGAGTCCAGGATAGTCAAGGCTACACAGAGAAACCCTGTCTTGAAAAACAAACAAACAAACAAACAAAAGAAACACTAGAAAATCCAAAAGTCCAATCAGTAAGTATGATGATTTTGAAATTTTCTGATAAGGCTCTCAAATATCAGGTTATAGTTTATTTATTATGACTAACAGTGTGAATAAAGATAGTGAAATGATCTGTATTATGAGATCGCTCCCAGTTTATATAAAACAAAAACTACATTTTGGTACTTTTGTTTTTATTACAGGACTGTGCTGTGTAGCCCAAGCCAGTCTCCAACTTCCCATCCTTCACTCTCAGGCTCCCTAGAACTGGCATTGTTTGCCTGTGCTATGACATCCACTGAAAATATTAAGTAAATTTAATGAGCATATTATTTTTGGCCCAGTATTTAAGGTGTATTGCTATGTAAAATGTGTGGAGAGGCTTTAAAAATATACCACAAGGAAAAAAAAACATGAAAACTAATCCAAACACTCAATAACTGGAATGGAAATCTATTTTTAGCTATAGTGTAGAAAATGATTTTGCCACTAGGTTAGCAAAAGAATATGGTTTCAAAAATAAAGGAATTAGCCAGGCACAATAGCACCTGCCTTTAATCCCAGGACTTGGGGAAGCAGAGGCCGCAGTATCTCTGTGAGTTTGAGGCCAGCCTAGTCTACAAAGAGAGTTCAGGACAGTCAGGGCTACACAGAGAGAAACCCTGTCTTGAAAAACAAACAAGGGGGCTGGAGAGATGGCTCAGAAGTTAAGAGCACTGACTGTTCTTCCAAAGGTCCTGAGTTCAAATCCCAGCAACCACATGGTGGCTCACAGCCATCTATAATATGCTCTGATGCCGTCTTCTGGCCTGCAGGTATACATGCAGGCAGAGCACTGTATACTTAATAAAGAAATAAATCTTTTTTAAAAAGAAAGAAAAACAAACAAATAGAACCCCTCCCCCAAAATAATTCTAGGGAAAGAATATAGCCAAAGAATGGAAGTACACAGCCTGTGGGGTTTAGATAAAGCAATATATAGAGAGATGAGGTTAATGAGCAGATGTAGTAAATAGAAGGGATCTTATAGAATAGGAAGTTATAGATTAGATTTGCAGAAAGAAGGTTTTAGACAGCTTACATGGCAGATATATAGAACCAATTCTTTGCTGAATACATAGATTTCCGCCCCCCCACCCCCCGACTAAACTACTCTTTTGTACACTTTGAACATCAGTCCTAGAGAACCCAAGCTGGATTTGACCTGAAAGCCTCCTCTCTGGGAACTAGCTTTCATGCTACCAGAAGGGGACAGGAAAGTTTCAAAAGGAGACAGGCAACCAATAGTCCTACTCAGCTATGGTGAATATAAACCACACCTGCCAGCACAGCAGAACCCTAAAGGGGCAGTAGTGGCACAAACACCTTGGCAGTAACTAATAGCTCTCTAATTGGACTTAAAACACATTCTTTGATGTTTATAGAAATTGGTATAAAGTTCTTTGAAAGTGTCTTCGAACCCTGAGAAACCTTGTCTCGAAAAACTAAAAAAAAAAAAAAAAAAAAAAAAAAAAAAAAAAAAGTGTTTTTTCCATTTATTTATATGGATGGGTATACCTTATGTGTGTATGTATGTGGATGTTTGCGGATGCTAGCTGAGTTGTGAGCCTCTTGATATGGATACTGGAAAGCATATTCCAGTCCTCTGTCAGAGCAACAAGCACTCTTAACTGCTGAGCCATCTGTTCAGCCTTATATCTACAAATTTTAACCCTCACTTTCCTTCTGTGTTCTGGACTCCCTTTTATGATTATACATTGGCATATAAAATTATTTTGGCACCTGTAATAATTATAAAATCTATTATGTCAGAAAACACTTTTCTAATACATTTAGAAACAAAAATATTGGACAATCTCAACTAAGCACTTCCTTATTTAGCAAGCAATTGGGATACAAAACCCAATAATTACGTTAAAATGATGTTAATATATTATGCATTTGATGCATATGCACATTTCTGGTAAAAAGTCACAACATTTCCTGTTTTGAGTAACTCCTCACCCAAATCGTGAGAGATCTTCCAATTTGCTTATCACTTCATTCACAATCAATTAACTCAGAATGGAAAGTAGTTAAAACTTTGAAATGAATTAAGAGAATGCATTATGTTACAGTTTACAACGTACCTTTAAGAATTCCTCATCTGCCTGAGTAAGTGCTTTTAGGCTGTGGCTCTGAAGTATTCTACTTTGTTGAAATGACTTCTGTTGCTGATAAAAAATACGCTACAAATAGAAATGGAAACTGTGTAATAACAATTAAGTATGAAATTTGTTTATCCTAATTAATGTTATTCTTGGCTTCACTCATGTTAGATAAAGTCTACAACTAAGTTAATACCGGGACTAAAAAATTAAATTCAGAAAAAAATATAAATTAATCTTAAAATAATTGGGGTACTTGTTTGTTTGTTTACAATAAATGTCATCAATATTTTCTTTTGGTACTTTTTATCACTAAGTTTAGGCAATTTGTGTTTTTACCACTAACCAGAAAAAAAATCCTCAAAGTCATGGAGTAGGAAAATTGCACAGAACAGTAGAACTCATGTTCTTCCTGATTTAACATCTCTAGTAGCTGGGATGAAAAGTGTGCCCCTCATGTGACTGAGCAGGAATTCTTCATGTTCAAGACATAACTTATTCCAGTAATATCTACACATACAATTTTCCAATAATGCTATCCTTTCAATTCCTTGACCTAGTCTCCAACAATGACTTTGCCTTCTAATCTACTTTATCCACTCATTTAAATATTTGTACTCTTTATTTTGCTAGTGTGTTTTTTGTTTGTTTTTTGTTCTAGACAGGGTCTCTCTGTGTAGCCCTGGCTGTCCTGGACTCACTTTGTAGACCCGGCTGGCCTCAACCTCACAGCGATCCGCTTGCCTCTGCCTCCCAAGTGCTGGGATTAAAGGCGTGCTCCACTACCACCTGGCTATTTTGGTATTATTAATAACACACCTTTCTATAGTGCTGGTAATGGCAAATATGTATTAACTCCATGGCAGATATTATTTTGAACCTTATTAAGTAGATTAATTTATACAAACTCATTAAATACTTCAAACAACTATAGGAAATAGATGCTCATCATTTAATTCCAAAGATGAGGAAACTGAGTTACAATGGTACAATGTCTGTTGTTCCAAGGCTAGCTATTACTGAAGTCTGAATCAGATCTTAAACATTATGCTTCCGGAATCTAAGCTATAAGAATTATAGAAATTCTTTCTCCATATATTATGAGCTCATACTGTAACACTTTATACTGTAGTTCACTCTTCTGGGCGTGATGGCTGAGCAAGACCATTCTTGCTCATTCAAGACCAAAAATCTATTAATCCTACCTTCTTTTCACTGTTATCCTTGCTCCTATTATCTCAGTTTTCTTTTTCCAACCTTAAATTCTATAACCAATCATTGTAATTACCCCTTTGCATGTAAAGCCTGCTCTGTTATTACTCTCTTGCATCTACTTGGCTAAATCGTAAGTTTAGAAATCCCAGCTCTAGCTAATTTACCCGATGGCAGCCCATTCATAATCTGATAGCCTTATATTTTTTATGGGATACACAGAAGCAACCCAAAGAGAATGTTCAGTCTGTCATCACCCTACTGGACACCTACAGTTGTCTATGATACGTGCTCTAGTTTCCTTTCCACTTTAAAGGCTGTATTATACTTCTTCTTTCTTAAGTTCAATCTTTTCACATGCCATTGTTTAGAACTCAGCAATTACCCTGTTTTCCTCTTTTAAAATATATGCCTCTTTTCTTAAAAGAAACAACAATATTATTGCATTACTCCTTAGGCCATCACAGTTTTTTCACACATATCTTGTATTTATTTCTATGAGGTTTGTGCTCACTTTTCGAATCTAATCAGGAGCCTAGTGATCAACTATTCCACATTGTCCACCTTATTTCACCTGTAAGTGGCAGATTGTGAAAGTAATAGTCTTTGCTTCTTTTAAAAGGCATCCTTCACTTGGAGGAGTTTACTTTTTACCTAACAGACCATTTGTTCTCCATCTGCTTTACCTGCTGGCTCTCTCCCTCTAGAACCAAGGCAGTGGAGGCATCCTTCAGCTTTTCACCTACATCCTCAGTCTCCACTTGATAGTTTCATCTGATCATCAGGGCTTAAAACTTCCCTTAACATTAACAATTCTCAACTTTGTATCCATAACAAATGGCTCCCCTTGAGCCCCATCCTCACACACTAGGGGCTCACTCAACTGCCCCACTGAGTGGTTTCAAATGGAATAGTCCCTAACTGGCCTTCCCATCCAACCCCAAAACTGGATAGAATCAGGACCTCAAATGTAATTTAAAACTTTTTCTTTAAACAAAAAAGGTGAAAAGAAACAAATAGGAAGTGTAGTTGATTCCATGAAATGTATGCATTGGGCTAGTAGTTTTCATTAGCCTGGGAATAGAGAAATAACACTTTTTTTATTTTTTTATTTTTTTTACTGCTGTGGGTTGTGAACTGGTACTGTAGCTTTGCAAAATGCCTCAGGTTAAGTCAAGAACTCAGAAGGAGAAAGAGGAAAGAAAGAAGGAAGGAAAGGGATGTGAGGCAAGGAAAAGGGAAAGAAGAAGAACATGAAGAGGAGTGACTGCTTCAGGAATAGGGAAATGATCAAAATTAGGTTAGTGAAATTCTCCACAGGACTACTCTGCCAGGCCTATTGAGAAAGATTGTCTCAGTTCACTGAAGGGAATAACGTTGTAGTTAAGTCTAAAAATGGAAGATTTACCATATATGGTATCTAGTAAGTTCACTAAGACCCAGACACAGCTCAGATAACACTATGTAATGCATCCCTCACACCATTCAACTGTTTCTGAAACAAACCTGCTGACAAGTTCTTTCATATAAACCAGTAATCCTTCAGTTATACTTTAGCAAGATTCTGTTGCTTGAAATGACAAGAATCTTAAGTAATATCAGAAGCCAAATGGCTTTTATGAGCATTTTGTGTGCTATACTTCTGTGGTTTATGGTTTACCAGGAACAACCTGGCTCATTTCCAGGTGCCTAATACAAGGATAGCTTCTCTGTTTTGACTTGCGACTTAGTTATAATAAATTAATTATAACACCAATTGTGATACCAACGGTTAGTTTTTCTTCTTGCTCTCCAATTTGCTTTATATCAGAATCCCATTGCTGAAACAGAGTTATGATCATCTCAGTATATTCAATTTTAAACTCCCGTCTGTAAAACATAACAACGAATATCACATTACATATCTAGATGAAGAGAATGTTCAAAGAAAAGTTAAATTCAAATATTATGTATTATGTACTACAAAAGGAATGACATAATAGCAAAGTAAATATGGGAAATTAAAAAGGGAAATTATATTTACATTGATTCCAGAAGTATTTTTCTTAACTAATAACAATGTGTTTTACATACCTTTTTGTTGAATATTAGGGGCATTTGATCATACATCTGTGTATATATATATATATATATATCATATATATGATGTGTGTGAATTTTAGAAAAAACATGTCATCTCCAAGCAGTTTTGTTTCATTGTTTTCTACTGAATATATGCTCTAGTATCAGTTTTAAGTATAAATATTTCACTCAATATTTAAAGTCGATTTTGGTACAGCCAAGATTACAAGGGAATGATGAAATCTCTTAAAATACATAAATTATTTACAATAGGAAACTGATTCCTATTTACAATAGGAAACATCTCTATAAAAATTGAATAGTTTCTTTGACATTTATCCTTTACAGTACTTCCAGAATGAACAGAAATGACTTTTTATAAATGATAACTCTCGCCAGGCGTGGTGGCGCACACCTTTAATCCCAGCACAAGGGAGGCAGAGGCAGGCGGATCTCTGTAAGTTTGAGGCCAGCCTGGTCTACAAAGTGAGTCCAGGACAGCCAGGGCTACACAGAGAAACCCGGTCAAAAAAAAAAGAAAAAAAAGAAAAGAAAAAAGAAAAGTTAACTCTCAAGCCAGGTAGTGGTGGTGCATGCCTGTAATCTTGGCCCTCAGAAGGTAGAGACAGGTGGATTCTGTGAGTTCCAGGCCAGCCTGGTCTACAAAGTGAGTCCAGGACATCCAGAGCCTTTGCCTCTGCCTCTGCCCTCTGTCCTTTGCCCTCTGCCTCTGCCTCTGCACTCTGCCTTCTGCCTCTGCCCTCTGCCTCTGCCTCTTCCTTAGCCCTCTGTCCTTTGCCCTCTGGCTCTGCCCTCTGCCACTGCCTCTGGCTCTGCCCTCTGCCTCTGAATCTGCCTCTGCCTCTGCCCTCGGTCCTTCGCTCTTTGCTCCCTGGCTCTGCCCTATACCTCTGCCTCTGCCTTCTATCCTTTCCCCTCTGCCTCTGCCCTCTGTCCTTTGCCCTTTACCCTGTATATCTGCCACTGCCTCTGCATCTGCCCTCTGCCCTCTACCTCTGCCCTCTGCCCTCTGTCCTTTGCCCTCTGCCTCTGCCCTCTATCCTTTGCCTTTTGCCATCTGCCTCTGACTCTGAAACTGCCTCTGCCTCTGCCCTCTGCCTCTGCCCTCTGCCCTCTGCTTCTGCCCTCTGCCTCTGCCTTGGCACTATGCCCCTGCCTCAGCTCTCTGTCCTTTGCCCTCTGCCCTCTGCCTCTGCCCACTGTCCTTTGCCCTTTACCCTGTGCGTCTGCCACTGCCTCTGCTTCTCCCCTCTGTCCTTTGCCCTTTGCCCCCTGCCTCTGCCCTCTACCTCTGCCTCTGCCCTCTGTCCTTTGCCCTCTGCCTCTGCCCTCTATCCTTTGCCCTTTGCCTCTGCCCTCTGCCTCTGCCTCTGCCCTCTGTCTTTTGCCCTTTGCCCTCTGTCTCTGCCACTGCCTCTGTCTCTGCCCTCTGTCCTTTGCCCTTTGAACCTTGTCTCTGCCACTGCCTCTGGCCTCTGCCTCTGCCATCTACCTCTACCTCTGCCTCTGCCTCTACCCCTGTCCTCAGTCCTTTGGCCTCTGCCTCTGCCCTCTGCCCTCTGCCTCTACTCTCTGTCCTTTGCACTTGGCCCTCTGCCTCTGCCACTGTCTCTGCCTCTGCCCTCTACCTCTGCCCTCTGCCTGCTTCTGCCCTCTGTCCTTTGCCCTCTGCCTCTGCCCTCTGTCATCTTCCCCTTCCTCTGTTTCTGCTGCCTCTGCCTCTACCACTGCCTCTGCCTCTACCCTCTGTCCTTTGCCCTCAGTCCTCTGCCTCTGCTCTGCTCTCTGCATCTGCCTCTCTACCCTCTGCCTCTGCCCTCTGCCCTCTGTCTTTTGCCCTTTGCCCTCTGCCTCTGCCTTCTGCCTCTGCCCTCTGTCTTTTGCCCTTTGCCCTCTGAGTCTGCCACTGCCTCTGCCTCTGCCCTCTGTCCTTTTCCTTCTGCCTCTGCTGCTGCCTCTGCCTCAGCCGTCTGTCCTTTGCCCTGTGCCCTCTGCCTCTGTCCTCTCTCCTCTGCCTCTGTCCTCTGCCTCTGCCCTCTGCGCCTGCCCTCTGCATCTGCCCTCTGTCCTTTGCCCGCTGCCTTTGCCTCTGCCCTCTGCCCTCTGCCTCTGTCCTTTGCCCTCTGTCTCTGCCTTTGCCTGCTGCCCTCTGTCTCTGCCTCTGCTTCTGCCGCCTCTGCCTCTGCTGCTGCCTCTGCCGCCTCTGCCTCTGCCTCAGCCCTCTGTCCTTTGCCCTCTTCCCTCTGCCTCTGCCTCTGCCCTCTGTCCTCTGCCTCTGCCACTGCCCTCTGCATCTGCCATCAGTCCTCTGCCCTCTACCCCTGCTCTCTGTCCTTTACCCTTTGCCCTCTGCCTCTACCTCTGCCTCTGTCTCTGCCCTCTGTCTTTTGCCCTTTGCCCTCTGAGTCGGCCATTGCCTTTGTGTCTGCCTCTGCCCTCTGTCCTTTGCCCTTTGCCTCTGCCTCTGCTTCTGCAGCCTCTTCCTTTGCCTCAGCCCTCTGCCCTTTGCTGTCTTCCCTCTGCCTCTGCCCTCTGCCTCTGCTTCTATCTCTGCCTCTGCGTCTGCCCTCTGTCCTTTGCCCTTTGCCCTTTGGTTCTGCCTCTGCCCTCTGTCCTTTGCCCTTTGTCCCCTGCCTCTGCCCTCTGCCTCTGTTTCTGCCCTCTGTCCTTTGCCCTCTGCCTCTTCCCTCTGCCTCTGCTCCTGCCGCCTCTACCTCTGCAGCTACCTCAGCCTCTGCTGCCTCTGCCTCTTCCACAGCCATCTGTCCTTTGCCTTCTGCCTCTGCCTCTTCTTCTGCCCTCTGCCCTTTGTCCTTTGACCTCTGCCCTCTGCCTCTGCCTGTGTCTCTGCCTCTGCCCTCTGTCTCTGCCCTCTGTCCTTTGACCTCTGTCCTCTGCCTCTGCCCTCTGCCCTCTGCCCTCTGCTTCTGTGGCCTCTGCCTCTGCGGCAGCCTCTGCCTCTGCTGCCTTTGGCTCTGCCTCAGCCATCTGTCCTTGGACCTCTGCCCTCTGCCTTTGCCCTCTGCCTGTGTCTCTGCCTCTGCCTCTGCTCTTTGTCCTTTGTCCTCTGCCTCTGCCCTCTGTCCTTTACCTTCTGCCTCTGCCCTCTGCCTCTGCCCTCTGCCCTCTGTCTCTGCCTCGGCTTCTGCCGCCTCTGCCCCTGCCTCTGCCTCTGTGTCAGCCCTCTGTCCTTTACCTTTTCCCCTCTGCCTCTGCCTCTGCTCTCTCTCCTTTGCCCTCTGCCTCTGCCTTCTGCCCTCTGCCCTCTGCCTCTGCTACTGGCTCTGCCTGTGCCGCATCTGCCTCTGCCTCTCTCCTTGTCTTTTGCCCTTTGCCCTCTGCCACTGCCACTGTCTCTGCCATCTGTCCTTTGCCCTCTGCCTCTGTTGTCTGCCGTCAGCCCTCTGCCTCTGCCGCCTCTGCCTCTGCCTCAGCCCTCTGTCCTTTGCCCTCTGCTCTCTGCCTCTGCTTCTGCCGCCTCTGCCTCTGCCTCTCTCCTTGTCTTTTGCCCTTTGCCCTATGCCACTGCCTCTGCCATCTGTCCTTTGCCCTCTGCCTCTGCCGTCAGCCCTCTGCCTCTGCTTCTGCCACCTCTGCCTCTGCCTCAGCCCTCTGTCCTTTGCCCTCTGCCCTCTGCTTCTGCTGCCTCTGCCTGAGCCCTCTGTCCTTTGCCCTCTGCCCTCTGTCTCTGTCCTCTGCCTCTGCCCTCTGTCCTTTGCACTCTGCCCTCTGCCTCTGCCCTCTAACTCTTGCCTTAGCCCTATGCCTCTGCCTCTGTCTCTGCCTCTGCCCTCTGTCTTTTGACCTTTGCCCTCTGTCTCTGCCACTGCCTCTGTCTCTGCCCTCTGTCCTTTGCCCTTTGAACCCTGTCTCTGCCACTGCCTCTGCCCTCTGCCTCTACCATCTACCTCTACCTCTGCCTCTACCCCTGTCCTCTGTCCTTTGGCCTCTGTCTCTGCCCTCTGCCATCTGCCTCTGTCCTCTGCCCTATGCCTCTGCCCTCTGGTTCCGCCTCTGCTTCTGTATCTGCCCTCTGTCCTCTGCCCTCTACCTCTGCCCTCTGCCTCTGCTTCTGCCCTCTGTCCTTTGCCCTCTGCCTCTGCCTTCTGCCCTCTGCCCTCTTCCCCTTCCTCTGTTTCTGCGGCCTCTGCCTCTACCACTGCCTCTGCCTCTGGTGCCTCTGCCTCTGCCTCAGCCTCAGCCATCTGTCCTTTGCCTTGTGCCCTCTGCCTCTGTCCTCTGCCTCTGCCCTCTGCGCCTGCCCTCTATCCTTTGCCCGCTGCCTCTGCCTCTGCCCTCTGCCCTCTGTCCTCTGCCTCTGTCCTCTGGTTCTGCCTCTGCCCTCTGCCTCTGCCATCAGTCCTCAGCCCTCTGCCTCTGCCTTCTGTCCTCTGCCTCTGACCTCTGCCTCGGCCACTGCCCTCTGCCTCTGCCCTCTGTCCTCTGCCTCTGCCCTCTGCCTTTGCCATCAGTCCTCTGCCCTCTGCCCCTGCCCTCTGTCCTTTACCCTTTGCCCTCTGCCTCTGCCACTGCCTCTACCCTCTGTCCTTTACCCTCTGCCTCTGCCCTCTGCCTCTGCCTCTGTTTCTGCCGCCTCTGCCACTGCCTTTGCCACTTCTGCTTCTGCTCTCTGTCTTTTGCCCTTTGTCCTCTGCCACTGCCATCTGTTCTTTGCCCTTTGCCTTTGCCCCCTGCCTCTGGTTCTGCCCTCGGTCATTTACCCTCTGCTTCTGCCTCTGTTTCTGCTGCCTCTGCCTCTGCAGCTTCTGCCTCTGCCTCATCCCTCGTTCCTTTGCCCTCTGCCCACTGCTTTTGCCCTCTGCCTGTCACTCTGCCTCTGCCATCTGCCTCTACCCTCTACATCTGCCTCTGCCCCTGCCCTCTGTCTTTTGCCCTTTGCCCTCTGCCTCTGTCTCTGCCCTCTGTCTTTTGCCCTTTGCCCTCTGAGTCGGCCATTGCCTTTGCATCTGCCTCTGCCCTCTGTCTTTTGCCCTCTCCCCACTGCCTCTGCCCTCCCTCCTTTGCCCTCTGCCTCTGCCCTCTGCACTCTGCCTCTGTTTCTGCCACCACTGCCTCTGCCACTGGCTGTGCCTCTGCCGACTCTGCCTCTGCCTCTACCCTCTGTCTTTTGCCCTTTGCCCTCTGCCTCTGCCTCTGCCCTCTGTCTTTTGCCCTTTGCCTTCTACCACGGCCACTGAATCTGCCATCTGTCCTTTGCCCTCTGCCTCTGCCGTCTGCCCTCTGTCTCTGCTTCTGCTGCCTCTGCCTCTGCCACTGCCTCTGCCCTCTGTCCTTTGCCCTCTGCCATCTGCCTCTGCCTCTGTCTATCCCTCTGCTTCTGCCTCAGCCCTCTATCCTTTGCCCTCTGTCCTCTGCCTCCGCCTCTGCCCTCTGCTTTTGCCCTCTGCCTGTCCCTCTGCCTCTGCCATCCGCCTCTGCCCCTGCTCTCTACATCTGCCTCTACGCTCTACATCTGCCTCTGCCCCTGCCCTCTGTCTTTTGCCCTTTGCCCTCTGCCTCTGTCTCTGCCCTCTGTCTTTTGCCCTTTGCCCTCTGAGTCGGCCATTGCCTTTGCGTCTGCCTCTGCCCTCTGTCCTTTGCCCCCTGCCTCTGCCCTCTACCTCTGCTTCTGCCTCTGCCCTCTGTCCTTTGCCCTCTGCCTCTGCCTATGCTTTTGCCGCCTCTGCCTTTGCCACTGTCTCTGCCTCTGATACCTCTGCCTCTGCCTCAGTCATCTGTCCTTTCCCCTGTGCCATCTGCCTCTGCCTGTACCACTGCTTCTGCCTCTGTCACCTCTGCCTCTGCCCTCTGCCTCTGCCTACGCTTTTGCCGCCTCTGCCTTTGCCGCTGTCTCTGCCTCTGATGCCTCTGCCTCTGCCTCAGCCATCTGTCCTTTCTCCTGTGCCCTATGACTCTGCCCTCTGCCTCTACCTCTGCCCTCTGTCCTTTGCCCATTGCCTCTGCCCTCTGTCCTCTGCCTGTTGCCCTCTGCCTCCCGCTCTGCCTCTGCCCTCCGCCTCTGCCCTCTGTCCTTTGCCCTCTGCCTCTGCCCTCTGTCTTTTGCCCTTTGCCCTCTGCCTCTGTCACTTCCTCTGCCTCTGCCATCTGTGCTTTCCCCTCTGACCCCTGCCTCTGCCCTCTGCCTCAGCCTCTGCTTCTACTGCCCCTGCCTTGCTGCTGCCTCTTCCTCTGCCGCCTCTGCCTCTGCCTCAGCCCTCTGTCCTTTCCTCTCTGCCTTCTGCCTCCGCCTCTGCCCTCTGCCTCTGCCTCTGCCTTTGTCCTTTGCCATCTGCCTCTACCTCTGCCTCTGCCCTCTGTTCTCTGCCCCTGTCCTCTGCCTCTGCCTGTGCCTCTGCCCGCTGGTTCTGCCTCTGCCCTGTATCCTCTGCCCTCAGCCCTCTGCCTCTGCCCTCCGTCTTTGCCCTTTTCCCTCTGCCTCTGCCCTCTCTCCTCTGCCTCTGTCCTCTGCCTCTGCCCTCTGTCCTTTGCCCTCTGCCTCTGCCCTCTGCCTCTGCCCTCCCTCCTCTGCCTCTGTCCTCTGCCTCTGCCCTCTGTCCTTTGCCCTCTGCCTCTGCCCTCTGCCTCTGCCCTCCCTCCTCTGCCTCTGTCCTCTGCCTCTGCCCTCTGTCCTTTGCCCTCTGCCTCTGCCCCCTCTCCTCTGCCTCTGCCCTCTGCCCTCTGTCCTCTGCCCTCTGTCCTCTGCCTCTGTTTCTGCCTCTGCCTCTCCCTCTGCCCTCTGTCTTTTGCCCTTTTCCCTCTGCATCTGCCATCTGCCTCTGCCCTCTCTCCGCTGCCTCTGTCCTCTGCCCTCTGTCCTTTGCCTTCTGCCTCTGCCCTCTGCCTCTGCCCTCTGTCCTTTGCCCTCTGCCTCTGCCCTTTCTCCTCTGCCTCTGCCTCTGCCCTCTGCCCTCTGCCTCTGCCCTCTGGCTCTGCCCTCCCTCCTCTGCCTCTGGCCTCTGCCTCTGCCCTCTCTCCTCTGCCTCTGCCTCTGCTCTCTGCCCTCTGCCTCTGCCCTCTGTCCTCTGCCTCTGCTTTTGCCCTCTGCCTGTCCCTCTGCCTCTGCCATCTGCCTCTGCCCCTGCTCTCTACATCTGCCTCTACCCTCTACATCTGCCTCTGCCACTGCCCTCTGTCTTTTGCACTTTGCCCTCTGCCTCTGCCCTCTGTACTTTGCTCTTTGCCCTCTGAGTCGGCCATTGGCTTTGCGTCTGCCTCTGCCCTCTGTCCTTTGCCCCCTGCCTCTGCCCTCTACCTCTGCTTCTGCTTCTGCCTCTGCCCTCTGTCCTTTGCCCTCTGCCTCTGCCTATGCTTTTGCCGCCTCTGCCTTTGCCGCTGTCTCTGCCTCTGATGCCTCTGCCTCTGCCTCAGTCATCTGTCCTTTCCCCTGTGCCATCTGCCTCTGCCTGTACCACTGCTTCTGCCTCTGTCACCTCTGCCTCTGCCCTCTGTCCTTTGCCCTCTGCCTCTGCCTACGCTTTTGCCGCCTCTGCCTTTGCCGCTGTCTCTGCCTCTGATGCCTCTGCCTCTGCCTCAGCCATCTGTCCTTTCCCCTGTGCCCTATGACTCTGCCCTCTGCCTCTACCTCTGCCCTCTGTCCTTTGCCCATTGCCTCTGCCCTCTGTCCTCTGCCTGTTGCCCTCTGCCTCCCGCTCCGCCTCTGCCCTCTGCCTCTGCCCTCTGTCCTTTGCCCTCTGCCTCTGCCCTCTGTCTTTTGCCTCTGTCACTTCCTCTGCCTCTGCCATCTGTGCTTTCCCCTCTGACCCCTGCCTCTGCCCTCTGCCTCAGCCTCTGCTTCTACTGCCTCTGCCTTGCTGCTGCCTCTTCCTCTGCCGCCTCTGCCTCTGCCTCAGCCCTCTGTCCTTTCCTCTCTGCCTTCTGCCTCCACCTCTGCCCTCTGCCTCTGCTTCTGCCTCTGCCCTCTGTTCTCTGCCTCTGCCTTTGTCCTTTGCCATCTGCCTCTACCTCTGCCTCTGCCCTCTGTTCTCTGCCCCTGTCCTCTGCCTCTACCTGTGCCTCTGCCCTCTGGTTCTGCCTCTGCCCTCTGTCCTCTGCCCTCAGCCCTCTGCCTCTGCCCTCGGTCCTTTGCCCTTTTCCCTCTGCCTCTGCCCTCTCTCCTCTGCCTCTGTCCTCTGCCTCTGCCCTTTGCCCTCTGCCTCTACCCTCCCTCCTCTGCCTCTGTCCTCTGCCTCTGCCCTCTGTCCTTTGCCCTCTGCCTCTGCCCTCTCTCCTCTGCCTCGGCCTCTGCCCTCTGCCCTCTGCCTCTGCCCTCTGTCCTCTGCCTCTGTTTCTGCCTCTGCCTCTCCCTCTGCCTTCTGTCTTTTGCCCTTTTCCCTCTGCATCTGCGATCTGCCTCTGCCCTCTCTCCTCTGCCTCTGTCCTCTGCCCTCTGTCCTTTGCCTTCAGCCTCTGCCCTCTGCCTCTGCCCTCCCTCCTCTGCCTCTGTCCTCTGCCTCTGCCCTCTGCCTCTGCCCTCTGTCCTTTGCCCTCTGCCTCTGCCCTCTCTCCTCTGCCTCTTCCCTCTACTCTCTGCCTCTGCCCTCTGTCCTCTGCCTATGCCTCTGCCTCTGCCCTCTGCTTTTGCCCTCTGCCTGTGCCTCTGCCTCTGCGCCTGCTCTCTACATCTGCCTCTACCCTCTACATCTGCCTCTGCCCCTGCCCTCTGTCTTTTGCCCTTTGCCCGCTGCCTCTGTCTCTGCCCTCTGTCTTTTGCCCTTTGCCCTCTGAGTCGGCCATTGCCTTTGCGTCTGCCTCTGCCCTCTGTCCTTTGCCCCCTGCCTCTGCTTCTGCCTCTGCCTCTGCCTATGCTTTTGCCGCCTCTGCCTTTGCCACTGTCTCTGCCTCTGATGCCTCTGCCTCTGCCTCAGTCATCTGTCCTTTCCCCTGTGCCATCTGCCTCTGCCTGTACCACTGCTTCTGCCTCTGTCGCCTCTGCCTCTGCCCTCTGTCCTTTGCCCTCTGCCTCTGCCTACACTTTTGCCGCCTCTGCCTTTGCCACTGTCTCTGCCTCTGCCTCAGCCATCTGTCCTTTCCCCTGTGCCCTATGACTCTGCCCTCTGCCTCTACCTCTGCCCTCTGTCCTTTGCCCATTGCCTCTGCCCTCTGTCCTCTGCCTGTTGCCCTCTGCCTCCCGCTCTGCCTCTGCCCTCTACCTCTGCCTTCTGCCTCTGCCCTCTGTCCTTTGCCCTCTGCCCTCTGCCTCTGCCCTCTGTCTTTTGCCCTTTGCCCTCTGCCTCTGTCACTTCCTCTGCCTCTGCCATCTGTGCTTTCCCCTCTGACCCCTGCCTCTGCCCTCTGCCTCAGCCTCTGCTTCTACTGCCTCTGCCTTGCTGCTGCCTCTTCCTCTGCCGCCTCTGCCTCTGCCTCAGCCCTCTGTCCTTTCCTCTCTGCCTTCTGCCTCCGCCTCTGCCCTCTGCCTCTGCTTCTGCCTCTGCCCTCTGTTCTCTGCCTCTGCCTTTGTCCTTTGCCATCTGCCTCTACCTCTGCCTCTGCCCTCTGTTCTCTGCCCCTGTCCTCTGCCTCTGCCTGTGCCTCTGCCCTCTGGTTCTGCCTCTGCCCTCTGTCCTCTGCCCTCAGCCCTCTGCCTCTGCTCTCGGTCCTTTGCGCTTTTCCCTCTGCCTCTGCCCTCTCTCCTCTGCCTCTGTCCTCTGCCTCTGCCCTTTGCCCTCTGCCTCTGCCCTCCCTCCTCTGCCTCTGTCCTCTGCCTCTGCCCTCTGTCCTTTGCCCTCTGCCTCTGCCCCCTCTCCTCTGCCTCTGCCCTCTGTCCTCTGCCCTCTGCCTCTGCCCTCTACCCTCTGTCCTCTGCCCTCTGCCTCTGCCCTCTGCCCTCTGTCCTCTGCCTCTGTTTCTGCCTCTGCCTCTCCCTCTGCCCTCTGTCTTTTGCCCTTTTCCCTCTGCATCTGCCATGTGCCTCTGCCCTCTCTCCTCTGCCTCTGTCCTCTGCCCTCTGTCCTTTGCCTTCTGCCTCTGCCCTCTGCCTCTGCCCTCCCTCCTCTGCCCCTGGCCTCTGCCTCTGCCCTCTGTTCTCTGCCTCTGCCCTCTGCCCTCTGCCTCTGCCCTCTGTCCTCTGCCTCTGCCCTCTGCTTTTGCCCTCTGCCTGTCCCTCTGCCTCTGCCCCTGCTCTCTACATCTGCCTCTACCCTCTACATCTGCCTCTGCCACTGCCCTCTGTCTTTTGCACTTTGCCCTCTGCCTCTGTCTCTGCCCTCTGTATTTTGCTCTTTGCCCTCTGAGTCGGCCATTGCCTTTGCGTCTGCCTCTGCCCTCTGTCCTTTGCCCCCTGCCTCTGCCCTCTACCTCTGCTTCTGCTTCTGCCTCTGCCCTCTGTCCTTTGCCCTCTGCCTCTGCCTATGCTTTTGCCGCCTCTGCCTTTGCCGCTGTCTCTGCCTCTGATGCCTCTGCCTCTGCCTCAGTCATCTGTCCTTTCCCCTGTGCCATCTGCCTCTGCCTGTACCACTGCTTCTGCCTCTGTCACCTCTGCCTCTGCCCTCTGTCCTTTGCCCTCTGCCTCTGCCTACGCTTTTGCCGCCTCTGCCTTTGCCACTGTCTCTGCCTCTGATGCCTCTGCCTCTGCCTCAGCCATCTGTCCTTTCCCCTGTGCCCTATGACTCTGCCCTCTGCCTCTACCTCTGCCCTCTGTCCTTTGCCCATTGCCTCTGCCCTCTGTCCTCTGCCTGTTGCCCTCTGCCTCCCGCTCTGCCTCTGCCCTCCACCTCTGCCCTCTGCCTCTGCCCTCTGTCCTTTGCCCTCTGCCCTCTGCCTCTGCCCTCTGTCTTTTGCCCTTTGCCCTCTGCCTCTGTCACTTCCTCTGCCTCTGCCATCTGTGCTTTCCCCTCTGACCCCTGCCTCTGCCCTCTGCCTCTGCTTCTGCCTCTGCCCTCTGTTCTCTGCCTCTGCCTTTGTCCTTTGCCATCTGCCTCTACCTATGCCTCTGCCCTCTGTTCTCTGCCCCTGTCCTGTGCCTCTGCCTGTGCCTCTGCCCTCTGGTTCTGCCTCTGCCCTCTGTCCTCTGCCCTCAGCCCTCTGCCTCTGCCCTCGGTCCTTTGCCCTTTTCCCTCTGCCTCTGCTCTCTCTCCTCTGCCTCTGTCCTCTGCCTCTGCCCTCTGTCCTTTGCCCTCTGCCTCTGCCCTCTGCCTCTGCCCTCCCTCCTCTGCCTCTGTCCTTTGCCCTCTGCCTCTGCCCTCTGCCCTCTGCCTCTGCCCTCTGTCCTCTGCCTCTGTTTCTGCCTCTGCCTCTCCCTCTGCCCTCTGTCTTTTGCCCTTTTCCCTCTGCATCTGCCATGTGCCTCTGCCCTCTCTCCTCTGCCTCTGTCCTCTGCCCTCTGTCCTTTGCCTTCTGCCTTTGCCCTCCCTCCTCTGCCTCTGTCCTCTGCCTCTGCCCTCTGTCCTTTGCCCTCTGCCTCTTCCCTCTCTCCTCTGCCTCTGCCCTCTGCTCTCTGCCTCTGCCCTCTGTCCTCTGCCTCTGCCTCTGCCCTCTGCTTTTGCTCTCTGCCTGTCCTCTGCCTCTGCCCCTGCTCTCTATATCTGCCTCTACCCTCTACATCTGCCTCTGCCGCTGCTCTCTGTCTTTTAGCCTTTGCCTGCTGCCTCTGTCTCTGCCCTCTGTCTTTTGCCCTTTGCCCTCTGAGTCGGCCATTGCCTTTGCGTCTGCCTCTGCTCTCTGTCCTTTGCCCCCTGCCTCTGCTTCTGCCTCTGCCTATGCTTTTGCCGCCTCTGCCTTTGCCACTGTCTCTGCCTCTGCCTCTGCCTCAGCCATCTGTCCTTTCCCCTGTGCCCTATGACTCTGCCCTCTGCCTCTACCTCTGCCCTCTGTCCTTTGCCCATTGCCTCTGCCCTATGTCCTCTGCCTGTTGCCCTCTGCCTCCCGCTCTTCCTCTGCCCTCCACCTCTGCCCTCTGCCTCTGCCCTCTGTCTTTTGACCTTTGCCCTCTGAGTCGGCAATTGCCTTTGCGTCTGCCTCTGCCCTCTGTCCTTTGGCCCCTGCCTCTGCCCTCTACCTCTGCTTCTGCCTCTGCCTCTGCCCTCTGTCCTTTGCCCTCTGCCTCTGCCTATGCTTTTGCCGCCTCTGCCTTTGCCGCTGACTCTGCCTCTGATGCCTCTGCCTCTGCCTCAGTCATCTGTTCTTTCCCCTGTGCCCTATGACTCTGCCCTCTGCCGCTGCCTCAGCCCTCTGTCCTTTCCTCTCTGCCTTCTGCCTCTGCCTCTGCCCTCTGCCTCTGCTTCTGCCTCTGCCCTCTGTTCTCTGCCTCTGCCTTTGTCCTTTGCCATCTGCCTCTATCTCTGCCTCTGCCCTCTGTTCTCTGCCCCTGTCCTCTGCCTCTGCCCTCTGGTTCTGCCTCTGCCCTCTGTCCTCTGCCCTCAGCCCTCTGCCTCTGCCCTCGGTCCTTTGCCCTTTTCCCTCTGCCTCTGCCCTCTCTCCTCTGCCTCTGTCCTCTGGTCTGCCCTCTGTCCTTTGCCCTCTGCCTCTGCCCTCTGCCTCTGCCCTCCCTCCTCTGCCTCTGTCCTCTGCATCTGCCCTCTGTCCTTTGCCCTCTGCCTCTGCCCTCTCTCCTCTGCCTCTGCCCTCTGCCCTCTGTCCTCTGCCTCTGTTTCTGCCCTGCCTCTCCCTCTGCCCTCTGTCTTTTGCCCTTTTCCCTCTGCATCTGCCATCTGCCTCTGCCCTCTCTCCTCTGCCTCTGTCCTCTGCCCTCTGCCCTTTGCCTTCTGCCTCTGCCCTCTGTCCTTTGCCCTCTGCCTCTGCCCTTTCTCCTCTGCCTCTGCCTCTGCCCTCTGCCCTCTGCCTCTGCCCTCTGTCCTCTGCCTCTGCCCTCTGCTTTTGCCCTCTGCCTGTCCCTCTGCCTCTGCCATTTGCCTCTGCCCCTGCTCTCTACATCTGCCTCTCCCCTCTACATCTGCCTCTCCCCCTGCCCTCTGTCTTTTGCCCTTTGCCCTCTGCCTCTGTCTCTGCCCTCTGTATTTTGCTCTTTGCCCTCTGAGTCGGCCATTGCCTTTGCGTCTGCCTCTGCCCTCTGTCCTTTGCCCCCTGCCTCTGCCCTCTACCTCTGCTTCTGCCTCTGCCTCTGCCTTCTGTCTTTTGCCCTCTGCCTCTGCCTATGCTTTTGCCGCCTCTGCCTTTGCCGCTGTCTCTGCCTCTGATGCCTCTGCCTCTGCCTCAGTCATCTGTCCTTTCCCCTGTGCCATCTGCCTCTGCCTGTACCACTGCTTCTGCCTCTCTCGCCTCTGCCTCTGCCCTCTGTCCTTTGTCCTCTGCCTCTGCCTACGCTTTTGCCGCCTCTGCCTTTGCCGCTGTCTCTGCCTCTGATGCCTCTGCCTCTGCCTCAGCCATCTGTCCTTTCCCCTGTGCCCTATGACTCTGCCCTCTGCCTCTACCTCTGCCCTCTGTCCTTTGCCCATTGCCTCTGCCCTCTGTCCTCTGCCTGTTGCCCTCTGCCTCCCGCTGTGCCTCTGCCCTCAGCCTCTGCCCTCCGCCTCTGCCCTCTGCCTCTGCCCTCTGTCTTTTGCCCTTTGCCCTCTGCCTCTGTCACTTCCTCTGCCTCTGCCATCTGTGCTTTCCCCTCTGACCCCTGCCTCTGCCCTCTGCCTCAGCCTCTGCTTCTACTACCTCTGCCTTGCTGCTGCCTCTTCCTCTGCCGCCTCTGCCTCTGCCTCAGCCCTCTGTCCTTTCCTCTCTGCCTTCTGCCTCCGCCTCTGCCCTCTGCCTCTGCTTCTGCCTCTGCCCTCTGTTCTCTGCCTCTGCCTTTGTCCTTTGCCATCTGCCTCTACCTCTGCCTCTGCCCTCTGTTCTCTGCCCCTGTCCTCTGCCTCTGCCTGTGCCTCTGCCCTCTGGTTCTGCCTCTGCCCTCTGTCCTCTGCCCTCAGCCCTCTGCCTCTGCCCTCGGTCCTTTGCCCTTTTCCCTCTGCCTCTGCCCTCTCTCCTCTGCCTCTGTCCTCTGCCTCTGCCCTCTGTCCTTTGCCGTCCGCCTCTGCCCTCTGCCTCTGCCCTCCCTCCTCTGCCTCTGTCCTCTGCCCTCTGTCCTTTGCCCTCTGCTTCTGCCCTCTCTCCTCTGCTTCTGCCTCTGCCCTCTGTCCTTTGCCCCCTGCCTCTGCCCTCTGCCCTCTGCCTCTGCCCTCTGTCCTCTGCCTCTGTTTCTGCCTCTGCCTCTCCCTCTGCCCTCTGTCTTTTGCCCTTTTCCCTCTGCATCTGCCATCTGCCTCTGCCCTCTCTCCTCTGCCTCTGTCCTCTGCCCTCTGTCCTTTGCCTTCTGCCTTTGCCCTCCCTCCTCTGCCTCTGTCCTCTGCCTCTGCCCTCTGTCCTTTGCCCTCTGCCTCTTCCCTCTCTCCTCTGCCTCTGCCCTCTGCTCTCTGCCTCTGCCCTCTGTCCTCTGCCTCTGCCTCTGCCCTCTGCTTTTGCTCTCTGCCTGTCCTCTGCCTCTGCCCCTGCTCTCTATATCTGCCTCTACCCTCTACATCTGCCTCTGCCGCTGCTCTCTGTCTTTTAGCCTTTGCCTGCTGCCTCTGTCTCTGCCCTCTGTCTTTTGCCCTTTGCCCTCTGAGTCGGCCATTGCCTTTGCGTCTGCCTCTGCTCTCTGTCCTTTGCCCCCTGCCTCTGCTTCTGCCTCTGCCTCTGCCTATGCTTTTGCCGGCTCTGCCTCTGCCACTGTCTCTGCCTCTGCCTCTGCCTCAGCCATCTGTCCTTTCCCCTGTGCCCTATGACTCTGCCCTCTGCCTCTACCTCTGCCCTCTGTCCTTTGCCCATTGCCTCTGCCCTATGTCCTCTGCCTGTTGCCCTCTGCCTCCCGCTCTGCCTCTGCCCTCCACCTCTGCCCTCTGCCTCTGCCCTCTGTCTTTTGACCTTTGCCCTCTGAGTCGGCAATTGCCTTTGCGTCTGCCTCTGCCCTCTGTCCTTTGGCCCCTGCCTCTGCCCTCTACCTCTGCTTCTGCCTCTGCCTCTGCCCTCTGTCCTTTGCCCTCTGCCTCTGCCTATGCTTTTGCCGCCTCTGCCTTTGCCGCTGACTCTGCCTCTGATGCCTCTGCCTCTGCCTCAGTCATCTGTTCTTTCCCCTGTGCCCTATGACTCTGCCCTCTGCCGCTGCCTCAGCCCTCTGTCCTTTCCTCTCTGCCTTCTGCCTCCGCCTCTGCCCTCTGCCTCTGCTTCTGCCTCTGCCCTCTGTTCTCTGCCTCTGCCTTTGTCCTTTGCCATCTGCCTCTATCTCTGCCTCTGCCCTCTGTTCTCTGCCCCTGTCCTCTGCCTCTGCCCTCTGGTTCTGCCTCTGCCCTCTGTCCTCTGCCCTCAGCCCTCTGCCTCTGCCCTCGGTCCTTTGCCCTTTTCCCTCTGCCTCTGCCCTCTCTCCTCTGCCTCTGTCCTCTGGTCTGCCCCCTGTCCTTTGCCCTCTGCCTCTGCCCTCTGCCTCTGCCCTCCCTCCTCTGCCTCTGTCCTCTGCATCTGCCCTCTGTCCTTTGCCCTCTGCCTCTGCCCTCTCTCCTCTGCCTCTGCCCTCTGCCCTCTGTCCTCTGCCTCTGTTTCTGCCCTGCCTCTCCCTGTGCCCTCTGTCTTTTGTCCTTTTCCCTCTGCATCTGCCATCTGCCTCTGCCCTCTCTCCTCTGCCTCTGTCCTCTGCCCTCTGCCCTCTGCCCTTTGCCTTCTGCCTCTGCCCTCTGCCTCTGCCCTTTCTCCTCTGCCTCTGCCTCTGCCCTCTGCCTCTGCCCTTTCTCCTCTGCCTCTGCCTCTGCCCTCTGCCCTCTGCCCTCTGCCTCTGCCCTCTGCCTCTGCCCTCTGCTTTTGCCCTCTGCCTGTCCCTCTACCTGTGCCATTTGCCTCTGCCCCTGCTCTCTACATCTGCCTCTCCCCTCTACATCTGCCTCTCCCCCTGCCCTCTGTCTTTTGCCCTTTGCCCTCTGCCTCTGTCTCTGCCCTCTGTATTTTGCTCTTTGCCCTCTGAGTCGGCCATTGCCTTTGCGTCTGCCTCTGCCCTCTGTCCGTTGCCCCCTGCCTCTGCCCTCTACCTCTGCTTCTGCCTCTGCCTCTGCCTTCTGTCTTTTGCCCTCTGCCTCTGCCTATGCTTTTGCCGCCTCTGCCTTTGCCGCTGTCTCTGCCTCTGATGCCTCTGCCTCTGCCTCAGTCATCTGTCCTTTCCCCTGTGCCATCTGCCTCTGCCTGTACCACTGCTTCTGCCCCTCTCGCCTCTGCCTCTGCCCTCTGTCCTTTGTCCTCTGCCTCTGCCTACGCTCTTGCCGCCTCTGCCTTTGCCGCTGTCTCTGCCTCTGATGCCTCTGCCTCTGCCTCAGCCATCTGTCCTTTCCCCTGTGCCCTATGACTCTGCCCTCTGCCTCTACCTCTGCCCTCTGTCCTTTGCCCATTGCCTCTGCCCTCTGTCCTCTGCCTGTTGCCCTCTGCCTCCCGCTGTGCCTCTGCCCTCAGCCTCTGCCCTCCGCCTCTGCCCTCTGCCTCTGCCCTCTGTCCTTTGCCCTCTGCCCTCTGCCTCTGCCCTCTGTCTTTTGCCCTTTGCCCTCTGCCTCTGTCACTTCCTCTGCCTCTGCCATCTGTGCTTTCCCCTCTGACCCCTGCCTCTGCCCTCTGCCTCAGCCTCTGCTTCTACTGCCTCTGCCTTGCTGCTGCCTCTTCCTCTGCCGCCTCTGCCTCTGCCTCAGCCCTCTGTCCTTTCCTCTCTGCCTTCTGCCTCCGCCTCTGCCCTCTGCCTCTGCTTCTGCCTCTGCCCTCTGTTCTCTGCCTCTGCCTTTGTCCTTTGCCATCTGCCTCTACCTCTGCCTCTGCCCTCTGTTCTCTGCCCCTGTCCTCTGCCTCTGCCTGTGCCTCTGCCCTCTGGTTCTGCCTCTGCCCTCTGTCCTCTGCCCTCAGCCCTCTGCCTCTGCCCTCGGTCCTTTGCCCTTTTCCCTCTGCCTCTGCCCTCTCTCCTCTGCCTCTGTCCTCTGCCTCTGCCCTCTGTCCTTTGCCCTCTGCCTCTGCCCTCTGCCTCTGCCCTCCCTCCTCTGCCTCTGTCCTCTGCCTCTGCCCTCTGTCCTTTGCCCTCTGCCTCTGCCCTCTCTCCTCTGCTTCTGCCTCTGCCCTCTGTCCTTTGCCCCCTGCCTCTGCCCTCTGCCCTCTGCCTCTGCCCTCTGTCCTCTGCCTCTGTTTCTGCCTCTGCCTCTCCCTCTGCCCTCTGTCTTTTGCCCTTTTCCCTCTGCATCTGCCATCTGCCTCTGCCCTCTCTCCTCTGCCTCTGTCCTCTGCCCTCTGCCTCTGCCCTCCCTCCTCTGCCTCTGGCCTCTGCCTCTGCCATCTGCCTCTGCCCTCTGTCTTTGCCCTCTGCCTCTGCCCTCTCTCCTCTGCCTCTGCCCTCTGCTCTCTGCCTCTGCCCTCTGTCCTCTGCCTCTGCCTCTGCCTCTGCCCTCTGCTTTTGCCCTCTGCCTGTCCCTCTGCCTCTGCGCCTGCTCTCTACATCTGCCTCTACCCTCTACATCTGCCTCTGCCCCTGCCCTCTGTCTTTTGCCCTTTGCCCGCTGCCTCTGTCTCTGCCCTCTGTCTTTTGCCCTTTGCCCTCTGAGTCGGCCATTGCCTTTGCGTCTGCCTCTGCCCTCTGTCCTTTGCCCCCTGCCTCTGCTCCTGCCTCTGCCTCTGCCCTCTGTCCTTTGCCCTCTGCCTCTGCCTATGCTTTTGCCGCCTCTGCCTTTGCCGCTGTCTCTGCCTCTGATGCCTCTGCCTCTGCCTCAGTCATCCGTCCTTTCCCCTGTGCCATCTGCCTCTGCCTGTACCACTGGTTCTGCCTCTGTCGCCTCTGCCTCTGCCCTCTGTCCTTTGCCCTCTGCCTCTGCCTACGCTTTTGCCGCCTCTGCCTTTGCCGCTGTCTCTGCCTCTGCCTCAGCCATCTGTCCTTTCCCGTGCCCTATGACTCTGCCCTCTGCCTCTACCTCTGCCCTCTCTCCTCTGCCTGTTGCCCTCTGCCTCCCGCTCTGCCTCTGCCCTCCGCCTCTGCCCTCTGCCTCTGCCCTCTGTCCTTTGCCCTCTGCCTCTGCCTACGCTTTTGCCGCCTCTGCCTTTGCCACTGTCTCTGCCTCTGCCTCTGCCTCAGCCATCTGTCCTTTCCCCTGTGCCCTATGACTC
The DNA here is from genome assembly GCF_964271855.1 of Acomys minous. Taxonomy (NCBI): domain Eukaryota; kingdom Metazoa; phylum Chordata; class Mammalia; order Rodentia; family Muridae; genus Acomys; species Acomys minous. Next base: position 20,516,842 of record NC_140488.1, on the reverse strand, counting down.
TGCCCTCTGCCTCTACCTCTGCCCTCTGTCCTTTGCCCATTGCCTCTGCCCTCTGTCCTCTGCCTGTTGCCCTCTGCCTCCCGCTGTGCCTCTGCCCTCAGCCTCTGCCCTCCGCCTCTGCCCTCTGCCTCTGCCCTCTGTCCTTTGCCCTCTGCCCTCTGCCTCTGCCCTCTGTCTTTTGCCCTTTGCCCTCTGCCTCTGTCACTTCCTCTGCCTCTGCCATCTGTGCTTTCCCCTCTGACCCCTGCCTCTGCCCTCTGCCTCAGCCTCTGCTTCTACTGCCTCTGCCTTGCTGCTGCCTCTTCCTCTGCCGCCTCTGCCTCTGCCTCAGCCCTCTGTCCTTTCCCCTCTGCCCTCTGCCTCTGCTTCTGCCTCTGCCCTCTGTTCTCTGCCTCTGCCTTTGTCCTTTGCCATCTGCCTCTACCTCTGCCTCTGCCCTCTGTTCTCTGCCCCTGTCCTGTGCCTCTGCCTGTGCCTCTGCCCTCTGGTTCTGCCTCTGCCCTCTGTCCTCTGCCCTCAGCCCTCTGCCTCTGCCCTCGGTCCTTTGCCCTTTTCCCTCTGCCTCTGCCCTCTCTCCTCTGCCTCTGTCCTCTGCCTCTGCCCTCTGTCCTTTGCCCTCTGCCTCTGCCCTCTGCCTCTGCCCTCCCTCCTCTGCCTCTGTCCTCTGCCTCTGCCCTCTGTCCTTTGCCCTCTGCCTCTGCCCTCTCTCCTCTGCTTCTGCCTCTGCCCTCTGTCCTTTGCCCCCTGCCTCTGCCCTCTGCCCTCTGCCTCTGCCCTCTGTCCTCTGCCTCTGTTTCTGCCTCTGCCTCTCCCTCTGCCCTCTGTCTTTTGCCCTTTTCCCTCTGCATCTGCCATCTGCCTCTGCCCTCTCTCCTCTGCCTCTGTCCTCTGCCCTCTGCCTCTGCCCTCCCTCCTCTGCCTCTGGCCTCTGCCTCTGCCATCTGCCTCTGCCCTCTGTCTTTGCCCTCTGCCTCTGCCCTCTCTCCTCTGCCTCTGCCCTCTGCTCTCTGCCTCTGCCCTCTGTCCTCTGCCTCTGCCTCTGCCTCTGCCCTCTGCTTTTGCCCTCTGCCTGTCCCTCTGCCTCTGCGCCTTCTCTCTACATCTGCCTCTACCCTCTACATCTGCCTCTGCCCCTGCCCTCTGTCTTTTGCCCTTTGCCCGCTGCCTCTGTCTCTGCCCTCTGTCTTTTGCCCTTTGCCCTCTGAGTCGGCCATTGCCTTTGCGTCTGCCTCTGCCCTCTGTCCTTTGCCCCCTGCCCCTGCTCCTGCCTCTGCCTCTGCCCTCTGTCCTTTGCCCTCTGACTCTGCCTATGCTTTTGCCGCCTCTGCCTTTGCCGCTGTCTCTGCCTCTGATGCCTCTGCCTCTGCCTCAGTCATCTGTCCTTTCCCCTGTGCCATCTGCCTCTGCCTGTACCACTGGTTCTGCCTCTGTCGCCTCTGCCTCTGCCCTCTGTCCTTTGCCCTCTGCCTCTGCCTACGCTTTTGCCGCCTCTGCCTTTGCCGCTGTCTCTGCCTCTGCCTCAGCCATCTGTCCTTTCCCGTGCCCTATGACTCTGCCCTCTGCCTCTACCTCTGCCCTCTGTCCTCTGCCTGTTGCCCTCTGCCTCCCGCTCTGCCTCTGCCCTCCGCCTCTGCCCTCTGCCTCTGCCCTCTGTCCTTTACCCTCTGCCTCTGCCTACGCTTTTGCCGCCTCTGCCTTTGCCACTGTCTCTGCCTCTGCCTCTGCCTCAGCCATCTGTCCTTTCCCCTGTGCCCTATGACTCTGCCCTCTGCCTCTACCTCTGCCCTCTGTCCTTTGCCCATTGCCTCTGCCCTCTGTCCTCTGCCTGTTGCCCTCTGCCTCCCGCTGTGCCTCTGCCCTCAGCCTCTGCCCTCTGCCTCTGCCCTCTGTCCTTTGCCCTCTGCCCTCTGCCTCTGCCCTCTGTCTTTTGCCCTTTGCCCTCTGCCTCTGTCACTTCCTCTGCCTCTGCCATCTGTGCTTTCCCCTCTGACCCCTGCCTCTGCCCTCTGCCTCAGCCTCTGCTTCTACTGCCTCTGCCTTGCTGCTGCCTCTTCCTCTGCCGCCTCTGCCTCTGCCTCAGCCCTCTGTCCTTTCCTCTCTGCCTTCTGCCTCCGCCTCTGCCCTCTGCCTCTGCCTCTGCCTTTGTCCTTTGCCATCTGCCTCTACCTCTGCCTCTGCCCCTGTCCTCTGCCTCTGCCTGTGCCTCTGCCCTCTGGTTCTGCCTCTGCCCTCTGTCCTCTGCCCTCAGCCCTCTGCCTCTGCTCTCGGTCCTTTGCGCTTATCCCTCTGCCTCTGCCCTCTCTTCTCTGCCTCTGTCCTCTGCCTCTGCCCTTTGCCCTCTGCCTCTGCCCTCCCTCCTCTGCCTCTGTCCTCTGCCTCTGCCCTCTGTCCTTTGCCCTCTGCCTCTGCCCCCTCTCCTCTGCCTCTGCCCTCTGCCTCTGCCCTCTGCCCTCTGTCCTCTGCCTCTGTTTCTGCCTCTGCCTCTCCCTCTGCCCTCTGTCTTTTGCCCTTTTCCCTCTGCATCTGCCATGTGCCTCTGCCCTCTCTCCTCTGCCTCTGTCCTCTGCCCTCTGTCCTTTGCCTTCTGCCTCTGCCCTCTGCCTCTGCCCTCCCTCCTCTGCCTCTGGCCTCTGCCTCTGCCCTCTGCCCTCTGTCCTCTGCCTCTGCCCTCTGCTTTTGCCCTCTGCCTGTCCCTCTGCTTCTGCCCCTGCTCTCTACATCTGCCTCTACCCTCTACATCTGCCTCTGCCACTGCCCTCTGTCTTTTGCCCTTTGCCCTCTGCCTCTGTCTCTGCCCTCTGTATTTTTCTCTTTGCCCTCTGAGTCGGCCATTGCCTTTGCGTATGCCTCTGCCCTCTGTCCTTTGCCCCCTGCCTCTGCCCTCTACCTCTGCTTCTGCTTCTGCCTCTGCCCTCTGTCCTTTGCCCTCTGCCTCTGCCTATGCTTTTGCCGCCTCTGCCTTTGCCGCTGTCTCTGCCTCTGATGCCTCTGCCTCTGCCTCAGTCATCTGTCCTTTCCCCTGTGCCATCTGCCTCTGCCTGTACCACTGCTTCTGCCTCTGTCACCTCTGCCTCTGCCCTCTGTCCTTTGCCCTCTGCCTCTGCCTACGCTTTTGCCGCCTCTGCCTTTGCCACTGTCTCTGCCTCTGATGCCTCTGCCTCTGCCTCAGCCATCTGTCCTTTCCCCTGTGCCCTATGACTCTGCCCTCTGCCTCTACCTCTGCCCTCTGTCCTTTGCCCATTGCCTCTGCCCTCTGTCCTCTGCCTGTTGCCCTCTGCCTCCCGCTCTGCCTCTGCCCTCCACCTCTGCCCTCTGCCTCTGCCCTCTGACCTTTGCCCTCTGCCCTTTGCCCTCTGCCTCTGCCCTCTGTCTTTTGCCCTTTGCCCTCTGCCTCTGTCACTTCCTCTGCCTCTGCCATCTGTGCTTTCCCCTCTGACCCCTGCCTCTGCCCTCTGCCTCAGCCTCTGCTTCTACTGCCTCTGCCTTGCTGCTGCCTCTTCCTCTGCCGCCTCTGCCTCTGCCTCAGCCCTCTGTCCTTTCCTCTCTGCCTTCTGCCTCCGCCTCTGCTCTCTGCCTCTGCTTCTGCCTCTGCCCTCTGTTCTCTGCCTCTGCCTTTGTCCTTTGCCATCTGCCTCTACCTATGCCTCTGCCCTCTGTTCTCTGCCCCTGTCCTGTGCCTCTGCCTGTGCCTCTGCCCTCTGGTTCTGCCTCTGCCCTCTGTCCTCTGCCCTCAGCCCTCTGCCTCTGCCCTCGGTCCTTTGCCCTTTTCCCTCTGCCTCTGCTCTCTCTCCTCTGCCTCTGTCCTCTGCCTCTGCCCTCTGTCCTTTGCCCTCTGCCTCTGCCCTCTGCCTCTGCCCTCCCTCCTCTGCCTCTGTCCTCTGCCTCTGCCCTCTGTCCTTTGCCCTCTGCCTCTGCCCTCTGCCCTCTGCCTCTGCCCTCTGTCCTCTGCCTCTGTTTCTGCCTCTGCCTCTCCCTCTGCCCTCTGTCTTTTGCCCTTTTCCCTCTGCATCTGCCATCTGCCTTTGCCCTCTCTCCTCTGCCTCTGTCCTCTGCCCTCTGTCCTTTGCCTTCTGCCTTTGCCCTCCCTCCTCTGCCTCTGTCCTCTGCCTCTGCCCTCTGTCCTTTGCCCTCTGCCTCTTCCCTCTCTCCTCTGCCTCTGCCCTCTGCTCTCTGCCTCTGCCCTCTGTCCTCTGCCTCTGCCTCTGCCCTCTGCTTTTGCTCTCTGCCTGTCCTCTGCCTCTGCCCCTGCTCTCTATATCTGCCTCTACCCTCTACATCTGCCTCTGCCGCTGCTCTCTGTCTTTTAGCCTTTGCCTGCTGCCTCTGTCTCTGCCCTCTGTCTTTTGCCCTTTGCCCTCTGAGTCGGCCATTGCCTTTGCGTCTGCCTCTGCTCTCTGTCCTTTGCCCCCTGCCTCTGCTTCTGCCTCTGCCTCTGCCTATGCTTTTGCCGCCTCTGCCTTTGCCACTGTCTCTGCCTCTGCCTCTGCCTCAGCCATCTGTCCTTTCCCCTGTGCCCTATGACTCTGCCCTCTGCCTCTACCTCTGCCCTCTGTCCTTTGCCCATTGCCTCTGCCCTATGTCCTCTGCCTGTTGCCCTCTGCCTCCCGCTCTGCCTCTGCCCTCCACCTCTGCCCTCTGCCTCTGCCCTCTGTCTTTTGACCTTTGCCCTCTGAGTCGGCAATTGCCTTTGCGTCTGCCTCTGCCCTCTGTCCTTTGGCCCCTGCCTCTGCCCTCTACCTCTGCTTCTGCCTCTGCCTCTGCCCTCTGTCCTTTGCCCTCTGCCTCTGCCTATGCTTTTGCCGCCTCTGCCTTTGCCGCTGACTCTGCCTCTGATGCCTCTGCCTCTGCCTCAGTCATCTGTTCTTTCCCCTGTGCCCTATGACTCTGCCCTCTGCCGCTGCCTCAGCCCTCTGTCCTTTCCTCTCTGCCTTCTGCCTCCGCCTCTGCCCTCTGCCTCTGCTTCTGCCTCTGCCCTCTGTTCTCTGCCTCTGCCTTTGTCCTTTGCCATCTGCCTCTATCTCTGCCTCTGCCCTCTGTTCTCTGCCCCTGTCCTCTGCCTCTGCCCTCTGGTTCTGCCTCTGCCCTCTGTCCTCTGCCCTCAGCCCTCTGCCTCTGCCCTCGGTCCTTTGCCCTTTTCCCTCTGCCTCTGCCCTCTCTCCTCTGCCTCTGTCCTCTGGTCTGCCCTCTGTCCTTTGCCCTCTGCCTCTGCCCTCTGCCTCTGCCCTCCCTCCTCTGCCTCTGTCCTCTGCATCTGCCCTCTGTCCTTTGCCCTCTGCCTCTGCCCTCTCTCCTCTGCCTCTGCCCTCTGCCCTCTGTCCTCTGCCTCTGTTTCTGCCCTGCCTCTCCCTCTGCCCTCTGTCTTTTGCCCTTTTCCCTCAGCATCTGCCATCTGCCTCTGCCCTCTCTCCTCTGCCTCTGTCCTCTGCCCTCTGCCCTCTGCCCTTTGCCTTCTGCCTCTGCCCTCTGTCCTTTGCCCTCTGCCTCTGCCCTTTCTCCTCTGCCTCTGCCTCTGCCCTCTGCCTCTGCCCTTTCTCCTCTGCCTCTGCCTCTGCCCTCTGTCCTTTGCCCTCTGCCTCTGCCCTTTCTCCTCTGCCTCTGCCTCTGCCCTCTGCCCTCTGCCTCTGCCCTCTGTCCTCTGCCTCTGCCCTCTGCTTTTGCCCTCTGCCTGTCCCTCTGCCTCTGCCATTTCCCTCTGCCCCTGCTCTCTACATCTGCCTCTCCCCTCTACATCTGCCTCTCCCCCTGCCCTCTGTCTTTTGCCCTTTGCCCTCTGCCTCTGTCTCTGCCCTCTGTATTTTGCTCTTTGCCCTCTGAGTCGGCCATTGCCTTTGCGTCTGCCTCTGCCCTCTGTCCTTTGCCCCCTGCCTCTGCCCTCTACCTCTGCTTCTGCCTCTGCCTCTGCCTTCTGTCTTTGGCCCTCTGCCTCTGCCTATGCTTTTGCCGCCTCTGCCTTTGCCGCTGTCTCTGCCTCTGATGCCTCTGCCTCTGCCTCAGTCATCTGTCCTTTCCCCTGTGCCATCTGCCTCTGCCTGTACCACTGCTTCTGCCTCTGTCACCTCTGCCTCTGCCCTCTGTCCTTTGCCCTCTGCCTCTGCCTACGCTTTTGCCGCCTCTGCCTTTGCCACTGTCTCTGCCTCTGATGCCTCTGCCTCTGCCTCAGCCATCTGTCCTTTCCCCTGTGCCCTATGACTCTGCCCTCTGCCTCTACCTCTGCCCTCTGTCCTTTGCCCATTGCCTCTGCCCTCTGTCCTCTGCCTGTTGCCCTCTGCCTCCCGCTCTGCCTCTGCCCTCCACCTCTGCCCTCTGCCTCTGCCCTCTGACCTTTGCCCTCTGCCCTTTGCCCTCTGCCTCTGCCCTCTGTCTTTTGCCCTTTGCCCTCTGCCTCTGTCACTTCCTCTGCCTCTGCCATCTGTGCTTTCCCCTCTGACCCCTGCCTCTGCCCTCTGCCTCAGCCTCTGCTTCTACTGCCTCTGCCTTGCTGCTGCCTCTTCCTCTGCCGCCTCTGCCTCTGCCTCAGCCCTCTGTCCTTTCCTCTCTGCCTTCTGCCTCCGCCTCTGCTCTCTGCCTCTGCTTCTGCCTCTGCCCTCTGTTCTCTGCCTCTGCCTTTGTCCTTTGCCATCTGCCTCTACCTATGCCTCTGCCCTCTGTTCTCTGCCCCTGTCCTGTGCCTCTGCCTGTGCCTCTGCCCTCTGGTTCTGCCTCTGCCCTCTGTCCTCTGCCCTCAGCCCTCTGCCTCTGCCCTCGGTCCTTTGCCCTTTTCCCTCTGCCTCTGCTCTCTCTCCTCTGCCTCTGTCCTCTGCCTCTGCCCTCTGTCCTTTGCCCTCTGCCTCTGCCCTCTGCCTCTGCCCTCCCTCCTCTGCCTCTGTCCTCTGCCTCTGCCCTCTGTCCTTTGCCCTCTGCCTCTGCCCTCTGCCCTCTGCCTCTGCCCTCTGTCCTCTGCCTCTGTTTCTGCCTCTGCCTCTCCCTCTGCCCTCTGTCTTTTGCCCTTTTCCCTCTGCATCTGCCATCTGCCTTTGCCCTCTCTCCTCTGCCTCTGTCCTCTGCCCTCTGTCCTTTGCCTTCTGCCTTTGCCCTCCCTCCTCTGCCTCTGTCCTCTGCCTCTGCCCTCTGTCCTTTGCCCTCTGCCTCTTCCCTCTCTCCTCTGCCTCTGCCCTCTGCTCTCTGCCTCTGCCCTCTGTCCTCTGCCTCTGCCTCTGCCCTCTGCTTTTGCTCTCTGCCTGTCCTCTGCCTCTGCCCCTGCTCTCTATATCTGCCTCTACCCTCTACATCTGCCTCTGCCGCTGCTCTCTGTCTTTTAGCCTTTGCCTGCTGCCTCTGTCTCTGCCCTCTGTCTTTTGCCCTTTGCCCTCTGAGTCGGCCATTGCCTTTGCGTCTGCCTCTGCTCTCTGTCCTTTGCCCCCTGCCTCTGCTTCTGCCTCTGCCTCTGCCTATGCTTTTGCCGCCTCTGCCTTTGCCACTGTCTCTGCCTCTGCCTCTGCCTCAGCCATCTGTCCTTTCCCCTGTGCCCTATGACTCTGCCCTCTGCCTCTACCTCTGCCCTCTGTCCTTTGCCCATTGCCTCTGCCCTATGTCCTCTGCCTGTTGCCCTCTGCCTCCCGCTCTGCCTCTGCCCTCCACCTCTGCCCTCTGCCTCTGCCCTCTGTCTTTTGACCTTTGCCCTCTGAGTCGGCAATTGCCTTTGCGTCTGCCTCTGCCCTCTGTCCTTTGGCCCCTGCCTCTGCCCTCTACCTCTGCTTCTGCCTCTGCCTCTGCCCTCTGTCCTTTGCCCTCTGCCTCTGCCTATGCTTTTGCCGCCTCTGCCTTTGCCGCTGACTCTGCCTCTGATGCCTCTGCCTCTGCCTCAGTCATCTGTTCTTTCCCCTGTGCCCTATGACTCTGCCCTCTGCCGCTGCCTCAGCCCTCTGTCCTTTCCTCTCTGCCTTCTGCCTCCGCCTCTGCCCTCTGCCTCTGCTTCTGCCTCTGCCCTCTGTTCTCTGCCTCTGCCTTTGTCCTTTGCCATCTGCCTCTATCTCTGCCTCTGCCCTCTGTTCTCTGCCCCTGTCCTCTGCCTCTGCCCTCTGGTTCTGCCTCTGCCCTCTGTCCTCTGCCCTCAGCCCTCTGCCTCTGCCCTCGGTCCTTTGCCCTTTTCCCTCTGCCTCTGCCCTCTCTCCTCTGCCTCTGTCCTCTGGTCTGCCCTCTGTCCTTTGCCCTCTGCCTCTGCCCTCTGCCTCTGCCCTCCCTCCTCTGCCTCTGTCCTCTGCATCTGCCCTCTGTCCTTTGCCCTCTGCCTCTGCCCTCTCTCCTCTGCCTCTGCCCTCTGCCCTCTGTCCTCTGCCTCTGTTTCTGCCCTGCCTCTCCCTCTGCCCTCTGTCTTTTGCCCTTTTCCCTCAGCATCTGCCATCTGCCTCTGCCCTCTCTCCTCTGCCTCTGTCCTCTGCCCTCTGCCCTCTGCCCTTTGCCTTCTGCCTCTGCCCTCTGTCCTTTGCCCTCTGCCTCTGCCCTTTCTCCTCTGCCTCTGCCTCTGCCCTCTGCCTCTGCCCTTTCTCCTCTGCCTCTGCCTCTGCCCTCTGTCCTTTGCCCTCTGCCTCTGCCCTTTCTCCTCTGCCTCTGCCTCTGCCCTCTGCCCTCTGCCTCTGCCCTCTGTCCTCTGCCTCTGCCCTCTGCTTTTGCCCTCTGCCTGTCCCTCTGCCTCTGCCATTTGCCTCTGCCCCTGCTCTCTACATCTGCCTCTCCCCTCTACATCTGCCTCTCCCCCTGCCCTCTGTCTTTTGCCCTTTGCCCTCTGCCTCTGTCTCTGCCCTCTGTATTTTTCTCTTTGCCCTCTGAGTCGGCCATTGCCTTTGCGTCTGCCTCTGCCCTCTGTCCTTTGCCCCCTGCCTCTGCCCTCTACCTCTGCTTCTGCCTCTGCCTCTGCCTTCTGTCTTTGGCCCTCTGCCTCTGCCTATGCTTTTGCCGCCTCTGCCTTTGCCGCTGTCTCTGCCTCTGATGCCTCTGCCTCTGCCTCAGTCATCTGTCCTTTCCCCTGTGCCATCTGCCTCTGCCTGTACCACTGCTTCTGCCCCTCTCGCCTCTGCCTCTGCCCTCTGTCCTTTGCCCATTGCCTCTGCCCTATGTCCTCTGCCTGTTGCCCTCTGCCTCCCGCTCTGCCTCTGCCCTCCACCTCTGCCCTCTGCCTCTGCCCTCTGTCTTTTGACCTTTGCCCTCTGAGTCGGCAATTGCCTTTGCGTCTGCCTCTGCCCTCTGTCCTTTGGCCCCTGCCTCTGCCCTCTACCTCTGCTTCTGCCTCTGCCTCTGCCCTCTGTCCTTTGCCCTCTGCCTCTGCCTATGCTTTTGCCGCCTCTGCCTTTGCCGCTGACTCTGCCTCTGATGCCTCTGCCTCTGCCTCAGTCATCTGTTCTTTCCCCTGTGCCCTATGACTCTGCCCTCTGCCGCTGCCTCAGCCCTCTGTCCTTTCCTCTCTGCCTTCTGCCTCCGCCTCTGCCCTCTGCCTCTGCTTCTGCCTCTGCCCTCTGTTCTCTGCCTCTGCCTTTGTCCTTTGCCATCTGCCTCTATCTCTGCCTCTGCCCTCTGTTCTCTGCCCCTGTCCTCTGCCTCTGCCCTCTGGTTCTGCCTCTGCCCTCTGTCCTCTGCCCTCAGCCCTCTGCCTCTGCCCTCGGTCCTTTGCCCTTTTCCCTCTGCCTCTGCCCTCTCTCCTCTGCCTCTGTCCTCTGGTCTGCCCTCTGTCCTTTGCCCTCTGCCTCTGCCCTCTGCCTCTGCCCTCCCTCCTCTGCCTCTGTCCTCTGCATCTGCCCTCTGTCCTTTGCCCTCTGCCTCTGCCCTCTCTCCTCTGCCTCTGCCCTCTGCCCTCTGTCCTCTGCCTCTGTTTCTGCCCTGCCTCTCCCTCTGCCCTCTGTCTTTTGCCCTTTTCCCTCAGCATCTGCCATCTGCCTCTGCCCTCTCTCCTCTGCCTCTGTCCTCTGCCCTCTGCCCTCTGCCCTTTGCCTTCTGCCTCTGCCCTCTGTCCTTTGCCCTCTGCCTCTGCCCTTTCTCTTCTGCCTCTGCCTCTGCCCTCTGCCTCTGCCCTTTCTCCTCTGCCTCTGCCTCTGCCCTCTGTCCTTTGCCCTCTGCCTCTGCCCTTTCTCCTCTGCCTCTGCCTCTGCCCTCTGCCCTCTGCCTCTGCCCTCTGTCCTCTGCCTCTGCCCTCTGCTTTTGCCCTCTGCCTGTCCCTCTGCCTCTGCCATTTGCCTCTGCCCCTGCTCTCTACATCTGCCTCTCCCCTCTACATCTGCCTCTCCCCCTGCCCTCTGTCTTTTGCCCTTTGCCCTCTGCCTCTGTCTCTGCCCTCTGTATTTTGCTCTTTGCCCTCTGAGTCGGCCATTGCCTTTGCGTCTGCCTCTGCCCTCTGTCCTTTGCCCCCTGCCTCTGCCCTCTACCTCTGCTTCTGCCTCTGCCTCTGCCTTCTGTCTTTGGCCCTCTGCCTCTGCCTATGCTTTTGCCGCCTCTGCCTTTGCCGCTGTCTCTGCCTCTGATGCCTCTGCCTCTGCCTCAGTCATCTGTCCTTTCCCCTGTGCCATCTGCCTCTGCCTGTACCACTGCTTCTGCCTCTGTCACCTCTGCCTCTGCCCTCTGTCCTTTGCCCTCTGCCTCTGCCTACGCTTTTGCCGCCTCTGCCTTTGCCACTGTCTCTGCCTCTGATGCCTCTGCCTCTGCCTCAGCCATCTGTCCTTTCCCCTGTGCCCTATGACTCTGCCCTCTGCCTCTACCTCTGCCCTCTGTCCTTTGCCCATTGCCTCTGCCCTCTGTCCTCTGCCTGTTGCCCTCTGCCTCCCGCTCTGCCTCTGCCCTCCACCTCTGCCCTCTGCCTCTGCCCTCTGACCTTTGCCCTCTGCCCTTTGCCCTCTGCCTCTGCCCTCTGTCTTTTGCCCTTTGCCCTCTGCCTCTGTCACTTCCTCTGCCTCTGCCATCTGTGCTTTCCCCTCTGACCCCTGCCTCTGCCCTCTGCCTCAGCCTCTGCTTCTACTGCCTCTGCCTTGCTGCTGCCTCTTCCTCTGCCGCCTCTGCCTCTGCCTCAGCCCTCTGTCCTTTCCTCTCTGCCTTCTGCCTCCGCCTCTGCTCTCTGCCTCTGCTTCTGCCTCTGCCCTCTGTTCTCTGCCTCTGCCTTTGTCCTTTGCCATCTGCCTCTACCTATGCCTCTGCCCTCTGTTCTCTGCCCCTGTCCTGTGCCTCTGCCTGTGCCTCTGCCCTCTGGTTCTGCCTCTGCCCTCTGTCCTCTGCCCTCAGCCCTCTGCCTCTGCCCTCGGTCCTTTGCCCTTTTCCCTCTGCCTCTGCTCTCTCTCCTCTGCCTCTGTCCTCTGCCTCTGCCCTCTGTCCTTTGCCCTCTGCCTCTGCCCTCTGCCTCTGCCCTCCCTCCTCTGCCTCTGTCCTCTGCCTCTGCCCTCTGTCCTTTGCCCTCTGCCTCTGCCCTCTGCCCTCTGCCTCTGCCCTCTGTCCTCTGCCTCTGTTTCTGCCTCTGCCTCTCCCTCTGCCCTCTGTCTTTTGCCCTTTTCCCTCTGCATCTGCCATCTGCCTTTGCCCTCTCTCCTCTGCCTCTGTCCTCTGCCCTCTGTCCTTTGCCTTCTGCCTTTGCCCTCCCTCCTCTGCCTCTGTCCTCTGCCTCTGCCCTCTGTCCTTTGCCCTCTGCCTCTTCCCTCTCTCCTCTGCCTCTGCCCTCTGCTCTCTGCCTCTGCCCTCTGTCCTCTGCCTCTGCCTCTGCCCTCTGCTTTTGCTCTCTGCCTGTCCTCTGCCTCTGCCCCTGCTCTCTATATCTGCCTCTACCCTCTACATCTGCCTCTGCCGCTGCTCTCTGTCTTTTAGCCTTTGCCTGCTGCCTCTGTCTCTGCCCTCTGTCTTTTGCCCTTTGCCCTCTGAGTCGGCCATTGCCTTTGCGTCTGCCTCTGCTCTCTGTCCTTTGCCCCCTGCCTCTGCTTCTGCCTCTGCCTCTGCCTATGCTTTTGCCGCCTCTGCCTTTGCCACTGTCTCTGCCTCTGCCTCTGCCTCAGCCATCTGTCCTTTCCCCTGTGCCCTATGACTCTGCCCTCTGCCTCTACCTCTGCCCTCTGTCCTTTGCCCATTGCCTCTGCCCTATGTCCTCTGCCTGTTGCCCTCTGCCTCCCGCTCTGCCTCTGCCCTCCACCTCTGCCCTCTGCCTCTGCCCTCTGTCTTTTGACCTTTGCCCTCTGAGTCGGCAATTGCCTTTGCGTCTGCCTCTGCCCTCTGTCCTTTGGCCCCTGCCTCTGCCCTCTACCTCTGCTTCTGCCTCTGCCTCTGCCCTCTGTCCTTTGCCCTCTGCCTCTGCCTATGCTTTTGCCGCCTCTGCCTTTGCCGCTGACTCTGCCTCTGATGCCTCTGCCTCTGCCTCAGTCATCTGTTCTTTCCCCTGTGCCCTATGACTCTGCCCTCTGCCGCTGCCTCAGCCCTCTGTCCTTTCCTCTCTGCCTTCTGCCTCCGCCTCTGCCCTCTGCCTCTGCTTCTGCCTCTGCCCTCTGTTCTCTGCCTCTGCCTTTGTCCTTTGCCATCTGCCTCTATCTCTGCCTCTGCCCTCTGTTCTCTGCCCCTGTCCTCTGCCTCTGCCCTCTGGTTCTGCCTCTGCCCTCTGTCCTCTGCCCTCAGCCCTCTGCCTCTGCCCTCGGTCCTTTGCCCTTTTCCCTCTGCCTCTGCCCTCTCTCCTCTGCCTCTGTCCTCTGGTCTGCCCTCTGTCCTTTGCCCTCTGCCTCTGCCCTCTGCCTCTGCCCTCCCTCCTCTGCCTCTGTCCTCTGCATCTGCCCTCTGTCCTTTGCCCTCTGCCTCTGCCCTCTCTCCTCTGCCTCTGCCCTCTGCCCTCTGTCCTCTGCCTCTGTTTCTGCCCTGCCTCTCCCTCTGCCCTCTGTCTTTTGCCCTTTTCCCTCAGCATCTGCCATCTGCCTCTGCCCTCTCTCCTCTGCCTCTGTCCTCTGCCCTCTGCCCTCTGCCCTTTGCCTTCTGCCTCTGCCCTCTGTCCTTTGCCCTCTGCCTCTGCCCTTTCTCCTCTGCCTCTGCCTCTGCCCTCTGCCTCTGCCCTTTCTCCTCTGCCTCTGCCTCTGCCCTCTGTCCTTTGCCCTCTGCCTCTGCCCTTTCTCCTCTGCCTCTGCCTCTGCCCTCTGCCCTCTGCCTCTGCCCTCTGTCCTCTGCCTCTGCCCTCTGCTTTTGCCCTCTGCCTGTCCCTCTGCCTCTGCCATTTGCCTCTGCCCCTGCTCTCTACATCTGCCTCTCCCCTCTACATCTGCCTCTCCCCCTGCCCTCTGTCTTTTGCCCTTTGCCCTCTGCCTCTGTCTCTGCCCTCTGTATTTTTCTCTTTGCCCTCTGAGTCGGCCATTGCCTTTGCGTCTGCCTCTGCCCTCTGTCCTTTGCCCCCTGCCTCTGCCCTCTACCTCTGCTTCTGCCTCTGCCTCTGCCTTCTGTCTTTGGCCCTCTGCCTCTGCCTATGCTTTTGCCGCCTCTGCCTTTGCCGCTGTCTCTGCCTCTGATGCCTCTGCCTCTGCCTCAGTCATCTGTCCTTTCCCCTGTGCCATCTGCCTCTGCCTGTACCACTGCTTCTGCCCCTCTCGCCTCTGCCTCTGCCCTCTGTCCTTTGCCCATTGCCTCTGCCCTATGTCCTCTGCCTGTTGCCCTCTGCCTCCCGCTCTGCCTCTGCCCTCCACCTCTGCCCTCTGCCTCTGCCCTCTGTCTTTTGACCTTTGCCCTCTGAGTCGGCAATTGCCTTTGCGTCTGCCTCTGCCCTCTGTCCTTTGGCCCCTGCCTCTGCCCTCTACCTCTGCTTCTGCCTCTGCCTCTGCCCTCTGTCCTTTGCCCTCTGCCTCTGCCTATGCTTTTGCCGCCTCTGCCTTTGCCGCTGACTCTGCCTCTGATGCCTCTGCCTCTGCCTCAGTCATCTGTTCTTTCCCCTGTGCCCTATGACTCTGCCCTCTGCCGCTGCCTCAGCCCTCTGTCCTTTCCTCTCTGCCTTCTGCCTCCGCCTCTGCCCTCTGCCTCTGCTTCTGCCTCTGCCCTCTGTTCTCTGCCTCTGCCTTTGTCCTTTGCCATCTGCCTCTATCTCTGCCTCTGCCCTCTGTTCTCTGCCCCTGTCCTCTGCCTCTGCCCTCTGGTTCTGCCTCTGCCCTCTGTCCTCTGCCCTCAGCCCTCTGCCTCTGCCCTCGGTCCTTTGCCCTTTTCCCTCTGCCTCTGCCCTCTCTCCTCTGCCTCTGTCCTCTGGTCTGCCCTCTGTCCTTTGCCCTCTGCCTCTGCCCTCTGCCTCTGCCCTCCCTCCTCTGCCTCTGTCCTCTGCATCTGCCCTCTGTCCTTTGCCCTCTGCCTCTGCCCTCTCTCCTCTGCCTCTGCCCTCTGCCCTCTGTCCTCTGCCTCTGTTTCTGCCCTGCCTCTCCCTCTGCCCTCTGTCTTTTGCCCTTTTCCCTCAGCATCTGCCATCTGCCTCTGCCCTCTCTCCTCTGCCTCTGTCCTCTGCCCTCTGCCCTCTGCCCTTTGCCTTCTGCCTCTGCCCTCTGTCCTTTGCCCTCTGCCTCTGCCCTTTCTCTTCTGCCTCTGCCTCTGCCCTCTGCCTCTGCCCTTTCTCCTCTGCCTCTGCCTCTGCCCTCTGTCCTTTGCCCTCTGCCTCTGCCCTTTCTCCTCTGCCTCTGCCTCTGCCCTCTGCCCTCTGCCTCTGCCCTCTGTCCTCTGCCTCTGCCCTCTGCTTTTGCCCTCTGCCTGTCCCTCTGCCTCTGCCATTTGCCTCTGCCCCTGCTCTCTACATCTGCCTCTCCCCTCTACATCTGCCTCTCCCCCTGCCCTCTGTCTTTTGCCCTTTGCCCTCTGCCTCTGTCTCTGCCCTCTGTATTTTGCTCTTTGCCCTCTGAGTCGGCCATTGCCTTTGCGTCTGCCTCTGCCCTCTGTCCTTTGCCCCCTGCCTCTGCCCTCTACCTCTGCTTCTGACTCTGCCTCTGCCTTCTGTCTTTGGCCCTCTGCCTCTGCCTATGCTTTTGCCGCCTCTGCCTTTGCCGCTGTCTCTGCCTCTGATGCCTCTGCCTCTGCCTCAGTCATCTGTCCTTTCCCCTGTGCCATCTGCCTCTGCCTGTACCACTGCTTCTGCCTCTGTCACCTCTGCCTCTGCCCTCTGTCCTTTGCCCTCTGCCTCTGCCTACGCTTTTGCCGCCTCTGCCTTTGCCACTGTCTCTGCCTCTGATGCCTCTGCCTCTGCCTCAGCCATCTGTCCTTTCCCCTGTGCCCTATGACTCTGCCCTCTGCCTCTACCTCTGCCCTCTGTCCTTTGCCCATTGCCTCTGCCCTCTGTCCTCTGCCTGTTGCCCTCTGCCTCCCGCTCTGCCTCTGCCCTCCACCTCTGCCCTCTGCCTCTGCCCTCTGACCTTTGCCCTCTGCCCTTTGCCCTCTGCCTCTGCCCTCTGTCTTTTGCCCTTTGCCCTCTGCCTCTGTCACTTCCTCTGCCTCTGCCATCTGTGCTTTCCCCTCTGACCCCTGCCTCTGCCCTCTGCCTCAGCCTCTGCTTCTACTGCCTCTGCCTTGCTGCTGCCTCTTCCTCTGCCGCCTCTGCCTCTGCCTCAGCCCTCTGTCCTTTCCTCTCTGCCTTCTGCCTCCGCCTCTGCTCTCTGCCTCTGCTTCTGCCTCTGCCCTCTGTTCTCTGCCTCTGCCTTTGTCCTTTGCCATCTGCCTCTACCTATGCCTCTGCCCTCTGTTCTCTGCCCCTGTCCTGTGCCTCTGCCTGTGCCTCTGCCCTCTGGTTCTGCCTCTGCCCTCTGTCCTCTGCCCTCAGCCCTCTGCCTCTGCCCTCGGTCCTTTGCCCTTTTCCCTCTGCCTCTGCTCTCTCTCCTCTGCCTCTGTCCTCTGCCTCTGCCCTCTGTCCTTTGCCCTCTGCCTCTGCCCTCTGCCTCTGCCCTCCCTCCTCTGCCTCTGTCCTCTGCCTCTGCCCTCTGTCCTTTGCCCTCTGCCTCTGCCCTCTGCCCTCTGCCTCTGCCCTCTGTCCTCTGCCTCTGTTTCTGCCTCTGCCTCTCCCTCTGCCCTCTGTCTTTTGCCCTTTTCCCTCTGCATCTGCCATCTGCCTTTGCCCTCTCTCCTCTGCCTCTGTCCTCTGCCCTCTGTCCTTTGCCTTCTGCCTTTGCCCTCCCTCCTCTGCCTCTGTCCTCTGCCTCTGCCCTCTGTCCTTTGCCCTCTGCCTCTTCCCTCTCTCCTCTGCCTCTGCCCTCTGCTCTCTGCCTCTGCCCTCTGTCCTCTGCCTCTGCCTCTGCCCTCTGCTTTTGCTCTCTGCCTGTCCTCTGCCTCTGCCCCTGCTCTCTATATCTGCCTCTACCCTCTACATCTGCCTCTGCCGCTGCTCTCTGTCTTTTAGCCTTTGCCTGCTGCCTCTGTCTCTGCCCTCTGTCTTTTGCCCTTTGCCCTCTGAGTCGGCCATTGCCTTTGCGTCTGCCTCTGCTCTCTGTCCTTTGCCCCCTGCCTCTGCTTCTGCCTCTGCCTCTGCCTATGCTTTTGCCGCCTCTGCCTTTGCCACTGTCTCTGCCTCTGCCTCTGCCTCAGCCATCTGTCCTTTCCCCTGTGCCCTATGACTCTGCCCTCTGCCTCTACCTCTGCCCTCTGTCCTTTGCCCATTGCCTCTGCCCTATGTCCTCTGCCTGTTGCCCTCTGCCTCCCGCTCTGCCTCTGCCCTCCACCTCTGCCCTCTGCCTCTGCCCTCTGTCTTTTGACCTTTGCCCTCTGAGTCGGCAATTGCCTTTGCGTCTGCCTCTGCCCTCTGTCCTTTGGCCCCTGCCTCTGCCCTCTACCTCTGCTTCTGCCTCTGCCTCTGCCCTCTGTCCTTTGCCCTCTGCCTCTGCCTATGCTTTTGCCGCCTCTGCCTTTGCCGCTGACTCTGCCTCTGATGCCTCTGCCTCTGCCTCAGTCATCTGTTCTTTCCCCTGTGCCCTATGACTCTGCCCTCTGCCGCTGCCTCAGCCCTCTGTCCTTTCCTCTCTGCCTTCTGCCTCCGCCTCTGCCCTCTGCCTCTGCTTCTGCCTCTGCCCTCTGTTCTCTGCCTCTGCCTTTGTCCTTTGCCATCTGCCTCTATCTCTGCCTCTGCCCTCTGTTCTCTGCCCCTGTCCTCTGCCTCTGCCCTCTGGTTCTGCCTCTGCCCTCTGTCCTCTGCCCTCAGCCCTCTGCCTCTGCCCTCGGTCCTTTGCCCTTTTCCCTCTGCCTCTGCCCTCTCTCCTCTGCCTCTGTCCTCTGGTCTGCCCTCTGTCCTTTGCCCTCTGCCTCTGCCCTCTGCCTCTGCCCTCCCTCCTCTGCCTCTGTCCTCTGCATCTGCCCTCTGTCCTTTGCCCTCTGCCTCTGCCCTCTCTCCTCTGCCTCTGCCCTCTGCCCTCTGTCCTCTGCCTCTGTTTCTGCCCTGCCTCTCCCTCTGCCCTCTGTCTTTTGCCCTTTTCCCTCAGCATCTGCCATCTGCCTCTGCCCTCTCTCCTCTGCCTCTGTCCTCTGCCCTCTGCCCTCTGCCCTTTGCCTTCTGCCTCTGCCCTCTGTCCTTTGCCCTCTGCCTCTGCCCTTTCTCTTCTGCCTCTGCCTCTGCCCTCTGCCTCTGCCCTTTCTCCTCTGCCTCTGCCTCTGCCCTCTGTCCTTTGCCCTCTGCCTCTGCCCTTTCTCCTCTGCCTCTGCCTCTGCCCTCTGCCCTCTGCCTCTGCCCTCTGTCCTCTGCCTCTGCCCTCTGCTTTTGCCCTCTGCCTGTCCCTCTGCCTCTGCCATTTCCCTCTGCCCCTGCTCTCTACATCTGCCTCTCCCCTCTACATCTGCCTCTCCCCCTGCCCTCTGTCTTTTGCCCTTTGCCCTCTGCCTCTGTCTCTGCCCTCTGTATTTTGCTCTTTGCCCTCTGAGTCGGCCATTGCCTTTGCGTCTGCCTCTGCCCTCTGTCCTTTGCCCCCTGCCTCTGCCCTCTACCTCTGCTTCTGCCTCTGCCTCTGCCTTCTGTCTTTGGCCCTCTGCCTCTGCCTATGCTTTTGCCGCCTCTGCCTTTGCCGCTGTCTCTGCCTCTGATGCCTCTGCCTCTGCCTCAGTCATCTGTCCTTTCCCCTGTGCCATCTGCCTCTGCCTGTACCACTGCTTCTGCCTCTGTCACCTCTGCCTCTGCCCTCTGTCCTTTGCCCTCTGCCTCTGCCTACGCTGTTGCCGCCTCTGCCTTTGCCGCTGTCTCTGCCTCTGATGCCTCTGCCTCTGCCTCAGCCATCTGTCCTTTCCCCTGTGCCCTATGACTCTGCCCTCTGCCTCTACCTCTGCCCTCTGTCCTTTGCCCATTGCCTCTGCCCTCTGTCCTCTGCCTGTTGCCCTCTGCCTCCCGCTGTGCCTCTGCCCTCAGCCTCTGCCCTCCGCCTCTGCCCTCTGCCTCTGCCCTCTGTCCTTTGCCCTCTGCCCTCTGCCTCTGCCCTCTGTCTTTTGCCCTTTGCCCTCTGCCTCTGTCACTTCCTCTGCCTCTGCCATCTGTGCTTTCCCCTCTGACCCCTGCCTCTGCCCTCTGCCTCAGCCTCTGCTTCTACTGCCTCTGCCTTGCTGCTGCCTCTTCCTCTGCCGCCTCTGCCTCTGCCTCAGCCCTCTGTCCTTTCCTCTCTGCCTTCTGCCTCCGCCTCTGCCCTCTGCCTCTGCTTCTGCCTCTGCCCTCTGTTCTCTGCCTCTGCCTTTGTCCTTTGCCATCTGCCTCTACCTCTGCCTCTGCCCTCTGTTCTCTGCCCCTGTCCTCTGCCTCTGCCTGTGCCTCTGCCCTCTGGTTCTGCCTCTGCCCTCTGTCCTCTGCCCTCAGCCCTCTGCCTCTGCCCTCGGTCCTTTGCCCTTTTCCCTCTGCCTCTGCCCTCTCTCCTCTGCCTCTGTCCTCTGCCTCTGCCCTCTGTCCTTTGCCCTCTGCCTCTGCCCTCTGCCTCTGCCCTCCCTCCTCTGCCTCTGTCCTCTGCCTCTGCCCTCTGTCCTTTGCCCTCTGCCTCTGCCCTCTCTCCTCTGCTTCTGCCTCTGCCCTCTGTCCTTTGCCCCCTGCCTCTGCCCTCTGCCCTCTGCCTCTGCCCTCTGTCCTCTGCCTCTGTTTCTGCCTCTGCCTCTCCCTCTGCCCTCTGTCTTTTGCCCTTTTCCCTCTGCATCTGCCATCTGCCTCTGCCCTCTCTCCTCTGCCTCTGTCCTCTGCCCTCTGCCTCTGCCCTCCCTCCTCTGCCTCTGGCCTCTGCCTCTGCCATCTGCCTCTGCCCTCTGTCTTTGCCCTCTGCCTCTGCCCTCTCTCCTCTGCCTCTGCCCTCTGCTCTCTGCCTCTGCCCTCTGTCCTCTGCCTCTGCCTCTGCCTCTGCCCTCTGCTTTTGCCCTCTGCCTGTCCCTCTGCCTCTGCGCCTGCTCTCTACATCTGCCTCTACCCTCTACATCTGCCTCTGCCCCTGCCCTCTGTCTTTTGCCCTTTGCCCGCTGCCTCTGTCTCTGCCCTCTGTCTTTTGCCCTTTGCCCTCTGAGTCGGCCATTGCCTTTGCGTCTGCCTCTGCCCTCTGTCCTTTGCCCCCTGCCTCTGCTCCTGCCTCTGCCTCTGCCCTCTGTCCTTTGCCCTCTGCCTCTGCCTATGCTTTTGCCGCCTCTGCCTTTGCCGCTGTCTCTGCCTCTGATGCCTCTGCCTCTGCCTCAGTCATCTGTCCTTTCCCCTGTGCCATCTGCCTCTGCCTGTACCACTGGTTCTGCCTCTGTCGCCTCTGCCTCTGCCCTCTGTCCTTTGCCCTCTGCCTCTGCCCTCTGCCTCTGCCCTCCCTCCTCTGCCTCTGTCCTCTGCATCTGCCCTCTGTCCTTTGCCCTCTGCCTCTGCCCTCTCTCCTCTGCCTCTGCCCTCTGCCCTCTGTCCTCTGCCTCTGTTTCTGCCCTGCCTCTCCCTCTGCCCTCTGTCCTTTGCCCTTTTCCCTCTGCATCTGCCATCTGCCTCTGCCCTCTCTCCTCTGCCCTCTGCCCTTTGCCTTCTGCCTCTGCCCTCTGTCCTTTGCCCTCTGCCTCTGCCCTTTCTCCTCTGCCTCTGCCTCTGCCCTCTGCCTCTGCCCTTTCTCCTCTGCCTCTGCCTCTGCCCTCTGTCCTTTGCCCTCTGCCTCTGCCCTTTCTCCTCTGCCTCTGCCTCTGCCCTCTGCCCTCTGCCTCTGCCCTCTGTCCTCTGCCTCTGCCCTCTGCTTTTGCCCTCTGCCTGTCCCTCTGCCTCTGCCATTTGCCTCTGCCCCTGCTCTCTACATCTGCCTCTCCCCTCTACATCTGCCTCTCCCCCTGCCCTCTGTCTTTTGCCCTTTGCCCTCTGCCTCTGTCTCTGCCCTCTGTATTTTGCTCTTTGCCCTCTGAGTCGGCCATTGCCTTTGCGTCTGCCTCTGCCCTCTGTCCTTTGCCCCCTGCCTCTGCCCTCTACCTCTGCTTCTGCCTCTGCCTCTGCCTTCTGTCTTTGGCCCTCTGCCTCTGCCTATGCTTTTGCCGCCTCTGCCTTTGCCGCTGTCTCTGCCTCTGATGCCTCTGCCTCTGCCTCAGTCATCTGTCCTTTCCCCTGTGCCATCTGCCTCTGCCTGTACCACTGCTTCTGCCTCTCTCGCCTCTGCCTCTGCCCTCTGTCCTTTGTCCTCTGCCTCTGCCTACGCTTTTGCCGCTGTCTCTGCCTCTGATGCCTCTGCCTCTGCCTCAGCCATCTGTCCTTTCCCCTGTGCCCTATGACTCTGCCCTCTGCCTCTACCTCTGCCCTCTGTCCTTTGCCCATTGCCTCTGCCCTCTGTCCTCTGCCTGTTGCCCTCTGCCTCCCGCTGTGCCTCTGCCCTCAGCCTCTGCCCTCCGCCTCTGCCCTCTGCCTCTGCCCTCTGTCCTTTGCCCTCTGCCCTCTGCCTCTGCCCTCTGTCTTTTGCCCTTTGCCCTCTGCCTCTGTCACTTCCTCTGCCTCTGCCATCTGTGCTTTCCCCTCTGACCCCTGCCTCTGCCCTCTGCCTCAGCCTCTGCTTCTACTGCCTCTGCCTTGCTGCTGCCTCTTCCTCTGCCGCCTCTGCCTCTGCCTCAGCCCTCTGTCCTTTCCTCTCTGCCTTCTGCCTCCGCCTCTGCCCTCTGCCTCTGCTTCTGCCTCTGCCCTCTGTTCTCTGCCTCTGCCTTTGTCCTTTGCCATCTGCCTCTACCTCTGCCTCTGCCCTCTGTTCTCTGCCCCTGTCCTCTGCCTCTGCCTGTGCCTCTGCCCTCTGGTTCTGCCTCTGCCCTCTGTCCTCTGCCCTCAGCCCTCTGCCTCTGCCCTCGGTCCTTTGCCCTTTTCCCTCTGCCTCTGCCCTCTCTCCTCTGCCTCTGTCCTCTGCCTCTGCCCTCTGTCCTTTGCCCTCTGCCTCTGCCCTCTGCCTCTGCCCTCCCTCCTCTGCCTCTGTCCTCTGCCTCTGCCCTCTGTCCTTTGCCCTCTGCCTCTGCCCTCTCTCCTCTGCTTCTGCCTCTGCCCTCTGTCCTTTGCCCCCTGCCTCTGCCCTCTGCCCTCTGCCTCTGTTTCTGTCTCTGCCTCTCCCTCTGCCCTCTGTCTTTTGCCCTTTTCCCTCTGCATCTGCCATCTGCCTCTGCCCTCTCTCCTCTGCCTCTGTCCTCTGCCCTCTGCCTCTGCCCTCCCTCCTCTGCCTCTGGCCTCTGCCTCTGCCCTCTGTCTTTGCCCTCTGCCTCTGCCCTCTCTCCTCTGCCTCTGCCCTCTGCTCTCTGCCTCTGCCCTCTGTCCTCTGCCTCTGCCTCTGCCTCTGCCCTCTGCTTTTGCCCTCTGCCTGTCCCTCTGCCTCTGCGCCTGCTCTCTACATCTGCCTCTACCCTCTACATCTGCCTCTGCCCCTGCCCTCTGTCTTTTGCCCTTTGCCCGCTGCCTCTGTCTCTGCCCTCTGTCTTTTGCCCTTTGCCCTCTGAGTCGGCCATTGCCTTTGCGTCTGCCTCTGCCCTCTGTCCTTTGCCCCCTGCCTCTGCTCCTGCCTCTGCCTCTGCCCTCTGTCCTTTGCCCTCTGCCTCTGCCTATGCTTTTGCCGCCTCTGCCTTTGCCGCTGTCTCTGCCTCTGATGCCTCTGCCTCTGCCTCAGTCATCTGTCCTTTCCCCTGTGCCATCTGCCTCTGCCTGTACCACTGGTTCTGCCTCTGTCGCCTCTGCCTCTGCCCTCTGTCCTTTGCCCTCGGCCTCTGCCTACGCTTTTGCCGCCTCTGCCTTTGCCGCTGTCTCTGCCTCTGCCTCAGCCATCTGTCCTTTCCCGTGCCCTATGACTCTGCCCTCTGCCTCTACCTCTGCCCTCTCTCCTCTGCCTGTTGCCCTCTGCCTCCCGCTCTGCCTCTGCCCTCCGCCTCTGCCCTCTGCCTCTGCCCTCTGTCCTTTGCCCTCTGCCTCTGCCTACGCTTTTGCCGCCTCTGCCTTTGCCACTGTCTCTGCCTCTGCCTCTGCCTCAGCCATCTGTCCTTTCCCCTGTGCCCTATGACTCTGCCCTCTGCCTCTACCTCTGCCCTCTGTCCTTTGCCCATTGCCTCTGCCCTCTGTCCTCTGCCTGTTGCCCTCTGCCTCCCGCTCTGCCTCTGCCCTCCGCCTCTGCCTCTGCCTCTGCCCTCTGTCCTTTGCCCTCTGCCCTCTGCCTCTGCCCTCTGTCTTTTGCCCTTTGCCCTCTGCCTCTGTCACTTCCTCTGCCTCTGCCATCTGTGCTTTCCCCTCTGACCCCTGCCTCTGCCCTCTGCCTCAGCCTCTGCTTCTACTGCCTCTGCCTTGCTGCTGCCTCTTCCTCTGCCGCCTCTGCCTCTGCCTCAGCCCTCTGTCCTTTCCTCTCTGCCTTCTGCCTCCGCCTCTGCCCTCTGCCTCTGCTTCTGCCTCTGCCCTCTGTTCTCTGCCTCTGCCTTTGTCCTTTGCCATCTGCCTCTACCTCTGCCTCTGCCCTCTGTTCTCTGCCCCTGTCCTCTGCCTCTGCCTGTGCCTCTGCCCTCTGGTTCTGCCTCTGCCCTCTGTCCTCTGCCCTCAGCCCTCTGCCTCTGCTCTCGGTCCTTTGCGCTTTTCCCTCTGCCTCTGCCCTCTCTCCTCTGCCTCTGTCCTCTGCCTCTGCCCTCTGTCCTTTGCCCTCTGCCTCTGCCCTCTGCCTCTGCCCTCCCTCCTCTGCCTCTGTCCTCTGCCTCTGCCCTCTGTCCTTTGCCCTCTGCCTCTGCCCTCTCTCCTCTGCTTCTGCCTCTGCCCTCTGTCCTTTGGCCCCTGCCTCTGCCCTCTGCCTCTGCCTCTGCCCTCTGTCCTCTGCCTCTGTTTCTGCCTCTGCCTCTCCCTCTGCCCTCTGTCTTTTGCCCTTTTCCCTCTGCATCTGCCATCTGCCTCTGCCCTCTCTCCTCTGCCTCTGTCCTCTGCCCTCTGCCTCTGCCCTCCCTCCTCTGCCTCTGGCCTCTGCCTCTGCCATCTGCCTCTGCCCTCTGTCTTTGCCCTCTGCCTCTGCCCTCTCTCCTCTGCCTCTGCCCTCTGCTCTCTGCCTCTGCCCTCTGTCCTCTGCCTCTGCCTCTGCCCTCTGCTTTTGCCCTCTGCCTGTCCCTCTGCCTCTGCGCCTGCTCTCTACATCTGCCTCTACCCTCTACATCTGCCTCTGCCCCTGCCCTCTGTCTTTTGCCCTTTGCCCGCTGCCTCTGTCTCTGCCCTCTGTCTTTTGCCCTTTGCCCTCTGAGTCGGCCATTGCCTTTGCGTCTGCCTCTGCCCTCTGTCCTTTGCGCCCTGCCTCTGCTCCTGCCTCTGCCTCTGCCCTCTGTCCTTTGCCCTCTGCCTCTGCCTATGCTTTTGCCGCCTCTGCCTTTGCCGCTGTCTCTGCCTCTGATGCCTCTGCCTCTGCCTCAGTCATCTGTCCTTTCCCCTGTGCCATCTGCCTCTGCCTGTACCACTGGTTCTGCCTCTGTCGCCTCTGCCTCTGCCCTCTGTCCTTTGCCCTCTGCCTCTGCCTACGCTTTTGCCGCCTCTGCCTTTGCCGCTGTCTCTGCCTCTGCCTCAGCCATCTGTCCTTTCCCGTGCCCTATGACTCTGCCCTCTGCCTCTACCTCTGCCCTCTCTCCTCTGCCTGTTGCCCTCTGCCTCCCGCTCTGCCTCTGCCCTCCGCCTCTGCCCTCTGTCCTTTGCCCTCTGCCTCTGCCTACGCTTTTGCCGCCTCTGCCTTTGCCACTGTCTCTGCCTCTGCCTCTGCCTCAGCCACCTGTCCTTTCCCCTGTGCCCTATGACTCTGCCCTCTGCCTCTACCTCTGCCTTCTGTCCTTTGCCCATTGCCTCTGCCCTCTGTCCTCTGCCTGTTGCCCTCTGCCTCCCGCTGTGCCTCTGCCCTCAGCCTCTGCCCTCCGCCTCTGCCCTCTGCCTCTGCCCTCTGTCCTTTGCCCTCTGCCCTCTGCCTCTGCCCTCTGTCTTTTGCCCTTTGCCCTCTGCCTCTGTCACTTCCTCTGCCTCTGCCATCTGTGCTTTCCCCTCTGACCCCTGCCTCTGCCCTCTGCCTCAGCCTCTGCTTCTACTGCCTCTGCCTTGCTGCTGCCTCTTCCTCTGCCGCCTCTGCCTCTGCCTCAGCCCTCTGTCCTTTCCTCTCTGCCTTCTGCCTCCGCCTCTGCCCTCTGCCTCTGCTTCTGCCTCTGCCCTCTGTTCTCTGCCTCTGCCTTTGTCCTTTGCCATCTGCCTCTACCTCTGCCTCTGCCCTCTGTTCTCTGCCCCTGTCCTCTGCCTCTGCCTGTGCCTCTGCCCTCTGGTTCTGCCTCTGCCCTCTGTCCTCTGCCCTCAGCCCTCTGCCTCTGCCCTCGGTCCTTTGCCCTTTTCCCTCTGCCTCTGCCCTCTCTCCTCTGCCTCTGTCCTCTGCCTCTGCCCTCTGTCCTTTGCCCTCTGCCTCTGCCCTCTGCCTCTGCCCTCCCTCCTCTGCCTCTGTCCTCTGCCTCTGCCCTCTGTCCTTTGCCCTCTGCCTCTGCCCTCTCTCCTCTGCTTCTGCCTCTGCCCTCTGTCCTTTGCCCCCTGCCTCTGCCCTCTGCCCTCTGCCTCTGTTTCTGTCTCTGCCTCTCCCTCTGCCCTCTGTCTTTTGCCCTTTTCCCTCTGCATCTGCCATCTGCCTCTGCCCTCTCTCCTCTGCCTCTGTCCTCTGCCCTCTGCCTCTGCCCTCCCTCCTCTGCCTCTGGCCTCTGCCTCTGCCCTCTGTCTTTGCCCTCTGCCTCTGCCCTCTCTCCTCTGCCTCTGCCCTCTGCTCTCTGCCTCTGCCCTCTGTCCTCTGCCTCTGCCTCTGCCTCTGCCCTCTGCTTTTGCCCTCTGCCTGTCCCTCTGCCTCTGCGCCTGCTCTCTACATCTGCCTCTACCCTCTACATCTGCCTCTGCCCCTGCCCTCTGTCTTTTGCCCTTTGCCCGCTGCCTCTGTCTCTGCCCTCTGTCTTTTGCCCTTTGCCCTCTGAGTCGGCCATTGCCTTTGCGTCTGCCTCTGCCCTCTGTCCTTTGCCCCCTGCCTCTGCTCCTGCCTCTGCCTCTGCCCTCTGTCCTTTGCCCTCTGCCTCTGCCTATGCTTTTGCCGCCTCTGCCTTTGCCGCTGTCTCTGCCTCTGATGCCTCTGCCTCTGCCTCAGTCATCTGTCCTTTCCCCTGTGCCATCTGCCTCTGCCTGTACCACTGGATCTGCCTCTGTCGCCTCTGCCTCTGCCCTCTGTCCTTTGCCCTCGGCCTCTGCCTACGCTTTTGCCGCCTCTGCCTTTGCCGCTGTCTCTGCCTCTGCCTCAGCCATCTGTCCTTTCCCGTGCCCTATGACTCTGCCCTCTGCCTCTACCTCTGCCCTCTCTCCTCTGCCTGTTGCCCTCTGCCTCCCGCTCTGCCTCTGCCCTCCGCCTCTGCCCTCTGCCTCTGCCCTCTGTCCTTTGCCCTCTGCCTCTGCCTACGCTTTTGCCGCCTCTGCCTTTGCCACTGTCTCTGCCTCTGCCTCTGCCTCAGCCATCTGTCCTTTCCCCTGTGCCCTATGACTCTGCCCTCTGCCTCTACCTCTGCCCTCTGTCCTTTGCCCATTGCCTCTGCCCTCTGTCCTCTGCCTGTTGCCCTCTGCCTCCCGCTCTGCCTCTGCCCTCCGCCTCTGCCCTCTGCCTCTGCCCTCTGTCCTTTGCCCTCTGCCCTCTGCCTCTGCCCTCTGTCTTTTGCCCTTTGCCCTCTGCCTCTGTCACTTCCTCTGCCTCTGCCATCTGTGCTTTCCCCTCTGACCCCTGCCTCTGCCCTCTGCCTCAGCCTCTGCTTCTACTGCCTCTGCCTTGCTGCTGCCTCTTCCTCTGCCGCCTCTGCCTCTGCCTCAGCCCTCTGTCCTTTCCTCTCTGCCTTCTGCCTCCGCCTCTGCCCTCTGCCTCTGCTTCTGCCTCTGCCCTCTGTTCTCTGCCTCTGCCTTTGTCCTTTGCCATCTGCCTCTACCTCTGCCTCTGCCCTCTGTTCTCTGCCCCTGTCCTCTGCCTCTGCCTGTGCCTCTGCCCTCTGGTTCTGCCTCTGCCCTCTGTCCTCTGCCCTCAGCCCTCTGCCTCTGCTCTCGGTCCTTTGCGCTTTTCCCTCTGCCTCTGCCCTCTCTCCTCTGCCTCTGTCCTCTGCCTCTGCCCTCTGTCCTTTGCCCTCTGCCTCTGCCCTCTGCCTCTGCCCTCCCTCCTCTGCCTCTGTCCTCTGCCTCTGCCCTCTGTCCTTTGCCCTCTGCCTCTGCCCTCTCTCCTCTGCTTCTGCCTCTGCCCTCTGTCCTTTGGCCCCTGCCTCTGCCCTCTGCCCTCTGCCTCTGCCCTCTGTCCTCTGCCTCTGTTTCTGCCTCTGCCTCTCCCTCTGCCCTCTGTCTTTTGCCCTTTTCCCTCTGCATCTGCCATCTGCCTCTGCCCTCTCTCCTCTGCCTCTGTCCTCTGCCCTCTGCCTCTGCCCTCCCTCCTCTGCCTCTGGCCTCTGCCTCTGCCATCTGCCTCTGCCCTCTGTCTTTGCCCTCTGCCTCTGCCCTCTCTCCTCTGCCTCTGCCCTCTGCTCTCTGCCTCTGCCCTCTGTCCTCTGCCTCTGCCTCTGCCTCTGCCCTCTGCTTTTGCCCTCTGCCTGTCCCTCTGCCTCTGCGCCTGCTCTCTACATCTGCCTCTACCCTCTACATCTGCCTCTGCCCCTGCCCTCTGTCTTTTGCCCTTTGCCCGCTGCCTCTGTCTCTGCCCTCTGTCTTTTGCCCTTTGCCCTCTGAGTCGGCCATTGCCTTTGCGTCTGCCTCTGCCCTCTGTCCTTTGCCCCCTGCCTCTGCTCCTGCCTCTGCCTCTGCCCTCTGTCCTTTGCCCTCTGCCTCTGCCTATGCTTTTGCCGCCTCTGCCTTTGCCGCTGTCTCTGCCTCTGATGCCTCTGCCTCTGCCTCAGTCATCTGTCCTTTCCCCTGTGCCATCTGCCTCTGCCTGTACCACTGGTTCTGCCTCTGTCGCCTCTGCCTCTGCCCTCTGTCCTTTGCTCTCTGCCTCTGCCTACGCTTTTGCCGCCTCTGCCTTTGCCGCTGTCTCTGCCTCTGCCTCAGCCATCTGTCCTTTCCCGTGCCCTATGACTCTGCCCTCTGCCTCTACCTCTGCCCTCTCTCCTCTGCCTGTTGCCCTCTGCCTCCCGCTCTGCCTCTGCCCTCCGCCTCTGCCCTCTGTCCTTTGCCCTCTGCCTCTGCCTACGCTTTTGCCGCCTCTGCCTTTGCCACTGTCTCTGCCTCTGCCTCTGCCTCAGCCACCTGTCCTTTCCCCTGTGCCCTATGACTCTGCCCTCTGCCTCTACCTCTGCCTTCTGTCCTTTGCCCATTGCCTCTGCCCTCTGTCCTCTGCCTGTTGCCCTCTGCCTCCCGCTGTGCCTCTGCCCTCAGCCTCTGCCCTCCGCCTCTGCCCTCTGCCTCTGCCCTCTGTCCTTTGCCCTCTGCCCTCTGCCTCTGCCCTCTGTCTTTTGCCCTTTGCCCTCTGCCTCTGTCACTTCCTCTGCCTCTGCCATCTGTGCTTTCCCCTCTGACCCCTGCCTCTGCCCTCTGCCTCAGCCTCTGCTTCTACTGCCTCTGCCTTGCTGCTGCCTCTTCCTCTGCCGCCTCTGCCTCTGCCTCAGCCCTCTGTCCTTTCCTCTCTGCCTTCTGCCTCCGCCTCTGCCCTCTGCCTCTGCTTCTGCCTCTGCCCTCTGTTCTCTGCCTCTGCCTTTGTCCTTTGCCATCTGCCTCTACCTCTGCCTCTGCCCTCTGTTCTCTGCCCCTGTCCTCTGCCTCTGCCTGTGCCTCTGCCCTCTGGTTCTGCCTCTGCCCTCTGTCCTCTGCCCTCAGCCCTCTGCCTCTGCTCTCGGTCCTTTGCGCTTTTCCCTCTGCCTCTGCCCTCTCTCCTCTGCCTCTGTCCTCTGCCTCTGCCCTTTGCCCTCTGCCTCTGCCCTCCCTCCTCTGCCTCTGTCCTCTGCCTCTGCCCTCTGTCCTTTGCCCTCTGCATCTGCCCCCTCTCCTCTGCCTCTGCCCTCTGTCCTCTGCCCTCTGCCTCTGCCCTCTATCCTCTGTCCTCTGCCCTCTGCCTCTGCCCTCTGCCCTCTGTCCTCTGCCTCTGTTTCTGCCTCTGCCTCTCCCTCTGCCCTCTGTCTTTTGCCCTTTTCCCTCTGCATCTGCCATGTGCCTCTGCCCTCTCTCCTCTGCCTCTGTCCTCTGCCCTCTGTCCTTTGCCTTCTGCCTCTGCCCTCTGCCTCTGCCCTCCCTCCTCTGCCTCTGGCCTCTGCCTCTGCCCTCTGTCCTCTGCCTCTGCCCTCTGCCCTCTGCCTCTGCCCTCTGTCCTCTGCCTCTGCCCTCTGCTTTTGCCCTCTGCCTGTCCCTCTGCCTCTGCCCCTGCTCTCTACATCTGCCTCTACCCTCTACATCTGCCTCTGCCACTGCCCTCTGTCTTTTGCCCTTTGCCCTCTGCCTCTGTCTCTGCCCTCTGTATTTTGCTCTTTGCCCTCTGAGTCGGCCATTGCCTTTGCGTCTGCCTCTGCCCTCTGTCCTTTGCCCCCTGCCTCTGCCCTCTACCTCTGCTTCTGCTTCTGCCTCTGCCCTCTGTCCTTTGCCCTCTGCCTCTGCCTATGCTTTTGCCGCCTCTGCCTTTGCCGCTGTCTCTGCCTCTGATGCCTCTGCCTCTGCCTCAGTCATCTGTCCTTTCCCCTGTGCCATCTGCCTCTGCCTGTACCACTGCTTCTGCCTCTGTCACCTCTGCCTCTGCCCTCTGTCCTTTGCCCTCTGCCTCTGCCTACGCTTTTGCCGCCTCTGCCTTTGCCACTGTCTCTGCCTCTGATGCCTCTGCCTCTGCCTCAGCCATCTGTCCTTTCCCCTGTGCCCTATGACTCTGCCCTCTGCCTCTACCTCTGCCCTCTGTCCTTTGCCCATTGCCTCTGCCCTCTGTCCTCTGCCTGTTGCCCTCTGCCTCCCGCTCTGCCTCTGCCCTCCACCTCTGCCCTCTGCCTCTGCCCTCTGTCCTTTGCCCTCTGCCCTCTGCCTCTGCCCTCTGTCTTTTGCCCTTTGCCCTCTGCCTCTGTCACTTCCTCTGCCTCTGCCATCTGTGCTTTCCCCTCTGACCCCTGCCTCTGCCCTCTGCCTCAGCCTCTGCTTCTACTGCCCCTGCCTTGCTGCTGCCTCTTCCTCTGCCGCCTCTGCCTCTGCCTCAGCCCTCTGTCCTTTCCTCTCTGCCTTCTGCCTCCGCCTCTGCCCTCTGCCTCTGCCTCTGCCTTTGTCCTTTGCCATCTGCCTCTACCTCTGCCTCTGCCCTCTGTTCTCTGCCCCTGTCCTCTGCCTCTGCCTGTGCCTCTGCCGGCTGGTTCTGCCTCTGCCCTGTATCCTCTGCCCTCAGCCCTCTGCCTCTGCCCTCCGTCTTTGCCCTTTTCCCTCTGCCTCTGCCCTCTCTCCTCTGCCTCTGTCCTCTGCCTCTGCCCTCTGTCCTTTGCCCTCTGCCTCTGCCCTCTGCCTCTGCCCTCCCTCCTCTGCCTCTGTCCTCTGCCTCTGCCCTCTGTCCTTTGCCCTCTGCCTCTGCCCTCTGCCTCTGCCCTCCCTCCTCTGCCTCTGTCCTCTGCCTCTGCTCTCTGTCCTTTGCCCTCTGCCTCTGCCCCCTCTCCTCTGCCTCTGCCCTCTGTCCTCTGCCCTCTGCCTCTGCCCTCTGCCCTCTGTCCTCTGCCCTCTGTCCTCTGCCTCTGTTTCTGCCTCTGCCTCTCCCTCTGCCCTCTGTCTTTTGCCCTTTTCCCTCTGCATCTGCCATCTACCTCTGCCCTCTCTCCTCTGCCTCTGTCCTCTGCCCTCTGTCCTTTGCCTTCTGCCTCTGCCCTCTGCCTCTGCCCTCTGTCCTTTGCCCTCTGCCTCTGCCCTTTCTCCTCTGCCTCTGCCTCTGCCCTCTGCCCTCTGCCTCTGCCCTCTGGCTCTGCCCTCCCTCCTCTGCCTCTGGCCTCTGCCTCTGCCCTCTCTCCTCTGCCTCTGCCTCTGCTCTCTGCCCTCTGCCTCTGCCCTCTGTCCTCTGCCTCTGCTTTTGCCCTCTGCCTGTCCCTCTGCCTCTGCCATCTGCCTCTGCCCCTGCTCTCTACATCTGCCTCTACCCTCTACATCTGCCTCTGCCCCTGCCCTCTGTCTTTTGCCCTTTGCCCTCTGCCTCTGTCTCTGCCCTCTGTACTTTGCTCTTTGCCCTCTGAGTCGGCCATTGGCTTTGCGTCTGCCTCTGCCCTCTGTCCTTTGCCCCCTGCCTCTGCCCTCTACCTCTGCTTCTGCTTCTGCCTCTGCCCTCTGTCCTTTGCCCTCTGCCTCTGCCTATGCTTTTGCCGCCTCTGCCTTTGCCGCTGTCTCTGCCTCTGATGCCTCTGCCTCTGCCTCAGTCATCTGTCCTTTCCCCTGTGCCATCTGCCTCTGCCTGTACCACTGCTTCTGCCTCTGTCACCTCTGCCTCTGCCCTCTGTCCTTTGCCCTCTGCCTCTGCCTACGCTTTTGCCGCCTCTGCCTTTGCCGCTGTCTCTGCCTCTGATGCCTCTGCCTCTGCCTCAGCCATCTGTCCTTTCCCCTGTGCCCTATGACTCTGCCCTCTGCCTCTACCTCTGCCCTCTGTCCTTTGCCCATTGCCTCTGCCCTCTGTCCTCTGCCTGTTGCCCTCTGCCTCCCGCTCCGCCTCTGCCCTCTGCCTCTGCCCTCTGTCCTTTGCCCTCTGCCTCTGCCCTCTGTCTTTTGCCTCTGTCACTTCCTCTGCCTCTGCCATCTGTGCTTTCCCCTCTGACCCCTGCCTCTGCCCTCTGCCTCAGCCTCTGCTTCTACTGCCTCTGCCTTGCTGCTGCCTCTTCCTCTGCCGCCTCTGCCTCTGCCTCAGCCCTCTGTCCTTTCCTCTCTGCCTTCTGCCTCCACCTCTGCCCTCTGCCTCTGCTTCTGCCTCTGCCCTCTGTTCTCTGCCTCTGCCTTTGTCCTTTGCCATCTGCCTCTACCTCTGCCTCTGCCCTCTGTTCTCTGCCCCTGTCCTCTGCCTCTACCTGTGCCTCTGCCCTCTGGTTCTGCCTCTGCCCTCTGTCCTCTGCCCTCAGCCCTCTGCCTCTGCCCTCGGTCCTTTGCCCTTTTCCCTCTGCCTCTGCCCTCTCTCCTCTGCCTCTGTCCTCTGCCTCTGCCCTTTGCCCTCTGCCTCTACCCTCCCTCCTCTGCCTCTGTCCTCTGCCTCTGCCCTCTGTCCTTTGCCCTCTGCCTCTGCCCTCTCTCCTCTGCCTCGGCCTCTGCCCTCTGCCCTCTGCCTCTGCCCTCTGTCCTCTGCCTCTGTTTCTGCCTCTGCCTCTCCCTCTGCCTTCTGTCTTTTGCCCTTTTCCCTCTGCATCTGCGATCTGCCTCTGCCCTCTCTCCTCTGCCTCTGTCCTCTGCCCTCTGTCCTTTGCCTTCTGCCTCTGCCCTCTGCCTCTGCCCTCCCTCCTCTGCCTCTGTCCTCTGCCTCTGCCCTCTGCCTCTGCCCTCTGTCCTTTGCCCTCTGCCTCTGCCCTCTCTCCTCTGCCTCTTCCCTCTACTCTCTGCCTCTGCCCTCTGTCCTCTGCCTATGCCTCTGCCTCTGCCCTCTGCTTTTGCCCTCTGCCTGTGCCTCTGCCTCTGCGCCTGCTCTCTACATCTGCCTCTACCCTCTACATCTGCCTCTGCCCCTGCCCTCTGTCTTTTGCCCTTTGCCCGCTGCCTCTGTCTCTGCCCTCTGTCTTTTGCCCTTTGCCCTCTGAGTCGGCCATTGCCTTTGCGTCTGCCTCTGCCCTCTGTCCTTTGCCCCCTGCCTCTGCTTCTGCCTCTGCCTCTGCCTATGCTTTTGCCGCCTCTGCCTTTGCCACTGTCTCTGCCTCTGATGCCTCTGCCTCTGCCTCAGTCATCTGTCCTTTCCCCTATGCCATCTGCCTCTGCCTGTACCACTGCTTCTGCCTCTGTCGCCTCTGCCTCTGCCCTCTGTCCTTTGCCCTCTGCCTCTGCCTACACTTTTGCCGCCTCTGCCTTTGCCACTGTCTCTGCCTCTGCCTCTGCCTCAGCCATCTGTCCTTTCCCCTGTGCCCTATGACTCTGCCCTCTGCCTCTACCTCTGCCCTCTGTCCTTTGCCCATTGCCTCTGCCCTCTGTCCTCTGCCTGTTGCCCTCTGCCTCCCGCTCTGCCTCTGCCCTCTACCTCTGCCCTCTGCCTCTGCCCTCTGTCCTTTGCCCTCTGCCCTCTGCCTCTGCCCTCTGTCTTTTGCCCTTTGCCCTCTGCCTCTGTCACTTCCTCTGCCTCTGCCATCTGTGCTTTCCCCTCTGACCCCTGCCTCTGCCCTCTGCCTCAGCCTCTGCTTCTACTGCCTCTGCCTTGCTGCTGCCTCTTCCTCTGCCGCCTCTGCCTCTGCCTCAGCCCTCTGTCCTTTCCTCTCTGCCTTCTGCCTCCGCCTCTGCCCTCTGCCTCTGCTTCTGCCTCTGCCCTCTGTTCTCTGCCTCTGCCTTTGTCCTTTGCCATCTGCCTCTACCTCTGCCTCTGCCCTCTGTTCTCTGCCCCTGTCCTCTGCCTCTGCCTGTGCCTCTGCCCTCTGGTTCTGCCTCTGCCCTCTGTCCTCTGCCCTCAGCCCTCTGCCTCTGCTCTCGGTCCTTTGCGCTTTTCCCTCTGCCTCTGCCCTCTCTCCTCTGCCTCTGTCCTCTGCCTCTGCCCTTTGCCCTCTGCCTCTGCCCTCCCTCCTCTGCCTCTGTCCTCTGCCTCTGCCCTCTGTCCTTTGCCCTCTGCCTCTGCCCCCTCTCCTCTGCCTCTGCCCTCTGTCCTCTGCCCTCTGCCTCTGCCCTCTACCCTCTGTCCTCTGCCCTCTGCCTCTGCCCTCTGCCCTCTGTCCTCTGCCTCTGTTTCTGCCTCTGCCTCTCCCTCTGCCCTCTGTCTTTTGCCCTTTTCCCTCTGCATCTGCCATGTGCCTCTGCCCTCTCTCCTCTGCCTCTGTCCTCTGCCCTCTGTCCTTTGCCTTCTGCCTCTGCCCTCTGCCTCTGCCCTCCCTCCTCTGCCTCTGGCCTCTGCCTCTGCCCTCTGTCCTCTGCCTCTGCCCTCTGCCCTCTGCCTCTGCCCTCTGTCCTCTGCCTCTGCCCTCTGCTTTTGCCCTCTGCCTGTCCCTCTGCCTCTGCCCCTGCTCTCTACATCTGCCTCTACCCTCTACATCTGCCTCTGCCACTGCCCTCTGTCTTTTGCCCTTTGCCCTCTGCCTCTGTCTCTGCCCTCTGTATTTTGCTCTTTGCCCTCTGAGTCGGCCATTGCCTTTGCGTCTGCCTCTGCCCTCTGTCCTTTGCCCCCTGCCTCTGCCCTCTACCTCTGCTTCTGCTTCTGCCTCTGCCCTCTGTCCTTTGCCCTCTGCCTCTGCCTATGCTTTTGCCGCCTCTGCCTTTGCCGCTGTCTCTGCCTCTGATGCCTCTGCCTCTGCCTCAGTCATCTGTCCTTTCCCCTGTGCCATCTGCCTCTGCCTGTACCACTGCTTCTGCCTCTGTCACCTCTGCCTCTGCCCTCTGTCCTTTGCCCTCTGCCTCTGCCTACGCTTTTGCCGCCTCTGCCTTTGCCACTGTCTCTGCCTCTGATGCCTCTGCCTCTGCCTCAGCCATCTGTCCTTTCCCCTGTGCCCTATGACTCTGCCCTCTGCCTCTACCTCTGCCCTCTGTCCTTTGCCCATTGCCTCTGCCCTCTGTCCTCTGCCTGTTGCCCTCTGCCTCCCGCTCTGCCTCTGCCCTCCACCTCTGCCCTCTGCCTCTGCCCTCTGTCCTTTGCCCTCTGCCCTCTGCCTCTGCCCTCTGTCTTTTGCCCTTTGCCCTCTGCCTCTGACACTTCCTCTGCCTCTGCCATCTGTGCTTTCCCCTCTGACCCCTGCCTCTGCCCTCTGCCTCTGCTTCTGCCTCTGCCCTCTGTTCTCTGCCTCTGCCTTTGTCCTTTGCCATCTGCCTCTACCTATGCCTCTGCCCTCTGTTCTCTGCCCCTGTCCTGTGCCTCTGCCTGTGCCTCTGCCCTCTGGTTCTGCCTCTGCCCTCTGTCCTCTGCCCTCAGCCCTCTGCCTCTGCCCTCGGTCCTTTGCCCTTTTCCCTCTGCCTCTGCTCTCTCTCCTCTGCCTCTGTCCTCTGCCTCTGCCCTCTGTCCTTTGCCCTCTGCCTCTGCCCTCTGCCTCTGCCCTCCCTCCTCTGCCTCTGTCCTCTGCCTCTGCCCTCTGTCCTTTGCCCTCTGCCTCTGCCCTCTGCCCTCTGCCTCTGCCCTCTGTCCTCTGCCTCTGTTTCTGCCTCTGCCTCTCCCTCTGCCCTCTGTCTTTTGCCCTTTTCCCTCTGCATCTGCCATCTGCCTCTGCCCTCTCTCCTCTGCCTCTGTCCTCTGCCCTCTGTCCTTTGCCTTCTGCCTTTGCCCTCCCTCCTCTGCCTCTGTCCTCTGCCTCTGCCCTCTGTCCTTTGCCCTCTGCCTCTTCCCTCTCTCCTCTGCCTCTGCCCTCTGCTCTCTGCCTCTGCCCTCTGTCCTCTGCCTCTGCCTCTGCCCTCTGCTTTTGCTCTCTGCCTGTCCTCTGCCTCTGCCCCTGCTCTCTATATCTGCCTCTACCCTCTACATCTGCCTCTGCCGCTGCTCTCTGTCTTTTAGCCTTTGCCTGCTGCCTCTGTCTCTGCCCTCTGTCTTTTGCCCTTTGCCCTCTGAGTCGGCCATTGCCTTTGCGTCTGCCTCTGCTCTGTGTCCTTTGCCCCCTGCCTCTGCTTCTGCCTCTGCCTCTGCCTATGCTTTTGCCGCCTCTGCCTTTGCCACTGTCTCTGCCTCTGCCTCTGCCTCAGCCATCTGTCCTTTCCCCTGTGCCCTATGACTCTGCCCTCTGCCTCTACCTCTGCCCTCTGTCCTTTGCCCATTGCCTCTGCCCTCTGTCCTCTGCCTGTTGCCCTCTGCCTCCCGCTCTGCCTCTGCCCTCAGCCTCTGCCCTCTGCCTCTGCCCCTCTGTCTTTTGACCTTTGCCCTCTGAGTCGGCAATTGCCTTTGCGTCTGCCTCTGCCCTCTGTCCTTTGGCCCCTGCCTCTGCCCTCTACCTCTGCTTCTGCCTCTGCCTCTGCCCTCTGTCCTTTGCCCTCTGCCTCTGCCTATGCTTTTGCCGCCTCTGCCTTTGCCGCTGACTCTGCCTCTGATGCCTCTGCCTCTGCCTCAGTCATCTGTTCTTTCCCCTGTGCCCTATGACTCTGCCCTCTGCCGCTGCCTCAGCCCTCTGTCCTTTCCTCTCTGCCTTCTGCCTCCGCCTCTGCCTCTGCCTCTGCTTCTGCCTCTGCCCTCTGTTCTCTGCCTCTGCCTTTGTCCTTTGCCATCTGCCTCTATCTCTGCCTCTGCCCTCTGTTCTCTGCCCTGTCCTCTGCCTCTGCCCTCTGTCCTCTGCCCTCAGCCCTCTGCCTCTGCCCTCGGTCCTTTGCCCTTTTCCCTCTGCCTCTGCCCTCTCTCCTCTGCCTCTGTCCTCTGGTCTGCCCTCTGTCCTTTGCCCTCTGCCTCTGCCCTCTGCCTCTGCCCTCCCTCCTCTGCCTCTGTCCTCTGCATCTGCCCTCTGTCCTTTGCCCTCAGCCTCTGCCCTCTCTCCTCTGCCCTCTGCCCTCTGCCCTCTGCCCTCTGCCCTCTGTCCTCTGCCTCTGTTTCTGCCCTGCCTCTCCCTCTGCCCTCTGTCTTTTGCCCTTTTCCCTCTGCATCTGCCATCTGCCTCTGCCCTCTCTCCTCTGCCTCTGTCCTCTGCCCTCTGCCCTCTGCCCTTTGCCTTCTGCCTCTGCCCTCTGCCCTTTCTCCTCTGCCTCTGCCCTCTGTCCTTTGCCCTCTGCCTCTGCCCTTTCTCCTCTGCCTCTGCCTCTGCCCTCTGCCCTCTGCCTCTGCCCTCTGTCCTCTGCCTCTGCCCTCTGCTTTTGCCCTCTGCCTGTCCCTCTGCCTCTGCCATTTGCCTCTGCCCCTGCTCTCTACATCTGCCTCTCCCCTCTACATCTGCCTCTCCCCCTGCCCTCTGTCTTTTGCCCTTTGCCCTCTGCCTCTGTCTCTGCCCTCCTTATTTTGCTCTTTGCCCTCTGAGTCGGCCATTGCCTTTGCGTCTGCCTCTGCCCTCTGTCCTTTGCCCCCTGCCTCTGCCCTCTACCTCTGCTTCTGCCTCTGCCTCTGCCTTCTGTCTTTTGCCCTCTGCCTCTGCCTATGCTTTTGCCGCCTCTGCCTTTGCCGCTGTCTCTGCCTCTGATGCCTCTGCCTCTGCCTCAGTCATCTGTCCTTTCCCCTGTGCCATCTGCCTCTGCCTGTACCACTGCTTCTGCCTCTCTCGCCTCTGCCTCTGCCCTCTGTCCTTTGTCCTCTGCCTCTGCCTACGCTTTTGCCGCCTCTGCCTTTGCCTCTGCCTCTGCCTCAGCCATCTGTCCTTTCCCCTGTGCCCTATGACTCTGCCCTCTGCCTCTACCTCTGCCCTCTGTCCTTTGCCCATTGCCTCTGCCCTCTGTCCTCTGCCTGTTGCCCTCTGCCTCCCGCTGTGCCTCTGCCCTCAGCCTCTGCCCTCCGCCTCTGCCCTCTGCCTCTGCCCTCTGTCCTTTGCCCTCTGCCCTCTGCCTCTGCCCTCTGTCTTTTGCCCTTTGCCCTCTGCCTCTGTCACTTCCTCTGCCTCTGCCATCTGTGCTTTCCCCTCTGACCCCTGCCTCTGCCCTCTGCCTCAGCCTCTGCTTCTACTGCCTCTGCCTTGCTGCTGCCTCTTCCTCTGCCGCCTCTGCCTCTGCCTCAGCCCTCTGTCCTTTCCTCTCTGCCTTCTGCCTCCGCCTCTGCCCTCTGCCTCTGCCCTCTGTCCTTTGCCCTCTGCCTCTGCCTATGCTTTTGCCGCCTCTGCCTTTGCCGCTGTCTCTGCCTCTGATGCCTCTGCCTCTGCCTCAGTCATCTGTCCTTTCCCCTGTGCCATCTGCCTCTGCCTGTACCACTGCTTCTGCCTCTGTCACCTCTGCCTCTGCCCTCTGTCCTTTGCCCTCTGCCTCTGCCTACGCTTTTGCCGCCTCTGCCTTTGCCGCTGTCTCTGCCTCTGATGCCTCTGCCTCTGCCTCAGCCATCTGTCCTTTCCCCTGTGCCCTATGACTCTGCCCTCTGCCTCTACCTCTGCCCTCTGTCCTTTGCCCATTGCCTCTGCCCTCTGTCCTCTGCCTGTTGCCCTCTGCCTCCCGCTCCGCCTCTGCCCTCTGCCTCTGCCCTCTGTCCTTTGCCCTCTGCCTCTGCCCTCTGTCTTTTGCCTCTGTCACTTCCTCTGCCTCTGCCATCTGTGCTTTCCCCTCTGACCCCTGCCTCTGCCCTCTGCCTCAGCCTCTGCTTCTACTGCCTCTGCCTTGCTGCTGCCTCTTCCTCTGCCGCCTCTGCCTCTGCCTCAGCCCTCTGTCCTTTCCTCTCTGCCTTCTGCCTCCACCTCTGCCCTCTGCCTCTGCTTCTGCCTCTGCCCTCTGTTCTCTGCCTCTGCCTTTGTCCTTTGCCATCTGCCTCTACCTCTGCCTCTGCCCTCTGTTCTCTGCCCCTGTCCTCTGCCTCTACCTGTGCCTCTGCCCTCTGGTTCTGCCTCTGCCCTCTGTCCTCTGCCCTCAGCCCTCTGCCTCTGCCCTCGGTCCTTTGCCCTTTTCCCTCTGCCTCTGCCCTCTCTCCTCTGCCTCTGTCCTCTGCCTCTGCCCTTTGCCCTCTGCCTCTACCCTCCCTCCTCTGCCTCTGTCCTCTGCCTCTGTCCTCTGCCTCTGCCCTTTGCCCTCTGCCTCTACCCTCCCTCCTCTGCCTCTGTCCTCTGCCTCTGCCCTCTGTCCTTTGCCCTCTGCCTCTGCCCTCTCTCCTCTGCCTCGGCCTCTGCCCTCTGCCCTCTGCCTCTGCCCTCTGTCCTCTGCCTCTGTTTCTGCCTCTGCCTCTCCCTCTGCCTTCTGTCTTTTGCCCTTTTCCCTCTGCATCTGCGATCTGCCTCTGCCCTCTCTCCTCTGCCTCTGTCCTCTGCCCTCTGTCCTTTGCCTTCTGCCTCTGCCCTCTGCCTCTGCCCTCCCTCCTCTGCCTCTGTCCTCTGCCTCTGCCCTCTGCCTCTGCCCTCTGTCCTTTGCCCTCTGCCTCTGCCCTCTCTCCTCTGCCTCTTCCCTCTACTCTCTGCCTCTGCCCTCTGTCCTCTGCCTATGCCTCTGCCTCTGCCCTCTGCTTTTGCCCTCTGCCTGTGCCTCTGCCTCTGCGCCTGCTCTCTACATCTGCCTCTACCCTCTACATCTGCCTCTGCCCCTGCCCTCTGTCTTTTGCCCTTTGCCCGCTGCCTCTGTCTCTGCCCTCTGTCTTTTGCCCTTTGCCCTCTGAGTCGGCCATTGCCTTTGCGTCTGCCTCTGCCCTCTGTCCTTTGCCCCCTGCCTCTGCTTCTGCCTCTGCCTCTGCCTATGCTTTTGCCGCCTCTGCCTTTGCCACTGTCTCTGCCTCTGATGCCTCTGCCTCTGCCTCAGTCATCTGTCCTTTCCCCTGTGCCATCTGCCTCTGCCTGTACCACTGCTTCTGCCTCTGTCGCCTCTGCCTCTGCCCTCTGTCCTTTGCCCTCTGCCTCTGCCTACACTTTTGCCGCCTCTGCCTTTGCCACTGTCTCTGCCTCTGCCTCTGCCTCAGCCATCTGTCCTTTCCCCTGTGCCCTATGACTCTGCCCTCTGCCTCTACCTCTGCCCTCTGTCCTTTGCCCATTGCCTCTGCCCTCTGTCCTCTGCCTGTTGCCCTCTGCCTCCCGCTCTGCCTCTGCCCTCTACCTCTGCCCTCTGCCTCTGCCCTCTGTCCTTTGCCCTCTGCCCTCTGCCTCTGCCCTCTGTCTTTTGCCCTTTGCCCTCTGCCTCTGTCACTTCCTCTGCCTCTGCCATCTGTGCTTTCCCCTCTGACCCCTGCCTCTGCCCTCTGCCTCAGCCTCTGCTTCTACTGCCTCTGCCTTGCTGCTGCCTCTTCCTCTGCCGCCTCTGCCTCTGCCTCAGCCCTCTGTCCTTTCCTCTCTGCCTTCTGCCTCCACCTCTGCCCTCTGCCTCTGCTTCTGCCTCTGCCCTCTGTTCTCTGCCTCTGCCTTTGTCCTTTGCCATCTGCCTCTACCTCTGCCTCTGCCCTCTGTTCTCTGCCCCTGTCCTCTGCCTCTACCTGTGCCTCTGCCCTCTGGTTCTGCCTCTGCCCTCTGTCCTCTGCCCTCAGCCCTCTGCCTCTGCCCTCGGTCCTTTGCCCTTTTCCCTCTGCCTCTGCCCTCTCTCCTCTGCCTCTGTCCTCTGCCTCTGCCCTTTGCCCTCTGCCTCTACCCTCCCTCCTCTGCCTCTGTCCTCTGCCTCTGCCCTCTGTCCTTTGCCCTCTGCCTCTGCCCTCTCTCCTCTGCCTCGGCCTCTGCCCTCTGCCCTCTGCCTCTGCCCTCTGTCCTCTGCCTCTGTTTCTGCCTCTGCCTCTCCCTCTGCCTTCTGTCTTTTGCCCTTTTCCCTCTGCATCTGCGATCTGCCTCTGCCCTCTCTCCTCTGCCTCTGTCCTCTGCCCTCTGTCCTTTGCCTTCTGCCTCTGCCCTCTGCCTCTGCCCTCCCTCCTCTGCCTCTGTCCTCTGCCTCTGCCCTCTGCCTCTGCCCTCTGTCCTTTGCCCTCTGCCTCTGCCCTCTCTCCTCTGCCTCTTCCCTCTACTCTCTGCCTCTGCCCTCTGTCCTCTGCCTATGCCTCTGCCTCTGCCCTCTGCTTTTGCCCTCTGCCTGTGCCTCTGCCTCTGCGCCTGCTCTCTACATCTGCCTCTACCCTCTACATCTGCCTCTGCCCCTGCCCTCTGTCTTTTGCCCTTTGCCCGCTGCCTCTGTCTCTGCCCTCTGTCTTTTGCCCTTTGCCCTCTGAGTCGGCCATTGCCTTTGCGTCTGCCTCTGCCCTCTGTCCTTTGCCCCCTGCCTCTGCTTCTGCCTCTGCCTCTGCCTATG
The DNA here is from genome assembly GCF_964271855.1 of Acomys minous. Classification (NCBI taxonomy): domain Eukaryota; kingdom Metazoa; phylum Chordata; class Mammalia; order Rodentia; family Muridae; genus Acomys; species Acomys minous. The sequence continues at coordinate 20,476,596 of NC_140488.1, read as the reverse complement.
CTTTTGCCGCCTCTGCCTTTGCCACTGTCTCTGCCTCTGATGCCTCTGCCTCTGCCTCAGTCATCTGTCCTTTCCCCTGTGCCATCTGCCTCTGCCTGTACCACTGCTTCTGCCTCTGTCGCCTCTGCCTCTGCCCTCTGTCCTTTGCCCTCTGCCTCTGCCTACACTTTTGCCGCCTCTGCCTTTGCCACTGTCTCTGCCTCTGCCTCTGCCTCAGCCATCTGTCCTTTCCCCTGTGCCCTATGACTCTGCCCTCTGCCTCTACCTCTGCCCTCTGTCCTTTGCCCATTGCCTCTGCCCTCTGTCCTCTGCCTGTTGCCCTCTGCCTCCCGCTCTGCCTCTGCCCTCTACCTCTGCCCTCTGCCTCTGCCCTCTGTCCTTTGCCCTCTGCCCTCTGCCTCTGCCCTCTGTCTTTTGCCCTTTGCCCTCTGCCTCTGTCACTTCCTCTGCCTCTGCCATCTGTGCTTTCCCCTCTGACCCCTGCCTCTGCCCTCTGCCTCAGCCTCTGCTTCTACTGCCTCTGCCTTGCTGCTGCCTCTTCCTCTGCCGCCTCTGCCTCTGCCTCAGCCCTCTGTCCTTTCCTCTCTGCCTTCTGCCTCCACCTCTGCCCTCTGCCTCTGCTTCTGCCTCTGCCCTCTGTTCTCTGCCTCTGCCTTTGTCCTTTGCCATCTGCCTCTACCTCTGCCTCTGCCCTCTGTTCTCTGCCCCTGTCCTCTGCCTCTACCTGTGCCTCTGCCCTCTGGTTCTGCCTCTGCCCTCTGTCCTCTGCCCTCAGCCCTCTGCCTCTGCCCTCGGTCCTTTGCCCTTTTCCCTCTGCCTCTGCCCTCTCTCCTCTGCCTCTGTCCTCTGCCTCTGCCCTTTGCCCTCTGCCTCTACCCTCCCTCCTCTGCCTCTGTCCTCTGCCTCTGCCCTCTGTCCTTTGCCCTCTGCCTCTGCCCTCTCTCCTCTGCCTCGGCCTCTGCCCTCTGCCCTCTGCCTCTGCCCTCTGTCCTCTGCCTCTGTTTCTGCCTCTGCCTCTCCCTCTGCCTTCTGTCTTTTGCCCTTTTCCCTCTGCATCTGCGATCTGCCTCTGCCCTCTCTCCTCTGCCTCTGTCCTCTGCCCTCTGTCCTCTGCCCTCTGCCTCTGCCCTCCCTCCTCTGCCTCTGTCCTCTGCCTCTGCCCTCTGCCTCTGCCCTCTGTCCTTTGCCCTCTGCCTCTGCCCTCTCTCCTCTGCCTCTTCCCTCTACTCTCTGCCTCTGCCCTCTGTCCTCTGCCTATGCCTCTGCCTCTGCCCTCTGCTTTTGCCCTCTGCCTGTGCCTCTGCCTCTGCGCCTGCTCTCTACATCTGCCTCTACCCTCTACATCTGCCTCTGCCCCTGCCCTCTGTCTTTTGCCCTTTGCCCGCTGCCTCTGTCTCTGCCCTCTGTCTTTTGCCCTTTGCCCTCTGAGTCGGCCATTGCCTTTGCGTCTGCCTCTGCCCTCTGTCCTTTGCCCCCTGCCTCTGCTTCTGCCTCTGCCTCTGCCTATGCTTTTGCCGCCTCTGCCTTTGCCACTGTCTCTGCCTCTGATGCCTCTGCCTCTGCCTCAGTCATCTGTCCTTTCCCCTGTGCCATCTGCCTCTGCCTGTACCACTGCTTCTGCCTCTGTCGCCTCTGCCTCTGCCCTCTGTCCTTTGCCCTCTGCCTCTGCCTACACTTTTGCCGCCTCTGCCTTTGCCACTGTCTCTGCCTCTGCCTCTGCCTCAGCCATCTGTCCTTTCCCCTGTGCCCTATGACTCTGCCCTCTGCCTCTACCTCTGCCCTCTGTCCTTTGCCCATTGCCTCTGCCCTCTGTCCTCTGCCTGTTGCCCTCTGCCTCCCGCTCTGCCTCTGCCCTCTACCTCTGCCCTCTGCCTCTGCCCTCTGTCCTTTGCCCTCTGCCCTCTGCCTCTGCCCTCTGTCTTTTGCCCTTTGCCCTCTGCCTCTGTCACTTCCTCTGCCTCTGCCATCTGTGCTTTCCCCTCTGACCCCTGCCTCTGCCCTCTGCCTCAGCCTCTGCTTCTACTGCCTCTGCCTTGCTGCTGCCTCTTCCTCTGCCGCCTCTGCCTCTGCCTCAGCCCTCTGTCCTTTCCTCTCTGCCTTCTGCCTCCGCCTCTGCCCTCTGCCTCTGCTTCTGCCTCTGCCCTCTGTTCTCTGCCTCTGCCTTTGTCCTTTGCCATCTGCCTCTACCTCTGCCTCTGCCCTCTGTTCTCTGCCCCTGTCCTCTGCCTCTGCCTGTGCCTCTGCCCTCTGGTTCTGCCTCTGCCCTCTGTCCTCTGCCCTCAGCCCTCTGCCTCTGTTCTCGGTCCTTTGCGCTTTTCCCTCTGCCTCTGCCCTCTCTCCTCTGCCTCTGTCCTCTGCCTCTGCCCTTTGCCCTCTGCCTCTGCCCTCCCTCCTCTGCCTCTGTCCTCTGCCTCTGCCCTCTGTCCTTTGCCCTCTGCCTCTGCCCCCTCTCCTCTGCCTCTGCCCTCTGTCCTCTGCCCTCTGCCTCTGCCCTCTACCCTCTGTCCTCTGCCCTCTGCCTCTGCCCTCTGCCCTCTGTCCTCTGCCTCTGTTTCTGCCTCTGCCTCTCCCTCTGCCCTCTGTCTTTTGCCCTTTTCCCTCTGCATCTGCCATGTGCCTCTGCCCTCTCTCCTCTGCCTCTGTCCTCTGCCCTCTGTCCTTTGCCTTCTGCCTCTGCCCTCTGCCTCTGCCCTCCCTCCTCTGCCTCTGGCCTCTGCCTCTGCCCTCTGTCCTCTGCCTCTGCCCTCTGCCCTCTGCCTCTGCCCTCTGTCCTCTGCCTCTGCCCTCTGCTTTTGCCCTCTGCCTGTCCCTCTGCCTCTGCCCCTGCTCTCTACATCTGCCTCTACCCTCTACATCTGCCTCTGCCACTGCCCTCTGTCTTTTGCCCTTTGCCCTCTGCCTCTGTCTCTGCCCTCTGTATTTTGCTCTTTGCCCTCTGAGTCGGCCATTGCCTTTGCGTCTGCCTCTGCCCTCTGTCCTTTGCCCCCTGCCTCTGCCCTCTACCTCTGCTTCTGCTTCTGCCTCTGCCCTCTGTCCTTTGCCCTCTGCCTCTGCCTATGCTTTTGCCGCCTCTGCCTTTGCCGCTGTCTCTGCCTCTGATGCCTCTGCCTCTGCCTCAGTCATCTGTCCTTTCCCCTGTGCCATCTGCCTCTGCCTGTACCACTGCTTCTGCCTCTGTCACCTCTGCCTCTGCCCTCTGTCCTTTGCCCTCTGCCTCTGCCTACGCTTTTGCCGCCTCTGCCTTTGCCACTGTCTCTGCCTCTGATGCCTCTGCCTCTGCCTCAGCCATCTGTCCTTTCCCCTGTGCCCTATGACTCTGCCCTCTGCCTCTACCTCTGCCCTCTGTCCTTTGCCCATTGCCTCTGCCCTCTGTCCTCTGCCTGTTGCCCTCTGCCTCCCGCTCTGCCTCTGCCCTCCACCTCTGCCCTCTGCCTCTGCCCTCTGTCCTTTGCCCTCTGCCCTCTGCCTCTGCCCTCTGTCTTTTGCCCTTTGCCCTCTGCCTCTGACACTTCCTCTGCCTCTGCCATCTGTGCTTTCCCCTCTGACCCCTGCCTCTGCCCTCTGCCTCTGCTTCTGCCTCTGCCCTCTGTTCTCTGCCTCTGCCTTTGTCCTTTGCCATCTGCCTCTACCTATGCCTCTGCCCTCTGTTCTCTGCCCCTGTCCTGTGCCTCTGCCTGTGCCTCTGCCCTCTGGTTCTGCCTCTGCCCTCTGTCCTCTGCCCTCAGCCCTCTGCCTCTGCCCTCGGTCCTTTGCCCTTTTCCCTCTGCCTCTGCTCTCTCTCCTCTGCCTCTGTCCTCTGCCTCTGCCCTCTGTCCTTTGCCCTCTGCCTCTGCCCTCTGCCTCTGCCCTCCCTCCTCTGCCTCTGTCCTCTGCCTCTGCCCTCTGTCCTTTGCCCTCTGCCTCTGCCCTCTGCCCTCTGCCTCTGCCCTCTGTCCTCTGCCTCTGTTTCTGCCTCTGCCTCTCCCTCTGCCCTCTGTCTTTTGCCCTTTTCCCTCTGCATCTGCCATCTGCCTTTGCCCTCTCTCCTCTGCCTCTGTCCTCTGCCCTCTGTCCTTTGCCTTCTGCCTTTGCCCTCCCTCCTCTGCCTCTGTCCTCTGCCTCTGCCCTCTGTCCTTTGCCCTCTGCCTCTTCCCTCTCTCCTCTGCCTCTGCCCTCTGCTCTCTGCCTCTGCCCTCTGTCCTCTGCCTCTGCCTCTGCCCTCTGCTTTTGCTCTCTGCCTGTCCTCTGCCTCTGCCCCTGCTCTCTATATCTGCCTCTACCCTCTACATCTGCCTCTGCCGCTGCTCTCTGTCTTTTAGCCTTTGCCTGCTGCCTCTGTCTCTGCCCTCTGTCTTTTGCCCTTTGCCCTCTGAGTCGGCCATTGCCTTTGCGTCTGCCTCTGCTCTGTGTCCTTTGCCCCCTGCCTCTGCTTCTGCCTCTGCCTCTGCCTATGCTTTTGCCGCCTCTGCCTTTGCCACTGTCTCTGCCTCTGCCTCTGCCTCAGCCATCTGTCCTTTCCCCTGTGCCCTATGACTCTGCCCTCTGCCTCTACCTCTGCCCTCTGTCCTTTGCCCATTGCCTCTGCCCTCTGTCCTCTGCCTGTTGCCCTCTGCCTCCCGCTCTGCCTCTGCCCTCCGCCTCTGCCCTCTGCCTCTGCCCTCTGTCTTTTGACCTTTGCCCTCTGAGTCGGCAATTGCCTTTGCGTCTGCCTCTGCCCTCTGTCCTTTGGCCCCTGCCTCTGCCCTCTACCTCTGCTTCTGCCTCTGCCTCTGCCCTCTGTCCTTTGCCCTCTGCCTCTGCCTATGCTTTTGCTGCCTCTGCCTTTGCCGCTGACTCTGCCTCTGATGCCTCTGCCTCTGCCTCAGTCATCTGTTCTTTCCCCTGTGCCCTATGACTCTGCCCTCTGCCGCTGCCTCAGCCCTCTGTCCTTTCCTCTCTGCCTTCTGCCTCCGCCTCTGCACTCTGCCTCTGCTTCTGCCTCTGCCCTCTGTTCTCTGCCTCTGCCTTTGTCCTTTGCCATCTGCCTCTATCTCTGCCTCTGCCCTCTGTTCTCTGCCCCTGTCCTCTGCCTCTGCCCTCTGTCCTCTGCCCTCAGCCCTCTGCCTCTGCCCTCGGTCCTTTGCCCTTTTCCCTCTGCCTCTGCCCTCTCTCCTCTGCCTCTGTCCTCTGGTCTGCCCTCTGTCCTTTGCCCTCTGCCTCTGCCCTCTGCCTCTGCCCTCCCTCCTCTGCCTCTGTCCTCTGCATCTGCCCTCTGTCCTTTGCCCTCTGCCTCTGCCCTCTGCCCTCTGCCCTCTGCCCTCTGTCCTCTGCCTCTGTTTCTGCCCTGCCTCTCCCTCTGCCCTCTGTCTTTTGCCCTTTTCCCTCTGCATCTGCCATCTGCCTCTGCCCTCTCTCCTCTGCCTCTGTCCTCTGCCCTCTGCCCTCTGCCCTTTGCCTTCTGCCTCTGCCCTCTGCCCTTTCTCCTCTGCCTCTGCCCTCTGTCCTTTGCCCTCTGCCTCTGCCCTTTCTCCTCTGCCTCTGCCTCTGCCCTCTGCCCTCTGCCTCTGCCCTCTGTCCTCTGCCTCTGCCCTCTGCCTGTCCCTCTGCCTCTGCCATTTGCCTCTGCCCCTGCTCTCTACATCTGCCTCTCCCCTCTACATCTGCCTCTCCCCCTGCCCTCTGTCTTTTGCCCTTTGCCCTCTGCCTCTGTCTCTGCCCTCTGTATTTTGCTCTTTGCCCTCTGAGTCGGCCATTGCCTTTGCGTCTGCCTCTGCCCTCTGTCCTTTGCCCCCTGCCTCTGCCCTCTACCTCTGCTTCTGCCTCTGCCTCTGCCTTCTGTCTTTTGCCCTCTGCCTCTGCCTATGCTTTTGCCGCCTCTGCCTTTGCCGCTGTCTCTGCCTCTGATGCCTCTGCCTCTGCCTCAGTCATCTGTCCTTTCCCCTGTGCCATCTGCCTCTGCCTGTACCACTGCTTCTGCCTCTCTCGCCTCTGCCTCTGCCCTCTGTCCTTTGTCCTCTGCCTCTGCCTACGCTTTTGCCGCCTCTGCCTTTGCCGCTGTCTCTGCCTCTGATGCCTCTGCCTCTGCCTCAGCCATCTGTCCTTTCCCCTGTGCCCTATGACTCTGCCCTCTGCCTCTACCTCTGCCCTCTGTCCTTTGCCCATTGCCTCTGCCCTCTGTCCTCTGCCTGTTGCCCTCTGCCTCCCGCTGTGCCTCTGCCCTCAGCCTCTGCCCTCCGCCTCTGCCCTCTGTCCTTTGCCCTCTGCCCTCTGCCTCTGCCCTCTGTCTTTTGCCCTTTGCCCTCTGCCTCTGTCACTTCCTCTGCCTCTGCCATCTGTGCTTTCCCCTCTGACCCCTGCCTCTGCCCTCTGCCTCAGCCTCTGCTTCTACTGCCTCTGCCTTGCTGCTGCCTCTTCCTCTGCCGCCTCTGCCTCTGCCTCAGCCCTCTGTCCTTTCCTCTCTGCCTTCTGCCTCCGCCTCTGCCCTCTGCCTCTGCTTCTGCCTCTGCCCTCTGTTCTCTGCCTCTGCCTTTGTCCTTTGCCATCTGCCTCTACCTCTGCCTCTGCCCTCTGTTCTCTGCCCCTGTCCTGTGCCTCTGCCTGTGCCTCTGTCCTCTGGTTCTGCCTCTGCCCTCTGTCCTCTGCCCTCAGCCCTCTGCCTCTGCCCTCGGTCCTTTGCCCTTTTCCCTCTGCCTCTGCCCTCTCTCCTCTGCCTCTGCCCTCTGTCCTTTGCCCTCTGCCTCTGCCCTCTGCCTCTGCCCTCCCTCCTCTGCCTCTGTCCTCTGCCTCTGCCCTCTGTCCTTTGCCCTCTGCCTCTGCCCTCTGTCCTTTGCCCCCTGCCTCTGCCCTCTGCCCTCTGCCTCTGTTTCTGCCTCTGCCTCTCCCTCTGCCCTCTGTCTTTTGCCCTTTTTCCTCTGCATCTGCCATCTGCCTCTGCCCTCTCTCCTCTGCCTCTGTCCTCTGCCCTCTGCCTCTGCCCTCCCTCCTCTGCCTCTGGCCTCTGCCTCTGCCATCTGCCTCTGCCCTCTGTCTTTGCCCTCTGCCTCTGCCCTCTCTCCTCTGCCTCTGCCTCTGTCCTCTGCCTCTGCCCTCTGCCTCTGCCCTCCCTCCTCTGCCTCTGTCCTTTGCCCTCTGCCTCTGCCCTCTCTCCTCTGCCTCTGCCCTCTGCCTCTGCCCTCTGTCCTCTGCCTCTGCCTCTGCCCTCTGCTTTTGCCCTTTGCCTGTCCCTCTGCCTCTGCCATCTGCCTCTGCCCTCTGCTTTTGCCCTCTGCCTGTCCCTCTGCCTCTGCCCTCTGCTTTTGCCCTCGGCCTGTCCCTCTGCCTCTGCCCCTGCCTCTGCCCTCTGTCTTTTGCCCTTTGCCCTCTGCCTCTGTCTCTGCCCTCTGTATTTTGCTCTTTGCCCTCTGAGTCGGCCATTGGCTGTGCGTCTGCCTCTGCCCTCTGTCCTTTGCCCCCTGCCTCTGCCCTCTACCTCTGCTTCTGCCTCTGCCTCTACCTTCTGTCCTTTGCCCTCTGCCTCTGCCTATGCTTTTGCTGCCTCTGCCTTTGCCGCTGTCTCTGCCTGTGATGCCTCTGCCTCTGCCTCAGTCATCTGTCCTTTCCCCTGTGCCATCTGCCTCTGCCTGTACCACTGCTTCTGCCTCTCTCGCCTCGGCCTCTGCCCTCTGTCCTTTGCCCTCTGCCTCTGCCTATGCTTTTGCCGCCTCTGCCTTTGCCGCTGTCTCTGCCTCTGATGCCTCTGCCTCTGCCTCAGCCATCTGTCCTTTCCCCTGTGCCCTATGACTCTGCCCTCTGCCTCTACCTCTGCCCTCTGTCCTTTGCCCATTGCCTCTGCCCTCTGTCCTCTGCCTGTTGCCCTCTGCCTCCCGCTGTGCCTCTGCCCTCCGCCTCTGCCCTCTGCCTCTGCCCTCTGTCCTTTGCCCTCTGCCCTCTGCCTCTGCCCTCTGTCTTTTGCCCTTTGCCCTCTACCTCTGTCACTTCCTCTGCCTCTGCCATCTGTGCTTTCCCCTCTGACCCCTGCCTCTGCCCTCTGCCTCAGCCTCTGCTTCTACTGCCTCTGCCTTGCTGCTGCCTCTTCCTCTGCTGCCTCTGCCTCTGCCTCAGCCCTCTGTCCTTTCCTCTCTGCCTTCTGCCTCCGCCTCTGCCCGCTGTTCTCTGCCTCTGCCTTTGTCCTTTGCCATCTGCCTCTACCTCTGCCTCTGCCCTCTGTTCTCTGCCCCTGTCCTCTGCCTCTGCCTGTGCCTCTGCCCTCTGGTTCTGCCTCTGCCCTCTGTCCTCTGCCCTCAGCCCTCTGCCTCTGCCCTCGGTCCTTTGCCCTTTTCCTTCTGCCTCTGCCCTCTGTCCTTTCCCTCTGCCTCTGCCCTCTGCCCTCCCTCCTCTACCTCTGTCCTCTGCCCTCTGTCCTTTGCCCTCTGCCTCTGCCCTCTCTCCTTTGCCTCTGCCTCCGCCTCTGCCCTCTGCCTCTGCTTCTACTTCTGCCCTCTGCCTCTGGCCTCCCTCCTCTGCCTCTGTCCTCTGCCTCTGCCCTCTGCCTCTGCCCTCTGTCCTTTGCCCTCTGCCTCTGCCCTCTCTCCTCTGCCTCTGCCCTCTGCCCTCTGCCTCTGCCCTCTGTCCTCTGCCTCTGTCCTCTGCTTTTGCCCTCTGCCTGTCCCTCTGCCTCTGCCATCTGCCTCTGCCCTCTGCTTTTGCCCTCTGCCTGTTTCTCTGCCTCTGCCTCTGCCTCTGCCCTCTGCTTTTGCCCTCTGCCTGTCCCTCAGCCTCTGCCCCTGCCTCTCCCCTCTGTCTTTTGCCCTTTGCCCGCTGCCTCTGTCTCTGCCCTCTGTCTTTTGCCCTTTGCCCTCTGAGTCGGCCATTGCCTTTGCGTCTGCCTCTGCCCTCTGTCTTTTGCCCCCTGCCTCTGCTTCTGCCTCTGCCTCTGCCCTCTGTCCTTTGCCATCTGCCTCTGCCTATGCTTTTGCCGCCTCTGCCTTTGCCGCTGTCTCTGCCTGTGATGCCTCTGCCTCTGCCTCAGTCATCTGTCCTTTCCCCTGTGCCATCTGCCTCTGCCTGTACCACTGCTTCTGCCTCTGTCGCCTCTGCCTCTGCCCTCTGTCCTTTGCCCTCTGTCTCTGCCTACGCTTTTGCCGCCTCTGCCTTTGCCACTGTCTCTACCTCTGCCTCAGCCATCTGTCCTTTCCCCTGTGCCCTATGACTCTGCCCTCTGCCTCTACCTCTGCCCTCTGTCCTTTGCCCATTGCCTCTGCCCTCTGTCCTCTGCCTGTTGCCCTCTGCCTCCCGGTCGGCCTCTGCCCTCCGCCTTTGCCCTCTGCCTCTGCCTCTGTCCTTTGTCCTTTGCACTTTGACTCCTGCTTCTGCCTTCTGCCTCTGCCTCAGCCCTCTGTCCTTTGCCCTCTGCCCTCTGTCTTTTGCACTTTGCCCTCTGCCTCTGTCACTTCCTCTGCCTCTGCCATCTGTGCTTTCCCCTCTGACCCCTGCCTCTGCCCTCTGCCTCAGCCTCTGCTTCTACTGCCTCTGCCTTGCTGCTGCCTCTTCCTCTGCCGCCTCTGCCTCAGCCCTCTGTCCTTTCCTCTCTGCCTTCTGCCTCCGCCTCTGCCCTCTGCCTCTGCTTCTGCCTCTGCCCTCTGTTCTCTGCCTCTGCCTTTGTCCTTTGCCATCTGCCTCTACCTCTGCCTCTGCCCTCTGTTCTCTGCCCCTGTCCTCTGCCTCTGCCTGTGCCTCTGCCCTCTGGTTCTGCCTCTGTCCTCTGTCTTCTGCCCTCAGCCCTCTGCCTCTGCCCTCGATCCTTTTCCCTTTTCCCTCTGCCTCTGCCCTCTCTCCTCTGCCTCTGTCCTCTGCCTCTGCCCTCTGTCCTTTGCCCTCTGTGTCTGCCCCCTGCCTCTGCCCTCTATCCTTTGCCCTCTGCCTCTGCCTTCTGTCCTTTGCCCTCTGCCTCTGCACTCTGCCCTCTGCCTCTGCCCTCTGTCCTCTGCCTCTGCCTCTGTTTCTGCCTCTGCCTCTCCCTCTGCCCTCTGTCTTTTGCCCTTTTCCCTGTGCATCTGCCATCTACATATACGTCTGCCTTTGCCTCAGCCCTCTGTCCTTTGCTCTCTGCCCTCTGCCTCTGCCCTCTGTCTTTTACCCTTTGCTCTCTGCCTCTGCCACTGCTTGTATCTCTTCCTCTGTGTCTGCCCTCTGTCCTTTGTCCTCTGCCACTGTCTCAGCTTCTGCCCTCTGCCTCTATTTCTGCCCTCTGTCCTTTGCCCTCTGCCTCTGCTTCTGCCGCCTCTACCTCTGTAGCTACCTCAGCTTCTGCTGCCTCTGCCTCTTCTACAGCCATCTGTCCTTTGCCCTCTGCTTCTGCTCTCTGCCTATGCCCTCTGCCCTCTGCCCTCTGCTTTTGTCCTCTGCCTGTCCCTCTGCCCCTGCCATCTGCCTCTACCCTCTACATCTGCCTCTGCCCCTGCCCTCTGTCTTTTGTCCTTTGCCCTCTTCCGCTGTCTCTGCCCTCTGTCTTTTGCCCTTTGCCCTCTGAGTCGGCCATTGCCTTTGCGTCTACCTCTGCCCTCTGTCCATTGCCCCCTGCCTCTGCCCTCTACCTCTGCTCTTGCCTCTGCCTCTGCCCTCTGCCTCTGCCTATGCTTTTGCCGCCTCTGCCTTTGCCGCTGTCTCTGCCTCTGATGCCTCTGCCTCCGCCTCAGTCATCTGTCCTTTCCCCTGTGCCATCTGCCTCTGCCTGTACCACTGCTTCTGCCTCTGTCGCCTCTGCCTCTGCCCTCTGTCCTTTGCCCTCTGCCTCTGCCTATGCTTTTGCTGCCTCTGCCTTTGCTGCTGTCTCTGCCTCTGATGCCTCTGCCTCAGCCATCTGTCCTCTCCCCTGTGCCCTATGACTCTGCCCTCTGCCTCTACCTCTGCCCTCGGTCCTTTGCCCATTGCCTCTGCCCTCTGTCCTCTGCCTGTTGCCCTCTGCCTCCCCCTCTGCCTCTGCCCTCCGCCTCTGCCCTCTGCCTCTGCCCTCTGTCCTTTGCACTTTGACTCCTGCCTCTGCCTTCTGCCTCTGCCACAGCCTCTGTCCTTTGCCCTCTGCCCTCTGCCTCTGCCCTCTGTCTTTTGCCCTTTGCCCTCTGCCTCTGTCACTTCCTCTGCCTCTGCCATCTGTGCTTTCCACTCTGACCCCTGCCTCTGCCCTCTGCCTCAGCCTCTGCTTCTACTGCGCCTGCCTTGCTGCTGCCTTTTCCTCTGCGGCCTCTGCCTCTGCCTCAGCCCTCTGTCCTTTCCTCTCTGCCTTCTGCCTCCGCCTCTGCCCTCTGCCTCTGCTTCTGCCTCTGCCCTCTGTTCTCTGCCTCTGCTTTTGTCCTTTGCCATCTGCCTCTACCTCTGCCTCTGCCCTCTGTTCTCTGCCCCTGTCCTCTGCCTCTGCCTGTGCCTCTGCCCTCTGATTCTGCCTCTGCCCTCTTTCCTCTGCCCTCAGCCCTCTGCCTCTGCCCTCGGTCCTTTGCGCTTTTCCCTCTGCCTCTGCCCTCTCTCCTCTGCCTCTGCCCTCTGTCCTTTGCCCTTTTCCTCTGCCCTCTGCCTCTGCCCTCGCTCTTCTGCCTCTGTCCTCTGCCTCTGCCCTCTGTCCTTTGCCCTCTGCCTCTGCCCCCTCTCCTCTGCCTCTGCCCTCTGTCCTCTGCCTCTGCCCTCTGCCCTCTGTCCTTTGCCCTCTGCCTCTGCCCTCTCTCCTTTGCCTCTGCCTCCGCCTCTGCCCTCTGCCTCTGCTTCTACTTCTGCCCTCTGCCTCTGGCCTCCCTCCTCTGCCTCTGTCCTCTGCCTCTGCCCTCTGCCTCTGCCCTCTGTCCTTTGCCCTCTGCCTCTGCCCTCTCTCCTCTGCCTCTGCCCTCTGCCCTCTGCCTCTGCCCTCTGTCCTCTGCCTCTGTCCTCTGCTTTTGCCCTCTGCCTGTCCCTCTGCCTCTGCCATCTGCCTCTGCCCTCTGCTTTTGCCCTCTGCCTGTTTCTCTGCCTCTGCCTCTGCCTCTGCCCTCTGCTTTTGCCCTCTGCCTGTCCCTCAGCCTCTGCCCCTGCCTCTCCCCTCTGTCTTTTGCCCTTTGCCCGCTGCCTCTGTCTCTGCCCTCTGTCTTTTGCCCTTTGCCCTCTGAGTCGGCCATTGCCTTTGCGTCTGCCTCTGCCCTCTGTCTTTTGCCCCCTGCCTCTGCTTCTGCCTCTGCCTCTGCCCTCTGTCCTTTGCCATCTGCCTCTGCCTATGCTTTTGCCGCCTCTGCCTTTGCCGCTGTCTCTGCCTGTGATGCCTCTGCCTCTGCCTCAGTCATCTGTCCTTTCCCCTGTGCCATCTGCCTCTGCCTGTACCACTGCTTCTGCCTCTGTCGCCTCTGCCTCTGCCCTCTGTCCTTTGCCCTCTGTCTCTGCCTACGCTTTTGCCGCCTCTGCCTTTGCCACTGTCTCTACCTCTGCCTCAGCCATCTGTCCTTTCCCCTGTGCCCTATGACTCTGCCCTCTGCCTCTACCTCTGCCCTCTGTCCTTTGCCCATTGCCTCTGCCCTCTGTCCTCTGCCTGTTGCCCTCTGCCTCCCGGTCGGCCTCTGCCCTCCGCCTTTGCCCTCTGCCTCTGCCTCTGTCCTTTGTCCTTTGCACTTTGACTCCTGCTTCTGCCTTCTGCCTCTGCCTCAGCCCTCTGTCCTTTGCCCTCTGCCCTCTGTCTTTTGCACTTTGCCCTCTGCCTCTGTCACTTCCTCTGCCTCTGCCATCTGTGCTTTCCCCTCTGACCCCTGCCTCTGCCCTCTGCCTCAGCCTCTGCTTCTACTGCCTCTGCCTTGCTGCTGCCTCTTCCTCTGCCGCCTCTGCCTCAGCCCTCTGTCCTTTCCTCTCTGCCTTCTGCCTCCGCCTCTGCCCTCTGCCTCTGCTTCTGCCTCTGCCCTCTGTTCTCTGCCTCTGCCTTTGTCCTTTGCCATCTGCCTCTACCTCTGCCTCTGCCCTCTGTTCTCTGCCCCTGTCCTCTGCCTCTGCCTGTGCCTCTGCCCTCTGGTTCTGCCTCTGTCCTCTGTCTTCTGCCCTCAGCCCTCTGCCTCTGCCCTCGATCCTTTTCCCTTTTCCCTCTGCCTCTGCCCTCTCTCCTCTGCCTCTGTCCTCTGCCTCTGCCCTCTGTCCTTTGCCCTCTGTCTCTGCCCCCTGCCTCTGCCCTCTATCCTTTGCCCTCTGCCTCTGCCTTCTGTCCTTTGCCCTCTGCCTCTGCACTCTGCCCTCTGCCTCTGCCCTCTGTCCTCTGCCTCTGCCTCTGTTTCTGCCTCTGCCTCTCCCTCTGCCCTCTGTCTTTTGCCCTTTTCCCTGTGCATCTGCCATCTACATATACGTCTGCCTTTGCCTCAGCCCTCTGTCCTTTGCTCTCTGCCCTCTGCCTCTGCCCTCTGTCTTTTACCCTTTGCTCTCTGCCTCTGCCACTGCTTGTATCTCTTCCTCTGTGTCTGCCCTCTGTCCTTTGTCCTCTGCCACTGTCTCAGCTTCTGCCCTCTGCCTCTATTTCTGCCCTCTGTCCTTTGCCCTCTGCCTCTGCTTCTGCCGCCTCTACCTCTGTAGCTACCTCAGCTTCTGCTGCCTCTGCCTCTTCTACAGCCATCTGTCCTTTGCCCTCTGCTTCTGCTCTCTGCCTATGCCCTCTGCCCTCTGCCCTCTGCTTTTGTCCTCTGCCTGTCCCTCTGCCCCTGCCATCTGCCTCTACCCTCTACATCTGCCTCTGCCCCTGCCCTCTGTCTTTTGTCCTTTGCCCTCTTCCGCTGTCTCTGCCCTCTGTCTTTTGCCCTTTGCCCTCTGAGTCGGCCATTGCCTTTGCGTCTACCTCTGCCCTCTGTCCATTGCCCCCTGCCTCTGCCCTCTACCTCTGCTCTTGCCTCTGCCTCTGCCCTCTGCCTCTGCCTATGCTTTTGCCGCCTCTGCCTTTGCCGCTGTCTCTGCCTCTGATGCCTCTGCCTCCGCCTCAGTCATCTGTCCTTTCCCCTGTGCCATCTGCCTCTTCCTGTACCACTGCTTCTGCCTCTGTCGCCTCTGCCTCTGCCCTCTGTCCTTTGCCCTCTGCCTCTGCCTATGCTTTTGCTGCCTCTGCCTTTGCTGCTGTCTCTGCCTCTGATGCCTCTGCCTCAGCCATCTGTCCTCTCCCCTGTGCCCTATGACTCTGCCCTCTGCCTCTACCTCTGCCCTCGGTCCTTTGCCCATTGCCTCTGCCCTCTGTCCTCTGCCTGTTGCCATCTGCCTCCCCCTCTGCCTCTGCCCTCCGCCTCTGCCCTCTGCCTCTGCCCTCTGTCCTTTGCACTTTGACTCCTGCCTCTGCCTTCTGCCTCTGCCACAGCCTCTGTCCTTTGCCCTCTGCCCTCTGCCTCTGCCCTCTGTCTTTTGCCCTTTGCCCTCTGCCTCTGTCACTTCCTCTGCCTCTGCCATCTGTGCTTTCCACTCTGACCCCTGCCTCTGCCCTCTGCCTCAGCCTCTGCTTCTACTGCGCCTGCCTTGCTGCTGCCTTTTCCTCTGCGGCCTCTGCCTCTGCCTCAGCCCTCTGTCCTTTCCTCTCTGCCTTCTGCCTCCGCCTCTGCCCTCTGCCTCTGCTTCTGCCTCTGCCCTCTGTTCTCTGCCTCTGCTTTTGTCCTTTGCCATCTGCCTCTACCTCTGCCTCTGCCCTCTGTTCTCTGCCCCTGTCCTCTGCCTCTGCCTGTGCCTCTGCCCTCTGATTCTGCCTCTGCCCTCTTTCCTCTGCCCTCAGCCCTCTGCCTCTGCCCTCGGTCCTTTGCGCTTTTCCCTCTGCCTCTGCCCTCTCTCCTCTGCCTCTGCCCTCTGTCCTTTGCCCTTTTCCTCTGCCCTCTGCCTCTGCCCTCGCTCTTCTGCCTCTGTCCTCTGCCTCTGCCCTCTGTCCTTTGCCCTCTGCCTCTGCCCCCTCTCCTCTGCCTCTGCCCTCTGTCCTCTGCCTCTGCCCTCTGCCTCTGCCCTCTGTCCTCTGCCTCTGTTTCTGCCTCTGCCTCTCCCTCTGCCCTCTGTCTTTTGCCCTTTTCCCTCTGCATCTGCCATCTGCCTCTACCCTCTCTCCTCTGCCTCTGTCCTCTGTACTCTGTCCTTTTCCTTCTGCCTCTGCCCTCTGCCTCTGCCCTCCCTCCTCTGCCTCTGTCCTCTGCCTCTGCCCTCTGCCTTTGCCCTCTCTCCTCTGCCTCTGCCTCTGCCCTCTGCCCTCTGTCCTCTGCCTCTGCCCTCTGCTTTTGCCCTCTGCCTGTCCCTCTGCCTCTGCCATCTGCCTCTGCCCCTGCTCTCTACATCTGCCTCTACCCTCTACATCTGCCTCTGCCCCTGACCTCTGTCTTTTGCCCTTTGCCCTATGCCTCTGTCTCTGCCCTCTGTATTTTGCTCTTTGCCCTCTGAGTCGGCCATTGCCTTTGCGTCTGCCTCTGCCCTCTGTCCTTTGCCCCCTGCCTCTGCCCTCTACCTCTGCTTCTGCCTCTGCCTCTGCCCTCTGTCCTTTGCCCTCTGCCTCTGCCTGTGGTTTTGCCGCCTCTGCCTTTGCCGCTGTCTCTGCCTCTGATGCCTCTGCCTCTGCCTCAGTCATCTGTCCTTTCCCCTGTGCCATCTGCCTCTGCCTGTACCACTGCTTCTGCCTCTGTCGCCTCTGCCTCTGCCCTCTGTCCTTTGCCCTCTGTCTCTGCCTATGCTTTTGCCGCCTCTGCCTTTGCCGCTGTCTCTGCCTCTGATGCCTCTGCCTCTGCCTCAGCCATCTGTCCTTTCCCCTGTGGCCTATGACTCTGCCCTCTGCCTCTACCTCTGCCCTCTGTCCTTTGCCCATTGCCTCTGCCCTCTGTCCTCTGCCTGTTGCCCTCTGCCTCCCGCTGTGCCTCTGCCCTCTGTCCTTTGCCCTCTGCCCTCTGCCTCTGCCCTCTGTCTTTTGCCCTTTGCCCTCTGCCTCTGTCACTTCCTCTGCCTCTGCCATCTGTGCTTTCCCCTCTGACCCCTGCCTCTGCACTCTGCCTCAGCCTCTGCTTCTACTGCCTCTGCCTTGCTGCTGCCTCTTCCTCTGCCGCCTCTGCCTCTGCCTCAGCCCTCTGTCCTTTCCTCTCTGCCTTCTGCCTCCGCCTCTGCCCTCTGCCTCTGCTTCTGCCTCTGCCCTCTGTTCTCTGCCTCTGCCTTTGTCCTTTGCCATCTGCCTCTACCTCTGCCTCTGCCCTCTGTTCTCTGCCCCTGCCTGTGCCTCTGCCCTCTGGTTCTGCCTCTGCCCTCTGTCCTCTGACCTCAGCCCTCAGCCTCTGCCCTCGGTCCTTTGCCCTTTTCCCTCTGCCTCTGCCCTCTCTCCTCTGCCTCTGCCCTCTGTCCTTTGCCCTCTGCCTCTGCCCTCTGCCTCTGCCCTCTTTCCTCTGCCTCTGCCCTCTGCCTCTGCCTCTCTCCTCTGCCTCTGCCTCTGCCCTCTGTCCTTTGCCCTCTGCCTCTGCCCTCTGCCTCTGCCCTCCCTCCTCTGCCTCTGCCCTCTGTCCTTTGCCCTCTGCCTCTGCCCTCTGCCTCTGCCCTCCCTCCTCTGCCTCTGCCCTCTGCCTCTGCCCTCTGTCCTTTGCCCTTTTCCCTCTGCCCTCTCTCCTCTGCCTCTGCCCTCTGTCCTTTGCCTTCTGCCTCTGCCCTCTGCCTCTGCCCTCCCTCCTCTGCCTCTGCCCTCTGCCTCTGCCCTCTGTCCTTTGCCCTCTGCCTCTGCCCTCTCTCCTCTGCCTCTGCCTCTGCCCTCTGTCCTTTGCCCTCTGCCTCTGCCCTGTCTCCTCTGCCTCTGCCCTCTGTCCTTTGCCCTCTGCCTCTGCCCTCTGCCTCTGCCCTCCCTCCTCTGCCTCTGCCCTCTGCCTCTGCCCTCTGTCCTTTGCCCTCTGCCTCTGCCCTCTGCCTCTGCCCTCCCTCCTCTGCCTCTGCCTCTGCCCTCTGCCCTCTGCCTCTGCCTTCTGTCCTCTGCCTCTGCCTCTGCCTCTGTTTCTGCCTCTGCCTCTCCCTCTGCCCTCTGTCTTTTGCCCTTTTCCCTCTGCATCTGCCATCTACATCTACGTCTGCCTTTGCCTCAGCCCTCTGTCCTTTGCTCTCTGCCCTCTGCCTCTGCCCTCTGTCTTTTACCCTTTGCTCTCTGCCTCTGCCACTGCTTGTACCTCTGCCTCTGCGTCTGCCCTCTGTCCTTTGCCCTCTGCCACTGCCTCAGCTTCTGCCCTCTGCCTCTGTTTCTGCCCTCTGTCCTTTGCCCTCTGCCTCTGCTTCTGCCGCCTCTACCTCTGTAGCTACCTCAGCCTCTGCTGCCTCTGCCTCTTCTACAGCCATCTGTCCTTTGCCCTCTGCCTCTGCCCTCTGCTCTCTGTCTTTGCCCTCTGCCTGTCCCTCTGCCTCTGCCACCTGCCTCTGCCCCTGCTCTCTACATCTGCCTCTACCCTCTACATCTGCCTCTGCCCCTGCCCTCTGTCTTTTGCCCTTTGCCTTCTGCCTCTGTCTCTGCCCTCTGTCTTTTGCTCTTTGCCCTCTGAGTTGGCCATTGCCTTTGCGTCTGCCTCTGCCCTCTGTCCTTTGCCCCCTGCCTCTGCCCTCTACCTCTGCTTCTGCCTCTGCCCTCTGTACTTTGCCCTCTGCCTATGCCTATGCTTTTGCCGCCTCTGCCTTTGCCACTGTCTCTGCCTCTGATGCCTCTGCCTCTGCCTCAGTCATCTGTCCTTTCCCCTGTGCCATCTGCCTCTGCCTGTACCACTGCTTCTGCCTCTGTCGCCTCTGCCTCTGCCCTCTGTCCTTTGCCCTCTGCCTCTGCCTATGCTTTTGCTGCATCTGCCTTTGCCGCTGCATCTGCCTTTGCCGCTGTCTCTGCCTCTGATGCCTCTGCCACTGCCTCAACCATCTTTCCTTTCCCCTGTGCCCTTTGACTCTGCTCTCTGCCTCTATCTCCGCCCTCTGTCCTTTGCCCATTCCCTCTGCCCTCTGTCCTCTGCCTGTTGCCCTCTGCCTCCCCCTCTGCCTCTGCCCTCTAACTCTGCCTCTGCCCTTTGCACTTTGACTCCTGCCTCTGCCACACCCTCTGTCCTTTGCCCTCTGCCCTCTGCCTCTGCCCTCTGTCTTTTGCCCTTTGCCCTCTGCCTCTGTCACTTCCTCTGCCTCTGCCATCTGTGCTTTCCCCTCTGACCCCTGCCTCTGCCCTCTGCCTCAGCCTCTGCTTCTACTGCCTCTGCCGTGCTGCTGCCTCTTCCTCTGCCGCCTCTGCCTCTGCCTCAGCCCTCTGTCCTTTCCTCTCTGCCTTCTGCCTCCACCTCTGCCCTCTGCCTCTGCTTCTGCCTCTGCCCTCTGTTCTCTGCCTTTGTCCTTTGCCATCTGCCTCTACCTCTGCCTTTGTCCTTTGCCATCTGCCTCTACCTCTGCCTCTTCCCTCTGTTCTCTGCCCCTGTCCTCTCCCTCTGCCTGTGCCTCTGCCCTCTGTCCTCTGCCCTCAGCCCTCTGCCTCTGCCCTTGGTCCTTTGCCCTTTTCCCTCTGCCTCTGCCCTCTGCCTCTGCCCTCCCTCCTCTGCCTCTGTCCTCTGCCCCCTGCCTCTGCCCTCTGTCCTTTGCCCTCTGCCAATGCCCTCTCTCCTCTGCCTCTGCCCTCTGTCCTCTGCCTCTGCCTCTGTTTCTGCCTCTGCCTCTCCCTCTGCCCTCTGTCTTTTGCCCTTTTCCCTCTGCATCTGCCATCTACATCTACGTCTGCCTTTGCCTCAGCCCTCTGTCCTTTGCTCTCTGCCCTCTGCCTCTGCCCTCTGTCTTTTACCCTTTGCTCTCTGCCTCTGCCTCTGCCCTCTGTCTTTTACCCTTTGCTCTCTGCCTCTGCCACTGCTTGTACCTCTGCCTCTGCGTCTGCCCTCTGTCCTTTGCCCTCTGCCACTGCCTCAGCTTCTGCCCTCTGCCTCTGTTTCTGCCCTCTGTCCTTTGCCCTCTGCCTCTGCTTCTGCCGCCTCTACCTCTGTAGCTACCTCAGCCTCTGCTGCCTCTGCCTCTTCTACAGCCATCTGTCCTTTGCCCTCTGCCTCTGCCTCTGCCCTCTGCCTCTGCCCTCTGCCTGTCCCTCTGCCTCTGCCATCTGCCCCTGCCGCTGCTGTCTACATCTGCCTCTACCCTCTACATCTGCCTCTGCCCCTGCCCTCTGTCTTTTGCCCTTTGCCCTCTGCCTCTGCCCTCTGTCTTTTGCCCTTTGCCTTCTACCACGGCCACTGAATCTGCCATCTATCCTGGCCCTCTGCCTCTGCCGTCTGCCCTCTGTCTCTGCTTCTGCTGCCTCTGCCTCTGCCACTGCCTCTGCCTCTGCCACCTCTGCGTCAGCCCTCTGTCCTTTGCCCTCTGCCTCTGCTTCTGCTGCCTCGGCTCTCTGCCGTCTGCATTTACCCTCTGCGTCTCCCTCTGCCACTGCCTCTGCCTCTGCCATCTGCCTCTGCCTCTGTCTATCCCTCTGCTTCTGCCTCAGCCCTCTATCCTTTGCCCTCTGCCCTCTGGCTCTGCCTCTGTCCTCTGCCCTCTGCTTTTGCCCTCTGCCTGTCCCTCTGCCTCTGCCATCTGCCTCTGCCCCTACTCTCTACATCTGCCTCTACCCTCTACATCTGCCTCTGCCCCTGCCCTCTGTCTTTTGCCCTTTGCCCTCTGCCTCTGTCTCTGCCCTCTGTATTTTGCCCTTTGCCCTCTGAGTCGGCCATTGCCTTTGCGTCTGCCTCTGCCCTCTACCTCTGCTTCTGCCTCTGCCTCTGCCCTCTGTCCTTTGCCCTCTGCCTCT
The DNA here is from genome assembly GCF_964271855.1 of Acomys minous. Lineage (NCBI taxonomy): Eukaryota > Metazoa > Chordata > Mammalia > Rodentia > Muridae > Acomys > Acomys minous. The sequence goes on along the minus strand of NC_140488.1, from coordinate 20,456,918 downwards.
GCCTATGCTTTTGCCGCCTCTGCCTTTGCCGCTGTCTCTGCCTCTAATGCCTCTGCCTCTGCCTCAGTCATCTGTCCTTTCCCCTGTGCCATCTGCCTCTGCCCTCTGTCCTTTGCCCTCTGCCTTTGCCGCTGTCTCTGCCTCTGAAGCCTCTGCCTCTGCCTCAGCCATCTGTCCTTTCCCCTGTGTCCTATGACTCTGCCCTCTGCCTCTACCTCTGCCCTCTGTCCTTTGCCCATTGCCTCTGCCCTCTGTCCTCTGCCTGTTGCCCTCTGCCTCCCCCTCTGCCTCTGCCCTCCGCCTCTGCCCTCTGCCTCTGCCTCTGCCCTCTGTCCTTTGCACTTTGACTCCTGCCTCTGCTTTCTGCCTCTGCCACACCCTCTGTCCTTTGCCCTCTGCCCTCTGCCTCTGCCCTCTGTCTTTTGCCCTTTGCCCTCTGCCTCTGTCACTTCCTCTGCCTCTGCCATCTGTGCTTTCCCCTCTGACCCCTGCCTCTGCCCTCTGCCTCAGCCTCTGCTTCTACTGCCTCTGCCTTGCTGCTGCCTCTTCCTCTGCTGCCTCTGGCTCTGCCTCAGCCCTCTGTCCTTTCCTCTCTGCCTTCTGCCTCCACCTCTTCTCTCTGCCTCTGCTTCTGCCTCTTCCCTCTGTTCTCTGCCTCTGCCTTTGTCCTTTGCCATCTGCCTCTACCTCTGCCTCGGCCCTCTGTTCTCTGCCCCTGTCCTCTGCCTCTGCCTGTGCCTCTGCCCTCTGGTTCTGCCTCTGCCCTCTGTCCTCTGTCCTCAGCCCTCTGCCTCTGCCCTCGGTCCTTTGCCCTTTTCCCTCTGCCTCTGCCCTCTGCCTCTGCCCTCTCTCCTCTGCCTCTGTCCTCTGCCTCTGCCCTCTGTCCTTTGCCCTCTGCCTCTGCCCTCTGCCTTTGCCCTCCCTCCTCTGCCTCTGTCCTCTGCCTCTTCCCTCTGCCTCTGCCCTCTGTCCTTTGCCCTCTGCCTCTGTCCTCTGCCTCTGTCCTCTGCCTCTGTTTCTGCCTCTGCCTCTCCCTCTGCCCTTTGTCTTTTGCCCTTTTCCCTCTGCATCTGCCATCTACATCTACGTCTGCCTTTGCCTCAGCCCTCTGTCCTTTGCTCTCTGCCCTCTGCCTCTGCCCTCTGTCTTTTACCCTTTGCTCTCTGCCTCTGCCACTGCTTGTACCTCTGCCTCTGCGTCTGCCCTCTGTCCTTTGCCTCTGCCACTGCCTCAGCTTCTGCCCTCTGCCTCTGTTTCTGCCCTCTGTCCTTTGCCCTCTGCCTCTGCTTCTGCCGCTTCTACCTCTGTAGCTACCTCAGCTTCTGCTGCCTCTGCCTCTTCTACAGCCATCTGTCCTTTGCCCTCTGCCTCTGCCTCTGCCCTCTGCCTCTGCCCTCTGCCCTCTGCTTTTGCCCTCTGCCTGTCCCTCTGCCTCTGCCATCTGCCCCTGCCACTGCTGTCTACATCTGCCTCTACCCTCTACATCTGCCTCGGCCCCTGCCCTCTGTCTTTTGCCCTTTGCCCTCTGCCTCTGTCTCTGCCCTCTGTCTTTTGCCCTTTGCCCTCTGAGTCGGCCATTGCCTTTGCGTCTGCCTCTGCCCTCTACCTCTGCTTCTGCCTCTGCCTTCTGTCCTTTGCCCTCTGCCTCTGCCTATGCTTTTGCCGCCTCTGCCTTTGCCGCTGTCTCTGCCTCTGATGCCTCTGCCTCTGCCTCAGTCATCTGTCCTTTCCCCTGTGCCATCTGCCTCTGCCCTCTGTCCTTTGCCCTCTACCTTTGCCGCTGTCTCTGCCTCTGAAGCCTCTGCCTCTGCCTCAGCCATCTGTCCTTTCCCCTGTGTCCTATGACTCTGCCCTCTGCCTCTACCTCTGCCCTCTGTCCTTTGCCCATTGCCTCTGCCCTCTGTCCTCTGCCTGTTGCCCTCTGCCTCCCCCTCTGCCTCTGCCCTCCGCCTCTGCCCTCTGCCTCTGCCTCTGCCCTCTGTCCTTTGCACTTTGACTCCTGCCTCTGCTTTCTGCCTCTGCCACACCCTCTGTCCTTTGCCCTCTGCCCTCTGCCTCTGCCCTCTGTCTTTTGCCCTTTGCCCTCTGCCTCTGTCACTTCCTCTGCCTCTGCCATCTGTGCTTTCCCCTCTGACCCCTGCCTCTGCCCTCTGCCTCAGCCTCTGCTTCTACTGCCTCTGCCTTGCTGCTGCCTCTTCCTCTGCTGCCTCTGCCTCTGCCTCAGCCCTCTGTCCTTTCCTCTCTGCCTTCTGCCTCCACCTCTTCTCTCTGCCTCTGCTTCTGCCTCTTCCCTCTGTTCTCTGCCTCTGCCTTTGTCCTTTGCCATCTGCCTCTACCTCTGCCTCGGCCCTCTGTTCTCTGCCCCTGTCCTCTGCCTCTGCCTGTGCCTCTGCCCTCTGGTTCTGCCTCTGCCCTCTGTCCTCTGTCCTCAGCCCTCTGCCTCTGCCCTCGGTCCTTTGCCCTTTTCCCTCTGCCTCTGCCCTCTGCCTCTGCCCTCTCTCCTCTGCCTCTGTCCTCTGCCTCTGCCCTCTGTCCTTTGCCCTCTGCCTCTGCCCTCTGCCTTTGCCCTCCCTCCTCTGCCTCTGTCCTCTGCCTCTTCCCTCTGCCTCTGCCCTCTGTCCTTTGCCCTCTGCCTCTGTCCTCTGCCTCTGTTTCTGCCTCTGCCTCTCCCTCTGCCCTTTGTCTTTTGCCCTTTTCCCTCTGCATCTGCCATCTACATCTACGTCTGCCTTTGCCTCAGCCCTCTGTCCTTTGCTCTCTGCCCTCTGCCTCTGCCCTCTGTCTTTTACCCTTTGCTCTCTGCCTCTGCCACTGCTTGTACCTCTGCCTCTGCGTCTGCCCTCTGTCCTTTGCCTCTGCCACTGCCTCAGCTTCTGCCCTCTGCCTCTGTTTCTGCCCTCTGTCCTTTGCCCTCTGCCTCTGCTTCTGCCGCTTCTACCTCTGTAGCTACCTCAGCTTCTGCTGCCTCTGCCTCTTCTACAGCCATCTGTCCTTTGCCCTCTGCCTCTGCCTCTGCCCTCTGCCTCTGCCCTCTGCCCTCTGCTTTTGCCCTCTGCCTGTCCCTCTGCCTCTGCCATCTGCCCCTGCCACTGCTGTCTACATCTGCCTCTACCCTCTACATCTGCCTCGGCCCCTGCCCTCTGTCTTTTGCCCTTTGCCCTCTGCCTCTGTCTCTGCCCTCTGTCTTTTGCCCTTTGCCCTCTGAGTCGGCCATTGCCTTTGCGTCTGCCTCTGCCCTCTACCTCTGCTTCTGCCTCTGCCTTCTGTCCTTTGCCCTCTGCCTCTGCCTATGCTTTTGCCGCCTCTGCCTTTGCCGCTGTCTCTGCCTCTGATGCCTCTGCCTCTGCCTCAGTCATCTGTCCTTTCCCCTGTGCCATCTGCCTCTGCCCTCTGTCCTTTGCCCTCTACCTTTGCCGCTGTCTCTGCCTCTGAAGCCTCTGCCTCTGCCTCAGCCATCTGTCCTTTCCCCTGTGTCCTATGACTCTGCCCTCTGCCTCTACCTCTGCCCTCTGTCCTTTGCCCATTGCCTCTGCCCTCTGTCCTCTGCCTGTTGCCCTCTGCCTCCCCCTCTGCCTCTGCCCTCCGCCTCTGCCCTCTGCCTCTGCCTCTGCCCTCTGTCCTTTGCACTTTGACTCCTGCCTCTGCTTTCCGCCTCTGCCACACCCTCTGTCCTTTGCCCTCTGCCCTCTGCCTCTGCCCTCTGTCTTTTGCCCTTTGCCCTCTGCCTCTGTCACTTCCTCTGCCTCTGCCATCTGTGCTTTCCCCTCTGACCCCTGCCTCTGCCCTCTGCCTCAGCCTCTGCTTCTACTGCCTCTGCCTTGCTGCTGCCTCTTCCTCTGCTGCCTCTGCCTCTGCCTCAGCCCTCTGTCCTTTCCTCTCTGCCTTCTGCCTCCACCTCTTCTCTCTGCCTCTGCTTCTGCCTCTTCCCTCTGTTCTCTGCCTCTGCCTTTGTCCTTTGCCATCTGCCTCTACCTCTGCCTCGGCCCTCTGTTCTCTGCCCCTGTCCTCTGCCTCTGCCTGTGCCTCTGCCCTCTGGTTCTGCCTCTGCCCTCTGTCCTCTGTCCTCAGCCCTCTGCCTCTGCCCTCGGTCCTTTGCCCTTTTCCCTCTGCCTCTGCCCTCTGCCTCTGCCCTCTCTCCTCTGCCTCTGTCCTCTGCCTCTGCCCTCTGTCCTTTGCCCTCTGCCTCTGCCCTCTGCCTTTGCCCTCCCTCCTCTGCCTCTGTCCTCTGCCTCTTCCCTCTGCCTCTGCCCTCTGTCCTTTGCCCTCTGCCTCTGTCCTCTGCCTCTGTTTCTGCCTCTGCCTCTCCCTCTGCCCTTTGTCTTTTGCCCTTTTCCCTCTGCATCTGCCATCTACATCTACGTCTGCCTTTGCCTCAGCCCTCTGTCCTTTGCTCTCTGCCCTCTGCCTCTGCCCTCTGTCTTTTACCCTTTGCTCTCTGCCTCTGCCACTGCTTGTACCTCTGCCTCTGCGTCTGCCCTCTGTCCTTTGCCTCTGCCACTGCCTCAGCTTCTGCCCTCTGCCTCTGTTTCTGCCCTCTGTCCTTTGCCTTCTGCCTCTGCTTCTGCCGCTTCTACCTCTGTAGCTACCTCAGCTTCTGCTGCCTCTGCCTCTTCTACAGCCATCTGTCCTTTGCCCTCTGCCTCTGCCTCTGCCCTCTGCCTCTGCCCTCTGCCCTCTGCTTTTGCCCTCTGCCTGTCCCTCTGCCTCTGCCATCTGCCCCTGCCGCTGCTGTCTACATCTGCCTCTACCCTCTACATCTGCCTCGGCCCCTGCCCTCTGTCTTTTGCCCTTTGCCCTCTGCCTCTGTCTCTGCCCTCTGTCTTTTGCCCTTTGCCCTCTGAGTCGGCCATTGCCTTTGCGTCTGCCTCTGCCCTCTACCTCTGCTTCTGCCTCTGCCTTCTGTCCTTTGCCCTCTGCCTCTGCCTATGCTTTTGCCGCCTCTGCCTTTGCCGCTGTCTCTGCCTCTGATGCCTCTGCCTCTGCCTCAGTCATCTGTCCTTTCACCTGTGCCCTCTGCCTCTGCCCTCTGCCTCTACCTCTGCCCTCTGTCCTTTGCCCATTGCCTCTGCCCTCTGCCTCTGCCCTCTGTCCTTTGCACTTTGACTCCTGCCTCTGCCTTCTGCCTCTGCCACACCCTCTGTCCTTTGCCCTCTGCCCTCTGCCTCTGCCCTCTGTCTTTTGCCCTCTGCCATCTGTGCTTTCCCCTCTGACCCCTGCCTCTGCCCTCTGCCTCAGCCTCTGCTTCTACTGCCTCTGCCTTGCTGCTGCCTCTTCCTCTGCTGCCTCTGCCTCTGCCTCAGCCCTCTGTCCTTTCCTCTCTGCCTTCTGCCTCCGCCTCTGCTTCTGCCTCTGCCCTCTGTTCTCTGCCTCTGCCTTTGTCCTTTGCCATCTGCCTCTACCTCTGCCTCTGCCCTCTGTTCTCTGCCCCTGTCCTCTGCCTCTGCCCTCTGGTTCTGCCTCTGCCCTCTGTCCTCTGCCCTCAGCCCTCTGCCTCTGCCCTCGGTCCTTTGCCCTTTTCCCTCTGCCTCTGCCCTCTGCCTCTGCCCTCTCTCCTCTGCCTCTGTCCTCTGCCTCTGCCCTCTGTCCTTTGCCCTCTGCCTCTGCCCTCTGCCTCTGCCCTCTTTCCTCTGCCTCTGCCCTCTGTCCTTTGCCCTCTGCCTCTGTCCTCTGCCTCTGCCCTCTGTCCTTTGCCCTCTGCCTCTGCCCTCTGCCTCTGCCCTCCCTCCTCTGCCTCTGCCCTCTGTCCTTTGCCCTCTGCCTCTGCCCTCTCTCTTCTGCCTCTGCCTCTGCCCTCTGTCCTTTGCCCTCTGCCTCTGCCCTCTGCCTCTGCCCTCTGCCTCTGCCCTCTCTCCTCTGCCTCTGCCCTCTGTCCTTTGCCTTCTGCCTCTGCCCTCTGCCTCTTCCCTCCCTCCTCTGCCTCTGCCCTCTGCCTCTGCCCTCTGTCCTTTGCCCTCTGCCTCTGCCCTCTGCCTCTGCCCTCTGCCTCTGCCCTCCTTCCTCTGCCTCTGCCCTCTTCCTCTGCCCTCTGTTTTTTGCCCTCTGCCTCTGCCCTCTGTCCTCTGCCCCTCCCTCTGTTTCTGCTTCTGCCTCTCCCTCTGCCCTCTGTCTTTTGCCCTTTTCCCTCTGCATCTGCCATCTACATCTACGTCTGCCTTTGTCTCAGCCCTCTGTCCTTTGCTCTCTGCCCTCTGCCTCTGCCCTGTCTTTTACCCTTTGCTCTCTGCCTCTGCCACTGCTTGTACCTCTGCCTTGCGTCTGCCCTCTGTCCTTTGCCCTCTGCCACTGCCTCAGCTTCTGCCCTCTGCCTCTGTTTCTGCCCTCTGTCCTTTGCCCTCTGCCTCTGCTTCTGCCGCCTCTACCTCTGTAGCTACCTCAGCTTCTGCTGCCTCTGCCTCTTCTACAGCCATCTGTCCTTTGCCCTCTGCCTCTGTCTCTGCCCTCTGCCTCTGCCCTCTGCCCTCTGTCTTTGCCCTCTGCCTCTGCCTCTGCTTCTGCAGCCTCTGCCTCTGCTGCTGTCTCTGCTGCCTTTGGCTCTGCCTAAGCTGTCGGTCCTTTGACCTCTGCCCTCTGCCTCTGCCTCTGCCTTTACCCTCTGCCTGTGTCTCTGCCTCTGCTCTCTGTTCTTTGTCCTCTGCCTCTGCCCTCTGTCCTTTACCCACTGCCTCTGCCTTTGCCTGCTGCCCTCTGTCTCTGCCTCTGCTTCTGCCGCCTCGGCCTCTGCCTCTGCCGCATCTGCCTCCGCCTCAGCCCTCTGTCCTTTGCCCTCTCCCCTCTGCCTCTGCCCTCGCTCCTTTGCCCTCTGCCTCTGCCCTCTGCACTCTGCCTCTGTTTCTGCCACCTCTGCCTCTGCCACTGGCTGTGCCTCTGCCGTCTCTGCCTCTGCCTCTACCCTCTGTCTTTTGCCCTTTGCCTTCTACCACGCCACTGAATCTGCCATCTGTCCTTTGCCCTCTGCCTCTGCCGTCTGCCCTCTGTCTCTGCTTCTGCTGCCTCTGCCTCTGCCTCTGCCTCTGCCTCTGCTACCACTGCCTCAGCCCTCTGTCCTTTGCCCTCTGCTTCTGCTTCTGCTGCCTCTGCTCTCTCCCGTCTGCATTTACCCTCTGCCACTGCCTCTGCCTCTGCCACTGCCTCTGCCTCTGTCTATCCCTCTGCTTCTGCCTCAGCCCTCTATCTTTTGCCCTCTGCCCTCTGGCTCTGCCTCTGTCCTCTGCCCTCTGCCCTCTGCTTTTGCCCTCTGCCTGTCCCTCTGCCTCTGCCATCTGCCTCTTCCATCTGCTTCTCCCTCTGTCTATCCCTCTGCTTCTGCCTCTGCCCTTTGCTTCTGTCTCTGCCTCTGCCCTCTGTCTTTTACCTTTTGCTCTCTGCCTCTGCCCTCTGTCTTTTATCCTTTCCTCTCTGCCTCTGCCACTCCCTGTACCTCTGCCTCTTCTTTCTGTGCTTTGCCCTCTGCCCTCTGGCTCTGCCTCTGCCCTCTCCATCTGCCTGTGCCCTCTGCCACTGCCTCTGCCCCTGTCTCTGCCTCTGGACTCTGTCCTTTGCCCTTTGTCACCTGCCTCTGCCCTCTGCCTCTGCTTCTGCCGCCTCTACCTCTGCAGCTACCTCGGCCTCTGTTGCCCCTTCCTCTTCTGCAGCAATCTGCTCTTTGCCCTCTGCCTCTGCCTCTTCCTCTGCCTCTGCACTCTGTCCTTTGACCTCTGCCCTCTGCCTCTGTCCTCTGTCCTTTGACCTCTGCCCTCTGCCTCTGCTTCTGCTTCTGGGGCCTATGCCTCTGCCGCTGCCTCTGCTGCCTTTGGCTCTGCCTCAGCCGTCTGTCCTTTGACCTCTGCCCTCTGCCCTCTGGCTCTGCCCTCTGTCCTTTGCCCTCTGCTGTCTGCCTTGCTCTCTCTCCTTTGCCTTCTGCCTCTGCCCTCTGCCCTCTGCCTTTGCCTCTGCCACCTCTGCCTCTGCCCTCTGTCTTTTGCCCTTTGCCCTCTGCCCTGCCTCTGCCATCTGTCCTTTGTCATTTGCCCCCTGCTTCTGTCCTCTGCCTCTGTTTCTGCTGACTCTACCTCTACTGCTGCCTCTGCCTCTGCAGCTTCTGCCTCTGCCTCATCCCTCGTTCCTTTGCCCTCTGCTCTCTGCCGTCTGCATTTACCCTCTGTGTCTCCCTCTGCCACTGCTTCTGCCTCTGCCTCTGTCTATCCCTCTGCTTCTGCCTCAGCCCTCTATCCTTTGCCCTATGCCTCTTCCTCTGCCGTCTTCCCTCTTCCCTCTGCCTCTGCTTCTGCAGCCTCTGCCTTTGCCTCAGCCCTCTGTCCTTTGCTCTCGGCCCTCTGCCTCTGCCTCTGCCCTCTGCGTCTGCCTCAGCTGTCTGTCCTTTGCCTTCTGCCCTCTGGCTCTGCCTCTGTCCGCTGCCCTCTGCCCTCTTTACTCTGCCCTCTGCCTTTGCCCTCTGCCTCGCCCTCTGCCACTGCGTCTGCCTCGGCCATCTGCCTCTACCTCTGTCTGTCCCTCTGCTTCTGCCTCTGCCCTCTGCCCTCTTCCCTCTTCCTTCTGCCTCTGCTTCTGCAGCCTCTGCCTTTGCCTCAGCCCTCTGTCCTTTGCTCTCTGCCCTCTGCCTTTACCCTCTGCCTCTCCCTCTGCCATTGCCTCTGCCATCTGCCTCTGAGTCTGTCTATCCCTCTGCCTCGGCCTCTGCCCTCTTCCCTCTTCCTTCTGCCTCTACTTCTGCAGCATCTGCCTTTGCCTCAGTACTCTGTCCTGTGCTCTCTGCCCTCTGCCTCTGCCATCTACCTCTGCCTCTGCCATCTACCTCTGCCTCTTCCCTCTGTCCTTTGCCCTCTGCCCACGCCCTCAGCCCTCTGCCTCTGGCTCTGTTTCTGCCGCCTCTGCCTCAGCCGCTACCTCTACCTCTGCCGCCTCTGCCTCAGCCCTCTATCCTTTGCCCTCTGCCCTCTGTCCTCTGCCCTCTGCCTGTCCCTCTGCCTCTGCACTTCTGCCTCTGCCATCTGCTTCTGCCTCTGCCCTCTGTCCTTTTCCCTCTGCCTCTGCCCTCTTCCCTCTGCCTCCGCTTCTGCAGCCCCTTCCTTTGCCTCAGCCCTCTGTCCTTTGCTGTCTGCCCTCTGCCTCTGCCCTCTGCCTCTGCCTCTGCTTCTATCTCTGCCTCTGCCTCTGCCCTCTGTCTTTTACACTTTGCTCTCTGCCTCTGCCACTGCCTGTACCTCTGCCTCTGCATCTGCCCTCTGTCCTTTGCCCTCTGGTTCTGCCTCTGCCCTCTGTCCTTTGCCTTTGGTCCCCTGCCTCTGCCCTCTGCCTCTGTGCTCTGCCTCTGTTTCTGCCCTCGGTCCTTTGCCCTCTGCCTCTGCCCTCTGTCTTTCACCCTTTGCTCTCTGCCTCTGCCACTGCCTGTACCTCTGCCTCTGTGTCTGCCCTCTGTCCTTTGCCCTCTGCCCTGTGGTTCTGCCCCTGCCCTCTGCATCTGCCTGTTCCCTCTGCCACTGCCTCTGCCTCTGCCCTCTGTCCTTTGATCTCTGCCCTCTGCCTCTGCTCTCTGCTTGTGTCTCTGCCTTTGCTTCTGCTCTCTGTCCTTTGTCCTCTGCCACTGCCCTCTGTCCTTTACCCTCTGCTTCTGCCCTCTGCCTCTGCCCTCTGTCCTTTGCCCCCTGCCTCTGCCACTGCCTTTGCCCTCTATCCTCTGTCTCTGCCTCGGCTTCTGCCGCCTCTGCCTCTGCCATCTGCCAGTGCCGCTGCCTCTGCCTCTGCCCTCTGCCCTCTGCCTCTGGCTCTTTTTCTGCCGCCTCTACCTCTGCCTCTGCCGCCTCTGCCTCAGCCCTCTGTCCTTTGCCCCCTGCCTCTGCCACTGCCTTTGCCCTCTATCCTCTGTCTCTGCCTCGGCTTCTGCCGCCTCTGCCTCTGCCATCTGCCAGTGCCGCTGCCTCTGCCTCTGCCCTCTGCCCTCTGCCTCTGGCTCTTTTTCTGCCGCCTCTACCTCTGCCTCTGCCGCCTCTGCCTCAGCCCTCTGTCCTTTGCCCCCTGCCTCTGCCACTGCCTTTGCCCTCTATCCTCTGTCTCTGCCTCGGCTTCTGCCGCCTCTGCCTCTGCCATCTGCCAGTGCCGCTGCCTCTGCCTCTGCCCTCTGCCCTCTGCCTCTGGCTCTTTTTCTGCCGCCTCTACCTCTGCCTCAGCCCTCTGTCCTTGGCCCTCTGCCCTCTGCCCTCTGCCCTCTGCTTCTCCCTCTGTCCTCTGTCCTTTGCCCTCTGCCTCTCCCTCTGCCCTCTGTCCTTTGCCCTCTGCCTCTCCCTCTGCCCTCTTCCCTCTGCTTCCACTTCTGCAGCCTCTGCCTCTGCCTCAGTCCTTGGTCCTTTGCTCTCTGCCCTCTGCCTCTGCCTTTGTCTCTGCCTCTGCCCTCTGTCCTTTGCCCTTTGTCCCCTGCCTCTGCCCTCTGCCTCTGTTTCTGCCCTCTGTCCTTTGCCCTCTGCCTCTTCCCTCTGCCTCTGCTCCTGCCGCCTCTACCTCTGCAGCTACCTCAGCCTCTGCTGCCTCTGCCTCTTCTGCAGTCATCTGTCCTTTGCCCTCTGCCTCTTCCTCTGCCCTCTGCCACTGCCCTCTGCCTCTGCCCTCTGTCCTTTGACCTCTGCCCTCTGCCTCTGCCCTCTGCCTGTGTCTCTGCCTCTGCCCTCTGTCCTTTTGACCTCTGCCCTCTGCCTCTGCCCTCTGTCCTCTGCCCTCTGTCCTTTGACCTCTGCCCTCTGCCTCTGCCCTCTGTCCTTTGACCTCTGCCCTCTGCCTCTGCTTCTGTGGCCTCTGCGGCAGCCTCTGCCTCTGCTGCCTTTGGCTCTGCCTCAGCCGTCTGTCCTTTGCCCTCTGCCCTCTGCCTCTGCCTTTGCCCTCTGCCTGTGTCTCTGCCTCTGCCTCTGCCTCTGCTCTTTGTCCTTTGTCCTCTGCCTCTGCCCTCTGTCCTTTACCTTCTGCCTCTGCCTCTGTCCTTTGCCCTCTGCCTCTGCCTTTGCCCTCTGCCCTCTGTCTCTGCCTCGGCTTCTGCCGCCTCTGCCCCTGCCTCTGCCTCTGTGTCAGCCCTCTGTCCTTTACCTTCTCTCCTCTGCCTCTGCCTCTGCCTCTGCCCTCTGCCTCTGCTCTCTCTCCTTTGCCCTCTGCCTCTGCCTTCTGCCCTCTGCCCTTTGCCTCTGCTACTGGCTCTGCCTCTGCCGCCTCTGCCTCTGCCTCTCTCCTTGTCTTTTGCCCTTTGCCCTCTGCCACTGCCTCTGCCATCTGTCCTTTGCCCTCTGCCTCTGTCATCTGCCGTCAGCCCTCTGCCTCTGCTTCTGCCGCCTCTGCCTCTGCCACTGCCTCTGTCTGCCGCCTCTGCCTCTGCTTCTGCTGCCTCTGTCTCTGCCTCAGCCCTCTGTCCTTTGCCCTCTGCCCTCTGCCTCTGCCGCCTCTGCCTCTTCTGTCTGCCAGTGCCGCTGCCTCTGCCTCTGCCCTCTGTCCTTTGGCCTCTGCCTCTGCCTCTGCCCTCTTCCCTCTTCCCTCTTCGCTCTGCCTCTGCTTCTGCAGCCTCTGCCTGTGCCTCAGCCCTCTGTCTTTTACCCTTTGCTCTCTGCCTCTGCCACTGCCTGTACCTCTGCCTCTACGTCTGCCCTCTGTCCTTTGCCCTCTGCCCTCTGGCTCTGCCTCTGCCCTCTGCATCTGCCTGTGTCTCTGCCTCTGCCGTCTGTCCTTTGCCCTTTGTCCCCTGCCTCTGCCCTCCTCTTCTGTGCTCTATTTCTGCCCTCTGTCCTTTGCCCTCTGCCTCTGCTTCTGCCGCCTCTACCTCTGCAGCTACCTCGGCCTCTGCTGCCCCTGCCTCTTCTGCAGCAATCTGCCCTTTGCCTCTGGCTCTGCCTCTGCCCTCTGCCTCTGCCTTTGCCTTCTGCCTTCTGTCTCTGCCTCGGCTTCTGCTGCCTTTGCCTCTGCAGCCTCTGCCTCTGTGTCAGCCCTCTGTCCTTTACCCTCTCCCCTCTGCTTCTGCCTCTGCCTCTGCTCTCTCTCCTTTGCCCTCTGCCTCTGCCACTGGCTCTGCCTCTGCTGCCTCTGGCTCTGCCCCTGTCGTTTGCCCTTTGCCCTCTTCCACTGCCACTGCTTCTGCCATCTGTCCTTTGCCCTCTGCCGTCTGCCTCTGCTTCTGCCGCCTCTGCCTCTGCCTCTGCCACTGCCTCTGCCTCAGCCCTCTGTCCTTTGCCCTCTGCCCTCTGCCTCTGCTTCTGCAGCCTCTGCCTCTGCCTGAGCCCTCTGTCCTTTGCCCTCTGCACTCTGCCCTCTGCCTCTGGCTCTTTTTCTGCCACCTCTACCACTGCTGCTACCTCTGCCTCTGCCATCTACCTCTGCCCTCTGTCCTTTGCCCTCTGCCTCTGTTCTCTGCCCTCTGCCGTCTGCCAGTGACGCTGCCTCTGTCTCTGCCCTCTACCTCTGCCCTCTGCCTCTGCCCTCTGCCCCTGCCTCTGTCCTCTGTCCTTTGCCCTCCGCCTCTGCCCTCTGCCTCTGCCGCTACCTCTGCCACCTCTGCCTCTGCCGCTACCTCTGCTGCCTCTGTCTCAGCCCTCTGTCCTTTGCCCTCTGGCTCTGCCTCTGTCCTCTACCTCTGCCTCTGCCCTCTGCTCTCTGTCCTCTGCCTCTCCCTCTCCCACTGTCTCTGCCTCTGCCATCTGCCTCTGCCTCTGTCTATTCCTCTGCTTCTGCCTCTGTCCTCTGCCCTCTGCCTCTGTCTCTGCCCTCTTCCCTCTTTGCTCTGCCTCTGCTTCTGCAGCCTCTGCCTTTGCCTCAGCCCTCTGTCCTTTGCTCTCTGCCCTCTGCCTCTGCACTCTGCCTCGGCCCTCTGCCTCTGCACTGTGCCTCTGCCCTCTGTCTTTTACCCTTTACTCTCTGCCTCTGCCACTGCCTGTACCTCTGCATCTACCCTCTGTCCTTTGCCCTCTGCCCTCTGGCTCTGCTTCTGCAGCCTCTGCCTTTGCCTCAGCCCTCTGTCCTCTGCTCTCTGCCCTCTGCCTCTGCCATCTATCTCTGCCCTCTGCCTCTGTCCTCTGTCCTTTGCCCTCTGCCTCTGCCCTCTGCCCCCTGCCCCCTGCCTCTGGCTCTGTTTCTGCCACCTCTTCCTCTGCCGCCTCTGCCTCAGCCCTCTGTCCTTTGCCCTCTGCCCTCTGGCTCTGCCTCTGCCCTCTGATCTCTGTCTTCTGCCTTTGTCCTCTGCCTCTCCCTCTGCCACTGTCTCTGCCTCTGCCATCTGCCTCTGTCTATCCCTCTGCTTCTGCCTCTGCACTCTGTCCTTTGCCCTCTGCCTCTGCCCTCTGTCCTCTTCCCTCTGTTTCTGCCTCTGCCCTCTTCCCTCTTCCTCCGCTTCTGCAGCCTCTGTCTTTGCCTCAGCCCTCTGTCCTTTGCTCTCTGCCCTCTGCCTCTGTCCTCTGTCTTTTACCCTTTGCTCTCTGCCTCTGCCACTGCCTGTACCTCTGCCTCTGCTTCTGCCCTCTGTCCTTTGCCCTCTCCCCTCTGGCTCTGCCTCTGCCCTCTGCATCTGCCTGTGCCCTCTGCCTCTGTCCCTGTCTCTGCCTCTGCCCTCTGTCCTTTGCCCTTTGTCCCCTGCCTCTGCGCTCTGTTTCTGCCCCCTGTCCTTTGCCCTCTGCCTCTGCTTCTGCCGCCTCTACCTCTGCAGCTACCTCAGCCTCTGCTGCCTCTGCCTCTGCCCTCTGTCCTTTGACTTCTGCCCTCTGCTTCTGCCTTCTGCCTATGTCTCTGTGTCTGCCCTCTGTCCTTTGACCTCTGCTCTCTGCCTCTGCCCTCTGCCACTGACACTGCCTTTGCCATCTGTCCTTTGCCCTATGCCGCCTGCCTCTGCCCTTTACCTCTGCCTCTGCTTCTGCCCTCGGTCATTTGCCCTCTGTCTCTGCCCTCTGCCTCAGCCCTCTGTCCTTTGCCCTCTGCCCTCTGCCTCTGCTCTCTGCATCTGCCTCTACCCTCTACATCTACCTCTGCCCCTGCCCTCTGTCTTTTGCCCTTTGCCCTCTGAGTCGGCCATTGCCTCTGTGTCTGCCTCTGACCTATGTCCTTTGCCCTTTGCCCCCTACCTCTGCCCTCTACCTCTGCTTCTGCCTCTGCCGCCTCTGCCTCTGCCTTAGCCCTCTGTCCTTTGCCCTCTGCCTATGCTTCTGCGGCCTCTGCCTCTGCCACTGCCTCAGCCATCTGTCCTTTCCCCTGTGCCCTCTGCCTCTGGCCTCTGTCTCTGCCCTCAGTCCTTTGCCCGCTTCCTTTGCCCGCTGCCTCTGCCCTCTGCCCTCTGCCTCTGCCCTGTCTCTGCCTCTGCCCTCTGGTTCTGCCTCTGCCCTCTGCCTCTGCCCTCTGCCTCTGCTTCTGCCCTTTGCCTCTGCCCTCTATCTCTGCCTCTGCCCTCTGTCCTTTGCCCACCACCCTCTGCCTCTGTCCCTGCTTCTGCCCTCGGTCATTTGCCCTCTGCCTCTGTCCCTGCTTCTGCCCTCAGTCATTTGCCCTCTGCCTCTGCCCTCTGCCTCTACCGCTGCCTCTGCCTCTGCAGTTTCTGCCTTTGCCTCAGCCCTCTGCCTCTGCTCTCTGCATCTGCCTCTACCCTCTACATCTGCCTCTGCCTCTGCCCCTGCCCTCTGTCTTTTGCCCTTTGCCCTCTGCCTCTGCCCTCTGCCTCTGCGCTCTGTCTTTTGCCCTTTGCCCTCTTAGTCGGCCATTGCCTCTGCCACTGCCTCTGCCTTTGCTGCCCCTGCCTCTGCCTCTGCCCTCTGTCCTTTGCCCTCTGCCTCTGCCCTCTGTCCTTTGCCTGATACCCTCTGCCCCCCTCTGCCTCTGCTCTCTGCCTTTGCCTCTGCCCTCTGTCCTTTGCCCTCTGCCTCTGCCCTCCGCCTTTGTCTTTTGCCGTCTGCCTCTGCCTTCTGTCTCTGCTTCTGCTCCTGCCGCCTCTGCCTTTTCCTCAGCCCTTTGCCCTTTGCCCTCTGCCTCTGCCCTCTGTCTTTTGCCCTTTGCCCTCTGCCTCTGCCACTTCCTCTGCCTCTGCCATCTGTGCTTTCCCCTTTGACCCCTGTCTCTGCCCTCTGCCTCAGCCACTGCCTCTGCCCTCTGCCCTCAGCCCTCTGCCTCAGCCTCTGTTTCTGTTGCCTCTGCTTTGCCGCTGCCTCTGCCGCCTCTGCCTCTGCCTTAGCTCTCTGTCCTCTGCCTCTGCCCTCTGCCTGTGCCCTCTGGTTCTGCCTGTGCCCTCTGCCTCTGCCTCTCTTCTCTGCCACTGTCTCTGCCTCTGCCCTCTCCCTCTGCCCTCTGTCCTCTGCCCTTTGTGTCTGTCCTCTGCCTCTGCCCTCTGCCTCTGTCCTTTGCCCTCTGCCTCTGCCTTCTACCTCTGCCCTCTGTCCTTTGCCCTCTGCCTCTGCCTCTGCCGCCTTTGCCTCTGCCTCAGCAGTCTGTCCTTTGATCTCTGCCCTCTGCCCGTGCTTCTGCCCTCCGGTTCTGCCTCTGTCCTCTGTCTCTGCCTCTGGCCACTGTCCTCTGCCTTCTGTCCTTTGCCCTCTGCCTCTGCCCTCTGCCCTCTGCCTCTCCCCTCCGTCCTGTGCCCTCTTCCTCTGCCGTGGCCCTCTGTCCTTTGCCCTCTCCCCTCTGGCTCTGCCTCTGCCCTCTGCCCTGTGCCCTTTGCCCCCGGCCACTGCCCTCTACCTCTGCCTCTGCCCTCTGCCCTCTGCCCTCTGTCCTCTGCCCTCTGCCTCTGCTTCTGCGGCCTAGGCCTCTGCCTCTGCTACCTTTGGCTCTGCCTCAGCCGTCTGTCCTTTGATCTCTGCCCTCTGCCTCTGCCTTTGCCCTCTGCCTGTGTCTCTGCCTCTGCCTCTGCTCTCTGCCTCTGCCCTCTGTCCTCTGCCTCTGCCCTCTGCCTTCTGCGGCCTAGGCCTCTGCCGCTGTCTCTGCCTCTGCTACCTTTGGCTCTGCCTCAGCCTTTGCCCTCTGCCTGTGTCTCTGCCTCTGCCTCTGCCCTCTGTCCTCTGTCCTCTGCCCTCTGCCTTCTGCGGCCTAGGCCTCTGCTGCTGTCTCTGCCTCTGCTACCTTTGGCTCTGCCTCAGCCGTCTGTCCTTTGATCTCTGCCCTCTGCCTCTGCCTTTGCTCTCTGCCTGTGTCTCTGCCTCTGCCTTTGCTCTCTGTCTTTTGTCCTCTGCCTCTGCCTTCTGCGTCTGCCCTCTGCCTCTGCCTTCTGCGTCTGCCCTCTGGTTCTGCCTCTGCCCGCAGTCCTCTGCCCTCTGTCTCTGCTTCTGCCCTCTGCCTCTGCCCTTTGCCTGCTGCCCTCTGCCTCTGCCTCTGCCGCCTAGGCCTCTGCCTCTGCCTCTGCTGCCTTTGGGTTGGCCTCAGCCGTTGTCCTTTGATCTCTGCCCTCTGCCTCTCCCTTTGCCCTCTGCCTGTGTCTCTGCCTCTGCTCTCTGTCCTTTGTCCTCTGTCTCTGCCCTCTAAACTCTGCCTCTGCCTCTGCCCTCTGGTTCTGCCTCTGCTTCTGCCCTCGGTCATTTGCCCTCTGCCTCTGCCCTCTGCCTCTGCAGCTTCTGCCTCTGCCTCAGCCCTCTGTCCTTTGCCCTCTGCCTCTGCCCACTGCCTCTGCCTCTACCCTCTACATCTGCCTCTGCCCTCTGCCTTTGTCTCTGCACTCTGTCCTTTGCCCTCTGCCCTCTGCCCTCTGTCTCCCCCTCTGTCTCTGCCCCTGTCTCTGCCCTCTGCCACTGCCCTCTGTGTCTGCCTTTGTATTTTGCCCTCTGCCTCTGTCTCTGTGCTCTGTCTTTTGCCCTTTGCCCTCTTAGTCGGCCATTGCCTCTGCCACTGCCTCTGCCTCTACCCTCTGCCCTCTGTTCTTTGCCCGATGCCTTCTGCCTCCCCCTCTGCCCCTCTGTCTCTGCCCTCTGCCTTTGCCTCTGCCTTTTGCCCTCTGCCTTCTGTCTCTGCCTCTGCTTCTGCCGCCTCTGCCTCTGCCTCAGCCCTCTGCCTCTGTCTTTTGCCCTTTGCCCTCTGCCTCTGCCACTTCCTCTGCCTCTGCCATCTGTGCTTTCCCCTTTGACCCCTGCCTCTGCCCTCTGCCCTCAGCCCTCAGCCCTCTGCCTCAGCCTCTGTTTCTGCTGCCTCTGCCTTGCCGCTGCCTCTGCCTCAGCCCTCTGTCCTCTGCACTCTGTCTCTGCCCACTGGCTCTGCCTCTACCCTCTACATCTGCCTCTACCTCTGCCCCTGCCCTCTGTCTTTTGCCCTTTGCCCTCTGCCTCTGTCTCTGTGCTCTGTCTTTTGCCCATTGCCCTCTTAGTCTACCATTGCCTCTGCCGCTGCCTCTGCCTATGCCGCCTCTGCCTCTACCCTCTGTCCTTTGCCCGATGCCCGATGCCTCCCCCACTGCCTCTACCTCAGCCCTCTGTCCTTTGCCCTCTGCACTCTGCCTCTGCCCACTGGCTCTGCCTCTACCCTCTACCTCTGCCCCTGCCCTCTGTCTTTTGCCCTTTGCCCTCTTAGTCGACCATTGCCTCTGCCTCTACCCTCTGCCCTCTGTCCTTTGCCCTCTGCCTCTGGCCTCTGCATCTGCCTCTGCCCTCTGCCTCTCTCCTCTGCCACTGTCTCTGCCTCTGCTCTCTCCCTTTGCCCTCTGTCCTTTGCCCTTTGCATCTGCCCTCTGCCTCTGCCCTTTGCCTCTGCCATCTACATCTACTTCTGCCTCTGCCCTCTGTTTTTGCCCTCTTAGTCGGCCACTGCCTCTGCCTCAGCCCTCTGTCCTATGCCCTCTGCCCTCTGGCTCTGCCTCTGTCCTCTGCCCTCTGCCTCTCCCCCTGCCACTGCCTATCCCTCTGCTTCTGCCTCTGCCCTCTGTCTCTGTACTCTTCCCTCTTCCTCCGCTTCTGCAGCCTCTGCCTTTGCCTCAGCCCTCTACCTCTGCCTCAGACTCTGTCTCCTCCTCTGCCTCTACCCTCTTGTCTTTTGCCCTTTGCCCTCTGCGTGTGCCACTGCCTCTGACTCTGACTCTGTCTCTGCTACCTCTACCTCTGCAGCTACCTCGGCCTCTGCTGCCTGTGCCTCTGCCTCAGCCATCTGTCCTTTGCCCTCTGCCTCTGCCCTCTGTCCTTTGCCCTCTGCCTTCTGCCTGTGTCTCTGCTTCTGCCCTCTGTTCTCTGCCTCTGCCCTCTGTCCTTTGACCTCTGCCCTCTGCCTGTGTCAATGCCTCTGCGTTTGCTCTCTGTCCTTTGTCCTCTGCCTCTGCCCTCTGGCCTCTGCCTGTGTCTCTGCCTCTGCTCTCTGTCCTTTTCCCTTTGCCCCCTGCCTCTGCCCTCTACCTCTGTCACTGCCCTCTGTCCTTTGCCCTCTCCCTCCGCCTCTGCCCCCTGGCTCTGGCTCTGCCTCTGCCCTTTGCCCCTGCTTTCGCCCTCCGGTTCTGCCTCTGCCCTCTGGCCCTGCCTCTGCCCTATGTCCTCTGACCTCTGACCTCTGCCTTGGCCCTCTGTCCTTTGCCCTTTGCTCTCTGCCTCTGCCAGTGCCTCTTCCTCTGCTTCAGCCATCTGTCCTTTGCCCTCTGCCCTCTGTGTCTGCCTCTGCCCTCTGCCCTCTGCCCTCTGTCCTCTGCCTCTCCCTCTGCCCTCCTTCCCTTGCCCTTTGGCCTCTGCCCTCTGTCTCTTCCTCTGCCATCTACCTCTACCTCTGCCCTCTGCCCTTTGCCATCTGCCTCTGGCTCTGTTTCTGCTGTCTCTGCCTCTGCCTCTGCCCTCTGTCTCTGCCTCTAACATCTACCTCTGCCTCTGCCCTCTGCCTCTGCCCTCTGCCCTCGGCCCTCCTACCCCTGGCTCTGTTTCTGCCACCTCTGCCTCTGCCGCCTCTGCCTCAACCCTCTGTCCTTTGCCCTCTGCCCTCTGCCTTCTGCCCCTGCCTCTTCCCTCTGCCTCTGCCTCTGTCCTTTGCCTCTGCCTCTGCCACTGTCTCTGTTTCTAAAAAAACAAAAAACAAACAAACAAACCAAACCAAAAAAAAACCCCAACAAGATAACTCTCCTTAATTGTTTTTAAAAGGGGAAATCAGTGATATCCAAAGGCTTCCCAGAAACTCATCTCAATCCAGGAAGTTATTACAACTATTAGCTTGGAGAAAAATGAAGCCAAAAAATTTTAATAGACCCCACTTAATGGAGTAATTAGTGCTAATGTATCCTACAAAATCATATAAATTTGGCTCTAAAGAAATGAAGCCTTCTATCTCATGGTGCTGTCTAGTTTGGCTTCAGTGGATGAGGATGAGCTCAGTCCTGATGGAACTTGATGTGCTGGGGTGGGTTGGTGGTGGTGGTAAGGGCTCCTCTTTTCTGAGGAGAACGGGAGAGGGGGAAGAAGGGGGGGTGAGACCAGGAGAAGAGGAGGGAGGGGCTATGATGTAAATATATAAATTAAAAATACATTTAAGGCCGGGTGTGGTGGCACACGCCTTTAATCCCAGAACTCGGGGGGCAGAGGCAGGCAGATGGCTGTGAGTTCGAGGCCAGGCTGGTCTACAAAGTGAGTCTAGGACAGCTAAGGCTACACAGAGAAACCCTGTCTCAAAAAACAAAAAACATTCCCACCAGCAATGAAAGAGTGTTCCTCTCTCCCCACATCCTCGCCAGCATGTGGTGTCGCTTGAATTTTTGATCTTAGCCATTCTGATGGGTGTAAGATGGAATCTCAGAGTTGTTTTGATTTGCATTTCCCTGATGATTAAGGAGGTTGAGCATTTCTTTAAGTGTTTCTTTTGATATTTGATATTCCTCTGTTGAGAATTCTCTGTTTAGTTCCAAGCCCCATTTCTCAATTGTGTTATTTGGTTTGGTGGTGTTTAATTTCTTGAGTTCTTTATATATTTTGGATATTAGACCTTTGTCAGATGTAGGGTTGGTGAAGATCTTTTCCCAGTCTGTAGGCTGTCGCTTTGTTCTCTTGACAGTGTCTCCTGCCTTACAGAAGCTTCTCAGCCTCATGAGGTTTGGAGACCTGGTGGCACTCAGAGGAAGGACAACAGGTTACCAAGAAGAGACTTGATACCCTATGAGCATATACAGGGGGAGGTAATCCCCCTCAGTCACAGTCATAGGGGAGGGGAATAAGGGGAAAATGGGAGGGAGGGAAGAATGGGAGGATACAAGGGATGGGATAACCATTGAGATGTAACAAGAATAAATTAATAAAGTAAAAAAAAATTAAAAAAAAAAGAAAAAAAACAACAAAAAATACATTTAAAAAAATGAAGCCTTACATTTCATCTAGATGATCTTTCCAGTGTTGTTTGATATTCCTATTGCAGTCTTTGACAACATCTTTAATATAGGACCGCATTCTTGCTTTCTTTTCCAGAAAGCTACTGCTAAGCTGAACTATGTTGAAAGAAAAAGTTCATTAAAATTTAATGTTGAAGAAAATGATACTGCTTTCACATATGGAAGTAAATACAGGCACAAGCAACATTCAACAATACCAAAGATATTTAAAAAGAGCATCAGCAAAATATCTCAAGCATGTTCTATTTTACAGCACTCAAAATTCTTGCTTTTCAGACTAGATATACTCAATCAGTATTGTTCATACAAATATTCCAAAATCAAATAAAATTCTAAAATCTGAAACATTTCTGTTCCTAAGCACTGTGAATGAGAAATGACTAACATTACTAGAATTCTTATTTTCCTGCTAACGATCGTCTTTTAAGTTTGGAGATCATAAAAATATATATATAATAAACAAAATAATAAAAAAAAAACTTTTCATTTTTTCCCAAGGAAAAATTACAAGAAAAAACAAACCTTTCTTTTTTCTTTTGTTTTCTTTTTCTTTTTTAAGTTTATAGGATTACTTTCCAAATAGAAGGATACTTGGCTATACTACTGTTATAACTAATTACAGTAAACAAAACAAAACAGAACAAAACCCCACCGTGTTAAACAGGCAGAATCCAGGCTGCATGTGGCTGTCATTTATACCCACACTTGGGAGGCAGATGCAGCCAGATCATTGAGTTCAAGGATAGCTATAGTGAATCCCAGACAAACTAAGGTTGCATAGTGAGATCTTGTCTCAAAGTATTTTTAAATTAAGTTAAATTTTTATAAAATTGAAGGCCACCTGAGCCTTACAGCTCTTAAGCTTTTATGCACAAAAAAATATCCTGGTTGGGACACTTCAGTTCGCAAAAAGTAGAACTACTGAAGCAAAAGAAGTTAGTACGTGTATGGATTTTTCACTCAGCACTTTCCCACCACATCTAGAATCACTGATTTTGCCGTTGTTGGTGTTTTGACAGATGGGCTGGCTAGTTTTATGTCAACTTGACACAATATTAAGGTAACCTCAATTAAGGAAATTCCTCTATGAGATGGAACTATAGGCAAGCCTGTAGGGCATTTTTCTTAGTGACCAAAGGGAGAAAGCTCAGATCCCTCTCGGTGTGTTTGTGTGTGTGTGTGTGTGTGTGTGTGTGTGTGTGTGTGTGAGAGAGAGAGAGAGAGGGGGGGGGGGAGACCCCTAGACACAATCTCCTGGGTTCTATAAGAGATCAGGCTAAGCAGGGCACTGGGGTGGATGCCTTTAATCCCAGCACTCAGGGAGGGAGAGGCAGGTGGATCTCTCTGAGTTTGAGGCCAGCCTCGTCTACAAAGCAAGCCTGGAACAGCCAGGGCTACCAAGAGAAACCCTGTCTCGACAAAATAAAACAACAACAACAACAAAAACCAAAATAAATAAGACTGAGCAAGCCATGAAGAGCAAGCTAGTAAGCAGCACCCTCCATGGCCTCTGCATCACTCCTGCCTCCAGGTTCCTGCCCTGTTTGAGTTTCTGTCCTGACTTCCTTTGATGATGAACAGCAATGTGGAAGTGTAAGCCAAGTAAATCTTTCCCATGTTTCTTCCCATGTTGCTTTGGTGATGGTTTTTCATCGTAGAAATTAGCAATCCTGACTAAGACAAGAGGAATTTCTGCTCCCTTGCTGGGTTTCAAGGACTGAATGGTAGGTATTTCTATCATGGCATCAGTTGTGCTAAGGTCTGGGGGCCTGTTATAGTAGAGACACTGTTTTTAAAAAAAAAATAGCCAGGTGGTGGTGGCGCACGCCTTTAATCCCAGAACTCCCGAGGCAGAGACAGGCGGATCACTGTGAATTCGAGGCCAGCCTGGTCTACAAAGTGAGTCCAGGACAGTCAAGGCTACACAGAGAAACCCTGTCTCAAAAAACAAAACAAAACAAAAAAAAAACAAAAGAAAGAAAGAAAAAGAAGTTGGGAGGGAGAAAGCAATCCAGGAGGATTACTAGAGAATATAGTAAATGAAACATTGATATGTGCATAAAGATGTGTATACATGGGGCTGGGGAGATGGCTCAGTGGTTAAGAGCACTGGCTGCTCTTCCAGAGGTCCTGACTTCAATTCCCAGCAACTACATGGTGGCCCACAGCCATCCATAATGAGATCTGGTGCCCTTTTTTGGTGTGTATGACAGCGCAGTCATATACATAAAATAAATAAATAAATAAATCTTTTTTTAAAAGATGTGCATATATAAATATGTTTTTTTGTTTTGTTTTGTTTTTCGAGACAGGGTCTCTCTGTGTAGCCTTGGCTGTCCTGGACTTGCTTTGTAGACCAGGCTGGCCTCGAACTCACAGTGATTTTCTTGCCTCTGCCTCCTGAGTGCTGGGATTATAGGTGTGCGTCACCACACCTGGCAAATATATTAATCCAAAGAATTATTTAAAAAAATTTACCATCCATTTTTCTTTCTATAATTCCATTTAAGTCACATTTACCCAAAAGTGCCTGTTTTACTTTTCCTATCAAGGAAAAAAATAACTAATAACTAAGAAAATCCAATGCTAAGTCAAAAATATTTGTGTAAAATCCTATCACCGAGAATAAAGCATTAATAAACAATCCCACAGTGCATTAACATTATAGCTTGAAACAATGTTCTCTAGATACAAATACATCAAAAACTGTACCTCCAATTTCTTCCATCCTATTCCTTACTTCATCTCTGTAAAGAAATTACATTAAAAGATTAAAGCTGGGAGTTTACGTCAGTGGTCGAGCATCACCCCCATGTACAAAGCACTAAGTTTGATCTCTCACACTACCAAAGATAAGCCTTTTAACTAAATGTTTATAATATAAAATGCTTGGTTTAAAGAAAATATCACATGTGAATTAACATATCCAATACTTGTTAAATAATCAAACTTTTCCTATTCTTTTATGCTTTTTTTTTTAAATAAGAACCCAGTTAGCTCAAGATGATCATGAACTATGTAGTTGAGAATGTCACTGACCATCTTACTGTCCTGCCTCCAACTCTCAAGTGCTGGCATTACAGGTATAAAAATAATTTATTGGTCAGGCAAAAAAATATATTACCCTGTTTCTCCATCCCTTCTTGGAGGAACCAATGCCTTCTTAGTAGTACCAAATTCTGGACTTTTTTCTACATTGAACAAGAAAAATGAATAACAGTTTAAATATACTATTTTAGTTAATTTTAATGAAACAATAATTTTATTGTAGTTCTTTCAGGCATTTTTCCAACATTATTTCTTAAAGCAAAAATATAAATACAATATTACTCTGACAATTAGATAAAATAAAATTATAAGTTATGAGCATTTCATAAGAACAGTTTTTCAAGTCTTTCTGGGGTAATACCACTGTGAGTCATTTACAATTTATTGATGGATGTGAACTTTGATACAGGCTTATGAAAAACAAGTAAGAGTAAACAAGGTGTATGAAAATACTAACCTTTATTCTAGTTCAAGCAACTATATAAAAATAAAATGAACCATGTAGGCAAAATGATTTAGGAGGTAAGGGAGTAGAAGCTAATCTAATGCCAAGCCTGAAATCAACATGACTCATCCCTGAGACACACATAGTGGGAAGAGAGACCTAAATCCTGTAAATTGCCTCTGACCAACTTCCTTCCTTAACACACAAAAATAAATTAAACTGTGGGTTACCATTCGTACTCAGAACTGAATATACTGTATCTGTTGGAGTAGAATCTTCTGAGCATTGCACATCATCATCATCTTCTTCTTCACCATCGAAGACTACAAAGTGCTCTTTATCCATTGCTGGCTTCAGAGACTTAAGACAAGTTTTGTCAGGGGGAAATATATGTTAATGTTTTGTCATTGAAAACTGAAAGAGAATAACAGATCTCTCATCTGAGTCCAAAGCAACCAACTTCAATAAGCCAATAAAATATAAAATATCCAGTAAGATAACCTTAGTTAAATAGAAGTTTACCAGTTTCCATATATTATTTAATTAGAAGTTAACAATTTGTAGTTTCTGAATGAAAAAAGAAGAGGGCTGGGGAGATGGCTCAGTTGTTAACAGTGTATACTGTCCTCGCAGAGGACTTAAGCTTGATGTGGCTCACAACTTCCTGTAACACCAGCTCTAGGAGGGCATGACACCTTTGGCCTCAAGAAGAAACTGTACTTACATCCAAACCTGTAGACATAATTGAAAGTTAAAATCTCAAGGAAAAAAATGTAATGATGGTTTTAACCCTGACTCACAATGTGTTTATACTTAACCACTGGGATATCTAATTCTAGGTCCCATCACTGTCAGATTCTTAAGAAATTTGAACCAATATTTAAAGCAGTCTCTGACCCAAGTAATCCCATCCATACTATCACTAGAGTTTGCAAATCTGCTGATAGCAAAACAAATATCAGACAAAATTTGACAGAGCTGGGGATGTAGTTTGGTGGTACAGGGCATGTTTACCATAAAGACCTGGGCTCAACTGTCAAAACTGCCAGAAAAAAAATGACTCAGCCATGGTGACTCAGGTCTCTCTTTAATCATACCATTCCATTCTGGAGACTGGAACATGCTAGCTCATGGCCAGCCCAAGTCACATATGGAGTTCTGGTTATTCTGGCCTACAGTGAGACATGTCTCAAAAAAGTCAAACAAACACATAAACAAAAAGCCCAAGTGAACAAACAAAAAGATGGATGTGCTTATCCCTTGTTCTAGTCCTAAGTAACACTTAAAATACTGAAGCATATTGGCAGGTGGTTTCCAGATACAAAGCAATATCATGCCTTACAAAAACAAACAAACAAACAAACAACAAAATGCCTCAGAAACTAGAAAAATGGCTCAGCAGTTAGTTACCAGCACTTTACCACATTTTTTTTTCAAGACAGGGTCTTTCTGTGCAGCACTTGCTGCAAGGCTAGCCTCTAACTCAGAAATCCCTCTGTCTGCTTCCTGAATCCAGTGCGCCACCAGGCCACTGTCCCCTGTTGCCCTGTCCCCCCTAAACAGATATTAAGTTCACAGCACCAACAGCCAGCAATAGCAAGCTTACAAATATCTGGAACTAAAACTCTGGCGAATACATTGTCCTGTCTGGCCTCTACGGACACATAAACATAAGTAGACAATATTTTGTTGTTGTTGTTGTTTTGGTTTTTCGAGACAGGGTTTCTCTTTGTAGCCCTAGCTGTCCTGGACTCACTTTGTAGACCAGGCTGGCCTCGAACTCACACAGATCTGTATGCCTCTGTCTCTCGAGTGCTGGGATCACAGGTGTGTGCCACCACGCCTGGCTGATTTTTAAAAATCTACTCTGGTCCTTGAAAAATTAACGTCCACACACTCTGTACCAAACTTGTGCAACGCCATATAGAGAAAAATGAAGGTGGGGTTCTAAAGGACACAGCCTGGCTTCTGAGAAAGTACAGAGGTAAATACGTTCCCGTCCCTCAGCACACCCAGCTGCAGACAACGCGCCTCCAGCCACAGCTCCGAGCCCCCCCCCCCCGCCCCCGGGGCCCCTCCATATCCTTAATATCTCCCAGCCCCTCACCCTGCCCAAACCCCCGTTCTCCAATCCCGCCTACCCCACCGCTCCTCCTGACCCTCGGCCCATCGCTTCTCCTATCGGCTCCCACTTGCCATCTCTGCCATGTCGGCAGCGACCTCCCAGGGTCCCCACTCGAAGGCTTTCCTTCCTTCCACCCAGGCTTCAGGCCCAGCGCTCGGCAAGTTTCACCACCTCCATCTTCCTGCCAGCGGCCTCAGTGAGGTTCAGCGCCACCTCCCCTTCCCTGTCCCCTTTCCTGTCAAAGGCCCCGCAAACGGAATTTTACCTCTCGGGTAAAATGGCGCCCAGGACCCAGGCCTCCCTCGGCGGGAGTGGGGGGGGAGTGGGGGTGGGGTGGGAGGGGCGCACTCCTCCCCTCCTCGCGCTCCTCCCTTGTCACACTCTTCCCTCCTCACACTTGTCCCCTCCTTGCACCTGAACTAACCCTCCTTGGGTGAACCAGGCTTACTGAACTCCAGACTAGCGAAGACACACACAACTCGGTCGAAGTTTCTTCGGCAAAATGGACCTTCCGGGAGGTGAGAGAAAAGCCAGTATCGGCCAGGCTCTCTGCTGATTGGCTGAATGATGTGCGCCTGCGCATTTGGTGTTGTGCATGTGCACTCGTCTAAACCGGCCCTGGGGTGGATGGGCCCTGGTCCTCATCCGGTACGTGGTACTCTAGCAGGGGAAGAACTCGCCGAAGTGTTTCTAGTTCATAACCCTCCAACAAACGGCTGAGCTACTAGGAGGTTTGAGGACTCTGGCTTTGCAGTTTATTAAGTTTATCGCAGGGTTGTCCTTGCAGAGAACCAGAATTCAGTTTCCCGAACACAGCATGTGTTTTTTTGTTCGTCTTATTTTGCTTTTGTTTTTCTGGCCTTGGGTACCTGTATAGACACAGACACATTCATACACATAAATATAAAATATTTTTTACTATTTTAAAACTACAAGAAAATGAGTCAAATAAGAAAAATGAACTTCCTCCATTTTGAACCAGCACTTTGCCAACGTTCATTGAAACATTTGTGTCCTGTCAATCGCATCTCTGCGTCTTCTGCACTGCCTCTGTCTCACCGCTGTTTGTTTGTTACTCCCCTGTCCTCCTTGTCCAGAAGAAGGCCCCACAAGACCCCTGTATTTTTTCCAGAAAGGGGCTCCCAAGAGAGCTCCACAAGAGGCCTGTCCTTCTCAGCTAGAACTGAATTCAGGGTATAAACTTCCCTCTTAGGAATATTAGGACTCAGTCAGTTTTGGTGACTGCAAACACAAGAGTCATTCCAAATTTCTCCAGGCTCCGTGGGAGGCGTGGGGTACTGGAATGTTTTCAGTGGGCACCTTCCCTGAATCCTCCCCAGCCAGTCAGGAATGAGGCTGAGTCCTGTGGGCATGAGGTTTTGCTCACTGGGGCCTTCCAAAATTTAATAAATCCAGGTGACAAAGATATGGACCATGATACTAATCAGGCCAATTAAGATTATAAGAGCCCTTTAATTGCGATCACCTCAAAGTGTCTTGGTGCTGAAGCTCAGGGGAACAGCATTTTGAAAGGCAAAACCCACAATTATATCAATGTTAGATGTGGGTCTGAGTAACCTTGCAATACTTGTTTTGAAAGAACATAGTAATTATTTCAGACACAGCATGGCACAAATTTAGATTTATAGTTTCTTCAGTTAATTTAGCTTAAGTTTATGTAAACATTAATTATTTCGCTTAATACATATGGACCATGGTCAGGGTCATGGAGATCCCAAATGTCTTGCCAAGGAAAATGTGACTTTTGTGGGAACAGAGGGGTGAGAAGTGTCTAAGCAGAGGAAAAATAGAGTCAGGACAAAATGGAGTGACTTAATCACTTCAGAATAATTAACGTGGAAGATACAAATTTAATTCATTCCTCTGCAGGTAGAAATCCAATCTAATTTCCTCTGTCTCTCTGTGTGTGTCTGTGTGTCTGTGTCTCTCTATGCCTTTCTGTCTCTCTCTCTCTCTCTCTCTCTCTCTCTCTCTCTCTCTCTCTCTTTCTCTCGTTTTCTAAGACAGGGTTTTTCTGTGTAGCCTTGGCTATTCTGAACTCATATTGTGGACCAGGCTGACCTCGAACTCACAAAGACCCACTTGAGTGCTGGGATTACAGGAGTGCATGTACCACCACACCCAACTTAATGTTCTCTCATTTTCAAGTTGCTCTCTAAGTATCCCAACATAATTTACTATCCTTAATTCAACATATCATCTTTTTAGACCAAACCCAATCATTTTTTGAATTTCCCACTCTGCTGATCTAGGTATTTATCTACCAGTACAACTTCTAAATTTGAAAGTTATTGTATAGATTCTAAGCGACAGGTGTTTGGTATCAATACTTTTTTTTTAATACTTATGTTTTTAAATTATTCTTTCATATATTACATCCCAACTGCAGTTCCCACTCTCTTCTCTCCCCCAGTCTCTGCCCCCACCTCCCCTCTCCCTCAGATTCATGGCCCCTTCTCCTCCCCTCAGAGAAGAGCAGGCCTCCCAAGGACATCAACTAAACACAGCATAACAAGCTCCAATATGACCGGGCATAAGCCCTAACATAAAAACTGGCCAAGGCAACCCAGTAGGAGGTGAAGCTTACTCCGAGTAGGCAAAGGAGTCAGAGACAGCCCCTGCCGCCGCTGTTTGGCATCCCACAAGAACACCAAACTACTCAGTCACAAGACTTAGGTCAGACTCCTATAGGCTCTCTGATCTCTGCAAGTGCCCATGAGCTCTGGTCAGCTGATTTTGTGGGCCATTTTTATTTCCAAGACAGGGTTTCTCTGTGTAGCCTTGGCTGTCCTAGACTCACTTTGTAGACCAGGTTGGCCTCGAACTCACAGCGATCTGCCTGCCTCTGCCTCCCGAGTGCTGTGATTAAAGGCGTGCATCACCATGCTCGGCTTTTGTGGGCCATTCTTGTGGTATCCCTAACCCCACTGGTTCCTCCAATCCTTCCTTTCCTTCCTCCACAGGACTCCCAGAGCTCTGCCCAATGTTTGGCAGTGGGACTTTGCACCTGCTCCAGTCAGCTGCTGGACGAAGTCTCTCTGATCTCTTTGATGACCATTCTGCTAGGCTCCAGTTCCCATCATACTTATTTTTATGTTTTTTTTTAAAAATAGGGCACTTACTATCTTATTGTCTCATGCTTAAGTGAACAATAGACAATGTGACATATTATAATAAAATCACCTTTAGTTTATAAAAAAAAAGTCTTTTTCTTTTTTGAGACAAGGTCTTTATGTCATTGCGGCATAAAGAGGCTAAGCCTTTGGATATGGCCCTCTTACAAGGGCTCAAACTGTGAGCCCAAATAAACCCTTCATAAAGCTGCCTTTTCAGGATACTTATTATTGCTGCTGTTATTGATACTTGAGTTTGAACCTGACACTTTGTTGGCAAACACTGTACTCTTGAGCTATATGCAAAGCCACTTTAATTTTCTTTTTTCATGAAGGCTCTCACTTTGCTGTCTAGTTAGGACTTCACTTTGCTCTGTAAACATGGCAGGCCTCAAATACAAGATGTCCTACTTCAGACCCCAGAGAAGCTGAGGTTGCAGGCCTAAAATAACAAAGTCAATGCTTTTTGTATTTTTTCAGACAAGGTGTCACTATTTGCTCTTGGATATGCTAGAGTCTGGTGTCTTCCTGCCTCTGCCACTATGTAGACTGCTACGATTAGAGATGTGAGCCAGCATGCCTAGTCATTTGTTTTGATTTTGAATTTGTAGTTACTTTCTATCCTGATTATTTTTAATGTCCTTCTATTTCTGTGTTGCTTACTAAGTTTAATTTGGGACCACTAGCTTGTATACTTTTCATCACTTTCCCTTATAGAATGATAAAAATTTCTCCCTGTGTACAATTGAGCTAGATCCCTGATGTCCTAATAGGCAGTATTTTCACTCCATTACTATCTATGTATTTACATTTTTCTTTCGTGAGTTCTCTGATTCATCAGTTTTTTAATGTGCTGGTAACACTTCAAATAAACATTATTTCTAAGAAAAAATCAGTTTCTTGGGATTTTCTAACAGTATCTGTCCTCTGAATAAAACCTCTGAATTGAAGTTTATCATTTACATAGAGCCATGTTAATTTTTTAAAAATCCATGCATGCTTGGTAAGAAAAGATATATTCTAATCTAGCACCATATATTCTAGATATGTGCCTTAAATTGAACTTCTTGATTAATACTCAGTCTTTGGCTTATTTTGCTGATACATCTGTACCTTTGGCTGCAAAGTAATTCAAGAATGGTTCGATATACATTAAAAGTCTTGTATCCTAATAGTGTATTAAGAAATTCTTTCTGCGCCAGGCGTGGTGACGCACACCTTTAATCCCAGCACTTGGGAGGCAGAGGCAGGCAGATCGTTGTGAGTTCGAGGCCAGCCTGGTCTACAACGTGAGTCTAGGACAGTCAAGGCTACACAGAGAAACCCTGTCTCAAGAAGCCAAAAAAAAAAAAAGAAGTTTTTCCTTTTATGGAAAGCAACTTAACATGAATAACATGAACACACACAAGACAGAGTCTCCCTATGTAATCTTGACTGTCTTGGAACTCTCTGTGTAGACCACACAGACCTCAACCTCTGCCTCCTGAGTGCTGAGATTAAAGGTGTGCACAACCACCCCTAGCTACATTTGTAATTGGAAAGTATAATTTTTTCTATGACTTGAACACTTAAGCATATTGACCATACTAGTGTTTTTGCCTTAAATTCTGCAGTTTGATATTTATAAAAAAGCAAAATATGCAGTATAAAGAGTGTACGAGCCAGAGGGAATGGAGGACGCCAAGAAAACAAGGTTCTCTAAATCAACAAGATCGAAGCTCATACGAGCTCACAGAGACTGAAGCAGCAAGCACAGAGCCTACAGAGGTCTGCTGAAGTTATTTTTATAAAACAGTGTTTGTTTCTCTTAGCTTACTTCTTAACCCAGCTGTCACACAAATAATTGAGACTCTTTTATAATACAAGGCTTCACAACACAATCTTGAGCAGTTTAAGTCTGTTCTTAACCCTCTATGCTATTTTATCTTACTCCCAGCAAACATCCCAGAGATACTTGCACTTTGTAGCTTTCCTTGGCTCCAGTTCCTTCCTTCTGATCTTCCTTCAACCAACCTCTACCTATGGCTGAATCACCCGCTTCTTCTCCTAACTCCTCCTCCCCGGTTTGGCAAGAAGTTCTGCCCTATTCTCTCCAATGATCATTGATTGGCTGTAAGATGCTTTATTGATATCAGGGGGACAACTGGGGAGGATAGTTTACACATTTAGTCAGGAAATCAGAATTTAAACTACACAATAACCTTATGCATACAAAGATCTGCACCAGGTCCTCAGTGCATATATTATGACTTCCAGTTTAGTAGTTTTAATTTTTAAAAAGAATTATTTATGTGTATGTATATAGTGTTCTGCTGGCATGTACACCTGTAGGCCAAAAGAGGGCACCAGATCTCATTATAGATGGTTGTGAGCCATTATGTGGTTGCTGGGAATTGAACTCAGGACCTCTGGAAGAGCAGGCAGTGCTCTTAACCTCTGAGCCATCTCTCCAGCCCCAGTTTAGTGTTTTTATTGGCACTCCTGAGTGTGTGAACAAGTGAGTCTCTGATTTTTGTGCTTTCTCTTGAGGCTCTTTTCCTTTTATTGGTTTGCCTTGTCCAATTTCAATGTTGTGGGTTTTGTTTTAACTTATTATGTTTTATTTTGTTATGTTTTGTTGTTATCTCTTAGAAGCCTGTTCTTTTCTAATGAGATACAAAAAAGGAGTGTATCTGGATGAGAGGGGAGGTAATGAGGAACCGGGAGGAGTAAAGAAAGGGGAAACTTTAATCAGGATATATTATGAGAAAAGCATCTATGTTCAATAAAAGGCAGGGAATTAAAAGATCATAAAGCATCCCTATTTTAATATTTATTACATACTTTCTAATCTGTTCACTTTAAAGCTTTCCATATAATCTTTTATTTTTAGTGTACCCTTGTCTCATATGAGATAAATCTAATTATGTTTCTAATGTTTAACTTTCTGATAAGTGTAGTCCATTTACATTTATGATAACTGGCTCATATTATGGACTTATTGTTACCAATATATGTCATCAATTTCACCCTGCCATTTCTTTCTTCTTTGACATCCTGTACAAAATCTTTTTTATTTTCTCTTATTTAATTCCATTTTACACCTTTCTATTAGTTTGAAATGGATATACTATATTCCTTCAGTAGTTATTGTTATACTTTATCATACATGTTTAAAAGTCCAAAATTAATATTTCAGCCCCCCTTATCAAATTTCTGAACAGTTTGAAACTTTTAAATTCCAATTACCTCCATTATACCCATGTGTTATTAGTGTCCATTAATTATTTCTATGTTAACTCATCTGATTGGATATTACTATTGTTTTTGACAAAAATTTACTTATGTTCATATGTTCAAGTTCATTATTCCTTCTTGCTTTTTAGACAATCTTTATCCTTGTCTTTATACCTTAGAATGAACTTTTGTGAAGACCTTTGAGTAATAAAAAAATCTTTTGTGCTTTTAGAAGATGCAAAATTCCAGCTTGAAAGACTAGAGAGCAGGGACTGCCTCTGACATGAACTCTGGTGCCCCCTATTTAACCACTTCCCCTTGGTGGAGAGGCCTGGTGGCCAGCAACTTATCAGTGCTGGTCACTGACCAAGAGAGCACAGCCCAAACAAGAATGTTGAAGCCTTAAAACTTATAAGCATAGTCCATAAACAGAGATAATAAGCTTCCTGTATGATTTAGTTTGTAAAATTATCATAGCTTATAAAACTCTAAAGTTATAGATTAGGAAAAACAAGACTAAGTATATTTATAAGGCAGTGGTTTTTAGCATTTGAGAATGAAGGTAGTGCCGGGCCGTGGTGGCGCACGCCTTTAATCCCAGCACTCGGGAGGCAGAGGCAGGCGGATCGCTGTGAGTTCGAGGCCAGCCTGGTCTACAAAGTGAGTCCAGGATGGCCAAGGCTACACAGAGAAACCCTGTCTCGAAAAACCAAAAAAAAAAAAAAAAAAAAAAAAAAGAGAATGAAGGTAGAGCACATTTTTCTCTAGAATTAATATATTTTAATGTAGCAATACAACAGAACATTATATATCAAATCTATTGATCCCAAAGCCTGCAGTGCTCCTGGTGGGAGAAAAAGCATTCATCTCGTTAATTTGCATAGACCTTTATAACCTTAAAATAAAACAGTATATGAATAGACCTTTATAACCTTAAAATAGCCAGGCATGGAGGCGCACGTCTTTAATCTCAGCACTCGGGAGGCAGAGGTAGGTGGATCGTTGTGAATTTGAGGCCAGCCTGGTCTACAAAGTGAGTCCAGGACAGCCAAGGCTAACACAGAGAGACTCTGTCTCAAAAAAAAAAAATAAAAAATAAAAAACCAAAAAACAGAAAACCTAAAAATAAAACATTATATGAACCAAGATTGAATTATATATGCAGCATATTGTAAAGATGTAACCTTGAAAACATAAAATCAGAAGTAAGATAAACCTTAATCCTATAATTAATTTCACCATTGTAGCCCAAGTAGTAGAAAGCTTAAAAGACAGAAGCTGTATTTGGATTTTAGCGAGAATTTGAATAAGGCTGGCAGCCCTTAGTAAAGATAGCAGACGTAGTCACTATTTTCCCAAAGCAAAAAATGGTGGCTATTCACATGATTGTCCTCTACCAAATAGGCAACAAGGCAATAGCTCTAACCCCCATCCCAAAACCAACACAGGGATCAGATTAGCCACATGTTGTGAGCCCCCAGTAGCGGGAAGTTTTGAAAGTGCTGCCAGGACCAGGCTGCCATAGTGCTCAGCTGCTGTTGCTGCTAGAACCCAGACACAGTCGGCACAGCAGGTCTTAGTGACCTGGAGGGG
Source organism: Acomys minous (assembly GCF_964271855.1). Lineage (NCBI taxonomy): Eukaryota > Metazoa > Chordata > Mammalia > Rodentia > Muridae > Acomys > Acomys minous. The sequence continues at coordinate 20,423,097 of NC_140488.1, read as the reverse complement.
TGGGGCAGCTTCATAGTATTCTAGGAGCCACAGGCAATGAGAGACAAAGAGGGTCCTGCTTGTCTCAGCTGTTCAAGCCATGCATTGTGAGAGGCCTCTGCCTGTATTCTGAGGAGAAACAGCACTTGAGTGAATCTGTGCCTGTGTGGGGAGAGGGGCATGGCACCACCACCAGACCAGTGCAGCAAGGGGATTGGGGGGGGGGGAAGCAGTCCAGCCATTCCCGAGTGGTTCATGGTGGAAGTGTGTCTGGCAGCAGAGCTAGCCGGCCCCAGGAGGTCTGCTGGACCTTGCCCATCATTCCGCCTACCAAACAGCCCAAGCACAAGTTTGTTTCTTTCACAGACCCACTGTGAGAAAGGGGAGGGAAGGCGTGCACCTTTGGAAACTGTAGGGGAGGGGTAAGCATCAAGTGAGCCTGCCACACGGAAAGAAAGAAAGCCTGAACCTTGTGGGTGAATTTTTAAGTATAATTTTAAATTTACCTCATCAGAGGTAAGAATCATGGTCTGGCTGCAGGGCTTATGGTCCACTGTGGCAGCGACAAGGCGAAAGTGTTCACAAGTAGCCATCGCTGCCACCAGGTTAAGGCAGGTGCAGGACAGTGACAGCAGCAGAAGCAGAGGTGGCAGCAGTATTGTGATAAAACAAAAACCAAAAACCAAAAACTGTGTCTATCCCAATCCCCCACTGGGTGGAGTCTCTCAGAGGACATGTTGCACTAATATCCAGTATTGAGTATATAGCATGAATGTCTTTCTGGGTCTGGGATACCTCATTCTGGATGATCGTTTCTAGCTCCATCCATTTGCCTGCAAATTTCAGGATTTCCTTGTTTTTAATAGCTGAGTAGTGTTCCATTGTGTAAATGTACCACAGGTTCTTTATCCATTCTTTGGCTGAGGGACATCTAGGTTGTTTCCAGATTCTGGCTTCTATGAACATAGTTGAGCAAACATCCTTGTTGTGTGGTGGAGCATCTTTCGAGTATATGCCCAGGGGTGGGATAGCTGGGTCTTGAGGTAGCTCTATTCCCAATTTTCTGAGATAGCGCCAGATTGATTTTCAAAGTGGTTGTACAACTTTTCACTCCCACCAGCAATGGAAGAGTGTTCTCTTTTGTCCACATCCTCGCCAGCATGTGCTATCACTTCGCTGCTGGACTCTGGGTGAAACGATGAGAGTGGTATGGAAGAATGGGGGAGATTATAGGACCCATAGGGCTCAGGAGAACCACAAAGAGATCATGAAGGCTGGCAGATATGGACCCAGGGAGACCTGCACAAACTGTTGCATCGACCAAGGACAATGCATACAATAAACCTAGACCCCCCTGTTCAGATCTAGCCAATGGACAGCTCATTCTCCATGGTTGTGTGGAGAGCGGGGACTGCCTCTGACATGAACTCTGGTGCCCCTAATTTGATCCTTCCCCTTGGTGTGGAAGCCCGGTGGGCACACAGAGGAAGGGGAAGCAGGCTATCTGGATGAGACCTGATAGGCTGTCGTCAGATGGTGCAGATGGTGCGGGAGGAGGTCCCCTTCTGTCAGAGGTCTAGGGGAGGGGAATAGGGCAGAAGAGGGAGGGTGGGTGGGAATTGGAAGATACAAGTGAGGGGATAACATTTGTGATGTAATCTGAATAAATTAGAAGAAATTGAAATTTCAAAATTAAAAAAGAAACCTCTGCATGTAAGGCCGGGAGGTGGGCACTGGTGTTGGGCGGTAGCATGCAATTTTAAAGCCTTTCCCACGCAGATATGAGCTGTGAATTTGTTTTGAGACAGAGTTTCTCTGTGTCGTCCTGGCTGTCCTGGAATGTGCGTTGTAGATTAGGTTAGCCTTGAACTCACAGAGCTCTGCATGCCTCTGCCTCCCTGAGTGTTGGGACTAAAAATGTGCACCACCACCACCTGATTTTTAATTACTTCTTAATGGGATGTGGAATGATTTAAAACCTAGCAATTGAAACTATAGGAAAACACTACTACAACCCAGTGAAAATATTTACTAGTCTCTAACTTTCAGTCGGCCCCGAAGATCTACTAAGAACTGTTCTAACTCCTGGGAGATAGAAAATGACTCACCTAACACCCTATTTTATAGAGATTAAATGCAATAATAGGAAGAAGAGCCATGATAAACACACAATTTAACAAATTAGGTAACTGGTAGAAAATGAACAATATTGTAGAGAGATAAACTTTGGAAAAGCTCACAGAGGCATAAACTAGGAGGCAAGCTGTAATGTTAAATCATACTGGTCACCTCTGCCTGCTCACTCCTGGAATCTTGAGTTAAATGTTTCGCTTCTGCGTGATGCTTAGTGGCCCACAAGACCACTGGCAGCAGAGAATCTGCTCCTGCTTATGGAAAATGATGCATTTACCCTGAGTGCTGGGCTGTTTCTTTATAAAAATCACATTCCAATACTGCATGTTTTTGAATTGACAGGGTACATTCCTAAAGTAAGTTCGTGCCACCAATGAAATTACCAGGGGGTTCAAAAGAAGTGTCCTCGTTCACAGACCTTTATTTAGATTACATGCTCATGTTATTTTTTTATTGAACCAGAGCCTTGGAAGTACTACTAATCATGAATTAAAAGCCTTGGTTAATACATATTTCCACTGGGGCCATCCGAACAGCTCTCCAGGAGCAGTATGGTTGAATGCTCTCCACAGCAACCACATTGACAATGTCGTATAGCTTAGGTGTATAACCAGGAGGTATATCAAGAGAATCCAGAGTAAAAAAGACAATGTCGTCCACCATTCCAACTCTACCATCAATGCTGGTGACACAGACCTTAATGAGAAGTGGCGGCAATGAGTGTGGGGAAGCATGACCCACCACAGATGGCCATACACAGGCCCTCAGCTCCGAAAGCACGTACCATACCCCAGCATGAGTCTAATCCTTAACCTATCTTTGACATCTGAGTCACCATCCCACCCCTCTCCAAAACAAAACAAAACAAAACAACAACAGCAACAAAAAACCTAACATGGAAACAGGAGGAGCCCTGGGTGTCTGATGAGAGGACGTGCCTGCCCTTCGTGCTACCCGATGTGTCCTCACACACTACCTCCCTGACTTCCCAGCTCGTTCCCAGGCTGTACTAAGCAAGGTCTCACGCGCCTTCATCAGAAGGCTGAACACCTCAGACCCACAGCACCCAGAGTCTCCCCACAACTGCCTCACAGCCACAACGCTCTTCTAGCTGCTGTCCACTGAACAGCCTGACATCATGTAAAGCACGCAACTTAGGAACGAAGTCTGTGCACGTTCCGCATTAGTTTCTGCTCGTTTCCCTTTCAGTCAGAGGACAAACCTGTGGACTTTGGCAGGGGACATGCCACCGCACATTCCAATCCAAATCCTGGGCAAGAAAGTGATCAGCACGGAGGGAGAGGCAGCTAGCTACCCATAACACGGGCAACGTGGAAGCAACTCACCTCTTCTATATTCTGAGAGTTGAGGGGGCTCACAGAATCGATGCTGACATTTGAAGTGACAGGATTGATAACATACTCCATCAGCAGCAAGTCTCCTTTGAATGGTACAAATTCTATAACAGCCAAGAAAGATAGAAGTCTAAGCATTATTGCACTGGGGCCACATCCTATTTCCTAAGGCCCTTTGTCACTGCGATCGCTGACCTACATTTCCTGTGGGTAAAGTGACTTTTCCAAAGACTTAGATACCCTTTGGGCAGGTATGGCGGCACATTCCTTTAACCCCAGCACTCCAGAGGCAGAGGTAGGGAGATCTCTAAGTTGAATGCCATTTTATCTACCTACAATGATCTAGGACAGTCAAGACTACATAGTGAGACTCTGTCTAAAAAAAAAAACAAACAAACCCAAACCCCGACCAGTCCTGCTGGTCAGTTATTGGGGAGCCGAGGGGGGTCGCAACCTGTGGATAAAAAATGGGCGAGAGGGAGGCAGGGCTCAAGGAAACAGTAGCTTGTCAAGAGCCGTTTATTGAAGGTAAGGGCAGGCTTTTTAAAACCTGCTTTAGGGAGGGCGGGGGTAAGCGAGGAGGGTAATGGAAAAGTACAAAATCTTCTGGGGTTGAGCCCCTGGAACATCTGCAGGGGGAGGGGTTTTCCTGGTTGAGGCAAAGCAGGATGTCGCTGTGGTTATCTCAGGATCAGATCGCTCTCTTCTCAGGGCTAAGCCGGATGCCTTTCGTGCCTAGTGAGTGGCCAAGCAGGATGTTTGCTGCAGATGCTGAATGGGTGGGGGTCGGCCACGGGCCGTTTGGTCCCTGGCAAAACCCAAACCCAGACACAAACCAAACCCATCGCCAGCAGATACGTCAAATATCTTCCTACAAAAAAAGGACGTTTATAATCCTTTAACCAGTAGTTCTTCTACGCTGATTAATAGTCAGACATTGACAACAACTGTGTGTATCAAAGGGAGCATTTTTTTTGGTAGTGCCACTGGATTGTCTCCGCACATAGTAACATCTCCTTTGGAAGAGATGTATTAGTAAAAGCATATTGTTGAGCTGGGGTACCTGCCAGTATACTTAGGCTAAACACAAAATTTGAAGGTCTATCTGTTGGGCATTAATAGTATTCCAGAATGACGACACATGGAGAATGGGGCAGGGGAAGAGAAAGAAACGGAGACAGGGATATTTGCACCCTTGCTTTGCAATAATTGAAGTATTTTCCATATAAATCCCCTATACTTATAGGATGTTCTCACTGAACAGAAACTGAATGCAGTCAGACGTGCTGGCAAAAGTTTATAATCTCAGTCCTGGAGAACTGGCTCAGCAGTTAAAAGTTCATGGCACTGTAGCAGGGACACAGGTTGGGTTCCCAGCAACAACATGGTGGCTAGGAACCATCTGTAACTCCAGTCTCAGGGGATCCAACACCCTCTTCTGGCCTCCTCAGGCACTAGGCATACACACACACAAATACTCATAAACATATATACAAATTGATAAATGGCTTTTGTTTTGTTTTGCCTTTAAGAACTGAGCTGGGAGCTGGGTGTGGTGGTAGGCGCACGGCTTTAATCCCAGCACTCAGGAGGGAGAGGCAGGTGAATTGCTGTGAGTCCAAGGCCAGCCTGGTCTACAAAGTGAATCTAGGACAGCCAAGGCTATACAGAGAAACCCTGTCTTGAAAAACAAAAACAAAAACAAAAACAAAACAAAACAAAAAAACTGAGCTGGGCATAGTGACACATGCCTTTGATCTCAGAACTTGGAAGTCAGAGGCAAGGGGATCTCTATGAGTTTGAAGCCAGGATGGTCTACATAGAAAATTCCAAACAACCATGGATATACATAGAGATCTTGCTTAAAACAAACAAGAAAAGGAGAGAAGGGGGAGTAAGGTAGAGTGAATGAGAAGAGAAGAGAAAATGTCCTCCTCAGATTGGCCTGTGGGTGAGTATGTCAGGATTTTCCTGATTAGTAGGAGGATCCAGCACATTGTGGGTGGTAAGAATCCTGCATGGGGGCTGGAGAGATGGCTCAGAGGTTAAGAGCACTGCCTTCTCTTCTAAAGGTCCTAAGTTCAATTCCCAGTAACCACAAGCATCTGTAATGAAATCTGGTGCCCTCTTCTGGCCTGCAGGCACACATGCAGACAGAACACTGTAGACATAATGAATAAATAAATCTTTAAAATAATAATAATAATAATAATAATAATAATAATAATAATAATAATAATAATAATAATAATAAAGGAATCCTGAATGGGTTGTCCTAGTGGTGTCTAAGAAAGCAGGGTGAGCCATAATGAAGAATTAAGTAAGCACCATTCATCCATAGTCTCTGCCTTCGTTTCTAGATTAGGGTAGCTGCATTGAGGTCCTCTACTGATTTATCTTGGTTATGGATTGTAATTCTCAAGGAGCTCAAGTTGCTTTTGGTCATAGTGTTCACCATAGCAATTGAAATCTTAATCAAGACACCCTCCCTCTCTTAGAAGCTACCAATTAGCAATAGCTCCTTGGCTAGGAGTGAAGTTTGTATCCACCTCCCCACTTGGTGCTGGACTTTGTTTTGAGTTAAGCTTGTGTGAAGCTTCTTTCAAAAGCATTGAACAGCAGGGCACTGAGGTGCATGCCTATAATCCTAGCACTCACGGAGGCAAGATGGATCTTTATGAGTTCAAGGCCAGCCTGGTCTGCAAAGCAAATCCAGGACGGCCAAGGCTACACAGAGAAACCTTATCTTAAAAAAATAAAAAATAAATAAAAATTAAAAAAGCAAAGAAAGAAAGAGGAGGGGGAATCTTACTGAACAAGCAAGATATGTCTAGTCTAATGGGCTTGGGATATACAATCTTGAGAATGTGGAAGGTATTCTTACAATTGGAAATAAGGTACTGTAAAGGGGAACACCACAATATTGTTTAAAACTTTCATGGTATTACTGACCATGTGAATGCAACCACTGATAATTCTATATGGTTTTTATTTATCAACTGGCTTCTTTAGGTTTTTGGGGTTTTTTTCTTTCTTTCTTTCTTTCTCTCTCTTTTTGTTTTGTTTTTCAAGACAGGGTTTCTTTGTGTAGCCTTGACTGTCCTGGACTCGATTTGTAGACCAGGCTGGCCTCAAACTCACAGCGATCTGCCTGCTTCTGCCTCCCGAGTGCTGGGATAAAAGGCGTGCGCCACCACCACCCGGCTAATTTTTTGTTTTTTTCAGTTAGGTTTCTCCAAGGTGATTTAAGCTCACTATGTATTCAAGGTTTGTCTTTGAACTTAAGAAACCTTAACTTCAGCCTTCTGAGTGCTGAGGTCGTAGACTGTTTTTTGAGACAAGGTTTCAAAAAGTGTTGGGACTAAAGATGTGCACCACCATGCCCACAAGGAGGCATTATCTCAACTGATGTTCTGTCTTCCCAAATAACTCTCGCCTGTGTCAAGGTGACAGAACAGCCAATACATCGAGTTAGTTTTCTTCAAGAGTGCTGTTACTGGTGGGTCCACTATGCTCCAACAGAAGGCCACACATCCACGGACATATAGTTAGTACCAAGTGAGAAAGAAAGGACACAAAGTTGGGTGGGTCGTGAAGGAAGGTGAATTTGGGGGGGAGGGGAGATGAATATGATCAAAGTTCATTGTATAAAATTCGGTAAGAAGTTAAGAAAGTGTAACTCTTACCTCCAGAAAGAAGTCTTCTGGGAAAGAAAGTTTTTTTGCTGATATAAATGTTCTCCTGTGTTGCAGAAGTAACACATCTAATACAAACTCCTTTGTTACCTTCCAATGACTCAGTGTCATAAGCAGGATCATTCATAGCTTTCACCTACAAGATAAGGAGACAGTGTCTGCAGCTAAAATAATAATTACAGACAGGACTCTGCATACATGCCAATGTTTCACCATCAAAACAATGGCAATTTAGTGAGTTGGTTTGTTGCAGTTGTAAGGACATTTGGGACATATGTCTCCCATGCCAGAGACAAAGTACTTTATTATTTACATCAAATCATCCATCATTTAATCTTTTAAATGACATCTCTCAACACTATCATCGTGGGCATGAAAAGATGCATAAATTGTGTCTGTGTTTGTTCCATGGATTGGTAAATGCATTCCAAAAATAAATCGCCCACCTATGCTTAGTGCACTCCCACCCTTGGTTCAGAGATTAGGAATGCTCTATGCCCCAACTCTACAGGAAACCTTGAATAATCTGCAGGTTTTCCTAGTAAACGTGTATTCTACCAGTTCTCTTTTTTTAACCTAAGAAGTACCGCTAATGGGGCCAGACAGATGGCACAGAGGTTAATAGCACATATTGGTCTTCCCAAACAACTAGCACTGAGTAAATGATCCAGTTAGTGGTATAGGACCACTACCTAGTAAGTTACAAAGCAAGGTGTGGATCCTTGTTTTAAGAGTCTATGTCAAAGCATGGGAGAATGGCAAAGTAGAAGGATCCAGAGGGTCCTAGAAACCTACAAGTAAAACATTATGATAGGCAGATTTGGGCCCAGGGGTCACATTCAAACTAAGGCACCAGCCAAGGACAATACAGGCTGTAAACTTTAAACCCCTACCCAGATCTAGCCAATGGTCAGAACACTCTCCACAGTAGAGTGGAGAGTGGGATATGACTTTCTCACATACTCTGGTGCCTCACCTTAGACCATGTCCCCTGGAGGGGGAGACCTGGTGGCACTCAGAGGAAGGACAGCAGGCTACCAAGAAGAGACTTGATACCCTATGAGCATATACAGGGGGAAGTAATCCCCCTCAGGAACAGTCATAGGGGAGGGGAATAAGGGGAAAATGGGAGGGAGGGAAGAATGGGAGGAGACAAGGGATGGGATAACCATTGAGATGTAACAAGAACAAATTAATAAAATAATATATATCTTGGAAAAAAAAAGAGTCTATGTCAAAAACAGGCTGACAGGCCGGGCATGGTGGTGCACGCCTTTAATCCCAGCACTCAGGAGGCAGAGGCAGGTAGATCGCTGTGAGTTCGAGGTCAGCCAGGTCTACAAAGTGAGTCCAGAACAGCCAAGGCTACACAGAGAAACCCTGTCTTGAAAAACCAAAAACCAAAACCAAAACCAAAAGAACAAAAAAGCAGGTAGCTGAATGTTTACATTTCAATATGCATACAACTTTTAGAAAACAAAACCAAAACCAAAACGAGGCATAGTATATGAGGCTTGTAATGCCAGCACTTTGAATCAAAGACTGGGAGGATTATAAATTTGAATGAGTTTGAGGTATGAGATAGATTGAGACCATGCCTCCTAAAAACAAGAATTAATAAATAGAAACAAAAATGGACATCTGTGGAAATTATGAATTAATTAACATCAGCTTTGCAGTGCTTACTAAGGTCAAAAGATAAAGATACAATGAGAAGACATATAGGATATTAAAATTACACATAAATCAAGAAAACAGAATTAGATAAAATAATGGGAAACAACATGCACAAATTTTCTAACAAAGATATTTTCCCTTGCATGGAAAGAATTATTATGAATCTAATTAGTAAGAGAAGCAAAAAGAGACAATTGCTCCTTCATCATTAAGATTTAAAAGCCGGGCATGATAGCACACTCCTGTAATCCCAGCACTTGGGGAGTCAGAGGGAGGTGGATCACTGTGAGTTCAAGGCCAGCCTGGTCTACAAAGGGAGTCCAGGACAGTCATGGCTACACAGAGAAACCCTGTCTCAAACAAACAAAACAAAAACAAACAAACAAAAAAGATTTGAAGAAATCCAGGGGTTAGGGAATCATATCAATGAGTGAAGTGCTTAGTGTGCAACCAACCCTAGGGCATGAATGTTGACTTCCAACATCCATAGAAAAGCAGAGCGTGGAGGTAGAGACAGCCAGATTCTGTGACTTCCTTGACACCTCTAATAGTGATCTCCAGGTTCAGTAAGAGATGGTCTCCAAACATAAGGAGGAAAGTAACTGAGGAACACATGGCAGTTTGGAACTGGCCTCTATACATGTTTGCTCAGGTGCCTACATATGCATACACTACACACACATACACACACACGCACACACACACACACACACTCACACACACACATACACGCAAACACCCCAACCCATACATATATGAGCAATAACCAAACCAAGATTTTTATAATATTATGAATCCACTTTTTAGTTCTCATTTTGAGAATTATTCTATATAAATGATAATAATAATAATATCTATGCTTACCAATATTGGCAAAAAAATGCTTTTATGTAGCCTGTTGCTGGAAATAATCAATTTGAACAGTATAGCTAAAAATAATTTAAAACCAGCTAGCAGCCGGGTATGGTGGCACACACCTGTAATCTCAGCAGTTGGGAGGCAGAGGCAGGGCGATTGATGTGAGTTCGAGGCCAGCCTGCTCTACAAAGTGAGTCCAGGACAGCCAAGGCTACACAGAGAAACCCAGTCTCAAAACAAACAAACAAAAACAAAAAACAAAAAACAAGACAAAACAAAAAAACAAATTAAAAAAGTGGCTTTTCACGAAGATGAAAGCTAAAGGAGAGGAGAGTCATCATTCACCATGCTATTCAAATACTCCAAGTGACACAGTCTTTAGGAACAGAAAAACATCACTGCAATCAAATATTAAACCGTCAAATCTAAGAAGCTCACTGGAAAGCCAACACTCATTCTATATCCACAATGATGCTTGTCTTAAACCAAGAGGAAATATCAAAATCCCATTACTATAAGAGAACCGTAGCAAACTCAGTGTTACCTTAAGTGTTCTCGATGCATGGGTTTTTTCACGTTCTTCCACAAGAGCAATGACATCCATCCCACATTCAGTGGAACATTGCCACACACCACATCAAAACTGAAGAAAATGCTCTCATCAATCCATCCATAATCAGTGTAGAGGTGTGTCACGATTCCTCGGAAAGATTTATACATGGAATTATCTACAATACAGGTGAACAAAGGTCACACTGGCTCCTGTCAAATGCAAACACCCAGGACACGGTTCTACTCTGACTATCTGTACAGATATGAGCACATATCATCATGTCTCTGACCATAAGACAATAACCATGTTGCCGCCCTAAGCTTGTCATTGCTGAATGGCACCTTCACAGAAACTGTTTCAGCTGTGGGTGACCTGTCCCAGTCAGACTGTAAGTGCTGTGTTCACCATACCAGCTCAGGAAGCCTCTTTAACCCCCCACGATTACTAGTATATGCATGGCCTGCCTCAGCAGCAGCAAATGCATAGCCATAGGTCTAGACTCTTCAGCATCCCTTCTAACAGAGCAGTAAAACATATGTGCAGATGTAAGCACGTGAATCCAAATTTTCTTTTGTTCTTCATAAGCATAATGGGTGAGTATCCTGCTGGGACAACTGGCCACCTTCCTTCATGGTGCCCTCCTTATGACCCCGCCTCCTGCCTTAAATACATTTGGAAAACAAGGCCAAAGTCACTCTCAAAGTGAGATGGTCCCCTTCTCCAGGAGATATGAAAAGGCATGATGTAAGTGGAAAGGCAGAGATAGTACAGCCTACAAAGACTTTTGTGTCACGTGTTCTGTGAATTGGTCCCAACACCCTCCTCCACTAGCCCATCTAAGCTGAGTGGGGCACACAGGTCAGTACTGGCCTCAGTACTGTATCAGCTGCTCTTGGGCACTCCTCAAGCTGAGTAGCCACTGAGGAAAGCCACAGACCCCCACCCCCGGTCCCCCGGCCCCCCTCCCCTCTGTTCCCATCCAAGCACATCATGGCAGAGGAGAGCCTTTCTGAGGAGTCTCCTTGAGTAGGGTGGGGGTGGGGTGATGAGGGGACTGAGGACATTGCCTTGAGACCATAATTGTGGGTCCTGCTCCCTCCTACGCTGCCTGCTGTTCCCGCCAAAGCACCTCATGGCAATGGAGAGCCTTTCTGAGGAATCTCCTTGAATGGGCGATGAGGAGACTGATTCCCACAGGACATTACCTTGAGACCATGATGGTGCCCTCCCCCTCACCCCCGGCCCCGCGCACGCGCTGTTCCCACCCAAGCACCTCATGGCAATGGAGAGCCTTTCTGAGGAGTCAGTCTCCTTGAGAGGGGGATGAGGGGACTGACTCCCAAAGGACATTACCTTGAGGCCATGATTGTGGTCACCCCTCACCCGCCACCTCGCTGCGCGCTGTTCCCGCCAAAGCACCTCATGGCAGAGGAGAGCCTTTCTGAAGAATCTCCTTGAATGGGGATGAGGAGACTGACTCCCAGAGGACATTACCTTGAGACCATGATTGTGGGTCCTGCTCCCTCCTGCGCCGCCCGCTGTTCCTGCCAAAGCACCTCATGGCAATGGAGAGCCTTTCTGAGGAATCTTCTTGAATGGGAGATGAGGGGACTGATTCCCACAGGACATTACCTTGAGACCATGATGGTGCCCTCCACCCCCCACCCCGCTGCGCGCTGTTCCCGCCCAAGCACCTCATGGCAGAGGAGAGCCTTTCTGAGGAGTCTTCTTGAATGGGGGATGAGGAGACTGACTCCCAAAGGACATTATCTTGAGACCATGATTGTCATCCCGACCCCCGGCCCCTGCTCATGCTGTTCGCTCGCAAACACCTCATCACAGAGGAGAGCCTTTCTGAGGAGTCTCCTTGAGTGGAGCGGGGGGATGAGGGGACTGACTCCCAGAGGACATTGCTTTGAGACCATGATTGTCCTCGTTGTCGTCCCTCCCCTCCCCCACCCCCCGCACCCGCACATGCGCTGTTCCCGCCAAAATACCTCATGGCAGAGGAGAGCCTTTCTGAGGAGTCTCCTTGAGAGGGGGATGAGGGGACTGACTCTCACAGGGCATTACCTAGAGACCATGATTGTCTCGTCGCCCCCCCCCCCCCTTGCGCGCGCTGTTCCCGCCAAAGCTCCTCATGGAAGCCGAGAGCCTTTCTGAGGAGTCTCCTTGAGTGGGGCGGGGGTATGAGGGGACTGACTCCAAGAGGACATTACCTTAAGACCATGATTGTGGTCACCCCACCCCAACCCCCTGCACTGTTTGTGCCCAAGCACCTCATGGCAGAAGAGAGTCTTTCTGAGGAGTCTTCTTGAGTGTGTGTTGGGGGGGGCGATGAAGGGACTGACTCCCACCGGACATTACCTTGAAGTTGTAGATTTCCTTCAGAGTCAGTCCTCCGAAAGAAGGTAAAGATTTGGTGCACAATTCGCTGCATAGTGATGTTGGAACAAAGGCCTGGGCAAAACTTAGGCTTTCTGGTGAAGCTTAAAATTGCTTCCTAGCCTCCCTGATGGGGTAGTGAATGACTAAGGAGAGCAAGAGAAAGAGCGCTCTCCAGTGAGACCACGAGAGGCCACAACTATTTATTCACTGTCCTACCAATGAGATTCATTCATGTGTTTACGTCACTGCTGTAGCCAATGAGAGACACTGAGGTGTAAAATTTAGCCCCACCCACTCATAGAAATGAACCAATAGAAAAGTCGCTGGAAAATCGGGTTTTTAGCCCTTAGTACGGGTACTCAGTTTGAATGTGTGACTACATATTTAACATTTTTCCCTAGACAGGGTTTCTTTATGTAGCATTGGCTGTCCTGAACTCACTCTGTAGACCAGGCTGACCTCAAAATCATAGAGATCAGCCTGCATCTGCCTCCAACGCCTGGCCATATTAAGCATTTTTCTTTGTGCACTTTTGGTCTTTTTTTTTTTTTTAAATCTGAGTTCTTTGGGTGAGAGTTTACTGATTAGCACTGCCTCTGCCCTTTGCCTCTGCCTCTGTGCTCTGTCCTTTGCACTTTGCCCCATGCCTCTGCCCTCTACCTCTGCCTCTGCCCTCTGCCCTCTGCCCTCTGCCCTCTGCCTCTGATTCTGCCGCCTCTACTTCTACAGCTGCCTCTGCCTCAGCCCTCTGTCCTTTGCCCTCTGCCTCTGCTTCTGCCCTCTGGCTCTGCCTTTGCCCTCTGTCGTCTGCCTCGGCCTCTGCCCTCTGTCCTCCGTCCTCTGTCCTCTGCCTCTGCCCTCTGTCCTTTGCCCTTTGCCCTCTGCCTCTGCCACTGCCTCTGCCCTCTGCCCTCTGTCCTGGGCCCTCTGACCCTGCCTCTGTCGCCTGCTTCTGCCCTCTGCTTCTGCCTCTCCCTCTGCCTCTGCCCTCTGCCTTGGCCTCGGCCTCTGCCCTCTGCCTCTGCCTCTGCCTCTGCTTCTGTCTCTGCCTCTGCCCCTGCCTCTGCCTCTGCCTCTGCCCTCTGCCTCAGGCTCTGTTTCGGCCACCTCTGCCTCGCTGCTGCCTCTGCCTCTGCGTCAGTCCTCTGTCCTTTGCCCTCTGCCCTCTGCCTCTACCTCTGTCCTCTGTCCTTTGCCCTCTACCTCTGCCCTCTGCCCTCTGTCCTCTGCCTCTGCCCTCTGCCCTCTGCCCTCTGGTTCCGCCTCTGCCCTCTGCCTCTGCCCTCTGTTCTCTGCCCTATGTCCTTTGCACTTTGCCCTCTGCCTCTGCCTCTGCCACTGCCTCTGCCCACTGTCCTGTTCCCTCTGCCTCTGCCCTCTGCCTCTGCCCTCTGTCCTTTGACCTCTGCCTCTGCCTCTGCCGATGCCTCTGCCTCTGCCCTCTGGTTCTGCTTCTGCCTCTGCCACTGCCTCTGCCATCTACTTCTGCCTCTGCCCACAGTCCTTTGCCCTCTTCCTCTTCCTCTGCCCTCCACCTCTGCCTCCGCTTCTACCGCCTCTGCCTCTGCCGCCGCCACCGCCTCTGCCTCTGCCCTCTACCTCTGTCTCTGCTCTCTGCCTCTGCCCTCTGCCTTCTGCCCTCTGCCTCAGCCTATGTTTCTGCTGCCTCTGCCTCTGCCTAAGACCTCTGCCCTCTCAGTCTGCCCTCTGCCTCTGCCTTCTGCATCTGCCTCTGCCCTCTGCCTCTGCCCTTTGCCTCTGCCCTCTGTCCTTTGCCCTCTGCCTTCTGCCCTCTGCCTCTGCCTAAGACCTCTGCCTTCTGCAGTCTGCCCTCTGCCTCTGCCTTCTGCCTCTGCCTCTGCCTTCTGCCTCTGCCTCTGCCTTTCCCTCTGCCCTCTGTCTTTTGCCCTATGCCCACTGCCTCTGCCACTGCCTCTGACTCTGCCCTCTGTCCTTAGTCCTTTGCCCCCTGCCTCTGCCACTGCCTCTACTTCTGCCTCTTGCATCTGTCTTTTGCCCTTTGCCCTTTGCCTCTGCCACTGCCTCTACCTCTGCCTCTGTGTCTGCCCTCTGTCCTTTGCCCTTTGACCCCTGCCTCTGCCCTCTGCCTCGGTCTCTGCCATCTACCTCTGCCTCTGCCTCTGCCTCTGCTTTCTGCATCTGCCTCTGCCCTCTGCATCTGCCTCTGTCTCTGCCTCCGCCTCTGCCCTCTGTATTTTGCCCTTCGCCCTCTGAGTCTGCCACTGCCTCTGTCTCTGCCCTCTGTTCTTTGCCTTTTGACCCCTGCCTCTGCCCTCTGCCTCTGCCAATGCCTCTGCCTCTGCCTCTCCCTCTGCCTCTGCCCTCTGCCTTGGCCTCAGCCTCGGCCTCGGCCTCGGCCTCTGCCCTCTGCCTCTGCCTCTGTCTCTGCCTCTGCCTCTGCCTCTGCCTCTGCCCTCTGTCTTTTGCCCTTTGCCCTCTGCCTCTGCCTCTACCCTCTGCGTCTGCCCTCTGCCCTCTGTGTCTGGCTCTGTTTCTGCCGCCTCTACCTCTGCTGCTGCCTCTGCCTCTACCGCCTCTGCCTTTGCCTCAGCCCTCTGTCCATTGATCTCTACCCTCTGCCTCTGCCTCTTTCTCTGCCTCTGCGTCTGCCCTCTGTCCTTTGCCCTTTGACCCCTGCCTCTGCCTGTACCTCCGCCTCTGCCTCTGCCCTCTGCCTCTGCCTCTGCCCTCTGCCCCTTCCCTCTGCCTCTGCCCTCTGTCCTTAGCCCTTTGCCCTCTACCTCTGCCTCGGCCACTGCCTCTGCCTCTAATCTCTGCCTCTGCCCTCTGTCTTTTGACCTCTGCCTCTGCCTCTGCCCTCTGCCTTTTGACCTCTGCCTCTGCCCTCTTTCCTTTGCCCTCTGCCTCTGCCTCTGCCTCTGCTTCTGCAGCCTCTGCCTTTGCCTCAGCCCTTTGTCCTTTGCTCTCTGCCCTCTGCTTCTGCCTCGGTCCTCTGTCCTTTGCTTTCTGCCTAGGCCCTCTCCCCTTTGCACTCTGTCTCTGCCTCTGCCTCTGCTTCTGCTGCCTCTGCCTCTGCCCTCTGCCTCTGCCCTCTGCCTCTGCCTCAGCCCTCTGTCCTTTGCCCTCTGTCCTCTGCCCTCTGCCTCTGCCCTCTGCCTCTGTCTTCTGCCCTCTGCCTCTGCTCCTGCCACCCCTGCCTCTACCTCTGCCGCCTCTACCTCTGTCCTCTGCCCTCTGCCTCTGCCTCAGCCCTCTGTTCTTTGCCCTCTGCCCTCTGACTCTGCCCTCTCCCTCTGCCACTGCCTCTGCCCTCTGTCTTTTGCCCTTTGACCCCTGCCTCTGCCCTCTTCCTCTGCCCTCTACCTCTGCCTCTGCCTGTGCCCTCTTCCTCTGCCCTCTGTCCTTTGCAATCTGCCTCTGCCTTCTGCACTCTCACTCTGGCTCTGTTTCTGCCGCCTCTGCTTCTGCTGCTACCTCTGCCTCTGCCGCCTCTGCCTCTGCCTCAGCCCTCTGTCCTTTGCACTCTGCCCTCTGCCCTCTGGCTCTGCCTCTGCCCTCTGGTTCTGCCTCTGCCCTCTGCTTCTGCCTCTACGTCTGCCCTCTGTCCTTTGCCCTCTGCCTTTGCCCTCTGTCCTTTGCCTTTGCCCTCTGCCTCTCCCTCTGCCACTGCCTCTGCCTCTGCCCTTTGCCTTTGCCTCTGCCTCTGCTTCGGCCCTTTGCCTCTACCTCTGCCTCTGTCTATCCCTCTGCCTCTGCCTCTGCCTCTGCCCTCTGTCCTTTGCCCTCTGCCCTCTCTCCTTGGCCCTTTGCCTCTGCCTCTGCCCTCTGTCCTTTGCCCTCTGACTTTGCCTCTGCCCTCTGCCCTCTGCGTCTGCCTCTGCGTCTGTTTCTGCAGCCTCTGTCTTTGCCTCAGCCCTCTGTACTTTGCTCTCTGCCCTCTGTCTCTGCCTCTGCCTCTGCCTCTGCCTCTACCTCGGCCTCTGCCCTCTGGTTCTGCCTCTGGCCTTCTGCCTCTGCCTCTGCCCTCTGTCCTTTGCCCTCTGCCCTCTGCCCCTGCCATCTACCTCTGCCTCTGCCCTCTGCCTCTGCCTCGGCCTTTGCCTCTGCCCTGTGCCTCTGCCTCTGCCTCAGCCCTCTGTCCTCTGCCTCTGCCCTCTGTCCTTTGCCCTCTGCCCTCTAGCTCTGCCTCTGTCCTCTGCCTCTGCCCTCTGTCCTTTGCCCTCTGCCCTCTGCCTCTGCCTCTGACATCTACCTCTGCCTCTGACTCGGCCTCTGCCCTCTGACTCTGCCTCTGCCTCCTCCGCTGTCTCTGCCTCTGCCTCTGCCCTTTGTCTTTTTCCCTTTGACCCCTGCCTCTGCCCTCTACCTCTGCCTCTGCCTTTGTCATCTACCTCTGCCTCTTACTCTGCCTCTGCCCCCTGCCTCTACCTCTGCCCTCTGTCCTTTGCCCTCTGCCTCTGCCTCTGCCCTCTGCCTTTGGGTCTGCTTCTGCCGACTCTGTCTCTGCTGCTGCCTCTGCCTCTGCCCTCTGCCCTCTGCCTCTGCCCTCTGCCCTCTGCCCTCTGCCTCTGCCCGCTGTCCTATACTTCTGCCTCTGCCCTCTGCCCTCTGCCCTCTGCCCTCTGCCTCTGATTCTGCCGCCTCTACTTTTGCAGCTGCCTCTACCTCTGCCGCCCCTGCCTCTGCCTCAGCCCTCTGTCCTTTGCCCTCTGCCTCTGCTTCTGCCCTCTGCCTCTGCCTCTGCCTCTGCCCTCTGCCTTTGGGTCTGTTTCTGCCGACTCTGTCTCTGCTGCTGCCTCTGCCTCTGCCCTCTGCCCTCTGCCTCTGCCCTCTGCCCTCTGCCTCTGCCCGCTGTCCTATACTTCTGCCTCTGCCCTCTGCCCTCTGCCCTTTGCCCTCTGCCCTCTGCCTCTGATTCTGCCGCCTCTACTTTTGCAGCTGCCTCTACCTCTGCCGCCTCTGCCTCTGCCTCAGCCCTCTGTCCTTTGCCCTCTGCCTCTGCTTCTGCCCTCTGCCTCTGCCTCTGCCCCTGCCCTCTGGTTCTGCCTCAGCCTCTGTCCTCTGCCCTCTGCATCTGCCCTCTGTTCTTTGCCATTTGCCCTCTGCCTCTGCCACTGCCTCTGCCCTCTGCCCTCTGACCCTGCCTCTGCCGCCTGCTTCTGCCCTCTGCTTCTGCCTCTGCCTCTGCACCTCTGCCTCTGCCTCAGCCCTCTGTCCTTTGCCCTCTGCCCTCTGCCTCTGCCTCAGCCCTATGCCTCTGCCTTTGCCTCTGCCTCTGCCCTCTGTCTTTTGCCCTTTGCCCTCTGCCTCTGCCATTGCCTCTGCCCTCTGTCCTTTCCCCTTTGACCCCTGCCTTTGCCCTCTGCCTCTGCCACTGCCTCTGCCCTCTGCCTCTGCCCTCTGCCTCTACCCTCTGCCCTCTGCCTCAGACTCTGTTTCGGCCGCCTCTGCCTCACTGCTGCCTCGGCCTCTGCCACCTCTGCCTCTGCCTCAGTCCTCTGTCCTTTGCCCTCTGCCCTCTAGCTCTGCCTCTGTCCTCTGTCCTTTGCCCTCTGCCTCTGCCTTGGCCTCTCCCTCTGCCCTGTGCCACTGCCTCTGCCTCTGCCGCGCTGTCTCTGTCTCTGCCTCTGCCTCTGCCTCAGCCCTCTGTCCTTTGCCCTCTGCCCTCTAGCTCTGCCTCTGTCCTTTGCCTCTGCCCTCTGTCCTTTGCCCTATGCCTTCTGCCTCTGCCTCTGACATCTACCTCTGCCTCGGCCTCTGCCCTCTGACTCTGCCTCTGCCTTGGCCTCTGCCTCTGCCCTCTGCCTCTGCCTCCTCCGCTGTCTCTGCCTCTGCCTCTGCCCTCTGTCTTTTGTCCTTTGACCCCTGCCTCTGCCCTCTACCTCTGCCTCTGTCATCTACCTCTGCCTCTTACTGTGCCTCTGCCCTCTGCCACTGCCTCTGCCCTCTGCCTCTGCCCTCTGCCTCTACCCTCTGCCCTCTGCCTCAGACTCTGTTTCGGCCGCCTCTGCCTCGCTGCTGCCTCGGCCTCTGCCACCTCTGCCTCTGCCTCAGTCCTCTGTCCTTTGCCATCTGCCCTCTGACTCTGCCTCTGCCTTGGCCTCTGCCTCTGCCCTCTGCCTCTGCCTCCTCCGCTGTCTCTGCCTCTGCCTCTGCCCTCTGTCTTTTGTCCTTTGACCCCTGCCTCTGCCCTCTACCTCTGCCTCTGTCATCTACCTCTGCCTCTTACTCTGCCTCTGCCCTCTGCCTATGCCTCTGCCCTCTGTCCTTTGCCCTCTGCCTCTGCCCTCTGCCTTTGGCTCTGTTTCTGCAGACTCTGTCTCTGCTGCTGCCTCTGCCCTCTGCCCTCTGCCTCTGCCCCTGTCCTCTGTCTTTCCCTCTGCCTCTGCCCTCTGCCCTCTGCCTCTGGTGCTTCTTCTACCACCTCTGCCTCTCCCGCTGCCTCTGCCGCCTCTGCCTCTACCTCAGCCCTCTGTCCTTTGCCCTCTGCCCTCTGCCCTCTGGCTCTGTATCTGTCCCCTGCCTCTGCCTCTGCCCTCTGGTTCTGCCTCTGCCCTCTGCCTCTGCCCTCTGTCCTTTGTTCTCTGCCCTCTGTCCTTTGCCCTGTGCCCTCGGCCCCTGCCTTTGCCTCTGCCTCTGCTTCTGCTTCTGTCTCTGCCCTCTGCTTCTGCCCTCTGTCCTTTGCCCTCTGCCTCTGCCCTCTGCCCTCTGCCTCTGATTCTGCCACCTCTACTTCTGCAGCCACCTCTGCCTCTGCCGCCTCTGCCTCTGCCTCAGCCCTCTGTCCTTTGCCCTCTGCCTCTGCTTCTGCCCTCTGCCTCTGCCCTTTGCCCTCTGCCCTCTGCCCTCTGCCCTCTGTCGTCTGCCTCTGCCCTCTGGTTCTGCCTCTGCCCTCTGCCCTCTGTCCTCTGTCCTCTGCCCTCTGCCTCTGCCCTTTGCTCTCTGCCTCTGCCACTGCCTCTGCCCTCTGCCCTCTGTCCTGGGCCCTCTGACCCTGCCTCTGCCGCCTGCTTCTGCCCTCTGCTTCTGCCTCTGCCTCTGCACCTCTGCCTCTGCCCTCTGTCTTTTGCCCTTTGCCCTCTGCCTCTGCCATTGCCTCTGCCCTCTATCCTTTCCCCTTTGACCCCTGCCTCTGCCCTCTGCCCCTGCCACTGCCTCTGTCCTCTGCCTCTGCCCTCTGCCTCAGTCTCTGTTTTGGCCGCTACTGTCTCGCTGCTGCCTCTGTCTCTGCCACCTCTGCCTCTGCCTCAGTCCTCTGTCCTTTGCCCTCTGCCCTCTGCCTCTACCTCTGTCCTCTGTCCTTTGCCCTCTGCCTCAGCCTCTGCCCTCTGCCCTCTGTCCTTTGCCTCTGCCCTCTGTCCTCTGCCCCTGCCTCTGTCCTCTGCCTCTGCCCTCTGTCCTCTGCCCTCTGCCTCTGCCCTCTGTCCTCTGCCCTCTGCCTCTGCCCTCTGTCCTTTGCACTTTGCCCTCTGCCTCTGCCCTCTGCCCTTTGCCTCTGCCCTCTGTCCTGTTCCCTCTGCCTCTGCCTCTGCCCTCTGCCTTTGCCCTCTGCCTCTGCCTCTGCCCTCTGCCCTCTACTTCTGCCGCCTCTGCCTCTGCCGCTGCCTCTGCCTGTGCCCTCGGGTTCTGCCTCTGCCCTCTGCCTCTGCCACTGCCTCTGCCTCTTCCCTCTGGTTCTGCCTCTGCCTCTGCCTCTGCCATCTACTTCTGCCTCTGCCCACTGTCCTTTGCCCTCTTCCTCTGCCTCTGCTTCTACCGCCTCTGCCTCTGCCTCTGCCCTCTGTCCTTTGCCCTTTGCCCTCTGCCCTCTGCCCTATGCCTTGACCTCTGCCTCTGCCCTCTGCCTGTGCCTCTGCCTCTGCCATCTACCTCTGTCTCTGCCTCTGCCCTCTGTCCTTTGCCCTCTGCCTCTGCCCTCTGCAGTCTGCCCTCTGCCTCTACCTCTGCCCTTTGCCTCTGCCTCGGTCTCTGCCTCTGCCTCTCTCTCTTCCCTCTGTCTTTTGCCCTATGCCCACTGCCTCTGCCACTGCCTCTACTTCTGCCTCTCGCATCTGTCTTTTGCCCTTTGCCTTTTGCCCTTTGCCTCTGCCACTACCTCTACCTCTGCCTCTGCGTCTGCCCTCTGTCCTTTGCCCTTTGACCCCTGCCTCTGCCCTCTGCCTCTGTCTCTGCCATCTACCGCTACCTCTGCTTCTGCCTCTGCCCTCTGCCTCTGCCTCTGCCTCTGCTCTCTGCATCTGCCTCTGCCCTCTGTTCTTTGCCCTTTGACCCCTGCCTCCGCCCTCTGCCTCCGCCAATATCTCTGCCTCTGCCCTTTGCCTTCTGCCTCTGCCTTCTGCCTCTGCCCTCTGTCCTTTGCCCTGTCCCTCTGCCCTCTGCCCTCTGCCCTCTGCCTCTGGCTCTGTTTCTGCTGCCTCTGCTCTGCTGCTGCCTCTGCCTCTGCCACTGCCTCTGCCCTCTGTTCTTTGCGGTTTGCCCCCTGCCTCTGCTCTCTACCTCTGCCTTTGCTTCTGCCACCTCTTCCTCTGCCTCAGCCCTCTGTCTTTTGCCATCTGCCCTCTGCCCCTGCCTCTGCCTTTGCTTCTGCCGCCTCTTCCTCTGCCTCAGCCCTCTGTCCTTTGCCATCTGCCCTCTGCCTCTGCCTCTGCCCTCTGCCTCTGTCAACTATCTCTACCTCTGCCTCTGCCCTCTGCATCTGCCCTCTGCCCTCTGTGTCTGGCACTGTTTCTGCCGCCTCTACCTCTGCCTCTGCCTCAGCCCTCTGTCCTTTGCCCTCTGCCTCTGCCTCTACCCTCTGCCTCTGCCTCTGCTTCTGCCCTCTGCCTCTGCCCTCTGTCCTTTGCCCTTTGACCCCTGCCTCTGCCTCTGCCATCTACCTCTACCTCTGCCTCTGCCCTCTGCCCTCTGCCTCTGCCCTCTGCCCTCTGCCCCTTCCCTCTGTCTCTGCTCTCTGCTCTCTGCCTCTGTCTCTGCCGCCTCTGCCTCTGCTGCTGCCTCTGCTTCTGCCACAGCCCTCTGCCCTCTACCTCTGCCCTCTGTCCTTAGCCCTTTGCCATCTACCTCTGCTTCGGCCACTGCCTCTGCCTCTAATCTCTGCCTCTGCCCTCTGTCCTTTCCCCTCTGCCTCTGCCTCTGCTTCTGCAGCCTCTGCCTTTGCCTAAGCCCTCTGTCCTTTGCTCTCTGCCCTTTGCTCTCTGCCCTCTGCTTCTGCCTCTATCTCTGCCTCTGCCTCGGCCCTCTGTCCTTTGCTCTCTGCCTATGCCTCTGGCTTTGTTTCTGCCCTCTGTCATTGCCCGTTGCCCTCTTCATCTGCCTCTGCCGCCTCTGCCGCTGACTCAACCCTCTGTCCTTTGCCCTCTGCCCTCTGCCCTCTGGCTCTGCCCTCTGCCCTCTGGCTCTGCCTCTGTCCTCTGCCTCTGCCTCTGCCAACTGCATCTGCCTCTGCTATCTGGTTCTGCCTCTGCCCTCTGCCTCTGATTCTTCCGCCTCTGCCTGTGCCGCTGCCTGTGCCGCTGCCTCTGCCACGGCCGCCTCTGCCTCTGCCTCAGCCCTCTGTCCTTTTCCCTCTGCCCTCTGCCTCTGCTCTCTGTCCTTTGCCCTGTGCCCTCTGCCTTAGCCCTCTGCCCTCTGGCTCTGCTTCTGTCACCTCTGCCTCTGCCTCAGCCCTAAGTCCTTTGCCCTCTGCCCTCTGCCTCTGCCTCTGCTTCTGCCTCTGCCTCCGCCCTCTGTCTTTTGCCCTTTGCCCACTGCCTCTGCCACTCCCTCTGCCCTCTGCCTCTGCCCTCCGTCCCTTGCCCTCTGCCTCTGCCCTCTGCCCTCTGCCTCTGCCATCTACCTCTACGTCTGCCTCTGCCTCTGCCCTCTGTCCCTTGCCCTCTGCCTCTGCCCTCTGCCCTCTGCCTCTGCCATCTACCTCTACGTCTGCCTCTGCCTCTGCCCTCTGTCCCTTGCCCTCTGCCTCTGCCCTCTGCCCTCTGCCCTCTGCCTCTGCCATCTACCTCTACGTCTGCCTCTGCCTCTGCCCTCTGCCTCTGCCTCAGCCTCTGCCTCTGCCCTCTGCCTCTGCCCTCTCCATCTGCCTTCTGTCCATTGCCCTCTACCTCTGCACTCTGCCCTCTGTCCCTTGCCCTCTGCCTCTGCCCTCTGCCTCTGCCCTCTGCCCTCTGCCTCTGCCTCTGCCATCTACCTCTATGTCTGCCTCTGCCCTCTACCTCTGCACTCTGCCCTCTGTCCCTTGCCCTCTGCCTCTGTCCTCTGCCTCTGCCATCTACCTCTACGTCTGCCTCTGCCCTCTGCCTCTGCCCTCTCCATCTGCCTTCTGTCCATTGCCCTCTACCTCTGCACTCTGCCCTCTGCCCTCTGCCTCTGCCTCTGCTTCTGCCACCTCTGCCGCTGCCTCTGCCTCAGCCCCTCTGTCCTTTCCCCTCTGCCCTCTGTCCTTTGCCCTCTGCTTCTGCCTCTGCCGTCTGCCCTCTGCACTCTGCCCTCCGCCTCTGCTTCTGCCGCCTCTGCCTCAGCCCTCTGTCCTTTGCCCCCTGCCCTCTGACTCTGCCCTCTGCTCTCTGCCCACTGCCTTTGCTTCTGCCACCTCTGCTTCTGTCTCAGCCCTCTGTCTTTGCCCTCTGCCCTCTGCCTCTGCTCTCTGTCCTTTGCCCTGTGCCCTCTGCCTCTGCCCTCTGCCCTCTGTCCTCTGCCTCTGCCTCTGCTTCTGTCACCTCTGCCTCTGTCTCTGCCCCAGCCCTAAGTCCTTTGCCCTCTGCCCTCTGCCCTCTGCCTCTGCTTCTGCCTCTGCCTCTGCCCTCTGTCTTTTGCCCTTTGCCCACTGCCTCTGCCACTCCCTCTGCCCTCTGCCCTCTGTCCCTTGCCCTCTGCCTCTGCCCTCTGCCTCTGCCCTCTGCCCTCTGCCCTCTGCCTCTGCCATCTACCTCTACGTCTGCCTCTGCCTCTGCCCTCTGTCCCTTGCCCTCTGCCTCTGCCCTCTGCCCTCTGCCCTCTGCCTCTGCCCTCTCGATCTGCCTTCTGTCCATTGCCCTCTACCTCTGCACTCTGCACTCTGCCCTCTGTCCCTTGCCCTCTGCCCTCTGCCTCTGCCCTCTGCTCTCTGCCTCTGCCATCTACCTCTACGTCTGCCTCTGCCTCTGCCCTCTGCCTCTGCCCTCTGTCCATTGCCCTCTACTTCTGCACTCTGCCCTCTGCCCTCTGCCTCTGCCTCTGCTTCTGCCACCTCTGCCTCTGCCTCTGCCTCAGCCCCTCTGTCTTTTTCCCTCTGCCCTCTGCCTCTGCCCTCTGTCCTTTGCCCTCTGCTTCTGCCTCTGCCGTCTGCCCTCTGCACTCTGCCCTCCGCCTCTGCTTCTGCCGCCTCTGCCTCAGCCCTCTGTCCTTTGCCCCCTGCCCTCTGACTCTGCCCTCTGCCCACTGCCTTTGCTTCTGCCACCTCTGCTTCTGTCTCAGCCCTCTGTCTTTGCCCTCTGCCCTCTGCCTCTGCTCTCTGTTCTTTGCCCTGTGCCCTCTGCCTCTGCCCTCTGCCCTCTGCCCTCTGCCTCTGCCTCTGCTTCTGTCACCTCTGCCTCTGTCTCTGCCTCAGCCCTAAGTCCTTTGCCCTCTGCCCTCTGCCTCTGCCTCTGCTTCTGCCTCTGCCTCTGCCCTCTGTCTTTTGCCCTTTGCCCACTGCCTCTGCCACTCCCTCTGCCCTCTGCCCTCTGTCCCTTGCCCTCTGCCTCTGCCCTCTGCCCTCTGCCTCTGCCCTCTGCCCTCTGCCTCTGCCATCTACGTCTACGTCTGCCTCTGCCTCTGCCCTCTGCCTCGTCCATTGCCCTCTACCTCTGCACTCTGCCCTCTGCCCTCTGCCTCTGCCTCTGCTTCTGCCACCTCTGCCTCTGCCTCAGCCCCTCTGTCCTTTTCCCTCTGCCCTCTGCCTCTGCCCTCTGTCCTTTGCCCTCTGCTTCTGCCTCTGCCGTCTGCCCTCTGCACTCTGCCCTCCGCCTCTGCTTCTGCCGCCTCTGCCGCTGCCTCTGCCGCCTCTGCCTCAGCCCTCTGTCCTTTGCCCCCTGCCCTCTGATTCTGCCCTCTGCCCTCTGCCCACTGCCTTTGCTTCTGCCGCCTCTGCTTCTGTCTCAGCCCTCTGTCTTTGCCCTCTGCCCTCTGCCTCTGCCTCTATTTCTGCTGCCTCTGCCTCTGCCGGTACCTCTGCCTCTGCCACCTCTGCCTCCTCCTTAGGCCTCTGTCCTTTCCCCTCTGCCCCCTGGCTCTGCCTCTGCCCTCTGCTTCTGCCTCTGCGTTCTGCCTCTGACTCTGCGTCTGCCCTCTGTCCTTTGCCTTTGCCCTCTGCCACTCCTTCTCCCACTGCCTCTGCCTGTGCCCTCTGCCTCTGCCTCTGCCTCTGTCTATCCCTCTGCCTCTGCCTCTGCCCTCTTCCCTCTGCCCTCTGCTTCTGCCTCTGCTTCTGCTTCTGTCTTTGCCTCTGCCACTGCCTCCGCCCTCTATGTCTGCTTCTGCTTTTGTCTCTGCCTCCGCCTCTGCCCTCTACCTCTGCCTCTGCCCTCTACCCTCTCCCTCTGCTACTGCTTCTGCCCTCTGTCCTTTGCTCTCTGCCCTCTGCCACTGCCTCTGCCTCTGCCATCTACCTGTAGCTCTGCCTCTGCCTGTGCCTCTGCCCTCTGTCCTTTGTCCTCTGCCTCTGCCCTCTGCCCTTTGCCCTCTGCCTCTGCCCTCTGCCTCTGGCTCTGCATCTTCCCTCTGTCCTTTGCCTTTGCCCTCTGCCTCTCCCTCTGCCACTGCCTCTGCCTCTGCCCTCTGTCCTTTGCCCTCTGACTTTGCCTCTGCCCTCTTCCCTCTACCGTCTGCCTCTGCCTCTGCTTCTGCAGCCTCTGCCTTTGCCTCAGCCCTCTGTTCTTTGCTCTCTGCCCTCTGCCTCTGTCTCTGCCTCAGCCTCTGCCTCCTTTCTTTTGCCCTTTGCCCTCTGCCACTTCCTGTACCTCTGCCTCTGCGTCTGCCCTCTCTCCTTTGCCCTTTGACCCCTGCCTCTCCCCTCTGCCTCTGCCATCTACCTCTACCTCTGCATTTGCCTCTCCCTCTGCTCTCTGCCTCTACCTCTGCCCTCTGCTTTCTGCCTCTGCCTCTGCTTCTGCCACCTCTGCCTCTACCGCTGCCTCTGCCTCTGCCTCAGCCCTCTGTCCTTTGTCCTCTGCCCTCTGCCCTCTGCCTCTGCCCTCTGCCCTCTGCATCTGCCTCTGCCCTCTGTCTCTGCCTCTGTTTCTGCCCTCTACCTCTTCCCTTTGCCTCTGTTTCTGCCACCTCTACCTCTGCAGCTCCCTCTGCCTCTGCTGCCTCTGCCTCTGCCTCAGCCATCTGTCCCTTGCCATTTGCCTCTGCCTGTGCCCTCTGCCTCTGCCTGTGCCCTCTGGTTCTCCCTCTGCCCTCTGCCTCTGCCCTCTGCCCTCTGTCCTCTGCCCTCTGTCCTTAGCCCTTTGCCCTCTACCTCGGCCTCTGCCACTGCCACTGCCACTGCCTCTGCCTCTACGCTCTGCCTCTGCCCTCTGTCTTTTGCCCTCTGCCTCTGCCTCTGCTCTCTACCCTCTACCCTCTACCTTTGCTTCGGCCGCTGCCTCTGCCTCTGCCACATCTGCCTCTGCCTCAGCCCTCTGTCCTTTGCCCTCTGCCCTCTGCCTCTGCCTCTGCCTCAGCCCTCTGCCTCTGCCATCTACCTCTATCTCTCCCTCTGTCTCTGCTCTCTGGCTCTGGCTCTGCCCTCTGGCCTTTGCATTCTGCCTCTGCCCTCTGCCTCAGCCGCAGTTTCTGCCGCCTCTGCCTCTGCCACTGCCTCTGCGTCTGCCTCTGAACTCTGTCCTTTGCCCTCTGCCCTCTGCCTCTACCTGTGCCTCTGTCCTCTCTCCTTTGCCCTCTGCCCTCTATCTCTTCCTCTGCCCTCTGCCTCTGTCCTCACCCACTGGCTCTGAATTTGCCCTCTGCCTCTGCCCTCTGCCTCTGCCTCTGCCCTTTGCCCTCTCTCCTTTGCCCTCTGCCCTCTACCTCTTCCTCTGTCCTCTGCCACTTCCCACTCTCCTTTGTCCTCTGTCCTATGCCTCTACCTCTTCCTCTGCCCTCTGCCCACTGCCTCTGCCTCTGCCTATGCCTGTGCCTCTACCTTCTGCCTCTGTCTCTGCCCACTGCCTCTGCCTCAGCCCTCTGTCCTTTGCCCTCTGCCTTCTGCCTCTGCCTCTACCCTCTGCCTCTGCCCTCTGCTTCTGCCTCTGCCCTCTGTCTTTTGCTCTCTGCTCTCTGCCTCTGCCTCTGCCCTCTGTCCTATGCCCCTGCCTCTGCCCTTTCTCCTTTGTTCTCTGTCCTATACCTCTGCCCTCTGTCTTTTGCCCTCTGCCCTCTGCCCTCTGCCTCTGCCCTCTGCCTCTGCCTCTGCCTGTGCCCTCTGTCTCTGCCTCTTCCTCTGCCCTCTGTCCTTTGCCCTCTGCCCTCTGCCTCTGTCCTTTGCCTGTGCCTCTGTCTCTGCCCTCTACCTCTGCCCTTGGTCCTTTGCCCTCTGCCCTCTGCCTCTGCCTTTCCCCTCTGTCCTTTGCCCTCTGCCTCTGCCCTCTGTCCTTTGCCCTCTGCACTCTGCCTCTGCCCTCACCTCTGTCCTCTGCCTCTGCCCTCTGCCTCTGCCCTCTGCCCTCTGTCCTTTGCCCTCTGCCCTCTGCCTCTACCTCTGTCCTCTGTCATTTGCCCTCTGCCTCTACCTCTGCTCTCTGTCCTTTGCCCTCTGTCCTCTATCTCTGTCTCTGCCCTTCCTCTGCCTGTGTCCTCTGTCTTTGCCTCTGCCCTCTGTTCTTTGCCCTCGGCCCTCTGCCCTCTGCCTCTGCCCTCTGTCCTTTGCCCTCTGCACTCTGCCTCTGCCCTCTGCCTCTACCTCTGTCCTCTGCCTCTGACTTCTGCCTCTGCCTCTTCCTCTGCCCTCGGCCTCTGCCTCTGCCCTCTGCACCTGCCTCTACGCTCTGCCTCTGCCCTCTGTCCTCTGCTACTGCCTCTGCCCTCTCTCCTTTGTCCTCTGTCCTATGACTATGACTCTGCCTCTGCCTCTGCCCTCTCTCTTTTGCCCTCTGCCCTCTGCCTCTGCCTCTGCACTCTGTCCTTTGCCCTTGCCCTCTGCCTCTGCCCTCTGCCCTTGCCTCTGCCTTTGCCCTCTTCCTCTGCCTCTACCCTCTGTCTCTGCTCACTGCCTCTTCTGCCTCTGCCCTCTGCCTCTGCCTCTCCCCTCTGTCCTTTGCCCTCTGTTTTGCCCTCTGCCCTCTGCCTCTGCCTCTCCCCTCTGCCCTCTGTCTCTGCCTCTGCCTCTCCACTCTGCCTCTGCCCTCTGCCCTCTGTCCTTTGCCCTCTGCCATCTGCCCTCTGCCTTCTGTCCTTTGCCATCTGCCCTCTGCCTCTGCCCTCTGCTTCTTCCTCTGCCTCTGCCCTCTGTCTTTGCGCTCTGCCTCTGCCCTCTGTCCTCTGCCACTTCCTCTGCCCTCTCTTCTTTGTCCTCTGCCCTCTGGCTCTGCCTCTGCCCTCTGGCTCTGCCTCTGCCCTCTGTCTCTGCCTCTGCTTCTGCCCTCTGCCTCTGCCCACTGTCCTTTGCCCTCTGCCCTTCCTCTGCCTCTGCCCTCTGTCTCTGTGTCTGCCTCTGCCCTCTGCCCTCTTTCCTTTGCCCTCTGCCATCTGCCCCTTGCCCACTGCACTCTGCCTCTGTCCTTTGCCTGTTCCTCTGCCTCTGCCCTCTACCTCTGCCCTCTGTCCTTTGCCCTCTGCGTTCTGCCTCTGCCTCTGCCCTCTGTCCTTTGCCATCTGCCCTCTGCCTCTGCCTCTGCCTCTGTCCTCTGTCCTTTGCCCTTTGCCCTCTGCCTCTGCCCTCTGCCTCTGCCCTCTGCCCTCTGTCCTCTCTCCTTTGCCCTCTGCCCTCTACCTCTTCCTCTGCCCTCTGCCACTTCCCACTCTCCTTTGTCCTCTGTCCTATGCCTCTGCCTCTTCCTCTGCCCTCTGCCTCTGCCCTCTGCCCACTGCCTCTGCCTATGCCTGTGCCTCTGCCTTCTGCCTGTGCCTCTGCCTTCTGCCTCTGTCTCTGCCCTCTGCCTCTGCCTCAGCCCTCTGTCCTTTGCCCTCTGCCCTCTGCCTCTGCCCTCTGCCTCTGCCCTCTGTTTTTTGCCTTCTGCCCTCTGCTTCTGCCTCTGTCTCTGCCCTCTGACTCTGCCCTCTCTCCTTTGTTCTCTGTCCTATGACTCTGCCCTCTGTCTTTTGCCCTCTGCCCTCTACCTCTGCCACTGCCATCTGCCTCTGCCCTCTGCCTCTGCCTTTGCCTCTGCCCTGTGCCCTCTGCCCTCTGCCCTCTGTCCTTTGCCCTCTGCTCTCTGCCTCTGCCTCTGTCCTCTGTCCTTTGCCCTCTGCCTCTGCCTCTGCTCTCTGTCCTTTTCCTTCTGCCCTCTATCTCTGCCTCTGCCCTTCCTCTGCCTGTGCCCTCTGTCTCTGCCTCTGCCTCTGCCCTCTGTCCTTTGCCCTCTGCCCTCTGCCCTCTGCCTCTGTCCTTTGCGTGTGCCTCTGCCCTCTACCTCTGCCCTCTGCTCTCTGCCTCTGCCTTTCCCTTCTGTCCTTTGCCCGCTGCCCTCTGCCTCTGCCCTCTGTCCTTTGCCCTCTGCACGCTGCCTCTGCTCTCTGCCTCTGCCTCTGCCCTCTGCCTCTGACTTCTGCCTCTGCCTCTGCCTTCTGCCTCTGCCTCTGCCCTCTGCCGTCTGTCCTCTGCCCTCTGCCTTCTGCCTCTGCCCTCTGTCCTCTGTCCTCTGCCACTGCCTCTGCCCTCTCTCCTTTGTCCTCTGGCCTATGACTATGACTCTGCCTCTGCCCTCTGTCCTTTGCCCTCTTCCCTCTGCCCTCGGTCTTTTGCCCTCTGTTCTCTGCCTCTGCCTTTCCCCTCTGCCCTTTGCCCTCTGCCTCTGCCTCTGCCCTCTGTCCTTTGCCCTCTTCTCTCTGCCCTCGGTCTTTTGCCCTCTGCTCTCTGCCTCTGCCTTTCCCCTCTGTCCTTTGCCCTCTGCCTCTACCTCTGTCCTCTGCCTCTGCCTCTGCCCTCTGCCTCTGACTTCTGCCTCTGCCTCTGCCCTCTGCTGTCTGTCCTCTGCCCCCTGCTTTCTGCCTCTGCTCTCTGTCCTTTGCACTCTGCCCTCTGCCTCTACCCTCTCTCCTTTGCCCTCTGCCCTCTGCCTCTGCCTCTGCCTCTGCCCTCTGTCTTCTGCCACTGCCTCTGCCCTCTCTCCTTTGTCCTCTGTCCTATGACTATGACTCTGCCTCTGCCCTCTGTCCTTTGCCCTCTGCCCTCTGCCTCTGTCCTTTGCCCTCTGCACTCTGCCTCTACCTCTGTCCTCTGCCTCTGCTTCTGCCCTCTGCCTCTGACTTCTGCCTCTGCCTCTGCCTCTGCCCTCTGCCCTCTGCCCTCTGCCCTCTGCCTTCTGCCTCTGCTCTCTGTCCTTTGCCCTCTGCCCTCTGCCCTCTGCCTCTGCCTCTGCCCTCTGTCCTCTGCCACTGCCTCTGCCCTCTCTCCTTTGTCCTCTGTCCTATGACTATGACTCTGCCTCTGCCTCTGCTTCTGTACTCTGTCCTTTGCCCTCTGCCCTCTGCCTCTGCCCTCTGCCCTCTGCCATTGCCTCTGCCTTTGCCCTCTTCCTCTGCCCTCTGTCTCTGCTCTCTGCCTCTTCTTCTGCCTCTGCCTTCTGCCTCTGCCCTCTGTCCTTTTCCCTCTGCCTCTGCCTCTCTTCTGCCTCTTCCCTCTGCCCTCTGTCTCTGCCTCTGCCTCTCCCCTCTGCCTCTGCCCTCTGCCTCTGCCCTCTGCTTCTGCATCTGCCTCTGCCATCTGCCTCTGCCCTCTGCCTCTGCCATCTGCCTCTGCCCTCTGCCTCTGCCCTCTGCCTCTGCCTTTCCCCTCTGTCCTCTGCCACTGTCTCTGCCCTCTCTTCTTTGTCCTCTGTCCTATGCCTCTGCCTCTGCCCTCTGTCTTTTGCCCTCTGCCCTCTGTCTCTGCCTCTGCCCTCTGTCTCTGCTTCTGCCCTCTGCCTCTGCCCTCTGCTTCTGCCTCTGCCCTCTGCCTCTGCCCTCTGTCCTTTGCTCTCTGCCCTCTGCCCTCTGTTCTTTGCCCTCTGCCCTCTGCCCTCTGCCTCTGCCCTCTGGCTCTGCCTCTGCTTCTGCCCTCTGCCTCTGCCCACTGTCCTTTGCCCTCTGCCTCTGCCTCTGCCCTCTGTCCTTTGCCCTCTGTTCTTTACCCTCTGCCCTCTGCCTCTGCTTCTGCCCTCTGCCTCTGCCCTCTGCTTCTGCCTCTGCCTCTGCCCTCTGCCTCTGCCCTCTGTCCTTTGCTCTCTGCCCTCTGCCCTCTGTTCTTTGCCCTCTGCCCTCTGCCTCTGCCCTCTGTCCTCTGCCCTCTCTTCTTTGTCCTCTGCCCTATGCCTCTGGCTCTGCCCTCTGGCTCTGCCTCTGCCCTCTGCCTCTGCTTCTGCCCTCTGCCTCTGCCCACTGTCCTTTGCCCTCTGCCTTCTGCCTCTGTCCTTTGCCCTCTGCCTCTGCCCTCTGTCCTTTGCTCTCTCCCCTTTCTCTGCCTCTGCCCTCTGTCTCTGTCTCGGCCTCTGCCCTCTGTCCTTTGCCCTCTTCCCTCTGCTCTCTGCCTCTGCCTCTTCCTCTGTCTCTGCCTTTGCCCTCTGTCCTCTGCCACTTCCTCTGCCCTCTCCTTTTTGTCCTCTGTCCTATGCCTCTGCCTCTGCCCTCTGCCTCTGCCCTCTGTTCAGCCCTCTGGCTCTGCCCACTGCCCTTTGCCCTCTTCCCTCTTCCCTCTGCCTCTGTCCTTTGCCTGTTCCTTTGCCTCTGCCCTCTACCTCTGCCTCTGCCCTCTACCTCTGCCCTCTGTCCTTTGCCCTCTGCCTTCTGCCTCTGCCCTCTGTCCTTTGCCCTCTGCCCTCTGCCCTCTGTCCTTGACCCTCTGCCCTCTGCCTCTGCCTTTCCCCTCTGTCCTCTGCCACTGTCTCTGCTCTCTCTCCTTTGTCCTCTGTCCTATGCCTCTGCCCTCTGTCTTTTGCCCTCTGCCCTCTGCCTCTGCCTCTGCTTCTGCCCTCTGCCTCTGCCCTCTGCCTCTGCCCTCTGTCCTTTGCCCTCTACCCTCTATCTCTGCCTCTGCCCTTCCTCTGCCTCTAGCCTCTGCCTCTGCCTCTGTCCTTTGCCCTCTGCCTCTGCCCTCTGTCCTTTGCCCTCTACCCTCTATCTCTGCCTCTGCCCTTCCTCTGCCTCTGCCCTCTGCCTCTGCCCGCTGTTCTTTGCTCTCTGCCCTCTTCCTCTGCCCTCTGCCTCTGTCCTTTGCCTGTGCCTCTGTGTCTGCCCTCTTCCTCTGCCTCTGCCCTCTGCTTCTGCCTCTGCCTCTGCACTCTGTCCTTTGCCCTCTGCCCTCTGTCTTCTGCCTGTGCCTCTGTCCTCTCTGCTTTGCCCTCTGCCCTCTACCTCTTCCTCTGCCTGTGCCCTATGCCTCTGCCTCTGCCCTCTGCCACTGCCTCTGCCTTTGCCCTCTGCCTCTGCGTCTGCCCTCTGCGTCTGCCCTCTGTCCTTTGCCCTCTGTCCTTTGCCATCTGCCTCTGCCTCTGCCCTCTGCCTCTGCCCTCTGTCCTTTGCCCTCTGTCCTCTGTCTCTGCCTCTGCCTTCTTCCTCTGCCTCTACCTCTGCCTCTCCCCTCTTCCTCTGCCCTCTGCCTCTGCCTCTGCCCTCTGTCATTTGCCGTCTGCCCTCTGCATCTGCCCTGTGCCTCTGCCCTCTTCTTCTGCCTCTTCCCTCTGTCCTTTGCCTTCTGCCCTCTGCCTCTGTCTGTGCCCTCTGCCTCTTCCTCTGCCTCTGTCCTCTGCCTCTGCCTCTGCCCTTTGCCTCTTCCTCTTCCTCTGCTTCTGCCTCTGCCTCTGCCTCTGCTGTCAGGCCACTCCCCTCAAGCCTTAGGCCTCTGTTCTCAGGGTTCAGACATCTACACTCAGGCCTCTGCTCCCAAGCCTCAGGCCATTCCTCTGAGGCCTCTGCCCTCAGGCTTTTGGCTTCAGGCCCCAAGCCTCTGCTCTCAGGCCTCTGAGCCAGATCTCAGTCCTCTGTCCTCAGTCCTCTGGCCCCTGGCATCTGGCCTCTACCCTCAGGCCTCAGGTCATTGCCCTCAGGCCCCTGCCCACAGCCCTCAGGACTATGCTATCAGCCTTTTACACTTAGACCTCATGCTTCTTGCCTCAGGGCTCTGTCTTCTTCCCTCAGGCCTCAGCCCTCAGGTCTTTCCCCTCAGGCTTCTCCCCTCAGGCCTGTTCCCTCTACCCTCAGGCCTCTGCCCTCAGAACTAAGTATTCTGCCCAAAGGCTTCTGCCATCTGCCCTCAAGCCTCTGTCCTCAGGTCTCTGCAGTCTGCCCTCTGGCCTGTGCCATCAGGCCAAAGGTCTCAGACCTCTGGTCTCAGGCCTCTGGTATCAGGCCTTAGTCTCTGACTCTTCCTCTGTCTCTCCCCTCAGGCCTCAAGCCCCAGGCCTCTCCTCTGAGTCCTGTGCCCTCAGAATTCTGCTTAGGCCTTAAGCCTCTGCTCTCAAGCTGAGGCCTTCAGATCTCAGTCTCTGTTCTCATGACTCTGCATTTCCCTCTGCCTTTGCCTATGTCTCTGTCTCTGCCCTCAGGTCTCTCCCTCTGCCTCCAACCTCAGGCCTCTGCCTCTGCTTTTGCTTCTGCCTCTGTTCTTGCCCGCAGGCCTTTGCCTTTAGGCCTCAGGCCTCTGCCCTCAGGCCTAAGGTCTCTGCTCTCAGAATCAACCCTTTGCACTGGCCTCTGGTCTTTGCCCTCTGGCATCAGGCTACTTCCCTCAGTCTCTGTCCTCTGATTTGGCCCTGAGCACTGATGTCTTCCTCTCCCTCTGCCCTTTGTGTCTGCCTCTGCCTCTGCCATCAGTCATGTCCTCTCAAGTCTTAGGCCTCTGCCCTCAGGACTCTCCACTCAGGCCTCTGCCCTCAGGACTCTCTGTCTTTCCCTCTGACTTTTGCCTCTGTCTCTGCGTCCAACCTCAGGCCTCTGCCTCTACTTTTGTTTCTGCCTCTGCTCTTGCCCTCAGGCCTTTGCCCTTAGGCCTCAGGCCTCTGCCCTCAGGCCTAAAGCCTCTGTTCTCAGAATTAACCCTTTGCATTGGCCTCTGGCCTTTGCTTTCTGCCCTCAGGCCTGTCCCCTCAGGCCTGTCCCCTCTGGCATCAGGCCTATGCCCTCAGACCTCAGTCCACTGTCCTCTACTCTCAGGCCTCTGCACTTGGGCCTCCACCTTCAGGACTAAGGATTCTGCCCTAAGGCCTCTGCCATCTGCCCTCAGGCCTCTGTCCTCAGGCCTGCGCACTCTGCCCTCCTGCCTGTGCCACCAGGCCAAAGCTCTCACACCTCTAGCATCAGACCTTAGTCTCTGACTCTTCTTATGTCTCTCCCCTCAGGCCTCAGCCCCCATGCCCTAGGCCTCTCCTCTGAGTCCTGTGCCCTCAGGCTTCTGCCCTTAGGCCTTAAGCCTCTGCTCTTAAGCTGATGCCCCCCAGATCTCAGTCCTTTGTCCTCATGACTCTGCACTTGGGACTCTTCCTCTGCCCTCAGTACTCTGCCTTTCCCTCTATGCCTTTGCCTATGTCTCTGTTTCTGCCCTCAGGTCTCTCCCTCTCCCTCTGCCTCCAACCTCAGGCCTCTGCTTCTGCCTCTGCTTTAACTTCTTCCTCTGCTCTTGCCCTCAGACATTTGCCTTTAGGCCTCAGGCCTCTGCTCTCAGGCCTAAGGTCTCTGCTCTCAGAATCAAACCTTTGCACTGGCCTCTGGCCGCTGCCCTCCGTCTCTGTCCTCGAATTTGTCCCTGTGTCTTGATTGCCTCTGCCTCTGCCTCTGCCTCTGCCTCTGCCACCTCCTCTGCCTCTGCCTCTGCTGCCTCTTCTGCCTCTGCCTCTGCCTCTGCCTCTGCCACCTCCTCTGCCTCTGCCTCTGCTGCCTCTTCTGCCTCTGCCTCTGCCTCTGCCTCTGCCTCTGCCACCTCCTCTGCCTCTGCCTCTGCTGCTTCTTCTGCCTCTGCCTCTGCCTCTGCCTCTGCCACCTCCTCTGCCTCTGCCTCTGCTGCCTCTTCTGCCTCTGCCTCTGCCTCTGCCTCTGCCTCTGCCACCTCCTCTGTCCTCTGCCTCTGCTGCCTCTTCTGCCTCTGCCTCTGCCTCTGCCTCTGCCACCTCCTCTGCCTCTGCCTCTGCTGCCTCTTCTGCCTCTGCCTCTGCCTCTGCCTCTGCCACCTCCTCTGCCTCTGCCTCTGCTGCCTCTTCTGCCTCTGCCTCTGCCTCTGCCTCTGCCTCTGCCACCTCCTCTGCCTCTGCCTCTGCTGCCTCTTCTGCCTCTGCCTCTGCCTCTGCCTCTGCCTCTGCCACCTCCTCTGCCTCTGCCTCTGCTGCCTCTTCTGCCTCTGCCTCTGCCTCTGCCTCTGCCTCTGCCTCTGCCTCTGCCTCTGCCACCTCCTCTGTCCTCTGCCTCTGCTGCCTCTTCTGCCTCTGCCTCTGCCTCTGCCTCTGCCTCTGCCACCTCCTCTGCCTCTGCCTCTGCTGCCTCTTCTGCCTCTGCCTCTGCCTCTGCCTCTGCATCCTCTGCATCCTCTGCATCCTCTGCCACGTCAGGCCTCTCCCATCAAGACTTAGGCCTCTCTTCTCAGGCTTCTGCTCTCAGGCTTCAGGCTTT
The DNA here is from genome assembly GCF_964271855.1 of Acomys minous. Lineage (NCBI taxonomy): Eukaryota > Metazoa > Chordata > Mammalia > Rodentia > Muridae > Acomys > Acomys minous. The sequence goes on along the minus strand of NC_140488.1, from coordinate 20,387,749 downwards.
TGCCCTCAGGCCTCTGCTCTTAGGCCTCTGGACCCAGATCTCAGTCCTGTGTCCTCAGGCCTTTGCCCTCAGGCCCCTGCCCTCAGGCCTCAGTCCTATGCTCTCAGGCCTCTGCACTCTGTCCTCAGGTCACTTACCTCAGGCCTCTGCCTTTATCATCAAGCCTCTGCCTCTGCCTCTGCTCTCAGGCCTCTGCCCTCAGGCCTCAGGCCTCTGCCCTCTGGCCTTGACCTCTGCCTTCATACCTCTGCCCTCTGGGGTCTGCAATCTGCCCTTCAGCCTCACTATCAGGCCAATGCTCTCAGGTCTGTGTCCTCAGGCCTCTGGCCTCGGGCCTCAGTCTCTGCCTCTTCCTGTCCCTTTGTCTCTGCCTCTGGCCTCTGCCTCTGGCCTCTGCCTCTGCCTCTGCCTGTCCCTCTGCCTCTCCACTCTGTCCTCAGGCCTATGCCCTCTGGGCTCTCAACGAGAGATAAATATGTTTTTTGTTTAGATCACACGTGGGGGATGAGAAAAAGACTTGTGAGGGAGCAGGTGATGTTTATCCTCTTAGAAGTTGAAACACCATGTGGAGAAGATTGGTTATTAACCAACTGAATAACATCCTTGAAAAAATTCTGAGAGGAGGTGTAAATGTGAGCCAAAAACAGGAGGCGGGGCCTTTGGAGACTTGGGATAGTCTTGATTGTTTATTTTTCCGCTTCGAGATGCTTCTTGAGAGAACTGCTCGAGGGGAGGTTTCGTGTCTCTGGGATCCTGCTGAAGCTCAGGGTTCTGATTACTCCATGTTCCAGCAGAAAAAATCCTGCTGATTACACCAGGAGAGTCATTCCTTGGGACTGATATCCTTATGGTTTCATTACTGCAATCTTTAATCTTCTTTTCCTATTGTTCAGGTTAGTCAGGTTAATAAGTTCATAATAAAACATTTGCTAAGAAAATTGAGCCTACACCTAAGTCTTGGCCTATAATAGTAATTGATGTAAAAGATTGGTTTTTTGTTTTGTTTTGTTTTTGCTTTTGCTTTTTTACAATACCTTTGTATGAGAAGGATAGGGAAAGGTTTGCTTTCTTAGTACCTACACTGAACAGTTGTGGTCCAATGTAGAGATACCATTGGATGGTGCTCCCACAGGGAATGTTGAATAGCCCTACATTATGCCAAAATTTCATTCAAAGACCATTAGAAATACTTCATAAGCAGTTTTCTCAATCTATCATTTACCATTACATGGATTATATTCTGTTGCCTGATTCTGATTTGGAGACTTTAGAAAAAAATGTTTAAAGAAGTACAAAGCATTCTACTATGCTGGGGATTACAAAATGCCGTAGAAAAAAATACAAAGAGGAGATTCAATTACCCATTTAGGCTATAAGATAACTGAACAAAATATTAGACCTCAAAAAGTACAGATCCATAGAGATCAGTTGCAAACACTAAATGATTTTCAAAAAGTAATGGGAGACACTAACTGGTTAAGGCCTACAATTGAACTAGCTACCTATGAGTTAAGTAACTTATTTCAAACGTTACAAGGGGGTTCAGATTTAAACAGTCCAAAGTGTCTAACAGCTGATGTGGAAAAGGAGTTAATTTCAGTAAAGCAAAAACTGCAAAAGGCATATGTGGATAGAATGGATCCAAAACTTGGTTGCATTCTGGTTGTTTTGCCTTCAAAACATTCTCCTACTGGCTCCTTACGTAAAGGGAAGATAGGACTATGGAATGGGTGTTTCTAGCAAATAAACAAAGTAAGAAGTTGAAGATGTACATCGAAAAAAATTTCTGAGTTGATTACAAAGGGAAGAATAAGATTTCATCAACTATCAGGGACAGACCCCACAGAAATTGTAGTGCCTTTTACTAATTCTGAAGTCACGTCACTATGGATAATTAATGGAGATTGGCAAAGGGCTTGTAGTAATTATTTGGAAGGAATTAATAACAAATATCCAAAAAGCAAACGTATGCAATGTATAAAGAAAACTAATTGGATCCTTCCAAGTATTGTAAAAAGGACACCAATACCAGGGACACCCACTTTCTTCTACACGGATGAAAATAAGATGGGTATGTCTGGTTATAAATCTGATAAAACAACTAAGGTGATCAAAAGTCCATTTACTTCCATCTAAAAATCAGAATTATATGCCATCCTTATGGTACTGTTAGATTTTCCTGAATCTATTAATATAATCACTGACTCCTAGTATGCAGAAAGAGTCATTCTCCATATAGAAACTGCTGAATTTACTCCTGATAACTCTGAATTGACTATATTATTTATAGAACAGCAACAGGTCATCCGAAGTAGAAACTATCCCTTGTATATTACTCATATTTGATCCCATACAGGTTTACCAGGTCCATTGGCACAAGGAAATGGGGAAATCGACCAATTATTAATAGAGAATGCACTCAAAGCCTCAAAATTTCATGAGAAAGATCATGTTAACAGTAAGAGTTTGAAGGAAAGGGTCCCTATCACTTGGCAACAAGCCAGAGAAATAATTAATAGGTGTCCTACGTGTTCGTTGTATAATCAAAACCCTTTACTTGCTGGAGTTAACCCTAGGGGTAGAAAAAGGAATGAAATCTGGCAGATGGATGTGTTTCATTTTGCAGAATTTGGAAAACTAAAATATGTACATACTGTCGATACCTATTCGGGATTTAGATGGGCAACTGCCCTAAGTTCTGAAAAGGCTGATTGTGTAATTACTCATTAATTGGAAATAATGGCAATTATGGGAATACCTGCACAAATAAAAACTGGCAATGCTCCTGCATATGTGTCCCTTAAGATGAAGAAATTCTTTACATGTTATAATATTAAATATATTACTGGTATACCACACAATCCAACAGGGCAGGCAGTTGTTGAAAGAGCTAATCGTACCTTAAAAGAGATGCTTATTAAACAAAAAGGAAGTGTAAAGAACCCCAGGGGCAGATTAAACAATGCTTTGTTGACTTTAAATTTTCTGAATGTTGGTGATGAGGGACAACAGCAGCTGAGAGATAGTGGGTTATAGAAAAAACTGAGGAACTAGGACAACCAACTTACTATAAGGATTTATCGAGCATGGACTGGAAACCTGCAAAAGTTTTGAGGTGGGCCTGGGGTTATGCCTATATGTCTATATGGTTGCTGACAAAATTCATAAAGATTAGATCTGACCAGGAAAGACCTCTTAGTACATAACACATGAATGTGTTTGTATAGCAAGGGAATAATAAGGGATACCTGGTCCTTATAACATGACATTCTTTCTTACAGCTTGGATATTACAGCTCACACAGATGTATAACATTGATGACTTACATCTGCTCAAAAATAGGGCAGATGTTTATCTTTAATTTGTACATCTTGAATATATATTTATATTCAATATATATTATATAAGTACTTATTCTAAACTTGTGTAAGTTTGCTTATTGTCAGAACAAAAAACCGATAATTATGGAAACAAAGCAGGTAGCCCAAGCGATTCAACATCAAAGACTGCTTCAGCTACTATTTCCTCAAGAAATTGCATGTCTATCGACTTTAAAAATGGCTAGCCCCAAGAATCAATCCAAAAAAGACTGGACAAAACAGATACCGCTAGCTTTTGCAGCGCTTGGCCAATATCTTATTTTTCTATGGTTACCCAAAAGATGTTTCCCTCCTAAACAGCAAAAAGTAATTTTGAGAGAATGATGCCCCCATTCCCAATAGGTGGGGTGGCGGTTTTTGGTGGGTTATCAATGTTCATTGTTGTCTAGGGGGCTTAGTTATAAGTTAATAAAAGTTTCATTTAGGGATTTCTTTCTTCTATCATTCTTTCTTTCTTATTTTTCTATCTTACCTAATGTTAGGGGATAAGGGGGGAAGAAGGGAAGATATAAGGGAAGCATATAAGGGAGGATATAGATTTATAGAATAAAAAGTAGATTATTGAATCCACTAGCCTCAAATAATTTGTATTGGTATTCAAATATTTCATATTGGTATTATAGATTGATGGAAATTTAAGATTTTTCCTTTTTCAATGTTTGCTTTATGTATTGTATATGGTATGTTAATGGAAACTTAAATTGTATATTGTATGTTGGGAGAAACTTAAGATCATTTTGTTCGACATTTATTTAATGTATTGTATATGTACAACTTATTTGAAAAGGTGAAAAATAACTGTCATAACTTGTTCAGGATGGTCAGAGATAGAAATTGTTAGTTGGTCACTTATAAATCTGACTAGATACTAAATTAATTAATTATAGAATAAGCTTTACTTAGTTTTTTTTGTATATGTTTTCAAAGGGATAGATAGCCTTCAAACACTTCAGAGATTCACAGAAAATGGCATTTAATAAAGGGCTTGTATGACAGAGAGACACATCTGCTCCTGGCAGCACCTCCAGTCTAATCATGCGAGGATCAAGAAATGATAGTGGCTGATAGCCACTGGTCTGAGGAACTGTGCTTATCTCTACTGCTAATGACAGAATGACTGTCCACTATGATCAAGCCTGATACTGAGAAAATGGCTGCCCAGCCTTGCAGGGTTCCTGCTTCAGAGCAGTCTGCCAGATGCTTTGGGCTGGCTGGCTGAAGGCGGGATATACCAGTGATGGAGAGAAACTTGTCACAGTCCAAAAGCAGTCTGTCAGATGACTTGCGCCAGCTAGCTGAAGACTGGGATGCCCCAACAATGGAGAGGAACTTGTGACTGTCCAGACACTCAACTCTCTCTTCTGTCAATACTTTTGAAAGTTGCTTGCCTGCAGTTCCTTCATATTAGATAGTTTTTCCTTGTGGGGTCTCTGATGGGGTTGAAGACTAGATAGCCACAGTCTTAATATAATCTTTAGATATTAGGATAAGAATCAGCAGCATAGGATAGATAACAATTTCTCAAAAATTGTTAACTACAAACGGACTGACTGCTCCTTGTAAATGTGAGTTACTGGATAATTCTTATTTTGTTGTATATAACTTATTTTATTTAATAGAAAGGGGGAGATGAATGAGAAATAAACATGTTTTTTGTTTTGATCACAAGTGGGGGATGACAAAAAGACTTGTGAGAGAGCAGATGATGTTTATCCCCTTAGAAGTTGAACCACCGTGTGGGGCAGATTGGTTATCAACCAGCTGAAAAACATGCTTGAAAAAATTCTGACAGGAGGTATAAGTGTGAGCCAAAAACAAGAGGTGGGGCCCTTGGAGACTTGGCTGTTCATTGCTCTGCTTAGAGATGCTTCTAGAGAGAACCACTCAAGGGAAGGCTTCAGGGCTCTGGGCTCTTGCTGAGGCTCCAGGTTCTGGTTGCTCCAAGATCCAGCAGAAGAAATCCTGCTGATTACACCAGGAGAAACGTTCTTTGGAACTGATCTCCTTATGGTTTCATTATTGTATTTTTAAATCTTCATTTCCTATTGTTTAGCTTAGTTGAGTTATAAATGAGGTATTCTCAGTTAATAAGTTTGTAATAAAATCTATTTGCTAAGAAAATTGAGCCTACAGGGAGGAGTCGGGCAGATATCTTGGTGACTGAGAGAAGAACATACAGTGACTAGAGGAGGGAACCAAGGGAGAAGACCCAACTGGACCAGGAAAATAGAAGGAAAGATGCAATCAATTAGGAGGGTCTGGTCTCCCAGCATGCTCATCCTTACACAGGATCAGTGCTTGCTCTGTGCCTTCATAGGAGCCCGGGGGGTGGGGGGTGGGGTAGGGGAGGAGCTGAAGTTAGACTTAGAGATGACTAACATGTGTTTCTTCACCTGTTCCTTGTTTTTAGGATCCTGGAGAGCTTCAGAGAACAGATGAAGTCCCTGCTGTCAATCAACTGTCTTAACCTTACCTTGTAAACCCAGGAGTCAACAAAGGGATTCACAGATGGTCCAGGTAAAAAGTCAAAGTATTGTCTTGGTTCTCCACCCTAAATCCCAGATGGACATGGCTGGACACTGACAATTGGCAGGTGACACGTGTGGAATAGCAAAGCAACACTAAACCAGAAAACCACACCACCTTCCTCAAGGAATTTACTGTGCACGAGTACCCTACACAGACTTGCCTAGCAGATGGCATACCCAATGCCTCAGGTTTAAACCATCCCATGATACCAGCCCTCTCTGAAAACCTAGAGGCTATTTCCTTGCTGAAGTCCTACCCCACTCCCAGTCAGGTGAATTTCCAGCTCCTCTTCCACCTACCTTCCCCACAGGCTGGAACTTGGATTACACTTGAATTCGCTATTCTAAATACTGCAATTTGCCTGTCCCGTCTGCTGACCTCTGCCTCTCTGTATTTGACATGTTTTGATTCTGTAGGGTTGTGGGTTTTGTTTCATCACCAAGGTGACTATGTGGTTAATTACCCTTTGACTTTTGGGCTCAGGGCCTCCATCTGGGAAGGAAACATCAATGACTCCAGAAGTTTCACCCTTTCATCACCCCCATGTCTCTGCAGTGTGAGGACTTGTGTGTGCCATGGAGGAATGTCCAGAGGCTAACTGGAGCCACCAAATTCTTGGTAGTGTATTGAGCTGTCTCATCCACCAAGTTTCATTAGCTCCCCGGTTTCATCAGACTGTAGCTAAGCCAGGGGCCAGATCTCTACTGGTAGGAGGGCCTCACTCCAAGGATGAAGCCTAAACCTGTTTACTGGTTAAGATTCACAAACTTAGGATGAGTTTACACTTGAGCCAGAAAGACTGAGCAGAGGTGGAACACTTTCTTGCCTGATCCTCTCAGCTTCTGTGCAGGGCTACCAGCCAGTCTTGATTTCCCACTTGCTCATGTCTCAAGCAACTGATTTCCTTTGGGCAGCATTGAATTGTGCAAGGCCCTGAGTTGTGGGAGTTCTGGGAATGTCTGAGACCTCTACCCATCATGGGAGCAGTTTAGAGGAGTGCTGATGCACATGTGGCAGGTGCTGAACAGTCAAGAATGCTCTAGGAGAGCCAGGGGCCCTTCCCACCTGGGGCCCTTCCCACCTGGGGCCCTTTCTACCAGGGGCTCTTCCTACATAGTGCTCTTCCCACCTGGGGCATTTCCCACCTGCATTGTGGGCAAAGATGCAGAGACAAAAGGGAAGGACTTTGTGCTACTTATGAGGTTGGCGATGCATGAGGGCAGAAAGGTGCAGAGCCTTTGTATCACACCCGATGGTTCACCAAAGCTGAAGGCAGAATACATGATGGGAGGAAAGAAACAACTACAGAGGGAAGGAAAAGATAAGATCAATAAGGTGAACTGGGACTGCACTGCATAACAATAGATGATCATGCAGCAGAGCCTTGCTTACTGCTCCTGCTGAAAAGCCTAATAATTTAACATCCCCTGTGGCATAGTTAATCCAAACCTAGCTCTGAATCTGAGGGTTGTTTTTTAATTTGGTGTTTGAGAATGAATAAAATGTATTTTGATCAATCTGTCCTTCTCCCTCCCCTCTAACTCCACACATTACTTTTCCCACCACCACGCTCTGCTCACTGGATTTCTTCAGTGCAGCCAGTATGTGCATGAGTGTGGAGTCATTCACTGGGATACAGACAGCCTATGAGAGAGTCTAAGTTGCCAGAAAAATCAACCCTCTCTCTCCTCCCAGCAGCCATCTGTTATCACTGATGAGTGGTGCTTGAGGTTAAAGTCTTGGGACCACTCCATGGCGATGTGTAATTTGGGTGGCAAGAGTAGTTCTAGGTCAGTTAGTGCAAGGTGAGGCTTCTGGCCACACACACTAATCCTTCATCAGGCAAGCAGGCTCTTGCTTCAGTTAGTCAGAAGTCAAGTGCCAGAGAGCCTGAGGTGAGGGTTATTAGTCGGGTGTACAAACAGCATAGACTGTACTTTGACAGGGCTAGAATCCTAGCAGGTAGCGGGAGTGAGGGGCTCCCTGGAAGTGCAACAGGGGCTCAGGAGCAAGGCTTCAGATGGCTTGAGATTACAGTGGGTGGGCAGTTATTAACAGGAACATGTCTCCAGCTCAGTCATGGTGAACAATACCCACAGGCTACAACATGTCAAGGCTACTTTCCCCTTCATTGTCTTCAAGATACACTTCAAAACATTGCTCAATACACAGCCCTGGCTATTAGCTGCTATCGTGGCGTGAAAAGATGTGGAGGAAGGGTGTGGACTGAAGCTGATAGTCTTAATAATACTCTTCCTTTTTTATTTATAAAATGCATTTGGGACTAAGAATCTTTATAAATGTTGGATGCCACAGAAAACTCATGAATATGCAGCTGTAAATCTGTGTATATATAATATTCCATTATATATAAGCCAAGCCTTGCCCTTTCTATGTGGAAATGAGCAAGTGTAGAAGTTAAAGTGAACATGTCTGGAAGCTCTTGTGAATTTCATCATTTCCCCTCCATGAGCCACACTAATATGTAACTCCTGAGCTCTCCCTGGAGGGTGAATTGAACTTGGCCTCATGTTGAAAAGATAAACAAGGTCAAACTGACTCTACCACCCCATGTCTCCTCACTGGGTTATAGTGAGGTGCTTTCAGCTTGGGGCCACTTTATTGACATTGTTGCTGGAGTGGAGAAACACAGGAGAGGGTACAGAGCCACCTGCTTTGAATCTTAGAGCTAATGACTACTGTGTTGAGGATGGAGAAGGCAGGCTAGGTCCCAGGACTCCCTTTCCAGGCTCTTCAATCTAGAAGGTGTTGCAGCTGTTCTGTGGTGTTCGAGAGAAGGACCGAGCTCCTGGGTTGCAGCTGTTGACTCCTGTGCTCACAATCTCTGGAGAACTTCTCTGTGCCTCTACTTACCCTCAGCTGGTAGGAGTTGAGCATATGCAGGAGGGGCAACAACTAAAGCAGGAAACTCTGGTGAGTGTCAGCATTTGACAAACTACCTGACAAAGTGAGTGCAACTGTGCTCAGCCATTGCAGGGCTACTCAAGGAGGTTATCTCCAAGAACAGCCACATTCTAAGCAGTGGGCAGAAGCAGTTATGCCCATAGGTGGCCTCAGGCCTCCTGGAATTCCCATGCCTTCCTAAGACATGCTCAAGCTTACCGCTGTCCTCAGCAGTCCTGTACTTTGTGAGGAAAGTGTTCTGCTCCCCAATGGCATATTCTCCAGCTGAAGACCAGATTGCTAAAACAACTTTGCAAATGCAGAGCATAAACTGTAATTCTGAGAACTATGGATGCTGTCCAGGAAATTACAGTGAACTCCAAAGTCACACTGGGACCAGGGTGCTTGACTAGCTATCAAAAGTCCACGTGCCACCACCATCTTTCTGTTGCCCTCAGGACCATACCTCTTTAAGACCTCATCTCCGAATTCATCACATTAGAGGCTACGGCTTCCGGTGAGTTTGGGGAGCATGCAAACACTTCTTTTATAACACTATGTTCTAAACCATATGTCCGGAGGCATGTCAGAGTACTCTGGGTTGTTTCCTTTGCTTTCTTCCATTAGTAGTGCATTGCCCTTCCCAAAGACATGGGGTGATTTCTGGTAGAGCTATCCATGCCCCTGACCCCTCCCACTCCTCCCACTCTTCATACAGAGGGGAAATGCTCTTCTTGGTACAGGACCAACAAGCAAAATCACCTTTGTGGCCACAATGCTGGGGAGATGATCCCTGAACTGTACTAGCCAGTCTAGCCTGCTTGTGAGCTCCAGGTGCAATGGTAGACACTGTCTTTAAAAGTAAGATGGGGATAACACACAAAGACAAACCAACCAAAAAGGCTGTAGGTAGGAATGGGGCGCCTATATTCTTAGCGACCCAGGAGGGTAGCAGCCATTGGACTCTGTAAGTGTAGAAAACAAGCCAATGTGCTAGGAACAGGTACTGCATGAAATGTTTCTGCCTAGAACATAGGCTCTTCATCAGGACATAAGTGTGGGTCTACCAAGTCAGTAATATTCCTAGGATTTCAAAGTCAGCCTCACAGACACAAGACTTGCAGTACAACATAGTGTTTATTAAGCAAAGACATACATTTTTTGAACAGATATTACTTCTCAAATTGGTTGTCTGGAATATAGGTTACAAAGTGGCATAGGACCACAGAAGACATATATGAATAAATCAAGATTAAGGCCCGAGATTTGGGGAAAAGGGCATGATGGAACAGTATTTTTCTGCGTTTCAAACCTCTGTGGCATTTCTTATTTTGGCAAAAACATTAGTACCCTAGAATTCTTCCCATTGAAGGCAGCTTGCCCCAGCAAAAGCACAGATGTATATACGTTTACTTGAAAAAGTGTGGGGCAAGCAGATGGAAATGAATAGTGGTTATCACACACTAATCTGGATGTAATAGTTTGCTTTTGCAGCTTACTTTCCATTAAACTCATTATGCTTAAGAAACAACTAAAAACTAAATTTGTGAGTAAAGAAAATAACCCACCCACCCTCTCCCATCCAGGGACTCTTGTATGTCCCTTTCCCACATAGACCATGGACTTAGGTCTTCTGCCTCATCTTCCCCTTAGGGATGAGGATTGATGATGTTCTCTTCAGTCAGAGAATCTGCAGAATTGTCTTGACCAGGCTGCGTGTTCTCTCTCAGGTTATCAGAAGAGGCATGCTGAAAAGAAAAAAAAAGCAGGGAGAGTGGCAAACTGAAATATTCTGTGGTGATAGGAGTATTCCTTTATTTTCAAGCCAGTGAGCCACTGACAAGTGTCTTTGCATTATTGGTTTACAAGGTACTAGGGGGGGGAGGGAGGGAGGGAGGGAGGGAGAGAGAGAGAGAGAGAGAGAGAGAGAGAGAGAGAGAGAGAGAGAGAGAGAGAGAGAGAGAGAGACAGAGACAGAGACAGAGACAGAGACAGAGACAGAGACAGAGACAGAGAGAGCTTGGAAAGTTAGGATTCCTGTAGTATTCTTCCTTCCAGATGCATCTTGGCTTAATGGCAGTCCTGAGAACCCAAAACTTCCTTTTAGTCTGCAGCATCTGTGTCTGGCCCTCCACTTCCCAGCTTTTTGTGAAGTCAGGCCTAGCCAAAGTCTCACCTGTAACCTTGGATTTAAGTCATTTCAGCATTTACACAGTGGAAGTAAAGATGTCAGCTCCCACCAGGAAGTGGAGGAGGACAAGCACAAAGGCAGTGTTACAGGTATCAGTTGTAGAACTCTTTTTTGACTCTATTTTGAAGTGATTCAGGACCCAGTACGTGGAACCAAATGGGGTGAATGAGGAAAATAGATTCAGGAGGAATTGGGCTTCAAACAGACAGCTGAAGATCGGGGCAGGAGTGAGCAGAAAGCAAGGAGCCCAGTCAGAGTCTTATGTACTCAGGATGAAACTCTTGCTCTTCCCACTCTACCTCTTTCCCAATGAGCTATCTGAAACCCTACGTTCACTGTCTGGACTATCAGATCAATTTTGTGACAACTCTGATTCTTAGAGTCCCATTCAAGGATACCATTGTCTTGATACCTTTGGAGCCTACTTTGCTAGTGAGTCCATCAGACCATTTGCTCATTTTGATCTCGATATGAGATCATAGGGACCCAATTTCTGGTGACACTGATGGTTCACTTGGTCAAGCCATGTATATGAAATTATTACACATTTAGCTATCTAGAATTTTTAAACATTTAAACATTTTTAAACATTTTAAACATTTAAAATGAAAATACTTTTGATGTGTTGCTATTTTGCCAGATTGAATGTTTCTGCTCCTTATAGGGCTAGCTGGGACTTTACATGAAGAGCTAAATCTACTGGGTTATTTTTATCAGGGCCTGTTTTAATTCTGCAAGCGTAGCCCTTAAAGATGGTCCCCAAGGTCTGTCTGCCATGTCTAACATAAGGCAACTCCATAGATAAATGCCAAGCACACTCACTCAGCAAAGGGAATTTTAAGGAACTTTTTCAATATGATGAGACATATCCAAGGTAGGTTCTAGACTGTATTGCAGTATTGCAAAATGTATAATCTCAGTAAGGAATCTGGATTCAGTGTTGAGCTTGGCACTAAAGTGAGGTGTGGCTGGGGAAGACTGAAAGTCAGACTGTATTTAGGAATCATTTATGAAGCTCAGTTATACAAGATTCCCAATGGTTTTACTCAGCAGTGAGTTCTACCATCACATGTGTGACTTCCTTCAAATTGATAATGCTTTCAACTCTGCATTTCAAAAACAGAGCATATTTCTTGGGCATTCTCCTTATGAAGAAGAGTCCCAGATCAAAAGAAAAAAGCTATAGGGCATTTCAATTCTATCATACAGATTCCCTCTTAGACTGTAGAGCCACGAGTTGACCTATACTAAACAATGATGCTCTATAATGTGGCCCATGGCATTATTTCATAGCTGCATGAAATTTCCTGAGTCCCCCAGGCCAGGAATTTTTGATTTATGACCTTCAGATGATTGAGAATCACTTACATCTGACTGTACTGGTGGGTCCTGTGGCCTTGCCGATGAGTACTGTGATTCTGCTGGTGGGTAACCTGCTGTTGTCAATGGCTGATGTGGCACTGTCATTGCTTCACATGAACTTGCTGATGGGTGAGGCAGAAGTGGAGAAGTACAATCAACAGGATCCTCTGAAAGTCTGTAAGAAATTTGGAGCTGTTACACAGGTCAAAGAATGATGGCTCATATGGAGTTCTCCATGTTACCTGTAAAAGCTCATCCAGGTTTATGTTATTGGCTGCTCACAGCAAGTAGCAAACATCTTACATCTACTTCCCTGGTTTTCATGTCCCATGCCTTCTTTCCAGAGAAGTTGAAGAATGGACATGAAACTCGGGAGTTAGTTATGGTCAATAAACACTTCTCTACAAACACCCCGTGCAAAGAGTCTGAACTTGAGGAATAAAGCCAATGATTTCAAGGGTTGGATGGGAAATCTCTGCATTTGAGGCTGTCTTGTCTAAGCCTTCTGTGCGGAAGATCTTCCACTTTATTAATAGATGCTGAGATAGGCACTATACAGGCAGGAACAAGGGAAAAAAGCATTGGCCTCCACCCTTCTCCCCAGTCAGTCTGTCTCTTACCTATCTGTCTGATTCTGTGCATGTTCAGAATTGTCATTTCCAGAAGAATCAATGGGGCCACTCCCCAGGTCATCAATAGCAGTCACCATCTACACAAAACCAACAGCGTTATTGTAAAAATAATACAGGTGTATCGTACATGAACTTATTGACATCTTAGGCTCTGGCTGCTCCTGTACCTGCTCTCGTGGCTGACATGCCTGATTCGCTTGTCCTTGTCCAGTTTGTTGCAGTTCATCATACAAGTTGCGAAGCATCTCAATACGCTGAGACAACTTATACAGACATTGTTTTTTTTTTCTGTCCTGCAGGTATTGATGTGTCAAAAATAAACATAAAAGTAACTTTTTATAGACAATTGAAAGGTTTTAATCTAGCCAACTGGGACTTAAGTGTAGCACAAAGAATTGAGAGCAAGGAGCTTTTAAAGGCAGAAAACAAAAACAAAAACAAACAAACAAAAAACACACTGGACAGCTGCAAGGGGGAGCTAAGATAAGCAGTTAGCTGAAGTTGAGGTTTGCATAAGCAGGCAGTTTAACAGAAGCCAAGATATGTTACTTGGAGCATCTTAACCTTAGGTTCCTAGAGTAGGGTTGGGTAATTTATAAAAGTAACTTGATATCTGAAAAACCATCCCCCAGAAATGAAATGTACATTTGAATGAATCCCAAATTAATGGAAGTCTGGTCTCTATATGCATACAGGGCTATGGGGACTACTGACTGCTTTGGTAGCACGCTAGTCAGAGACATGCCTCTGAGTCACAGACTTCTGAACATCCAAAACACCTGCACAAGCAAGTGTATATCATTGAGCCTGTATTGAGGTCTACCTAGCATAGATATGTTTAATTCTCTGGAGCAGCTCAACTGCAGCCTATGGGGTAGGCTGAGCTTGAATAAACAAAACCAATCAGACTTCCTATACAAATGAAATGTCCTTTCAGTTATAAACTTAAAATGAACTTTCCATACCTCTTCTTCAGTATTTGTATCTTGAAAGGATCTGGTTATGCTCAAATCATAGACCTGTGTCCTTATTTGTGGGGTGTTGAGTTGGGCAAACCTTTCCCCCAAAAGTGGACGTTGGGATTGCAAAGATCTCCTTGGCTGTATTTGTAAGGACACAACAAAATTACTTGCTGTTAGTTCATGCCGTTCCTTAATACACGTGTGAACATGGAAAAGGAGCGCTCAGCAATCCCACAGGGAACCTTAGATATCTAGAAGCTAAGATCTGGCTGGGCTCTCCTCAGCTCCTGTACACAGGCAGACTGAAGACCCGCTATTGATTGTTTTAAGAATTTAAGACTGTATCTACACTGAGAGTTTAATTATTCATATAAATTTCCTTCTAAATAGTTCAAGGAAATTTCTCAGTACTCCAAAAATCCATGTAAGGCAAGAAGGCCTTTCAAAAACATGTCCTTGTATATTTAACAGGATGAGAACAAAAGGGGTGTGATTTGCCTTAGAGAACATCAAACCTGCCTGTTTTTAAGGGTCCAATAGATTTTCTTGTGTGTCTGAAAAGCTAGAGCATTAGAAACAGTGATATATGTTTTTGAAAAGTAAAGATCATGCTTTCTATAAAGTAAACCTGAACAGAGTGAATTTAAGCTTAACATTGTTAGAGGTTTAAAAAAATGCACTTGAAAGACTTTGAGATGTACCTCAGTTACTCCAGAGGCTGACTCATCTATGCGCACTGTGGGTTCCACCACTGCCTCTGGGTGCACATGCTGTGTGGTTGTGTTTGAGATTGTTGAGGCTGTCTCTGCTGCCTTTTCGTGTCCTTGGCCTTGGTCCACAGTGGTTTCTAGGGTCTTATCATTTTTCTCGTCTTCGCTGTCTTCTATTATTTCACAGTAATCTTCATCTGATGAACAACTAGAAATTACAGTAATTTCATTAGGATTGAAGATCTTTGCCTCTTCCAGTGTTTTCTTTTCATCCTCATCACTGCTCCCTTCTTGTTCTGGGGAGCCTTCTTCTTCCTGGCTATCACTTAAAAGGGTCTCTGGAAGCACTTCTAATTCCATATCCATAGACTCTAGCATGTTCTTTGAATCTGTCGTACACTTCTGTCCAGAACCTGAGGAAGGAAGCACAGAGGAGATTGTGACTAAAACAATAAAATATGACATCGTTATATAACAGGACATTGTGGTTTAAGGATGAGATATGCTTGGAGAGATGGCTCAGAAGACAAGAGCACTGTCTGCTCCTCCAGAGGTCCTGAGTTCAATTCCCAGCAATCACATAGTGGTTCACACCCACCTGTACTGTAACCTGACGCCCTCTTCTGGGATGCAGGCATACATGCAGATAGAGCACTCATACATAAAATAAGTAAATACAAATCTTAAAAAAAAAAAGAGTGAGCTGTGCCAGGTACAGGAATCATTTAGAGAACAGTATTTCTAAAATTCGTTCATATTTGAAACTTAAGGACAAGTGTATCTGATTTCTCTCTGCCCACCTCCCATTTTATACTGGTGCTTAAATCCAGCCCAGTTAATAGTAACCTTTCATGGCAACATCCTTTGGTCTCTACCTCAAGATGTTGGGTGTCCTCCAAATAGTAAAGCTGAAATAAGTTACAAATGACTCCAAGTCTCACAGCCAGGAATTTACCCAAGCAAACCGAAAGTTCCATGCAAAACCTCTGTGAAAATGTTTGTAGTAACATTATTCATAACTATCAAAAACTTGAAACAATCCAGATGTCCTTCTACTGATGGAGGGATTAAAATTGGCAATATAGTCATAATGTGGAAAAAATTAAAGCGATCCATTGTTTCCTGTGACATGAAATTTGCTAACTGTACATTTCTAAGAAAAAAAAGACAGAAGGAAAAGACATCACATTGGTAACAAGAATGAAACCAATGTTGTTTTGATTATGTAATGTGACATTAAGGGCATCACAATGAAATGGTTAGATTTTTTTTTTTGCTTTTGTCCATTTTCCCATGTATTGCTCTTTCTATTCAAATTATTTTATTTTTGTGACAACATCCATGAATCCCAGGATGGCCTTGAACTCATGGCATAGATAATGGCCATGAACCCCTGACCCTTCTGCCTCTCCCTCCTGAGTATTGCATTGAAATTTTTCTCTAAGTCCAAAATTATTTCAAAATGAAAAACATTTACAAAATATAAGCATCAGGATCAGGCAGAGTGCCCCACCAGATACCTCCCAATTGCTCTATGCAGCTTCAGGATGCACACTTCACAACAATGCTATGGATACAAGCAAATTGCACTTCAGTCATTCAGTTAGTTTTATATATTCCATTTTAGTCCTTTTGGAAAATTCTAGTTTCCTGACAGTTTCAGTGCTCAGAGCTTTGACTAAATTTTTCTGCTAACAATCACTTCCAAATCACTTTTGCGATTTAATAGCATATTTGCAATTTTCTGGTTCCAAATGAAAAAATAAATATCTATAATCCATAGCAAGCACTCCAGACGCTGCTAAATTTCAACGTTTGTTGCTGGTTATCTGGCTTTGCTCCTCTGACTGGAAAAGATAGCTGTGGGATCTTATAAGGATTTCTCCACAGCTGGTTTAACAGTAATGAATATAATTCCACAGAACAACCCTCCAAGGTAACTCCAGATAAGTAGGCTAAGTGCAATCACTGCTCATGTAAATGTTAAAAATAGTCAAACACACACACACACACACACACACACACACACACACACACACACACACACACACACACCACAACCTTTGTGCTGTTTTCAAAGAACAATTTGGAACAGAGATCTGAAACTTACAAAAATAATGGAAGTGATGCTACTAAAAATATTTGAAAGTTAAACCTACATTTGAAACTGAGGAAAAAAGATTAACCATAGTAAGTGAAAATGTCACAATATAAGTTATCTGCAGTAAGATCCATGTCTCAAGTGTTGCAGTTTTTATACAATTGTATAATTAGTACTTAGTTATAGAAACACATAAAAGGAGCAGCAGTATTTTGGAGGGATTAACCACTTTCACTGCTACTTCCATTACATTTTCCTGGCAATGCACATGCCTATAATTCTGTCATCCCAGCACCCTGGTGTGGAGGTAAAAAACCCACTCTGACTTCTAGGACAGGGTGAACTATACATCAAGAATTTGCCTCAAAACATCAACAAAACTAACAACAAAAACATGTTACAGTAAGATACACTGCATGGGCATAAACAATAAAATGGTATTTATTCAAAGACAGATCTATCACAATGTCTGCAGTATTAAAATCAAAAGCAAGTGAATAATACAAATTCAACAGAAAAAAAGGAGAGTCTGCACATTTCTAACTGGGATTTCTAAAATGTGTAAGATCAGTGATTGTTTGAATCTCTGAATCATCATATCAAAAGATTTACAGAAAATGAGCAGAGTTGGACATGACACCTGTGATTTCACAGTGTTATAAATAGAACACTATTTTAAACCTCCTAACCACCTTGAAGGTCATCTGATTTATTTCATCCACTTCCAAATAGCTCATTGTACCTACTCGATGTCAGGGGTGTAAAACCTGTGGAAGAAAGGCTTGTCCTCGTACCTGTGCTCTTGCTTGTAGTGGCACTTATCTTCCTCCTTGTGCTCAACCGAGATGATGTCCTGGCCTGAACTGTTTTTCCAAGTGGCCATTCCCGAGTGGCTGGTTGAATATCCACAATCTCAATCTGAGATTCCAAAAGAAGATGATACATTTCACTAGTGAAATAGAGTAAGACACAAATAATAGGAAACACAGGCAGAACCCAAAAACTTTAAACATAATAACATACTTCAAGCAATTGAAAATCTAACACTATACATACTTTTGCAACAAACATTAAGTATATAACAACATTAGAGGGATCATAGTTCTACTCAATGGCTGTCAGTGCACATACTTCTGAGTCTGAATCAGAATGTTCCATATTCGAAGCTTCATCCTGGCAAATTCTTTGCAATTCATTCTTCTGGCGTCGTTTTTCAAGCCTTAATAAAGCCATAAAGAAATAATTATCAAAATGTGTGTTGTGTACTGGCCAGGAAGCTCCCTCTTTGTTGGATAGCTTTCATTGTACTAGACAGGGTTATCTAAGCTGATGGAGGGAGAAAAAAGTCAGTGACAATTTTGCCAGCTGTGAACACCGTGATCAACAATAATGACTGGCATGGCAAAATACGCCCATGTTTGCAATAGTTGCATCAATGTTACGTGGCAACCGACCAATTCCTGAATGGAATGTATGTCTGGTACTATAAATCTGATCAAGAACACAAAGCTGGGGAGTTCACCTGCCCTAAGGGTGAATCTACTTGCTGTTACCTTGCTAAATGGACATAGTGTCAACGTGCTCTCTAAATTAATGTCTTTATGCAATTTATCTTTATGCCCATGGATTAGTGCAGTTCTCAGATATCATCAGAGAAGTTCATTTATGCAGTATTCAGTGGTTAAAATTGAAACTCACAACTAGTCAAACTGTAGAGAATTAAGTGTTATTGGAGTGTTTAGATATACGTGGTACATCTGTAAGAGCCCCTTCCACACAAGGCTTAGGGAGTATTGCAGAAGGTAGGGCAGGAAGGCTGTAGGAATCAGAGATCAGGGAGGTAACAGTGTCATGTGGACCATGACAGGAACACTGCACTCAGGAGCTCATAATAGTGGTGTGGCCACATGAGACCCACAGAAGCCCTACCTCCTGTAATACTGCTCCAAAGAGGAACAGTCATAGGGGAGGGGAATAAGGGGAAAATGGGAGGGAGGGAAGAATGGGAGGATACAAGGGATGGGATAACCATTGAGATGTAACAAGAATAAATTAATAAAGGAGAAAAATAAATAAAAAAATAAATAAATGCTAAAAAAAGTGTTTGTTCTAATTGACCTCTTTAGAACAATATAGAAATATGATCCAATGAGAAACCACTGTTAGAACCCAATCTCTGCTCTGAACATAGTAAAGACATTCACAAACAGAAAGAATTCTAGCTCAAGGACTAGAACTAGCCATTCAGATGTTTGTTTTGATAAATCTCTGGGTATTGTGTTTATTTCATACTCCATTAATTTTATATTTTAATATATTATCTATTTTTGTCTTTATGGATTAAGCTTAACATCCAAATGGTATAACGAGAACACTTTTTTTTTACACAATGAGAAAGACCAAGGACAACCTATTTTAAGTAAAACAAATGGTTTCAGAAGGCCTACTCAGGTTACATATGCTCATGGTAAGGTTTTGTCAACTAGTTCATATTTTATTTGCTTTCTAAATGTCTCTACTTGTTAAGACAGGGTTGACAGAGGTACGGACTCAGAGTTGGTTTTTTTCCAGAAGAATACAAGGAAATTACATAGGACTGCCAAAAAATTATGTGGATTCAAGGAAAACATTCAAACAACTATTTGTCGACTTCTGGCTGCATAAGGAAAGACCAGGCCATAATTTGGTAAGAGTCAGGATTTGGTGAACCAGACCCAGAATCTGTAACTGGCTGTTGGAGAGCTGGATGCAAAATAGGAAGAGCAGAGAAGAAAGCTGCTGTGGTAGTGAGGAGAGAATATGCTGCCAAGTAGGACCACAAAGCATGTGTCAACACAAAATCACCAGGAATGTGTCCATCCCATGCCTTGGGTTCACTGCGAAGCTGAGAGATGCTGAGTCCATGACTGTCCTCTTACCCCACAGCCTCACTGCTCCCTTAAGCTCCCTTGCCCTTCCATCACCCCAACACTGAGCATTACCACCACAGGAGCTCTTCCCTCAGCTGCACTTCTCAGCCCTTCTTCACCCATGCCCTTGAGACTTTTCTCCTTGTTAAAATAAATGAATAATATAGCAAATAATACATACAAGGGGATGAATAAATGAAGCTAATGAATAAATTTATTGTTTGTGGTGAGAGCACTTAAAGTTAATTATTAGCATTTTCCAATATATGGTGAGGATACAATGCATGTTATTGCCTGTACTTACCAGGATACACTGTGGATCCCTAAAACAATTCCTCCTCTCAAAAACAAAAAAACAAAAAACAACAATAGCCTTGTGTCCTTTGACCAGCATCTGCCCATTCTCTTTGCCTCTGCCACCTTAACCCCTAGTACCCACCATTTTAGAATCTAAGGGATTCTGGGAGTTTGATTTTCTTACTTTCCACATATAAATTAAAGCACATGATACTTTTCTTTCTGTGTCTGCATTTTTTACTTAGCATAACTTCCCCTAGGCTCATGCTCTTATGTTGCAAATGGCAGGATTTCCTCATTTTTATGACTAGTATTTCATTGTGTGTACACACCATAGTCCTGATAACAAGTTTGGGAAGGACATGGAGTAAGTGGACCTCTCAAACACTGACACTGTAGATGGGAATATATATTAGCACAGTTATTACTGAGTCAATGTAGAAGTTGCTCCAATAATTGAAATATTCTCCATAGCTCCGCATGAATTGTCCTATCCTCCATAGCATATAACGATACTGGGTGTATACTCAACAGAACTCCCTGTAATTTCATATTTACTGAAGCAATGTTTACAATAGCCAAGAAATGGAAAACCCATACACTTCTCATTGAGTACGTACTATGTGTAAAATCAGAGTATCTGCCTTCTTCCACTCTGGCTGAAAGATACACTGGCATCTGTAATCCTTATTGATATCGCAGCCTTCAAATAAGCCTGGAAGACTTCGTGTCATTGGAGGTATGGGGAGTTTCTACTTTCCCCCACTGCCTGGCTTTGATATACCACCAACAAGCTCTGAGGTTCTCTTGACAAACACTAGTAGTAGAATAAGTAGGCTCAAGAGGCAAGGAAGTAGAAATTGTGGGCTACTGTTATTAGGTCAGCTTATGCCTCTCCCAGTCCTTACTGTATAACTTTTCAACAATTCATTCCACACGTGTGGCCTATAGTGTTCCTTGGAAAGCTTTCATTGGAGGTGCTAAGGCCTTGAGAGTCCAGGACTATCTGTGGAATGACCCAAGACTGGAGGCGTGCCCTCCTAAAAGAAGGAAGAAATTTCTTTGGTGCTACTGGTTTGCCTGCTGTTCACAGAATGATCGCTATCCTTTTGCCACCTGCTGTGTGGGAGGGTAAAGGATCCATCAGACTAGCACTTGCCAGACATTATAATACACAGAAGCCTCCTGGCTTCATGTTAACTATAGTATTCGCGTCCCCTCATCCGTATGTTGTATAGGACCAGGACATCTAGGGGAACTAGAACTCTGCATGTAACTCCCACCCAGTGTTGTCTAGTGACTTGGATGTTGGACTCTAGGAGGACCAAACTTATACAACTATTGCTCTAGTCCAAAGCTTTTCCCTACAAGATTTGTCTGTCTCAGTGGCCCCTGTCAATCTCCCTGCATCTCTTTCGGTCTCTGTCTCTCTCTCTCCCCCTTTCCCCTCTCCCATCTAGAAACCCCCCCTCCCACTCCCTTTACCCCGTCTCTGTGTCTTTCTCTCTGTCTTTTGCAGACATGTTCATTTTCCATCTAAGCCATAGGAATTCTCTGCTAGTTGGTACACACCTGTAGTCTCAGCATATCAGAGGTTGAAAGGCAGGAGGATAACAAAGACTTCAAGACTGCCTTGGATATGAAACACACTGAATACAAAGAAAATCAAATGAATTTCTGATGGTCAAAAATGACGAGCAGAGATCAAGACAAAGGCAGAGGGAAAGGCAGACTCCTGAGAGCAGAGGCAAAGTCTTGAGGACAGAGGCCTGGATCTATGGTCAGGGGTCTGAGAGCAGAGGCTTGAGGTCTGAGGGCAGAAGCCTGATGGCACAGGACTCAGAGAAGAGGTCTTAGGCTTAGGGACAGACCTGAGGGGAGAGGCAGAGGAAGAGTCAGAGACTGCGGCCTGAGGGCAGAGGCCTGAGGCCAGAGGTGTGAGAGCATGGGCCTGATGGCAGAGGATACTGGGCACACTGCAGAGGCCTTAGGTCAGAATCCTGAGACCAGAGAACAGAAGCGTGAGGGCAGAGGCAGATACAGACCCAGATCCAGAAGCCTGCAGGTAGAGGCCCAGGCTGAGGGCAGAGGGCAGGAGCCTGAATGCAGAGGGAGAGGCAGAGACCTGAGGCAAGAGCAGAGGCAGAGGCCTGAGGGCAGAGGCAGAAACAGAGGCAAAGGCAGAGTCACAGACAGACTCCTGAGGTCAGAGGCAGAGGCCTGAGGGCAGAGGCCCAAAGACAGAGGCCAGAGATCTGCAGGTTAACAGGCTGAGACCAGAGGCTTGAGGCCTGAGGGCAGAAGCCTGAGGGCACAAGACTCAGAGGAGAAACCTGAGGCTTGTAGGCAGACCTGAGGGGAAAAGCGGAGGAAGAGTCAGAGACTGTGGCATGAGGGCAGAAGCCTGATGGCACAGGACTCAGAGGAGAGGTCTTAGGCCTGGAGGCAGACCTGAGGGAGAGGCAGAGGAAGAGTCAGAGACTGCAGCCTGAGGGCAGAGGCCTGAGGCCAGAGATGTGAGAGCATTGGTCTGATGGCAGAGGATGTTGGGCACACTGCAGAGGCCTGAGGGCAGAGGGAGAGACAGAAGACAGAGGCTTGATGATGCCTGAGGGAAGAGGCCTGGGGCCTGAGGGCAGAGGGCTGAGAGTATGGGCCCGAGCCCTCAGGGCAGGGGCCTAAAGGCAATTACCTGCCTCCTAAGGGCATAAGCTAGAGGGCAGAGGCCTGAGGACAGAGGGCAGAGGCTTCAGGCCTTAGGGTAGAAGCCTGAGGGCAGTGGGAGAGGTGAAGACATGAGGATAGTGACAGAGACCTGAGGACATAGACCTGAAGCTGACAGAAGCGGCCTGAGGCCTGAGTGCAGAAAGCTGAGAGCATAAGCCTGAGGCCTGAGGGTAGGGGCCTGAGGGCGATTACCTGAGGCCTGAGGCCAGAGGCCAGAATCCTGAGGACATAGAACAGATTCCCCAGAACAGATGCCTGAGATCTGGGGGCATCACCCTGAGAGCAGAGACTTGAGTTCTGAGGGCAGAAGCCTGAGATCAGAGGCCTGAGAACAGTGGCCTAAGGCTTGAGGGGAGAGGCCTGAGAACAGTGGCCTAAGGCTTGAGGGGAGAGGCCTGACAGCAGAGGCAGAGGCAGAGGCAGAGGGAGAGGCAGGGGCAGAGGCAGAGGCAGGGGCAGAGGCAATTACAGAGGGAGACTTAGAGACAGATATCGGTGCACAGGAACATATGTGAGAGCAGAGACAGAGGGCAGCATCCTGATGCCAGAGGGCAAAGGCCAGAAGCCAGTTCAAAGGGTTGATTCTGAGAGCAGAAACCTTAGGCCTGACGACAGAGGTCTGAGGCCTAAAGGTAAAGGCCTGAGGACAAGAGCAGTGGCAGAACAAAAGCAGAGGTAGAGGCCTGAGGTTGGAGGCAGAGGCTGAGGCAGAGGCCTGAGGATAGTGGCAGAGACCTGAAGCCTGAGGCCTAAATGCAGAGGGCTGAGAGCATAGGCCTGAGGCCTGAGTGTAGGAGCCTGAGGGAGAAGCAAACCAAACAAACAAACCCCCTTCCCTCACCCCCTGCCCTCCCCACAAAAAAAAAACAAAAACAAAGAGCGACAAAGAAAGAAAAAGGAGCAATGCACCCCTCCTTACCCTAATTAGTAGATAAAGAACCTCCAAAAATGCTATTGGGTTCATTTTGCACTGGCCATCTACTGGCAAGCAGAGTCTTAGCCTTAAGCATGATTTGTACACTCAGTGAAACTAGTGGAGAATACTAATTTTTCCTGGGTGAGCTATCAATTAGAGGTAGCTTCTGGGTTCTGGGTTAGTGATGGCTTGTGTCCACTTCCCCTCACTGCTGGGACTCTTTCTGGCTTAGAGCTGGCAGGCCCTATGCATACTGCTACCATCTCTGTGAATTTGGTGCATCTATCAGTCCTGATGTGTTTAGAAGGCCTCTGGATGAGATTATTACTTTTTTTTTTTTTTTTAACAATCTTCACCTCTGTAAGTAACATGAGGATAAGTAAGGTCAAAGGCTTGTTGAAATTTTAGATTGCTACATTTTCTGTCCTAATGCTATTTTGTGGCATGACAGCCTTCATAAGGTGTTAATTGTGACACAATAAATAAGCAGGCAAAGTCATATCCCACTCTCCACTCAATTGTGGAGACTGTTCTGACCACTGGCTAGATCTGGGTATGGGTTTCAAGTTTACCACTTGTATTGTCCTTGGATGGTGCCTTAGTTTGAGCAGGACCCCTGGACCCAAATCTGCCTACCATAATGTTCTACTTGTAGGTTTCTAGGACCCTCTGGATCCTTCAACTTTGCTTCAACTTTGCTCCCATGCTTCTCTCATCCAGAGTCTCAATGGGATGTCCTCCCCTCTGTCCCAGTTTACTGGTAAGTAAAGGCTTTCATGGGACTTTCTCACATACTCTGGTGCCTCACATTTGACCATGTCCCCTGGAGGGGGAGACCTGGTGGCACTCAGAGGAAGGACAGCAGGTTACTGAGAAGAGACTTGATACCCTCTGAGCATATACAGGGGGAGGTAATCCCCCTCAGGAACAGTCATAGGGGAGGGGAATAAGGGGAAAATGGGAGGGAGGGAAGACTAGGAGGATACAAGGGATGGGATAACCATTGAGATGTAATAAGAATAAATTAATAAAATAAAATAAAACAAAAACAACAACAACAAAAAAAAAAGCAGGCAAATGTCAGAGGCGGTAAAGAAATAAACCTGAAGGAAAGTGCAAGATGGCTCACTGGGTCAGGGCAGTTGTCACCCAAAGCTGAGGACCTGACTTTGATCTCTCAGATCTGCATGACAGAACGAGCGGACTGACTCTTCCAAATTTTCCTCTAATCTGTACATAGCTGCTGTGACATATGCATGTCTACACACATACGTGCACACACAAACACATGCACACACAAAAAAGAAATGCATTAAAATATATAAATAACATGAAAGTAAATGGGCCTCTAATAGGAGGTTCAGGAAGAAGACCATGGAAAGGGGACTTGAAAATGTTTTCCTCCAAGCCTCCCATGCCAACAGCTCTTACAACCAACCATCTTCCCCCAGGACGCTCCTAAGCTGCTTTCCATCCCCCCACTGCAATGTGCTAATTTTCCTCAGTCTGAGTCTCTGGACTGTGTGTGCTCTGGTGTCTGAGAAGGCTTCACCGTCTGCTAAACATGAATACTGTTGCTCATCAGTGTGGGTTAGGTGGTGACCCTCAGGAGTGGATGCTTTCCCACGTGCTAAAGAGCTAGCGGGGCTTTCTCCTGCATGACTTTGTTGATGTTTATGGAAGTTTGTGGTACGACTAAAGCTTTTTGGACATCAGGAACACTTAAAGTGGTTTTTTTTTTCTCTTGGTGATCCAGGATATGCATTTTAAGATCTGACATGCACCTGAAGCTACTGCCACATTGCTGACACGTGAAAGCCTTCTCTTTGATATGACCTCTTTGATGATGCCTAACAAGCTCAGATGGAACTCTGAAGCTTTTCTTACATTGCTGATGTGTAAAGGGTTTGTCTCCTGTGTTGCTTTCCCCACGAGCCCTGGATGTCAGATTCTGCTCTTCAGAAACTGAAGCTACCATTTTCCCCCCTCCCTTGAATAGCCTGACCATTTCTCTGCTCCATGCTCATAGTCGGATGTTTCTTCCCCTCCTTCTTTTTCCTGGGCATCTTTCTTTCTGATCTTTAGTGGTCTTTCTTCTGTTTCTGAGATAGAGGCCAATTCAGGCTGATCATTTTCCATGGCAGTTTCTGGCTTTAGCCCTGTTCACAGAAAGAAACGAATCAATCAATTGTTTCATAGAAAAGAAAATTCAAAGGAATAGAGAGAATTGTTGATAACAATTACCTTAAAGAAATACATAAATGCCGGGCATGGTGGCGCATGCCTTTAATCGCAGCACTCAGGAGGTAGAGGCCAGCGATTGCTGTGAGTTTGAGGCCAGTCTGGTCTGCAAAGCAAGTCCAGGACACCCAAGACTACACCGAGAAACCCTGTCTCAGAAAAACAAAACAAAACAAAACAAAAAAACCCAACTCCGCCTAAAACAAAATCAAACAAAACAAAACAAGACAACAACAACAACAAAAACTCATAGACTAGTGATTCTGACCTGGGCTGGAAAAATGGAGTAGATCCATAGTTCCTTGATCCAGTTGGTTAGGGACAGCAAAATGCCCATTAAATGATGGCGGAAGTCACAAAAATAAATTATAAAAAGTGGAGAATGGCAAAGAGGTCTGGGAGGCAAGGAAAACACAGCAGGGCATAGCACATGCATCCACGCAGAGGAAAGCAGTAACTTAGACCCAGGGTTTCCCCAGCCAAAACCTTCTGCAGAGGCTGCCTGGATGGGCTTACTCTGATCGTTAAGGAACGATCAGAGGGACATATGCAGTCCTAAGTGCTTACAGTAGAAAAGAAGGTTTCCAACTCAGTAATCTTGAAGTTCCCCCTTCAAGAAACTTGTAAAAAGCAAAGGAGGCCCTAACCAACGTGAAGAGATAGAGTTCTAACAATGAAAATGGAGATAACAATTAAATAAAGTGCTGCTTTAAAAAAAAAAAAACAGCAGCCAGGCCTGGTGGTGTATGCTTTTAATCCTGGCACTCAGGAGGCAGAGGCAGGTGGATCTCTTGTGAGTTCGAGGCCAGCCTGGTCTACAAAGGGAGTCTAGGACAGCCAAAGCTACACAGAGAGACCCTGGCCTCAAAAAACGAAAACAAAAAACAAACAAACAAAAAACAGCAAGAAAAGTAGTAAGTCACCATGAAGTTGGACAAAAACAAATGGAAGACCCAAAGGACTAACAAGAAGCATAAAGTACAAGCAGGCTTCGTGGCACAAGATTGTAATCTCCACCCTAGGCAGACACCCAGAGGGCAGATCAATGCTAGCAAGGGCCACATTGTGCATCACCCTGACTCAGAGTGCCCTCCCAGAAGAAACAAATAGAGGGCACGTGGTGGTTTGCATGAGAATGGCTCCCACAGGCTCATGTATTTGACTGCTTTGATACCAGGGAGCGAAACTGTGTGAGAAGGCTTAGGGGACATGGTCTTGTAGGAGGAGGTGTGTCACTGGGGGTGGGCTTGGAGGCTTCAGAAACCCATACCAGGCTCTCTCACTCTCTCCCTTTCTTTCTGTCTCTCTCTGTGCCTCTGTGTGTGTGTGTGTGTGTGTGTGTGTGCGTGCGCGTGCGTGCGTGCGTGTGTGTGTCTGTCTGTCTTTCTCACTCTCTCTGATGCCAACTAAGACACTACAGAAAGATACATGTGGCATGATCTTCTAAACCCATAACACCAGAGATCTGGAGATGGAAGGAAGAATGTCACGACTTCAAGCCCAGCCTGGGACACACAGTGGAAATCTATCTGAAGTGGAAAAAAAGAAGGAAATTTAAATGCTCCTATTAGTTGACAAAACAAAACGATATGGGGAAGAAAAAATCACACATCACTTCAGGATAAAAATCACTTATAAATATAGAAATTCTGACAACGAAGTAAAAAAGCAATTACATACAGGAAGTTGACACTAATGCGGTAAGTCAAGACAAAGGAATAAAAGGCATTCTGGGTGGTTGCTTACAAGGAAAATCCTGAGGTTGCCCAAGAAATCTAAAAGTACAATAAAATAAAATAAAATAAAAATAAAAAAGACTTGTAGGTAGTACACTCTATTTACAAGATACAAGATGCCAAAATAAAAGTCCCTGGCATTTATGAAGTGATATAATGAGGAAATCAAAATTAAAATTACTGCCCTTGCTGTTGCTACAACAGGAATGAAAAGCCAAGGCACATACACAGATAATAATGAAGAGCAGATGGGAGAAACCAAGGGCTACCTAACTTAATGTGTGATGTGGGAGTCTGACACAGGTCCTTCTGTGTCAAACAGTTTACCAAGTGAGCATCTCTCAGGCCCAAACAAACAAACAAACAGAACGTCAAAACTGAGCACAGTGTGCTGAACTTCAAAACTGAGCACAGTGTGCTGGGATAATTGGAAAACAAAGTAATGAAGAACAGGGAAATGGGGAGCCCAGTTCTAAGAAGAACTGGACCAAATACGTAACAATATGCAGAAACTTTAATACCAGTTAAGCGATGTGACACCTACACACCTCATGTTGTTGCAACATTCAGAAAAGCCAAAGAAGAAATTAAAAACAAAATTGGACGCTCTTAAAGAAGCACAACAGGGGCTGCAGAGATGGCTCAGAGGTTAAGAGCGCCGGCTGCTTCCCCAAAGGTCCTCAGTTCAATTCCCAGCCACCACAGGACGGCTCACGACCATCTATAATGAGATGCAGTGCCCTTTTCTGGTGTGCAGTTGTTCATGCAGACAAAACATTGTATACTTAATAAATAAATAAACCTTTAAAAAGCAAAGAAGCACAACAATTGATATATAAATAGCTTGCTAAAGGAAAAACAACAACTAATAAAGACTTGCACACTATCCTGGTCGGGTTTTTATGAATTTGCTGCAAGCTAGACTTATCTGGGAATCGGAAACTCAACTGAGAAAAGAGATGCCAAGCCAAGCAAATGAACCTAGGGTGCATAAGACAGCAGCAAGCTGAGCAAGCCAGTATTCAGTGACCCTCAGAGGCCTCTGCTTCAGTTCCTGCCGGCAGGTTCCTGCTTTGCGTGAGTTCCTGCCATGACTTCGCTGAAGTGTCAGATGAGATGAACCCTCTCCTCTCTCTCTGAGGGCCCTGTGTTTTGTTGTTGTTTTTGGAAACAGGGTTTCTCTGTGTAGCCTTGACTATCCTGGACTCGCTTTGTAGACCAGGCTGGACTCGAACTCACAGACATCCACCTGCCTCTGCCTCCAGAGTGCTGGGATTAAAGACATGTGCCACCACGCCCGGCCCTCTAAGGGCACTTTGTTTGTGGTGTGTATCACAGCATTAGAAATCATAATTAAGGAAAGTGCCAAGCCGAGAAAAACTGGCCCCTGAGTTCTATGTAATGCAGAACAGTGAAAGCTTTCAGGATTCTCTCCAGCCAAGTTCCTTAGACACAAAGTCACACCTCGAGGTCTGCTGGAAGAAGTGGCTGAACAGATGAGGCCCCAAGGGTCGGGGATGGTTCTGACGGCTATAATTATGTGAAGATGGGGGGGGGGGGTTGAACTCTAACGAGAAGCCACAGGGAAGGGAGTTCCAGAGTGTCTTTTTAGAAAGCTAGACGATGAAGTTTAACAATCTGAGAAATGCTGCCGTGGCTTCTGTCTTGAGAAGAAAGAAAAATGTCTATTCAGAATTTGAAAACCAAAATGCAGTTAAAAAGAAAAAACTTTAAAAGATACAACACACTTTTTAAAAAAATCAACAAATTGGAGGACACTAAAAAGCAAAAAGATGGACAAAGAAGGAACAGAAAGTGACAGTCAGAATGTGGATAAAGTACAGAGAAATATAGAAGTTTCTACAGAATATGTCCCACTTTGAACGCGAGGAGAAAGCCAGCCAAAGCAACAGAAAGAGTGTCAATGGCATTTTACTCTAGAAGGTTACATCTTGCCAAAGAATGGTACAGGAAGACTGTTGAGTATCAAAAGGGGGCCAAAGGGCTGAAACAGAAACTGCTGCAGCTGCTCAAAGTGCCTGGGTTCGAGAAAGAGATTTACATTTATTTAAATGGAAAACGGCACACAGATGGGCCAAGTGTCTTCAGCAGAAGTCACCTCTATTGCTGTGAGGACACACTACGCAGCTCTTATAAAAGAAAGCATTTAATTCAGGATTTGCTTACAGCTCACAGGCTTAGCAGAAAGGCATGACACTGGAACAGCATCTAAGAGCAGAGAGAGAGAGACAGAGAGAGACAGAGAGAGAGAGAGAGAGAGAGAGAGAGAGAGAGAGAGAGAGAGAGAGAGAGACAGACAGACAGAGAGAGACAGAGAGAGAGAGAGAAAGAGAGAGAGACAGACAGAGAGAGACAGAGAGAGACAGACAGACAGAAGAGACAGACAGACAGACAGACAGACAGGCACAGACAGACAAACAGACAGAGAAGGAGGGAGACACTGACATAATGTGGACATTTGAAACCTCAAAGTTTACCCCCAGTGACATAGCTCCTCCAACAAGGTCACACTTACTCCACAAAGCCACATATTCTAAATGTCCTTAAACAGTTCCACAAACTGGAACCAAATATTCAAACCCATGAGCCTGTGGGGACCATTCTTAGTTAACCACCACACAAAGGGTGATGGAAAGGCAGAAAAAGCAAAACTGGCAAAATTATAACCAAAATGAAACCTTGAGCAGCATGTTAGTAAACATTCCTTATAGCTTTGCAAACCTCCAGAAGGGTCGGGAAGAAACAACCAGAAAGACGAGACCAAGGCCGGAGAGATAGCCCAGATGTTCAGAGCACTGGCTGCTCAGTCATGAGGCCTCAGACCCAGACCTGGCACATACACTGGGAAGACTATTGACACCTCCAGCTCCAAGGGGTTCAATGCCCTTTTTAGCCTCTATGAGCACCCTCACAAACACAGACACGGACAAACACACATAAGTTTTTAAAAAATGTTATCTCTTCATAAAAAAGAAAAGATAGGACCAACAGCCTCACAGAGGGCTATTTCAACCTGGAAATAAGGGATAAAGGAAAGAATGGAAAATGCTAAACCTTGGATAGGAACGTGAGTATATGCCATCACACCATGAAAAACTGACTAGCTGGGCTTGTTAAATATCACCAGCCTCGTCTTACTGTTTATTGTTTCATATGCAAATCAAGAAGTAGTAAGTTTCTGCTGGGCATAGTTGTGCAGGCCTTTAATCCCAGCACTCGGGAGGCAGAGGCAGGTAGATCGCTGTGAGTTCGAGGCCACCCTGGTCTTCAAAGTGAGTTCAGGACAGCCAAGGCTACACAGAGACACTCTGTCTCGAAAAAAACAAAACAAAACAAAACAAGAATCAGTAAATTTCTTATGACACTGTCAGCATTTTTTGTATCTACTAAGAGTGTATTTCAGATATATACTGGCCTAATATCTACATAAAAGTTATTTAGATAAGTTTATGTCACTAACATTCTATTAAAACAGACAAAATATTTTAAAGGATTTTGTATAGGATAGAAAAATAAGACCATTTTTCTAACTTAGAGGCAAGTCAACTCAATTGACACAACTATGGAGATTTTTAAAGCTCTCCTGAAATAATTTGGTACATTTCTTAAGTTTAACAAATTGGTTGTTTGTTATCTATTGCATTTTTTCCAATAAAGACTTTGTATTTACTTGAAGTATTCTTTGGCTTATATAGAGAACATTTATTTTAAAGGTAATGCCAATAAACCCTATTAATTATAAAAGTGGCACCTCTTGGGTTTTCTTCATCTATTCCAAATTTAAATTTACCTTGAGCCTTTCCAAAATTCATACACACGCACACGCGCGCGCGCGTGCGGACACCCACCCCCCCACACACACACACATGATGCTTGTGTCTTTGAGTTAATATAATTAAAATAAAAATTTACAAACTCAGCCCAGACTACATAATAGTAGAAGGCTCTTTCCTTTTGAAAAGACTTATTTTATTGTTATTTGCTGTCATTTCTGGGAGTGCCGGTGGTGTGTGGTGTGTGGTGGTGGTCATGTGTGTGTGTGAGTGTGTGTGTGTGTGTGTGTGTGTGTGTGTGTGTGTGTGTTGTGTGTCTATGGTGTGGTGTGTCTATGGTGGTATGTGTGTGAGGTGTGTTGTATCTAGAAAGGAAGAAGTCCCCAAATCAATAGTTAAGAAGCAATCTAGATCCATTATAGCCCAACGGGGGTTTCCTCACAGCCTGTGGTTTTCATCAGGACAGGCCACGTTACACAGCTTGGATACAAAAGGGACAAGGTATCTTTACCTAGAGAGGTGGCTGTCTTGTAGATGTCCAGCATTACATCACTGTAGAGTGTCTTCTCAGAAGTGTTCATCATAGACCACTCCTCCTCAGAAAAAAGCACGTCTATATCTTCAAATGTCCCCAAGTCCTGAAGAAGAGATTGGACGACGTGAGCCTAGTACTACTGCTGTACTGCCTGGGAATCACATGGTGGGCCGCATGCTGAAGAAATGATCACTATAGAAGGTAGGTGGAGAAAGTGGGATGCCAGGAAGTGGCCAGGCAGATCAGGAAATAACCTGGGAAACATTCAGTTCCCTATCCTCATCGTGAAAGTCTCGTTGCCCTGGGGAGCATTAAGGTCAAATGGAACCCAGAGCACCTCGTAGGGACTATGGGTATTAGCAGCATAAAAAGAGCAGACAAGATAAGAGGATAAAATGAAATAACAACAAAAAGCGATCTGGTTCCCCTCCCACCCCCAGGCCCCTCTGTCCAGCAGCTTCTGTGTCTACTCACGCAGCCACAGCTCGCGACACTCCCAACACTGGGCCCACTGCTCTCTTGACTATAAACCCTCATAACGGGAATTTCTCTTTTCCTTTTGCGTAAAAGATTAGAAAGCACTAGACTTAAAAATCTTTTTTTGTTCCTGTCATCCTAGTTTTTCAATCTCCCTATAACTAAGGCAAGATTCTGTAGGGAAAGGGAATTAAACAAAGGAAAAAATAACCAACGGCCCCCCAGAAGAAACTCTGCCCTATATTCTTAGGTTGGATCCTGAAGAGAGCTGGTGTGGCTCCTGTCACCTGAGGTGTCTTTTGATTCTCCCACTCACCAGCAGCACCAAGAGCATGCTGCTAGGAGACGCAAGTGGCTTTCTTTTTTATTATTACTAAACATTTTTTACATATACATTTATACTATTACACATATATACAACAGACTACCTACAGCAGCAAGAAGAACCACGACACAATCAGGGGATTATATAAATATTACATTCTTAGTGTTTAGACCGTTTGTGTCTGGCAGCCTTGAAGAAAACATCTTTCCTATCTTGGAGAGTCTACAACTCTGAACGTAAATCACTATCGTATCTCATATCTCTATCGACTTAAAACATCTATCTCGACCTAAAGAGATCTTAACCTCTGTACAACTAAGTGCTGTGACATGTTTTTAGATACCCCCCCCTTAACATCCCTTTCTTGCCTTTTATTTCTCCATTTCTAAGATCTCAGGCCTTGTACTCCTACATCTGCTCCCTTTAAGGCCATGAGAGACTCTACTAGGGACTCTCAACCTTATAGAGTGACTGTCAACACGTGGTTTTGGTTCCTGCCTAGTCAGTCATCCTAAAGGAATGAGAGCTGTCAGCTAAAACCTATCTACCTCTACCCTAAGCCATTGATTGTGCATTGCAAAGAATCTTTCTTCTCACCTCACTGGGCACTTCATCAGGCTGTGCCTGCAAGCAGGTGACCAGAGCTGCCGCCTGTGTGACATCCTGGGGATGATGCTTCTGCACCCAGTTCTTCATGGCCTGGGGCAGACTATTCAGGAACTGCTCTAGCACCAGAACTTCCAAGATCTGCTCTTTTGAATTGGTCTCTGGCATCAGCCACTGGCGGCATAACTCCCGAAGCTGGCTGGCAGCCTCCAGTGGCTTAGATGGTGGCTTGTAACGGAAGTTGCGGAAGTGCTGCTGAGCACTTGCGGAGGGAAGACATTTGGTCTGTGAGCTGTCATCCCTGCTCTGGGTTGGGATCTCTTGAAGAGATTCATTACTTTCCTGCACGCTCCGCATGTGAGCGCGGAAGACCTCATCTTCCTTCTCCTCACTCATCACCACCAGTCCCCTTGAGACCACCTTTCACAGCCGAGGCGTGTCAGGTTTGATACCAAGCCAATAAATGAGCAACTTTTCTTCCTAAGGGGGGGGGCAGGGGGACACAGAGAGTGAGAGAAAAGAATGTTACATGACACACATTCACTTGGCATTTTATTACCAAAGAAAAATTAACAGAAACATTCCTTCCTCTCCTCTAAATTCAACTGTAAAGTACTATGGTAGTGTATTACCTCTGAAGCTATATTTCTCTCCTTTGTTTTTCCACGTTGGATTATAGCATAGCTCAGTAAAGAAAAATACCAAACAATGCACTTATTTCTCGCCTCCCCTCCCACCCACAACCGCCCTCTCCCCCCCCCCCCCGCCATTGAAGAGTTTAGGAAAAGATGGCACCCAATGGCTGACAGAAACCCTGACACTATTGAATACTTTATTTGTGCACCTCTGTCTAATTTCACAAATAGGGCACATTCCTGTTTTGTTTACATATAACAAGCAATCCTAGTATTTCAGCTGCACTCAGCGGAAAAACCCACTTTACCTTAAATTCCTTACAGTAAGTGAATTTTTTGCCTCACAGCCCCTTTAACATTTTCCATATCTCGTGTATTAACGGTTACAGAGAGCCTGACATATCAGTAGAGGTCAGAGATATCCTTAGGGGAATTGTAATGTTCATCACGGTGAACGTCGCCCCCCTCTCCCCAACACACTGGAAGCAGAACATTGCTATTTGGGGATGCACACCTCTGAGTTGTGTATACAGGGCCCTGTGCAACGTTACTCCTGTGTATTCAAGTGTGTGCTTAACCGGGAAAACGTACAGCCACCCTTTGCTTACAAGATGTTCAAATGTCAGGTTATTTTAACAACAGGGACGGTGATGAATAATGAATGTTCTCATACATAGGAAGTGTCTGGAGAGGGGTGAGTAACCTTGTCCAGACCTCACACTTCCTCTGAATATGACTGTGTATTCTCCAGGCAAAGGATGGCCTTGATGACCTGATGTTCCCAGAGGCAGGCAATTCAGCAGAAGCAGCACCAAAACTCCTGGAACGGAGCAAGCACGCACACACGGTTCGTGACATATGGTGACATATCCAAACACGGGAGACACCGTGGTACTTCTCAGCTTTTCGTTTCAGCAGAAGCCACTGTATCTTTAAGGCTAGACGGCCCGCTCTCTAATACAATGACTATGAACTAGTGGAAACTGGCAAGCTTTGTGTGTGCAGTGGTGGACCTTACCACCTGAGTCCATTCCACCAATTTGTCACACTTTCTACACCCACAAACACTTTGCATGCAAGCAGCTTGGGACTGCACTCTAGCCAGCATTCTGACTTGAATAGGCACTTAGCTAGGAGGTGGCTTTCGGAGCCTAGCAATTGCTGGTGGCGGCCGCATTTGTAGAACACAGAAGAGGAGCTAGGTGGTAGTGGCACACACCTTTAGTGCCAGCACTTGGACGGCAGAGGCAGGTGCATCTCTGAGTTTGAGGCCAGCCTAGTCTACAGAGAGAGAAGAGAGAAGAGAGAAGAGAGAAGAAGAGAGAAGAGAGAAGAGGAGAGAAGAGAGAAGAGAGAAGAGAGAAGAGAGAAGAAGAGAGAGAAGAGAAGAGAGAAGAGAGAGAAGAGAGAAGAGAGAGAAGAGAGAGAAGAGAGAAGAGAGAGAAGAGAGAGAAGAGAGCGGAGAGCGGGAGAGCGGAGAGCGGAGAGCGGAGAGCGGAGAGCGGAGAGCGGAGAGAGGAGAGAGGAGAGAGGAGAGAGGAGAGAGAAGAGAGAAGAGAGAAGAAGAGAGAAGAGAGAAGAGAGAAGAGAGAGAAGAGAGAAGAAGAGAGAGAAGAGAGAAGAGAGAGAAGAGAGCAGAGAGAGAAGAGAGCAGAGAGCAGAGAGCAGAGAGCGGAGAGAGGAGAGCGGAGAGAGGAGAGAGGAGAGAGGAGAGAGGAGAGAGGAGAGAGGAGAGAGAAGAAAGAAGAGACAAGAGAGAGACAGAGACAGAGAGATATTCTGGATAGCCAGGGCTACACAGTAAGCCTTGTCTCAGAAAAGCAAAGAAGAAAAGGGGAAGAAGGAGGAAAAAGGAAAAGAAGCTCTCCTTCATTGTCCTACTTCTGACTCCTGTCCCTGACTGGCTAACAGCCAGAAACTTCGACAGTAATAATCAATCCATGGGTGAAAGAACTGCAGTCCCTCTTTCGGAAAACATCACAGATGACGTCATTAAACTTGGCTTATGAAGCCCAGGCACGGTGGCACCCGGCACCTGGGATGCAGAAGCAGACAGATCTCTGTGAGTTTGAGGCTAACCTGGTCTATACAGTGAGTTCCAGGACAGCCAGAGCTACATAGGTGAGACCCTGCTTTAAAGAAGGAAACGAAACCTCAAGGGAACTGTTGAGATGGCTCAGCTGTTAGGAGCGATTCACTGGTCTCACAGAGAAGCCTAGTTCAGGTCCCAATACCTTGCAGCCTGCCTAGCTGTGGTTCTTCACCTGACACTTTAACAGGGGTCACCTAAGACCATCTAGAAAACACAGGCATTTACATCCCAACTCACAGCAGTACCAAACTGCAGGTACGACGTAGGAACAACAACAACAAAACCACTTTATCGTTAGAAGTCACCACAACATGAGAAACTGTAGTAAAGGGTGGCAGTGTGAGGAAGGCTGAGAAGCACTGCTGCGGCACTGGAGATCCAAGAATCTAACCACCTCTCTGGCCTCTGCTGGCAACCCCTACACACACACACCAACACACACACACACACACCACGTGCGTGGAAAACTTTAAATCTTTTAAAAACGTCTTATGAGGGACTGTCAAGAAGGCTCAGGGGTGAGGAAGCTTGCCACCACAGCCCTTATGACTGCAGTTAGATCCCTGGAAATCACATGGCCAACGAGAACACTGCTGAACAGGTAACTCAAGGGCTAAGAGCATTTACTACTGTTTCACAGGACCTAGGCTCGAGTCCTACATTCACACGACACCTGAGTCACAACTGTCTAAAATTCCAGTTCCAAGGGATCTGGCATCTCTTCCAGCCTCTACTGAACCAGACAAGTGATAAACATACACACGTGGCAGGTAAAACACGAATACATGCAAACAAAAACAAAGAAGTAGGGCCGGGTGTGGTGGTGCACGACTTGGGAGGCAGAGGCAGACAGACCTCTGTGAGTTCGAGGCCAGCCTGGTCTACAAAGCGAGTCCAGGACAGCCAAGGTTGTTACATGGAGAAACCCTGTCTTGAAAAACCAAAAAACAAACAAACAAACAAAAAACCAAACCAAAACAAGCCAAAAACGAAACAAACAAACAGAAACAAAACCCCAAAGAAATCTTTTTTTTTTTTTAAGTCAGAAAGGAGGGAGGGGGGACAAACAGAAAACCCCAGGCAACTGCCTTCCCAAACCGGTTTGACCTCTGCATCAGTGGGAGCAGACGCACTGAGCCAGCCAGCGCAAGGTGGCAGTAGCACTTAATGGCAGGAGTGGATGCACGGCCACAGGAGGGAGCTGGCGAGCACGGAATTCACTTCCTGGTTATTTGTTTGTTTGTTTTAAAATGGCGAACTGATGCTGTCTGGAGAGATGGCGCGGCCGTTATCCGAGCGAAATTGACTTCCACTTCAAACAACTACGTGGGCGGCTTACAACTCCTTCTAACTCAAACTCCTGAGGGATTCAACACCTCTCATCTCCCTGTACTCAACGTGAACATACCCGCACAGAATTAAAAATTAGCTAAATATTTTTAAATGGTCCTACGAGCCGTGCTGTAGGGCTAGTCCCCCGATGCTGCCAGTGTAAGGTTAATGCTGATCAATGTTTTATAAGTAGTAGATATTTGTCTGTACTTCTATTTTCTATCTGGAATCCTTCCTTCGAACTCGTCCTCGGCAAGGACCAAATGAAGCACCGTTAGCCCACTTTTAAACTCTGAAAGCCACCTTCTTGCTACAGGACCACACAAGTCAGAACTTGGCTAGAACTTAAGTCTCACACCCTTTTCTACCACCAAAACCGCACAAAGCACCTAAAAAAAAAAAAGTTGTCTTCAAAGACAAAAATTATGTGGATAAGTAAAAGGAGCAAGCCAGCATGGAGGCGCATGCCCGTAATCCCAGCACTCGGGAGGCAGAGGCAGGTGGATCGCTGTGATTTCGAGGCCAGCCTGATCTACAAAGCGAGTCCAGGACAGCCAGGAGTACACAGAGAAACCCCGTATCGAAAAACCAACCAGCTAAACGAACAAAAAAAAAAAAAAAAAAAAAAAAAAAAAAAAAAAAAAAAGCAAACCTACCACAAACCAAATACCCCCCAACACACACACACACACTCAAAAAAAAAAAAAAAAAAAAAAAAAAAACAAGAAAAGAGTGACAAAGAAGGAAAAAGAGCAATGAACCCCTCCTTGCCCTAATGTTTGAATTTAGTTGCAGATTCAGACGTTGCGAAGCCGTCCCCCAAAACTCCCACTACAGGAGCGTTTCGGCAATTGCGTTCCCAGCGCCCAAACTCGCGGCGACCCCACAGAAAAATATGGCATCCCCTTCGACTCCCACTCACCACCAGCTAACGGCTGCTCCAAATGGCGCCCAAACGGAATCTAATGGCGAACTCACCTCGTCACCTCGTCAGCTCGTCAGCTCGTCGAGGCACTACCGGCTTTACCCAGGTCGCTCTCAAGCCGCGAAGGACCTCCCGCCAACCCCAGGCCCCGCCTGCAAAACGTGTCTCTCGGGGTGTGTGGGTGGGGCAAGGGGTGGGGAGTAGACTGTGTTTCCGGTTTCCTTTCATGAGGCCACATCCTGTGATCTCACTTTTGCGTTCCGCTGTTTCCGGAAGTATCCGATTCGCGCGCTCGGCTTTTTGTTGTTGTTTTATGTATGGAAATGTGTATGCATGTGTATATGCATGTTTGTGTGTACATTACATGCGTGCAGTACCTGTGGAGGCCAGAGAGGGCGCGGAGGCTGGAGTTGGTGGCAGCGAGAGCCACAAGGTTAGATGCTGGGAATCGCACCCAGGTCCTCTGTAAAAGCAACGGTCGGTTTAAACTGCTAAAGCCGTCTTTCTAGCTGCTGGCTCCAGTTTAGCGGTTAATTCAAGAATTGATGCTATGGAGTCTGGAGACCTGCTGCAAGCCATAAGAACTCTGAAACTTGTTGGTGGTTTAGGGGCTATGTAGCTTACCGATTCCGGGTTCGGAGATATCCCATCTCCAGTCTTGAATTGATGCCCGTCCACATGGTTTCTGCTGGGAAGCCGTGTCTGCCAAGAAGCCAAAGAAGAATATGGCGCATGAGATTCCAACCGTCTCAGGACGGCTACATACTATGTGTTCTTCTTGAGTCCCAGCCAGTGCGTTGTAACTGTGCTCGTTATACTACTTAGCTGTAGCTTCATTTAGTAAGGTAGTTTAGTCCTGGTCAGATCTCACCATAGATAACAAACATTTGTTTTTAACTTTTAAAATTGTCTGGCAGTCCTTTCTAACCATTCATTTATTCTTTTTTTTTCATTTATTCTTATATAAATGTATTCTTATGTAAATGTTTCATTATTGTCTTATAAAAAAAATTGTGGGGGTGGAGAGATGACTCAGAGGTTAAGAGCACAGGCTGGCTGCTCTTGCAGAGGACCCAGGTTCGATCTCAGTACCCACACAGTGGTTCACGGCTGCCTGCAACTCCTGCTCCAGGGTACCTGATGCCCACTTCTGACCTCCGCAGGGACCAGGTACACACATTGCAAACTGATATACGTTCAGGCAAAACCATTCATATAATCAAAATAAATAAAAGTAAAAAAAATTTTTTTAATTGCAATGTAAAACCGGGCATGGAGGCACACGCCTTTAACCCCAGCACTCAGGAGGCAGAGACAGGCAGATTGTTGTGAGTTTGAGGCCAGCCTGGTCTACAAAGCCAGCGCTACACAGAGAGATGCTGTATCGAAAAACAAAAAAATAAAAAATAAATAAAAATAAAATTTGCAATGTATAACTAGCTTCCACAGGGTTATGTACATTAGCAGGGATAGATTTTAAAATACGGACTTAAAGGCAGGGTGTGGTGGCACATGCCTTTCATCCCACCACTCAGGAAGGAGAGGCAGGCAAATTGCTGAGTTTGAGGCCAGCCTGGTCTATAAAGCTAGTCCAGGACAGCCAAGGCTACACAGAGAAAGCCTGTTTTGAAAAACCAATATGCACCCGGGCCTGGTGGCGCCCACCTTTAATCCCAGCATTCGGGAGGCAGAGGCAGGCAGATCCCTGTGAGTGCGAGGACAGCCTGGTCTACAAAGCAAGTCTAGGACAGCCAGGGCTACAGAGAGAAACCCTGTCTTGAAAAACAAACAAACAAAAAAGAAAGAAAGAAAAACCAGTATGTATATATTGGCAGGTATAGGCTCCAATTTTCTTAGCAATTATATTACAGACTTATTAACTGAGAGTAACTCACTTATAACTAACCCAGCTACCCTAAACAATAGGAAAAGACGATAGAAGAATACAACAAAACAAAAACAAACAAACAAACAACAACAACAAAAACCCGAACCATAAGAATATCAGTTCCAAGGAACGATTCTCCTGGCGTAATCAGCAGAATTTCTTCTTCTGGAAACTAGGGCAAAGAGAATCTGGAACCTCAGCCAGAGTCCAGAGCCGCAAAGCCTTCCATTCAGTGGTTCTCTCTAGGAGCATCTCAAAGTCTAGCAATGAACAGCCAAACTGCCCCCAGTTTCCAAAGGCCCTGCCTTTTGATTTTGGCTCATTTTTATACCTCCTCTCAGAATTTGTTCAAGGACGTTTTTCAGCTGGTTAACAACCAATCTCCCCAAAACGGTGGTTCGACTTCCAAGGGTATAAACATCACCTGTTCTCTCACAAGTCTTTTTCTCATCCCCCACGTGTGATCTAAACAAAAAACATATTTATCTCTCGTTGAGAGCCCAGAGGGCATAGGCCTGAGGGCAGAGTGGAGAGGCAGAGGGACAGGCAGAGGCAGAGGCCAGAGGCAGAGGCAGAGACAAAGGGACAGGAAGAGGCAGAGACTGAGGCCCGAGGCCAGAGGCCTGAGGACACAGACCTGAGAGCATTGGCCTGATAGTGAGGCTGAAGGGCAGATTGCAGACCCCAGAGGGCAGAGGTATGAAGGCAGAGGTCAAGGCCAGAGGGCAGGGAACTCAGGAAGGACAGAGGGCAGAGGCTTGAGGCCTCAGGGCAGAGGCCTGAGAGCAGAGGCAGAGGCAGAGGCTTGATGATAAAGGCAGAGGCCTGAGGTAAGGGACCTGAGGACAGAGTGCAGAGGCCTGAGAGCATAGGACTGAGGCCTGAGGGCAGGGGCCTGAGGGCAAAGGCCTGAGGACACAGGACTGAGATCTGGGTCCAGAGGCCTAAGAGCAGAGGCCTGAGGGCAGGGGCCTGAGAAGAGAGGCCTAAGTCTTGAGGGGAGAGGCCTGACAAGGCAGAGGATACAGAGGTAGAGGTAGGAGCAGGGGCAGAGGCAGAGGCAGAGGCAGAGGCAGAGGCAGAGGAGGTGGCAGAAGCAGAGGCAATCAGGACACAGGGACAAATGGGAGGGCAGAGACGGAGGGCAGCGGCCAGAGGCCAGTGCAAAGGGTTGATTCTGAGAGCAGAGTCCTTAGGCCTGAAGGCAGAGGCCTGAGGCCTAAAGGCAAATGTCTGAGGGCAAGAGCAGAGGAAGAAGCTAAAGCAGAGGCAGAGGCAGAGTCCTGAGTGCAGAGGCTGGAGTGCTGGGGCCTGAGATCTGGGGGCGTGGGCTTGAGAGGAGAGGCTGGAGGCCTGATGGTAGAATCCTGAGGGCACAGGCTTCAGAGGAGAGGCCTGAAGCAGAGGACAGGGACAGAGGGCAGCGGCCAGAGGCCAGAGGGCAGTACAAAGGGGTCAATTCTGAGGGCAGAGACACAAGCAGAGTTCAGAGGCAGAGATCCATGAAGAGGGTCAATTCTGAGGGAAGTGACGGAGGGCAGAGACCAGAGAGCAGAGGGCAGAGGCAAACACAGAGGCAGAAGTCTAAGGTTAGAGCCCAGCCTGAGGGCAGAGCCCTTAGGGCAGAGGGCAGAAATCTGAGAGCAGACACCTGAGGGCAGAGCAGAGGGAGAGGCAGAGGCCTGAGGACACAGGCCTGAGGTCTGAGGGACTATGTCTGAGGACTGAGTGTAGAGAGCTGAGAGCATAAGCCTGAGGCCTGAGAGTAGAGACCAGAGGGCACTGACCTGAGGCCTGAGGCCTGAGGCCAGAGGCCAGAGGACACTGACCTGAGGCCTGAGGCCAGAGGCCTGGGTACAGAGGCCTGAGATCTGGAGGCAGTGCCTTGAGAGCAGAGGCCTGAGGCCTGAGATCAGAGGCCTTAGAGCAGTGGCCTAAGGCTTGAAGGGAGAGGCATGGCGGCAGAGGCAGAGGCAGAGGTAGACATCAGTGCTCAGGGCCAAATCCAAGGGCAGAGACAGAGGGCAGTGGCCTGAGGCCAGAAAGCAAAGGCTGGAGGACAGTTCAAAGGGTTGATTCTGAGAGTCGAGGCCTTAGGCCTGAGTGCAGAGGCCTGAGGCCTAAAGGCAAAGGCCTGAGGGCAAGAACAGATGCAGAAGCAAAAGCAGAGGCAGAGGCCTGAGGTTGGAGGCAGAGGGAGAGACTTGAGGGCAGAGACAGAGACATAGGCAAAGGCAGAGAGGGCAGGGGCAGAGTCATGAGGACAGAGGCCTGAGGTCTGGAGGCCTCAGCTTGAGAGCAGAGGCTTGAGGCCTAAGGGCAGAAGCCTGAGGCTTGGGGGCTGAGGCCTGAGGGGAGAGACAGAGGAAGCGTCAGAGACTAAGGCCTGAGACCAGAAGTCTGAGAGCTTTGGCCTGATGGCACAGGTAGGAGGGCAGAGTGCGCAGGCCTGAGGGCAGATGGCAGATGCCTTAGGGCAGAATCCTTAGTCCTTAGGGTGGAGGCCTGAGGGAACAAGCGGAGGCCCGTGAGGAGAGAACAGTGGACTGAGGGGAAATGGCAGAGGTCTGAGGACATAGGCCTGATGCCAGAGGGGACATGCTTAATCCCGGTGCCTTAATCCTCTAACAATCTCACTAGTCCACCAGAACCGTAGACGAACCCGCAGCACCCATTTCCAATCTGCGCGTTTCCTACCTCCCTGAGGCGCTGGTCAGCTTCCCTGGGCGATCCTTCAGGGAAGGATCCCTTCTTTCCCCGATATCGGTGAGATCTCCACTTGTGGCGCCCATGCTACCGCGGTGCAGAGTCAAGGGCGAGGGACTACGGATTTAACACACACACACCAAAAC
Source organism: Acomys minous (assembly GCF_964271855.1). Taxonomy (NCBI): domain Eukaryota; kingdom Metazoa; phylum Chordata; class Mammalia; order Rodentia; family Muridae; genus Acomys; species Acomys minous. Next base: position 20,344,691 of record NC_140488.1, on the reverse strand, counting down.
AGCGGGTCCTTCGTGTTAAGAGAGCAGCAGCAGCAGGGGCAGCAGCTTTTATTCAGTGTTCAAAGAGCCTTCTTATAGGCAGCAAAACAGGCATGCCACTCGCAGGTGAAATCCCTCAAGAGTTGATTGCGCACAGGAGGAAAAGTCCCGAGGAGGGGAGGGGTGCGTTCTCAGAGCAGTAAACATGACTAGCTAACCAACATAAACACAGACACGGAAGCTGCTAGAAACAGGACATGAAACAGCAAGACAGGCAGGCAGCCCAGTCGGGCCTGGTTCCTACAGGCAGAAGCCTGAGAGCAGAGAGAGGCCTGAGGGTAGATGCCTGAGGCCTGAGAGCAGAGGCCTGTGAGCAGAGCCTTAAGGCTTGAGGGGGAGAGGCCTGACGGCAGAGGCAGAGGCAGAGGCAGAGGCAGAGGCAGAGGCAGAGGCAGAGGCAGAGGCAGAGGCAGAATCAGTGTACAGGGACAAATCTGAGCGCAGAGACAGAGGTCAGCATCCTGAGGCCAGAGGGAAAAGGCCAGAGGCCAGTTCAAAGGATCGATTCTGAGGGCAGACACAGAGGACAGAGGCCTAAACCCAGAGGACAGAGGGCAGAGGGCAGAGGGCAGAGGGCAGAGGGTAGAGGGTAGAGTGCAGAGGCAGAGGCCTGAAACCAGAGTCCAGAGGACTGACAGCATTGGCCTGATGGCACAGGCTGGAGGGAGGACTATGGAGGGCCTGAGGACAGAGGCCTGAGGGCAGAGGGCAGAAACTAGAGTTTAAAGGCAAGAAGACAGTGGGCATAGGCGCAGAGGCAGAAGCACGGCAAGATGCAGATGTTAGCGGGCAGTGGCAGAGGGGAGAGGCCTGACGGAAGAGGCCTTAGAGCAGAATCCTGATGTCTATGTGCAGAGGCCTTCTGGCAGTGCCCTGAGGGCATAGGAATGATGGCATAGGCCTGCGGCCTGGGGGGGGGGGAGAGTCCTGAGGGCAGAGGCTTGAGGGTAGATTGAAGAGGCCTGAGGGCAGAGATCTGAGAGGAGAGGCCATAGAGCAGAGGCAGAGGCACAGTCTGAGGCCTGAGGCCTGAGGACAGAGATCTGAGAGCATTGGCCTGATGGTGAGGCTGAAGAGCAGATTGCAGAGGCCTGAGGGCAGAGGGCAGGGCACTAAGGACAGAGGGCATAGCCTGAGAGCAGAGGCCTGAGGGCACAGGACTTAGAGGAGAGGCCTAAGGGTAGACGCCTGAGGCCTGAGAGAAGAAGCCTGAAAGCAGAGGCCTAAGGCTTGAGGGGAGAGGCCTGACAACAGAGGCAGAGGCAGAGGCAGAGGCAGAGGCAGAGGTAGACATCAGTGCACAAGGCCAAATCCCAGGGCATGGACAGAGGGCAGCGGCCTGAGGCCAGAGGGCAAAGGCCAGAGGCCAGTGCAAAGGGCAGATGCTGAGGGCAGAGACAGAGGATAGAGGCCTAGAGACAGAGGGCAGAGGGTAGAGGCAAAGGTCTGAGACCAGAGGCCAGAGACTAGAGGCCTGACACCACTGGCCTGATGTCACAGGCCAGGAGGCAGACTGCAGAGGCCTTGGGACAGAGGCCTGAGAGCAGATGGCAGAGGCATAGGGCAGAATCCTGAGGCCTGAGGGCAGAGGGCATGGGTAGGGACAGGGGGAGAGAGAGCAGTGGCCTGAGGCCTGAGGGAAGAAGCTTTAGGCCTTAGTGCAGAGGCCTGAGGCCTGAGGACAGTGACCTGAGGAATCAGGGCAGAGGCCAGAAGCCCAAGGCCCGAGAACAGAGACCTGAAAGCATTGTCCTGAGGGCAAAGGCCTAAGGCCTTATGGAAGAGGCCTGATGGTAGAGGCCTGACTCCTAAGGGAAGAAGAGGCCTGAGGCCTGAGGGCATATGCTTGAAGGTACTGATGTGAAGAATGAGGGCAGAGGCCGGACACCCAAGGGCAGAGGCAAAGGCCAGAGTGTCTAGGCCTGAGGTCATAGGCCAGAAGGCATTGGCCTGAGGGCAGAGGGCAAGAGGCCTGAGGCCTGACGAAGAGGCTTGAGGCCTGAGGGAAGAGGCCTGAGGCCTGAAGGAAGAGGCCTGGGGTCAGAGGACATTGGCCTTGAGGACAGAGGCCTGAGACCTGGGGGTAGCAGCCTGAGAGCAGAGGCTTGAGGTATGAAGGCAGAGCCTGAGAGCAGAGAGAGGCCTGAGAGGAGAGGCCTGAGTTTTGGGGACAGAGGCCTGAGGGTAGTAGATTCCTGAGGCCTGAGAGTAGAGGCATGAGAGCAGAGGCCCAAGTCTTGAGGGGAGAGGCCTGACAGCAGAGGCAGAGGAAGAGTCTGAGACTGAGGCCTGAGGACTGAGGCCTGATGGAAGAGGGCAAGGACAGAGGGCAGAGGCCTGAGGGTAGAGGGAGAGACGGAGGTGTGAGGTTAGAGGCAGAGGCCTGAGAACAGAGGACTGAGGCCTGAGTGCAGAGGGAGAGATTTCTGGGCACAGGCCTGAGGGAAGATGCCTGAGGCCTGATGAAAGAGGCCTGAGACCAGGGGGCAGCAGCCTGAGAACAGAGGCTTGACGCCTGAAGGCAGAAGCCTGAGGGCAGAGAGAGTCCTGAGAGGAGAGGCCTGAGGCTTGAGGCCAGAGGGCTGAGGGTAGATGCCTCAGGTGTGAGAGCAGAGGCCTAAGGCTTGAGGGGAGAGGCCTAACAGCAGTGCAAAGGCAGAGGCAGTGGGAAATGCAGATTCCTGAGGGCATAGGCCTAAGGCTTGAGGGGTGAGGCCTGACAGCAGAGGCAGAGGCAGAGTTAGAGGCAGAATCAGTGCACAGGGACAAATCTGAGGGCAAAGACAGAGGCCAGCATCCAGAGGACAGAGGACAGAGGACAGAGGCAGAGTCATAGGCCAGAGGCAGTGGCAGAGGCCTGATAGCAGAGGCCCGAGGCCTGAGGACAGAGGCCTGAGACCACATTGGCCTGATGGCACAGGCTGGAGGGCAGACTGCAGAGGCCTGAGGGCAAATGGCAGAGGCATAGGGCAGAATCCTGAGGCCTGGGAGCAGAGGCCTCAGGGCAGAGGCAAGTACAGGGTCAGAGAGGCCAGTAGCCTGAGGGCTGAGGCCTGAGGCCTGAGGGCAGAGGCTTGAGGACAGAGGGCAGAGACTGGAGGGCAGAGGTAGAGGTCAAGCCAGAGGCCTGAGGGAAGAGGCAGAGACAGAGGCAAAGGCACAGGGAGGGCAGGGGCACAGTCCAGAGGGCAGAGTCCTGAGGACAGAGGCCTGGATCTGTGGTCCGGGGCCTGAGAGCAGAGACTTGAGGCCTGAGGGCAGAAGCCTGATGGTACAGGACTCAGAGGAGAGGTCGTAGGCTTGGGGGCAGACCTGAAGGGAGAGGCTGAAGAAGAGGCAGAGACTGAGGACTGAGTCCAGAGGTCGGAAACTAGAGGTTTGAGAGCATTGGCCTAATGGCAGAGGCTAAAGTCCAGGCTTCAGAGGCCTGAGGACAGAAGGCAAAGCCAGAGGGCAGAGGACTAAGGAGAGAGGGCATAGCCTGAAGGCTGAGGCCTGAGAGCAGAGGCTCGAGGTCTGAGGGCAGAGGCCTGAGGGTAAGACGGAGATATAGAGGTTTGAGGATAGTGGCAGAGGCCTGAGGACAGAGGCCTGAAGCTGAGGGAAGAGGCCTGAGGCCTGAGTGCAGAGGGCTGAGAGCATGGGCCTGAGGCCTGATGGCAGGGGCCTGAAGGCACAAGTTAGATGCCTAAGGATAGAGGGCAGAGACCTGAGGAGAGAGGGCAGAGGCTTCAGCCCTTAGGTCAGAGGCATTAGGCAGAGGGAGTGTCAGAAGCCCGAGGATAGTGGCAGAGGCCTGAGGACAGAGGCCTGAGGCCTGAGTGCAGAGGGATGAGAGCATAGGCCTGAGGCCTGAGGGTAAGGGCTTGAGGACAGTGACCTGAATTCTGAGGCCTGAGGCCAGAGGCCTAAGATCTGGGAGCAGCATGCTGAAGCAGAGGCCTGAGGCCTGAGAGCAGAAGCCTAAGGCTTAAGGGGAGTGCATGAGAAAAGAGGCAGAGGCAGAGGCAGAGGCAGACATCAGTGCACAGGGCCAAATCCCAGGGCAGAGAGTTGGGGGGAGGGCAGTGGCCTAAGGCCTAAAGGCTAAGGCCTGAGGCAAGAGCAGATGGAGAAGCAGAAGCTGAGGCAGAGGATTGAGGGAGAGGTCTGAGGGCAGAGACAGAGCAGTCACAGAGGTAGACATCAGTGCACAGGGCCAATCCCTGGGCAGAGAAAGAGGGCAGCGGCCTGAATCCACAGGGCAAACCCAGAGGACAGTGCAAAGGGTTGATTCTGAGATCAGAGACCATAGGCCTGAGTGCAGAGGCCTGAAGCCTAAAGGGTAAGGCCTAAGGCAAGAGTAGAAGAAGAAGCAGAAACAGAAGCAAAGGCTACTGCTGAGGGCAGAGATCGAGGCAAAGGCAGAGGGAAAGGCAGAATTCTAAAGGCAGAGTCACAATCTTGAGGAAAGAGTCCTGAGGAGAGAGGCCTGGATCTATGGTCAAGGGCCTGAAGGCAGAGAACTCAGAGGAGAGGTCTTAGGCTTGGAGGCAGACCTGAGAATAGATGCGGAGGAAGAGTCAGAGACTGTGACCTGAGGGCAGAGGCCTGAGGACAGAGGCATGAGAGCATTGGCCTGATGGCAGAGGCTGTAGGGCAGACTGCAGAGGCCTGAGGGCAGAGGGAGAGACAGAGGTCTGAGGATAGAGGTAGAGGCCTGAGGACAGTGGCCTGATGCCTGAGGGAGGAGGCCTGAGGCCTGAGTGTAGAGGGCTGAGAGCATAGTCCCGAGGCCTGAGGGCAGGGGCCTGAAGGCAATTACCCAATGCCTGAGGGCATAATCTAGAGGCCAAAGGGCAGAGTCCTCAGGGCAGAGGCCTAAAGGCAGAGAGAGTGGCAGAAGCCTGAGGATAGTGGCAGAGGCCTGAGGATAGTGTCCTGAGTCCTGAGGGCAGAGGCCAGAGGCCAGAGGGCAGAGGGCAGAGCCTGAGGGCAGAGCCCTGAGGGTAGTAGCTTCAGGCCTGAGGGAAGGAGCCTGAGGGCAATGGGAGAGGCCAAGACATGAGGATAGCAGCAGTGGCCTGAAGACTGGGACCTGAAGCTGAGGGAAGAGGCCGGGTGCCGGAGTGCAGAGGGCTGAGAGCATAAGCCTGAGGCCTGAGGCCTGAGGATAGAGGCCTGAGGGCAATGACCTGAGGCCTGAGGCCAGAGGCAAGAGGCCTGAGATCTGGGGGTAACACAATGAGAGCAGAGGGTTGAGGCCTGTGGGCCCAAGCCTGAGGTGTGTGAGCAGAGGCCTAAGGCTTGAGGGGAGAGTCCTGACAGCAGAGGGAGAGGCAGAGGCAGAAGCAGAGGTCTGAGGGCAGAGAAAAAGGCAGAGGCAGACATCAGTGCACAAGGACAAATCTGAGGCCAGAGGACAAAGCCAGAGGCTAGTGCAAAGGGCTGACTCAGAGGTTAATGACAGAGGACAGAGGCCTGAAGCCAGAGGACAGAGGACAGTGTGTAGAGGGAAGAAGGCAAAGGGCAGGGGACAGATTAAAAGCCGGGGGTGGGGTGGGGGGGTGAGGTTATGCAAAGGAAGAGGCAGAAGCAAAGACAGTTCTTATGCAGAGGGCAGAGGCAGAGGCAGAGGCCAGATGCAGAGTCATAGGTAGCAGCCTCAGACCACAGGCTGGGCAAGCAGGAGAGGCATAGGGCAGAATCCTGAGGCCTAAGGGCAATGGGCAGAGGCTGGGGCAGGGTCAGAGAAGCCAGTAGCCTGAGGGCAGTGGCCTGAGTGCAGAGGCCTGAGGCCTGAAAGAAGAGACTTTAAGAATGAGTGCAGAGGCCTGAGGCCTGAGGGCCATGACCTCCTCCCTCAGGCATCAGGCCACTGTCCTCAGGCCTCTCCCTCTGCCCTCAGGCCTCTGCAGTCTGCTCTCCAGCCTCTGTCATCAGGCCAGTGCTCTCACGCCTCTGACCTCAGGCCTCTGGCCTCAGGCCCCAGTCTCTGACTCTTCCTCTGCCTCTCCCTCAGGTCTGCCCCCAAGCCTAAGACCTCTTCTCTGAGTCCTGTGCCATCAGGCTTCTGCCCTCAGACCTCAAGCCTATGCTCTCAGACTCCTGACCATAGATCCAGGCCTCTGTCCTCAGGACTTTGCGTCTGCTCTCAGGAGTCTGCCTTTCCCTCTGCCTCTGCCTCTGCTTCTGCTTCTGCCTCTGCCTCCAACTTATGCCTCTGCCTTTGCCTCCAACCTCAGGCCTCTGACTCTGTTTCTGATCCTGCCTCTACTCTTGCCCTCAGGCTTTAGCCTTCAGACCTCAAGCCTCTGCCCTAAGGGCTCTGCCCTCTATCCTAAGGCCTCTGCCACTATCCTCAGGCTTCTGCCACTTCCTCTGCCCTCAGGCGTCTGCCTTCCAGTCTCTGCCCTCTGTCCTCAGGCCTCAGGCCTCAGCCCTCAGGCTACTGGCCTCTCTGACCCTGTACTTGCCTCTGCCCTGAGGCCTCTGCTCCCAGGCCTCAGGATTCTGCCCTATGCCTCTGCCATTTGCCCTCAGGCCTCTGCAGTCTGCCCTCCAGCCTGTGCCATCAGGCCAATGTGGTCTCAGGCCTCTGTCCTCAGGCCTCGGGCCTCTGCTATCAGGCCTCTGCCACTGCCTCTGGCCTATGACTCTGCCTCTGTCCTCTGTCCTCTGTCCTCTGGATGCTGGCCTCTGTCTTTGCCCTCAGATTTGTCCCTGTGCACTGATTCTGCCTCTAACTCTGCCTCTGCCTCTGCTGTCAGGCCTCACCCCTCAAGCCTTAGGCCTATGCCCTCAGGAATCTGCATTTCCCACTGCCTCTGCCTTTGCACTGCTGTTAGGCCTCTCCCCTCAAGCCTTAGGCCTCTGCTCTCACACCTGAGGCATCTACCCTCAGCCCTCTGGCCTCAAGCCTCAGGCCTCTCCTCTCAGGACTCTCTCTGCCCTCAGGCTTCTGCCTTCAGGCGTCAAGCCTCTGTTCTCAGGCTGCTGCCCCCTGGTCTCAGGCCTCTTTCATCAGGCCTCAGGCATCTTCCCTCAGGCCTGTGCCCAGAAATCTCTCCCTCTGCACTCAGGCCTCAGTCCTCTGTTCTCAGGCCTCTGCCTCTAACCTCACACCTCCGTCTCTCCCTCTACCCTCAGGCCTCTGCCCTCTGTCCTTGCCCTCTTCCATCAGGCCTCAGTCCTCAGGCCTCAGTCTCAGACTCTTCCTCTGCCTCTGCTGTCAGGCCTCTCCCCTCAAGACTTGGGCCTCTGCTCTCATGCCTCTACTCTCAGGCCTCAGGAATCTACTACCCTCAGGCCTCTGTCCCCAAAACTCAGGCCTCTCCTCTCAGGCCTCTCTCTGCTCTCAGGCTCTGCCTTCATACCTCAAGCCTCTGCTCTCAGGCTGCTACCCCCAGGTCTCAGGCCTCTGTCCTCAAGGCCAATGTCCTCTGACCCCAGGCCTCTTCCTTCAGGCCTCAGGCCTCTTCCCTCAGGCCTCAAGCCTCTTCGTCAGGCCTCAGGCCTCTTGCCCTCTGCCCTCAGGCCAATGCCTTCTGGCCTATGACCTCAGGCCTAGACACTCTGGCCTTTGCCTCTGCCCTTGGGTGTCCGGCCTCTGCCCTCATTCTTCACATCAGTACCTTCAAGCATATGCCCTCAGGCCTCAGGCCTCTTCTTCCCTTAGGAGTCAGGCCTCTACCATCAGGCCTCTTCCATAAGGCCTTAGGCCTTTGCCCTCAGGACAATGCTTTCAGGTCTCTGTTCTCGGGCCTTGGGCTTCTGGCCTCTGCCCTGATTCCTCAGGTCACTGTCCTCAGGCCTCAGGCCTCTGCACTAAGGCCTAAAGCTTCTTCCCTCAGGCCTCAGGCCACTGCTCTCTCTCCCCCTGTCCCTACCCATGCCCTCTGCCCTCAGGCCTCAGGATTCTGCCCTATGCCTCTGCCATCTGCTCTCAGGCCTCTGTCCCAAGGCCTCTGCAGTCTGCCTCCTGGCCTGTGACATCAGGCCAGTGGTGTCAGGCCTCTAGTCTCTGGCCTCTGGTCTCAGACCTTTGCCTCTACCCTCTGCCCTCTGTCTCTAGGCCTCTATCCTCTGTCTCTGCCCTCAGCATCTGCCCTTTGCACTGGCCTCTGGCCTTTGCCCTCTGGCCTCAGGCCGCTGCCCTCTGTCCATGCCCTGGGATTTGGCCTTGTGCACTGATGTCTACCTCTGCCTCTGCCTCTGCCTCTGCCTCTGCCTCTGCCTCTGCCTCTGTTGTCAGGCCTCTCCCCTCAAGCCTTAGGCCTCTGCTTTCAGGCTTCTTCTCTCAGGCCTCAGGCGTCTACCCTTAGGCCTCTCCTCTAAGTCCTGTGCCCTCAGGCCTCTGCTCTCAGGCTATGCCCTCTGTCCTTAGTGCCCTGCCCTCTGCCCTCAGGCCTCTGCAATCTGCTCTTCAGCCTCACCATCAGGCCAATGCTCTCAGATCTCTGTCCTCAGGCCTCAGGCCTCAGACTGTGCCTCTGCCTCTGCTCTATGGCCTCTCCTCTCAGATCTCTGCCCTCAGGCCTCTTCAATCTACCCTCAAGCCTCTGCCGTCAGGCCTCTCCCCCTCAAGCCTTAAGGCTCTGCTCACAGGCCTCTGCTCTCAGGCCTCAGGCATCTACCCTCAGGCCTCTCTCTGCTCTCAGGCTTCTGCCTGTAGGAACCAGGCCCGACTGGGCTGCCTGCCTGTCTTGCTGTTTCATGTCCTGTTTCTAGCAGCTTCCGTGTCTGTGTTTATGTTGGTTAGCTAGTCATGTTTACTGCTCTGAGAACGCACCCCTCCCCTCCTCGGGACTTTTCCTCCTGTGCGCAATCAACTCTTGAGGGATTTCACCTGCGAGTGGCATGCCTGTTTTGCTGCCTATAAGAAGGCTCTTTGAACACTGACTAAAAGCTGCTGCCCCTGCTGCTGCTGCTCTCTTAACACGAAGGACCCGCTGTTTTAGTGTGTGTGTGTTAAATCCGTAGTCCCTCGCCCTTGACTCTGCACCGCGGTAGCATGGGCGCCACAAGTGGAGATCTCACCGATATCGGGGAAAGAAGGGATCCTTCCCTGAAGGATCGCCCAGGGAAGCTGACCAGCGCCTCAGGGAGGTAGGAAACGCGCAGATTGGAAATGGGTGCTGCAGGTTCGTCCACGGTTCTGGTGGACTAGTGAGATTGTTAGAGGATTAAGGCACCGGGATTAAGCATGTCCCCTCTGGCATCAGGCCTATGTCCTCAGACCTCTGCCATTTCCCCTCAGTCCACTGTTCTCTCCTCACGGGCCTCCGCTTGTTCCCTCAGGCCTCCACCCTAAGGACTAAGGATTCTGCCCTAAGGCATCTGCCATCTGCCCTCAGGCCTGCGCACTCTGCCCTCCTACCTGTGCCATCAGGCCAAAGCTCTCAGACTTCTGGTCTCAGGCCTTAGTCTCTGACGCTTCCTCTGTCTCTCCCCTCAGGCCTCAGCCCCCAAGCCTCAGGCTTCTGCCCTTAGGCCTCAAGCCTCTGCTCTCAAGCTGAGGCCTCCAGACCTCAGGCCTCTGTCCTCATGACTCTGCCCCTGCCCTCTCTGCCTTTGCCTATGTCTCTGTCTCTGCCCTCAAGTCTCTCCCTCTGCCTCCAACCTCAGGCCTCTGCCTCTGCTTTTGCTTCTGCATCTGTTCTTGCCCTCAGGCCTTTGCCTTTAGGCCTCAGGCCTCTGCACTCAGGCCTAAGGCCTCGACTCTCAGAATCAACCCTTTGAACTGTCCTCCAGCCTTTGCTTTCTGGCCTCAGGCCACTGCCCTCTGTCTCTGCCCTTGGATTTGGCCCTGAGCACTGATGTCTACCTCTGCCTCTGCCTCTGCCGCCATGCCTCTCCCTTCAAGCCTTAGGCCACTGCTCTAAGGCCTCTGATCTCAGGCCTCAGGCCTCTGCTCTCAAGGCACTGCCTCCAGATCTCAGGCCTCTGTACCCAGGCCTCTGGCCTCAGGCCTCAGGTCAGTGTCCTCTGGCCTCTGGCCTCAGGCCTCAGGCCTCAGGTCAGTGCCCTCTGGTCTCTACTCTCAGGCCTCAGGCTTATGCTCTCAGCTCTCTACACTCAGTCCTCAGACATAGTCCCTCAGACCTCAGGCCTGTGTCCTCAGGCCTCTGCCTCTCCCTCTGCTCTGCCCTCAGGTGTCTGCTCTCAGATTTCTGCCCTCTGCCCTAAGGGCTCTGCCCTCAGGCTGGGCTCTAACCTTAGACTTCTGCCTCTGTGTTTGCCTCTGCCCTCTGCTCTCTGGTCTCTGCCCTCCGTCACTTCCCTCAGAATTGACCCTCTTCATGGATCTCTGCCTCTGAACTCTGCTTGTGTCTCTGCCCTCAGAATTGACCCCTTTGTACTGCCCTCTGGCCTCTGGCCGCTGCCCTCTGTCCCTGTCCTCTGCTTCAGGCCTCTCCTCTGAAGCCTGTGCCCTCAGGATTCTACCATCAGGCCTCCAGCCTCTCCTCTCAAGCCCACGCCCCCAGATCTCAGGCCCCAGCACTCCAGCCTCTGCACTCAGGACTCTGCCTCTGCCTCTGCTTTAGCTTCTTCCTCTGCTCTTGCCCTCAGACATTTGCCTTTAGGCCTCAGGCCTCTGCCTTCAGGCCTAAGGACTCTGCTCTCAGAATCAACCCTTTGCACTGGCCTCTGGCCGCTGCCCTCTGTCTCTGCCCTCCCATTTGTCCCTGTGTCCTGATTGCCTCTGCTTCTGCCACCTCCTCTGCCTCTGCCTCTGCCTCTGCCTCTGCCCCTGCTCCTACCTCTACCTCTGTATCCTCTGCCTTGTCAGGCCTCTCCCCTCAAGACTTAGGCCTCTCTTCTCAGGCCCCTGCCCTCAGGCCTCTGCTCTTAGGCCTCTGGACCCAGATCTCAGTCCTGTGTCCTCAGGCCTTTGCCCTCAGGCCCCTGCCCTCAGGCCTCAGTCCTATGCTCTCAGGCCTCTGCACTCTGTCCTCAGGTCCCTTACCTCAGGCCTCTGCCTTTATCATCAAGCCTCTGCCTCTGCCTCTGCTCTCAGGCCTCTGCCCTGAGGCCTCAAGCCTCTGCCCTCTGTCCTTCCTGAGTTCCCTGCCCTCTGGCCTTGACCTCTGCCTTCATACCTCTGCCCTCTGGGGTCTGCAATCTGCCCTTCAGCCTCACTATCAGGCCAATGCTCTCAGGTCTGTGTCCTCAGGCCTCTGGCCTCGGGCCTCAGTCTCTGCCTCTTCCTGTCCCTTTGTCTCTGCCTCTGCCTCTGGCCTCTGCCTCTGCCTGTCCCTCTGCCTCTCCACTCTGCCCTCAGGCCTATGCCCTCTGGGCTCTCAACGAGAGATAAATATGTTTTTTGTTTAGATCACACGTGGGGGATGAGAAAAAGACTTGTGAGAGAACAGGTGATGTTTATACCCTTGGAAGTCGAACCACCGTTTTGGGGAGATTGGTTGTTAACCAGCTGAAAAACGTCCTTGAACAAATTCTGAGAGGAGGTATAAAAATGAGCCAAAATCAAAAGGCAGGGCCTTTGGAAACTGGGGGCAGTTTGGCTGTTCATTGCTAGACTTTGAGATGCTCCTAGAGAGAACCACTGAATGGAAGGCTTTGCGGCTCTGGACTCTGGCTGAGGTTCCAGATTCTCTTTGCCCTAGTTTCCAGAAGAAGAAATTCTGCTGATTACGCCAGGAGAATCGTTCCTTGGAACTGATATTCTTATGGTTCGGGTTTTTGTTGTTGTTGTTTGTTTGTTTGTTTTTGTTTTGTTGTATTCTTCTATCGTCTTTTCCTATTGTTTAGGGTAGCTGGGTTAGTTATAAGTGAGTTACTCTCAGTTAATAAGTCTGTAATATAATTGCTAAGAAAATTGGAGCCTATACCTGCCAATATATACATACTGGTTTTTCTTTCTTTCTTTTTTGTTTGTTTGTTTGTTTGTTTGTTTTTCAAGACAGGGTTTCTCTCTGTAGCCCTGGCTGTCCTAGACTTGCTTTGTAGACCAGGCTGTCCTCGCACTCACAGGGATCTGCCTGCCTCTGCCTCCCGAATGCTGGGATTAAAGGTGTGCGCCACCATGCCCGGGTGCATATTGGTTTTTCAAAACAGGGTTTCTCTGTGTAGCCTTGGCTGTCCTGGACTAGCTTTATAGACCAGGCTGGCCTCAAACTCAGCAATTTGCCTGCCTCTCCTTCCTGAGTGGTGGGATGAAAGGCATGTGCCACCACACCCTGCCTTTAAGTCCGTATTTTAAAATCTATCCCTGCTAATGTACATAACCCTGTGGAAGCTAGTTATACATTGCAAATTTTATTTTTATTTATTTTTTATTTTTTTGTTTTTCGATACAGCATCTCTCTGTGTAGCGCTGGCTTTGTAGACCAGGCTGGCCTCAAACTCACAACAATCTGCCTGTCTCTGCCTCCTGAGTGCTGGGGTTAAAGGCGTGTGCCTCCATGCCCGGTTTTACATTGCAATTAAAAAAATTTTTTTTACTTTTATTTATTTTGATTATATGAATGGTTTTGCCTGAACGTATATCAGTTTGCAATGTGTGTACCTGGTCCCTGCGGAGGTCAGAAGTGGGCATCAGGTACCCTGGAGCAGGAGTTGCAGGCAGCCGTGAACCACTGTGTGGGTACTGAGATCGAACCTGGGTCCTCTGCAAGAGCAGCCAGCCTGTGCTCTTAACCTCTGAGTCATCTCTCCACCCCCACAATTTTTTTTATAAGACAATAATGAAACATTTACATAAGAATACATTTATATAAGAATAAATGAAAAAAAAGAATAAATGAATGGTTAGAAAGGACTGCCAGACAATTTTAAAAGTTAAAAACAAATGTTTGTTATCTATGGTGAGATCTGACCAGGACTAAACTACCTTACTAAATGAAGCTACAGCTAAGTAGTATAACGAGCACAGTTACAACGCACTGGCTGGGACTCAAGAAGAACACATAGTATGTAGCCGTCCTGAGACGGTTGGAATCTCATGCGCCATATTCTTCTTTGGCTTCTTGGCAGACACGGCTTCCCAGCAGAAACCATGTGGACGGGCATCAATTCAAGACTGGAGATGGGATATCTCCGAACCCGGAATCGGTAAGCTACATAGCCCCTAAACCACCAACAAGTTTCAGAGTTCTTATGGCTTGCAGCAGGTCTCCAGACTCCATAGCGTCAATTCTTGAATTAACCGCTAAACTGGAGCCAGCAGCTAGAAAGGCGGCTTTAGCAGTTTAAACCGACCGTTGCTTTTACAGCGGACCTGGGTGCGATTCCCAGCATCTAACCTTGTGGCTCTCGCTGCCACCAACTCCAGCCTCCGCGCCCTCTCTGGCCTCCACAGGTACTGCACGCATGTAATGTACACACAAACATGCATATACACATGCATACACATTTCCATACATAAAACAACAACAAAAAGCCGAGCGCGCGAATCGGATACTTCCGGAAACAGCTGAACGCAAAAGTGAGATCACAGGATGTGGCCTCATGAAAGGAAACCGGAAACACAGTCTACTCCCCACCCCTCGCCCCACCCACACACCCCGAGAGACACGTTTTGCAGGCGGGGCCTGGGGTTGGCGGGAGGTCCTTCGCGGCTTGAGAGCGACCTGGGTAAAGCCGGTAGTGCCTCGACGAGCTGACGAGCTGACGAGGTGACGAGGTGAGTTCGCCATTAGATTCCGTTTGGGCGCCATTTGGAGCAGCCGTTAGCTGGTGGTGAGTGGGAGTCGAAGGGGATGCCATATTTTTCTGTGGGGTTGCCGCGAGTTTGGGCGCTGGGAACGCAATTGCCGAAACGCTCCTGTAGTGGGAGTTTTGGGGGACGGCTTCGCAACGTCTGAATCTGCAACTAAATTCAAACATTAGGGCAAGGAGGGGTTCATTGCTCTTTTTCTTTCTTTGTCACTCTTTGTTTGTTTGTTTTTTTTTTTTTTTTTTTTTTTGAGTGTGTGTGTGTATTTTTTGGGGGGTATTTGGTTTGTGGTAGGTTTTTTTTTTTTTTTTTTTTTTCGTTTAGCTGGTTGGTTTTTCGATACGGGGTTCCTCTGTGTACTCCTGGCTGTCCTGGACTCGCTTTGTAGACCAGGCTGGCCTCAAAATCACAGCGATCCACCTGCCTCTGCCTCCCGAGTAGCTGGAATTACGGGCATGCGCCTCCATGCCGGCTTGCTCCTTTTACTTATCCACATAATTTTTGTCTTTGAAGACAACTTTTTTTTTTAGGTGCTTTGTGCGGTTTGGGTGGTAGAGAAGGGTGTGTGACTTAAGTTCTAGCCAAGTTCTGACTTGTGTGGTCCTGTAGCAAGAAGGTGGCTTTCAGAGTTTAAAAGTGGGCTAACGGTGCTTCATTTGGTCCTTGCCGAGGACGAGTTCGAAGGAAGGATTCCAGATAGAAAATAGAAGTACAGACAAATATCTACTACTTAATAAAACATTGATCAGCATTAACCTTACACTGGCAGCATCGGGGGACTAGCCCTACAGCACGGCTCGTAGGACCATTTAAAAATATTTAGCTAATTTTTAATTCTGTGCAGGTATGTTCACGTTGAGTACAGGGAGATGAGAGGTGTTGAATCCCTCAGGATTTTGAGTTAGAAGGAGTTGTAAGCCGCCCACGTAGTTGTTGGAAGTGGAAGTCAATTTCGCTCGGATAACGGCCGCGCCATCTCTCCAGACAGCATCAGTTCGCCATTTTAAAACAAACAAACAAATAACCAGGAAGTGAATTCCGTGCTCGCCAGCTCCCTCCTGTGGCCGTGCACCCACTCCTGCCATTAAGTGCTACTGCCACCTTGCGCTGGCTGGCTCAGTGCATCTACTCCCACTGATGCAGAGGTCAAACCGGTTTGGGAAGGCAGTTGCCTGGGGTTTTCTGTTTGTCCCCCCTCCCTCCTTTCTGACTTTAAAAAAAAAAAGATTTCTTTGGGGTTTTGTTTCTGTTTGTTTGTTTCGTTTTTGGCTTGTTTTGGTTTGGTTTTTTGTTTGTTTGTTTGTTTGTTGGTTTTTCAAGACAGGGTTTCTCCATGTAACAACCTTGGCTGTCCTGGACTCGCTTTGTAGACCAGGCTGGCCTCGAACTCACAGAGGTCTGTCTGCCTCTGCCTCCCAAGTCGTGCACCACCACACCCGGCCCTACTTCTTTGTTTTTGTTTGCATGTATTCGTGTTTTACCTGCCACGTGTGTATGTTTATCACTTGTCTGGTTCAGTAGAGGCTGGAAGAGATGCCAGATCCCTTGGAACTGGAATTTTAGACAGTTGTGACTCAGGTGTCGTGTGAATGTAGGACTCGAGCCTAGGTCCTGTGAAACAGTAGTAAATGCTCTTAGCCCTTGAGTTACCTGTTCAGCAGTGTTCTCGTTGGCCATGTGATTTCCAGGGATCTAACTGCAGTCATAAGGGCTGTGGTGGCAAGCCTCCTCACCCCTGAGCCTTCTTGACAGTCCCTCATAAGACGTTTTTAAAAGATTTAAAGTTTTCCACGCACGTGGTGTGTGTGTGTGTGTGTGTGTTGGTGTGTGTGTGTAGGGGTTGCCAGCAGAGGCCAGAGAGGTGGTTAGATTCTTGGATCTCCAGTGCCGCAGCAGTGCTTCTCAGCCTTCCTCACACTGCCACCCTTTACTACAGTTTCTCATGTTGTGGTGACTTCTAACGATAAAGTGGTTTTGTTGTTGTTGTTCCTACGTCGTACCTGCAGTTTGGTACTGCTGTGAGTTGGGATGTAAATGCCTGTGTTTTCTAGATGGTCTTAGGTGACCCCTGTTAAAGTGTCAGGTGAAGAACCACAGCTAGGCAGGCTGCAAGGTATTGGGACCTGAACTAGGCTTCTCTGTGAGACCAGTGAATCGCTCCTAACAGCTGAGCCATCTCAACAGTTCCCTTGAGGTTTCGTTTCCTTCTTTAAAGCAGGGTCTCACCTATGTAGCTCTGGCTGTCCTGGAACTCACTGTATAGACCAGGTTAGCCTCAAACTCACAGAGATCTGTCTGCTTCTGCATCCCAGGTGCCGGGTGCCACCGTGCCTGGGCTTCATAAGCCAAGTTTAATGACGTCATCTGTGATGTTTTCCGAAAGAGGGACTGCAGTTCTTTCACCCATGGATTGATTATTACTGTCGAAGTTTCTGGCTGTTAGCCAGTCAGGGACAGGAGTCAGAAGTAGGACAATGAAGGAGAGCTTCTTTTCCTTTTTCCTCCTCCTTCCCCTTTTCTTCTTTGCTTTTCTGAGACAAGGCTTACTGTGTAGCCCTGGCTATCCAGAATATCTCTCTGTCTCTGTCTCTCTCTTGTCTCTTCTTTCTTCTCTCTCCTCTCTCCTCTCTCCTCTCTCCGCTCTCCGCTCTCCTCTCTCCGCTCTCTGCTCTCTGCTCTCTGCTCTCTTCTCTCTCTTCTCTCTTCTCTCTCATCTCTCTTCTCTCTCTTCTTCTCTCTTCTCTCTCTTCTCTCTCTTCTCTCTTCTCTCTCTTCTCTCTTCTCTCTCTTCTCTTCTCTCTCTTCTCTCTTCTCTTCTCTCTCTTCTTCTCTCTTCTCTCTTCTCTCTTCTTCTCTCTTCTCTCTTCTTCTCTCTTCTCTCTCCTCTCTTCTCTCTTCTCTCTCTGTAGACTAGGCTGGCCTCAAACTCAGAGATGCACCTGCCTCTGCCGTCCAAGTGCTGGCACTAAAGGTGTGTGCCACTACCACCTAGCTCCTCTTCTGTGTTCTACAAATGCGGCCGCCACCAGCAATTGCTAGGCTCCGAAAGCCACCTCCTAGCTAAGTGCCTATTCAAGTCAGAATGCTGGCTAGAGTGCAGTCCCAAGCTGCTTGCATGCAAAGTGTTTGTGGGTGTCACAGTGGTCTGTGTAGAAAGTGTGACAAATTGGTGGAATGGACTCAGGTGGTAAGGTCCACCACTGCACACACAAAGCTTGCCAGTTTCCACTAGTTCATGGTCATTGTATTAGAGAGCGGGCCGTCTAGCCTTAAAGATACAGTGGCTTCTGCTGAAACGAAAAGCTGAGAAGTACCACGGTGTCTCCCGTGTTTGGATATGTCACCATATGTCACGAACCGTGTGTGCGTGCTTGCTCCGTTCCAGGAGTTTCGGTGCTGCTTCTGCTGAATTGCCTGCCTCTGGGAACATCAGGTCATCAAGGCCATCCTTCGCCTGGAGAATACACAGTCATATTCAGAGGAAGTGTGAGGTCTGGACAAGGTTACTCACCCCTCTCCAGACACTTCCTATGTATGAGAACATTCATTATTCATCACCGTCCCTGTTGTTAAAATAACCTGACATTTGAACATCTTGTAAGCAAAGGGTGGCTGTACGTTTTCCCGGTTAAGCACACACTTGAATACACAGGAGTAACGTTGCACAGGGCCCTGTATACACAACTCAGAGGTGTGCATCCCCCAAATAGCAATGTTCTGCTTCCAGTGTGTTGGGGAGAGGGGGGCGACGTTCACCGTGATGAACATTACAATTCCCCTAAGGATATCTCTGACCTCTACTGATATGTCAGGCTCTCTGTAACCGTTAATACACGCGATATGGAAAATGTTAAAGGGGCCGTGAGGCAAAAAATTCACTTACTGTAAGGAATTTAAGGTAAAGTGGGTTTTTCCGCTGAGTGCAGCTGAAATACTAGGATTGCTTGTTATATGTAAACAAAACAGGAATGTGCCCTATTTGTGAAATTAGACAGAGGTGCACAAATAAAGTATTCAATAGTGTCAGGGTTTCTGTCAGCCATTGGGTGCCATCTTTTCCTAAACTCTTCAATGGCGGGGCGGGGGGGGAGAGGGCGGTTGTGGGTGGGAGGGAGGCGAGAAATAAGTGCATTGTTTGGTATTTTTCTTTACTGAGCTATGCTATAATCCAACGTGGAAAAACAAAGGAGAGAAATATAGCTTCAGAGGTAATACACTACCATAGTACTTTACAGTTGAATTTAGAGGAGAGGAAGGAATGTTTCTGTTAATTTTTCTTTGGTAATAAAATGCCAAGTGAATGTGTGTCATGTAACTTTCTTTTCTCTCACTCTCTGTGTCCCCCTGCCCCCCCCCCTTAGGAAGAAAAGTTGCTCATTTATTGGCTTGGTATCAAACCTGACACGCCTCGGCTGTGAAAGGTGGTCTCAAGGGGACTGGTGGTGATGAGTGAGGAGAAGGAAGATGAGGTCTTCCGCGCTCACATGCGGAGCGTGCAGGAAAGTAATGAATCTCTTCAAGAGATCCCAACCCAGAGCAGGGATGACAGCTCACAGACCAAATGTCTTCCCTCCGCAAGTGCTCAGCAGCACTTCCGCAACTTCCGTTACAAGCCACCATCTAAGCCACTGGAGGCTGCCAGCCAGCTTCGGGAGTTATGCCGCCAGTGGCTGATGCCAGAGACCAATTCAAAAGAGCAGATCTTGGAAGTTCTGGTGCTAGAGCAGTTCCTGAATAGTCTGCCCCAGGCCATGAAGAACTGGGTGCAGAAGCATCATCCCCAGGATGTCACACAGGCGGCAGCTCTGGTCACCTGCTTGCAGGCACAGCCTGATGAAGTGCCCAGTGAGGTGAGAAGAAAGATTCTTTGCAATGCACAATCAATGGCTTAGGGTAGAGGTAGATAGGTTTTAGCTGACAGCTCTCATTCCTTTAGGATGACTGACTAGGCAGGAACCAAAACCACGTGTTGACAGTCACTCTATAAGGTTGAGAGTCCCTAGTAGAGTCTCTCATGGCCTTAAAGGGAGCAGATGTAGGAGTACAAGGCCTGAGATCTTAGAAATGGAGAAATAAAAGGCAAGAAAGGGATGTTAAGGGGGGGTATCTAAAAACATGTCACAGCACTTAGTTGTACAGAGGTTAAGATCTCTTTAGGTCGAGATAGATGTTTTAAGTCGATAGAGATATGAGATACGATAGTGATTTACGTTCAGAGTTGTAGACTCTCCAAGATAGGAAAGATGTTTTCTTCAAGGCTGCCAGACAAACGGTCTAAACACTAAGAATGTAATATTTATATAATCCCCTGATTGTGTCGTGGTTCTTCTTGCTGCTGTAGGTAGTCTGTTGTATATATGTGTAATAGTATAAATGTATATGTAAAAAATGTTTAGTAATAATAAAAAAAGAAAGCCACTTGCGTCTCCTAGCAGCATGCTCTTGGTGCTGCTGGTGAGTGGGAGAATCAAAAGACACCTCAGGTGACAGGAGCACACCAGCTCTCTTCAGGATCCAACCTAAGAATATAGGGCAGAGTTTCTTCTGGGGGGCCGTTGGTTATTTTTCCCTTTGTTTAATTCCCTTTCCCTACAGAATCTTGCCTTAGTTATAGGGAGATTGAAAAACTAGGATGACAGGAACAAAAAAAGATTTTTAAGTCTAGTGCTTTCTAATCTTTTACGCAAAAGGAAAAGAGAAATTCCCGTTATGAGGGATTATAGTCAAGAGAGCAGTGGGCCCAGTGTTGGGAGTGTCGCGAGCTGTGGCTGCGTGAGTAGACACAGAAGCTGCTGGACAGAGGGGCCTGGGGGTGGGAGGGGAACCAGATCGCTTTTTGTTGTTATTTCATTTTATCCTCTTATCTTGTCTGCTCTTTTCATGCTGCTAACACCCATAGTCCCTACGAGGTGCTCTGGGTTCCATTTGACCTTAATGCTCCCCAGGGCAACGAGACTTTCACGATGAGGAAAGGGAACTGAATGTTTCCCAGGTTATTTCCTGATCTGCCTGGCCACTTCCTGGCATCCCACTTTCTCCACCTACCTTCTATAGTGATCATTTCTTCAGCATGCGGCCCACCATGTGATTCCCAGGCAGTACAGCAGTAGTACTAGGCTCACGTTGTCCAATCTCTTCTTCAGGACTTGGGGACATTTGAAGATATAGACGTGCTTTTTTCTGAGGAGGAGTGGTCTATGATGAACACTTCTGAGAAGACACTCTACAGTGATGTAATGCTGGACATCTACAAGACAGCCACCTCTCTAGGTAAAGATACCTTGTCCCTTTTGTATCCAAGCTGTGTAACGTGGCCTGTCCTGATGAAAACCACACGCTGTGAGGAAGCCCCCGTTGGACTATAATGGATCTAGATTGCTTCTTACCTATTGATTTGGGGACTTCTTCCTTTCTAGATACAACACACCTCACACACATACCACCATAGACACACCACAACATAGACACACAACACACACACACACACACACACACACACACACACACACACACATGACCACCACCACACACCACACACCACCGCCACTCCCAGAAATGACAGCAAATAACAATAAAATAAGTCTTTTCAAAAGGAAAGAGCCTTCTACTATTATGTAGTCTGGGCTGAGTTTGTAAATTTTTATTTTAATTATATTAACTCAAAGACACAAGCATCGTGTGTGTGTGTGTGTGTGTGTGTGTGTGTGTGTGTGTGTGTGTGCGCGCGTGTGTATGAATTTTGGAAAGGCTCAAGGTAAATTTAAATTTGGAATAGATGAAGAAAACCCAAGAGGTGCCACTTTTATAATTAATAGGGTTTATTGGCATTACCTTTAAAATAAATGTTCTCTATATAAGCCAAAGAATACTTCAAGTAAATTCAAAGTCTTTATTGGAAAAAATGCAATAGATAACAAACAACCAATTTGTTAAACTTAAGAAATGTACCAAATTATTTCAGGAGAGCTTTAAAAATCTCCATAGTTGTGTCAATTGAGTTGACTTGCCTCTAAGTTAGAAAAATGGTCTTATTTTTCTATCCTATACAAAATCCTTTAAAATATTTTGTCTGTTTTAATAGAATGTTAGTGACATAAACTTATCTAAATAACTTTTATGTAGATATTAGGCCAGTATATATCTGAAATACACTCTTAGTAGATACAAAAAATGCTGACAGTGTCATAAGAAATTTACTGATTCTTTTTTTGTTTTGTTTTGTTTTTTCAAGACAGAGTGTCTCTGTGTAGCCTTGGCTGTCCTGAACTCACTTTGAAGACCAGGGTGGCCTCGAACTCACAGCGATCTACCTGCCTCTGCCTCCCGAGTGCTGGGATTAAAGGCCTGCACAACTATGCCCAGCAGAAACTTACTACTTCTTGATTTGCATATGAAACAATAAACAGTATGACGAGGCTGGTGATATTTAACAAGCCCAGCTAGTCAGTTTTTCATGGTGTGATGGCATATACTCACGTTCCTATCCAACGTTTAGCATTTTCCATTCTTTCCTTTATCCCTTATTTCCAGGTTGAAATAGCCCTCTGTGAGGCTGTTGGTCCTATCTTTTCTTTTTTATGAAGAGATAACATTTTTTTAAAACTTATGTGTGTTTGTCCATGTCTGTGTTTGTGAGGGTGCTCATAGAGGCTAAAAAGGGCATTGAACCCCTTGGAGCTGGAGGTGTCAATAGTCTTCCCAGTGTATGTGCCAGGTCTGGGTCTGAGGCCTCATGACTGAGCAGCCAGTGCTCTGAACATCTGGGCTATCTCTCCGGCCTTGGTCTCGTCTTTCTGGTTGTTTCTTCCCGACCCTTCTGGAGGTTTGCAAAGCTATAAGGAATGTTTACTAACATGCTGCTCAAGGTTTCATTTTGGTTATAATTTTGCCAGTTTTGCTTTTTCTGCCTTTCCATCACCCTTTGTGTGGTGGTTAACTAAGAATGGTCCCCACAGGCTCATGGGTTTGAATATTTGGTTCCAGTTTGTGGAACTGTTTAAGGACATTTAGAATATGTGGCTTTGTGGAGTAAGTGTGACCTTGTTGGAGGAGCTATGTCACTGGGGGTAAACTTTGAGGTTTCAAATGTCCACATTATGTCAGTGTCTCCCTCCTTCTCTGTCTGTTTGTCTGTCTGTGCCTGCCTGCCTGTCTGTCTGTCTGTCTGTCTGTCTGTCTGTCTCTGTCTCTGTCTCTGTCTCTGTCTCTGTCTCTGTCTCTGTCTCTGTCTCTGTCTCTGTCTGTCTTCTGTCTGTCTGTCTGTCTGTCTGTCTCTCTCTCTCTCTCTCTCTCTCTCTCTCTCTCTCTCTCTCTCTCTCTGTCTCTCTCTGTCTCTCTCTGTCTCTCTCTGTCTCTCTCTCTCTCTGCTCTTAGATGCTGTTCCAGTGTCATGCCTTTCTGCTAAGCCTGTGAGCTGTAAGCAAATCCTGAATTAAATGCTTGCTTTTATAAGAGCTGCGTAGTGTGTCCTCACAGCAATAGAGGTGACTTCTGCTGAAGACACTTGGCCCATCTGTGTGCCGTTTTCCATTTAAATAAATGTAAATCTCTTTCTCGAACCCAGGCACTTTGAGCAGCTGCAGCAGTTTCTGTTTCAGCCCTTTGGCCCCCTTTTGATACTCAACAGTCTTCCTGTACCATTCTTTGGCAAGATGTAACCTTCTAGAGTAAAATGCCATTGACACTCTTTCTGTTGCTTTGGCTGGCTTTCTCCTCGCGTTCAAAGTGGGACATATTCTGTAGAAATTTCTATATTTCTCTGTACTTTATCCACATTCTGACTGTCACTTTCTGTTCCTTCTTTGTCCATCTTTTTGCTTTTTAGTGTCCTCCAATTTGTTGATTTCTTTTAAAAGTGTGTTGTATCTTTTAAAGTTTTTTCTTTTTAACTGCATTTTGGTTTTCAAATTCTGAATAGACATTTTTCTTTCTTCTCAAGACAGAAGCCACGGCAGCATTTCTCAGATTGTTAAACTTCATCGTCTAGCTTTCTAAAAAGACACTCTGGAACTCCCTTCCCTGTGGCTTCTCGTTAGAGTTCAACCCCCCCCCCCCATCTTCACATAATTATAGCCGTCAGAACCATCCCCGACCCTTGGGGCCGCATCTGTTCAGCCACTTCTTCCAGAAGACCTCGAGGTGTGACTTTGTGTCTAAGGAACTTGGGTGGAGAGAACCCTGAAAGCTTTCACTGTTCTGCATTACATAGAACTCAGGGGCCAGTTTTTCTCGGCTTGGCACTTTCCTTAATTATGATTTCTAATGCTGTGACACACACCACAAACAAAGTGCCCTTAGAGGGCTGGGCGTGGTGGCACATGTCTTTAATCCCAGCACTCTGGAGGCAGAGGTAGGCGGATCTCTGTGAGTTCGAGTCCAGCCTGGTCTACAAAGCGAGTCCAGGATAGTCAAGGCTACACAGAGAAACCCTGTTTCCAAAAACAACAACAAAACACAGGGCCCTCAGAGAGAGAGGAGAGGGTTCATCTCATCTGACACTTCAGCGAAGTCATGGCAGGAACTGAAGCAGAGGCCTCTGAGGGTCACTGAATACTGGCTTGCTCAGCTTGCTGCTGTCTTATGCACCCTAGGTTCATTTGCTTGGCTTGGCATCTCTTTTCTCAGTTGAGTTTCCGATTCCCAGATAAGTCTAGCTTGCAGCAAGTTCATAAAAACCCGACCAGGATAGTGTGCAAGTCTTTATTAGTTGTTGTTTTTCCTTTAGCAAGCTATTTATATATCAATTGTTGTGCTTCTTTACTTTTTAAAGGTTTATTTATTTATTAAGTATACAATGTTGTGTCTGCATGAACAACTGCACACCAGAAAAGGGCACTGCATCTCATTATAGATGGTCGTGAGCCGTCCTGTGGTGGCTGGGAATTGAACTGAGGACCTTTGGGGAAGCAGCCGGCGCTCTTAACCTCTGAGCCATCTCTGCAGCCCCTGTTGTGCTTCTTTAAGAGCGTCCAATTTTGTTTTTAATTTCTTCTTTGGCTTTTCTGAATGTTGCAACAACATGAGGTGTGTAGGTGTCACATCGCTTAACTGGTATTAAAGTTTCTGCATATTGTTACGTATTTGGTCCAGTTCTTCTTAGAACTGGGCTCCCCATTTCCCTGTTCTTCATTACTTTGTTTTCCAATTATCCCAGCACACTGTGCTCAGTTTTGAAGTTCAGCACACTGTGCTCAGTTTTGACGTTCTGTTTGTTTGTTTGTTTGGGCCTGAGAGATGCTCACTTGGTAAACTGTTTGACACAGAAGGACCTGTGTCAGACTCCCACATCACACATTAAGTTAGGTAGCCCTTGGTTTCTCCCATCTGCTCTTCATTATTATCTGTGTATGTGCCTTGGCTTTTCATTCCTGTTGTAACAACAGCAAGGGCAGTAATTTTAATTTTGATTTCCTCATTATATCACTTCTTAAATGCCAGGGACTTTTATTTTGGCATCTTGTATCTTGTAAATAGAGTGTACTACCTACAAGTCTTTTTTATTTTTATTTTATTTTATTTTATTGTACTTTTAGATTTCTTGGGCAACCTCAGGATTTTCCTTGTAAGCAACCACCCAGAATGCCTTTTATTCCTTTGTCTTGACTTACTGCATTAGTGTCAACTTCCTGTATGTAATTGCTTTTTTACTTCGTTGTCAGAATTTCTATATTTATAAGTGATTTTTATCCTGAAGTGATGTGTGATTTTTTCCCCATATAGTTTTGTTTTGTCAACTAATAGGAGCATTTAAATTTCCTTCTTTTTTTCCACTTCAGATAGATTTCCACTGTGTGTCCCAGGCTGGGCTTTTGAAGTTGTGACATTCTTCCTTCCATCTCCAGATCTCTGGTGTTATGGGTTTAGAAGATCATGCCACATGTATCTTTCTGTAGTGTCTTAGTTGGCATCAGAGAGAGTGAGAAAGACAGACAGACACACGCACGCACGCACACACGCGCGCGCGCGCGCACACACACACACACACAGAGGCACAGAGAGAGACAGAAAGAAAGGGAGAGAGTGAGAGAGCCTGGTATGGGTTTCTGAAGCCTCCAAGCCCACCCCCAGTGACACACCTCCTCCAACAAGACCATGTCCCCTAAGCCTTCTCACACAGTTTCGCTCCCTGGTATCAAAGCAGTCAAATACATGAGCCTGTGGGAGCCATTCTCATGCAAACCACCACGTGCCCTCTATTTGTATCTTCTGGGAGGGCACTCTGAGTCAGGGTGATGCACAATGTGGCCCATGCTAGCATTGATCTGCCCTCTGGGTGTCTGCCTAGGGTGGAGATTACAATCTTGTGCCACGAAGCCTGCTTGTACTTTATGCTTCTTGTTAGTCCTTTGGGTCTTCCATTTGTTTTTGTCCAACTTCATGGTGACTTACCACTTTTCTTGCTGTTTTTTGTTTGTTTGTTTTTTGTTTTCGTTTTTTGAGGCCAGGGTCTTTCTGTGTAGCTTTGGCTGTCCTAGACTCCCTTTGTAGACCAGGCTGGCCTCGAACTCACAAGAGATCCACCTGCCTCTGCCTCCTGAGTGCCAGGATTAAAAGCATACACCACCAGGCCTGGCTGCTGTTTTATTTTTTTTTTAAAGCAGCACTTTATTTAATTGCTTTCTCCATTTTCATTGTTAGAACTCTATCTCTTCACGTTGGTTAGGGCCTCCTTTGCTTTTTACAAGTTTCTTGAAGGGGGAACTTCAAGATTACTGAGTTGGAAACCTTCTTTTCTACTGTAAGCACTTAGGACTGCATATGTCCCTCTGATCGTTCCTTAACGATCAGAGTAAGCCCATCCAGGCAGCCTCTGCAGAAGGTTTTGGCTGGGGAAACCCTGGGTCTAAGTTACTGCTTTCCTCTGCGTGGATGCATGTGCTATGCCCTTCTGTGTTTTCCTTGCCTCCCAGACCTCCTTACCATTCTCCACTTTTTATAATTTATTTTTGTGACTTCTGCCATCATTTAATGGGCATTTTGCTGTCCCTGACCAACTGGATCAAGGAACTATGGATCTACTCCATTTTTCCAGCCCAGGTCAGAATCACTAGTCTATGAGTTTTTGTTGTTGTTGTTGTCTTGTTTTGTTTTTTTTTTATTTTGTTTTAGGCGGAGTTGGGTTTTGTTTTGTTTTGTTTTTCTGAGACAGGGTTTCTTGGTGTAGTCTTGGGTGTCCTGGACTTGCTTTGCAGACCAGACTGGCCTCAAACTCACAGCGATCGCTGGCATCTACCTCCTGAGTGCTGCGATTAAAGGCATGCGCCACCATGCCCGGCATTTATGTATTTCTTTAAGGTAATTGTTATCAACAATTCTCTCTATTCCTTTGAATTTTCTTTTCTATGAAACACTTGATTGATTCGTTTCTTTCTGTGTACAGGGCTAAAGCCAGAAACTGCCATGGAAAATGATCAGCCTGAATTGGCCTCTATATCAGAAACAGAAGCAAGACCACTAAAGATCAGAAAGATGTCCAGGAAAAAGAAGGCGGGGAAGAAACGTCCGACTACGAGCATGGAGCAGAGAATTGGTCAGGCTATTCAAGGGAGGGGGAAAAACGGTAGCTTCAGTGTCTGAAGAGCAGCATCTGACACCCAGGGCTCATGGGGAAAGCAACACAGGAGACAAACCCTTTACACATCAGCAATGTAAGAAAAGCTTCAGAGTTCTATCTGAGCTTGTTAGGCATCATCAAAGAGGTCATATCAAAGAGAAGGCTTTCACGTGTCAGCAATGTGGCAGTAGCTTCAGGTGCAGGTCAGATCTTAAAATGCATATCCTGGATCACCAAGAGAAAAAAAAACCACTTTAAGTGTTCCTGGTGTCCAAAAGGCTTTAGTCGTACCACAAACTTCCATAAACATCAACAAAGTCATGCAGGAGAAAGCCCCGCTAGCTCTTTAGCACGTGGGAAAGCATCCACTCCTGAGGGTCACCACCTAACCTACACTGATGAGCAACAGTATTCATGTTTAGCAGACGGTGAAGCCTTCTCAGATACCAGAGCACACACAGTCCAGAGACTCAGACCGAGGAAAATTAGCACATTGCAGTGGGAGGATGGAAAGAAGCTTAGGAGTGTCCTGGGGATAAGATCTGTTAGAAAAAAAAAAAGAAAAGTTGACAGTTATGTTTTTGTGTCATAGAAAGGATTCAAAATTGCTTCCCACCCCTGGCATTTTAATTTCAGTGTTGACCACAAGTTTTATTTTCACTTAATACTTTGTGAATAAAAGAAGGAAAATTTGTTTGTCAGCTATGTCTGTAGGTATGTTCTTCTCAGAAACTATCCTCTCGTGTCAGGTACCATGAGCTCTACACTTATTCTTCACATTTTCTCAGAAGAGAAGGAGAATGCTCTTAGAGTCCCTTGAAGTCAGAAAGAATGAATATTCTTGGGACAGTTTCAGTGACTATGATTTTTGTCGCCATGGACCACCAAGAGCAAGAGTCAGGGAACGTTAGGATGAGGATGTGAGGGTTAGTATTTTCCCCAGCGTCAGTGTGCCCGTTGTAGCTGTCCTCCTGTGCCCATGCTACTACATTGTCTTCTTTCAAGGAAGTCTGATGAGCAAGAGAAGACCTGAAAGGCAACACACACCTAAGAAACTTGTAAATGTTTAAACTGTAGCTGTGCTCTGCTCTGTATACACTTACAGAGTGAAAGGAGCTGGAGGCAGTGCGTGGCCACACTTAGTTCTCTGTCTCTCTGTGGAAGAACAGCAAAGTCGTGAAAGCTTTCAAATGGGTGCATACCACTCCTGTGCCTAAAGGGCCGTCCACTTTCATGCTTTCCTAGCCCCAAATGAGTAAAAGTGTGAATAGGGGCTGGAGAGATGGCTCAGAGGTTAAGAGCACTGCCTGCTCTTCCAGAGGACGTGGGTTCAATTCCCAGCAACCACGTGTTGGCTCACAACCATCTGTAATGTGATCTGGTGCCCTCTTCTGGCAGATAGGTGTACATTCAGCTCATATATAAAGTAAGTAAATAAGAAAAGCATTTACATTTAATTTACTGATAATGGCAAGGGGGGGTATGTAGCTTTTTTGCGTGGTAGACATCTGGTAATAGAAGGGGTCATCTAGAAGTAGCCAGGCAAAGAAAAACATGGCTTGTAGTTACGATCCCCATCAGAACCATGCCACATGGAAACTGATTAATGATATTGATTTTTTTTTATCCTTTCTACCATTTGTGCAAGTATTGCTTAGAAGATAAATTAGTATACATGGATTGAAAGGTATGTCAAATGCTAATTTATGGTGTTGGGAAAAATATATATATGGTTTTTCAAGACACGGTTTCTCTGTGTAGCCTTGGCTGTCCTGGACTCTCTTTGTAGACCAGGCTTCTGTATTGGGTTTTTGTTTGTTTGTTTTGTTTTTTCAAGACAAGGTTTCTCTGTATAGCCTTGGCTGTCCTGGACTCTCTTTGTAGACCAGGCTGGCCTCAAACTCGCAGCAATCTGCCTGCCTCTGCCTCCCGCGTGCTTGGGCTAAAGGCGTGCACCACCACACCAGGCTGCAATATGTTTTTTTTTATGTTGTTTTCTTTTTAAATTGACATGCTTTATACTGCATTTTAATATTGAAAACTAAATGCCCCGAAATGACTAACGTTCCTTTCTTAACTTTTTTTCTAAGATTTACCTGTGATTCACACCTGTGTGTCATACATGTGGAGTGTGCAAGGAGGCCAAAAGAGGGTGTGAACTTCTTATAACTGGAGTTGCAGGTGGTTGTGAGCAACCACGTAGGTGCTGGGAATTGAACCTGGGTCCTTTGGCAGAGCTCTTAACCACTGAGCCATCTCCCCAGCCCCCTTAACCTTCACTTTTCTGAATGGATGATTTGAGGCAATTCTTCAAAGAGACTTCGCAGAGCCTATTTTCAGGGTTATGCATTGGGAGCAGTTGCTATCTGAAAGCTACTGTGTGGGTTACATGAGGCACATGAAAGCATCTAGGAGAGTGATGGGACACGTTAGGTTTCAGTGATCACAGGAACATTCTTCATTCACCTAGTGAATTAAAGAAGAAACTAAACATTGTATGTTTATGCAGCATTTAATTGTACTTAACATCTTTTCCATCATTTCCTGTTTCTTTGTGGCCAGATGCTGCTCTCCACATAGTACTTAAAAGATAATGGCCCGACTACAGCTAGATATACTGGTCGTTAGCATAAACCAAAGTATACCAAAAAAATATTTTGAAAGGATTGAGATGGAGTTGCTCACTTGCTCCCTCAGTCTGTCAGTCAATAAATGTAATAATTTATTTTAATAATTACTGATGGGGACTTGAGAAGAGACTCAGTGACTAAGGGTACTGACTGTCCTTGCAAGGGACCGGGGTTCCAGTCCCAGAATCCACATGGCAGCTCATAACTGTCCAGAACTCAGTCAGTCCCAGAGGATCTGATGCCCACTTCCTGCCTCCGAGGGCACCAGGTGCAGATATAACACTCCTACACATAAAATAATAATAAAAATAAACCAGGAGCTAAGGCACCTTCAGGGTAGCCTGGTGTTTTCATGGTCTGGGAGTCTCAAGCCTGTTAGCCTCTCACGATCTCTACCAGCTAAGAGCTCCATTCCTACACAGTCAATAGGAAGTGGCATCTGTTCCAAGGTCCTTCTTGTCCCAGTACACAGTCTGATCAAAGAATCATCCCCTCCCTGCACATCTTCAGGGAGAAAAAAAGCACAAGCAATCTGGACAGCAGAACTGTGTCCCTCCCAATAGCTCAATGCACAACCCTTTCTCTACTGTGCATCCAGGAGTTTTTCTCCAATGCTCTTAAATGATAGTGTACGTAGATTGAAAGATGTGTCAAGGGCTAATTTATGATGTTGGGCAGCCTGGCTTTTCGAAACAGGTCTCTCTGTGTAGCCTTGATTATCCTGGACTCACTTTGTAGACCAGGCTAGCCTTGAACTCAACAGCGATCCGCCTGCTTCTGCCTCCCAAGTGCTGGGACTAAAGGCGTGCGCCACCACCGCCCAACATATTTGTTAAGTGTTGTTTTCCACTGAAAATGACATGCTTCATACTAAATTTAAATATTGGACAAAACTCCTTTCTAGTTTCTAAGAAGACTGGTTAGTGCTCTGCTCATCTTCCAGTTACGGTAGAGGTAGTGCTGCTTTAGGCAAAGTGTACTCATGTATAACTTAATGTTTCCTAAGCCAGTTTACTGATGATAAATCCTTTACAGCATCCATTTATTACTTGCAGTTGTTCCTTCATCATAAGCCATAAACAGAGTACATAGCCACGGTTCCTCTCCATTGGTGAGGAGCTGGTCTATGAAATTTACCAGGCAGATTCTGAGCTCCCCCTGACCTTGGCAATGGTACACAGATACTGCTGTGAGCTAACTGAGAAACTAAATGATGACTTTATTATTAGGTTTTGCGGTCCGCTTGTCCACACTGTCATTGGATGATAAAGGGACTAATTAGAGCCGCCATGTTAGGCCAAAGTAATTTTGTCTCTGGTCAATATGGAAAGCTTTATACATTTCTTGATTGTCTTCTCTGTAAATTGAAGAATCAAGTGAGACTGATCTAGCGATGATGAAACTTGATTTCATATGACAGCATTTGGGTCAGGAAATCAGTATTCACCCATAGTTTGAATTTTCCATGAGGCTCTTGCTTAGTTTTCTGTGTGTCTATGTGGATTTTCTCATACAGATTTTCTCTCCTTTTAAATTCTAAGCATATGAAGAAAGTAATTCCTCTATGCCTAACATTAAATTGGTTATATAAAAGCATGTTTATTATTTCTTATTTCTGAAAAAACATCTTATTTCAATTTGTCAGTCTTTTATATATATTAGCTGCTTGGAGGTTGTCTGTTTGCTTTCGGTTGATCTTGGACATAAAAGCATTCTGATAGAAAGTTTGATGTGGAATATTATGCATTTCATAAATGAAAAAAAAAACTGCCGCTGACCTCAAAGTGCTGTGTGGCTACAAATTGGCATTTTAGTTAACAACATACAACCCAAACCTTAGTGCCCTTACCTAGTCTGAAAATGGATTTGGATAGTATTATTTGACTTGAAACTATTTTTATAAATACATTTTGCCAAACCAGAACCATATCCATCAGGAAGGAAGCAACTACGGTCTGTTATTGGCAGAATGAAATAGATTCTTTTGTGACAAAAGAAAAGAGGGCCTTCCTTCAGCAGCTGTGTGAAGTCTCAGAGGGGGACATGTACAGCTCCCCAAACCCTCCCTGCTCAAAGCACATAGAGACACATGGAGATGCGGCACGAAAAACCAGCTTGTCAGGAACCCAAGGCAAATGTCTTCAAGCCAAGGCTTTCTTGTAAGAAGATGGTTGGTTGTAAGAGCTGTTGGCATGGGAGGCTTGGAGGAATACATTTTCAAGTCCCCTTTCCATGATCTTCTTCCTGAACCTCCTGTTAGAGGCCCATTTACTTTCATGTTATTTATATATTTTAATGCATTTCTTTTGTGTGTGCATGTGTTTGTGTGTGCACATGTGTGTGTAGACATGCACATGCCACAGCACCTATGTACAGATTAGAGGAAAATTTGGAAAAGTCAGTCCTCTCTTTCAGTCATGCAGATATCAGAGATCAAAGTCAGGCCCTCAGCTTTGGGTGGCAACTGCCCTGACCCAGTGAGCCATTTTGTACTTTCCTTCAGGTTTATTTCTTTACCGCCTCTGACATTTGCCTGCTTATTTATTGTGTCACAATTAACACCTTATGAAGGCTGTCATGCCACAAAATAGCATTAGGACAGAAAATGTCGCAATCTAAAATTTCAACAAGCCTTTGGTATTACTTATCCTCATGTTACTTACAGAGGTGAAGATTGTTTTAAGATTAAAAAAAAATCTCACCCAGAGGCCTTCTAAACACATCAGGACTGATGGATGCACCAAATTCACAGAGATGGTAGCAGCATGCATAGAACCTGCCAGCTCTAAGCCAGAAAGAGTCCCAGCAGTGAGGGGGAAGTGGACACAAGCCCCTATCACTAACCCGGAAGCTATCTCTAATTGATAGCTCACACAGGAAAAATTAGTTTTCTCCACTAGTTTGACTGGGTGTACAAATCATGCTTAAGGCTAGGCCTCTGCTCGCCAGTAGATGGCCAGTGCAATACAAACCCAATAGCATTTTTGGAGGTTCTTTATCTAATAACGTATTGTTAGGGTTCTTTTTTTTTTTTTAAGTCTTACAGGTCCTTTGTGGTATATTATTGTGGTTCCTAGTTCTGTGCATTTATGGGATTTCTGTGTGCGCGTGTGTGTTTGTGAATGTGTGTCTTTCTGTCTCTATGTTTCTTGTGCTTTTTTTCTCTGGCCCTTTTTCTTGTTTGTTTGTTTTCCTTTTCTGGCCTGTTTGTTTCTATTTTATCTTTATCATCATCATTAATAATGTTGTTGTTTTTAATATGCCTGTTTGTATTATAATAAAAGAAAGAAAAGGTGTGGGTCTGGGTGAGTGGAGAAGTGGAGAGGATTTGGAAAGAGTTGGAGTAAACTGCAATCAGAATATGGTGTATAAAAAATCCATTTTCAATTGCAAACAGACAGAATTACAAAGCACACTCAGACAGACAGGCAGGCATCAAATTAGTGAAGGTACAGACTTTTTAAATGGAGCTCAAATCCTCCCCCATTCTCCATGAGATCAAAATGTAATCTCTGATGTCTTCAAGAACTCTGAATAGAAATTTACCCAGCATCCTTTCTTCTCTACTTGGTTAGCAGCTGACTCAAGCCTGCCAAGACTTCCCCCATCCCCACTTGGGTATGTGAGTTTCTAGTTACTGTTAAGAGATGATCACATGTCTAGGCACCTAAAATGGAACTCATCTATTTCAATTCAAGTCTGGAAGGCAGAAAGTGTAAAATCAAGGTGCTGCCTAGGTTTACCCGCTAGAGCAGTGGTGCTTCTCAACCTGTGGGTCATGACCCCTGTGGGGATTGAAGGACCCTTTCACAGGAGTTGTCTAAGACCATCTACATATCAGATGTTTACATTACAATTCATAACAGTATCAAAATTACAGTTTTGAAATAGGAAGCTTTAAGAGAAAAGAGCATTTTTCCTTGTTCTTTTCAGCTTCCAGGGGGCACCCCCACTGCGTGGCTCCCAGCCTTGCCTTGGTATCAGTCTAAGATCTGTTTTTAACTCTGATCTTCTTGCTTCCTCTTAGTCAAACGCCCCTATCTGAGGACACTGAGGATACGTTCAGAGTTTGTTTTGTGAAAGAATGTGACATAGTATGTAGGGGAGATAAACGTGTTTTTGTTTTGATCATAAGTGTGGAATGGGGAACAGACTTGTGAGAGAACAGATGATGCTTATCCACTTAGAAATCGAACCACTTACTGGGGGAGCTTGGCTGTTGCCAGCTAAAAAGCACCCTTAAACAGACTCTGAGAGGAGATATGTATATGAGCCCAAAATAGGAGAGGGGGCTTTTTTGGGACTTGGTATTGTTTGGCTGTTCATCACTCCACTTCAATATGCTCCTAGAGAGAACCACTCCGTCAAAGACTTTAAGGCCTTGGGCTGCGGCTGAGGCTCTGGGTTCCGGTTGTTCCAGGTTCCAGAAGCAACCTTGGTGGAATGGCTGCTCTGCTGAAATCCTGCTGATTATGCCAGAAGAATCGATCCTAGGAACTGACACCCAGAAGGTTTCATTCTAGTTTTCTTTAATCTCCTCCCCCTGCTATTTAGGCTAGTCGGGTTGTAAGGGAAGTTCACTCATTTAATAAGTTTATACTAAAGTATAATTGTTAAGGAAATTGAGCCTACAGTAGTATCATTAGGATATAGTTGGCATTGGGGAGGGTACTTTTCTACATACCATGGTGTCCTGGTTTGCTTTCTACTGCTGTGATAAACACTATGGCCAAGGACAACTTAGAGAGGACACAGCTTGTTTTATGTTGTACTTCCACAGCACAGTCTGTCACTGAGAGACGGCAGGGCAGGGACTCGAGCAGAAGCGGAGGCAGGAGACAAAGAGAAAGGCTTGCACTTTGGAAATCTATCTGGCTCTATCTCAGAAAACTGGGAATAAAGCTTCCTCAAGACCCAGCTATTCCACTCCTTGGAATATACCCAGAAGATGTTCCAGCACACAACAAGAACATTTGCTCAACCATGTTCATAGCAGCCTTATTCATAATAGCCAGAACATGGAAACAGCCTAAGTGTCCCTCAGTAGAAAAATGGATAAAGAAACTGGTACATTTACACTATGGAATACTACTCAGCTATTAAAAACAAGGAATTCCTGAAATTTGTGGACAAATGGATTGAACTAAAAATGATCATAATGAGTGAGCTAACCCAGAAGCAGGAAGAGTCAAATGGTATATACTCACTTATATCTGGACACTAGGCCAAAGGGCATGTCCCATGAAAGTCTTCACTTACCAGGAAAGTAGGACAGAGGGGAGGACATCCTGTTGGGACTCTAGGTGAGAGAACCATGGGAGAATGGGGAAATAGAAGGATTCAGAGGGTCCTAGAAACCTACAAGTAGAACATTATGATGGGCAGATCTAGGGCCAGGGGTCCTGCTTAAACTATGGCACCAGCCAAGGGCAGTACATGTAGTAAACTTCAAACCCCTACCCAGATCTAGCCAATGGACAGGACATTCTCCACAGTAGAGTGGAGAGTGGGGACTGACTTTCACAGGTACTCTGGTGCCCCATATTTGACCACGTCCCCTGGATGGGGAGGCTTGGTGGCACTCAGAGGAAGGATAGCAGGTTACCAAGAAGAGACTTGATACCCTATGAGCATATACAGGGGGAGGAGGTCCCCCTCAGTCACGGTCATAGGGGAGGGGAGTAAGGGGAAAATGGGAGGGAGGGAGGAATGGGAGGATACAAGGGATGGGATAACCATTGAGATGTAATATGAATAAATTAATAAAATATATTTTTTAAAAAGATAAAAGGCTTGCTCTCCACAGGTTTCTCAGCCTTTTTCTTAATTTTAAAAACTTGTCTTAACTTTTAGTATGTGTAATATTATTAATATAATATAATACAATGTGTGAAATATAAAATGAGTGTTTTGCTTGCATGTATGTCTGTGCAGCATGTCGGTGCAGTGTCTGCAGAAACCAGAAGAGGGCAATCCATCCCCTGATATTAAAGCTGTGCGGTCTAAGAGTCAAGCCCTGCTGTTCTAAAGAGCAACCAGGGCTCTTAACCACTTAGGCATCTCTCAGGCCCCACCCTCAGCTTGTTTTCTTATATACCCCAGGACCACCTACACAGGGATAGCATAGCTCACAGTGTTCTGGGTCCTCTCCCATCAACTATTAATCAGGAAAAGGCCTGAGACAGGTAAACTAGACCCAGAAAGACAAACACTGCATGCTTTCTCTCATATGTGTGTTTCATTTAGAGTAACCACAAAGCTTAGCCATCTAGTAAAAGACCAGGGGGGAGGAGCAGATCTTCCAAGGAAGAGGGAATAGAATATAGTGTTATAAAGAAATAAAGAAGAAACTAGTACAGAAGGATTATTTGAGGGGAGTGTCTCAGATCAAGCATCTGAGACCAGATAGGTCAGGAATCCTAGGAGGAAAATCTTATAATTCTGCTCAATGAACATAGCAATCAGATGATTTCTAATGGCTCCTAATTGCTCTACCCTCAATCTTCTTCAGATATGTTTTTCTTATAGTAGGTGGTAATTAACACAGAGAGCTACAACTGGGCAGTGCCAGATAGCGAGAAACTTTGGAGCACTCCGCCTTAAATAGGATATCTTTATTAAACCCCTCCCCTCAAGTGTCAGGGATCTATGCAAAAGATGAGGCTGGAAGAGCCAGACTGGAAGAGCCAGAGCTTATGCATGACTTCAATGAAACAGCATCTTTCAGGCACAACACAGATGACACACATATGAACTCACAGAGACTGTGACAGTGTGCATGACATATAGTGCACAGGTTCAAGCCAGACAAAATCCCAGCACGGAGGAGAAGCAGAAGCAGACACAGAGTCTCACCTCTAACCTAGAAACTGTTTCAATTGATACATGATGGGGGAAGGAAGATCAGAACGGTACAGGACACATCAACCTCCTCCAGGCCCCATGCTTGGAAGCGATTGTTCAACACAAAGCACACACCATGATTTTCGCGTGCTTTTTGTTTTGTTTGTTTTGGTTATTTGGGTTTATTTTTGTTATTTTTTCTTTTTTATATATAGAAGAAGAACATGAGTTGTGTGGGTAAGGAGGTGGAGGAGGAAAAGAGTATGCTCAAACCATATTGTTTGAAAAAAAAATCCCCAAGAGACATGCCTACAGCCCAGTCTGATGTAGGCAGTTCCTCATTTGAGGTTCTCTCTTCCTAGGTGACTCTAGCTTTGTGACGAGTTGTCAAAAACTTCCTATCACACACAGGTTGACAGGAAAGTGTTGCTAGCCATGTCTAAAACCATCACAACAAAGATACTGAGCAACAGGGACACCCCATGGCCATTTACTTGGTAAATGCCAGAAAGATGTGAGTTGTTAGAGCGTGTTTCCGCTTTAAAGAATCAGTCCTGAAAAAAAAAGAGCCACAGCCATCCTTCCCTCTTCCTGCCTGGGTACCACTGTGGCACTTGAAGTGACAGAGTGGACAAATGTCCCTGGAGATGAAGCTGCTGGCAAGCTGTCTTCCACTCAGGGCCAAGAGGCATCACTTGACTTTCTTAATGGATCTCATATTTGACTGTTTGAAGTCACCTCACAGATTGTTGCTCTTTGTGTCCAGCATTAGAGATGTCAATTAAAGGTAGACTCTTAATATATATTCATAAGTTTGCCGTATCTTAATCACGTGGATGTAGCCCAGACTAGATACCTGAGGCATTCTCTCCGACAGCATAAATGGTAAGTAACCAGCTAAATCAGACTAGTTAGCATGTGAGACGCGGGGCTGACACCGCTCAGCACAAAACCTGAAGAGAGCCTGGTGTGCTGCAGAGAACTAAAAAAGAAGCAGGAACTGGGGCCTGGAGAATGAGCCTTGATTATACTTAAGGATAGCCAGGTCAGACCTGGAGACAAGGTCTGACAGCAAACTGAGGAATGCAGCTCGAGTGCCTGGAGCTTCCTGGAGGAACAGTTTCCCTTCCAAATGTGACAGGGACTGCAGACACAAGGGGGTGGAGTGCAATGGTGTCCTAGACTTGTTTTGAGCCATGGGACACTGATTCTGCCCACTTTTCCCTTGCTGTTCTGGGTGAGCAAGCTTGGTATGTTAAGAAGCAAGCCCCACTGACTCCAGAAGGTCTGCTTGCAAAAACCTTACAGGACACACCACAGGTTCCCTCTACTCTTAGGACACAAGGCAAGGATGGGATGCCAAGCAGCGCATTCTTTGCATAGCTTTGTGAGAACAGGCTGCTCCTAGGTCCAAAATGGAGCCTTTCAGTGTTTACTGCCAGCTTAAAAGCTAAGCACCTGTTAAAATTTGCTCTGTGGTATTGAAAAAAAATGGTTGCCAAATGTGTGTGAGAACAAAAATGCAAGCATTTAACCTAAGGGATGCCACTGCCTTGCTAGAGTGCCAGGGACCAAGCTTACATTAAATAACTGAAAAGCCTCTCAGAGTCCCCAACCACCCTCCTCGAGTGCACATTACATGTTTTTGTTTTGATTCATAAGATGCAAGTCTTCAAGAAAATTAAGTCTGATACAGAGCAGAAACAGAAGCATATTTATTGATCAAATTGCAGTATTAGTAAAACATTGACAGCAAAGGGTTAATTAGCATTGGCCAACTCCAGGCCTAAGCGCAGCGAATAAAACAAAATTCTCATTAACATATCATAAACACAGGACAAACAAGATTATAACCTCAAATTAATGGAGAATAACCACACTAGAAGAATTAAAAACCCTGACTCAGTTAAAGATGTCGCTCAGTGGTAGTGTTTGATCTGCAAGCTCGAAGCTCTATGTTCACTCTCCAGCACCAGGAAAAGGAAAAAAACAAAAAACAAAAAACAAAACAAAACAAAATACAACTACCTGAGCTAGAGATTAGTGGCTCCATAGTAGTGTTTGATCTGCAAGCCGGAGGCTCTCGATTCACTCCCCCAGCACCAGGAAAAACCAAAACCAAAAATCAACCCGTCCCCTCCAAAAAATAACTCCAAAGCTGTAGCTCTGTGGCAGTGTCTGATCTGCAAGCTGGAGGCTCTCGATTCACTCCCCAGCACTAGCAAAGGAAATACAAAAGCAAAAAAGCAAAACAAAACAAAAACAAAAACAAAAACAAAATCTACCTAAGCTAGAGATAGCTCCTTGATACAGTGTGTGCCTTGATATTACTCCCCAGTACTAACTAGCAAAAGCTAAGCAGAACTAGCTGTGAGAACCATTTCCAGCAGTAAGGAAAATTAAACATGCATACCTATTGACACCTTAGTTTGGGACAGGACTTGCATGTCAACATTTTTCCATTTAAGGTATGAGCAATGTATATCATCTATATCCCAGTCTCACAGCATTTGTGAGGTGGGTACTGCTTGGGAACAGACAATATTCATATTAAAGGCAAAAAAAAAAAAAAAAAAGATCTTCCCAGGCCCAGAAGAATCACATGCAGGGCCATGGAGAATAAATGCATATGCTAGCATTGGTAAGCCTTGGAAGGTAGGATTTGCATCTACATAAAAGCAAAGGTCCACTCTAAGATGAGCTCAAGCAACATTATCCTTCCAAGACAGCCTGGTGCAGGGGGAGGCTTTTAGGAGGAGCCATCACTTTTCAAGGATCTGTTTCCATCCACTTTGCAGGCTGGTGAGCTATTGGCTTACATTGTGCGAGAGGTTCTCAGAAGCCCGGCTTGTGTGGCTTTTTAAGTGTCTAAGCAGGCTAGATTTATGTCTATAGTTTTTCCGACAGCGTTCACACACAAATGGTCTCTCTTTGGTGTGTGTTACTTTGTGTGCAACAAGATGAGCCTGCCCTCTAAACATCTTCCCACAGAAGGAGCACAGGCGAGGCTTCGAGTCGCCAGTGTCCACATTTTCTCTCAGGCCCAACATAAACATGAACTCCCTCTTACACAGCCTACATTGCTGTCTTTCTTCCTCAATATAATCTGCCTGTGGCACACTAGCGGATGCTCCCTCAGTAAGTGGGTTATTGCCCACAGCACACTCATGGGTATCCTCCTCCTGGTTCATGAGCCATTGCCCATTAATGCCTGACCCATTAAAGGACCCTGTACTGTCTCCAGGGCCCTTTTTGGCTACCTTTCTTGAGCGATTTTCCAGATGGCTATTATGTTGCTGCAGGTGAGCAAAACAGATCCCTGATTGAGCATTAGTGCCAGGCATCCCAGTGTGACCAGCCTGTGCGAGAGCCCCAGGGATGAGAGCCTGTGCTTCCATGGAGGTCCCTGGCATCTCTTCCACGCAGGAATTCTCGTTCTCCACAGGCTCCTGGAACTCGGCCAGTAGTTCTTCTGGGGGTTCTTCGCCAGGGGGTTCCAGATATTCATAATCTTTGGCTAAGTGGAAATCTGAGAGTAAATCAGAAATTGATCTTTTTGTTGTTGTTGTTGTTATTTGTTTGTTTGTTTGTTTGTTTTTCAACAAAGGGTTTCTCTGTGTAGCCTTGGCTATCCTGGACTTGCTTTGAAGACCTGCCTCTGCCTCCCTGTGCTGGGATTAAAGGCGTGCGCCACCACGCCTGGCTCAGAAATTGATCTTTGCTGACATGCAATCATCACTTTCCCCTCCCAACATCAATAGCTGAGAGAACAAAAGGAAACCATAGGTGCTACTGTGTGACAAAAAATAAAGAGAAAAGCCGGACAGTGGTGGCACACATCTGTAATCGCAGCACTCAAGGAGGCAGAGGCAGGCCGACCTCTAAGTTCGAGGCCAGCCTGTTCTACAGAGTGAGTTCCAGGACAGCCAGGGTCACACAGAGAAACCCTGTCACAAAAGAATCTAAATCAATAAATAGAAAAATAAATGCTCAGAGGGTGGGGGAAGCTCTCAAGTAGCACCACTGATAAATTGCACCGTTTTCTCTCCTTTCTTCCCTTGCTTCTTCTGAATTCCTTTCTACCTGGCAGAGCCTGGTAATTGTCCTATGTGCTCCCTACCCACTGCCATCCTAATGCCTCAGCAGACAGCATGTGTTCACCTCTCTTTCTTAAGTACTGGCCATTTGTACTGCTCCACAAGGCATGTGAGTTGCGATGGGTGCTAATGCAATGTATAGTCTAATTAGGCACCAGTCTTGACCATTCTAATGTCATCCTTGGTGACAATTCAGCAGCATGTGGCAGGTGCATATAGCCTTCAAATCCTGGGCAACCAAAGCCCCATTTCTAAGGCCCCAGTCCATTCTTTTCTTTACAGATTCTTCTCGCAGCCTGTGCTACCCAAAGTCACTAGCCGACCCCATCCTCACCTTCGGCTCCCACCTTCTACTCCTTCATATTGACTGCAACACCATCATGTGATGCTGGTTGAACTTGCTACTTACTGAAGGTATTTTCATGGATTTTTCACACTGCTTCTTTCTGTCTGCCTACCAAGGTACTGAGAACATCCAGACCTCCTGTCATAAGGCTGAGATTAAACTATTTGCAGAGAACCAAAGCAGATGGTGAGCGGAGCATAAACTAGTACTGGCATAAATTATGGTTGAAGAATACAGAGCTAAAGGTAATTTGGGAGTATATTTGACCATGTCTTTTATGTTTAGGGAACTGATAACTCAAACCTGACTCAACGTCATAAGAGAACTTGAGCTCTCATATAGAAGAGCAGAGGGTAAGGGAATCCTATGCCTTACCAATTTTCAGGAACTGCTTGCACTGGCTATCACCATCACAGGTCCTTGCCTGTGGTTCTTCCAGTGACATCTCCTGGGGCTCCTGGGGTGCCGGTGACCTCACACGCATATTTGATGGTGTGAGTAATACGCCCATCGACACCAGTTCTTCCAAGAGCATATCACGTATGTTGATCTGAGGAAATAATCAGAACCCATCATCACACTGCACGCGCAGCTACATTTACCTCACCGTAAACACATTAATAGTAGCAATGCAAGAGCCTTTCAGAGCTCCAGCAACCACTGGCAACAAGACCTAGAAAGGAGGCGGTGGGGTCAAATACATTTCATACTCACAACCGATTTATAGCTACAAGGCCACCTTTCAATTACTCAAGCACCAGGGGAAGCACATGGCTGCTTTGTTGAGCAGGACATGTCTAGACCCAGGAAGATTTTTGGCAACAAAATCAGGAAGGCAGAAAGAAAGCTAAACACTCATACTACCTTCAGGAGGCAGAAACCTTTGGCAGAGTCCTGTGCATGCAGCCAACTGCCCTGGAGCTGAAGCTCCTGCAAAACAGCCCCTGTCCCAAAGCTAAGATCATGAATCTCATCTGGCTGCTCCTGCCGCTTCCTCCTATGGACACTTCCCTGTGTTCAGCCATGCCTTCCATGAGCAGAGGCTTCAAGAAAGAGGTTCTGAACACGCTGCAATGCTGCCTCCCTCGAGAGGTCTTTTGAATATGCTGACGGAAGCTGCGACTTGAATTCAATGATCTGGAGATGAGGGCCTCACTCACAACGCAGTGCTCCTCCTAGGCTTTCTCCAATGCAGAGATGCTCCCTCACGTATTCATATAGGTGAAAAAGAGCCTAGCAAGAACCTTATGTTGTTACATATTTGCCTGTAACTTAGATGCCCAAGGGATGCATGACCAGAGGGAGAGAATATAGTATTTATTGTTCCTATTTGCCCAAGCCAGAGCTCATTGCATTGCTGCTGCTTAGTAGAGTCTTTAGGGTGAAGTAAAAGCAACTATCCACTTAGGGGTATCACATGACCAAGGGCAAAAGTGGTCCTAACATGGAAAAGCCTATGCTAATTCCTGACTGTCCTACCGTAGTGATGATAAGCAGAGACATAGGCATGAAACCACCTCATGGAAGACACTTCATGGTGTCTTCAGGTAAAACCATGTCCAAGTACAAACTTCCTAATAGTTCATAATGAGCTCTGTTCCCTTTTTTATATGCCTTCCAGACTCTGCCTGACTGTGCATTTTCAGTCTGTTCTATAAAGATCTGAAAAATACGTATCTCAGGCCATGCAGCACTTACAGTGATACTATTAGCAGCTTATGCTACCAAAAGTTTATTATCATTTACTGATAATAACCGAGGCGTTGCCGTTCGTGCCGTGTAGAGGGAGCATGGGCTCAGGTGCAGTGGAGACCCTGTGATCCCCCTGTGCCGACTCCAGCAGAAGAGAACATCAGAAGACTCTGGGGAGGGCTGGGGGGCTGTGGAAGGACACGGGGACACAAAGCCTCATCCTGAGCCAGCCGCCTGGCCACCCCCTTTGGTCTTAAGAACAAGACTCCAGCCCCTTTCTCACCCTGTTCTCTGGTCTCCCGTGCTCTCTCTGAAGGCCTTCGATGAGGGTGAACACTCTTTGTCTAGTCTCCAGGCTGAGCGCGTTCATCCTGGTCTCCGCGCCCGTGGGCAGAATATCCAGGAATTGCTCCAACACCAGCATCGCCAGGATCTGCTCCACAGAGCTGGTCTGCGGCTTCAGCCACTGGGAACAAAGCTCCCAGAGTTTGCAGAAGGCTTCTCGAGGCCCATCTGCTTCTTCATACTGGAACTGCCTGAAGCGCTGGCGCAGCCTTTCAGAGGCTGTGTCATGCTCTTGGGGCTGAGGGGCCCGTGTGGCAGAGCTGCTGGGTGCAGCCATAGCGCCTCTTCCTCTTGCCTGGCCTCTCACAGCTTCTCTTGGGCCTCAAGTCTCAGGTCTCAGCTCTTTGGCTGGGCCTTCAGCGGGGAGGCAACCTGCAGCAGAGGAGAGGACGCCATGAGAAAGGGGGCGCGGTAGTGGTGACAAGAGGACATGACCTCTGTCCTTCAGCTTTCAGAATCTGACAAAAGGTATGGACTCTTCTCGGAAGCATAAACGCCCATGTCCAACTCTGCACCCAGCTGCCAAAAGCTTTACAAAGCGTCCACCCAGCTCGCTTGATGACCTAACACCCGGTTCTAGCACTTTTTCTCTGCAGTAGCCTTCCTAGTAGCTTTTCTAGAAGAAAAATAGCACTGTAAAGGGAGAGGCGACAGGAAATGCTTCCGGAGTTCCTAAAGAGGGATACATACT
Source organism: Acomys minous (assembly GCF_964271855.1). Lineage (NCBI taxonomy): Eukaryota > Metazoa > Chordata > Mammalia > Rodentia > Muridae > Acomys > Acomys minous. The sequence goes on along the minus strand of NC_140488.1, from coordinate 20,301,798 downwards.
GAGTTCATACCACATCATGTGCCAGGTACTATCTAAACAGCCTTCAGACATAAGTGTAGTTAATCCCTATTAGAATTTAGGAGCTGAGTTGGGCTCGGGTGCCCATGCCTGTAACCCCAGCACTCAGGAAGTCAGAGGCAGACTGATCTCTGTGAGTTTGAGGCCAGCCTGGTCTACAGAGTTCAGGACTGCCAAAGGCTACACAGAGGAAAAACCTGTCTGGAAAAAAAAATTAGGAGCATTTTTTTTTCCTTTGCGGTGTTGGGGAGTGAGGTACAAATACTAGAGCCCTTGAATTTAACTGCCCCGGGCCACAAGGACATTTGCAGAAGGAAATAAATGATAGGAGGGCTGAAAGCTGCCTGGATTTCTTGCATCCCTGCATGTAATTACCCCAGATGGCACGGAAATGTTCTTCTGGTGATCTGTGGGGTCACAGAAGTCGTCGTAGATGGTCTTCCCAGCTTTCAGGTCTGGTCACTACCGCTACGGTGTAGAGCTTCTTTCTCTGGCTGGATTTCACCGTCTGCTCTTCTTTCCTCTCTCCCTCTGTGCCTCAGTTCCTCTCCTTCTCCCTTCCTGCTTGCCTTTTTATTCTGTTCTATTCCTGACCTCTTCTCTGAAAGACTGGTCAGGAAAAACACTACTCACACCTCTCTCTCCACCCCCTAACCATCAAGTCACCTCCATCCTATCTTCCCCATAACATTTCCGAGCAAAGGTAAAGAGACACCTAGCCTTTGCGCCGGTGATTCATCACAGCAGTGTGACTGTCCAGTGGAAGGTCCTTTCAAATTAGCAACGAGGCCACTGGTCGCCTTGAGCTTCTGCCATTGTGAACCACACCAGCCTCAGACTGAAACTGTTGCAAAGAACATGGCCAGAGTTCATTCCAAATCATTAAAGTATAGCCAGTATTTCTACAGAATTCACATTGTATTAATGATTCTAAGTCATCTGGATATTATTTATTATTTTTAGTTTTTAAAATTAGTATGAAACACCAGGCGTGATGGCACACACCTTTAATCCCAGCACTCGGGAGGCAGAGGCAGACAGATCCTTGTGAGTTTGAGGCCAGCCTGGTCTACAAAGTGAGTCCAGGACAGCCAAGGCTACACAGAGAGACCCTGTCTCAAAAAAACAAACCAAAACAAAACAGAACCCCCAAATTATGTCATTTTCAAATTGTGTTTTAGTGATTCTTCTTTCCCCTACCCCACCCCCATTTCACTGCTCCCCCTAATGGCCCCTCCCTTTATACCTCCCTCTTTCCAGTCCTTCATGTCCTGTGTGGTTTTTGGCCCTATCTTTCCTCATAATCTATTAACCCTCTTTGTTTCATTTGTAGATTTCTGAGCTTTCCTTACATTTAAATCTGTTCATTTGTAGTATATGTATATCATATACTTATAGCTAGCATATACAAAAATACACTATAATCTAGGGTTCCGATATTAGAAAGAACATGCAGTTTCTGTCTAAATTTGGGCCAACCTTAATTAATATTAATATTATACTTTCCTGGTCCATCCATTTTCTTAAAATATTCATGATTTCATTTTCTTTAGAGTTGAATAAAATTCCATTGTGTACATGTATCACATTTTCATATTGCTTCTCTAATCACTAAAACAAGGAAATGGAGCCAGATAAGATGTTCATCAACAAATGAATGAGTAATGAAAATTACTCATAATTTAAAGGAAATATCATGCTGTGTATAACTTGTATTTAAATTCCAGATCATTTTACCCAAGGGTATTGAATCTGAAAAGATTACAGTATCCCAGAGCATGGATGAGAAAATCCATGGAACCCTAACAAGCATCTAGTTTCCTTGACTTAGACATCTAGGCTTTAGAATGAAACCCTATGGGCTTGGGTCATCCAAATTATGAACATGTGGTACATATAACATGGTGGAATTTTATTCAACCATAAAGAAAATGAAATTAGTAAAATAGATGGACCTAGAAGTATATGCAGTGGATGTAAACATGTTTTTGTTTTGATCTAAAGTGTGGGATGTGAAACAGACTTTCATGAGGGTGTGCAGTGTTTTTCTGACTTGTGAGAGAATAGGTGATGTTTGTCCACTAGAAAAGGAACTGCCTCTTGGAATAGTCTTTGCCAACTGATAAACATCCTAGTAAGAACTCTGAGATGTATGGATATATCTCCATACATATATCCAAAGCAAGAGGTGGGGCTCCAGCAAATGCTTCAAGATTCCAGGTTCTAGAGGGTTCCAGCAGCTGCGACTACAGTCACCTTTGCTGAATTGCTGGTTTGCTGTTCAACTGGTCTGCTGGAATCCTGCTGACTATGCCAGTGGAATTGCTCCAAGGAACTGAGTGTAAAAAGGTCTACTTCTCCTGTTCCCATTAACCTCTTTTCTCTCCTATCTATGGTAGGTGGGTTGGAAGGGAGGTATAAACATTAAAGAACCCCAAATAAAGTAGCTTTAAAAAATTCAAAGCTTACAAGTATAATATTAATCGAAGTGACTCAAACTTAGACAATAGCATCATGTTCTTCCTCATAAGGGGACCCTAGATTATAGTGTATTCATGTATACACTAGATGCATGTATATAATATGCATATATTACATATAAACAGATTTAAATGTAAGAAAAGGCCAGACATCTACAAGCACATTTAGCACAGCAGTAGTTTACATAGTAAGCGCTAAGCAAAGCATTGCAAAGAGAGATTGGGGTGACATTACTAAACAACCAGGGGGAACATATTAGGAATTTTGTTGTGTTTTTAAAATAAGTCTCATTAAATTTTTATAAAATAGATGTTGGAAATTCAACATTCCTGAGCCAGATGTAGTGGTGCAGGCCTGTAATTACAGTACTCTGGGAAGCGGAGGCAGGCAGATCTCTGTGAAGTCAAGGCTAGCCTGATATATAAAGTGAGTCCAGAACAGCCAAGGCTACACACAGTAACTCTGTCCCGAAAAAAAACAAGGAGGAGGAGGAGGAGGAGAAGGAGATGGAGGAGGAGGAGGAGGAGGAGGTGGAGGAGGAGGAGGAGGAGGAGGAGGAGGAGGAGGAGGAGGAGGAGTCCACATTCCTGAGGCCTTAAGCAGGAAGTTCTGGGCTAGCAGGAGTAAGCCCAGCTCCTAAGAATCCTAGGTCGAAGGCAACTTGAACAATTACACTCACGCATTACTAGGTAGAGTCTTTCCCCTTATCTGTTCAACATGACCATCTCATACCAAGCTGCAAACCCTTATTTCTCATCTCTAGTGTTCTCAACATATCCACCTTATTCCTACTCTTACTATTGTGTGTGGTGTGTATGTGAGAGTATGGGTACACACCTACGTTGTGGTGCATGGGGAGGCCAGGAGACTGTTTTTGAAATCTTTGAGATTCTGTCCCTTTAACCATGGGTTCTAAGGAATGGAAGCAGGCACGTGAGGCTTGTGCAGCAAGTGCTTTTACCTCCTCCCATGACTCTTTGAAACCTAAGGTTGATTTGAGCTCACATAATTGTTTTTACCATGACACGGCTTGCCTTCAAGTCTTACCAACCGTCCCACCCCAACCCCACAGCCAACAATGCCTCCCCAGTCCCTGTTCCATACCACTGCCAGCTCCCAGGGCTAAGCTCATATACCTGGCCTCCAGCCTTCTAGTGGATATCCATGTTTCACTAATACCTACTGACACTCCCTTCCTGCTCCTTCCTGCTCCTTCCCTCTTCCTAGGGGCTGCTAGAGACTTATTCTGAATCATTCTCTTCAGCTCCGGCTTGGATATTTCACAAACTGGGGACACCAAGGATTAACATCTTCCCTCACTAGCTCCTAGGCCTGACTGATCGGCTGTCTCCTTTTGTCACTTCTCTCCACCTGCCCCGTGTTACTGGCCTCCCAGACCACCAGCAAAGAAGCTAGGATTTTAAGCCCTTCTAAGAAAGGTGCCTCTTTTTTTTCCCAGTGGCAAAGGGCTCAGTGTCCCCAGGGCTGCATAGAATATGGCAGTTTTCTGCCTCTGGAAAATCTCACAGACAATTCTTTTCCAAAAGAAAATCTATTCCTGGGCAAGGCTGGCCAACAATTTTCACCTTAGGCTGCAAGAATCAGGTAAAGATCTAGCACCTCAGAGATAAAAAGGAGATACCACCACCGGCATCTCCTTCTCCACTTGGTGCTCACTTTGTGTCGCTATGGAAGTAGCCAGATTTCTATCTGTCTGGAATGTCTGTCCTCACTTGAGAGTCTGAAACTCACTCTTCCAGGTTCCCGTGCTCACCGTCACAAAGGAGTTGGTTTCTTCTTTTCCTCACTCTGGCTTCAATGCGGGCTTCACATTCCTCAGCCACATCTACCTTTTGAAGCTCCAAGAGAGCACAGCTTACCTTCAGGAGCCACTTTTTGCATACCCAGCTTAACAGGCTGACTTTTAGGTGCCAGGGTAGAAAAAGGTTCTAGTCCATGTCTCATGATCAGGTCGGGGTTAGTGAGCTCAAGGAAAGGCCAGGCCACCCACACAGTACTGCACTCAGTGCAGATGGCTTCCTTTAAATGTGAAGAACACATTGGCACCACAAAGACTCATGATTTAACCTGTAATATTACCATAGTAAGACAAAATAATCTCAGAGCACAGGGGGCAGAGGCAGGCAACTCTATAAGTTGAAGACTAGCTTACTTGTTCTGTTAGGCCTTTCAATCCTCCTTTTATTTCTCTCTTCTTTTTCTATTCAGCCAAAAAAAAAAAAAGACAGAAGCTAATTGTCAAATAAAAAAGTCAAAGTTTAAGCTTCCTGTGTGGACTTCTTCAGTGTCTCCAGTGCTCCTCAGCTCATCTCAAAATACTACACAAATATATGGACATTGAGCAAAATATTTGAATAATCTGCATAGTTTTTTTTGTTTTTTTTTGTTTTTTTAGAAATTTGGGCAATTAAAAAATTTTTTTTCGACACAGGGTTTCTCTGTGTAGCCTTGGCTGTCCTGGACTTACCTTGTAGACTAGGCTGGCCTTGAACTCACAGCAATCCATCTCTGCCTCCTGAGTGCTGGAATTACCACTGCGCCTGGCTAATTTTTTTTTTTTAATTCTAAGAACCAAGTGAAAATGAAAGCACATGTTTTTGAACCTAAGACATAGAAATACTTCCAAGAGGATGGTCATCGACAGCCTTATGAGTACTTATGGTAAGAAAGCCCTCAACTATATAACTCAGTAGTGCTCCACAAAGTATTAGGAAAATATGAAGCTAATGCAAAAGCAGTGTATGGAAAGAAATAACAGGGATCAGGGTGGTAAGAAAGTGTTCACTAATAGAATATTATAAAGAAAGAATAAAAGAAAAAGTTGCTTCATTATAATAGCAAGCTCCACAAACTCTTAACCGAAAAAACCTCATATAATATAGCACAATGTAATAAAATTGAAAATTAAGTCTGGACTCAGTGAGAGACTCCCTTCAGATAAAAATAATACAAAATAGGATGGGGATATAGCTCAGTGGCAGCATGCTTTCTCTGGGGCCCCTCGTTAGCATCACAAATAGAGGTTAGAAAGTTGAGAGTAAAGTGTGTGTGTGTGTGTGTGTGTGTGTGTGTGTGTGTGTGTGTGTGTGTGTAAGCCCAGCACTAGACAGATTCACGACCAATATTTTAAGCCACCAATGCTCCTCAAATCATTCCCAAAACTAGAAAAGGAAAGAACATTACCAAATACATTTTATAAAATTGCTATTACCCTGATACCAAAACTCAGGGAACACATCAAAAACTAGACCAATTTTCCTGATAGACATGAATGCAAAAATAATCTACAAAATATTTAATAACCAAATTTTACAACACACATTAAAAACTACCTTGGCCTTGTCAATGTAGATGCTAAGACTCACAGCCAAGCTTTGGACAGAGCACTGTGAGTCTTAAGATTGGGGGGCTAGAAGGACCCAGAGAGGACAGTAGGTCCACAAGTAGACCAACAAAGCCAACAAATCTAGGCCCAGGGAGACCTTCAGAGGCTGATGCACCAAGCAAGGACCATGTATAGAAAGAACCTAGACCTCCTGTTCAGATATAGCCCAATGAGCAGCTCAGTCACCATGTGGGTCCCCTAGTAAGGAGAACAGAGACTGTCTGTGGCATGGACTCTGTTGTCTGCTTTTTGAACTATTCCCCTGGTGGGGCTGTCTAGCCTGGCTTCAGTGGAAGAGAATGAACTCAGTCCTGATGCAACTTGATGTGCTGGGGTGGGTTGATATGAGGGTGGAGGGTCCCCCTTTTCTGAGAAGTAGGGGAGGGGAGATAGTGGGAAGAAGGAGGGAGGTTGGGACCAGGAGGGGATGAGGGAAGTGGCTATGATTGGGATGTAATGTGAATAAATTATTTTTAAACATTTTTAATTAAAAATAGACCCTGCCCTATGATCAAGTTGACTTCATCCTAGGGATGCAAAACAGCATACTTAATAGAGCAGATATAACCAGGAACAGGAATCTCATGATCATCTCAGTAGCTAAAGGAAATTTCTTTTACAAAGTTCAAAATCCCTTCTTGATAAGAGCACTGGGCACCTGGGGAGGCAGAGGGAGGCTGTGAGTTCAAGGCCAGCCTGGTCGACAAAGTGAGTCCACGACAGTCAAGGCTACACAGAGAAACCCTGTCTTAGAAAAGAAAAAAAGGTACTGGGGGGAAATGGGCATAGGAAAAAAACCACACCTCTACACAATAAAAGCTATGTACGACAAACCTGTAGCCAATTATAATAAATGGGAGGAAACCGAAAATACTTTCTCTAAAATTAAGAATCAAGGTTATCTACTCTTTCCAATAATATTTAATGCAGTGATTGGCAAGAGAAAACAGTAAAAGTAATACAAATAGGAAACGAAGAAGTCACATTTCCCCTTAGTCATAGATATCATGATCTGTTACCCTCAGGCAAGAGTGGGGACAGGACCCTATAGACCTTCTAGAAAGCTCTTAGACCTGAAGATAAACTCAACAAAGTACCAGACTATAAAATCAGCATACAAGAACTAGTAGTTTTTCTATACACCAATAAAGACCTTGTTGACAAGTAAACTGGGGAAGGGAGAACCCCATTCATTACAGCTTCATAAAAATAAAATAAGAGCTGGGTGTGGTGGTTTGTGCCTTTATAACTACAGCAGTCAGAAGTGGTGAATACCAAGCCACCCCCTCTGTTTATACAAATAATAAAATAAAATACCTAAGAATAAACCTACGCAAGGAGATAAAAGGCCCCCACAATGAAAGCTATATAACATTGCAGAAAGAAATAAGACCCATGAAAATGGGAACATTTTCCCACATTTTTGGATTAGCCAATTAACATTGTGAAAATGACATCAAGGCCAGAAGCAGTCTGCACGGTCAACATAATCTACATCAAAATGTCAATGGCATTCTTCACAGAACGAGGAGGAAAGAAATGTCTCAAAATTAATAAATAAATACAAAAGCTCCTTGATTTGCCATAGCAGTCCTAAACAGAAAAGCAATGCTAGAAGTATCACAATACCCAGTTTAAAATTCCACTGAAGAGCCAGGTGATGGTGGCACAAGCCTGAATCCCAGCACTCCAGGAGATAGAGGCCAGCTTGCTCAACAAATTGCATTCTAGAACAAACAGTGTTCTGGAACGCAAATGGCTACATGGGAAGCTCTGTCTCAAAAATAAATAAATAAATAAATAAATAAATAAATAAATAGGTAACTAGTATATTCGCTACAGAAATTGCTTTTTTAAATCCTTTTAAAATCCTTTTTTAAAAAGTAACAAAAAATGTAATAATAATAAAATTTAAAACTGTTAGAATTACCCCATGAAACAGGTACAACAGTAAATTTATATATAAATTTTCATATATATATATATACAGCCTACCACAGAAATGCTTTCATGTTCATATTTATTCCAGCACTGTTCCCAATAAACAAAATATGAAATCATAGTAAATGCCCATCAACAGATGAATGGATAAAGAAAATGTGGTATATATACACAATGGAGTTTTATTCAGCTATAAAGAAAAATAAAATTTTCATTAAACCAGATGGAACTGAGTCCTTTAGGCTGGCCACCAGGAGTTTGACCATCTCCAGTGAATACATCAACAACATAAATTGGATTTGTTTTTTTCGGGGGACCAAGGGTTGTTCAGAAGCGCGCTTGTGAGCTCACGAGGGGCAGTGGCGGGGGTGGGGGGGACGGGGAAGGTGAGGCGGGCAGGGAGAGGCGATGAAGCCGACTGGGAAGAGAGTGTGCTCGGGGTTCATTTTGTGACGTTCCCAAATAATAAAAATAATAGGAAAAAAAAAAAAGCTGGATGAAACGGTCCTACCTGGGATCTGAGGTAACTTAAATTACAATCACACATTGCTCGGCCGGTCCTCATGTGGTCAGCGTGGCTAACACACACCCAGCCAGCAGCATGCTCTGCTATTTCTCACCCCCTAATGTTCCCAAACCTCGTCTTTTATTTTATTTTTTACTTACTGTTGTGTGTGTGTCCACACTTGCAATGGCGAGCCTTGTCCTGACGGAGATGAGAGGACAACTTTCCTAAGTCAGTTGGTTCTTTCTTGCTATCACGAGTTCCAAGGACAGAATTCAATATGTCAGGGTCTCCCGAGCCGCCGCTTTTCACCTCTGGGACACCTCCAGGCTACTTCACTCTACCAGGACCATACAGTTTGAATCCTAAAGTTAGTAAGTCACACACTTGTTTTGACTCACAGTCCGCTTGTACTTTAAGGCCTTACATACAGCTCGCCTGCCTACAAGGCTCCTTCTCTGACTAAAGCAAACCCACTCTCTCAGACTCCACACGAAACAACGCTTCCCCAGTCGGCCCCTTTCCTAATTCCTAGGTTCACAGTGTACCTACCTGGCCTCCACCGTTAGAAGATTCACAGTCCTTAGCGACGCCGATGCCGAGCGGCCACGCTTCTCCAGCCTCTTCCTCCTCTTCCAAGGCTCTGGCCGGACTGGTGCGTGGCTCTCTCGTGTCTCACTCAGACACCTCCGGAGCTGAGGCCAGCAGGGGGGCGCTAAACACGACTCTCTAGTGCTCCTGACTGGCCCCCTTGCGTCACCTTCCGCCCTGAAGCGCCACAGCTCCTCACACCAGGCTTGCACACGTTGGGATTCCTGAGGCAAAGTAGCTAGCTTTTTAGGTCTTCTCCAGAACAGTATCTTCCCTCCCCACCAGTAAAGGGGTCCGAGTCCCGGAGCTTAGAAGCGTCTGGATTCAGCAGCCTTTGGTGTCGCAAATTTATAGTGCAAGCCTGAGCCTGCTCTGGGCTTGGGTACAGCAGTGAATATCATCACCTCAGCCTCCCCTGATAAGGATCTAACCCCTCAGGGATAGAAAGGAGTCTCACTGCAAACAACCCCTATCTGTTCGATTTGTACTCACTTATAGGTGACTGGCTGTCACAGCTTGGTTGGATTCCTCAGCTTCTCTTGGCTTCCTCAGCTTCTCGTGCCTTCCGAGGCTCAAAGTGAGCGGGTGCTGTCTACCTTCAGCGGGGCACGCTTTGCGCATGCGTATTAGGAACCAGTGTGGAAGTTTCCTTTCGAGTGTTCACTGAACGAGATTGAATTTAGTGGGGTCAACAAGAGGTCAAATCCAGCCATTCCATGCCTCTAACTGCTGGGTGGGACGGGGTTTTCCTCATGGGAAGACTGAGAAACTGACGCAAAGGCCTCAGAAACATTTTAACATTTTTTCAACAAAGTCTTTTTTGTTTGGGTTTTTTGTTTGTTTGTTTGTTTGTTTGTTTTTGGTTTTGTTGGTTTTTTTTTTTAGTTTTGGGGTTTGTTTTGTTTTGTTTTGTTTTTTTGGTTTTTTGACACAGGCTTTCTCTGTGTAGCTTTTGCTGTCCTGGACTTGCTTTGTAGACCAGGCTGGCCTCGAACTCACAGCGATCCACCTGCCTCTGCTTCCGGAGTGCTGGAATTAAAGGTGTGGGCCACCACGACCTAGCTTTTTTCAACTGAGTTGTGTTTTGACATCTTATTTACCTCTCTAAATTTTTTTCACTATTTGTTACTTTTATTTGAAAAGGATCCCCTCGATAGAAAATTCCGTTGAGAAGGTCTACTCATTCTAGCCCTTCTTTGCACCCGTACTTGTTTCCCCAGGTCCTTTCCCCTCAGAACAGAGTTCTTTGGTTTGATAGCACCTTCAAAAGAGGCTATTTTGGGAGCTGGAGAGATGGCTCCAAGGTTAAGAGCACTGTGGCTCTTCCAAAGGACCCGGGTTCAATTCCCAGCACCCACATGGCAGCTCACGATTGTCTATAACTCCAAGATCTGACACCCTCACACAGACATACGTACAGGCAAAACACCAATGCACATAAAATAAAATAAATAAAAAATTTTAAGTGACTATTTTGTGACACAATGGATGTTGGCACCCACAGTAAGAAGATATCTTGTTAGTCCTTGGTGAAGAGAAAGTAACAGATGTCTTTAAATCCCTGAGGCACATTTACAACAGTTTGGAGGGCTTTACTCCCATATCTCTGAAGGTGCATCCATCAAAAGGCCAAGCATACAATCCAAAGTGAAGTTGGTTTTTAAAGAAGCACAGTGAGACATACAGTTGACATTTTTTCCGTGAGTTCGAGGCCAGCCTGGTCTACAGAGTGAGTTCCAGGACAGTCAAGGCTAAATAGAGAAAAAAGAAAGAAGGAAAGACAATTTTAATGACATTTTATTTTAAGATATTTAAGATATTAAGATACCTTTCCCTACAAGTAGAGAAAAAGTTCGTCTCAACCTTCTTAATGCTGCTACCCTTTAACACAGTTCCTCGCGCTATAGTAACGCCCAACCATAAAAATATTCCATTGCTTCTTCACAACTGTAATTTTGCTACTCTTGTGAATCTGATTGATGATAAGGAGGCAAGAAAACACCTTTCAGCTCTGGGAATTACAAAACTGACTCCGTATTCCCTCCACTTGGGTTTAATATGGTCATGGGGCTAGCTAGCGGAGGTGATCATTGCATTAATGGACGGAGAAGGCCTCCAGCCTGAAGCCTAGGTGCCTAGCCTAAGGAATCCGTGCTGTCCAGCCACTGCAGCCACTGCTTGCCTTCTGTAGGGGACTGGTCCACGTAACTTCCTCGGGAATAAAATCCCCCATGTCAAATACTCTTATGTGAAATGAGTTTGGATATAATCTGTGCATATCCTTCTGCATACTTTAAGTCACAACTAGATTATTTACATACTATTTCTGCTGTATCTCATGTAAGATTTACCTCATCATAAATATTTAGGTAATTTCGAGTACAATTAATCAGCAGGTATTTTCAACCTCTTGGGTAAATATTATGATTATAGGATTGCATAAAATAAACTTCATTATCTCCATGTGTAAGTCATATTATAATTTGTGTAAAAAATAAAAAATATGTCATCTGAACACTATGAAAAAGGTTAATGGACAAATCTTCTGTTTCAAATATACTGTAAATATTTTCTAAGAAAAAGAAATTTAAATGGGGCATGGTGTCACATGCCTGTAATCCCAGCACTCCGGGAGGCAGAGGCAGCTAGACCTCCGAGTTCAGGCCATTCTGGTCTACAAAGCAAGTTCAGGACAGCCAGAGCTACACAGAGAAACCATATGTCACAAAAAGAAGGAAAAATTTAATGATATTTTAAGATGTTTACCTTTTCTTACAAGTAGAGAAATAGTGTGTCTAAAGCAGTGGCTCTCAGCCTTCCTAATGCTGTGACCCTTTAATACAATTCTTCATGCTGTGGTGACCCCCAACCATAAAGTTACTTTGTAAGTGTCATTTTGCTACTGTTATGAATTGTAATGTAAATATCTGACATGCATGACATCTGATATGTAGGACATCAGATATGCAACCCCTATGAAAGGGTCTCAATTATTCCTATTTTATTTTATTTTTTAAAGATTTATTTGTTCATTATGTATACAGTACTCTGCCTGCATGACAGAAGAGGGCATTAGATCGCATTGTAGATGGTTATGAGCCACCATGTAGTTGGTGGGAATTGAACTCAGGAATTGCTCTGGAAGAGCAGCCAGTGCTCTTAACCTCTGAGCCATCTCTCCAGCCCCTATTCTTATTTTATATCTGACTGGTTTTCCCAAAGTATTTGTGAGTTTGGCCAGTGGGTGAAGAAATCCAGTGATCGTCCAGTGACAAGATCCTTAGGAAATTTTATATGAACACAATGAAATAGTAGTAACACTTCAAATTTCCTTTGTTTTTAAGATGCATGGGGTTTTACTAGCTAAGTAGCCCATGCAGCCAGGCCCCTCATACATACATGTCCACACTGTGAGCCTCCTGAAATCTCAGCATATGGCTAAGGTCATTTGTGTCATGAATAGCAGTTTATCTTTCCCTTACTGATCATTTTCTTCCCCGGAATTTTATTGGTCATGCGAAAACAAAAAACAAAACAAAACAAAAAAACAACAAAAAACCCCAAAACAAAACACCAGTAACTATATTCGTTGCCAAAAGTCCACTTAGAGACAAGGAAAGAATTCTGAAAGATGTGTAGAGTGCTCACAGCTCATCTCCAACGTATGAAATTTATTTGGTATTAGGATGTTCTGTAAACAACATTTAGAAATAAAATTTGACTGTGAGAAGGTGCAGGAAAAACGAAGAAAGTGGGCCACAGGTGAGAAAATACTGCTCTTTCAGAAGATCTGAGTGTGGTTTTCAGAACCCAAGTCGGGCAGTTGACAACGGCCTATAACTCCCACTCCAGGCTACTTGACACCCTCTGCTGGTCTCCACAGGCACCACACACATGCATGTGAACTCACTCTCACACACACGCACGCACGCATGCACGCACACACTTTAAAAACCATTTTGTTTTGTTTTGTTGGTTTTTCGAGACAGGGTCCTCTGTGTAGCCCTGGTTGTCCTGGACTCACTTTGTAGACCAGGCTGGCCTTGAACTCACAAGGATCCACCTGCTTCTGCCTCCCAAATGCTGGTACTAAAGGCATGTGCCACTTTATTTTGTTTTCTTTAAAAAAAAGATCTGGGTCAGAAACCAGAGACATAAAACCAGACCAATGAGTAATTGAGATGAACATTTGCATGTAAAGCTGTTTGAGAAAAAAATAAAAGAGAATCTGTGTGGCACACTACAGCTTCCAATACAAATATGTGATGGAGAAGTGGAAAAGATGGAGGAATGGAATAGGGTGGTGCGTGAGAGGTCACATGCAACAGCTGTGGCAGGTGTGAGAGAAGGCTGTGGTCCATAGAGGTGCATCGTGTTCCCCAGTAGGGTCAGCAGGGTGGTAGGCAGCAGCATGGAGCTTGTGCAGACTCAGCACCCCATCCCCACCCCAACAAGATGCTCAGCTGCAAGATAACCCTGGATGTCTGAGATAAAGAATGGTTCATTTCCTGGATCGGACCTCCTCTCAAGGCCTGTGTTTGGGTCAGATACCTGAGACCTGTGCTGTCACCAAAGGCCATGCAGTTGTCCATTGTTTGTGCCATTCACTGCCTGAGGCCTTGGTGTCCATGGGCTGGGCTGCCACCAGAGGCCAGGTGGAGGTCCTTGAAGGGCAAGGAAGTTACTTTGCCATGATATGGATGACCTTAGGCACATAGTTGAGAAGGAGATCTAGAAGACTTATGTGACAACCCCTCCTCCCACCTCTGTCCCTCTCTGCAGAAAGTAACAGCTTAAACAGGAAGCCATCAATGAAAATTTGTTTTGTTTTGTTTTGTTTTGTTTTGGACACGATTTCTTCTCTGTGTAATAGAGCCCTTGCTGTCCTTGATCTTTGCCTCCAGAGTGCTGAGGTTAAAAGCATATGCAACCACCGCCCGGCTCATCAGTGAGAACTCTTTAAATTGTGATAAGGATGTTGAAGTGCAGCTCTCTACAATTGATGGGTTCTGGCGGAAGTGCAGGACTCACTTTCTTTAGGGGGCTTGCCACAGGGAGTTTGGCCATGCTCCAGAAAGAATATGAATAACACAAATTGGACTTTTGGGGGTTTTCCCCCCTCTTCTTTTTTTCTCCCTCCTTTTTCCTTTTCCTTTTCTTTCTTTTTTTTTTAAGGGAGAGGTCACAAGGGTGAGGATCAGATATGGGAGGACTGGGAAGTAAGTGTGATCAGAGTGCATGTTGTGAAATTCCTAAATAATCAAGAAAAAGATTATGTTGGAAAATAATTTTTTAAAAAAACCTACATATTATATTATTTCCTTGTTTTCCATGGCCAGGAAGTCCTGCCAGTGGCCTGGTTTCTTTCTTTCTTTCTTTCTTTCTTTCTTTCTTTCTTTCTTTCTTTCTTTTCCTTTCCTTCCTTTCTTTCTTTTTGTTCTTGTTCTTGTTCTTCTTCTCCTCCTCCTCCTCCTTTTATCTTTTTTTTTCTTTTTTTGGTTTTTAAAAGACAAGGTTTCGCTGTGTAGCTCTGACTGTCCTGGACTCGTTTTGTAGACCAGACTGGCTTCAAACTCACAGAGATCCACCTGCCTTTGCCTCCCTGAACTCTGGGATTACAGGTGTGCTCCACAGCACCCAGAAATGCTGATTTTATAGTTGACTTGAAAAAACTTACTTTGTTTTATTTATGCAAATAAACACCTTTCCAAATTAAAAAAAAATCCATCTAGAGAAAGAAGTAGGAAGATCATATGTAGTTCAGGTCAACCTGGACTACAGGGTGAGATCGTCTTGGCAGACTTTGGCTCAACTCTGCCTGCATCTAAGCTTGCCCATTTTTAGGCAGAATTCTGTCTGTGGCAGAAACAAGGACATTTTGCCCAGTGGCTTGTTTGCCGCATTTGAAGCCATCTCCATAAGGAGGTACTTTGATGCTCATCATCTTCTTTGAGGAAGGTTGGGTGTTGCCAGGAGTTAATCTGTCTCATTGTCAATGTATCTTTAAAATGTTAAAAACATTTTAAAATTCCATATTCTGTATGTCTCTGAGGTTTTTGAAGACCTTATATAACTAGCTTACCTTATCTAGCTACAAAATCATATCTATATACCACACCTAGGATGTATATTATTGTGATAAATATAGACTAGTAATTGATGTGACCATGATTTGATCAACTAACGATTAACTTGTATATCTTATTTATCCTAAACAGCCTGAAATCACACTTTCCAAGTACTGGAAGTAAACCTTGTATTATAATAGAGTTATATGGGTATAATACCTCATATTAGAATAGAAATATATGTATAATATGTGAAGAATAATCTTACATTTGAATTCTATATCACTGTATCTAAAATTAAACTTATAATACCAGTGAATTAAAAATAACCTTGTGAGTAACAATTAAGGCATTAAGTTAAGGAGTAGATTCAATAATCTACTTTTTGTCCTATCATCCCTATATATTTCTATATTCCCCCTTCTTTCCTTTCAACCCCTATCTGCAAACCTAAGAATGGAAGACAAAGGAAAGGAGGGACATCCCCTATTCCAACCTTGATTTCTCTCTAAATAAGAACAATAGTAGGCCGGGCAGTGGTGGCACACACCTTTAGTCCCAGCACTTGGGAGGCAGAGGCTGATGGATCACTGTGAGTTTGAGGCCAGCCTGGTCTACAAAATGAGTCCAGGACAGCCAAGGCTACACAGAGAAACCCTGTCCCAAAAAACCAAAAAGAAAAAGAAAAGAACAATCGTAACTTATAAGCAACTCCAAATGAAAACAAACCTCTATCACCCAACAAATGAATGAAAAACGTAACCAACCCCCCTTAATGGAAATGGGGCATCTACTCTTAAGGTTTCTTCTGGCTTATTTGGGACGAACAAGACCTTTGTAGAGGCCCAAATAAAAGTGGGGAAAATGGTTAAACAAGCATTTGTGGTCCAGTTTCTAATGTTGAGAAATTCCAGGATTAATTAGAGTCCTGTGTGTAACATTCTGAAATGCTGGGATTGAAAGCTTTCTTTGAAACTATCTTGGGAGTTGTCCTGTTCTGATGAGGAAAAGCAACTGAAGTGCTTGGTGCTGGGACATGAAGGATGCAGGATGTCAGTGTCCAGCATGCTGAAAGGAATGAATCCTGTCAGGTCTGATCCAGAGCCAGTGTCCATTTTTGTTTGTTTGTTTGTTTAGTTTTTTGTTCTGAAAACATATAATTTCTCACAGTCATTATACAGTCCTAAAATTATAAATCTATAAGGTGTGGGGGATGCACAGAACAATTAAGGCTGGTTTTCTGCTCTTTGTATAAGCAGGAAAAAAGATATCTGTAAATCTTCATTCATGTCATAGGAAGATGGTGTCTAATAATAAGTCACAGGGGTTCTGTAGCCAACATGAAGCATTGTCTATGCCTAGACATTCATGTCTCAGCCAGTCTCTGAGCTGTTCCCATGTAGTAAGATTAGCAATATAAGTTTCCTGATTGTTTTGCCGTTTGAATTCTTCATATCCTGATTGGATCCCCCTCCCTCATCACCTCCCAATACCCCCTCCCTCCCCTAGTCTTTAGAAAGGGAGCCATCCTTCCCTAAGATCTGACCTTTACCTATCAAGTCTCATCTGTACTACCCCAAACCATTTTTTAATGAACATTAAAGCTTGCTACTATGTAGGCTCAATTTTCTTTCATTCTTTCTTTCTTTCTTTCTTTTTTTTTTTGTTTGTTTTTTTGTTTTTCGAGACAGGGTTTCTCTGTTTAGCCTTGACTGTCCTGGACTCACTTTGTAGACCATGCTGGCCTCGAACTTACAGCGATCCACCTGCCTCTGCCTCCCGAGTGCTGAGATTAAAGGCGTGCGCCACCACGCCCAGCCCAATTTTCTTAATAATTATATTTTATTATGAACTTATCAAACGAGCATACCTCCCTTATAACTTGACTAGTATAGACCTGAGGTAAAGAAGATTAAAGAACACAAAAATGAAACTTTATGCATATCAGTTCCCAGGAAAGACTCTCCTGGTATAGTCAGCAAGATTTCCTCTGCTGGAAGCTGGAGGAACCAGAACCCGGAAAACAGAGCCTCTGCTGAGGCTTGGAGCAGCAGCAGAAGCCTGGAACCCCAAAGCCTTCACTGGAGCAGTTCTCATGAGGAGCGTCTCAAAAGCCAGTGATGAGCAGCCACTCAATCCCAAGTTTCTAAAGACGCCCCCCACTCCTGTTTTTGGCTCACAATTATATCTCCCTTCAGAATTTGTTCAAGGATATTTTTCAGCTGGTAACAACCAAGCTCCCCCACAAAGTGCTTAGACTTCTAAGGGGATAAACATCACCTGCTCTCTCACAAGTCTGTTCCTCATCTCCCACTTGTGATCTAAACAAAAAAGCATGTTTATCTCTCCTTCACTATTTCTTCTATTCAGTACTATGAAAACTAGTCCTCATGGAGGAGGCTTTCAGGTTAATTTTAATTCAAATCTTCTAAGTCCTGTGTCCAAAGTGTGTGACATCTTCAGCTATTGGTACTTAACCTTCAATCTCTGGGAGCCAATCAAAGACAATAGCTATAGGCTATATTGTTTGGGGGAGTACCTTGGACTCACTTGACCAGCAATTTGAAAGGAAGTTTCTCAGTCCCGTTACTGGAGATTTTGTTTGATAATGTATTGCTCATGGGGACAGTATTATCATCCCCAAGTAGTATCATTTCACTATATATATATATATATATATATATATATATATATATATACACACTCATATACTAATATGCATTCAATGTGATTTTACATAAGAATCAATACTGAGCTGAGTGTGGTGGCACACACCTTTAATCTCAGCACTCAGGAGGCAAAGGCAGGTGAATCTCTGTGAGTTCGAGGCCAGCCTGGTCTACAAAGCAAGTTCCAGGACAGCCAAGGCTACACAGAGAAACCCTGTCTTGACATCACACCCCCAAAAAAGAATCAATAATGATTGCCCATGTCTTTTCAAGCATCCTTACACTTTTTATATTTTTTATTATAATTGTTATGTGTATGGGCATTTTGCCTGCATTTATGTCTGTATGCCAGATTTGTATGATGCCCACAGAAGCCAGAAGAGGATGTTAGATCCCTTAGAACTGGAGTTACAGTACAGTAGTAAGATGATATGTTGGTGCTGTGTTATCGTAAATGGAGTTATTTCTCCATTCCTCTTAGTGATTTTTATCCCTCTTCCCTTCCCCTTATTCACCACTGCCTCTTCATTCCCCTCCCCATATAAAGCCCCCTCCCTTCTTTGTTTCCATCCCCCCTTTCATACCACATGTATTATGCTATTCCCCTCTCTAGAGCAGCCCATTCAAGGTATCTTTTTCACTACCTGGTTTCTACGGTTACTTAAGGTTATGTACTTACATCTGAAGATTTTGAGATAGGAATCACAGATGAGAGAAAGCATGTGACATCTACCCTTCTGTTCTAGATTACCTCACTGAGTATATTTTCTATTTCCATCGATTTTCCTGCAAATTTCATGATGTCAGTATAGCATCCTACAAAATTTCTTAGAGAAAGAGCATAGAAGGGAAAATTGCACTGACAGGTAGCATGAATGAGGACAAATTATTTTAGGAGCCATGCAGTTTCTGTTACATTGACATACCTTTGCCTTTGTCTTGCTATAGCAGCCACAGACAAGAAAATGAAGGATGTTGTCATAGTACAATAAAGATGACTGACAAACAAGCAGCACCAACGACTGCTAAACTGTAGCTTTTATGCTTTGGGTAAGATTGGTTGTTTCTTGTAAAAAGTGAATATAGACCATATTCAGTATGAGGTGTGCTTAGAATTCATCAGTTATGGATAAGCAGGAAGCACCAGTCACCCCATCCTTATCTCCTGTAGCTAGCTGGTGGGTAGTACCTGCTTGTCTCAAACTCTGCAAGTTGGTAAGATACGGATAGGGTGTCTGTCATGTCACTGAATCCATGATCAGGGATGGGGTCAGTCTCAAGCCCCCAATTAGTCATTCGGTAAGGCTTTGGTTCCTAAACCAATAGAATGGGGAATTAGAGGAGCAAGTTATGCTAGGCTGTCAATCTCTGAAGGCCCATGTAAGAGAAAAAGAGGGCAGGGGTTTAAAAACCACTGCTTGTTGCCAAATCTGAACCTCAGGCACTTTTGTCTTTTTCCTTCCTTGGCATCTCGTTCTACTGATAGGTGTATTAGAAACAGCTTCATTTCCACTAGTCTCTTAAATGTGTTGTTGTCTCATTTCCCACAGCTGTGATAATTGCACGGTGAGATGAATGTAGTAGAAATCATTCCATGGTATGTTCCGAGCGAGGAATTGTGTGTGGCATGAGTTAGGAGTCAACAAGCTGTTTATAAAGCAACAGGGGACAGACTGCATTTCATAACTTACTAACTACTGTGAACGATCATTATTTTCTTTCCTTTCTTGTCAATGCAATGCAGTACGAAATGAGCATGGGAGCATCCAGTGTGTCTGCTCCCCAGCACAGATTTCCAACTTCCTCTCTCCGAACTCATGTGCCATGGAGCCTAGAGAGGGACATTAATAACTATACAATCTTGTTTTGATTTCAATTAAATAATGATTGTATGGTCTTCGGTAATGGTAATATTCTACATCCTTTTTGAAAGAGGTCAAAATAAAACAGACCTGGATGAAAAGGAGACTACTGACTTAAGTCAATCTATACATACATGAATTCAAACTACAGTGCTAGCCTCGATTGTATAATGCTTGTGCATCCTGCACACCTCATGTATTTATAGTTTTGGAATTGCATAATGCTTGTGAAAAATTATATAATTTCAGAATTAAAGTACCAGACACTGATGCTGGATCAGACCTGACAGGATTCATCCTCCAGCATGCTGCATTCCTCATGTTCCATCCACAACTGCTTCAGTTGCTGTTGTCTTTAGAACATCTCCCAAGACAGCTTTGGAGAAAACTCCTGATTCCAACTGGTCCAGCATATCAGACGGTCCCATACAGGAAGTTATTAAGCTTGAATTTTCAACAATTAGAGACTAGACCACAAATGCTATCTGTGGCTTCTTTAACCATTTTCCTAGTTTTATTTGGGCCCCTGTATAGATATTATTTGTCCCAAATCAGCCTGAAGAAGCTTTAAAAAGAGAATGCTGTCCCATTTCCCTTAAAGGGGGGTTGAGTAAGGTTTTGGTCTATGCAGGTTTATCTTCATTGATAATTGATTGTGTTATTATTGGCTTTCTTCAGAGAAAGAACAAGGCTGAATTCAGGGAATTTTCTCTGAAAAATATAAAAATATATAGGAATGATAGGACAAAAGGTAGATTATTGAATTTACTCTTCAACTTAAGGCCTTAATTGTTGATCACAAGGCTAGTTTTAATTCATTGGTATAGAATATTAGATATTGATGTAAAATAGGCTTATTTTTAATTCATTGTACTATTCAAATTTATCACAAGACTATACATCTTAGGTTTAATAGATAGATAAAGTAAAATATTTAGATTGTCTTTTAAAACCTCAGAGACCTATAGAATATGGCATTTAAATAAATTTTATTTGTTTGAGGATTCCTTGAAAATGAGACAGATTTATTCCTGACAACATCCAGCCTGCCTCAAAGAAGGTAATGAGCATCGAGGAACCTACATATGGAGATGGCCTCAGCTGTGGCAAACCCACCCCCGAGCAAAAAAAATGTCCTTATTGTCTGCCACAGATGGAATTCTGCCTGAAATGGGCAAACTTAGAGGCAGGTGGAGTTGACGGCCTAACTCTGCCAAGACAGGATAAGCAAGTCCTCAATAGTCCCTGCTTCACTAACATGTCTGTCAGATAATGTGGGCCAGAAGGCTGAAGGTGATGCTCCAATGTGTTAAAGAGTTTCGAGTGACTGTTCAGATAGCAAAGTGTCTGTCTTTTTTTTTTTTTTTCATTTTGGAAGCTGCTAATCTGTACTTCCTATTTACTCAGCTAATTGATTTTATTCCTTCTCAAGTCTCTGATGGGGTTGAAGACAGCAAAACATTATAACATAAATATAACAATTGTTTTGTGGTTCTTGTGTATATATATTTTATATTGGAGTAATTATATAAATGTATAACTAAAAGAGTTTTTTAATTAGACTAAAAGGGGCAATTGTGGAGGAATGCTAAGTGAATGTATCAACCATCAATAAAGTGGTGTTTAGCCAATCAGCTGGGCAGAAGGACAGGAAGTGGAAGGCGGGACTTCCTGGAGGGGAGGAGAAAAGTTTGATGGTTGGAGAGAAAAGAGGAGTTTTGGGGATGGTTGGAAGAGGACAGTGGGAACTGGACAGGGACCAGCCGAGGGGTCATAGTGGCAAGTGTTTGGAATATATGTATGTTATAAGGTTTCGAGTAGTTTGTTTAGTTTACGAGTAGATTAGAATCAGTTCAGACTCTGCCCAGTGAAGTGCTGGCAGCTTTAAAGTACATTTTAGTCTCTCTGTATCAGTTATTTGCTTTGTAGGCCAAACAGATACAAAATACTGTAACACAGATCCTTGAGGCAAAATGCTGAAGTTAAGCTCTATTGGGCCTAGTCTATGAAAGCAAATGGATTCTATTTTTTTCAATTGGAAGACTTGAAGGGAAACTCATCTACCCTCTAAATGCTATCCTTCTTCAGGCCTGCCAAACGGATTTGAATTGCAAGTGACTGGGCCAACAGCCCTCATTATTGCTTCCAAAGAAGAATGTCCACATCAGCTAAGACAGGAGGTGGGCAACCTCCAGCCCATTTTCTGAGGGCCGGCACTTATGTGCTTTTGGCTTCACTGTAGTGCCCAGAACACTCTGAGGCACATAACATGCTGTTAGTAAGGAGCTATTGGTTGATATGTGGGCACAGTGGCATATGCCGTGAATCCCAGCACTAAGGAGGCAGAGTCAGGCAGATCTATGAGTTCAAGGCCAGCCTGGTCTACAAAGTGAGTCCAGGACAGCCAGGGCTACACAGAGAAACCATGTCTTGAAAAAGGAAAATCAGCATTAAAATATGCTGTTTACATAAAATATCCAAATATGTTTTTCTGCATAGGAAAAAAAAAACATGTTTTCCAAAATACTAGCAGTGAAAGCTGATTTTAATCTTTTCACATTTATTCTTTTATGCTATTCAAATGTTTATAATAGACATGGATTGTTGATATGATATATATTTTTAATTTTATTTATTCCCTTTACATCCTGATCATAGCCAACTCTCTCGCCTCCTCCTGGTCCCAACCTCCCTACTTCTTTCCCCTATCTCTTCTCCCCTACTCTTCAGAAAAGGGGAGCCCTCCACCCTCATATTAACCCACCCCAGCACATCAAGTTGCATCTGGACTGAGTTCATTCTCTTCCACTGAACCCAGGCAGGGCAGCCCCACCAGGGGGAAGTGATTGAAAAGCAGGCAAGAGAGTCCATGTCAGAGACAGCCCCTTCTCCCCTTCTTAGGGGATCCACATGAAGACCAAGCTGCCCATCACCTACATCTGTGTAAGGGGCCTAGGTGAAGTCCACATATGCTCTGTGGTTACTGCTTCAGTCTCTGTAAGTGTCCCCTGGGCCCATGTTATTTAACTCTGTTGCTCTCCTTGTGGAGTTCTTCTCCCCTCCAGGTCCTTCCATCCCCGCCCCCTGCACTCTCCCACAAGGCTCCCCACGCTCTGCCTAATGTTTGGCTTTGAGTCTCAGCATCTATTTCAGTCTGCTGCTGGGTGGAGCCTCTCAGAGGACGCTAGGCTCCTGTCAGTAAGCATAGCAGAGTATCCTTAATAGTGTCAGCTCTCTCTCACGGGGTGGGTTTCAGGTTGGGCCAGGTGTTGGCTGCATATTTCCTCAATCTTTGCTCTCCTCAATCTTTGCTCTCCTCAATCTTTGCTCTCCTTAATCTTTGCTCTATCTTTATCCCTCTTTGTCTTGTGGACAGGGTAAATTTTGGGTCAAAGTTTTAGTGGGTGCATTTGTGTTCCCCTCCCTTCACCTAGGAGATGGCCTCTTCAGTCTCTGTGACCCCCACTACTAGGAATTTCAGCTAGAGGCAACCCCATATCATGCCAGGAGCCTACACTGTGGTAGGTCTACACCTTGTCTCAAAGATGACCTTGTCCTTGGTTTCTCTTCTCTTTCCAAGCTCTGGTCTCCCCACATCTGGTCCCCATCCTCATTTCTCTCCCCACTCCTTCTCCTACCCTGCTCCCTCTCTTCATCCACTTCTGCTATCTATTCTATTTCCCTTCCTGAGTGAAAATTAAGCATCCTCCCTAGGGTCTTCCTTGTTATTTAGCTTCTTTAGGTCTGTGCATTGTACTATGTTTATCCTGTATTATATGGTTAATATCTACTTATAAGTGAGTATATACCATGTGTGTCTTTCTGGGTCTGAGTTAACTCACTCTAATTCCATTCATTTGCAAAATTCAAGATTTCCTTGGTTTTTTAAAAATATATTTTATTAATTTATTCATGTTACATCTCAATGGTTATCCCATCCCTTGTATCCTCCCATTCCTCCCTCCCTCCCATTTTCCCCTTACTCCCCGCCCGTATGTCTGTGACTGAGGGGGACCTCCTCCCCCTGTATATGCTCATAGGGTATCAAGTCTCTTCCTGGTATCCTGCTATCCTTCCTCTGAGTGCCACCAGGCCTCCACATCCAGGGGACGTGGTCAAATATGGGGCACCAGAGTTCATGTGAGACCCCACTCTCCACTCAACTGTGAAGAACGTCCTGTCCATTGGCTAGATCTGGGTAGGGGTTTGAAACAGAGATTTCCTTGTTTTTAATAGCTGAGTAGTAGATGGGCAGTGGTGACGCATGCCTTTAATCGCAACATTTGGGAGGCTGAGGCAGGCGGATCACTGTGAGTTCGAGGCCAGCCTGGTCTACAAAGTGAGTCCAGGATACTCAAGGCTACACAGAGAAATCCTGTCTTGAAAAACCAAAAAAAAAAAAAAAAAAAAAAAAAAAGCTGAGTAGTATCCCATTGTATAAATGTACCACAGTTTCTTTATCCATTCTTTGGTTGAGGGACATCTAGGTTGTTTCCAGTTTCTGACTATCACGAATAAAGCTGCTATGAACATAGCTGAGCAAATGTCCTTGTTGTATGGTGAAACATCTTTTAGGTATATGTCCTGGAGTGGAATAGCTAGATCTTAGAGTAGAGCTGTTCCCAATTTTCAGAGAAAACACCACATTGATTTCCAAAGTGGTTGTACAAGTTTGCACTCCCACCAGCAATGGAGCAGTGTTCCCCTTGCTCCACATCCTCACTACCATGTGCTGTCACTTGAGTTTTTGATCTTAGCCATTCTGACGAGTGTAAGATGGAATCTCAGAGTCGTTTGATTTGCATTTCCTTGATGACTAAGGACGTTGAGCATTTCTGTAAGTGTTTCTCAGCCATTAGTCATTCCTCTGTTGGGAAGTCTCTGTTCAGTTCTGGACTCCCTTTTTTAACTGGATTCTTTGGTTTGGTTGTGTTTAGTTTCTTGAGTTCTTTATATATTTTGAATATTAACCCTCTTGCCAGATTTAGGGTTGTGAAGATCTTTTTCCCAGACTGTAAGCTGTCATTTTGTCCTGTTGACAGTGTCCTTGGCTTCAGGCTCTAAGATCAACAATTAATAAATGGGGCCTCAGCCAGGTGTGGCGGTGCACGCCTTTAATCCCAGCACTCGGGAGGCAGAGGCAAGCTGATCTCTGAGTCTTCAAGGCCAGTCTGGTCTACAAAGCAAGTCCAAGACTGGCAAGGCTACACAGAGAAACCCTATCTCAACAAACAAAGCAAACAAAAATGTAATCAGATCTCATGAGATTGAAAAGCTAAATGAATTTGTTAACAAGTAAGAATTATAGTAGAAGCCCAGGTGTTCAAACCCATGAGCTTGTGGAGGGCATTTACTATTCAATGCATAACAGCAAAACTTGAATTTGTCTACACCCTACTGAAATGTACAGGTCCAGGGAGCCTGAGGGTGGAGGCAGGTGGACGCTTTGTAAAGCTTTTGGCAGCTGGGTGCAGAGTTGGACATGGGCGTTTATGCTTCCGAGAAGAGTCCATACCTTTTGTCAGATTCTGAAAGCTGAAGGACAGAGGTCATGTCCTCTTGTCACCACTACCGCGCCCCCTTTCTCATGGCGTCCTCTCCTCTGCTGCAGGTTGCCTCCCCGCTGAAGGCCCAGCCAAAGAGCTGAGACCTGAGACTTGAGGCCCAAGAGAAGCTGTGAGCGGCCAGGCAAGAGGAAGAGGCGCTATGGCTGCACCCAGCAGCTCTGCCACACGGGCCCCTCAGCCCCAAGAGCATGACACAGCCTCTGAAAGGCTGCGCCAGCGCTTCAGGCAGTTCCAGTATGAAGAAGCAGATGGGCCTCGAGAAGCCTTCTGCAAACTCTGGGAGCTTTGTTCCCAGTGGCTGAAGCCGCAGACCAGCTCTGTGGAGCAGATCCTGGCGATGCTGGTGTTGGAGCAATTATATAACTATCTGGCTTATCCTCAGTGGAACAAAGCCTAGAAAGGGTATAAAGGAAAGAAACATAAGTTTTGTAAAATATTAGACTTTTTGTCATAAACATGTTTGGGTTTCACTTTTAGGGCCGGCATCGTAAACTGTCCACAGGCTGCTTCTCTGCTCATAAGCTCTGTGATGGGTCGAGCCAGGAATTCAGACCAGTGCCCCAGTGCTGTGAACAGTCTTGCCTCTGGTCGTATAAGTTCTCCAAGTAGCAAACAAGTCTTGGGAAACAGAAAGTAGCTTGTTGTCCCATCAGTTTTATACCTATATGTTTCTGAGAAAACCAATTCATTCTTAAATATGCAAAAATATCATGTCTCTCCCTGATCAACAGGATTCTTTTGTTAGATGCCTCAGTCCATGTGGACATTTGAGGAGGGTATTCCATATTTGGGGAGCCTAGGGAGAGCCTTGCATGGTGAGTGATCCACCCACCTTTGGTCCATTACATTCCAGTAGCACCTCTTGCCAGCGTATCCAAAAATCAATCAGCAACCAACCAACCAAACAATAACAAAAACTTTATGGGCGAGGCAATGTTGCCTTCTGTTCCGAACTACCTCTTGAAACTTCTGTTCTGGCCAGGAGTGGCTGAACACAGGGCAATGTCCCTGGAAGAAGTAACAGGAACTCTCTGAGGCTCGAGACAAGGGTTGCTGCGTAGGAGCTCTCTGCTTCAGGGTAGGTGGTGGCCTGCATAGGAAGCTGCCAAAGGCAGCTAGCTAAGGATAGGATTAATGAGTGCCTTTCCCTCCTTTCTCTGTCTTCTCAGTTTTGTTAAGTATATAATACTGGCAGTGGTGGCGAGTTCGTGGCCAGTTGGATCTCCTGAGTGAGTTCAAGGACAGCCAGAGAAGTTATAAAAAGAAACTCTGTGTCAATAACCAGGTAAATAAAAATAAATAAGTAAACAAACAAACAGCTGTCATTGGTGGCCTCATTATGTCCTGCCGCTCTGGCCTCTAGAACATTTGGAATGACCAGTGCAACTGCAAATCAGCTGTGAGTGTGAAAAGCATACTAGCGGAACAATCCTTTTACCTCAATTCTGTGAACAAACTGTGTAGACCCAAAGCTGCATTCCACAGCACGGGGAAACAACAGGATATCTGAGAGGAGTCCCTGTGAGGATCCAGTGTTGATAACGCAGCGCAGAAACCAGACGCCTCAAACCAGACCAGTGACTCAAGCAATGATCATCTGCAAGTAAAGACGTGCGGACAAAAGCGTACAATGTGGGACACATTGTGACACACTCCAACTTCAACTGCGAGACAGTATTTTTTTATGTTTTGTTTTATTTGGGGGGGGGGTAAGGGAGTGCAAGTGCAGAGGGTGCCCTTAACCAGTGAGGCATCTCTGTAGTCCCTCTTCATATAAGTTTTGAAGATCAGTTTTCTTAATATTAAAAAGCAGTTTTTAACAGCTGCCCAGCTCTTATGCTAGCCATAAAGACGGAAGGATAATTTTCAGACCTAGGAGTAGCCTGCCTTTTTTTGTTCCATTCCGCACCCACCCTCAGGATCCTAGCCTTCTATCCCGAGTGCAGAGGAAATCCTGAGCAATTCCTCTACAGTTTTTGCAACGTAATCTTGCATGCTGGGGTTTTGCCTGTTAGAGTGCCACGGTTGGGAACCCAGGACTATAGAGGACATGGAAATTTGCAGTCCTCCACCCCCTTGCAAACATCCTGAAGATACAGTCTCCAGGTATGGTGGCAAATGCTTAAAACCCCACTAGCTAAGAAACTGAAGGGTACAGATTTCCAGTTCCAGGCCGGCCTTGAATACATTACAGTCCCCAGACCAGTTTGAGTTACTTAGTGAGACCAAGTCTCAAGAAACTTAAAAACAGCCAGGTGAAGGATGGCGCCTTTAATCCCAGCACATACGAGGCAGAGGTAGGTGGAGTTCTGTGAGTTTGAGGCCAGCCTGGTCTACAAAGCAAGTACACAGAGAAACCCTGTCTCAAAAGAGCGAGAGAGGGAGAGAGCAAGAGAAGAAAGTTAAAAAAAAATAAAGTGATTGTGAAGGGAACCAGTCTTGGGCCCTCTGAGGAATGACATGAGAGTCAATCTCTGGATTCTTTCCACTTTTTCAGTCCTTGCCTCCTGAGCTGGGCTGCATAGTCTTGAAAATAACAGGAACTTGTGTCTCAGCCTGGCCCCTGTTCCTGCTTCTTTTCTAGTATTGTACACCATGTGTCTGGTTGTGCCAAGCCTTCCTTCTTCCTGCTAGCCGCTTAGATCACCTGGCTCTTTCCAGTTTCTGCTGTCAAAGACTACTTCTCAGAGACCCAGCACTGGTCAGGTCCATGTTGCTTAATAATGTGAAACAGTGAAATATTGCGTCTGTGTTGATAGATGTTAAACGTCTGCCTTCACCCGACACCTCTAATACTGAACGCAAGTATAAGAATATGTGAATGCATGTATTGTCCTTGGTTGGTGCCACGGTTTGAGCGGGACCCCTGGGCCCAGATCCGCCCATTATAATGTTCTTTTTGTAGGTTTCTAGGACCCTCTGGATCCTTCTATTTCCCCGTTCTCTCATGCTTCTCTCACCTAGATTCCCAATAGGATGTCCTCCCCTCTGTCCCAGTTTCCTGGTAGGTGAAGACCCAGATCTAGCCAAGGGACAGGACATTCTTCACAGTTGAGTGGAGAGTGGGACTGACTTTCACACGTACTCTGGTGCCTCACATTTGACCATGTCCCCTGGATAGGGAGGCCTGGTGACACTCAGAGGAAGGATAGCAGGCTACCAAGAAGAGACTTGATACCCTATGAGCATATACAGGGTAAGGAAGTCCCCCTCAGTCACAGTCATAGGGGAGGGGAGTAAGGGGAAAATGGGAGGGAGGGAGGAATGGGAGGATACAAGGGATGGGATAACCATTGAGATGTAACAAGAATAAATTAATAAAAAAAGAATATGTGAATGAGTCTGGGCACAGTGGGGTATGCCTTTAATCCCAGCACTCTGGAGGCAGAGGCAGATGGATCACTGTGAGTTCGAGGCCAGCCTGGTCTACAAAGTGAGTCCAGGACAGCTAAGGCTACACAGAGAAACCCTGTCTTGAAAAGAGAAAGAGAGAGGGCGAGGGGAGAGGGGAGAAAAGAGAGAGGAAATGGAGGATATTATTTGCTGGGAGGCAGTGGCACAGGCCTTTAATCCCAGCCCTTGGGAGGCAGAGAGAGGTGGATCTCTGAGTTTGAGGCCAGCTTGGTCTACATAGTGAGTTCTAGGACAGCCAGAGTTACACAGAGAAACCCTGTCTTGAAAAACAAAACAACAACAACAAAAAAAAGTGAATGACTCAAGATGACTTCAAGCAGCAAAATGTGACGTTCCTCATGTAGGTAAGACAATAGATGTTGTCCCTCATGGTGGCCTCTTTATAGTAGTAGTCTGCCTCCATCTCTTCCCAACTAAGTTCCTGTCATAAGAATCAGGTAATATGGATGAGAAGTATGAAGGACAAAACCCATCCCCTCTCTGCAGTGGGAAGAGAGTTCCTGTGCTGCCATCTTGCACTTAGTAACGACCCCCTTCCTCTTCCCTCCCAACTGATCAAAGCACAAAGACTGAAGAATGACTGTGTTTCTTTCTACAGGATTTCCACTTCAAGTTGAGGGCACGACAAGTTATGCCTTCCCAACATTTACCAAGTAAATGCCCTTCCTGCCATGTCTTAACTGATTCACAAGAGCCCATGAAGTCAAAGGTTTCTTTAGGGCTATTGGATCTACCAAGTTGCTAGAGGCAGAGACAGTTACCCCTCTCTAAATGGAGGATACACCTATAAGGCACCTTTGGCTGGATTGTGAACAGGTTGTTGATTTTTCAGGCCTACCTGTGCAGATCCGGTCTGCTGGTCCTGGGATCTGAAGACCTGAAAAAATGGGGCAGACTACCGTCTACTATTGTAGACAGCCTTACCCCAGTTTTAGTGTACTTTTATACATGAATGTAACAAAGAAGTCAATGATCCAAAGAAGCTTGCTTGAGTTCAGAAAAACACGTAAATAAATACTAGTAAGCACACACTAAATATCAACAGAGCAACCCTTTCCCAGAACTTTCTCAGGACAGACCAGTTTAAACACAATTGCCTGGCATGTAGATTGTATCTGGGAAGGCATAAAGCAAGGCAGAAGGCCATATCCAGATTCAGGGTACACTGACCAGATTGAGTTCTATTGCTATGTTCTGACACCCAACAAAAATAGACATATCTTATAAATTGAATGTAGATGTTTGTCACAGGAGGAATGAAATCACATCCCAAACAGTCCAGGGAAGAAAGTGAACCTAAGGGAAAAGGCCCTCTACCCTTTTTTTCTTGGAGTCTCTGTTCTCCAAGGCATTCTTTTGACCGTGTTTCAGCAGCAGTAACAAAGGTAACTTCCAAGTTTGTGGGGTGCTACTCCCAGAGCAGAAGATTCAAATAGCCATTAAAGGTAGTCACAGTCTCAGAGTCTACTCTCAAGAGAACCCAGTAGTTAATCAAATAATTGTTGCCACTCTTATGATATACCATGTGGCACTAAGGTGAGCAAATGCTTGTGCATGTGTCACCTATAGACTATTGTCAGTGATCTAGAGACTCCAGGAAGTATGTTGCCCTGCCCCTAGTTGCCTTTTACTGGAGTACAAATGAATTATCTCCTGAGCTCCTGACATCTCTAGACCACTTGGGATGCTCACAGATTCTAGCCCCTTGTGTTGCGTGAAACTCCCTTCATTTCAAGTGAGCTAATTTGAAAGTATTAGCAGGGCCTATACAAAATCCTAAATAAGAATGTGTTCTCTCCAGATTCCCCCAAACATACTCACACACACACAAGCACACATACAAAATGCATACACTCAAACACACACAAATATGAAAACTCATACATTCAAACACACATAAATATATACTTACACACACAAGCACACAAAGTCACACACATACTCACAAACACCTACTAAAATACACACACACACAAAAGAACACACACACACAGATTCACACACTCACATACTCAAAAGCAAACATACAAAAACCATAGACACAAATACACACACACATACAAAAACAGAAACACTCACACACTAACACACATGCCAATACACACACAAACACATAAAACACACACAAACACATAAAACACACACTCAAACACATAAAAACAGCACACTCAAATACACTGAAACACATACTGACACAAACATGTTTGTAGTGTGTAGTGGATATAAACAAGTTTTTGTTTTGATCCCAAGTATGGGATGAGGAACAGATCTGTGAGAGGGTGATACTTATCCATTAGCCTCTTTTCTCTCCTATCTAGCGTAGGTGGACTAGAAGGGAGGTATAAGCTTTAAAGAGCCCCAAATAAAGTAGGTTTGGAAAAGGTGAAGCCTACGCTCAGTGTTGTTCTGATGTTTTTGTTGCTGAGTCACTCCATAGCTGTGTCAGACAGTAAGTGTGTTAAGTAGAAGCCGATGAAGTAAGTAGACTATAGAAAATACAAAAGTCCAAAAATTAGGAAGAAGCATCTCCCAGTATATTGTTCCACGGGCATCTGAGTCAGGGACCAAAACAAGTTGAGAGACTGAAGACAGCCAGTGACAATGAGCATTGACTGGACACTGTGCTTAGGATCCTAGTACCTGGTCCAACCCCACAGAGATGCAGGGGGTCCTTTCTCACTCAAAGAGTGTTTTGGAGTACAAAATTTCTGGTAGGGCACACGCACCAAGTGGGTACAAACAGAGTTGTTATTCACGCTGCAGTTTTCTGGGAAGAACAGGGAAGGCTTCCTAAAGTGAAAACAGAAATATGTCCGAAATTAAATAGTAATAGTAGTATAAGACACTTTGTGACAGGCATTTTCTTAACAAACTCAAAGATATGTGTGTCCCTCGTCATTTAAAGGATAAGAAAATAAGGCTTTAAGCAGGGCCTTGGTGGTGGCTCACACCTTAATCTTAAGACTTGGGAAGCAGAGGTAGTCAGATCTCTGTAAATTCAAGGCCAGCCTCAAACAAAACAAAACAAAACAAACAAACAAACAAGTCAGCAATAGGATATGGACTTGTGTTGCCTTATGGTAGCAATTGTGTTCTTATCCCAGCCTAGGTAAAGTGGAGAAGTGTGTGAGTAACAAGCTCATTCTCAAAGCAAGTGAGCAATCTTACCATGTGTGGACTCCTACGGACTGCTAATGAACTTGCACACGGACTGCTAATGAACTTGCACACATTACGTGCCATATAAACCTACTCTTTAAAACACAGGATGTCCCTGCTAGTGTCCTAACTCTTGTTCCAGTTAGACATGAGATTCACCTTCCTGTCAGTGTCTCTTGCAGCATTAATTAAACTGCAGTTTCTTGCCTGAGAACAGATATTCATCTCTGCTATCAGCGAGCCTGTACTCAGGCTGAAGGTCAACGTGGCTGTAGGCTGTAGGAGTCCATGGTCTTAACTGTGACACGCAGTCATGGTTCACCGGACTGGCGGCAGCAGTGCTTCGGGCTGTGTTTTGTTGACTGGAGCCCACTCTGTCCACAGCCAGACTTAAGGGTCCCCAGTTCCAGCACTGGGGGGGGGGAGTACTGTGTATATGCTGGTTTTCTCAAAGCGGATGCTGACAAAACGACCCGGGACTCATTTCGGAACGCAGTGATCCTTTAGCCCACAACTCGCCTATCCGCCGCGGAAGAGACAAGCAAGAGCCCTTCCGCCTTGATATCGTGAGTACCATGAGCTTTCCCTTTGCCCAGGGATTCCTGTTTGAGAGTTGGACGATGGTTGGAGGGGTTTGGCGATGGGGTGGGGGCTGAGGGGTGGGGAGAGGTAGGCGGAAGCAACTTTTAAGAAAATAAACGGATCCAACAGAAACTGCTTAGAGTCTGTCCGCGGAGACAAAGAGACCATAGTGAAGAGCTGTAAGGACATATGTAAGTTAAGGCAGTCACTGCTTGAGTACTTTTGTGATACCACCTCAGTAAATCCTTACACCCTCAGGTTAAAAAGTTGCCATTGTAAAAGAGGGATCTGAGGACAATGGTGTTTTAGCGATTTGTGCCTAGCCATACAGGTCTGGATTAGAAACCAGAACATTTTTTTTTTTAATGTAAAACTGTATTCCTGAACTAGGGTAGTGGTGCACGCCTTTAATCTTTTAATCCCAGCACTCCAGAGGCAGATCTCTGTGAGCTGAAGGCCAGCCTGGTCTATAAAACCAGTCCAGGACAGCCAAGGCTACACAGAGAAAACAACTGTGTTCCTAATGACTTTAATGCAGCAACTTTCTACTGATTTGAACGATTGTTAACCCCACTTTGCCACTCACTATGCAGCAGGATTGGTGAGTTAATTTGTTTATAATGAGCAACGTTGCTATAATTATCTTAATTTCTGTGCCTTCCTCCCCTCCCCAGATAACTGAAGAGCCAGTTCTTGAAGGGGCTGTTCTGACCTGGGAGACTCGGTAAGTTTCATTTCTTCATTTTCTATACATTTTTTTTCTGTGTCCTGGGGCCTGATTGGTTAAGGAGTCATGGTGACTCACAATGGCTCTCCCAACCTTGCTAGTGAATACAATGGGAAGAATTTTACCCTGGCCACCACCACCGAGGTTACTCTTAATTTGGGACTAAAAACAGTAAGTAGAGGGTGCTGGGAGAAGGGTTGGATACTGCCAGTGTTATAACTCCCAGGGTTGTTCTTGGGGCACTAAAATATTGTCACCTCAGACTCTTCCTTCGATCGTGAGAGCGCTTTTCATTTTAATGTCTCCTTGGTAGGACTTACCCAAATGTCCTTCCTAACAGTGCTCATTATATTTTCACAGTCTAACTGGACTTCAGAATTCAGTTATCCAGTGAGCTCAGATAAGATTTTCTTTTCTTTTTTTTTTTTTTTTTTTTTTTGGTTTTTCGAGACAGGGTTTCTCTCTGTGTAGCCTTGGCTGTCCTGGACTCACTTTGTAGACCAGGCTGGCCTCGAACTCACAGCGATCCGCCTGCCTCTGCCTCCCGAGTGCTGGGATTAAAGGCGTGCACCACCACGCCCGGCCAGATAAGATTTTCTTTTGTTTTCTTCTCCTGAATAAAAAGTATTTTAGAGCCGGGTAGTGGTGGCGCAGGCCTTTAATCCCAGCACTCGGAAGGCAGAAGTGGGCGGATCACTGTGAGTTTGAGGCCAGCCTGGTCTACAAAGCGAGTCCAGGACAGTCAGGGCTACACAGAGATACTCTGTCTCAAAAATAAGGAAAAAGAAAAACAACAACAACAACAAAAAACGAAACAAACAACAAAAAACGTGAGAGGATTGCACGTCAGATATTTCTAATATGATTCATAACTGCAGCAAAATTGCAGTTATGAAGTAGCAACAAAAATAACTTTATGGTCGGGGGTCACCACATAAGGAACTGTATTAGAGGGTTACAACATTAGGAAGGGCGAGAAACGCTGTTTCAGAAGAAAGAGCTGAGAAAACATCTGTGGACCAACCTGCATCTGCCTCAATCCTGTCTTTCTGTGACTCAAATCTAGATATAAAGGTGTACATATAAAGTGAAAAACTTTCTGTTCGGTATATTGGTTATTTCACTTAAAATAATCTTCCAGTTCAAATTAGTTTATTTAAAATGATCAAATTTTGCTGTTTAATTTTGAATACTGCTCTGTCATATAACTGTTCCACATTTATCATAAAAAAATTCATCTGTTTTGGATACCTAGGTTGGTTCTAGATCTTTGCTATTATAAATAGTGCCACCATAAACATGGGACATAGGTGTCTCTTTCATGTTCTGATTCATTTCTCTTGGATATATACCCAGAAGTATGATAGTCAGATTATATGGCAGTTCTACTTTTTAGTTTTCTGAAGAACTTACATAATGTTCTCCATAATGGTTGCACTAATTTAAATCCCCACCAGGAGTTTTATTTTCTCCATATCCTTGTTAGTGTTTGTCATTTTTTTTTTTTTTTTTTTTTTTTTTTGGTTTTTCAAGACAGGGTTTCTCTGTGTAGCCTTGGCCATCCTGTACTCACTTTGTAGCCCAGGCTGGCCTCGAACTCACAGCGATCTGCCTGCCTCTGCCTCCCGAGTGCTGGGATTAAAGGCGTGTGCCACCACGCCCGGATGTGTTTGTCATTTTTCATTGACAACCGTTCTACCTGGCCTTGACCTCACAGAGATCCACCTGTCTCTGTCTCCTCAAGTGCTGGGATTATAGGTCATTATGTTTTTTTCTTTTTTTCTTTTCTTTTCATGGTTTTTTGTTTGTTTGTTTGTTTTTAAAGACAGTGTTTCTCTGTCTAGCCTTGGCTGGTCTGGACTTGCTTTGTAGACCAGGCTGGCCTCAAACGCACAGTGATTCGCCTGCCTCTGTCTCCCGAGTGCTGGGATTAAAGGCCTGCGTCATCACTGCCCAGCTATGGTCATTCCATTTTTAATATGCATTTCATTGAACATTCTTTTCATGCATTTATTATTTGTATTTCTTTTTAGTTTTTAGAAGTGTTTATTCTGATCGAACATTTTATCTGGGTTTTTGCTTTTTAAATTAAGTCTGTTCTTTGATAATTTCATATGTGTGTATAATTCATTCGAATCACACACATTCCCCCTCTTCTTTATCTCCCTGACTCCTGTTAAGTGCCCGCTTCCAGCAAGTACCCACCCACATCCGTGTCTTTTTGTTGTGTGACCCACTGATTTTAGCCAGGGCTGTGTTAGTGGCCGTGGGTTTGGAACTATCTATTGGATTTCATATTGTAAATAGAAATCCTTTGTTGTAGATGAGTAGTTTGCAGCATTTTTTTTTTTTCTAATTCTGAAAGTTGTCTCTTCACTCGTGATTTTGTTCTCTCCTTTGCAGGAGCTTAGTTTGATATACTCTCACTTTTATCCACACAGATGCTTCTGGAAAGAAATAAAAATGAGCTAGTAAGGTAGATAGTTTTTATAGTTGTCCCTTTTTTTTCAATGGCCATTGCTTGAAATCCTTTCTATGGATGTACAAAGAGTCCCTTTGTCCTTTTAAATGGCTGCATTCTATTTCATATTACCAATAGAACATCCATCAACAAAAGAAATTTGGATAAATTGTAATTTTTTTCCTTTGGCCAACCAAATCAACTACCTACATGTTTGACGAGAGACGAGAGAGAGAGAGAGAGAGAGAGAGAGAGAGAGAGAGAGAGAGAGAGAGAGAGAGAGAGAGAGGAGAGGGGTGTTAAATGCATAAGAGGAGATACTATATATTATTTTATATATAATATATACAGTTTAAAGTAGTCATCAAATATATGTGGCTATGAGGGGGTTTTTTTTGTTTGTTTTTTTGTTTGTTTTGGATACAGGGTTTCTCTGTGGAGCAGCCATGCTTGTCCTGGAATTCACTCTGTAGACCAGGCTGGTCTATTTAAAATACATTATTACTGGGCAGTGGTGGCACGTGCCTTTAATCCCCTTGGGAGGAGGAAACAGGCAGGTTTCTGTGAGTTTGAGGCCAGCCTGGTACACAGACCAAGTTCTAGGACTGCTAAGACTACAGAGAAACACTGTCTTGAAACTTCATCCCAAAAAAGATTATCTTTTTTTCTTTTACTTGATAAAAATCCTTTTAGCTGCTTGTGGTGGTGCTTGCCTGTAATTCCAGCTTTCAAGGAAGCAGAGGGTGGTGGATCATTGTGAGTTTGAGGCCAGCCTGGTCTACAAAGCAAGTCCAAAACAGCCAAAGCTATACAGAGAAACAGTGTCTTGAAAAACCAAAAAAACCAATAACAACAAAAAGATCATTTCTTACTCAAAATACGTAAATTCAACACAACTTCATTCATGAACTTCAACAGCACTCTTGTCATGTAATAACATGAGCTAATTATTCAATTAAAAAGAAGAGAATGTGTATAGGAACAGACTTGATCATGAACTGGACCTATAAGATATGGAAAATTGCATGATGGATTTAGAAAGGAAGACATGACGCCAGGTGTGGTGGCACTCACCTTTAATCCCAGCACTCAAGAGGCCGAGGTAAGCGGATCTCCGCATTCAATGCCAGTCTGGTCCACAGAGCAAGTTCCAAGATGGCTAACACTACTATATAGAGAAAACCCTGTCATGAAAAAAATGAAAACATGAATTATAAATGCACCAGTAGAACATGCAGATTCTAGACACAGACCTATGTGAATAACAAAATTTTTAAAAAGTGGTTACATTCTTATCCTAAATCAGACGATGAAGTAAAGCACCATGTTATGACTATAAAAGCCCCATTGTGTGAGAGAATGTTCTAAACCCTCATGGGCGTCTGGCAGATCCACTATGCTTGGCCTTTTTCCTACACGTCCTGTAGCATTGCTACATAGGGTCAGAGTCATCTCTTTCCACATTCATGCCCTGGCACCTCTTCCATTACTGTTTTTATGCTTTCAGGGCATTATTAATAAAAAGTAGGGCACCTTAAACCTACGCTGCCGATTCCATGGAAGTTAGCGTACACAGTTGGATGCGCTGAACACAGAAAGGATTCATGTGATCCCTAGGCAGGGCAGAGGAGAATGGCATGAGGTTCCATCATGCCACTTGACAAACATACATAATTTAAAACTGAAACTGTTTCCTTTCTGGAAGTTTCCACTTATTCTTTTCAGATCATGGTTGACCACTGATAACTGAAGCTGTGGAAATTGACACTATAGATGAGGCACAGGAACTCCTGTTTTGACAGGAGCAGGAGAGAGTAAGGAGGTAATAATGCAAAGGAGAATCCCTAGGGTCACTTGCTTATCTGGATTTCACTATCTTTTCTAGGTGTTCTCAGTTGTGCTGTCTCCTTGAGACTGTGAGATCTACCAGTCATGGACAGAGGACAACCCGAGGCCTCTCCCAGCCCACCAGAAGTGAGCACCAGGAGGAAGGCAGACGAATACCTGAAGTCTAGCCAAAGCAATAGAAACCTGCTGAGCTTTGTACTAAGCAGACAACTGGGAAAGCAGAAGAGTGATGCAGCTCTGTCAAAGTGGACGTGGATGCTGACAAGAGCAATACCAGGGTGGAGGTGGCCTTTACCAAAACACCACATTACTTACATGGTTATGCCTATCCCAAACCATGGGAAACCCTCCCGAAAGAGTGGAAAATAAAGCTTCCTCTTGTTTTGGCTCTTAAATACAAGCTATATTTCCATTTACTTTGGTTTGTATGTCTTTTTATTAAAATTTAGTGTTCATCTATACATACAAGTTTGGAACCAATCCATTCCCCTACTTCCTGCCCCCCAATTCTTCCCCTATCCCCATGCCCACTTTTCCCTCCAAGGTTCATGCGCTTTCTCTAGTTTTAAGTTTTAACACCCATAGAGTCCATTTGGTGTTGCCTATTGTATGTCTTTAATCAGGCTTTCTTCAGTTAGGCTGGGCAGAGGAGTCCATTCCTCCCGACATTCCATGCAGAAGCTCTCAGACCCAAGGTAGTGAGACTGTGCTGTGTTTCTGCTGTTATTTGAAAAATATGTGTTTATGCAGACCTGCAGCACTGGGTTGGCCATTGAGTAGCAAAGACTCTTAGTGATTTTGGACAAACATCCCCAATGCTCTTTTGTAAAGCTTGCCTGTCTTCCCTACTGAAAAGGAATTCCTTTGGGGAGGGTGTTTTCTGGGGGGGGGAGCTGGTTTTGTTTTTGTCTTTTTGAGACAAAGTTTCTCTGTTTTAGCTCTGGCTGGCCTGGACTTGCTTTCTAAACCAGGCTGACCTTGAACTCACAGAAATCAGCCTGCCTCTGCCTCCCTAGTGCTGGCATTAAAGATGTGCACCACCATGCCCCACTGAAAAGGAATTCTTGAGAGCAAAGCAGAGCCAGGTGGGAGGTTCTGAGTACCTTTTTATTATAAGGCTCATAAGAACATGAGTAGAAACCACAGCACTGTCTTTTTCTGTTCTATTTAATGCAAAATAGAGCACAGAGCATTTTATACTGGAAATGCTATCCCTTGAGAACCTTGTTAAAGTCTATTTTTCTTTTCAAAGAAGTGGAAACCCCCAAGTGTTAGTTTCTGGGAGAGAGACAGAGACAGAGACAGAGAGACAGGGGAGTTAAAAAAAAACTGTTGAGCCCATGGTGGATTGGGTTGGAGTCCTCTCAGCAACATGATGTTACCTCATAGTCAAAAAAGACATGAGGAATGATTCCTGTTAAAATACAAAAAAAAAAAAAAGAAAAGAAAAGAAAAAAGAAAAGAAAAGAAAGAAAAAAAAACACCAGCCTCCATTTTAGGGCTGAAGAGCCAGCTCATCTGTTAAAAGCACCTGTTAAAAGCACTTGATGCTCTTGCAGAAGACCTGGATTCAGTTCCTATTACCAGGTGGTGTTTCTGTACTGCCTGTAAATCCAGTTCCAGGGGATCCAATGCTTTTTTTTTTCTGGCCTCTCCAGGCACCAGGAGAGCAATCACATGGTGCAGTTCCATATATGCAGGCAAACACTCATACCCATACACACCAAAATAAAAAGTAAAATAAAACAATAACAACTTTATACCCAAAAGGAAAGAATTGAAAAAAAATCAGGAACACTTAAAAGTCTGAAATAGGCATTGCACAAGAATGTGAGTATTGCAAAATAAGAATTAAAGTTAACAGGAAGAAAGACAGCTGAAAGGCTGAGTGGTAAAAAATGTGGGTAGCCCAAGTGATAAGAATGATGGATAAGGGCTGGAGAGATGGCTCAGTGGTTAAGAGCACTGTCTGGTCTTCCAAAGGTCTTGAGTTCAATTCCCAGCAACCACATGACAGCTCACAACTGCCTTAATTCCAGTTCCAAGGGATCTAACAATCCCCACACCAGTGCACATAAAATAAAATTTAAAAATAAATTATTTTTAAAAAGAATGATGGAAAGGACAAGTGAAACGATAATAGAAAGATTAAAATGACATGCAGAGTTGTGAGGCACCACCATGAAAATATTCATTTCTTGCATTGTTATTGTTCTTTAGTATGACAAAATAACACTCCCTGAAGCTTTTATATCAGTTTCTTGTTTTTAAAGAAAGGGTTTCTCTGTGTAGCCCTT
Source organism: Acomys minous (assembly GCF_964271855.1). Classification (NCBI taxonomy): domain Eukaryota; kingdom Metazoa; phylum Chordata; class Mammalia; order Rodentia; family Muridae; genus Acomys; species Acomys minous. The sequence continues at coordinate 20,262,202 of NC_140488.1, read as the reverse complement.
TTTTCTGTTTTTTGGAGACAGGATTTCTCTGTGTAGCCTTGACTATCCTGGAACTCACTTTTGTAGACCAGGCTGGCCTCGAACTCACAGAAATCTGCCTGCCTCTGCCTCCTGAGTGCTGGGATTAAAGGCATGCGCCACCACTGCCTGGCTAATAAACCATTTCCTTACGTCTTTCTGTGTCTGTCCTTGCCCCTCATCTCAGAGGGTGTTACTGTATCTCCCGTTAGCCTTCTCTCTTCTACATCCTTATGTACAATATGCTCTTCTCCCTAGTCCCCTTGACTGCCCCAATCTGTGTCCAGAGGTGGAGGTGGTACTGCAAAACAGAGAAGACAGCCAGGCAGTGGTGGCGCACGCCTTTAATCTCAGCACTCGGGAGACAGAGGCAGGTGGATCACTGTGAGTTTGAGGCCAGCCTGGTCTACAAAGTGAGTCAAGGACAGCCAGGAGTACACAGAGACCCTGTCTCAAAGGACACATAGTCTTGTGACCATGACAACTCATCAGTCAAGCCCGTTAATGGGCTGTGAGACAAAGATAAAGAGATGAGGCTGAGGAAACAACAGCAAAGGAAAAAGAGAGAAGCTAGAGGAAGGCAACCAGAGAAGCAGCCTCATACCAGGATCTTCCAAGGACAGAGACAATTTTACGAGGAAGGCATCGTTCCCCAATGATCCTGGTGAGGAAAGCACAGGTGCCTCAGAAGACAAGTTGGTGCTGAGGGATAACTAGAGTTTAATGAGCAGGACCTGGACATGTCCAGGAACCCACACCAGGACAGCAGAACGTTCAAGTGGAACTGCCTCGTGCCTGACTCAGCCAAGTCCTCTGACTAGTTGCTGGCCAGTGTTTCACACGTCACTTCCTGTCTATTTATTAAGGTGATCAAAGACAGAGGCAGCAACTCTAAGCAGTCCCCCACAACAGGGTGTGGACTTGCTGAGTGTCTGGATGAACTGGAACCCTGGAGACCTTCTTCATGGAGAATGAGTGGTAGAACACAGCCTATACATGTCGACTTCCTGAGAAGCAGAGCAGAGAGCACAGGGGAAGAGAAGAAAGCAGGACATGCTGCGCTGTACAAATAGAGTAAGCAACTTATTCTGTCATTTTTCCTCACACCCATCCCCATAGTTTCTTTGAACAGGTTAAAAGAACCTTTTGCCCAATACAAGGTAACACATGATATCCTACCAGCCATCATGGGATGAAGTTACTTTGCCACAACTGGAACATAAATTTAAGGTTAATGGGATATTTTCATATATAGTATCATGAATTGTAAACGGGACCCCCCTTCCTGCATAATTAGCTCTGGCAAAACCTCAAATAGTGGGTAGATCGTTACCCAAAAAGGTACTATTAAGAACATCAATATTCTTTCATCCCTAAAATACATCAGTGTTTGGAACTGATATAATCATTGGATTTCATCCATTTTTTCATTAAGCATTCAAAGTGCACACAGGAATGCTAGAACCCATTCCGCCGAATGCCATCATTTCCAGAAAAGTTACTTGTGAAGCAGAAAACTCAAGTTCCTCCTTGAAAATCCAGGTAGCTCTTTGCATATATAGATTTTGCTACTTACATAGCTGCCACTGAACAGAGGGCAATGTGTCAATGCCAGTTTCCAGTTCAACGAAACCATGGGTATGTTGTTTGATTGAGAACTGAAACCAGCAAACCATTCAACCCATATTTTGGAGGAGGAAGGGATGGGAAACTATAGATTTTAGAGAATGTAATAGTGGGGATGCCTATTCTCGACTCCAAGATATTGTAAGGTGTCATCTGCCCAGGTCAAGCTGGAGAGTTGGAGTGAGAAAGAGGGCAAGCACTCCCACTTCATCCTTGTTTCCATTCCTACTTCAGCCGTATAAAACCCGTCACATCTCTGTGCATCCACTTGAGGATGCTTATGCTCTTTTCGCTTCATTTAGTTTTTCCAGATGCTGTCCGGCCTCCTCCACTGAGTTTCCCTTTCTGTGAGGGTTGACCGGTATCTTCTGCCCAGTACCTGGAGAACCCAGGCAAAACATAAAGGGTATGGCCATCACTCTCCTGGGCCCTAGGAAAGAGAGTCACAATGTCTCTCCCTTGTCCTTCCTGAAACAGAGAGGACATGGGGAAAAGGAGAAATGAAACAAAGCGGGGATCAGTCCCCCTCACCCTCTTCCATGTTCTATTCCAAATGAGAGTCAGCTTGGATGAAAGGGAAGGGAGCGGCCAATGTGTGTGGCAAGGCCCATGCTCTGGCCATGGAATAATGGAGTTGTGTATCATATACATGCGCGCATCAACCCTGGATTTTGTCTACTTTTGGCACATATGCGCCACTGCTTCTTAGCAATGGGGTACTCACAACCTGATCCACCTTCCCCTTAATCTCACCTGTATTCCAGAACAAGAGACAAGGCATAGGCCAGAGAAACTGGGAGGCTCCGATTGTGGCTTTTTTTCCTTCTGTGGACTCTGTACTTGTCTAGGCCTTCCTGGTAGTATCAGTATACTGCAAATCTTTTCCTCTGGCTTCTTTTTTGGGCCCCACATAGACAACAGCTTCTTTCACCCCAATATCTGCAATGTTCCTTGGTTTTCAGTCCTCAGCTGAGAAAAGAACCTGTTTAAAATTGTATAGTGCCACTGGGCCTTCCCATCAAGGGGACAAATATGGGGCACCAGAGTTCGTGTGGTACTCTGAGGAAGGATAGCAGGCTACCAAGATGAGACTTGATAGCCTATGACCATATAGTGGGTGGGGGAGGAGGTCCCCCTCAGTCACAGACCTAGGGGAGAGGAATAGGGTGAAAGCGGGAGGGAGGGAGGAACGGGAGGATACAAGGGATGGGATAACAATTTAGATGTAATCTGAATAAATTAATTAAATAATAAATAAATAAATAAATAAATAAATAAATAAATAAAAGTGTATAGTGTTGGAGGAATAGAACAAAACAGGGGAGTAAGAGAGCAGTAACTTGGAGAGGGAGGCAAGAGTAGATTTCTTCTTCAGTTTTTGAGTTTTGAGGTTTGTTTGTTTGTCTTTGATGACAAGGTTTCTCTGTGTAACAGTCCTGGCTGTCCTGGAACTCACTCTGTAGACCAAACTCACAAAGATCTGCCTGCCTCTGCCTCCCTGAGTGCTGGGATTAAAGGTGCGCGCCACCACACCCTGGCTAAGACTAGATTGTTATAAGACCTCGTGGGGTCTGCAAAGGGTCAGAACTACTCAAGCAACAGACATACAGCACGGAATTCCCCTTTCCAGCTGCCTCCTCTCCAAATGACACCTTTCTCCTGATTTGTTCCAGCTCAACCACCAGGCTTTGCCTAATGACTTCCTGGGGGCCATCCTCTGAGTCAGCCACTGACTGTTAAGCAGGTTAGGCCCCAGGCACCCTTCCTAATCCAGAGCTGTAGCACAGAACTCAAATTCTCCTCTCCAGCAGTCCTAAGGAAATGATAAATCTGTTTACTTGAATGAGTAGGTCAGTTCTTTTCTGAGTATGGGGGAGAAGAGAAAAAAGGACGAGTCCGTGGCCTGCCTGCTCTGGCATGGCAAGAGTTCGACATTTAAATCCTGCGCAACCACACATATACACAGAGATATAGCTGTGATGTGTACATATGTGTATGCATGTACATGTTTGTAAAGCAGAGCCTTGCATATATGCATAGTTCAATGAGGTATCACACAAAAAAATCAACTTGGAAGTAAAGCCCCCAAGAGACATACAACTTGCAAGCAACCTTGAAACTCCACTCCTGACTCCTGTTTATCACCTTTTAGCTTCCCTACAAAAGTTACCAGCACCCAGAATCTTATCATAATCGCTCATTTGACTTGTTCTGTTTCCTCATCTGTGCTTGCATTCTTAAATACATCTGTGCTGTGTTTATTCTGAAAATAAAGCATTTTCTACCATAGTTGCTGACATCTATATTCTCCCAAGATATGTACGCAGAACCTAAGATGAAGAAGTGGAGGTTCGCCAGAGGGCGGGGGGTGATCAGGCTCTGAGGATTCTATCTTCCATGGAATGAATTAACAGCATTGCAAACAGGCTCAAGTGAGCCCCCTCTCCCTTCACTGCTATGGAAAGGCACAGGAACCAAACAGGCTACGAGGCAGAGAGTGAGGCCTCACCAAGGGTCAGATCTGCCAGCACCTTGACCCTGGACTTCGAAGTCTCTAGAACTATGACGAAGGGAATTTTGTCCTAACAGCTCAAAAAGATCGACAGTTGGCATAGTGTGTGTGTGTGGGGGGGGGGGGGGGATGTAGGAAGGAAACTGGAATGACATTTTTTAATAACACATTTTTATTGAAAATTAAAAATAATTCCTATTACATCTCATTTTCTATCCCATCCCATGCATCCTCCCATTCCTCCCTCCCTCCCACTTTCACCCCAATCACCCTTCCCTATGACTGTGGCTGTGGGGGACCTCCTCCCCCTGAATATGGTGCTAGGGCATCAAGTCTTTTCTTGGTAGTCCGCTATCCTTCCTCCGAGTGCCATTGGGCCTCCCCAACAAAGGGACATGGCCAAATATGGGGCACCAGAGATCCTGTGAAAGTCAGTCCCCACATTTCTAAGCAGGTCTTGAGGAGTTGGACTTCTCTCGAAGCCGTACATGATGGTGGGGGAAGCTGCTCCTGTACAGGAGCCTTGGTACACAGCCAGTGCCCAGCAGTCTCAAAAAAGAAAAAAAAAAGTTTCAGCCAAGAACTCAGGAGCCTCTCTGGCTGGCCGGCCATCTTCTTACCTACTATCTAGATTCTGGGCACTTGCCCATTCCAAATTTTTTTTAAGGGGGAACCTTCAGCCAAGGCTTTCACGAGGTCTTTCTGCTTAGTCCTCCTTCTAGGAGAGAAAGTCTTGAAGCTGCACTTTTCCACACTAATTACTACTCCTAGGCCTTTTACTCTGTGTGAGCCTATTGTGGAGGGCTTCCTTGCCAGTGCTGACCAATGATCCTCTATCCAGCCCAATCCACGGAAGGCTGTGGAGCAGGAGGAAGCTGGCCCTCGCTCCAGCTTAGCTTATCGCCACCATGGTGATTAAAGGACTGGCTGCCATTTTCATGTTGACTTCTCCTAGCACTTACTCGGACACCTAGCAACTCACTTTTGCTCTCTCTCTCTCTGGCTCACCTTCGCCCTTGACAGGGTCAACAAAGAGAACAATGTCACCACAGCCACGAACCTCTGCTTTCTGTCCTTAAGTGGTAGCTAATTGCTTTCCTACCTTCAAACACTCTGGTCAGGTTCCAATGAGTCCTAGGCCTTTCTTGAATTTCTTCACTGCTTGGAGATTTTGTAGATGCTGGCAGTTTCTGAATAACAGCTCATCTAATCAGGAATGTGGCTTTCTTCGTATCTCTACAACTGGGCTCCCTCCCATCTCTGCTGATGGAGGAAATAACCAACCCTTGCTGCTTCAGGGTAACTCCATCAAGTCCATTGCAGTTTAAAAGTCCCTCTGTGCATGTACTAGAGCATACATGTGGGGGTCAGAGGACAAGGCACAGGAGTCAGTTCTCTCCTTTCTTCATGTGGGCCCTGGAGCTGGGACCCTGGGTTTTAGCAGCAAGCTCCTTTACTGAGCCATCTCACCAGCCTCCAAAGCCAGGGTTCTGAGCACAGCTGTTCTGCCCCTTGTTGTGTGCTACCCCATTCCTTCCTCCCTCCCCCCTTTCTTTTTCCTTTTTTAACTTCCTCATCAGCTTTTTTTTTCCTGTTTTCTTCTTTCTTTATTTTGGTTTTGGGGGTTTTGGTTTTTGAGACAGGGTTTCTCTGTGTAGCCTTGGGTGTCCTGGCCTCGCTTTGTAGACCAGACTGGCCTAGAACCCGCAGAGATCCATCTGCCTCTGCCTCCCGAGTGCTGGGATTACATGCATGTGCCACCATGCCCTGCTTTTCTTTGTTTCTAATACCTCCTTTCAATTGCTTTTTTTCTTCTGTGTCCTCTTAACCTACCCAATCAATCAATACCTCCTCTTTCCTCCTCTTGGGGTTCTTTTCCCTCATCCACCCCTGCTCAAATTATCTAGCTACTTTTGAATGTAGCAAGGATAACATGCCTGCTGCCTTGGCACAACAGCTTTGGATGCTGGCCATTTCCTAGTGAATTCTAGATAGACAAAACAGATTCTCGTTGGCCTTGGCACACAGCAACATCTGATGTTAGTATCTGTGGTTGCTGTTTTGGCTTAAAGGGTTGTGTGCCTTGGGCTTTTGTAGAGTCCCAGGCTTTGCCTCGTTGATCACCTCTTAGTACTTCTAGGAAATTTTTTTCTAGGGTCTTTCTTCAGCTGAAATTCATCTACGTTACAAAGAGGGAAACTCTGGCCACCCGCCACTTCAAAACTGATCCTTTCCTAAGGATAGGTTACTATTTCTGACCTCTAATGCCCAGGTCTGTTGGCAGGGTGTTAATAGCAGGTCCCCCAGATATAGTCATCACCAGAAATGAGCTGCTCTCTGATATTCTCAACGTCTCATGTTTTCTCTCCCAATACTCTCGCCCTCCTTTTTACGGCTCTCTTTCCAGGGTTACTACATATAGCCATATAGACGGTGCACGCTGCAATTAAAGTCAAACCATTCACACGCAATGCACTCTGGAGTTGGAGGTGTGTGCGGCCTGTCTGATCACGCGTTTTGCACTATCTTACATTTCCATGGACAGCTCAGGAGCCACATGTAAGAAACCAAACATTCCTCAGGAGTGGGAGTGGAGAAGTGTTCTTCTTTTCTCTTTTTCTGTTTTCTGGTTTTCCTGCCTTAGGAAGTGTACTAAGTTTCAACTACCTGCTCTGAGCTCTGCTGGCCGGAGCTCACTCTTTCTGACAGGCAGCTATACTGAAGTGATGGCAGTGAAGCGAGGTTAGGATGAGGGACATTGCATGTAGAAGCTCAGTGTAAACAGTGTATGTGGTACAAGATCCTGCTGGCAATAAGCAGCGCTGTGCCTGTCCCTGAGCCAAAAAAAAAATGTCCTCTCGTCTTCTGGGCCCCTGAGGAGTCTATTGGTAGGATCTTGAGGTCCACAGCCCCTGAAAAGTAGACTAAGGTGTAAGCGCTAAGCTTCCAAGTGGATGAAAGAGAAGCTACCGGGTCCATAGGCTGAAGTGGGCAACTCGGGGTACTTAAAACATGCTGCCTTGGTAGAAAGATAGCAAGCCCACACGAGAGGTGTGGGTAAGTCGAGGTAAAGAGGAAGAAACAAGTGGATGGGAGAAAAAGGACCTTCTGTAAGTGGCAGGAAGGGATCCTGTAAGAGCAACGCTTGGGGAAGGGAAAGGAGCTCTGGCACTCTGTGGCGTTTCCATGTCACCTGCAGCCTCTGCCATCCCATTGCTTTCCATCATTCCCTCAGCAAGAAAACCAGGAATGCAGCGAGCAGATAGTGCAGAAGGTGACAAAAACCTCCATTAAAGATTAGCACCCCTAATTCTTGGTAGCCCATAGAGCAGTGGTCCTCAACCTTCCTAACGCTGTAACCTTCACTACAGTCCCCCATGTTGTGGTGACCCCTCAACCACAAAATTGTCTCTGTTGCTACTTCATGACTGTAATTTTGCTACCGCTATGGATCATAATGTAAATCTCTGAGTTGTAGGGTATCTGATACACAACCCCAAAGGGATTGGGACAGCCCACAGGTTGAGAACCACTGCCATAGATCCTTACAAATTAGTATTATTCCCCAAGATTCGGTCTCTGCTCCTTAGAACTAAGCAAGCTACACAAAAAAAAAAAAAAAAAAAAAAGACAGCAAAATATCCAAAATGATGGATTCATAGTAAAAGAATATCAGCAGCCATCTCCCCCCTCTTTCTCTCCCTCTTCCTGTGTTTCTTGTGTTAGAGTTCTAATCCCAGGGTTTCCCATGTGCTAGGCAAAAATGGCGCCAACCTAGACTTTCGTTCAGTTAGCAAACCTATCCACTACGTAAAAAAGCCCCTTTTCTATGTGCTTCCTTTTCCCATACAGAAACCCATCGCGACTGGGAGCATAGAGAAAGCAGATATCACCTCAGTGAACTGCCTGGTACCCAAGACCTTCTTGAGCAATCACAGTCACTCTCTCGCTTGGACGTACAGCACCATGAATCAGGTTACAAATGCCAGGCTTGGAAAGTGTCCACCACCCAAACACCGGCCCCCAGAAGCTTCTAACACTAACAACATTCTTCTTGCAAAAGTCATCCAAACACTTCCTGTTCCCGGTAGCTGTAAGGTACATGCAGCCTAGAGAAGCACGCACCTTTCACCTCTTTGAGCAGCAACCAACAGCAAAAACATGTGATAAACAAGCACCTATAGCCCAGTACCACAAAATCGCTGAACCTTTACACGGTCATTAAACTTATAGTTCAAAAAGCAAGCCAGAAACTAGCTGCTCATCCAACCTAAGTATGTGACAGCCTCCTAGAGTATATATATATATATATATATATATATATATCTTGCTGTGTATTGACACAAGAGTTCAGATTTCTGAGGTACAAGCAAAAAAGCATCTCACATACAAAATCACCTAGCTGGGTGTGGTGGCACACACCTTTAGTCCCAGCACTCTGGGTGGCAGAGGCAGGTGGATCTTTGAGTTCCAGGCCTGCCTGGTCTATAGAGTGTGTTCTAGGACAGTCAGGGCTACACAGAGAAATCCTGTCTCAAACAAACAAACAAACAAACAAACAAACAAAAAACTCAGACAAGTCATAATGTTCAAAATGAATCAGATATTAGAATACACCAACAAAGATCTTAAGGTAGCATAAAATGATGTAATTGAGGGGTTCCAAGTTCTCTGGAAATGAAAACAAAGGCCTTAGAAAACATAGAACGTATACAAATATGAGTGGAAGAAGGGCGGCTGTGGTGGTCCAGGCCTTTAATCCCAGCAGATGGGTATAAGGGGTGGGGGCAGACACAGGTAAATCTCTGAGTTTGAGGCCAGCCTGATCTACAGGACAAGTGTCAAGACATCCAGGCCTGTTATAAAGAGAAAATCCTGTCTCAGAAAACAAAATAAAACACAAATACGAATGAGAACTGCAGAACTATAAAATCCAAGAATTGAAAAAAACACAAAAAAACAACCTTCTAGGATACACTCGGTCATTGAGTGCAGATGACCGGGACTCAAATCGGTGAACTTGGAGACACAGCAACAGAATTCACATGGCCTGAAGAGCACACAAAACAGACGAAGTAAATCACGGAGACTCAGGACCCACGCAGTGATAAGCAAGTGCCTGATATCCACACTATCATTACTCCAGAAAAGAAACGGAGTGGGGCTGAAAGGGCTTTGAAAAAAATCCATCTGTTGAAAGATAATTTCAGATTTAAGAAGCTGAATCATCTCAAATAAGAGAAACACTAAGAAACTCATGCAAAGATGTGTCAAATATGAACTCTAAATGTGAACAATTGCGTTTCTTTCTCTGGGGGAGAGGCCTGTGTACCATGGCATGGGTCAGAGGACAGCTGTCGGGAGTGCTTCTCTTCTATTATGTGGGTTTCAAAGATTGAACTTGGGTCCTTAGGCTTGGTGGCAAATGCCTTTATCCACTGAGCCATCTCAGCAGTCCCAGAAGTTTTTAAGAAGACTGTGTGTGTGTGTGTGTGTGTGTGTGTGTGTGTGTGTGTGTGTGTGTGTGTTTCTCTGTGTGTGTCTGTGTGTATGGTGCATATATGGTCTGTATGTATGTGTGTATGTGTCTGTGTGTGTCATATATGTGCGAGTGTGTGTGTGTGTGTGTGTGTGTGTGTGTGTGTGTGAAGGGGAGATAAACCTGTTTTTGTTATGATCCCAAGTGTGGGATGGGGAAGAGACTTGTGAGAGAACAGGTGATGTTTATCCACTTAGAAGTGGAACCACTTAGTAGAGGAGAGTGATTGTTGCCAGCTGAAAAACAACCTTGAGCAGACTCTGGGAGGAGCTATATATATGAGCCCAAAACATAAGAGGGGTTTTTGGGGGTCTTGGTATTGTTTGGCTGTTCATCTCTGTACTTTGAGACCCTTCTAGAGAGAATTGCTCCAACAAAGGCTTCGCAGCTCTGAGCTTTGGCTGCTGCTCCAGGTTCTGGCTGCTGTTCCAGGTTCCAGAGGCAACTTTCGTTGAATTGCTGCTCAGCTGAAATCCTGCTGACTATGCCAGGAGAATCGTTCCTAGGAACTGACACCCAGAACGTTTCATTCTTGTTTTCTTTAATCTCCTTTTCCTCTTATTTAGGCTAGTCAGGTTATATGGGAGGTACGCTCATTTAATAAGTTCATAATAAAGTATAATTGTTAAGGAAATTGAGCCTACGTGTGTGTGAGAGAGAGGGGGGAGGAAGAGAGGGAGAGGGGGAGAGAGAGAGAGAGAGAGAGAGAGAGAGAGAGAGAGAGAGAGAGAGAGAGAGAGAGAGAGAGCCAGAGAGCCTGTGGAAGCATTCTGGATATCAAATCTCTTGATGCTAGAGTTGCAAATGGTTGTGAGCCCCCCAACCCCCAATAGAGGTGCTGAAAACTGAACCAAGGTCTTGAAAGAGTAATATGCACTCAACTGCAGAGTCATCTCTCCATCATGCCCCCTTTTTTTTTTTACATTGGTGTGTGTGTGTGTGTGTGTGTGTGTGTGTGTGTGTGTGTGTGTGTGTGTGTGCACATATGTGGAAGTCGGGACAAGTTTCAAGAGTCAGTTGTTTCCTCCCACCACACCTATTTCTGGGATCAAATTCAGGTCATCAGGCTTTCGCCAGAGGAGCCATCTTGCTGGCTCTTAAGAAAAAAAAATCTTTTGAGAGCTGTCAAGAGAGGGTTTCTCTGTGTATCCTTGGCTGTCCTGGACTTGCTTTTTAGACCAGGCTGGCTTCGAACTCAGAGAGATCCACTTGCCCCTTGCCTCCCAGGTGGCTCTAAACCTTTTTCAGTCGAGAAAAGGGGCAAGCCTTGAAAGCAGTCAAAGGGACACATGACCTGTAGGACAATTCCAATTCAAGTGATAGTGGTAGTGGATTTCTCATCTATACCAGAAAGGCCACAAGTAAGTAGTATGACATTTTTTTAAAGATTAAAAATAAGAAATTGTCAACCACAAATCCTGTATCCAATGACTATCTACATTGAAACCATCAAGATGAAGAGAACGTACAAAGTGCAAGTAGAATGACTTGACAGTAGTATGGTTGCCCCTGAGGAAGAGCAAGCCGTGTTCTTCGATCTGAAAGAAGGAGGGATTCCAGGAGCATGAGCAAGAGAAGAGAAAACAGCAGAGAAGAGCCATGTGTGGCAACAGAAAGCACATCACTCTCCTCCCGAGCTCTCAGAGTCACACACAATGCCTGGAAGAAATAGGACAATAGCTGATACTCAAGGTGATTGTTGTTTTTAAAAAAAAGAGCGTGAGGGGGTTGGGGGGGAGTTAAGTTGCCATACTTTTATGCAGTGTAGAGATGTTTGTATAAGGTAAACTGAAGAGTCATGGTATTAAGATTCACAGCGATGGGCAGCGGGTAGGGGGAAATCTATTTTCAATAAAACAACAATAAAGATTCACCAGAGAAACACACACACACACACACACACACACACACACACACACACACACACACACACACCTTATGTACTCACAAAGACTGAAAAGTTCTCTTACAGCCAGCTACAAACTGGAGAATCAGTGAAGTTGGCATGGTCTCGAGCCTGGAAGTTCATTGATTCCAAGGATGAGAACCCTTGTGTCACTGTTTGAGGGCGGCAGCAGGGGCGAGGGGGCACTTCTTTCCGTCCTGCTCATAAGGCCTGCTCGTATTCACAGTGGATCTTCTCTCATGTCAGTCACCTATGGAAACAAAGCAAGCTTATGCTAACATTTACATGGAAAGGCCCAGGCCCTGGGATAGAAAAACGTGGTTGGAGCAGAAGGCTAAAGAGAGAACAATTATTTATCTGACTATCCTGTCTTCTATTTAGTAGACACCGAAATCAAGGCAGTGTGGCACTGAGTGAGAGAGATGACGGTGAGGCCTAACAGTGAGTTAAGTCAGCATTTTGATGTCATGGAGTGTGCAACTTCACGGCCACTCACACCCCTCTCTGTTCTCTGCTTTCAGATATAACTGTCTTGGATATCAGCTGTGGTTTTAATATTCCTTTCAGTCATTTAGAAAACATACCAGAAAAGTGAACTCAGAAACTGATCTACATGAATATTTGAACTGATTTTTGAAAAGGATACAAAGGCCTTTTTAGCCATTGTTAGCTGGATCAAGAGGAAATGCATCGACAAAAAAAAAAAATAAATAAATAGATCTCACACCTTGTACCTTGGAATTAACTAAATTAGCCATAGCTAGGAAGACAAAATGTGGTGGCACATGCCTTTAATTCCAGCACTTGGTAGGCAGAGGCAGGAGGATCTCTGTGAGTTTCAAGGGCAGCCTGGCCTATAAAGCGAGTCCAGGACAGCCAAGGCTACATAGTGAAACCCTGTCTCAAAAAAACCAAACAAAAAAATCTTTCAGGAAAAAGAATAGAAAGCCAGAGAAAGTAATAGGATAAATTATAAAGTTATAATAAATTATAAATAACTTAAACCCTCATGTCCAACAAAGGCTAGTGTAAAAGGTGTATGAAAGACACTTGAGGGCTGGAGAGATGGCTCAGCGGTTAAGAGCACTGTCTGCTCTTCCAGAGGTCATGAGTTCAATTCTCAGCACCCTCATGGTGGCTCATAACCATCTATAGCTACATGAAGATAGGGCACTCATATACATAAAATTTTTTTAAAGTTTAAGAAATAAGAAAAGACACTTCAAAATTCAATAAAAATACATTAAATAACAAAAATATATCAATAGGTATTTTATGGGAAAAGTTGTTCAGGCGGCAAATAAGTACATGAAAAGATATAACTTATTTGTGCACACACCTTTGATCTCAGCACATGGGAAGCAGTGGCAGGCAGATCTCTGTGAGTACAAGACAAGTTCAGTCTATAAAGCAAGTTCCAAGCCAGACACTGCCTAAAAACTGTAAAGCCGGGCTATAGTAAGAAAACACACATCAGTTGGGAGGCAGAGGCAGGCAGATCTCTCTGTGAGTTCGAGGCCAGCCTGGTCTACAAAGCGAGTCCAGGACAGACAAGGCTACACAGAAAAATCCTGTCTCAGAAAAACTTTAAAAAAAAAAGAAAAGAAAAGAAAGAAAGAAAAAAGAAACATGGTACGATAAAGGCTAAAATGAGAAACTGCTGACACTAAATGCCGGCAACAGTCCTGAGAAGCTGAGTTATTCATACATTACTGACTGTAGTATAAAATGGTTTATTCACTACGGAAAATGATATAACCACCTCTTACAAAACTCAATATGTAACCTTGTTCTGTGAGACAGTGTATCTTTAGCTATGTAGACTTGGCTGGCCTCTGCTGCCAGAGTGCTGGGATGAAAGGCGTGCAGCATCACTCTGGGGTTCAGCATGCCACTATTGTGACAGTTTTTCACTAGCCTTTGTTGGACATGAGGGTTTAAGTGATTTATAATTTATTATAAATTTATAATTTATCCTATTACTTTCTCTGGCTTTCTATTCTTTTTCCTGAAAGATTTTTTTGTTTGGTTTTTTTGAGACAGGGTTTCACTATGTAGCCTTGGCTGTCCTGGACTCGCTTTATAGGCCAGGCTGCCCTTGAAACTCACAGAGTGTCAATTTGGGCAGGCTACAGTAGTTCAGGGTCAGACACTCATCTAATTCCTAGTGTGAAGTACTTTGGAAGTTGATCCTTTCACAATTAGCTGATTTTGAAGCGAAGATTGCTCTCCCTTTTTTGTTTGTTTTTTGTTTTTTGAGACAAGGTCTCTCTGTGTAGCCTTGACTGTCCTGGACTCACTCTGTGGACCAGGCTGGCCTTGAACTCACAGTGATCCGCCTGCCTCTGCCTCCCGAGTGCTGGGATTAAAGGTGTGTGCCACCACTGCCCGGCTAGATTACTCTTCTTAAGGTGCATGGATCTCATGTAGTGAGTTGGAGGACAAACACATTTTTCTAGAGAAAGAAGAAATTCTGCCTCAAGTTGGTAACATTTTTGCTTACATGATGGGTTCCACCCTGCCAGCCTGCCCAATAGTTTTCAGGCTTGCCAGCCCCATAATCACATAAACAAACTAATGAAAATAAGTGTCTCTATATATATACACATACATATGTGTTCATATGTGTATGGTCACGTATTAATGTGTATCCATATTTCAACAACTATACATGCATGAGTGTGAGGTGGGTGTGCATGTGTGTACGTGTGTGTCCTCTAGCCTACTGGCCTTGTTTTCTGTGAACAGCCCTACCTGAGACTGATTTTCATAGCAGGAGTGGTTCCACAGGAACAGATTCTTAAGGTTAGGTCTCTGCGTTGTTTCTTTTAATCTGATTAAACCTGACTGCACTGACTCAATTTCCTGAGTGAAAGACGCCCCTGATGGTCTGCAAGATGATAGGAGATAGAGATAAGTGAAATTTCAGTTACTACGTACTTTTCACAGAGTGACTTATGAAAGGTCAGGATCGAAGGTGGTCACATACTGGGTGACTCAGAGTTACTACAACTAAGGAGTGTGATGAGGCTAGCTAGTTGGCCTTAACTGGACCAGAGAGAAGAGGAACAGAAAAAGAGAAAGTTTGGTATTCAAATTCCCCCAACCACCATGAAAATTACCAGGAAGCCTCTATACCTGCTTCAGAGGAAAGAAAGCCTTATCTCCTGTAGCTACAGGCTGAAAGCCAAATGAAATGCCTCCAGTCGCAGGCACTGATTGAAAAGACAGGCTTTTCTGAAACACTGGCATGTGGACATACATAGGGGCAGATTCTGGCAAAGCTGGGGGAAACCAAACCTCTAAACTCTTCTGAGCCCTCTCTGATTTAAAAAAAAAAAAAAAGTACCTTTCAAGCTCGACCCAGTGACATGGGCCTTTAATTCCATAACTTGGGAGCATGGGGTGGGGATGGAGGGGTGGGAGCAGGGACAGATGGTTACCTGTGAGTTTGAGGACAGCCTGGCCTACTTAGTGAGTTCCAGGACAGGCAGGAGTTTGTAGAGAGACTCTGTCTCCTAAATCCAAACCAATATATATTTGTACCTGTTTGAGATGAACTGTGAAGAAACTTTAATGACTTCTGATAGTTGCTTTGCAAGGCAATGCTGATTGCCTCAGCTTCTCCATCATAAACACCCTTCCTTATTTCTAGACTGAAAACTAGTCCTAAATTCTAGCAGGCCTCAAGCTTGGATGCAGGCAGAGTCGATGGCCAGACTCTGCCAAGACAGGGTCAGCAAGTCCTCAATAGTTCCTACCTCACAAATATGTCTGTCAGATATACTGGGCCAGAAGGCTGAAGATGATGCTCCAACGTTATAGAGAGTTTTGGGTGACTGTTCAGGCAGCAAACTGTCTCTGTCACCTTCTCATTTGGGAAGCTGCTAACCTGCACTCCTGGCATACTCAGATAATCAAGTTTACTCCTTTTCAAGTCTCTGAGGGAGCTGAAGATCACATAGTTTAGTTTTACAATGAAGCTTAGTTGTTTAGGGGTTAAGATGTTTTTAGGTCTAGACAGATGTTTTAAGTTGATAATGATGAGATATGATAGATATTGATTTACATTCAGAATTTTAGACACACCAACATAGAAAAGATGTTTTCTTCAAGGCCACTAAATACAAATCTACAAAACACTATGAATGTAACATTTTTATAATTCCTGAGTGTTTTGTGGTTCTTCTTGCTGTATGTAGTTTATTGCATACATGCAATAATAAGATAAATGTATATGTAAAAAAGAAAAATATCTTGGTGTCTAAATTTCTGAATGTAAATCAATATCTATCATATCGCTATTAATTTAAAACATCTATCTAGATCTAAAAACATCTTAACCCATAAACAACTAAGCTTAATTATGAAACTAAACTATCTGGTCTTCAACTCCTTCAGAGACTTGAGAAGGAATAAAATTAAGTACCTGAGTAGACAGGAGGACTCACCAAGATAGGAAAGATGTTTTCTTCAAGGCTGCCAAATACAAATAGCCAAAAATTATGAATGTAACATTTATATAATTCCTGATTGTTTCATGGTTCTTGCTGTAGATAGTTCATTGTATATATGTGTAAAAATATAAATGTATATGTAAAAAATTTTTAATTAATAAAAATAGTAACATCAGAGAGTCTACACAAACTGTAGAGTACATGTCTTTAGAACATCACTAACCCCACTTTTTAAATAAATGTTTTTTTCAAAACTAACAGAAAAATCTAGCAGGCCTCAAAAGGTGAGACATATGGCGAACATATGCTACAGTTCAAGATCAGATTATTTTCCAATTTATAAAAACATAAATTTAGACACTCTCAAGGGATGTTAAGAGTGTGAGTTAGGGCCTGGAGAGATGGCCCCACTGGGAAATGAAAAGCAAGTGTGGCTCTTCCAGATGATCCATCAGGTTCTCTGAACTCACAGGTCCTATGTCTAGTTCCGTGGGATTTGCTGCCCTCTTCTGGCCACCTTTGGGCAATAGGCGCGCATGTGGTGGACAGATACAAGACTGCAAAAACACTTAAACACATACAAAACAGAAAAAAAAGTCTTTTTTAAAAAAAGTGTGATTAGAATTACATCATTTACTCTCCTCCCCCTCTCTACAAATCGTCCCAAGTGCCCCTCCTATCCTCTTTTTCTTTGTTACAAGAATTATTTTTTAAAGCCAAACGTCACCGTTAAAAAATAATTGAGACAATGTGGGAGGAACATAAAGTTGGGTCAAGTTTAATGTACTCATATTATGCCAGTACACAGTGATTCTGAATTTAATCACAAAATTCAAGGACTTTGAAAGAGCTGGAGATAGCAGCTCAGTAGGGTTGTCACTTAGCGTGTGCAAAATTGCGTTCAATAGCCAGGACATGATTTCACTCATCTGTGGAGTGAGGCTTACTGCAAAAAATATTGTAAATGGTACATGAGGTATAGAAAGAGGTCTGCTAGTTTAACTGAAACATGAATCAAAGGGTGTCTTGTGTTTTATAGGGTTGAAGTGACCAAACAGCCTTGGTATAACTGGATACAAAGGCTTAGGGAGAACAGAATGTTAAGCACCTACTTATGCACATACAGATTGCTGACTATGAACCATAAATAGGTTAAGGACACCCGGACACACATCTGTGCGCTAAACCTTTAGAAACTCTCATTGTTTCTCAGCAGAGCGTGGTGACACACTCCTTTAATCCCAGCACTCGGGAAGCAGAAGCAAGCAGATCGCTGTGAGTTCGAGGCCATTCTGATCTACAGAGTGAGTCCAGGACAACCAAGGCTACACAGAGAAACTCTGTCTCGGAAAACCAAGCCAAAAAAATTAACCATTCAGCAGTAATTGCTCCTGGTGTGCCTGTATACATAAAGCAATGGAGGTAACTGAGACAAGCAGCAACCTCGGAAAGAGGTTTATGTCATTGACTTAGTTCATAATGTCCCTTAACGAGAAGCAGGTGATCCATCTACTAATCTTGACTTTTGATTTTTGTTTTCTCAAGACTGGGTTTCTCTGTGGAATATAGCCCTGGCTGTCTTGGAACTCATTCTGTAGACCAGGCTGGCCTCAAACTCATGGAGATTTGCCTGCCCCTGCCTCCCAAGTGCTGGGATTAAAGGCATGAGCCACCACTGTACGGTGTCTAAATTGTTCCTGGCTCTGTGTAAGCAAATAAGTTTTAGGAAGTATTCATCGAGAGATCAGCCACTTCTCAGATTTGCTTACAGCCTCTTGAGTGAAAGTGAAGGGCAGGCTCCCTTGGGAAAAGATAGGCTTCTTTTCCGGCTGCAAGCTCCAAAACAGATTCTGCCAATCATTCTGCATACTCCCCCAAAGGGAGTCAAGGCCTTTTACTGGATGAATGGACAATAAGGAAAATGAAACAACTGGGCATTTCGGTTCCTGAATGTGAAATGACAGTGTTTACAGGAGGCCTAAAGCATCACTGTGCTCTACCAGTCAGAGCGGAGGTTTATGGAGGTCAAGCAATTAATGGCATTTTAGCTCAGGTCCATTCTCCCAGTGGGTCTAAGAGATCTCTGAATCCACCCTACAGTTATTTCTCCCCTTCCCAAATGTATAAAGGGAACAGATATACTTAGCAGAATCCCCACACTCTTACCCTTCCTCATCTGTAGTGCTGGGGTCCACCAATAGCCCACAGAGCACTCAGATTCAAGAATCCATTCCAAACAGATGATTTTTTTTTGTTTTTGTTTTTTGAGACAGGGTTTCTCTGTGTAGCCTTGGCTGTCCTGGACTCACTTTGTAGACCAGGCTGGCTTCGAACTCATGGTGATCTGCCTGCCTCTGCCTCCTGAGTGCTGGGATTAAAGTCTTGCGCAACCACTGCCAGGCTAACAGACGTTTTCTTAAATGCTCTTCCAAACTGATCCATCTGGACACAGGTGGACTCAGGAGCCAAGACTGCGACTCTGGGCCGCTCTCAGGGCCCTTTTTTATATGAGAAAAAAACCACAAATAAGTGCATTTACAACATTTAGATTCTCTAGACAAAGAATTGCTCTCTGACTTTTAAGCTGGTTTGTTGAAGGGAACATTTTAGCTACTTAGACAAGAACAGTACTCTCTGCCCGTTAGGGAACATAGGTCAAATTAAGGTTACAAGCTGAGAAATCAAAACAACTCTGAGATTCCATCTTACACCCATCAGAATGGCTAAAATCAAACATTCAAGTGACAACACATGCTGGCGAGGATGTGGAGAGAGAGGAACACTCCTTCATTGCTGGTGGGAATGCAAACTAGTACAGCCACTTTGGAAATCTATCTGGTGCTATCTCAGAAAAATGGGAATAGGGCTTCCTCAAGACCCAGCTATTCCACTTCTAGGAGTATACCCAGAAGATGCTCCAGCACACAACAAGAAAATTTGCTCAACCATGTTCATAGCAGCCTTATTCATAATTGCCAGAACATGGAAACAGCCTAAGTGCCCCTCAGTAGAAGAATGGATAAAGAAACTGTGGTACATATACACGATGGAATATTACTCAGCTATTAAAAACAAGGATTTTCCAAAATTTGTGGACAAATGGATTGAACTAGAAATGATCATAATGAGTGAGCTAACCCAGAAGCAGAAAGAGTCAAATGGTATATACTCACTTATTACCGGACACTAGCCCAAGGGACAGGTCCCATGAAAGTCTGCACCTACCAGGAAATGGGGATAGAGGTGAGGACATCCTATTGAGACTCTAGATGAGGAAAATATAGAGGATAGGCAAGTAGGGGGACCCAGAGGGTCCTAGAAACCTACAAGAAGAACATTATGATGGCTAGATCTGAGCCCAGGGATTCTGCTTGATCTAAGGCACCAACCATGGACAAAACGGGCAGTCATCATCAAACCCCTACCCAGATCTAGCCAAGGGACAGAACATTCTCCACAGCTAAGTGGAGACTGGGGACTGACTTTCACAGGATCTCTGGTGCCCCATATTTGGCCATGTCCCTTTGTGGGGGAGGCCCAATGGCACTCGGAGGAAGGATAGCGGTCTACCAAGAAAAGACTTGATACCCTAGCACCATATTCAGGGGGAGGAGGTCCCCCACAGCCACAGTCATAGGGAAGGGGGATTGGGGTGAAAGTGGGAGGGAGGGAGGAATGGGAGGATGCATGGGATGGGATAGAAAATGAGATGTAATAGGAATTATTTTTAATTTTCAATAAAAATGTGTTATTATTAAAAAAAATAAAGTTTTTATGCTATTAAAAAAAAAAGGTTACAAGCTGAGGCTAAAAAGTAGAACTATTGGGGCTGGAGAGGTGGCTCAGACCTTAAGAGCACTGACTGCTCTTCCAAAGGTCCTGAGTTCAATTCCCAGCAACCACTTGGTAGTCACAACCATCTATAAGGAGACCTGGTGCCCTCTTCTGGCAGGCAGGCACATATGCAGGCAAACATTGTATACATAATAAATAAATACATCTTTTTTTTTAAAAAAGTAGAACTATTAGAGCTGTTGTTAAGTTTTAGCACAACAGTAGAATGAACACTATTGCAATGGATTGATTGACTTCTGTGGAAACCTTTAAAACTGCCTTTTGTAGTAAAAGAGGAAAGCAACACCAGTGTTCCATCCCTGACAGAATTAGAGAGATTGGCCCCTCGCGAAGGATTTTAAGCATGCAGAGGTAGTGACATCTACCCCCTTTCCATTCAGCTTGCCTATTTGGCCTGTGTAGGAGACAGGCAGATTTTTGGAAGACACCAGTGGTTATTGTCAATGCGATCATGTGGCAATCTCAATTGCAGAAGGAGTTTCATTGATTTAACAAGTTGAGCTGTCCCCTAGAACTTGGTGGGCCACTAGCGATCTAGAAAATAGCCTGGCAGTAGTTGTTAGCAAAGACTCCAAGTAGCAGTTTGCTTTCAGGTAGCAAGAGTAGCAACTCATAGTCACTGTCCTGCCACAGAGGCTTTTCAATTTTCCTACATAATTACTGCACAAAATTCGTTTAAATAAAATATTTTATTAATTTGTTGACATTTTTATACATGCATACATACAATGTGGCTTTGATCACATTCACCCCCAATTCCTCTCTCTAATGCCTCAAAAAGCCTCTCTTACCCCTACAATTTTATGTCCTCTCTTTATTTAATAATAACCTACCAAATTCAATTTGTGCTGCCCTTATACTCAGGGGTGTGGCTACATGCTCCCCCTCATGGAAGGGCGGCTGGCTTGATCTCCTGCAGGTACTGTGCAGGCAAGCACAGCAGTCGTGAGTTCAGGTGCGCAGTGGGCCTACCGTGTCCAGAGACTGTTTGGCCTCTGTACTTCTCAACCTCCGCCTATCACAACCTGTACATCTCTTCTTCTGCAATGGTTCCTGAGCCTTAGGGGGTTCACAAAACACTTTGTCACATTTTTCTTCCATTAGGCTACATCTTAGCCCATTACGCTTGATGGCATGCTGACTGGACCTAATGGAAAAGCATAGCAACTGCTCTATATTGCAGGGTCTTTCTCGATATCCATCAATTCAATCTGCAAACACAGTCGCTTTCATTCTGCTCCCTGAGGTAACAGCTATTCCAAACCCATTTCTGTTCCCAGCCCACAGTTGTTGGTTTGGTTTTTCTTTTTCTTTTTCTTTCTTTCTTTCTTTTTCTTTTCTTTGTTTCTTTCTTTTTTTCTTTTTTTTTTCTTTTTTCATGAGCTCGCTCATCATCACCATGGGATCCAACAGAAAAGGGACCTGTTTTCAGGAAACTGTCAGCAAAGTCTCAATGGAATGAATATGACCCTCTGGCCCCAACAAAAGAAAGGGAGTGGTTCAAACACAAGGTCTTTTCAATGCCACAGCCATATGTGGGGCTATACATATGTGACTGCATGTGGAGGGTGTTGAGAGAAGGCTTATGGCAGCATTTATCTTCCCTCGTCCCCTTCTTCCAATAGAGTCAAGCCCCATTCCTCACCACCAGATAAGCTAATGTGTGTGCCAGGGATACAATGACTTCAAAGCCTCGCTGCAAACAATTGTCTTCAAGTTCATAATTAATTCTTCTCTGCAAGAGAAAAAGCAGACTGGCAACCCAACTTGAGCCACGGATAACTGTGTCAGCAGGGTGATCAAATTATACACTCTGCCACCCCTCCGAACAACCCCGGAAGATTTTGAGCATTTCCTCACTATAGCTTTACCTATAGGGAAATAGGAGCTTGTATTACATCACTCAGAGAGTAGGCAACAGGGAACTTTTGAAAGCACCTTTTGATCTAAGGGCACAGCTGACGTTTTTTATTGAAGTAACTCTACCTTCCTATGGAAACCAAAAGCAATACCACATTATTTACTGGACTTGGGATTTGGGGAGGAATCTGAAGGAGAAATCTTCCAGACTAAGCTCTAAAGCACGCCAGCTGGAGATAGGTGTACTTAGAGTAATCCAGAACATCTGAATGGACAATGGATGAGTGGATAAAGAAAAGGTGATATATACGTACAATGACGGCTTAGTCAAGAAAAGGTGATATATACGTAACAATGACGGCTTAGTCAACCATGAAGAATGCAGTTATCAACTAGATGCGATGGTGCCCACCTGCAATCCTACAATGTGGGAGGCCAAGGCAAGAGGATCTTCTAAAAAACAAAGCAAACAAAAGCACTTTAAAAATGAAATTAAGGTCCTTTCAGGACAATTGATAGACCTGGAGATGATATCATTTAATAAAATAAGCTATTCTCATATGTGGCATCTAGGGAAAAATAAAAAGTACATGAATATAAAAGGGAGATTATTAGGGGGGGGTGAATGTGACCACAGTACATGGCATACAAGCATGACAATGTCATAAAGAAATCTTTTCATTTTTTCATTAACTTATTTATTCATTCACTTTACAGCCTGATTGAAGCCCCCTCCCTCCTCTCCTCTGAGTTCTACCCTCCCATCCCCTACCCCCATTCCCGGGGAGCCACCCCCCTCCTCCATGGATATCAACCCACATCAGCACATCAAGTAACAGCAGGACTAGCTTGGGTCACCCCCATAGACTCTCAAGAGCCTCCCTCATCCCAGAGATGCCTCCCCAATTTCTATTCTCTCTGTCCCCTCTCCCCCCTCTCCCCACACTTGATTCCACCCTCATCCCCACTCTCCTCCCCATCCCCTCTCTTACACAGTTCCCTCTATCCATCTACTTCAATGTGTATTTTAGGAAAGCCTTATGTTGTATAATTAGTATATGTTAATTTAAAATGGTAGATAGATAGTATGATACAAATGCATTGTATAAAGGTATGAAGTCTCCAAAGAATGAATATTTAAACGGAAAGAGAGAAAGGGGCTAGGAATCTAAGCTCAATGATAGAGTGCTTACTCTATCATGTGTGAGGTCCTAGGTTCAATTCCCAGCACCAGTTCCCAGAAAAAGAAAAACAACAGCAACAAAAAGAAAAATCATAAGCAACAACAACCTGAATGCAGAACCCAGACAACAAACAGAACTGTCCCAACTTTTTTGTTTTGGTTTGGTTTTTGGTTTTTCGAGACAGAGTCTCTCTGTGTAACAGCCCTGGCTGTCCTGGACTCACTTTGTAGACCAGGCTGGCCTCGAACTCAAGAGATCCGAGTGCCTCTGTTTCTCGAGTCCTGGGATCAAAGGCGTGTGCTACGACCATCCAGCTGAGTAATGGCTTCTTTGTAGCTCTTTGAGCACAGCACCTGGATCTTGCTGTGGATTTCCTAGAACAGAACAGTCAGGAACTAATTTCTCTGGCACCAGCATCCCCAAGGCCTGCTCCTTGATGCACGTCTTTGGCCGAATGCACCCATGAAAATGCTCTGGGAAATGCCTTAGGGTTTCTCAGGAAAAACAAAACCCATAGCCTCTCAGAAACAGAATTCTGGAAAGCAGCCTCTAGGATGGATATTGGGGTTGTGGTTGCATGCACAACTACAGTTCTACTGTTAGCTTTTCCGTTGGGCTTTCAGATCCAAAAGAATCATCAGGCTTCCAATAACTACGCTGGTTGAGATCAGTTACTCTTGCTGTGAAAGGTGACTGGGGCCTGCCTGAGTGAAAGCAACAGTGGCTTTGCAGGACTTGGGAGTCGGGAGCTCCAGCCCTTTGCTGATGAGAACAACGTTGGCTTGGGTGGAGCTGTCTTCGGCGCCTGCCAAAACCCCCCACTCCTCCCAAGTCTGTCCCGCTTCCATCAGATCCTCATGGGGGCTCAAGAACAGGCAGCTTTTTCCCTGCTATCTTGGACCCACTCAGCTCTAAATACAGTTTCTCAGGCAGAGACAAAGTCCTAGCGCTAAAAAATCTGGAACGCACAGATGTGGAGCCTCAGCTTGGGAACAAAAAAAAAAAAAAAATGAGCACAGTCTCCCAGTTAGCATCATTGTATCCAGTGGCCTTTGGACCAAGTCTCACCACAACCCACTGCTGACAAACTAGAAAGTTTGCTTCCAGGGGCGGGGCGGGAGCATCAGGGAAAAGATTGGAAGACTTGAAATAACGCCAAAGGGCTAATCCTAAAATTCCAGAGACCACTGGGGCCACTGAAGGTAAAGAGGAAGGGGAGGGATCCACTAGGGGACGCTCCAAGTCTTCCAGAGGGGGGGGCGAAACCTAAAAAGTATATTCAAGGGCACTGTGACACACAGTCAAAACAGATAAGAGTCAGCATCACAAACAAAACAAAATAAACTCATTAAAATGAGACTTCCTCAGCTCTAAACTCTTTTGCTGTTCAAGGCATCACGGTGTCATGTGGAGCCCAGAAATCTGAAAATCTGAAATTTTAACATTGCTTTCCCAAGAACCTGCCCTCAGGATTTAAAAAAAAAAAAAATCACTGGGTGGGTCAAGGCTATTTGAAACAAAGTTATTCCCCCACCTGCAAAGATTACTCTAAAGCTGTGGAGAAGTCCTTACTTGACTCATTACTCCGGGCTAGTCCCACCCAATCCCCTAGGACCAAGAAGCTATAAGACCGGAAATAGGAACCCTTCCAAAGCAGCTTGAAGCTAGGTGGAAGACTGGGGGTGGAAGACTGGGAGACTCCCAGCCATTCCCACGTCAGCATCCTTGTGGGCTATAGAGTGGCGGGAGCGTAGAGCCTGCTGGGAGATGTAGTATTTAAGCCGGCTCTGCGCCTGCGCTGTGAGCAGTTGCCGGTGAGCTTGGGAGAGCCGTGGGCGCAGAGGCGGTGAGTCCCGGAGCGGCCAGAGGGCGTGGCTGTCCCTGGGGCGCGGACGCGGGTAACGGGGCTCTTTTCACATGCTGGGGCGACGCAAACTGGCAAATTTCATATATGCCCTGGGCGCCAGGCCCCTGGAGCAAGGAGGAGCGGCGGGCCCCTATTGGTTCAGGGACCCCGCCGCCGCTCCCTGCGACCCGGCCAGGCCTCGTTGGGAGTCCTTGAGGGCTGGGGGTGCCCATCTGGGTAGTCGGACATCGTCATCCAAAAGCTCTTGGGGACCAAGACCCTAATGCTGGCATCGGATTTTAAACCAGCTTTTAGGCTTTCGGGGGGTCATGTCACTCTTGCCGTTTCCCCCAAGTGCCCTCTTTTCTTAACGTTGCTTTATGGGTAGGCCCTGTGAGTGTGGATTCACTAAGGGGAGGGTTGGGGGGAGGCACTGTGAAGTTTTCACTAGGTAGCGCCCCGGGAAAGGAAACCTAGAGGGTCACTTCCCTGGTAGACGTGGTGGAAGGTTTTGGGTCAGCCAGGGGAAGGCTAGCCAGCTGTGAGGCTGGAGAAGATTAACTAGTGGGTCCACAGCCAAAAGACTGCAGATCCTTGGATGTCCTCCAGCGACGGTTACATGCCTGGGCTCGGGAAACCAGAAGCTTCCTAGGAAGGAGCCTTGACCAGCAATAAACTTCACTCGAGTCCTTACCTTGTGCCAGGCACGCTGCTATTCACTTTCTGTGCCATTAGGTCCTCGAAGGATTTTTTTTTTAATGAGGTTGATACTATCGCTGTGTTGTACTTGTTGCAGACAGAGGCATTTGGGTGTGAGGATTACTTAGCAAATTATGCCTACATCCATCTGGCACAGAAGTACAGGTCACTGTCACGGTAATGGGTGACATGAAGTCAGTTTCAGTTCAGTTGACTGAATGGAAAGAGATTCAAGACTCTTTTTTTTTTCTCTTGAATCCTAGTCCAGAATCTTAAATAGGACAGTTATAAGAGCTGCCTTAGCGGATGCAGGGGGAGAGAGAGAGGACCCATATATATGCATGTGCGGGTCCTGAGCCCCTGTGACCAACCCTGTGACCTCCGCGATGGCACCAAAACATATTGACACTTAGTTATTTCAGAAGTATTGCATTTACCTTTCCTACATTTCTTTTGAAATTTCCATATACGAAAACACGACTTGGAATTAGATCAGGCATAGGACTAAATGTCCGCAGGTCAGTGGCGGGGGCGGGGGGGGGGAGGGGGGGAGGGGAGCGGGGCAGGCCGCGGGTTTACGAAAAGGCAGAGTTCTTATCTGTCACTGTAAGATGTTAGAGAAGTGCTTTTGGTAATGCTATTTACTGAGCGCCTTACATTTATCTGGCATGGCTGAGAAAGTGAATTGACTTTTCAGTTAACCTTAAAGTACCATATGGTGTTATTGTCCTATAGGAGAGCACGTTCTAGATTCTACAATCTGGAGGCTATGTGGGTGAACTCGAGCTCTTGTAAATATTTGAAATGGATGTACAATTGATTGTGCTTATAAATATTCTTCTGGGAAGGACGTTCCCAGCTTTCACTTGATTCTCCAAACCACCAGAAAGACTGTGAAGTGCTCACTTAAGTCTTGGTGGGAGAAAGCAGAGCTAGGTAAGCTCAAGGAGGTGAGTGTGCCATCTTGTAACCATTGCTTTTTCTCCTTTTTTCATGTTTTCCTACCTTCAGCTGTAAGTGGCTCCCCCAGATTATTTACAGAGAGGAAATCCTGGAAGCTGAGCCATAGACTCCAGATAAAACTGTAAGCTTCTAGAAGAGGCGATGGCTGTGGCCCTGGGTTGCGCAATCCAGGCCTCCTTGAATCAGGGCTGTGTGCTGCAGGAGTACGACACTGACTGTGAAGTCTTCCGCCAGCGCTTCAGGCAGTTCCAGTACACAGAAGCCGCTGGGCCTCATGAAGCCTTCAACAAACTCTGGGAGCTTTGCTGTCAGTGGCTGAAGCCAAAGATGCGTTCTAAGGAGCAGATCCTGGAACTGCTTGTGCTAGAGCAGTTCCTAACGATTCTGCCCACAGAAATAGAGACCTGGGTGAGGGAACACTGCCCAGACAATAGAGAAAGAGTTGTGTCACTCATTGAAGACTTACAGAGAGAGCTTGAGATACCAGAACCACAGGTGAGAAAAAAAAATAATACGGGGTCTCTGTTCTTAGGGGAACAAAAAGAGGTACCCAGGCTGCTGGGTCTGTATCCATCGTTTTGCCTGATTCCATAGCCTCAAGACTTCTCCAGGTGCTTCCAGTGTTCTCTTCTGCTGGAGTCAGCATATGGGTCTGAGGTTCTCCACTCTATCAAACCCTGTGCCCTCGCTCTGAGGACACACACGTGAGAATGGCCCATTTGCTATTTTTAAGTTAAATTTGCAGACAAGCACAGCTGATCTAGAAACTTCAATCACAATTAACAATGCTTGCCTCTGTGGCTTCCTAGCCAGTTCCAGGCACAGTGTGATTAACTGTGACCTCTAAGGTTCTGTTGTTTTTCACTTTGTTAATGAATTGCCTTTCAAAGCAGAAGAAGGAGAGGGTAAGATAAATGTGGCCCACACACTCTAAACTATATGTTATTTGGTTCTTTCCTGAATGATCTGGCTGACATTGAGTCAAGTAGAGTCTAGAAAGAATGAAAAGGAAGGCAGCATAGTTTAGTGTGGACTAATACACATTTTCTACAGTGTGTCTGTTCTTCATTGCATGGGAAGACAGCATGAAGTAATCACATGCCAGCCCCTCTGCTTTCAATTACTGTCATGGGGCAGTCAGGGATTCTGACCAAGGTTCCAGTGCTCTGAGCAGTGTTGTCCCTGGTGATGTGATTTTACAAAGTGACCACCAAAAAAAAAAGCTTTAGTAAAAGCAGATAGATTCTGTGGTTGTTCTCTGATTGTGCAAAAGTGCTAAAATATGCAAAAGTTGTTTGCTTTCTACCTGATCAGCAGGAGGTGGTTCTTGCTAGGTTCTTTTCACTTACATGAAGGTCTGAAGGAGTTTCCATGTTTGGGAGAGTCTAGGAAGAGCCTTGCAGGACAGATATCAATCCTCTAAATTACTTTCTACAGTAGGGCCTCAAGCATGGGATCCCTGTCTTAATCCCATGTCATCTGTTTTTAATAACTTTTCTCAAGTTACCTCCCATCTATAATCTCATATACTTGTTTATGTTTTTTATTTGGGCTGGATTTTCCATCCATGCTGGCCACATGCTTTTCCTCCAGCTAACCCATGGCAGCCTTCCTCTCTACAGGTCTCTCTCCTTTTTCTTCATGGCGGTCTTTTCTTTTCTTTTTAAATTCCTCTCTCTCTCCTAGCCCCACCCATCTCTTTTGTCCTGTCCAAGTAAAATGACTTTTTATTAAACAAAAATAAGTCACAAAACCAATAAACAATAATTAACATCAAAATATATCAAACCATCTCCCAACAGTGATGGCTCATTAAGGTCCAGTAGCACGGCTGGCCAGCATGTTGGCTTCTGTTCAGAACCTCTTCTTGAAGCTTCTGTTCAGGGAAGGCATAGGTGAACACAGGGCAAGCTGAACACAGACCAGTCTTCCCAAGAGCATCCATCTGACAGTCACAATCCCCAGGACTTTGGACCGGGGAGGGGGGGCGTTGTTGGAGCTGTGGATTTCAGCATAAGTAATGGCTTGCATAGGAAGTCACCAAAGGTACCCGCATCCCTAGGGCAGCATGAGTAAGTAGTTTTCCTTATCTTCCTGGTTTTGATAAAAATAGAAACTTTTTGACTTTGGGAGATCTGGCTGTCCCCTGCGCATCGCAGGAGTTGCAAGCCACTCCTGGCACTTGAGCACTTAGCATGTAGCCAGTGCAGCTGGCATCAGCTGTGAGTGTGAAATGCATATTCCCCAGGGAGAGTTTTCACGAAGGAAGGAGCAGGTGGAATAACTCACTAGTAATTATGTGTGTTTCTTCTGAAATCCTGGCACTTTGTACATTTTGTAATAAGCACATCCCAGTACAGCCAGCACACCTGTTTTTGTTGTTGGTTGGTTAGTTGGTTTTTTTTTTTCAATGCATTGCCTACTGGAACCCCTGGGGGTTTTAAAGCTACATGTGTGGCTCATGGTGCTGTTGGTGAGGAATGTGTGACTTAGAAAATGGTAAAACCAGCTTTACTTCCAGTTGAGTCTAGACTTTGGAGTGATGTGTTTTGGCCTCTTTCTCAGATTGACATGGATGACATGCTCTTGGAAGAACTGGCACCAGTTGGAACAGTACCCATGCCAGCAAACTTGCACCTGGAGGCACCTGCACTCCAGGTAATGGAACCTGTCCAGGAGCCCCCAGTGCCAGAGGCCTGGATTCCACAAGCAGGGCCACAGGATCTGAACTTCAGTGCTGATGGCGAATGCCAGTCCTTTCTGGACCCTGGTAAGGCAAGGGTTTTCTTTTAGCTGGGTATGTGTTTCTGCTTGAGAGCTAACGATTGCTGAGGCTTTCAGATTGAGTTCGGAATTTGAATGCACCAATGGCAGTGGATGCCTGACGTAAAGAAATGGGGGAGGGGCTGAGAAGAACATGAGGAGGAAATCTCTTTCCAGGAAGAACAGGGAGTGCACATTGGCTAGAATGTCCTTGGGAGCTGATTCTAGTGATGGTCTTGTCCAA
Source organism: Acomys minous (assembly GCF_964271855.1). Taxonomy (NCBI): domain Eukaryota; kingdom Metazoa; phylum Chordata; class Mammalia; order Rodentia; family Muridae; genus Acomys; species Acomys minous. Next base: position 20,232,730 of record NC_140488.1, on the reverse strand, counting down.
GGGGCTTTTTACCAAGCATATTATTTGGGGAAACCTCTCATGGGAGATCGGATCCTCTGGTAAGGACATAGCTGTCTACCACATTGAGCCTGTGATGTGAGGACCCAAAGAGCCAGTTGCTTTTATGGTCTAAAAAGCCCCGTTCGAGTAGAATACTTTGCAACATATTCTCTTCAGATCCTTAAAAAGGATCCAGTCATTTATAGGGAGGTGAGAAAAATGTCACTTTAGTAAGATCCCTCACTAGAGTGGTGTTTCTAGAATGTGGTGAGGAGACCTCCTGCATTGGCTGAATCCAGGAAGTGCTACTCACACAGTGTTTGCAGCCCAGTGGCTCTGGCACGGCAGGGGGAGTTATAGGAGGAGCGAAAGGTGGTGGCTGGACCATATAGCCTGCATGCCCTGTGTTTCCCTTCTTTTTGAGGTTCTCTCATATTATTATTGGTCCTCTTTGTCCCAGTTTTCCCCTCACCCCCATGAAAGATTGGGCTCAAGTGTGCCTGGAACCCTTAGTCCCATGGGCACAGCTTGAACATTTTCACCCTTGGACTCAACTGTACAAATCCTAAGACAACAACAGAGAACAAAACGGAAATCAGTGAGAACAACCCCAACCTACAAAATGAATTCCCTTTTACAATATCAGCTTTCTGAATTCAGCCAACACTATGAGCACCTGTGAAAAGCCAGGAAGGACACTAGGGCTTAGTGGGCACACAAAACGAACGCAGCCTCCGCCATCCTGGAGCTCAGAGTCTCGTGGGCAGTTAACGGAGTCCGTATGTGAGACAGAAAGCAGTTCTAGAGGGCATAGGATAATGGGGAGCACATAGGAGGGTCACCTCACACCAGCTAAGAGGAGGCACTCCTGGAGGAAGGGGTTAGGGTAAACCCCTAGGGAAAGGAACTGGAATGAGCTTGCTGGGCAGACAATGCAAATGAAGAGGGGATAGGAGCCTGAGCAAAGGCCGCACTGTGTACAGAAGAAGCTCTAGATGGAGTCCAAAATTAGTACTTCAGACCTAGCTCACATGTTCGGTTGCCCAAGCTTTGGACCTTTTAACTCAGCTAATGAGCTTTCATTTGAAGCCCGTGACAGATGGCATGTGTGCTGAAGGCTAGGAGAGAAGAGATTGGAAGGTTAAGTGTAAACACCTGCCATCTGTAAAGTACCAGAAGATACTTTTCGTTAAAGAAATATGTGTCTGTGTGCTTTCTGTGCGTGGCTATATACATGTGAGGGCAGGGTCCCATGGAGACCCGAAGAGCGTATTGGCTCCCCTGCAGCTGGAGTTAGAGGTGGTTGTGAGCACCTCATGGGAGTGCTGGGAAGCTAAGCCTCTGCAACAGCTGTGCGTGCTCTTAACCACTGAGCCCAAGAAGATATTTTTAATTAAATTTAATTACATTGAGTCTGTATTTATTTTGTGTGTGTGTGTGCGCGCGTGCGTGTGCGCGTGCGTGTGCGCGTGCGTGTGCGTGTGTGCGCACATGTGTTCATGTGTGTGCATGTGCAGAGATCAGAAGAGAGTGTGCAGGGGTCCACTAAGGCCTTAGAGTTGCGCCTACCTCTTCAGGCTTGTAGGTAAGCAGTTTTACCTGATGAACCATCTCACCAGCTAAGAAGGCTATTGGAACTTACATTTCTTCAAAATGTCCTGATACATTAAATGCTATAGTATAAGTAATATCTAATGCCCAGCTGTAGTGATGACACCTCATATAGCAGCAGAGCCTTCGTGACACGATCTTTGCTAAGTAGAGCTTAGTAGAGTGATTCAGTGAACATCGGATAAAATCATCATTGAAGGAACCACACACACACCTCTCTCTGTCTCTGTCTCTCCTTCCCTCTCTTTCTCTCTCTCTCTCTCTCCCTCTCTCTCTCTCTCCCTCCCTCCCTCCCCTGTCTCTTGGTTTTTCAAGACAGGGCTTCTTTTTGTAGCCCTGGCTGTCCTGGAACTTGCTTTGTAGACCAGGCTGGCTCCAAACTCAGCGAGCTCCAGCTGCCTCTGCGAGTTCTGGGATTAAAGGCGTGCACCGCCACTGCCCAGCGAAGTACCTTCTTTCTTAAACTCCAATTGTTTATCCTTTATGTCACATTCTGCTATAATAGTTTTGTGTCCTAGTCCACAATTATAAATCACCTCTGAGGTTTACCAGCTTGAAGAAGAAAATGAAAAGCTGGGGAGGGGGCCACTTTTTAAAAAGTACTATTTCTACAAGTTGGGAATTCCGGAAGGTTTAGTGTTTCTGGCTGTGTCGGAGAGCTAGCAGAACCCTCAGTTCTTTGTTAAGGGGACCTCTATACGTATGTCCTCACAACAGGCAGCAGACTTCCCTCAAAGCAGACGATCTACAAGGAAGCAAGACATGAGCCATGATGTTGTTCGGAACCCAGTCACAAACTATCACTTCTGCAATAGTCACATTAGAACAAAGTCACAGATCCAACCCACTCCTCTGCCGCCTTTGTTATGCTGTGGTTGTGGATCTTCTGTTTTTATCTTACTTGGAATTCATTGAGCTGCCTAGATATGTAGATGAGTATTTTTCAATATATTTGAAGAGTTCTGAGCCATCATTTTTTTTTCTTTTCTCTGTTGCCCTAGAGAAATACCTGTCATTCCAGAGCAACCTTGAAGAAGTTCTGTCAGATTAACTGCTTTTATCAAACTTAGCTGGGGGTGGTAGAGATCACTAAAGTTACCCAGCTATTAATTTAACAAAAATTAAATAACAATTTTAAAAAGCTCTGTGGAATGACTTTGTTGTATGACAAAACTTTGCCTGGGGAGACACTCCAAGCATATGTGTGGGCGCACAGGCGCATGCACAGCTACTCACCCCAGTTAGGGAACCCACGATAAACTTAAGTTTAGATATCACCAAAGTCCAACTCAGTGATCCAGTGAGTTTTACTGGGGTTGCTTACAGGAATATAGGTGAGGGGTTACTTACAGGAGCAGAAGTGACTCAAAGACAGCTGCATCACCTAAAGCCCACCCCAGCATGGGTGGCGGCTCACGCAGCTGGGAACCCGGAGCACCCTGCACAGCCTGCGGGCAGCTCAGCAGAGTGACCCTTTCCCAGGGAGTCAGTGAGTCTAAACCTCTTCCAGGAAGTTCAGCTGATTTTTGCTTCTTCCAGGCATCGGGTGTGGCCTCAGGGTCTTTGCAGCTTTGCTTGTGTGAGAGCCTTCTTTGCAGCTATTTTGAGTTGTTTACCTTCTGCCTTAGAAGGCTTCCCGGCAGCATGGAGGGCTCAGTTTTGGAGGAAAGTGCTGTACCATCGTACATTATCTAGTTGTTTCCTTAAATGTGTGTGTGTGTGTGTGTGTGTGTGTGTGTGTGTGTGTGTAGCTGCGTGGTGGTAGTGTACGCACTGGGAAGGCAGAGGTGGGTGGATCTTTGAGTTTGAGGCCAGCCTGCTCTACACAGAGAGTTCCAAGATGGCCAGGACTGCACAGAGAAACCCTGTCTTGAAAAACCAATCTGTGTGAATGATATGCATGTGAACCGGAAAACACACACATAATGGCAGTGAAATGTGGCCCAGGCTGACCTTCAGCTCACTATGGAGCCTACGTTATCTTCTAACAGATGGCAATCTTCTTGCCTCAGACTCCCAGGTGCGGCAATTACGGTCATTAGCTGTCACACCTGGCTGGTCATTTTCACTTCACATTGTTAAAAGCATCTCTTCAGTTTACCTATCCATGTGTTTGTTGCGTTACTTATTCTTTTGCTGTTTCCTTTTCCTTTTATTTTTTAGTTCTTTATATATACACTGGATAGTAATCCTCTCAGATGACTAGCAGCAATGTTTAACCCATCCTTTAAGCTATTTCATTACTCTTAATTGTTTCCATTACTGCTCACAAGGGTTTTTTTTTTTTTTAACTTGATAGGATCCCCTTGGCCAATTCTTATTATTTCCCAAGTTATTGGAGTCTTTTCCAAAAGATTTTATGGATTATCTATACCAGGAAGCATTTATCATGTTTTGTCTTAGTAGTTTAAAAGAGTCAGCTCTAACATTAAGGTCTTTTGACTTTTTTTTTTTTGACACAGGGCTCCTCTGTGAGGTATTATGGTACTCCAGCATTGTTCTTTTTAGTCAGGATTGCTGCAGCTATCTGTAGCTTTTGTGCTTCTATATGAACTTTAGGCTTGATTTCTAGTTCTGGGAAGAATGTAATTTGAAGCCAGGCGCAGTGGTGCACGCCTGTAATCCCAGCACTCAGGGAGACAGAGGTAGGCAGATCTCTGTGAGTTCAAGGCCAGCCTGGTCTACAAAATGATTCCAGGCCATCCAAGGCTACACAGAGAAACCATGTCTCAGAAAAAAGAAAGAGAGAGAATGTAATTTGAAATTTAGTCAGAAGACCACTTTGGGTAACAGTGCCAGTTTTAAATTAATTAATTAATTTATTTATTTATTTATTTATTTATTTATTGGTTTTTTGAGACAAGGTTTCTCTGTGTAGCCTTGGCTGTCCTGGACTAACTTTGTAGACCAGGCTGGCCTCGAGTTTACAGCAATCTGCCTGCCTCTGCCTCCCGAGTGCTGGGATTAAAGGCGTGTGCCACCACCGCCCGGCCAGTTTTACAATTTTAATTCTGCTAACATGTGAACAAAGGAAGTCCCTCAGTCTTTTAGTATATTCCTCAATTTCTTTCATATGCGTTTTGTAGTTTTCATTTAGAGGTATTTTATCTCCTTGGTTATATTTTTAATTATGTGTGCATTGGGGTACAGTGCCTGCAGAGGCCAGAAGAAGGCATCATGTTTCCCAGACCTGGAGTTGCAAGCCTGTGTGTGCTGCCTGCTGTGGAGTACAGCCATGGGCTGCTTAAGCCATCTCTCTAGCCCCTAGGCCTAGGCCTTTTGGATAGTACAGTAATGGCATTGTATTTCTGGTTTCTTTATCAAGTTCAGTATTTTTTTAAAGCTATTGCATCTTATGTGTTGATTTTATATCCTGCCACTTTGCTGAAATTGTATCAGAGCTTAGATTCTTCTGTCTTTAGGATCTCAGATATAAGAATGCATCTGCAAATAAGGGGGATTTGGCTTCATCACTTTCTGTTTGTTTCACTTTTATGTCTTTCTCTTGCCTTGTTCCCCTAGCTAAGACTGCAAGTGCTAGATTTTAAGAGTAACGAGAAAGGACACAGTATAAAGCTTTCAGTGGTTTTGGTTAAGTGTTTACTAGTAACCAGATGATTGGCTTTTAGTCCAACACTTGCTAGATTGGTTTGTGGATTTTACTGTGGGTTTCTGAAGACCAAAAAATAAAAAAATAAAAAAGTAGGTATCTCTGAATCCTGAAACAGTTCAGATAAGACCTTAAGATGGCTTTGTAATACTGCAATATGATTATATGGTGGAAGTAGAGAACTCCCCCACCAGTGCCAGTATGCTGTGCAGATTCGTGTTCCACTTTAGCACACTGCTGAAGATTGCGTTTCCTGAGTGTCTCCTCTTCTTGGCTCCAGCCCCCACCCTCTCCTGGACCATCACCATGTGCAGGGTTGTTCTTTCTCATCCTCTGCTCTACTTTCCAGGATGATCTGCATTTTCTCAGATCTCTGTCTTTTCACAACTAACATTCGTGCTACCTCAGGGAGTAGTTAGTTCCTCTCTAGCTATTTCAATCCTAACCCCAGGAAAACTTGGCAACTGTTGACTGGCTATCCTCTGCCATCTTGGAGTGTTCTCTGAATCAGTATTTTATATTGTAGCTTGTTGACGTCTTCCAGGCATTAGTTTGTGCCCTTTGTCTCCTCACAGCAGCTTTCTTTTGAGCTGTGACTCTCAGTTTTATTTGATCTATTCCACATCACCCCTTCACCTCATCTTAGCTTTGAAACCCAAACAAAAATCAAATAGTAAATTTTGAAGTGTATTTTTCTTTCTGAGGCAGGGTTTCGCTCTGTAACCAAGATTGGCCTGGAATTTGCACTCCTCCTAGTTCAGTGTAGAATTATAGCATGCACTATCACACCCAGCTCAAAAATCCATTTGAATTCTATCCTTCATTTCTTAGTCTTAAAATTAGCTGGATGGTGGTGGCCCAGCACTCAGGAGGCAGAGGCAGGCGGATCGCTGTGAGTTGGAGGCCAGCCTGGTCTACAAAGTGAGTCCAAGACAGCCAGACCTACACAGAGAAACCTTGTCAAAAAAAAAAAAACAATTTAATGGGGCTGGAGAGATGGCTCAAATGTTAAGAGCACTGACTGCTCTTCCGAAGGTCCTGAGTTCAATTCCCAGCAACCACATGGTGGCTCACAACCATCGATAATGTGATCTGATGCCCTCTTCTGGCCTGCAGGTGTACATGCAGACAGAGCGCTGTATACATAATAAATAAATAAATAAATCTTTTTTAAAAAAGCAAAACAATTTAAAAGTTGAAATATGTGGCCTTTTTTGTTAAGACAAACAAAAAAAATTTCTGTCCATATTTCATGTTGTGTTGTTGCAGTTGTTGAAACAGACAAGGAATGTCTGTCCATTTCTCACATCTTAATCTGAAATACAAATTTTTCTTTGAATTAGTATTTGCTTATGTATCCCATTTTAACAATTCTACTATCTAACCATCAGCCCATTTGTTATCTCAGGTTGACCATTTCTAGGCCAAGTGTTACTGTAGAGTAGTATATGTGGCCAGCAGTGAAGATGGAGAAGAAGAGGTGGGAAAAATAGGATGCAGCTGAAGGCTGGATATGGAGGGAAAGGAAGCAGAAACTATGTGGTTGTACTTAGGATGTCAGACAGAAACACACCTGATAGTTCATTTGGGTTTTTTTTTATGCCCTTTCTAGGGCTGGGGAGATAGCTCAGTGGTTAAGAATACTGGCTGCTCTTCTAGAGGTCCTGAGTTCAATTCCCAGCAGCCACATGGTGGCTCACAACTATCTATAATGAGATCTCGTGCCCTCTTCTGATGTGCAGGCACACATGCAAACAGATGAATCATATATTAAACAAAATCCATAGATAAAGAATTGTTAAATGCCCTTTCTAGAGTTCTGCTGACACATACAGACTGCTTTTTTTTTTTTTTTTTTTGCTGCCAACTAAGTTCAATGAAATGGAAATGTTTCTATGAAGGTATCAAATGAACTTATTCCAGTAAACAGTTTTCTAACACCTATGTTTACACTGCTCTTCTTTGACATGTATGCTTATACTACTCTTTGTGATATGTAAGTTTACGCCACTCTTCTGGACACATACGTTTACATAACTATTCTCTGACACCTATGTTTACACCACTCTTCTGGATACATATGTTTATACTACTCTTCTTTGGCATATATGTTTACACCATTCTTCTTTGATATGCATGTTTACACCATTTCTTTGACACATATGTTTAGACTGCTCTTTAAGTATTTTTAGTATACCAACATTTTATAAAGATTTACTCCATATCTTAGCTCTGACATAAATGAATGTATTAACAAAATAAGTACAGAACTAACTTAGTGCATTGCTTTAAGCACACAATTGATTTACTCACCTGAAAATACAAAAGGACGGCCTTCTCAGTTATTGGTTTGTTCTTATCTTTAAAGAAAGACTCTTATAAGTGGCTCTAGATGAAGGAACAGTGATTAAAGAGCCTACATTCTAGAGAAAAAAAAACCTTGATGACCCGCATTGTCATACTTGTCCCCTTTTGCTCCTATGACCAGGTTATCAGTTACCAAAGCTTGACATGAACTTCCCATTGGATCATAGAGAAGAACAATGGGTAAAAGAATTACAGGATCCCAAAGAAATGAAACAGCTACTTGAGGAGTCCAAGATGGGTAAGTAACGATTCGTTTCTATTAAGAATCAGTGGTTATCAGGGTAAAGAACGTGGAACAGTGCTTAGGAATTTCCACGTTCACTATTGACTTTCCTTCACGCACACACCCCACCCCCACCCCCAGCACAGTGACATTTTCAGTTTCTATTTCTTCTCAGGCTTCGAGATGGGAATAGAAAATGAAGACGATACTTCGAAACAGAAAAAAATGGAAAACATGTACCCGTTTGTTGTAACTTTAGAAGGGAATGCTCTCCATGGTCCCATTTTACAGAAAGACTATGTGCAGCTAGAAAATCAATGGGAGTCAGCCCCGGAGGATTTACAGACAGATTTAACAAAGCTTGTAGAGCCTCCAAACCCCACTCTAGGAGAGACACCTGAGAGCTCCCATTTGGAAGAACCTCTCAACCCGAAGCCTCCAAAGAAAAAGAGTCCCGGAGAAAAACCTCACCGATGTCCTCAGTGTGGAAAATGTTTCGCTCGTAAGTCACAGCTTACCGGGCACCAGAGAATTCATTCAGGAGAGGAACCCCACAAATGTCCTGAATGTGGAAAAAGGTTCCTGCGTAGCTCTGACCTTTATCGGCATCAACGACTTCACACAGGAGAAAGACCCTATGAATGTACCGTATGTAAAAAGCGGTTCACTCGGCGCTCGCACCTTATCGGGCACCAGAGAACCCACTCTGAAGAAGAAACATATAAATGTCTTGAGTGTGGAAAAAGCTTCTGCCATGGATCAAGTCTTAAAAGACATCTGAAAACGCATACAGGTGAAAAACCTCACAGATGTCATAATTGTGGAAAAAGCTTTAGTCGACTGACCGCACTTACATTGCACCAGAGAACACACACAGAGGAGAGACCTTTTAAATGTAGCTATTGTGGGAAGAGCTTTAGACAGAGACCGAGCCTTGTAATTCATTTAAGAATCCATACAGGGGAGAAGCCATACAAGTGCAGTCATTGTTCGAAAAGCTTCAGGCAGAGGGCAGGCCTCATTATGCACCAGGTCACCCACTTCAGAGGACTTCTGTAACACAGTTCACACTAGCTCACAAACATCGTGGCCTGCGCTAGCTGTTTGTCTTAGAAGCCCTTTGTCTGACTGTGTTAAGTACAGCTTTGAGTGGTGCTATTTTTAAAAACCATCTTTCAACGCATACGATGTCTAGAGCGTCCCCCTATTCTTGCAGTTTCTCTGAATTTAATACATTCTGACTTTTTCTGTTGCTTAGTTGCAATGGAAGCTTTTGGGATGATAGATATAAGCACAAAGCATAAAAATGGTGGCGGTCGTTTCTAGGTAGGACCAATGTAATGATGAGTAATGGTGCCTGTCACAGTACTACCACACTTGTTCTCCGGTATAATTAATTATTAAAGGTAGCTACAGTGAAAGCAACCATTACATAGATGTGCCCTACGTGGGCAAGAAATGAAGCAGTGAATTTTGTCACACATAATAAAAAATGTGTTGAGGGGGGATGAGGATGAAGAGGATGCCGTTTGGCTAAGGAACAGGCTTGTTTCTGCTTATAGTTTTATGCTTAGAGAAGTTGTGATTTTAAGTTTGGATTTTATGGACTTGGCTGGTCTGCTTAGTTGGCCGGCTCTGGTGGCGGGGGATAGAGTGGAGAATTACATTTAGACCTGTGTGCTAGGTCTAGCAGAAATAACGTGCAGTTGAATTTGTACAAGTAGAATTTAACTTTACTTAGATGTCTGAGGAACCAGGATCCATGGATTCTCTGCTTTGATATTCTCTCATGTATATTTCAGTGCTTTTGGATTTGTATTCCTTGTGTAATTCCTTGTGTCGTCTCCCTGAGTATGTGTCATAGAATACTTCGTTCTGCAAGATGTACTGCAAATAATTTTGGGAATTGTTTTCTAGCTATTTGGCCTTCCTTAGATTCATTATGCTCGGCAGCATATGACAGACTCTTGGAAAGGGCCTAGTTTAGTTAAAGGGGCTAAGGCACCTCTTGTAGCTCAATGCTTTCCAAACTTATTTGACCCCAGAACCTTTGTCATATACACATAGTAATACCTTGCAGTAGTATTCTGCAGGTATCCCTTAGGACACACTGTCTTAAACCAGGATGTCTATAGCTGTCAGTGTAGTCCGGTCACTGTAAACCTAGTTATTTCCAGTTTCAAGGATTTTATGAAAATTGTTTGAAGATATACATCTTTTGTATTATACACACATCATTTCAAGGACGTTAAAATCATGAATTCACATGATTTGTGGGTTACTGAGTGATTTGCAGCCTCTGAATTTTAATTATACTTACACACATCATTTGAAGGAGGTGAAGATCACTAATTCACGTAATGTATGAATTATCTAGTGATTCTTAACCTTTTTGAATTTTACTTATAATATCACACACTCAAGCACATACATACACAGAGTTGTTACATATATAAGTGTTCTCAAGTCATCACAGTAACAACTCAAGTCTCCTAGTAAGGGAGAAAGTCTCATTATCACTTAAAGCTGTTGGTGTGTGAAATTTCTCATTGAGCTTAGTCCTTGTTATTAGATACGAGACATGGGATGGTCAATTATATTGCCTTTATGAAGACACACAGTCATCTTTTAAAGTAGAACTAAGAAAAATGTATCTTTTCATTACATTGAAGTTCTTGGAAGTGATATATAAGTATTTGGCGGGTATGTATTATGTGCCTAACTTTTCTTGTTCTAGTTTTAATGGAAGCTAGTAACAAAATGTAATTCATGTGTAAGGCTCAAACAGAGTTTATAATATCTCTAGTTAAACAAGAGTTGGGAAACAAGTGGACAACAATACAAGAGAGCTTATAATTAAGTGCCAAATCATATAAAGTGCCAGAGCCAGGATGTGTCTTTAATTCTTGGCATCCAGGTCCCTGTATGCTGCTGCTAATAATTCTGGGATTAAAATTAGACCCCAGTAACATGGGAGGAGTCTGAATGTAGAGATTGAAAATATAGAATGTAATGGCTTCTCTTTCTCTCTTGTGGAATTGCATTCAAACCAGAACAGTGCCTTAGAATGGATGTGCCCAACTGCTCTGTATTTATATACTATTTTAATAAAGTGGAAATGTATATGTGCTCTTTCTGATTCTCTTGCATTAAATAATTATTTGAACGACTTAGAGCTACTTCCCTAAGCAGAGGCAACAAGCACCCCAATAGACATCTATATGCCCTTCCCAAGTTGAAATCGCTTTTCTGATGGCAACCCTAGTGCTGTGCTTAGGTGGTACTTTAGCAAGCCTGATTGGTGGCAAGCCTAACAGGAGCTGTATCCTTTCCCTCATCTAGTTCATGGGTACATTTATACAGGGTAGAAAACATCTTGTATTTACCCCTTTGTTACTTACTGTGCCCTGTATAGAATAGTAACCATTAATAAACAGTCATAGCATTAAATCAAGAAACATATGATATACAGGTTACATTATTAATGCACTGTAAACATATACCCAATTGAGGAATATATAGAACATACCTCCTATCATAGAGGGTAATAAGCCAAACTCACCTCATAAGTACTATGAAGATTAAGTGATATGCATTTTGTTTAGGTCGTACACAGTATCAACATTAATAAATATCCAACAAATTGTACTTTATTTTTCTTAATGTAATGATAAAAAACATCTGAGATTATGGATTTTCTCTTAAGTATGGCTTTAATCACATTCCGTAATATTTACACATAATTTTTCTTTTCCTTTGTGTTTTTTCCTGAGACAGGGTTTCTCTGTGTAGCCTTAGCTGTCCTGGACTAGCTCTGTAGACCACACTGGCCTCAAACTCAGAGATCCACCTGCCTCTGCCTCCTGAATGCTGGGATTAAAGGTGTGCACCACCAAACCCAGCTCATAATTTTTTTTTGGTTATAAAATTGTTTGTTATAATAGTTTTAATTATATCTCCCCCTTTTTAGCCCAAGAGCTGTACAGTATTGCAATTTTCATTTTTGGATTTGCTGTATTGTAATTAAAAAATAGTTTTAATCCTATTGCTGTTTATTTTTATTTTTATATTTTTATTAAATATTTTATTTATATATACACTTACATTATTACATGTATATACAATAAACTACATACAGCAAGAAGAACCATGACACAATCAGGAATTATATAAATGTTACATTCTTCGTGTTTTGGCTATTTGTATTTGGCAGCCTTGAAGAAAACATTTTTCCTATCTTAGTGCATCTAAAATTCTGAATGTAAATCAATATCTATAATATCTCATCATTATCAACTTAAAACATCTATCTAGACCTAAAAACATCTTAACCCCTAAACAACTAAGCTTCATTGTAAAACTAAACTATCTGGTTTTCAACCCCATCAGAGACTTGAGAAGGAATAAACTTGATTACCTGAGTATACGGGAAGTGCAGGTTAGCAGCTTCCCAAATGAGAAGACGACAGAGACAGTTTGCTGCCTGAACAGTCACCCAAAACTCTCTATAACGTTGGAGCATCATCTTCAGCCTTCTGGCCCAATATATCTGACAGACATATTTGTGAGGCAGGAACTGTTGAGGACTTGCTTACTCTGTCTTGACAGAGTTAGGCTGTCGATTCTGCCGGCATCCAAGCTTGCCCTTTTTAGGCAGAATTCTGTCTGTGGTAGAAATAAGGACATTTTGCCCAGTAGCTTGTTTGCCACATTTGAAGCCATCTCTATAAGGAGGTTTTGGCCACCAAACTTTGATCACTTCCCCCTAGCAGGGCAGCCTTGCTGGGCTACAGAGGAAGAGGTTACAGGTAGTACAGATGAGACTTGATAGGCTGAGGTCAGATGCTAGGGGAGGAGGGCTCCCCTTTCTGAGGGAGGGAGAGGGGATGAAGGAGGGAGGAGGGATCGGGAGGGGATGAGGGAGGGGGATATAATTGCTATGTGAAGAATTTAAACTACAGTACAAGCAGGTAACTTATATTGCTAATCCCACTACATGGGAACAGCTCTGAGACTGGCTGAGAGATAAATGTCTATGCATGGGCAAGGCTTCTCTTTTGTTTGTTTTTGAGACAAGGTTTCTCTGTGTAGCCTTGGCTGTCCTGGACTCACTTTGCCTCCAACTCACAGCGATCTGCCTGTCTCTGCTTCCCAAGTGCTGGGATTAAAAGCGCGTGCCACCAGACCTGGCAACAATGCTTCTTGTTAGTTCCAGAATCCCTGTGAATTATTATTAGATGCCATTCTTCATATGGCATGAATGAAGATTTACAGATTTCTTTTTTCCTGCTCAAAGAGCACAAAACCAGCCTTAATTGTTCTGTACATCAGACACACCTTATACATTTATAATTTTAAGACTGTATAATGCTTGTGATGAATTATGTTTTCAGAACAAAAGAACCTGACACTGATGCTGGATCAGACCTGATAGGATTGCTGCTTTTAAACCTCTTTTGTTTTTGTTTTGTTTTGTTTTTTGAGACAGGGTTTCTCTGTGTGGCCCTGGCTACCCTGGAATTCACTCTATAGACCAGGCAGACATCTAACTCAGAGATCCATCTGCCTCTGCCTCTGCCTCTGCCTCCTGAGTGCTGGGATTAAAGGCATGTACCACCACACCCGGATAAAACCTCATTGTATTTTTTTATTACTTTCATTTATATACTTTACATCTCCATCGCAGTTAGTTACCTCTCCTCCCAGCTCCTCCCTCTCTCCTCCCCTCCTCCCGTCTTCCAGTCCTCCTTTTCTCCTCAGAAAAGGGGAGTCCTCCCCTGGATATCAACCTGCCTTGGCATACAAAGTTACAATGGGACTAGGCACATCATCTATTGAGGCGAGACAAGGCAACCCAGTTAAACCTCATTTTTAAAAGACCTGTACTTATAAAATTTGTTAAGCATCCAAAAAAAAAACTATAGGAGATAAGGATTTTGTTTGTGGACATAATCTTTAGAGTCTTGGCCTCTCCACTGCTTTAATAACTTTATTGTCATTCTTGTGAAGGAACAGGAACATAGAGATTTGGTTGCTCCCAATTCTCTCTCCCTGCATATCACCTTCCTTGATTAAGAGGAAACATTTTTTTTAACATCCTATGAACTTATATGTTACAATTTGACTAGCTTTCTTAGTAAACAGATGAGGTCAGATCAACTTCACGTAGCATGGCCTCTAAGGCCATTAGCCACCTAGCTCCCATGCTTGCTCCTAAGAGCAGACAGAGCCCACAGGAGTCCCTGTAAGCTTTTCCACAGCCTTCTCCTCCTGAAGCAGCAGGCCTTGCTGCCTTGCATGCCAAGTGTGTTCACCCAAGGACTACAAGGGAAATCAGTCCCCTGGTGGCTCACCATGAGCTGTCAGCAGAGAGGCATTGCGTGCTGCCCCCTCACACCTGCAGTGCCCATGGCATTTTGAAGGGTACCAGTGTTGGCCTCTTCCCAGGAAACTGCACACACTGTGTCCCTTTCCCCCCCTTTCAGTGCTTGCCTGGCCTGGACAGAATATAATACTAAAAACATACCCAGAGCCTGCCTGCATGCCATGGTGCTGGAGGCAGTGGCCCACGCCTTTCTTCCCAGCACTTGGGAGGCAGAGACAGGAACTCTGTGAGTTCCAGGCCAGCCTGGTCTACATAGTGAGTCTAGGACAGCCACGGCTAAAACAGAAAGCCAGAAAATAAAAACACAAACGAAAACCCAGCGCCTTCCTGCCCAGGCCTGTTCCTGCTTTCTACAGTCATATGTAGCATATGGGTAACGAATGGGGTGGGAAGAGAACTCAACTCTTAGTCTGTGAGTCTTGATAATCTGTTTTGTCAGTGCCCAATTCAGGTACTGAACCGCTGAAATTTCCCTGAGGCACTGGATACCCGTCTCCGCTCAGTGATAGAGAATACACAGGTTACCTTTTATCAAGGCTTTTCCAGCATACATTTTAGGCAAGTCTTAAAAATCCAGACAGAGCTAAGTTCACATTTCCTAACTACTAAGATGTTAAAATATTAGAGACTGTTTTATGTTTTAAAATATTCATATTTAATCCATTTCTTTAAAGAATATTTATTTTATGTGTGTACCAAAGTGTTTCTATAGATACCATGTGTGTGCATGAAATCATAGAGGTCAGAAGAAGCCACTGGTTCTCCTGGAACTAGTTTTACAGCCAATTGTGAACTGCTGTGTGGGTGCTGGGAACTGAGCCTCGGTCCTTGGAAACAGAAGCAACTAGCCTTCTTTATATCCTAATACAATATATGAATTTTGAATTACTGGATATTGCTTTAAAATTTGAAGCTCTTCCTGACAATCTCAACATAGCTGTTGGCTCTAGCAGAGACCTAGTTACCCGTATTTTAAAAATACCTCCTTTAGTTATATACTCCTCGTCAGATTCCCTGCCTATGTAACTATAAAAGTAGAAGAAATACAAGCCCCTCATCTTGATCTGGAGTAAAAGGAAAAAGATGATATTTACATGGCAACACACACACACACACACACACACACACACACACACACACACACACACACCAAGGGAAGAAAAAAATAAGTCTGTACTTACTATCCCAGTTCCTTCGCATTTCAAACAAACAAACAAACAAAAAAAAGGCAGTGATTAGTACAAACGACCTTGGCAAAGGCTCCAAGGCTTGATTTCTTTTTCTTTTTCTTTTTTTGTTTTGTTGGTTTGGGAGGGTAGAAAACTCACTTTAGAGAAGCTTAAAAATGCAAGCTTTAGTTTCTGCCCCGGGAGGGAGGCAGCCACTTTGGGATGTGAACCCCAAAGGGAGATCGTACAACATTTTTTAAAGGATAGGAACACAAATCGAGGGGCTGTTGCATTGACCGATCATATTTTGACACAAGGGGTTGAGCAAGGAAGTAAACGTGGGTGCCTGGGCCTTGTCCAGGTCACCTGGTTTCAGGACCCCCAGATTTTTGCAGGCATGTTCCTTCTTGTACTACGGCCCGGAATTTAGAATGATAAAGGAACAAAGGAGTGGGCAAGCTTTAAGTCAAGACAGGCATCACATTTACAACTTGTGTGCCTTCATTTAGATAACAGGGTATCAGCAACTTCTCCCTTTCCATGCTTTACTGGTTAACAGACAAACATGGAACACCTGAAGAAACAGGAGAGGCGCTGCTTCGGGAGCCCTGTCCCTGTCACTAAGATGGAGGTTGTTTCTGAAGTTGGCTGGACTCAGGCAGCTACCTCCTAACAGTTTGTTTTTCTTTTTCAAGACAGGGTTTCTCTGTGTAACAGCCCTGGCTGTCGTGGAACTTGCTCTGTAGATGAGGCTGGCCTCGAACTCACAGAGATCGCTGGCCTCTGACTTCCTAGTACTGGGATTAAAGGCGTGCGTCACCATTGCCTGGTGGCTTGATTGCTTAACCTGTTACAACAGACAGTTATAAAGCAGTTCTGCAACTTATTTCGTATGTTTCTGTCAACAGGCACAATCCCTTGTCTTTGAATTTGGGCATTTTGGGATGCAGTTGATATGATGCTGTGTTCTGAGATGAGGTTCTAGGACCTATTACAGCTTTACACACTTGGTCACTAGAAACACTCTTGGGTCCCAGGCTACAAGTCTTACTCCTTTAAGACCACCATTATGAAGAGGGCACACATAGGCTCTCAGGTAGCTATAAAGTAATAAAAAAAACTTACCATACTTCTGAACTTAAGATATAAATTAAACTACATTGTGTTAAATTAAGGCATTAATTATAATCACTAGGATAAGCACTGAGAAACTGGCATAAAACTACAGTTTTTAAAAATCTACATCTGGCTGGGTACGGTGGCTCATGCCTGTAATCCCAGCACTTGGGGAGGCAGAGGTGTAGGCTCAATTTTCTTAATAATTATATTTTATTATGAACTTATCAAATGAGCACACCTCCCTTATAACCTGACTACCATAAACCTGAGGAAAAGAAGATTAAAGAACACAAAAATGAAACCTTATAGGGTATCAGTTCCCAGGAACGACTCTCCTGGTGTAGTCAGTAGGATTTCTTCTGCTGGAACCTGGAGCAACTGAAACCCAGGACCTAGGGCCTCCACCTAGGCTTGGAGCCCCGGAGCCTTCACGGGAGCGGTTCTCTTGAGGAGTATCTCAAAAGCCAGCGATGAGCAGCCACTCAAACCCAAGTCTCCAAAGATGGCCCCCACGCCTGTTTTTGGCTCACATTTATATCTCCTCTCAGAATTTGTTCAAGGATGTTTTTCGCCTGGTAACAGCCAAACTCCCCCACAAAGTGGTTTGACTTCTAAGGGGATACACATGACCTGCTCTCTCACAAGTCTGTTCCTTATCGCACACTTGGGATCTAAACAAAAAACATGTTTATCTCTCCTTCACACTATGGTGGGCTATGCACTATGGGTTATACATTATGCTGGCTGTGCAGTAGGGTAGAGTGCGGTAAGACTTTGCTTGGTCTTCATCTTTCACTTTCATCATATACTTGCTCTGTTTACCCCAGCACTGCCTGATTACCACCAACTTGTTCTCTCTCCCCTGACTCGGTCACTTAGATTAGAAGTTTCTGGTCCCAGCTGCTCCCCATAGGAACTCCATTTGAAGCAGGCCTGTTCCCTGAATACCAGGCTTTTTTTGTCTAAGTCGTGGATGCCAGGCAGAGAGAAGCTTTCACCTTTGTTATTTCACCATTTTCCAGCCCACCTTTCTATTCCTATGCAAAGACAGGGGCTCAGGAAATGGCTTCTGCTTTGTGATCTATTTCAGACCCCTGTCCCATTTTTGGACACAGGACAAGGGTTGGATAGGTGTGGGACTATGCAAAGGATGTGACATGGTGCCATCAGCCAGCAAGATCTTGAATGTCAACACTTGGTTCTTTTTCCAGGTGGAAAAAGCCCCTCAACCACCACGGTGACCTGATGACACATGTCCAAGCACATGTGTGTGGTATGCCCTGCAGTACCAGGGATCATGCAGAACTAAGTATAAGGGCCTGGCTCAGGCAATCATCATTGCAGCTCAAGCCTGCCTGACTCCTCTGTAGCGCGAAGTGGCTTTCTTTCACTATCATTTGTGGAATCCTGGCTCTGGGTTAGGTATTGCACTACTTGGTTTTCTGGGTCAAATGACCTGAGAGTGCTAGAGCCATTGGCAAGCTAAAGAGGCTAGGGGGATGAAGAGATTAGAGCTCAGGGACATGGGTCTATGTATCTGGTAGATGCTACATGGACTCACATTCAGTACTCCTAGGAGTGATGTCTGTCCTTATTATGGCTCTCTGACCCCATGGGAACCCTTGGAGACATGCAGTGAGTAGAACGTTAGCCCCTAAAACCACACTGCACTCCTTAGCAGGGGCATGGTACATGGTGAATAGCATACTGTATGGCGGATTCTCCTCCCTCCTGCCCCAGTGTCCATCTCTCCAGGCTTCTGGCCTCTTCCAGACAGACACCACCCCTCCTGGCTCCCATCTTCCTTCCTATCCTGCCCTCCTTTTGAGCCTTACTCACTCTCTGTGTAGTCCAGGCTGGCCTTGAACTCAGAGATCCACCTGCCTCTGCCTCTCCTGCCCCAGACAAGGTTTATCTGGGTAGCCCTGGCTGTCCTGGAGTTGCTTTGTAGGCCAGGATGGCCTTGAACTCACAGAGATCTGCCTGCTTCTGCCTCGCCGAGTGCTGGGATTATAGGCCTCTGCTACCTCACCCAGCTCAGTTATTTATTTATTGACACTAGTCTCTAGAAGCAAAAAGAAGACTTATACTTCTTAACCAACTGGAACATTCTGGGCTCAACTATTATCCATTTAGTGCAGGGGGATAGGGGGAGCAGAGGGTGATGGTCCTGTCAAGGGTGGTTTGGTAGGAGGAGAACTTCCCTGCTCCGCTCTGGATGGCCCTCTTGGCTTAGAGTTTGCTGTCCCATGTCCCACTCACTTCTGCACTCAGCAGAAACAAGAGGCAGCCAGGCACTGCTCGGTGTACAGAACTCAGGGGTTTTATTTTAACTTTGGGAGAGAACAACATGTAACAACATTAGAAGCTGCATCTCTGACCAGACAGTGCTGGCCATGCATAGTCCATCACACATGGAAATGTAAGGTCATCCAGGTCAAGTCTCTGAATTCATTGAAGCTCTGCTGCCTGCAAATGAAGTGTTCCACCACCCTGTCACACAGTGAGGACACCATGAAGGAACAAAAGTAGCCAAGGGGGCGGGGAAAGCAGAAGCTCACAGACTGCTCAGAGCCTTGATGGGACAGCAGGGCTATGATGTGACAGGGACACAAAGCTGAGTCCTAGTTCTGCCCCTCTCCTGCGCGACACCACTGGGCCCAGAGTCCAGCCCAATGTCAGGACCTCTGACCTTACACCATAGCCCATGCCTAGGCTGGGGCAGGAAGGTGTTTCCCTGTAGCAGGAGGTCTAAGAGGAAGGGTGGTCAGACTTCAAACTCGTTTCTCTCAGTAGTCCATGATCCTTGGAAAGCAGGAGATTCCCATGAGCTCCTCTCTCTACCCAGCGGCTCCATTCCCATCACACACCTTTGCACACACGCACACACACTGGATTCAAACATACATACGTGGACTACTAGTGAAACTTGGGAGAAAAAAGCCATCAGTTCTGCCCCATGTTGAGCAGCAGAGACCATTTGGCAGCCACCTTTCAGCCTGTGCCCTTCGGGTGAGACAGACTGAGATCCTCATCTGGGTCCCTGACTCCAAGTAGGCAGTTGGGCCACTCTGTCCTTGGGGCTGGCTGGCACACTTAGTTTCTGTATCAGGAATGGGATGCATGGACCTTGAGCCAGAGAAGCTGGGGCGGGGGTGGTATAAGTAGTAAAAGTGTCCCTTGGGCGATTCTTGGGCACTTAGAGACTATAATTTCTAGCCTACACAGGGCCTCCTGGACAGACTGTCCTCAGCTTATCTGGAAGAGATTTCCCATGCGATGCCAGGGATGGCCAGCAAGCCTGGGGAGAGAGAAACAAGGCCATACCATGGGTCTCAGCCCACATCGCCTCAAGCTCCTAGTGACTTTATGACCCTATAAACCACAATGCCATCATCACTGCAGCCACTACCACACTGCTCCGAAGCCCTTGGTCAAGCAACAGAAAGGTGGAGACTTGGTTCTGTGAGAGAGGACTAGCCATTTCAGGAAGTTCCTGAACCTTCCTGTATTCAACTACTCACCTGTCTTCTAGACCACTGTAAGGAAGGGCAGATGCCCAGCTCCCTATGCCATCGTGTCTCTCCCTAGGTCCCTTGAGAGCTCCCTACCCCAGTGTCCTGCCAGGTCGTGAAGAAACTGCAGAGGGGGTGGGAAAAGGCAGGTCCAGGCCAGGCTGAGCTCTCCACTCTTTTGTGTGTGACAGGGGCACATCCCTTGAGCCCCACTGAGTTCATGAGGTGGGAGACCACATCTCGCTCACAGTGTTGCTAGAGATATCAGTGCCCAAGGTACACTGGCATCTTTTCTATGCAGGGACCAGGAGACCTGAGCCACCCCACCCCTCTGGGCCCCACCAGAAAGGCCATTCTTCTTCTAGGTGGCTCTTCACGCAGCTGCTCCCTGAGCTGTTACAGGAACAGTGGCACCTCTAGGTGGAGATCCGACTTGAAATGATCAGAGAAGGGGTAAGCCGTCACACAGAAGACCACCTGAAAAAGAAAGACTTCAGAGCTGGCCTCCTGAGCACTCCCCTTCTCTACCCTATTCTGAGAGCTGCTGCCTGCTCCTAGAGTCCTTCCCACCTCTCCAGATCTGGTGGCACACAGCAGCCAGGCTGCTCGTGGCTGGGAGATGGGCTTCTGAGCCAGGGAGTGTCATCCAGGTGCTGCAGGGAGCCCGGGCAGACAAGGAGGATGAGAGAAACAGCCTGTTGGGGAAGAGATGGCTGCAACCAAATATTGTCTGTTCTTCCTTGTGTGCAGATGCAGAGCCTCAGGATTGCCCTCTGACCAGGTTAGGGGAGCCTGAGGAGCAGGCAGGCGCCAGTTCCCTGTCCCAGCCCTAACAGTGCTGGAGGCAGTTAGGAGAAGGGCTGTGCACAGCTGCAGAGAGTGTATTTAGACCTCCCTGTTAATAAGGGGGCAGGCCTGGGGATTGGTTCAGAAAAAAATATCTGTCCATTTTATCTGCCCACCTGACACAGGTAGAGACCAAGGGACAAATCTTTATTTGCCTAGGGCCTTCTGGGAGCTCACTGGACCAATCCCCTCCCCTTCAGGGTTCAGGTGACATCTCAGAAGGCCTCTGCACAAAAGGGAACTGGAGACCTGGAAGGTGGGGGCGGAGGGGGCTCCCTGTCAATGTGTTGGTGATGAGCTGACCCTCCAAGATGCCGTGGCCGCCCAAAACCCTACCACGGAATCGCGCTACCAGGGAGCACGGGAGAGCCTTGCCTACCGTTTTGGTTCTCCAGCTTGCCTAGGCAGCAAGTGTGTCAGGCTGTATTCCCTGTCCCCACAATCCAGTCCTCTGGGTATTTAGATGCCATGGACACATACCCGCCAGCCCCCATTGCAACCTGTCGCCGCCGCCTACCTTCAGGCACAGGGCCTGGTAAATCAAGCACTGTGGTAGCATCTCTTCTTTTGGGCTTTCCCTCTTTTGGCCAACGCTAGGCAACAGGTTTGCCAGACTCTGGTGATTCTCTGGATGCGGAGGAAAAGGACTGGGCTATGAAGGTTTTGAGAGAGAGAGGGGGAGAGAGAGAGAGGAGAGAGAGAGAGAGAGAGAGAGAGAGAGAGAGAGAGAGAGAGAGAGAGAGAGACTAAGAGAGACTGTGTGTGTGTGTGTGTGTGTGTGTGTGTGTGTGTGTGTGTGTGTGTGTGTGTGTGTTATGGGATGCGGGTCCTTGGGCCCTCCTCGGAGGTCTAAAATGGAGGGGCCCGGGCAGTGCCGCCTGCGACCCCCGCCGTAGTCTCAGGGCACTGCGCGGCCCCGCTGTCTTTCATGCGGCCGCCTGGTGTGGATGGCCCTCTCCGCTTGAGGGGCAGCCGCGGTGGCTGGCGACTGCTCACTCGATCCGCACCTGCAGGCGGACGTTGAGCATCACTGAGGCCACCATGTAGAAGTAGGGGAAGTTGACGCGCAGCCGCCAGGCCAGGTCGAAGAAGGTGAGCAACGTACGTGTAAGCCCCTTGCAGAAGGCGCTGTAGGAGCCGCGCGTCGCCGCCCAACGCGACAGTCGCAGTGCCAGGCCAGACAGGGCCGCTGCTGCTGCAGCAGCCGAGAGGGCCGCAGTCACCGCCATTGGTCTGGCTCGCCCGCTCACCTGCCGCAGAGCCAGCTCAGTGCTCCGCGTAGCGCCACCCTTTGCAGCCCACAGCTCTGCTGCCCTCCCGCTCTGCCCAAGTCTCCGCAGCCTCCAATGCTCCACCCCCAACACTGCTCTCCGCCCTCCCGCTCGACCTGCGGCTGCTCAGCTCCGCCCCCTCGTCTCAGACTCCAGATAGAAGCCCTGCCCCTAGTTCAGCAGGTATTATTAATCTGGGGTCCAACTGCTACAAAGTGGCCACAGTGCTGTCCTCAGACTAGCTTTACTCCACTGACATAGTCCCGCAGATGGGAACTCTCTCTCCACGAAGTTCGACACTTCCCAAACGTTTGTCCCACCTGTTCAGTTTGTTACTCTTCCTAGTGCATACAAATACTGAGTGGTGTGGAAGGTCTGCTGCCAGGATTCCCTGGGATAATCCTCTATAATGGAGAGGGTTAAGGGCTAGCTCCTGTGAACTGCTTTTGCTAACTCTATAGGAAACTATACTCAGAAATTCTCTCCTATAGATGTTAATAGCTTTCTCCTACTGTCTGCCCAGGAAGCCAGGCCAAAGAACTCCTTGTGCCTTTCTTTATTCTCACAGTGCATTTGCCTGTCCCACACAGTGTCATCAAATCAACAGTGCATACATTTTGTTCCTTTTCGGTTGTATTTCCTGGTCGCCCTTCCAGGTTAATGTCTAATCTTTATATCAATAGGTTCCACTAAATCCAACCCAAAGTCAGATAGTGTCTGGTGAAGCGAGGTGGTGCTCAGTCACTGAAGGAAAACAGCCAAGACTCCTCAGCTCCCATGCTCAGTAGGTCCAGTACAGTACGTGCATTTTTGTCTTGGGATATTTCAACTTACAACTGATTTATCTAGATGTAACCAGTGCCAATCAAATCATATGTATATATTAATGTGGAGTAGAGTGACCCCTCTATGTTCGTTTTTATTTTGCACATCTTTGTTTGTTTGCTTTGTTTTTGTTTTTCGAGACAAGGTCTTTCTGTGTAGCCTTGGCTGTTATAGCACATCTTTAGTTATTCTAGAGACTGTGCATATCTGTAAAAATTTAAAATCAGCTTGACTATGCGTGCAAAAGGCATTGCTTGAAATTGTCCTAAACAACTGTACCAATCTGGGAAGAATTGACACTGTTTCTATGCTGATAGTTCTAAGTCATGGACAGAATCTGTCTTTGTTCGTTATGATGCTTTTATTTTTTATTATTTTTATTATTAGTATTATTAGTAGTAGTATTAGTGTTAGTATTTTGGTTTTACGAGACAGGGTTTCTCCGTGTAACCTTGGCTGTCCAGACTCACTCTGTAGACCAAGCTAGCCTTGAACTCACAGCGATCCGCCCAGCTCCTTTGCATATTTGTTAAAGGTACTCTGAAATACTAATTGTCTTTGATGGCATTAGAAATGATTTTGGACTTTTTTCCTCAATTTCCATATGGACACATAGGCATGTGTAGGCATTCATACATGTCTGTGTTGAGGCAGGAGGACAGCCAGAGGCACACCATCCACTTTGGTTTTTGGACAGTCTCTCGGTTTGTTTGTTTGTTGTTTGTTGTTTTGCTTTTCAAGACAGGGTTTCTCTGTGTAGCCTTGGCTGCCCTGGACTCACTTTGTAGACCAGGCTGGCCTCGAACTCACAACGATCCGCCGGCCTCTGCCTCCCAAGTGCTGGGATTAAAGACGTGTGCCACCACTGCCCGGCCCAGGACAATCTCTTAATGGCCAGGGATCTTCCACGTAGACTACAAGTCCAGCTAGCCCCAGGGATCTTCCTGTCTTTCTGCCTTCCCAAGATTTGGGATTAAAAACATGTACCACTGCCAGATATGAGGTCACATGCCTTTGATCCCAGGCACTCAGGAGGCAGGGGCAGGCGGATCTCTCTAAGTTTGAGGCCAGCCTAATCTCCATACCAAGTCCCAGGCCAATCATGCCTCAATGGTGAGACTATTTAAAAAATAACAACAAAGCAAAAACAAAACAAAACAAACAAACAACAACAAACCAAAAACAAGCAAGCAAACAAAAAGTCCCTTGTGCCTCTATGCCTGACTTTTCACATGTGTTCTGGGGATGCAAATCAGGTCCTCTCACATGGTGCTTTATTCCGGAGCCATCCTCCTACCCTTGAAATACAAATTTCCATGTGTTCCTCTTGTGTCCAGGTAAAGAAGTTAAGCTCTTTGTCTGTTTGTAGGGATCCTTCTGTCAATACCTGGGAACTTTGTAACTAGAATATTATATCATGTACAAATTGGACAGTTCTTTTTGTCCCTTCCAATCTTTATTACTTCACTGTATGGATAGAATTCACAGTGCTAGGCTGAATGATAAGAGCCAGCGGCCCTAATGGGTATGTAGCCATGAATGCATTTCCTAAATCACTGATGTTGAATATCTTTAAGAATTATTCTTACAAACTTTCATATACCTAACTTTTGATTCAGTCTCAACCTGTAACCCATACTTGCCTGGAACTCACTATGTAGTCTAGCCTGGCCTTACTTCTGTGTTACTAATTTAATTGTACTTTAAAGAAACAGTGTCTCCTGCCAAACACACAAAATATGTGAGTGTGTGTACATACATGCAGGGGCATGTGTCATGTGTGGGTACATGCATGTACGTGTATGTGTGCATGTGTGCGCACACTTGTACTTGCAGAGGCCGGAAGAAGTTGTTGATATCTCGGCACTAGAGTTACTTACAGATGTCTGCTAGATACCTGACTTGTTATGTGGTCTTGGGACCTGAACTCCACTTTTCATTGTTGATGTTTTTGTGATTGCATATCAAGTGCTTTTAACTGCTAAGCCAGCTCACCAGTCCCTAGTGAAAATATTCTTTTCTCAACTAGTATTTTCATGTGAACTACAACTTAACCTCAACTGTTTCTATTGGTTACAATTCCAGACTTTTCAGTCTACTAATACCTAGGCATGCAAATATAAAACACCTGAAGAAGATGCATGAATTGGTGTCATGGTTGTAATTAAAAAAAAAATCTTCAGCTGGGTTTGGTGGCACAGGCTACCAGCACTCGAGAGGCAGAGGCAAGCAGATCTCTGTGAGTTGGAGGCCAGTCTGGTCTACAAAGCTCTAGGACAGCCAGGGCCTAACAGAAAAACATTGTCTCAAACCCCTGTCCCTACAAGCCATATATTTTAGAGGAGGTAAGTAGAAAATGTAGGCATGGTAGTGTATGCTTACAATCCCAGAATTTAGGAGGCTAAATCAAGACAAAGGGCAGCCTGGCCTACATAGTGAGTTCGAGTCCAGTCTGGACCACATAGTAAAAACTTGCCTAAAACCCTGAGGTTTAGACTGCTAATGAGGATAGTTGTTAAGTTCTTCAAGGCTAGTTTCTTTTCACGATTAGAAATCAACACTTGGGGCCTGGAGAGATTGTTCAGTGGTTAAGTTTACTGGCTGCTCTTCCAGAGGTCCTGAGTTGAGTTCCCTGCAACCACATGGTGGCTCACAACCATCTATAATAGGATATGATTGTTTCTTCGGGTATATTAGGAAAAGAGAGCACTCCTATACATAAAATAAATAAATATTTTTTAAAAAGAAAGAAACCAACCCTTGGGGTATGGTTCTTATATGTCTTATATGTCAGTTAACTGAAATATAAATGTTTTGAGTATATTGCTCTTCCTGCTAGATTGGCACCTTTATTAAAAATCTTGCTTCAAAGAACCCTATTGAGATAATGTTTTGTACTGGGTGACTTCAAAGTTTAGTCCAACACAACCCACCTTATAAGTGGGATCTTCCAAGGAGCCACTGAACAGATCAACTAATAATTGTGCAACTTAAGCTTTATATAAGCCCCTCTTGCATTTGGCAACATGGAGAGTGCCCGGTAATGTTTCCACCTCCTCAGACTATGCCAGAGGTAGAGAGTGGGAGAAAGAAGGAAGAATAAATACCATAAATATTGCCTGTTTTCTGAGACTCCCCCATTTCAGTTATTTTTATGGTCCTGAAAATGCTGATTGCAATATGTTGGAGGACAGAACATTTTTTTTTTTTTTAGTTTTTTGAGACAGGGTTTCTCTGTGTAGCCTTGGCTTTTCTGGAACTCACTCTGTAGACCAGGCTGGTCTCAAACTCACAGAGATCTGCCTGCCTCTGCCTCCCAAGTGCTGGGATTAAAGAAAGGTATGAGCCCAGTTTACTCTGGCTTTTTTTTTCAAGACAGGGTTTCTCTGTGTAGCCTTGCCTGTCTTGGACTCGATTTGTAGACCAGGCTGGCCTCGAATTCACAGCGATCCGCCTGCCTCTGCCCCCCCCCCCCCCCCCCCCGAGTGCTGGGATTAAAGGCGTGCGCCACCACACCCAGCTACTCTGGCTTTTTATTTTGTGTTTTTTGAGACAGGGTTTCTCTGTGTATCCTGGAACTCACTTTGTAGACCAGGCTTGTTTCAACTCACAGAGATCCGCCCGCCTCTGCCTCTGAGTGCTGGGATTACAGGCATGTGCAATTGAGCAGGCTTTTTACTCTGCCATTCTTATTTTGTCATGTTTTGATGAAAAATAGACATTTTAAATAATAATGAGCAATTTTGGACATCAATCCCTCCTGGACTTACTGTTCTTGGACTTACTTGTTCAGTTAATTGGCTAGTCTATTTTATCAATGTTGTTTTCCTTGTAACACAGAGAACTTTGAACAATGAGTAAATACATAATGTTAGAACAATTTAGCAATTATTAATATTGGAAAAGTAACATTGTGGTTACTAGTACATATAAGTATACAGACCAAGACTATACCCCCTCGGTCTTAGACCTAGGGGAGGGGAATAGGGTGAATCCAGGAGGGAGGGAGGAATGGGAGGATACAAGGGATGGGATAACAATTGAGTTGTAATCTGAATAAATTAATAAAATTAAAATTAAAAATAAATATATATGGATATACATATGTCCATGTAACAACAATTAATGAAAAAAGAGGCCTTGAAAGGGAGCAGGGAGGGGTTAAGAAGGGGTAAAGGGAAGGAAGAAATGATGTAATTACATTATTTAAAAATGAAAAGAAAAAGTAGAAGAAACAAGACAAAACATATTGTTTCTAACATTAGTAGAGCAATTCCCGCTTTCTTTTGGGTATTATTTTGCACAGCTTTATGAATTTTTTCTTCTATATTTGAATAGCATATGACTTATATATTTTAAGGGATACAAGTGATAGTTCAATATCCTTTCCTACACTTTTTTTTTTTTTTTTGGTTTTTTGAGACAGGGTTTCTCTGTGTATCCCTGGCTGTCCTGGACTCACTCTGTAGACCAGGCTGGCCTCGAACTCACAGTGATCCGCCTGCCTCTGCCTCCCGAGTGCTGGGATTAAAGGCGTGTGCCACCACGCCTGGCATTTCCCATACTTTTAACTTAACTTTTTTGATTTTGGCTATGACTACTCACCTCTGTATTTACATTATTTCCATTCCTTTTCCTTCCACAATCCCCTCTCAAGTTTATGACCTCTTTTATAATTAATATTGTTACACACTCATACATATTTAAGACCTATTGTTTTCCACATTTTTACTTTTTAAGTGATTTTGCTTTTAAATTTCAGTTTTGGCTCCTGTTGAAATTATTTAGTTGGAGCATACTTTTAAAAAATCCACTGAGGAGAGCTAGAGATGCAGTTAAGAGCACCAGCTGCTCTTTCAGAGGACACAGATTCAATTCCCAGCACCCACATGGAAACTCACAACTCTTTAAGTCCAGTCCCAAGAGACCGAGTGCTCTTTACTAACCTTTGTGGGCATTGCACATATGTAGTGTACAAAGATATATGCAGGCAAAACACCTACACACATAACACTTTTAAAGGAGGAGAAAATCCATTGAGCTAGTGTTCACATTTTGTTTGTTTGTTTGTTTGTTTGTTTGTTTAGAGACAGGATTTCTCATGCAGCTCTGGCTGTTCTAGAATTCCCTCTGTAGACCAGGCTGGCTTCATACTCAGAGATTCACCCGCCTCTGCCTCCCCACTGTTGAGATTAAAGGCATTGCACCACCATCTGGCTACATTTTCAGTGACTATTTAGCCCATTTAAACTTAATATTATTTGGGAAAAGGTTCAGTAGTTAAAAGCTCTTCAAGGGGCCCAGGTTTGATTCCCAGTATCCACATGGTGACTCACAGGTGTCTGGTGCCGTCTTCTGGCCTCCTCGGACAACAGACATGCATGTGATGGTCAGAATAGATATACACGCAAGCAAAAGCCATTCACATAAAATTTTTAAAAATTAACTTAATGTGACGACTAATAAGATAGGATATACGGTGGACAGTTTGCTATCTGTATTTTATACTGTATTTCATACCTTATAGCCATAGCATTTGTTTTGTTTTCTATTTTATCGCCTTTCCTTTTAAATAGATGCTTTTCTGGCACACAATTTCGTGTGTATGTGTGTGTGTTTATTGTATGCATGTGTATATGGGTGAGTGTGCTTGCCTCTGTATGTGTCTGTGGAGGCCATAGATCTTCCTCTAGTTCCTTCCCTGTAATTTTGTGAGAAAATGCCCCCCCCTCTCTGTTTTTGTTTTTGTTTTTGTTTTCTGAGACAGGGTTTCTCTGAGTAGCCTTGGCTGTCCTGGATTCACTTTGTATACCAGGCTGGCCTCGAACTCACAGAGAGCCACCTGTCTCTGTGAAGGAGAGATAAACATGTTTTTTGTTTAGATCCCAAGTGTGCGATAAGGAACAGACTTGTGAGAGAGCAGGTCATGTGTATCCCCTTAGAAGTCAAACCACTTTGTGGGGGAGTTTGGCTGTTACCAGGTGAAAAACATCCTTGAACAAATTCTGCGAGGAGATATAAATGTGAGCCAAAAACAGGCATGGGGGCCATCTTTGGAGACTTGGGTTTGAGTGGCTGCTCATCGCTGGCTTTTGAGATACTCCTCAAGAGAACCGCTCCCGTGAAGGCTCCGGGGCTCCAAGCCTAGGTGGAGGCCCTAGGTCCTGGGTTTCAGTTGATCCAGGTTCCAGCAGAAGAAATCCTACTGACTACACCAGGAGAGTCGTTCCTGGGAACTGATATCCCATAAGGTTTCATTTTTGTGTTCTTTAATCTTCTTTTCCTCAGGTTTATGCTAGTCAGGTTATAAGGGAGGTGCGCTCGTTTGATAAGTTCATAATAAAATATAATTATTAAGAAAATTGAGCTTACAATTGTGTTTAGCCCACCATAATGCATAATCCATGATAGTGTGTAGCCCGCCATAGCATAGTGTATAGCCAACCATAGTATGTAGCCCAAGCTGCTGGGTCTTGGATGAATGTGTGTGGTGGGGGCAGGGGACCAGAAGAATGTGAAGTTGAGCTGTGTTTAATTCTGTTCCTCGTTCCTCCCACTTCTTCCTTATCAATCCATATTACTGAGGTTTTTTCCCTCCATTCAAAGCTGCCTCTGCCCCTTTTATGATGGTATTATGCATTCCTCAGTGTTTTGTCATTTCCCTTTGTTGCTTTTCACAGCTTTTTTTTGTTTTGGAATTTGGGGGGGAGGAGTGGGGGTTGACCATTTTTCTTTGTTTGTTGTTAGAATTTTCTAGATGCTGAAATGACAGCTATCATCAAGGATAAACATGCAGCATATTCATGACCAGGCTTTAGGTGTGGGTGACGCCTACACCTAAAGGATAGGCCTGCTTTGGAGCTTTTCTTTAGTTGCAGCATTGTGATGCCAACTTACTTTCCTTGGCTCAGCCAGGCATAAGAGTTCCTTTTTTTGAGGAAAGAGTGATAATTTTGGGTCTGACTAGCTTTTTAAGAATGTACAGCCTTACGACAGGCACAGTGGCACACACCTTTAATCCCAGGCAGGCAGGCGGATCTCTGTGAATTCAAGGCCAGCCTGCTCTACACATCCAGGGATACACAGAGAAACCCTGTCTCAAAAAATGAAAATAAAATAAATGTTTTTTTAAAAAGAATGTACAGTCTCTCATTGACTCAAACTAGGTGCAGTTCTCTCTCTTTCCAAGACCAATATAATACTGAATTGAACCCATTACTTTACTAAAACTTTTCTCTCCTCACTATTCATGGCCAATGCTAAATCTGGTCTCCTAGTCTCTGTGGACGGAGAACTTGATCCTTCCCTTTTCTCTGTTGTCTATAAGAGTTACATAAGGTTTCTAAATCTTTCAGTCTGATACATTAAAATGACTAATTTTGAGCATTCATTTTAGATTCCTTTGAATATATAGGACAATATCTGTTCATATGCCTATTGGCCGCTTGTAACTCTCTTTTCAAATGCAAACAGTAAGGTTTTTTTCCTTTGTGTGTGTTTGTTTTTGTTTTTCTAGTGTAGCTTTGGCTGTCCTGGAACTCTCTTTGTAGGGCAGGCTGGCCTCAAGCTCACAGAGATCCACTGGCCTGTTCTTTCCCATCACTGATTAATGGGAAACACCTTCAGGCCAGGATGTCAGCTTGAGCTTGCTCCATAGACAAATGTAGCTCATTCCATCCTCTACCGTCTCTTCTAACACATAGGGGAGAATGCATGGTATGGTTTAGAAACACTAGCAGAATGCATATCCTCACATAGAAACACCAAGTGATCCCACAAGTGAAACAGAAAAACGCTCTGGGACCAGAAACAGCAGGCACACAGAGGGCTGAATAACTGAACGCTGCACAGCCCTTGGGAGTTAGGACTGAAAGCAGGCCTGGGAGGCCAGGAAAACCAGCCAGCAATGAACAGGTGCCCTGTGTAGGGTGGTGGGTGGGCAGGGCTGTAACCGTGTGGGTTGTGTGGACTTCTGAAGCACCAGTGTACTGTGTGCCACGAACGAGAGCCTGGATATTGTGAATAAGAATCAGGATATCTTGATTTGCCCACTCGTGACTCATGAAAGTTAAATCTCGTGTCCAAAGCATGGCTTGAAACAGACTCACCATCAAGACTCAATCCCCAAGAGAAACTTCCTGTTAACCTAGGGTTTATGCATGGCTCTGAGTTGGACACTGGGAAAACATAGAGACCTAGGAATTTACTATTCATTAAATCTTAATGACTTACTCAAGGGTGCGTGCTGGCAGTAAGAACAAGAAACCCAAGAGGAAGACAGAAGAGTTACAAAATTAGCAAGGAAGTCCTCACTAAAAAGTGTTTTAGATGGAGCCAACTTAGCAGATTAGAAGCAAGAAGAACTTACCAGCTTCTCCTTGGCTCAGAATCAAAATGGGCAAAGAAAAGCTCAGTGAGGTAGGCTGGCTGAGGGAGTACACTGAACACCAGTATCAGATGGATGGATTTGCAGGGACCTGGAGAGTCTGGTGATAGGATCAGAGATCAAGAAATAGCATGGAGTCTGTGATGGTGTAGAAGTCTGGCAAAAACAGGGCTAAGAAAGGGGAAAGAGAGGGCAAAGCAATAGGCAAATCTAAAGCAGAAACGAATGCAGAAGGGAAAGGCAGTGTGAGCTCAGCAGACACAAGACCTTCAGGGAAGGCAGCTGCCTAAGAAGTGTACAGAACTGTGACGTCAGAAGGGGAGCCATTCTGAATAGGTTACACCCAAACTCTGTTTCAGCAAACCTGAATTCCAGGCATGGGACTCCCAGCAAGCTTTGGCAGATTCTCCTCTACTGTGTCTACCTTGTGGCTCCATGTGGACCTAACAGTATTCCACTGAAGCAAATTCACTGGAAATTATATGCGTGGGATTTGGGTCTGAAACAAAGACAGGAATGGCACTCACTGCTCTTACTACTGGTGACTCTTGTAGGAGACTGAACGGGCATGTGCAATCTCCTGCAGTTGCCTGGGCTCCGAAGTCTCTAGTGGCAGGTGGTGGAAGTACAGGGTCTGCTGTGCCCATTCCTAGTACAATTTGTTGCTTCGCCCCCAGTGTGGCCTTCGGTGAGGGATGCTAGAGATCCAGATGTGCAGCAAGGTTGTCCGACAAGCTCTGTGGCTACAAGGAGCTAATCTGGTTGGAATGAACTCCAGGTGAGGCCACTTTGCGTGGACTAGCAAGCAGGAAAACTGAAACCATTTGAATGAGCATTCATCTCCAAACATTGTGCCTGCCAATTGCTCTCTCCAGTGGGTACACAGCCCAAGAAGACACAAACAGAAATGAAAAGTGACAGGGGTGGTAGATACCTACCACCACACGAACACTACAATGGAGTATTTTTATTTTTTCATTAAGATTGTCTTTCTTGCTAGCAAACTATTCAAGAGCTCTGGGCCATGATTAAAAAAGATCAAACGTAAGGGGCTGGAGCGATGGCTCAGCAGCCCTCTTGTAGAGGACCCCCGTTTGGTTTCCAGCACTCATGTTGCACATATGACAACTGCGTATAATTCTAGATCCCTAGGACCCAGGGCCCTCTTCTGCCTCTGTGAGCATCTTCACTTGTGGGCACGTTACCCTTCTCTTCTTTCCCCATAATTAAAAATAAAATAATCACACTTTTTTAAAAGGCCAGGTGCCTGTAATCCTATCAGGCAGGCAGATTGCTGTGAGTTCGAGGCCACAGGGCTACACAGAGATACCCTATTTCAAAAAAACCAAACCAACAACAAATTAAAAAAACGCAAAGACTGGATGACTAGATTAAAAATTAAATGTTTGCTTTCTTCCACAAACACATGGGTGTAGGAAGCCATACAAAGTCAAAAATTGGGAACTGATATGCTCCAAGTAAATGGAATCTTGAAGCAAGCTGGAGCGGCTGAGATTCCTTCCAGCAAAGCAGCCCTCAAGCTGAGTTCAAAGCTAGTCTCGAGTACAAGCAAAATGAAATAAAGCAAGCTCGGAGAGACCAGGTCTGTGTGTTTTCTCTCACATAAGTGGCATCTAGGGGAAAAGCCACAGACATGGAATGATTCAAATGCTCAGGAAAGAGAGAAAAGATAAACATGGAGAGGCAGGTGAGAGGGTATTTGAGAAAGTATGTATAATCAAAATGTCTTCTATGTGAGCAGGAAAATGTCAGTGTATCAGTAGGATTAAAATATACTAACCCTAGGCTTTTAAAGGGACTTAAAGTATCCATCTGCACATGAGAGTAGTGTGTGAAGGAGAAGAAGAAAGCTTCACAGTCCTTAGAACTTATGTTCTGTCAGGCACAGCACAGACTAGACAATGCAACAGTCGGGGGGGGGGGGGCTCCAAAATAGAAACTTACAGAACCCCTCTGTGGAAATGAAGTAACTGAGGTTCAGAGAAGTAAAGTGACGTGCTAACAGCTGGACATGCAGTAAACTGACATCGTGAGCTCAGGCAGTTTTACTTGTGGTTGTGGAGGTCTAAACACCTAGTGCCAAAAGGAAGAAAAAAAAAAAAAGAAGAACAAATAATTTGCCTGAGGATAAATTGAAAAGTAACTCTGCTATGCTTGCAGACAGGAGCCTAGCATAACTGTCCTCTGTCTTCCGAGTTGCTTCATCCAGCAGCTGATGAAAACAGATGCAGAGACCCACAGCCAAACAATAGGCAGAGCTCCAGCCAGGGGTCTTGTGGAAGAGTGGGAGGAAGGATTGAGAGATTCAGAGGGGTCAAGGACTCCACAGGTAGACCTATAGAATAAACTAACCTGGGCCCATGGCGGGGAGTCACAGAGACTGAACCACCAACCAAAGAGCTTGCATGGCCTGGACCTAGGCCCCCCTACACAGATGTAGCAGATGTGCAGCTTAGTCATCATGTGGTTCTCATAAATAATGGGAGCAGGGGCTGTCTCTGACTCTGTTGCCTGCCTTTGGATCCCTTTCCTCTAGCTGAGCTGCCTTGTCAGGCCTCAGAGGGAGGGGATGCATTTAGTGCTGCTGAGCCTTGAGGTGCTGGGGTGGGTTGGTACCCCTTAGGGGCCTCCCCTTCTCTGAGAAGGAGAGGGATAAATGGAGGAGGGGCATGAAGGTGAGACTGGGAAGAGAGGAGGGAGGGGGGCTGGGATCAGGCTTTAAAGTGATTAAATAAATAGCAGCGAAAGGGTAAAAAAAAAAAAAGTAACGAACTAATTTCTTTGGTCTGGTCTGGGGTTGGGAGCACAGCACCAAGATCCTTGTTCCCACAGCTCTCCAACAAAGATGTTTAAAAAAGACTGTCCTTTCACCTAGAAACCTGGGTGTTGCAAGTGATTAATAGTCTGGTGATTTGCGCTATCTATTGGGCCAGGCCATATCAAGCACCCAGAACCAGAACCAGAACCAGAACCAGAACCAGAGATACTTAATAGTCTAAACAACCCTTACATTATCTATATAGCCAGAGACTCACAAGCTCCCATAATAAGGGGCTAATAGCCCAAATGGTCTGGCCTTTATCTATATGACTGAGACCAGGCCAGACACTTCCTTAGGCCCTTAAGCTAAGTGGCCTATCTTTAGAACCTATCTCCTGGGAGGAAATGGCATGTGCCTTGAGTTTCAGTGTAATTACACTTCCGTGTGCACCTGGAATTGCGTCATCCCCAGGAAGGGCTTCCCCAAATTATACTGTTTAAATTGATAGAGAATAAATAGCATAAGATGAGATTTTATCTCATTGCAGTTTGCTTCCTTACCTAGATACCTGCAGGTCCCTCCCCTTTAGTGGGGGAGAATTAAAAGCAGCCTAATGTTGATTCAGTGGCATAGTTATTCCTAATCACTCTTAGCAAGTCTAAATGAAAAAAAGAGCATGTGGGGCAAAAAGAAATGCAACTTGTTTAGTTTGAAGAGAAATAAAGCACCAGGAAATTAGATGTTGGAGCCAAGCTTATACCGAAAGCGATGAGGAGATTGAGTGAAGCCCGATCTGCTTTAGAATAACAGGAGGATACACTTGGGGAAAGACCCCAACCAGCTAAGCTCCCAACTTGTAAAAGAAAAAGGCAGAAGAAATTGTATTTGCTCTTTAAAAGCAGCAGCAAGCTGTTTGTGGTGGGACAGGCTGAGAAAGAAGGAGAATCAAGAGGCCAGGACAATTGAGTTGCACATTTTGAGCCAGGCACGCGCCTTTAATCCCAGCACGTGGGAGGCAGAGGCAGGTGGGTCTCTGAGTTGCAGGCCAACCAGGTCTACAGAGTGAATTCCAGGACAGCCAGGCCTGTGTAAAACAAGCAAAGAGCAACAACAAATAACAAATCAGAGCCGGGTGTGGTGGTGCATGCCTTTAATCCCAGTACTTGAGAGGCAGAGGCAGGTGGATCGCCGTGAGTTCGAGGCCAGCCTCGTCTACAAAGCGAGTCCAGGATGGCCAAGATAACATAGAGAAACGCTGTCTCGAAAAAACAAAAAAAAAATAAAAATAAAAATAAAAGCTGGTAGAAATCTGATTCAAGGGGGTCAGGCTCCACCCTAGGTGGGCGGACACACTTGGAAGTACTGGGCATATGGTTCCTGCTTTAGAGCCATGAGTAATACAAGAGTAATGGGGTTGTGAACTCTCCCCCCAGAGTGACTGAGGCTAGGTAATATGTGGCAAGGTGGCCCTGTATGCAGGCTCTGGGAAGGCAAGAGGCCCTGAGAGGCCACAGCTAAAGGCTGTGAAAGTGAAACTTGATTTCACTGGAGACTACAAGATGTTAGAGGGGCCAGAGCTATGGGATATTTGCCAAGTAAAGATGCGTACAAGGAATGGAACCATCAAAACAGAAAGATGTTACAGACAACAGAGCTAGAGATGGGTAGCTACATAAACCCTCTGACATCAGACAAGGAACTGCAGGATTCGGGGTTTGCCCTGCTGGGTTTCTGCCTTGCGTTGGTCCATCATTTCTTTATGATGTCCAAATTCCTCCCTTTTGGACGGATGGGAGTACCCAACATGCCTACTGCTTGCTTCCATGTTGCCCAGCCGTAATAGACTCGTAACCCTCTGTAATTAAAACTTCAAAATGTTGGAAAGCATGACTCCAAAATTCACCTGTCCTGTGGATGTTGTAAACTACTTAAAAGCAGAGGGCAGAACCTTAGGTTTATATCTTCTGAGGCTTTGTCACCAAGGCTCATGGAAGTGTGGTGAAATAATTACTCATCAAATTGGTTACCATTCTGATTTGGAAGATTGTTTGGGCGATGTTTATAAACTGTCTCTCTCCAAAGCCAAAGACCTTGGCAGTCAGGAGGAGCAGAGATGATAACTTGAAGGCTAGTTCACACTGCCCAGGAAATGCTGACTTACAGGCAAATGTTGCAGTTGCAGCTTGGTATTTCCTCTCGTGCTATCATAAGCTGATAATAGGATGCCCAGATGCTTCCTTTTGTTCATCTTGGGAGGCGTTCATTCAAGTCTTTTAGCACATCATGTCTTTTACTGTTTGTCCCTTCCTTAATGTCTCCCAAATTTTACTTTCTTGACATTTTAAAATATAATCACATTATTTCTCTCCCTTTCTCTTTCTTCCAATCCCTCCCATATCTCCTCCCAACTCCTCAAATTCATAGCCTCTTTTTCCTTATTATTACACATGTGTATATATATGAATAAGTACATAAATGCAAAAAAGAGTCTGGTGCCGGGAGTTGATGCTATCAAAATGGATAGCATCACATTGAGAGAATGTATAAATAAGGTGAGACATAACACAATAGAGATGCATGCAAGAAAAAGGAAAGCCAGGCTCACAACTTCCTAACAACTTCCTGAGACCAGCATCACTCTCTTCAGGAGGGTGGTCCTGATACAATCACCTCCCACTAGGTGACACCCCAAATAGTCCTACCATCTTTAAATCGATTGCATTAGATACCAATGTTCTGAGATGAGATTTTGGGGGGCAACTGTGATGGGTGTTCTTGGTTGTCAACTTGACTACATCCGGAATGAACTATAATCTAGAAATGAAGAGCATACTTAGGAGAGATTTTCTGCTTGGTTTGAGGGGGTCAATCAACTTTTAGTCCGGAGATTTGAGGTAGGAAGACAGACCTTTGATCTGGATTTTAGGGCTAGAAGATATATCTGTAATCTGGGTCCCACCTTCTGCTGGAAGCCTTTATAAGGACATAGAAGGAAGCTTTTGCTCTTTGCCTGTTTGCCCTTACCTTGCTAGCATGTCCATTCCTTCACTGGCCTTGGACCCTAATTTTTTTGGATTTTTAATGTCCAGTCAAGACATCCTGTCTTGTGGACTGAGCAACTACTGAATTCTTGGACTTTCTGTTTACAAGTAGCCCTTGTTGGATTAGCTGGACTGTAGTCTGTAAATCATTCCAATAAATTTTACACACACACACACACACACACACACACACACACACAGAATATCATGTACCTCCTGACAAATTATAGCAAAGTAACTCAGAATTCACATATACTGGAAACAAATGTTCAAAACATAGCTAGACTGGAATTGTCCTTGAATAAAGCAAGTGGATTCTGGGTATTCTATTTACAAGATGAAGACAGTTGACATATCCCATAATATTCTGCCTTGCAAATGCCAAAGAGTTTCCCTTAATCTAGGAAAGATCTATATAGCAAACAGTGGAGGTGACTGGATCATGTCTCAATGGACTGATCCCCTTCAAATTGCTTCCTGACAGTAGCTTCCATATCAGGCAAACGGAAGGACTGCACGCAACATGGAGGAGTCTATGGTTCGTGCTCCACTCGTAGGAGTCTTGTCTGTAATTGTCACAGGTGCAAAAGGCTAAAGGAAGTATGGTTTCATGGGTACCTGGAACTGCCAGAGCTCTCACCCACTCTTCCTCTGCTGCCTGGAAGAAGTGTCTGGCTTAGAACATGGAGGTACCCACTATGGTTGTGTGAAAATGAGCCAATTAGCAAAAGCCGGAAGTCAACAAGGTCTTCACTTCAAATGAAGAAGACACCTCTGTTCACTTAAGGAGGAGTGTGTGGTGTATTTACAAATGCCAGGACTGGCAGTGAGCACACCAGCAGTGGTTGCAGGCAGCACTTTGAATAGCACTTACCCTAGGCCAATTATGTGGTGTCTTGCTCTGGTTAGGGAGCTCAGCCTCAAGAACTAGATTCCTGAGCCCGAGTGAGCCTTTTCATGTATAAACACTGCCCCCTTGCTGCAAGGGGACTCTGGGGTTGCCTGGGGATTCAGAGTTGTAAACTGGCTGCATTTCCTTTCAACGTGGGTCACACAGGTGATGTACACCACACGGCATGTTTCTGCTTACAAAAGCAACTGAGAAATCTTATTAGGAAGCTAGACAATTTTACTTCTAGTGACTTAAATAAATTAAATTCAAGTGAAAATTATTGCTGAAGCCTGGAAGCGGTGGTACACACCTTTGATCCCAGCAGAGGCAGGTAGCATCTCTGAGTTCAAGGCCAGCCTGGTCTATGGAGAAGCAAAATCTGCCTGCCTTGGAGGCTAGCCCTGCCCCCTCACTCTGGCTCTAACCAGAAGATTGCTGCCCCACCCCACCACTGGTTCCCATCCTGTCTGAAACACTGGCAATATCTGTGTGCTGTGTAAGCCACCCAACACAGGGCATAGCTGAATCCCACCTCATTCCAACTGGAAGAAGATCTCTTGGAATGTGCTCTGTGCCCACCCCACCTCCTCCCCAGTACTAATCACAGTAGTCATTAACTTCTTCTCATCCAGGTAAAGAGATCAGAAAGAACTGACTGAGAAAAGAATAAGGTGGATAAGATGACTATTATTTTTCCCACTCACCCGTCACATTCCAAGATAGGTGTGTGTGTGTGTGTGTGTGTGTGTGTGTGTGTGTGTGTGTGTGTGTGTGTGTGTGTTTGGGTGCTTGTGCATTTCATGAATGCCCGGGTGTAGGTGTGTGCGTATGTGTCTGGAGGCCTGAGAGCAGCCACAGATGATGCTTCTCACAAGCTAGCAGCCTTCTTTTTGGAGCTAGAGTAGCTTATTGAACCTGGTGCGCAGTCGCCAATTGGACTAGGCTGCCTGGCCAGCAAGCCCCATGGATTTTCCTATCTGTGTCCACCACCCTGGGATTGCAAGTGTATGCTGCCATGTCAGTCTTGGTGTAGGGAATCAATCTCAGGTCCTTAGGCTTGCACAGGATGCATTTCCCTGGCTGAGCTAAACCTCAGCCCCCTACATATTCTTATCTCATCTGTATCATTGTTGAAAGTCATGCTCAGTCTCCATTATGTAAACAATAGCTAGCTATCACTAGGAAGCTCTGACTCCACAAGCTACTGCCCTCCTTCCTTCACAACCAGTTTCAGTGGGAGAGATCCGATTAGTGTTCCAAAAGCAAATACACTGCATAACTAGGAGATCAATTTTATGTGTGTCTCCTGTATTATTTCCAAACAATTTCCTCTGGAAAGTCTTGTAGTGTCTATAAGAATATGCATTCTCAAGCATACCTGAGAGATTGTCTGGCCCTGAGACTCATCCCACAGACTCATAGAAGTTAATGCCAGGTGCAACATGGAAACAAATCACATTACGCTGGTGCTTGGCTCTCGTGGCCTTTGCCGGCTGTACATTGAGTTTTGAAGTCCTCCCAAGCTTGAAGTAACTCATGTCTATAAGGCATAAAACCTAAAGGAGCAGAGGGAATATTTCAATGTCATTCTTTCTGCTTTTATAGAAGTTACTGCGCCGACGTGCAGTACTCCCTCTGATGGCTTGTATTAGATACCAACTATGCCTTGCATACGTCTTAACAGGGATGACTTCTCAATCTTCTGCCAGAGGGGGGATTTACAATCCTCTAGGGTCAACAGCTTAGATGTCTCCCCTCCTCTAATGTCTTTGTAGTTAAACAGAAGCGCCAACTGCCCACAGGGTTTATCACCCACTTGTTCACACTCAGTGTCCCCCTCAGGAGAGACAGTCTGGGACACAGGTAAGAGCATCTGTCTCTACCTTCTACCTGCAGTCAACCTTGGGGAAGGGGCTTGTCATTTCAGAGCCTGGGCTCCTTCATCAGAGAGCAGACGTGGGTCTTAGACTCACCCCTGCAGTGGCAATTATGGAGAACTCTCGGAGAATGATGCCTGCCAAGTGATAACCGAGTACTACTAAGTATGTTAATTGTGTTAGGAAACAGTGTCTACGTGAAAAGGAATCTGCTTCCAAAAGTGTCCGAGTCAGCTGATGAACTCTTAAATATATGTGTTAGAGTTTCTAGTTATATAAAATATGCAAGACTAATATATGACTATAAATACAATATATAAAATGTATATGATATATACTCCATTTTATGATTGTAAACATGTGCTTTTCAATAGAATTTTATGCTGGGTAAAAAGTCCCAGGATAATCATCAGATAATCTTCCTCCTGTGGAAGATGGGACCAAATACAGAGTCCCACTGCCAGATATTACAGGGAATGAGAGAGAGAGAGAGAGAGAGAGAGAGAGAGAGAGAGAGAGAGAGAGAGAGAGAGAGAGAGAGAGAGACCTTGTGACACACAGCTCTAAGTGGGATGTCTCCATCAAATTCCCCCTCCCCCATTGGCCTTAGGGAACCCTGTGGAAGAGAAGGAAGAAAGAGGGTAAGAGAGAATGGAGGACACCAAAAAAACCAAGGGCTTCTAAATCAACATGTTTGGTGCACAAGTGGACTCACAGAGGCCGAGGCAGTGTGCACAGGGTCTCCATGACTCTGCACCAGATGAGGGTCCCAGAACTGAGAGAAAAAATGGACACATGTCCCCATCCTTAATCCAGAAACTATCTTCAATTGATTACCCCTTGCAAATGAAAATTTACTTTTCTCCAAAGGCATCTCACTGGAGAAACAACCTACGTTTTTGGTAGTTTTTTAAAATTAATTCATTCATATTACGTCTCAATAATTATCCCATCCCTTGCATCATCCCATTCCTCCCTCCCTCCCATTTTCCCCTTATTCCCCCCCCCATGACTCTGAATGAGGGGGGCCTCCTCCCCCTGTGTATGTTCATAGGGTATCAAGTCTCTTCTTGGTAGCCTGCTATCCTTCCTGTGAGTGACACCAGGCCTCCCCATCCAGGGGACGTGGTCAAATATGGGGCACCAGAGTTCATGTGAAAGTCATACCCCACTCTCCACTCAACTGTGGAGAATGTCCTGTCCATTAGCTAGATCTGAGTAGGGGTTCGAAGTTTACTGCACGTATTTTCCTTGGCTGGTGCCATAGTTTGAGCAGGACCCCTGGGCCCAGATCTGCCCATCATAATGTTCTTCTTGTAGGTTTCTAGGACCCTCTGGATCATTCTATTTCCCCATCTCCTATATTTCTCTTACCCAGAGTTTCAGTGGGATGTCCTCACATCTGTCCCAATCTCCTGGTAAGTGAAGACTTTTGTGGGGCATGCCTTTTGGGCTAGTGCCCAATTATAAGTGAGTATATACCATGTGAGTCTTTCTGCTTCTGGGTTAGCTCACTCATTATGGTTTCTAGGACTCTATGGATCCTTCTATTTCCCCATTCTCCCTTGCTTCTCTCACCTAGAGTCCCAATAGGAAATCTTCCCCTCTGTCCCACTTTCTGGATAAGTGAAGACTTCCATGGAACATCCCCCTTGGGATAGTGTCCAGATATAAGTGAATATATACCATTTGACTCTTTCTGCTTCTGTGTTAACTGGGTTATGATCATTTCTAGTTCAATCCATTTGTCTACAAATTTTGGGAATTCCTTGCTTTTAATAGCTGAGTAGTATTCCATAGTGTAAGTGTACCACAATTTCTTTATCCAATCTTCTACTGAGGGACACTTAGGCTGTTTCCATGTTCTGGCTATTATGAATAAGGCCACTAGGAACATGGTTGAACATATGTCCCTGTTGTGTGGTGGAGCTTCTGGGTATATTCCAAGAAATGGAATAGCTGGGTCTTGAGGAAGGCCTATTTCCAGTTTTCTGAGATAGTGCCAGTTAGATTTCCAAAGTGGTTGTACTACTTTGCATTCCCACCAGCAACAAAGTAGTGTTCCTCTTTCTCCACATCCTTACCAGCATGTGGTGTCACTTGAATCTTTTGTCTTAGCCATTCTGATGGGTGTAAGATGGAATCTCAGAGTCATTTTGATTTGCATTTCTCTGATGACTAAGGACGCTAAGCATTTCTTTAAGTGTTTCTCAGCCTTTTGATATTCCTCTGTTGAGAATTCTCTGTTTAGTTCTGAGCCCCATTTCTCAATTGGGTTATTTGGTTTGGTGGTGTTTAATTTCTTGCATTCTTTATATAGTTTGGATATTAGACCTTTGTTAGATGTAATGTTGGTGAAGATCTTTTCCCAGTGTATAGGCTGTCACTTTGTTCTGTTGACAGTGTCTGCTGCCTTACAGAAGCTTCTCAGCCTAATGAGGTCCCATTTATTAATTGTTGACCTTAAGACCTGAGCTGTTGGTGTTCTGTTCAAGAAGTCTGTTCAAGAAGTGGGGGCTCTTCCCCACTTTGTCTTCTAACCAATTTAGTGTCTCTGGTTTTGTGTTGAGGTCTTTAATCCACTTGGACTTGAGTTTTGTGCATGGTGACAAATATGGGTCCAATTACATTTTTCTACATGTATACATTCAATTGGACCAGCACCATTTGTTGAAGATGCTATCTTTTTTCCATTGAATAGATTTGGCTTCTTTGTCAAAAATCAAGTGATCATATGTATGTGGATTCATATCTGGGTCTTTGATTCAATTCCATTGATCAATCAGCCTATTGCTGTGCCAGTACCATGCTGTTTTAATTACTATTGATCTATAGCACAGCTTGTGATCGGGTATGGAGATTCCTCCAGAGGATCTTTTATTGTATAAGATTGTGTTTGCTATTCTGGGTTTTTTTGTCTTTCCATATGAAGTTGAGAATTGAAATTTCACTGTCTTTAAAAAATTGTATAGGTATTTTGATAGGGATTGCATTGAATCTGTAAATTGCTTTTGGTAAGATGGCCATTTTTACTATGTTAATTCTCCCAATCCATGAACAAGGGAGATCCCTCCATCTTCTCAAGTCATCTTCAGTGACTTAAAGTTTTTTTTTCAAACATGACCTTCACTTGTTTGGTTAGAATAACTCCTAGATATTTTATATTGCTTGTGCTAACATGAAAGGTGTAGATTTCCTAATTTCTTCCTCTGTATGATTGTCATTTGTGTATAGGAAGGCTACTGATTTTTTGAGTTAATTTTTTATCCAGCCAATTTGCTGAAGGTGTTTATCAGCTGTAGGAGTTCTCTGGTGGAATTTTGGGGGTCACTTATGTGCAGTATCATATCATCTGCAAATAGGGATAATATGATTTCTCCCTTTCCCATTTGGATTCCCTTGATCTCCTTTTATTGTCTTATTGCTCTGGCTATAACTTCCAGTACTTTACTGAAGAGATATGGAGATAGTGGGCAGCCTTGTCTGGTTCCCGATTTTAGAGGAATTTCCTTGAGTATCTCTCCATTTAATTTGATGTTGGCTATTGGCTTGCTGTATATAGCCTGAATTATGTTGAGATATGTGCCTTATATCCCTGATCTCTCCAACACTTTAAGCATGAATGGGTATTGGATTTTGTCAAATGCTTTTTCCGCATCTAAGGAGATGATCATGTGGGTTTTTTTTCTTTTAGTTGAAACAACCTACTTTCGAGGCTTGGCCACATGCCTAGCAGCAGATGGCCAACAGAAAAGGAACTCACTAGCATCCTTGGAGGTTCCCTGTCTCATATGTTATGTCAGGGCTTTTCCTGTCTTTTAAAAAAATCTGTCTTACTTTTTTTTTAAAACACACATACATTTTAAAATATCTCTTTTACTATACAGGTTCTTTGTATATATATTATGACTTCCAGTTTAGCGGCGGTGGGGTTTGTTTGTTTGTTTGTTTGGTTTGGTTTTTGGTTTTTATGAGACAAGCTTTCTCTGTACAGCCTTGGCTGTACTGGACTCACTTTGTAGACCAGGCTGGCCTCAAACTCACAGAGATGTGCCTGCCTCTGCCTCCTGAGTGCTGGGATTAAAGGCGTGTGCCACCAGGCAGGAGGAATAAC
The DNA here is from genome assembly GCF_964271855.1 of Acomys minous. Classification (NCBI taxonomy): domain Eukaryota; kingdom Metazoa; phylum Chordata; class Mammalia; order Rodentia; family Muridae; genus Acomys; species Acomys minous. The sequence continues at coordinate 20,188,697 of NC_140488.1, read as the reverse complement.
TCAAGCTAAGAGCAGTGCCATCTCTTTCAGTTTCGTGTTTTTATGAGATTCCTGAGTTGGTCTCTGCACCTACTACATATCTATTCTTGGGTTCTTTTTCTACTGTTTGTTTTGTACTATTCCGATGTGTTAGTTTTGTTTTGTCTTACTTTATTTTATCCTATGATTCTCCTCTAAAAGCCTGTTTGTTTTCTAATGACAGACCAGAAGGGTATGGATCCAGATGGGCAGGGAGGTAGGGAGAAACTGGGAGGAGTTGAGTGAAGGGAAACTAATCAGGATATATTGTGTGAGGAAAAAAATATATTTTTCCTTTTTTCCTTTTCAAGACAAGGTTTCTCTGTGTAGCCCTGGCTGTCCAGAAACTAGCTCTGTGAACCAGGTGGCCTTGAACTCGCAGAGATTCACCTCCCTCTGCCTCCCAAGGGTTGGGATTAGAGGCTTACACCACCACTATGTGGTTTTTAAAAAGGGTTTAATAAAAGTTAAACAAACAAACAAACAAAAACAAGGGGCTGGAGAGATGCCTCAGGATTAAGAGCAGGCACTGCACTTCCAAGGAACCGGGGTTCCATTCCTAGCACCCACATGGCAGCTCACTACTGCCTGTAACTCCAGTTGCAGGGGATTCTACACCCTCACACAGACATGCATGCAGGCAAAACACCAGTGCCCATGAAATAAAAAGAAATGAAAAAGAAAAAAGTTCTACACGGGACTCTAGAAGCCTCCTCTAAAAAGACCCAGCCACTAGCCAATGAGAGACAATGGCCAAGTCTAGAAACCTCCAGCCATAAGGTAAGTATTGGAGCATGGTGACTATTGTTCACAGCAATGTATTCTTAAATTGACTGGCACCATGGTCTCATGTGTCCCACCACACAGAGAACATCAGGCTGAGGCTACACAACCAGCTGGAGTCTGTTCATTGGTTCCTCATGTGTGTATAGCTCCAAATGCCACATGGAAAATGTGACGTGCTTATAAATGTCAAATATACCTCAGTAAAGCTGTGAGGAGGGAGACTTTTGTTTGTTTTTTTGGGTTGGTTTTTTGTTGTTGTTGTTGTTTTGGTTTTTCGAGACGGGGTTTCTCTGTGTAGCTTTGGCTATTCTGGACCAGGCTGGCCTTGAACTCACAGCGATCTGCCTGCCTCTGCCCCCTGAGTGCTGGGATTAAAGGCATGCGCCACCACACCTGGCTGAGGGAGACGTTTTTAAAAGGTCTGGAGTTACCTGTGACCCTTCCTTTACACTAGGCTCCAAATCTATCCTGTAATATTTGTGTCACTAACTTCAGAAGGTGGCCAGCATCAAAACAATCCTGAGGGCCTCCACCACCTCTGCTGGGGATGGCCACATCATTTTCCTAACCAGCCCCCTGACTCTACCTTTGCCACATATCATCCACAAAGAAGAGAATCAACTTTTTACAATAGCATTTATACTCACAGTGGGAAAACCAGCATGCTGTCTGGGAGTTGGGGGTGGCTGGTCCTGCTCCCTTCATTTACTCCAGTTACAACAGCATTCGAGTGAAAATTATAGTTCTGGAGATAAACAGAATCTCAGAAACTCTGCTAATTACAAATAAACTCCAACAGGGGGCACATAGTGCATATAGAAAACTGTCGGCGCCTTCCCTGATCTTATTTTGAAGCATTTTAAGTATTTAAAAGTGTCTTTCATTGTGTGTTCAAAGGGGCTTGCATGCCTCTGTGTGTGACAGTCAGATGATGTCTGTAGAGCTTTGCTCTCCTTCTACACTTATGTGGGTCCCAGGTACGTGACACACCGTCAGTCTTGAGAGGCAAGCACGTCATAGCCGGCTGCTGCATCTTGCCCACCCTCATTATAAATATTTTTAGAATGGTCTCTATATTCAAATATATTACCATTTATTATAGGAAATGATATACACGGATAAGAGAATGGTGACCTTTCTGAGAGACTGACCAGACACTGTTGAGTACATTTGACTGATGGGTACCAAATAAGCAGTAGCATGAATTTGACAAATACTGCCATTTCATTGCTGTATTGCACTTTCCCTTCAGTGCCCAAAGTCCATGAGAATTATTGAAAAGCTAGTGAATGGTGCCAGAGGTAGAAGCAATTCTAGTGCTAAAATATTACCAAAATATTAAGCATTATACACTTTGACATATAAACCTTACCTTCCATCACACTGAAGATGGAGAAGAAAAGTCTGCTTTCAATGTGCAAAATAGTTCTCCTTATACCGGTAACATGACCAGCTAAAGATCGGGGATCTGTGGTACGATTGACTGGTGATCATAGACTAATTAGGGAAAACATTCAGCTATAGCAGAAGGAAACAAGCACTTCAAATATGACCCGAAGAGTAAAACCATATGCTGAAAACAGTGGTTCTCAGCCTTCCTAATGCTGCGAGCCTTTAACGAAGTCCCCCATGCTGTGGTGACCCCCAACCAAAAAAATTATTTTGTTGCAACTTCATAACGTAATTTTGCTACTGTTATGTATCACAATACAAGCATCTATGAGCAGAATGTCTCATAAGTGACCCCAAAGGGGTCTCGATGCGCTGGCTGAGAACTGCTGGCTTAAAACACTGTTGTACAAACTAGGTGCTTTTCATATTGTGTTCAATGAAACCCTGAGATCAAAGTTACTAGGATACTGAGGCTGGAGGATCACTTGAACTCAATTAGTTTAAGGCTAGCCTGGGCAACAGAAAACATTCAGCAGGCTGAGAGATGACTCAGAGGTTAAGAGCATCATCTGCTCTTCCAAAGGTCCAGAGTTTAATTCCCAGTAACCAGTGCCCTCTTGTGGTGGGCAGGAGCACATGCGGGCAGAATACTGTATAAATAAATCTTTTTAAAAGGCAACAGAGAAAGCCATGCGAGCAAGCCAATGAGCAGTGTTCCTCCACGCTCTTGCCCTGTTTTCTCTCAATGATGGAATGTAACCCTTAAGAAAAGAAAAGAAAACCTTTAGCCAGGCGATGGTGGCACACACCTTTAATTCCAGCTTTCAGGATAGCCAAAGGTACAAAGAGAAACTCTGTCTCAAAAAAAGAAAAGAAAGAAAGAAAGAAAGGAAAAAAAAACATTTAAACATTTATCCTGAGGAAAAGCAAGCATGCCTCACACTGCAAGATCATACCTATGCACAATGTGATGATTTACAAAGCACTATGGTTCAAGTATTGAAAGATGTAATTGGCCACCCAGCCTTTTTAAACTGCCATCTGCCTTGGTAGGGGGGCTAAGATTGAGCATCAGCAGATCTCCATCCATCTTGGTGGGCCTGTGTCACAGCGTACCACAGAACAATCCCAGAAAACTCCTGGAAAGCTAGATCTCAACACATTCTGATAATCTCTTATTTAGGCTGTATGACTGGAAGTAATGTCTCTAGCTGCATGCTGGGACTCTTTCTTAGACTTTTCCTCCCAGGCATGGTGGCACATGCCTGTAATCCTAGCACTCTGGAGGCAGAAGTCAAAAACTAAAGAGCTCAAAGCTAAGAAGTGAATTCCAGGTGGGCCTGAGCTACAGCGTGAGACCCTGTCTTTCTTTCATTTACTCATCACAACTATTAGAAAGGAGTCTTTGGCTAGGCGTGGGGCTATATGGCTTTAATTCCAGCACTCAGGGAGGCAGAGACAGGATAATCTCTGTGAGTTCAATGCCAGCTTGGTCTACATACATAGCAGGCTCTGGGACATCCAGGGTTACAAAGAGACCCTGTCTCAATACAAAAAAAAAAAAAAAAGTGGGGTGGGGAGAGAAAGAAGGGAAAAAAAGAACTTTAAATCCCTCTAGCTACGCTATAAAGCTCACATTCAAATGGTGGAACTAAATGTAGAAACAACTGGCTGTCTTATCAATACTTTTGGAAGTTGCTTGCCTGCACTTCCTTCATATTAGATAGGTTTTTTCCTTCTGGGGGTCTCTGATGGGGTTGAAGACTAGATAGCCACAGTATTAATATAAGTTTAGTTTAAAACCTTTAGGATAAGAATCAGTAACATAGGATAGATAGTGGAATAATTTCTTTAAAATTATTAACTACAATGGACTGACTGGTCCTTGTAAATGTGACTTACTGCATAATTCTTATAATTATTTTTGTTGTATATAGCTTATTTTATTTACTAGAGAGGGAAAGATGAAGGAGAGAGAAACATTTTTTGTTTAGATCACAAGTGGGGAATGAGAAAAAGACTTGTGAGAGAGCAGGTGATGGTTTATTCCCTTAGAAGTTGAAACACCATGTGGGGGAGACTGGTTGTTAACCAGCTTAAAAACATCCTTGAATGAGTTCTGAGAGGAGGTATAAATGTGAGCCAAAAACAGGAGGTGGGGCCTTTGGAGGCTTGGGGATAGTTTTGGCTGTCCATCGCTCCACTTTGAGACTCTCCTAGAGAGAACCACTGGAAGGAAGGCTTCGGGGCTTTGGGGCTCCGGGCTCCGGGCTCCGGGCTCCGGGCTCTGGCTGAGGTTCTGGGTTCTGGTTGCTCCAGGTTCCAGCAGAAGAAATCCTGCTGATTAAGCCAAGAGAATCGTTACTTGGAATTGATATCCTTATGTTTTCATTATTGTATTCTTTAATCTCCTTTTCCTATTGTTTAGGTTAGTCGGGTTAATACATTTGTAATAAAATATAATTTCTAAGAAAATTGAGCCTACAATACTGGAACTCCATTAAGAAAAGAAACTATTCCCAAATTCATGCAATTCTTACTTTAGTAGCTCTCCATCCACTGGTGCTCCAATATTTCACATTGGCAACAACTGCCAAATTCTCAGAGGTGCGTTATCACTCACAACATCAGCACTAAAGGATGTATGTGAATCAATCCAGCCACAGTTATTGGAGGAATTTGTCACAATGCCCGACACAATTTAAGTTGACCTCACCTATAAGATGGGTAAACAACAGATTTCATTTATTAACCTCAAAAGCTAACCCTTGCAGCAAATAATTCTTACTAGAGAAAGATATGGTAGACAATTATGTCCTAGAAACAGAATGGCTCTGAATTGTGAACCAGAGGACAGACAATTGGCCAGAATGGTGATGTATGGGATTCTGGAGGAGAGGAAGCAAGTTCCTATCTTGGCTGCGCCCTTCTCTGTAAAGCACAGCCCCTCCCATCACACACAGTAGAAGGTCAAAAGCATAAAGTCAGGATTCAGATCACCTCGATTAGAATCCCACCTTCCCACACAGACCAACCTTGTAACCCTCCGCACATTTCTAGACCTTCCTGAGCATGTATCGCTGTTAAACAAGGATGCTCACAGCATCTGCTTCTTTCTGTTGTGCACATTAACTGATACATGGGTGTCAACTCCTTGGAAATGTGCGTGCCTTGCATAGGTTAAATGATACCATTTGGCTTGTGTCTGGAAAGATCCTAAGGGGCAACTATTATTCTACAACCTCACCATTTACATCAACAGAAAGAGAAGCAGATTTCGAGGATCCCTAAAGAGCTCATCAGACATAGCACTAAAACATTCACGGACTTAAGTCCAGCCTAAGAGTGCAGTGCAGTCTCAAGGTATCAAGTAAGTAGATGAGTCACACTTAAGGATGTGAACCCCAAACAGTTCACTCATAGAACTGAAGCTCTGAGCCCTGGAAACTTGGGTAGATTAAGGATGGATGACAAGTCTTCCCACTAAGTTATGAAAATCAAAAGAGAAAATCCCTGAAAATGAATACGTGCGTGAAATCTGTGAGAATACAACTGAAACAGGTGGAACTATGGCACATATAGCTTGTTAAAGGCTGGGCTGGACATGTGGCTGAGTGGTTAAGGGCAATGACTGCTCTTCCAGAGAACCCAAGTTCAGTTCCCAGCACCCACAGAGCAGCTCACACCTGTCTGTAACTCCAAGATGCAACACCCTCAAACAGCCATGCACCCAGGCAGAACACCAATGCACATAAAATAAAACTAAATAAAATTGAAAATTAAAAACATTCTTCCCCAACCCCCTACCCCCCCCCAAAAAAAGCATGTCAAATGTTCAATGCACCTCAGATGTTAGAAGTAGCATAATGGATGCTATTGGGGGAGTTCAGGTAAGACCCAGCCTCCTGTTCTGAGAATCCACACTCTATCCAAAGGAGGCTTCGGACACTGCAGTGTCAGGAAGTCAGGTGCTGGCAGCTTTTACCCTCCTTTACTCTGTAATACAGGTCTCCTGGGTAAGAACCCTGCTGGGTTTTCTTTGCTGTGTGTATCAAGGACTTGGCTGTTATCTGTTTTCTTGCTTGCTATGAACAGACAACAATCCTTGTGTTTCTCTTGTTGGGTAGGATTAAGGCAGGTGACAGTAGCACAGGCCTTCCTTTGATCCCAGCACTTAGGAGGCAAGACAGGTAAATTTGAGGCCAGCCTGGTCTACAAGAGCTAATTCTAGGACAGCTAGAGATACACAGAAAACCCCTGTCTCAAAAAACCAAAAGAAAAAAAGAAAGGGAAAGAAAAAAAGAAAATCTCAGGCTTTAAATCCCTTGGCCAGATGTTTTTCATATACAAACAGCTGGAACAACTGGGCACAAACTAGAATTGCTATCATTCAGAGCACAGACACCATCCCCCCCGGCAGGGGGGCATTTTATTCCACTGACTCCTCAATGGCTGACTTGTACCTTCCTTGCCTAAATGTTCCCTTTCTGCCAACTCTGAGCCATGGGGAGGGGAAATAGGGTTAAGAGGTCAAGTGTGTTTCCTGTTGTCCCATGCCCAGCAGAAGACTGGCGGACTGCTCTTTTTGCTCTTGAACACCAAGCTCATGGAAAGCAGAGCCGAATGTTGCCATCTCCAGGAAAACACCTACAGGTTTTGCAAAGGGCAATTCCTGGAGGTTGTCCCCTTTATTTTCAGCCCCACCAAGAGAGCACACCATAGAAAGAGCCTTTATATGGACTCGGGGACTGTGGAGGCAAGAAAGTAATTCAGTTCCACAGGAGTTAGTAGCCAGTGTTGCTTGGGTCAAACTTGGGGACCCCGACTAGTTTTAGGTATATTTAAATACAATACAATTTGGTGGAAATTTTTCCTGGTGATAAAAACTCAATCCCATGTGCACAATGCAGGTTGGGGGGGGAATGTGGGCATGATGGTAGGACTAGGAGGAGAAGAGGGAGGAAGCTGTATATTTCTTGCCTATCCACCCACCCCCAGCCCCCCAAAAAAATACTTCGAAGATGAGCCTGAGCTTGCTTCCTTTCTTGGCTATTGCTTCTACTCCTGAAGAAGGCTGAAATCCGATTCAGAAACCTGAACACGTTGTGGACACTCCGGGTAATCTTAGGTCTGCAGAAAGGAAGTGAGGTCTTGGTACTGAATGGTAAATTTCAGTTCTGAGGTAATGAAACCACACTCTTAATGGATAATAAAATATGCCAAATAGGGAATGGCTCCTCCCTTCTACTTTGTGTTACTGAAGAAAACACTTGGCTGCTGATGCCCTGGGGGTACTCAGTATCGTGGGCCTGGGACAGGGTGGGAGAGTGGGCTTCTTAGGAAGTCCAAAGGTTTGACTTAGGAAGTGTGGCAAAAAAAATCCTTGTCCTGTACAAATAAAGATTCCATCATGATGCCTAGTGTAAGGACTGGCCACATAGTGGGTCACTACCTTCATCAAGGCACCTGGAGGGTATGGAGTCTTGTGAAAGTGACACATTTTTGAGACAATCAATAGCTACTGGAACTCTATCTGTGAGGGGGTGGGGACAGAAAAGCATCAGAGGATCTTTTCTTGTCATTGCTGTCACCTGTGTATTGCTTACCCAATTATGCCAGGTAGTCTAGCATAACATTTACATGTATTCCTTCATAGTGTTTGTTGACTACAGACAGATCCAGTCACTTTGGATGTTTTAAAGAGACACTGCACCCTTCTTTGTCAATCAGACTACTGATAACGATCCCTGAGAATTTGAAATGTCTTCAGCAGTCTCATAATGAGAGAAGTACAAAGGCCTGGTTCACAGTGTCAGCCATAGGGAAAGTTTGTCTCCTGTAAAAAGAATTCATATCTTTCTGACAATTTGTCAGACTACCTTACAGGAAATAATGATATGTAGCAGATGGGTAGGCCAAAGCCTTGACCAGGGCTATTTAGTTATGGACGACTCTGGCCCTCTATTTAAACCTGAACTTCCTGTCAAGACCCAGAAAACGGCCTTGGTGTGGGGAGAAAATGGCCACTAGACCTCTTTTGTCTTCCCAGTATGGCAGTATCCAATAAATCCCTTTTATCTGTTTTTCAGTATAGTTTATGGTTTTTAAGAGAATACTTTTTATATTTATTTACAGTATTTTTTCTGGCATATAAGACAACTGGGCATATAAGATGACTCCCAACTTTTCCAGTTAAATTATGGAGTTTGGAATATACTTGCTGTATAAGACTACCCCTCTTCCAACGCACATCCTGTGCAACAGACTCGGGCATGTGTCTATTTGCAGGCAGGGCACAGAAGCCATGTGCTTTTTTAAGTGCCAGCCTACACTGCCCCTTTAAGGCATGCTCTACATTCAACTAGAAGAAGCATAGCCCTCTGAGTTGAATAGGTGGGTTCTGGTGGAGAGCCAATCCATGCTAACATTCTCCTCCTCCAGGTACAGGATGATGTATGCAGCTTGCTCCTCCCTGCTTCATACTCCCCTCACAGAGTAGGGAATTGGCTACAGCACCCCCTACTATATGTGCCAGACATATGAAACAAGGCGAAGCAAGCTGCTGGTAAATACTTGACGTATAAGACGACCACCGACTTTGGCACAGATTTTTCAGGGTTAAAAAGTTGTCTTATATGCCAGAAAATACAGTAATCAGTTTACATCCAGAATGCATCCCTGTCCTTCCTCTCCTCCCAGTCCTACCCTCCCACCCTCTTCCCCCTTTCCTCCCTCCCCTTCTCCTCAGAAAAGGGGAGGCCCACCCCTTACCACCACCACTAGCACTACCCCTGCACATCCAGTTGCATCAGGACTGAGCGCATCCTCTTCCACTGAAGCCAGACAAGGCAGCCAGCTAGAGGCTAAAGCAGGCAACAGAGTCCATGTCAGAGACAGACGCTCTGTTCCACTTGCCAGGGAAAAACACATGATGATCAAGCTGCCCATTGGGTACATATGTGCAGGGAGTCCTAGGTCCAGTCCATACATGTTCTTTGGTTGGTGCTTACATCTCTGTAAGCCTCCTTAGGCCTAGGTTAGTTGACTCTCTTGGTCTCTTGTAGAGTTCTTGTCCCCTCCTGGTCCTTCTATCCTTCCCCCAAATCTTCTACAAGATTCCCCGAGCTCTGCCTAATGTTTGGCTGTGTGTCTCAGCATCTGTTTTGATCTGATGTTTATTTACATAATTGGCCTATTGAAGATGGGTGGCCAACCTAAGAGGTTTGATCTGAAAGTGCCCCAGCCTCTACTCTTAACAAATCCAATCATGGTAAGAAAGGAAATATTTTAAAAAGAGGCACATTATACCTCCCTTCAGTTATCAGCCTATTGAAACAGTGAATTGCAAAGAATAAAATGGATAGATGCATATTTTTTTTTGGCTTTTCATTCATCTTTCCTGGAAAATTGTAACACCACTACAAAAAGTGAGAGTCCTTCTCCCCACCCCACCTCCCAGTTTTGACAAACTATAATTTCATTTCCCTTTATCAATGTATCTATTATTCTTTTATAATTCATGAAAACTATGAGGTGCCCTCACATTCCCCTATAATACTCATGTGGATATGTAATACAGAGAGAGAGAGAGAGAGAGAGAGAGAGAGAGAGAGAGAGAGCGAGAGAGACAGAGACAGAGACAGAGACACAGAGACAGAGACAGAGACAGAGACACAGAGACAGAGACAGAGACACAGAGACAGAGACACAGACAGAGACACAGACAGAGACAGAGACAGAGACAGACAGACAGACAGACAGAGACTGCTGTTGGGCTGGAGGGATGGCTCAGCCTTTACGAGCATCGGCTATTCTTTCAGAGGACCCAGGTTCAATTCCCAGCATGACATGGCAGCTCATAACTCTCTGTAACTCCAGTTCCAGGGGACCCAACACCCTCACAAACATACATGCAGGCAGAACACCAATGTACATAAGTAAAAAATAAATAAAATTTAAAACTTGATTCCTTACTTGGGCCCAGCAATGAACAAAAAGCGGTATGAAAGCCTGCCATCTATGACCTACATTTCTCACCTACACTTTTGGGTCTACTTGTTTACCTTTTCCTTTATTTTATAGAAAGGGGGAGATGGAGAGATAAACATGTTTTTTGTTTAGATCACAAGTGTGGGATGTGAAAAAGACTTGTGATAGAGCAGGTGATGTTTATTTCCTTAGAAGTCGAATCAACGTGTGGGGGAGATTGGTTGTTAACCACCTGAAAAACATCCTTGACGGGCATGGTGGTGCATGCCTTTAATCCCAGCACTTGGGAGGCAGAGGCAGGTGGATCACTGTGAGTTCGAGGCCAACCTGGTCTACAAAGCAAGTCCAGGACAGCCGAGGCTACACAGAGAAACCCTGTCTCAAAAAAACAAATAAAAAATCCTTGAACAAATTCTGAGATGAGATGTAAATGTGAGCCAAAAACAGGAGGCGGGGCCTTTGGAGACTTGGGATAGTTTTGGCTGTTTATCACTCCACTTCAAGACTCTCCTAGAGAGAACCACTCGAGCAAAGGCTTCGAGGCTCAGGGCTCCGGCTGAGGCTCAGGGTTCTGGTTGCTCCAGGTTCCAGCAGAAGAAATCCTGCCGATTACACGAGGACAATCATTCCTTGAAACTGATATCCTTACAGTTTCATTATTGTATTCTTTAATCTTCTTTTCCTATTGTTTAAGGTAGTCGAGTTATATGTGAGGTACTCCGGGTTAGTAAGTCATAATAAAATATATTTGCTAAAAAAAAATTGAGCCTACAAGGAACCTTGGAACTGCTCCTCAGAATGAATGCTCTCTCTGATTGCTACAGTTCAGTTTTCAAATACAAATGAAATCGAGTTAACATTCACAGCAAGTCAATGTTTTTCCCCCCTAAGGTCTTGTCTTATCTAACCCAGACTAGCATCCAACTTCTTAAATCTAAGGGTGAATTTGAACTTCTGATGTTTCTGCCTCTACTTTCCAAGTGTTGAACCTATAAATATGCTCACACAACTTACCCCTTACCCCACACTCTGGTGATACAGATCAAACTGGGGGTTTATATTTTGCTAGGTAAGCACTCTACCAACTGAACGATCTCAGTTCAAGAAACAAAACCCTAGGGCTTCTTTTACCGGGACTTAGTTTATTAGGCTGGTAGGCTTCTAGCAGATTATTATCCAAAGGCTAGAGCCTGGAATGTTAAGGGATTGATGCTTTTATATACATATTTGGCTCGTTTACTTCCTATATATGGCTACATGTATTTTGATTGTATGTTTTAGGTTACTAGATAGTAATGACTAGAATGAAAAAAAGCAGGAAGGAAAGGGGTGCTGTAAAAGTATCTTTTATTCTCCTGTCATCTTGGAGGCTTGCTGCCTCAGTCTGCTAACCTAGGCCTAGTCCTGGAAGCTTCTAGCCTCCAGACAATCTAATCTAGGCCTAGCATGTTTTCAGCCTCTGAGACTGACTGTTTAATGAGCTCACCCTTTCTAGTTCTTTCTGAACTCTGGCTGCCTGGTTCAGTGCAGATGTTTTGTCTCAAAGCTCCTCTCCCAGCTGACTGATTCAAACTGGCTGCCTGGTTCAACTCAGCTGTTCTGGCTCCTCTCCCAGCTGACTTATTTAATCTAGCTTCTCTCTCAGCCTATGACTGCAGTGCTCTGCTTGGCCTCATACTAACTTTGGGACTATGTAGTAATCTTCTGGATCCTTCTCATTCTCTGGCTCATTCTGTCTTCACCTGTGTCTACCTTGTTCGTTCTCTCTCTCTCTCTCTCTCTCTCTCTCTCTCTCTCTCTCTCTCTCTCTCTGCAATCTGTCTCTGTACAAGTGTCCTGGTAAAACTGCATCCTCTCTCTTTCCCTCTGCACTGCTTTCCTAAGCCCTCAGTTTCCTGTCTCTTCTGGTGATAGTTGGGCATATCCTATCTCTGACTCATTCTGTCAAATCTTCCCCAGAGTTGTCACTTTGCTGCCCCTCAATTAGACATCACTTTCAAACATCAGTACTCCCTCCTACAAACTAACTTTACTGTCACTGTTTGGGATTAAGGGGCATGTTTGTATTCCAACCAAAAGGATTAAAGGTTTGTGACATGTCTGCATTCCAGCTGGATCACATCAACTGAGGTCTTAGAGTCCCTTGCCACAGCAATCATGTTCCTGCATTAAAATTCCTCCACAGGGTGAAGAAAAGATATGGCCAATTTGCACATAAACATGAGGTTACTGACCAGCCTGTAATCACATACAACTAGCCTAAATGCCTGTTTCCTGTTTTCTGATTAGCCCCACCCAATCACATCTTCATTAAGAGACTCTTACAAAAGAGTCAAAGAGCCCCACAGGCCTCACTTCATAAAAGTCCCCTAGCCTCTCAGAAAAGTGTCAGCTGAGAACTGAGTATTCAAAATATGATCTTGTAGAAGACAGTCTATATTTAAACCATAATAACTATCATTACCTATGTCTAGGGATATTTTATAATAATTGATATGACTGATCTTTTATAATAACCTAGTGCATTTAAAAAAGCTAGTCAGATTCTAGGACTGGAGAGATGGCTCAGAGGAGAAAAGCACTGGCTGCTCTTCTAGAAAATGCAAATTTGATTCCCTGCACTCACATGGTGGCTCAAAACTATCTGTAACTCCAGTCCCAGGGGATCTGACACCCTCCTCTAGACTTTGAAGGCACTGCATGTACTTGGTGTACAGACATACATTGAAGGAAAACACCCACACATATAAAGTAAAAATTAAAAACTAAAAAAGGATATTATGTGTGTGCATATAAACACACATGCACATAAAGAAAAGAATACACAAGTTAGTTGTATATAACTACTATGGACTGATCTGCAGTTATGTTCAACTGTGTTTTTTTTATTATTTCAAATAGTCTTCTCCTGGTCATAATTACCAATTTAGAACAACTAAGAAGCTGCTGTTTCAGCTGTCACTTTCATCTTTCCATATTCTTACAAGTGGCCTCTGGAATCAAAGAAGAAGCACGTGGCAGGGAGGAGCTTGCACTAAGGATTGGTGATGGAGAGAAGCAGCCCAGATGAAAAGAATATGCAAGGATTTATGGGACTGGTGGATGGGAAGTAGTTCAGATAGCAATAAGTAAAGCAAGTGACATGGGATGTGGGGCTGGGAGGTAGAAGGTAGTTAGAGGGTTGCTTTCTGCCCAGTTCCAGTGTATAAGCACATTAAAACCTATTAGGGGCCTGTGTGTTTTATCCATATGAAAGCGGGTTAAATAGTAACCACCAAAACATTAATATGGATTAATAGTAAACATTGATAGCCATTTTCTACAACATTTATTCATCTGTAAAATGAGCATAATATTATTTTTTTCTCAAAGAACAATCTGGAGGACTAAATGAGATGATCTCTACATTATCTTGAAGTATTTCCAGGAGACTACAGCACATAGTATTGGGGGAGAAACTGTGTCCCATTCATCAATGTCAGTTGATATACATTGTTGATTAAGGGGAAGTTTGACGTCACATTTTCCCTTCATCCATCGATTTGGACCAACACAGGTTGATCTTTCCTATTCTGGCTGAAAGTAGGTCCTCTGCCACGAGAGCTTTATGAAACAAAAGCAGACCATTTTCACAGTAACCTAATATGTGCCTTGTCACATGAAACAGTGGCCTTTATTTTGAGTAGTTCCTAAAAGGAGCAAGTGTTTTTTAGCAAAGGAAATTTCTGCTGTTGGCACAGAACTCTTATGGCTTAAAGAAAGCATGTACGCTAGAGAGCATGTAATTGATTTCTGATCTACCTGATCTGTTGCCTAGTGACAACCAAAGGAGGTTACCTTGCGGTGAACCACAGTTCTGTTTGCCATTATGATTTCATAGAAAACAGTCTGGAGCAGGGAGGGTTTTTGGGGGGGGGTTGTTTGTTTTAGTTTTTGGTTTTGAGACAGAGTTTCTCTGTGTAGCTTTAGGCTGTCCTGGAACTCACTTTGTAGACCAGGCTAGCCTCAAACTCAGTGATCCACCTGCCTCTGCCTCCCAGAGTACTGGGACTACACCATGCCCAGGTGAGAGCATTCTTAAAGGAAAGCAGTCCCAGGATGCATTCTGGGTAATGGGAACATAAACTCAGAACCACAGGGTAAGGCACAGCTGCTTTAAAGTCTCCACTCTTTTGGGGATAGCTTCTACTCATTCTCATTCCTGCACACAGGACTCCTTCCTTTGTGGGTGAAGCTGACTGCTACAGTGTGTAAAGTTTGGCAACAAGATTCTCCTGCTTCCCCGGGTTGCTGCAGGATGTTTTGCTTTTTGGAGTCAGGAACTCACAGCCCAGGCTAGCTTCACATTCACTGTACAGACAAGGGTGGCCTATCAATGACTAGTCCTCTTTCCTCCACCGCCCAAGTGCTGGCATTATACTGATGCACGCCTCCCCCCTCCCCCGCAGGGTCATTGCAAGGGCTCTGTTGAGTGTTGCACACTGTTTTTGTAGCAACTTTATCTGGTGTGAGCCTCGCCGGAAGTCCTGGTTCTGTTAACTCCACAGCACACTAAATAATTGGACAGGCTTCCTGATATGTTTAAAAGACAAAAATGTTCAACTGGTTTTTGTCAGATTGTCTCTCTGAGAAGTTTTACTTACCTCGCCCCCCTTTTTTTGTTTTTTGTTTTTCATTTTTCAAGACAGGGTTTCTCTGTGTAGCCCTGGCCCTGGCTGTCCTGGACTCACTTTGTAGACCACCACCCGAGTACTTACCTTTTTTATTATCTGCTTGCTCAGAAAAAGGTTACTGAGAGGGCCGGGCGTGGTGCCACATGCCTTTAATCCCAGTATTTGGGGGGCAGACGCAGGTGGATCTCTGTGAGTTTGGGGCCAGCCTGGTCTACAAAGTGAGTCCAGGACAGCCAGGATTGCTACACAGAGAGACCCTGTCTTGAAAAACAACAACAACAACAACAACAACAGACACACAAGTTACTCAGAGGTTAACAAAAAAAAAAAAAAGACTTGGGGTCTTTCGAGAGCCTTCTCTGAGCAGCCATCCCCAGGGCCATGCACAGTTGTCTCAGCCGCTCGGTTTACTCAGCTACTTTACCATGGTCTGTTCCCACATGTGGTTCTTTCAGCAGCCTCTTACCAGTGGCTCTGTCTGCTGCATGGTCTCTCATCCCCAGCCCCAGGAACAGGTGACTTTAAATTCTTTTTTAAAAATACATAATATTTTTATTGATTATTTGGGAATGTCACATAATGTATCCCTATCACATTCACCTCTCAGTTCTTCCAGTTCTGCCTCCCAACTGCTCTTGTGACCTCCCTCCACAGGAAGAGGAGGAGGAGGACAAAGAGGAGGAGGAAGGAGGAGGAGGAGGAGGAGAAGAAGAAGAAATACTAAGTTCAATTTGTGTTGACTCTGCCCTCAGTGCCAAGCTTCCTCACACACGTGAGCTTCTGGTACCCTTTTCTGGTGCCTCTGTTCACAGTATTTTTTGAATCAATTTTTAATTTTTATTGATGGCTGACAAATTGTATATTTATCAGTCTCATTAAACTGGATACAACTACAAGTATAGTATTAAGAGAAGCAGACAGTGGAATTAAATAGCAGATGTTGGGGAAAAGACTATCACTTTGCCTCTTTATTTTCCTTTGTATGCACACAAAATATGAATCAAATTTTAAATATTTTGTTGGCAATGTTATTACATTCACCTATCTATGTAGATTAACATTTTTCTTTTTTGTTTGTGTGTTTTGTTTTGTTTTTCAGGACAGGATTTCTCTGTGTAGCTCTGGCTGTCCTGGAACTCACTCTGTAGACCAGGCTTGCTGCGAACTCACAAAGATTTTTCTGCCTCTGCCTGCCAAGTGCTGGGGTTAAAAATGTGCACCTCCTCCGCCCAGCATAGATGAGCATCTTAATTCCCAATACTGATCTGCAATGTGCCTGCAAGCAGTTTTCTATTGCACATTTACTATTTTCTGAATTAGGAATGGTTGGAATTGTGCTATCTTTTCCATCCAAGGGTTAAATAAGAGAAAAAGCCATTAAAAATTGTCAAGCATTTAGCAGAAATTAAAATTCCTCCAGAGTCAGCACTTCTTGAAATCAAAATACGTGCTCAAGATTGCACATTGTAAAAAGTTGCACTTTGCTTATCAACTGTGCTGTTTTGAGTTAGCCAACCATTGAAGAGTGTGAGGCCTTCAAGCTCTGAACCACTCAGTGAGACACAGAGGAAAAAAGAGCTTTTTGCTTCAGAATAAAAACCCAGCAGCAAGGCCAGGTGTGGCGGTGCAGGCCTTTGATTGTAGGACTTGGGAGGCTGAGGGAGATAGATTTCTCAAGGCCATGAGTTCTAAGACAGCCAGTGCTATGTAGAGAGACCGTATCCCCAAAACAAAGCAGACAAACAACTACAAAACACACAGCAGTTCCCTAACTGGGCGCAGTTGCCTGATTTATTTGACACTGCTGAGTATCCTGCTGCCAAAAGTAAATGTTTTTGCTTTTTGGAAATACTTTGGCTTGTGTGGTCATTTTCTTGGGACCTGAGATCCATTTTTTTAAACAATTTATTTTTATTATTTTAACTCCCACTCCCTCTCCCTTTCTCTCTCTCCCTCTCTCCCCGCCCTCTCTGTCTCTGTCTCTGTCTCTCTCTGTGTGTATGTGTGTGAGTGTGTGTATGTGTGTGTATTTGCATATGAGTGCAGGTGTCTACAGAGCCCAAGGAATCAGATTCTTCTGATGAGTTACAGGCTGATGGAGTAAGCGGTCGGATGGGGTTGCTGGAAATTGAAGTCAGATCCTCTGGAAGAATAGTACATGCATTTAAGCATTTAGCCTTCTCTCCAGACAGAGTTTCTCTTTGTGGCCCTGGCTATCCTGGAACTCTCTTTGTAGACCAGGCTGGTCTTGAACTCACAGAGTTCCTCCTGCCTCTGTGTCAGGATTAAAGGTGTACACCACCACCACCCATCCTGAGACCGATCTTTAACAAGAAGCAGTGACCTTATTTTGTAATTTTCTTCTGAAGTAAGGACTGTTTCATCTCTGGCAATCCTCATTTTATCATTTATTTAAAAAGAAACCTTAAAGGGTAGATGAGGAAGACATTACGATGAATTACAATTTTTTAAGGAAAGATAGTTTATTTGCATATTTTTTCTGGTACAAGGTTAATCTTGCTATGCCTAAAATTAAACGTGTTTCTTTTTTTGTGTGTGTAGGACTCACTAGTACATCAGGGGCATAGTTTTTGTTGATTTTTCTCAAATTCCATGAAAGCCTGTTTCAACAAATGCTTTGGACTTGGCTATGCTATGCACTAAAGCTGAGGCTATCGTCTTTTCACTGGAGCCCATTCTGGCAGAAAGGTCAAGTTTCCCTCTGAGTCACTAAAGAAAAGCCAGGCAGGAAGGTAGTTGGTCGTGCAGGGATTAGTGGCTGGCACACACACAGCCCAGGGCCAGGAATGACAATACAGTGCATAGGCGGTATGATCAGCGCTTGGCTTTACCAGTTGGCCCACACTATCTGTTTTTTCCACTGTTGGGCATCTGATCAGTGGCATCTGGTATCTGGTCAGTGGTATCCCACCTATAGCATCATGTTCACTTATAATGTCATTGTCGTGATTACAGACCACTGGTAAATGATATATAGGTTCTGTGGCATTGAAAATTCTTCTTTTTTTTTTCTTTTGGATTTTGAGACATGGTTTCTCTGTGTATGCCTGGCTGTCCTGAAACTCACTCTGTAGACCAGATTGGCCCTGGACTTACAGAGATCCGAGTGCTGGGATTAAAGGTGTGTGCTACCACTGCCAAGCCTAAAATTCTTGCTTTTAACTCTTGGAGAAAGAGTTAAAATAACTGATAATCCAAATTTTACAGAGAAGTTGATGCTCTAAATTTGTATTTTATTATCACTATTTTTGTGCATGACATGGGGGGAGGGCATGCACAGACGCCATGATGGGCATGTAGAGTCCAGAAGGCAGTTTTGTGGAGTTTGTTCTCTCGTTTCATCTTTCAGTGGCCTCTGGAGATCAAACTCAGGATGTCAAGTTGTTCCATCAAGTGCTTTTATCTGCCGGGCCATCTCTCAGGCCCCTAGTTAGTTGATAGGTTTTTGGTAAGACTCTAATACTCATCTTTTCATTAGCAAATTGCTTTAGGACTCTGGTGGGGCAAGGGAGCTTTTCCATAGTCGCTATCCAGTAGTTTCAACCTCCGGTTTGGTTATGATTCTTAAAATAAAAGATTCTTTATTATGTATACGAGTGCTCTATCTGCATGTTCACCTGCAGGCCAGAAGAGGGCGCCAGATCTCATTACGGGTGGTGTGAGCTAACATGTGCTTGCTGGGAATTGAACTCAGGACCTCTGGAAGAGCAACCAGTGGGTAGTAAGATGTGCAGCAGCTGGAGCTGGTTGAGAAATTGTCCTTGTGTAAGAGGAGCTCCAGCTAGAACTCCAATTAGAGAAGGATACGCAAGGACCACCCTCTGTGCTAGCCTCTGATATGGCATGAACTAGGTGAATGAGAGGGAAAGATGGAGGTTCTGACTTGATAGTCTCTGCATCCATAGGGAAAAGAAGGTGGAGGGAAGTACAGATCTGAAGAGGGTGCCGGAGCCCTTGAAACTGGAGATACAAGTGGTTGTGAGCCACCTAACATGGGTGCTGGGAATGGAACTCCAGTCCTCTACAAGAGCACTAGGTGCTCTTAACTTCTGAGCTACAGTATTTTTCAGACCATAAGATGCACTTTTTTACCCCCAAAAGTGTGTGTGTGTGGGCGGCAGGGGGTGGGGGTGGGATTAGGGTGCACCTTATGGTCCGATTGCTGTTTTTACAGTTTTTCTTCTCTTACTGCTCTAAAAACTGGGTGTGTCTTATGGTCAGGTACGTCTTATAGTCTGAAAAATACGGCATCTCTATAGCCCTGTTTATTTTTTAATTTATGAGTACATGAGTGTACTTGTATAAATTTATGTGTACCACATGCAGGTGCCTTTGGAGGTCAGGAAAAGGGTATTGGATTCCCTAGAAGTGGAATGATACGTGGTTGTGAGCCACCATTTAGGTGCTGGGGGGTGGGTGGGTGGGACCTTAGTCGTCTGCATGAGCAATGAGCATTGTTAGCCGCTGAGCGCTCTCTCCAGGCCCTGGACTCTTTGTTCCTCTTTTCATCACATTTCCAGGGCAAAGGTGCAGTTTGCTTCCCTCCCTCCTCTCATTCTTTGGGAGAATAAATCCTCTTTGTACTGTAAACTTCAGGTCCAAGGTTAATATATAAAGATTGTGGGTCTTCTCATGTTTTCCCTCTCTTTCATTTTTTGTCTGTAACTCAAATAGTTTTGGTCTTCAAGGATGCTTGGAAGTTTTCTTTGTTGGCTAGCTCCCACATTCTTTATCTCTTCCACTCACAGGAGAGCAAGCTAATGCAAAAAAGAGGCTTTGTTTTGCTTGTTTGTTTTGCTTTATTTGAGATAGGGTTTCTCTGTCTAGCCTTGGCTGTCCTGGAACTCACTCCATAGATCAGGCTGGCCTCGAACTCTGAGGATCTACCTACCTTTGCCTCCTTAGTGCTGGGACTAAAGTGTGTGCCTCCACCACCCAGCTCAAAAGAAACTTTTTAAAGTCTGAAGGACAATAAAGGCTGCCCTAAGGCCTGAAAAAAAATCTCTTAAAAATATGGTTTATCCTTTGTTTTCTTCTGTCATATTCTTTGTTTTCTTCTGTCATAAATGGAGATAGGATTCAACTCTGTTTTAAGAAATTGACTATGTCTTTTGCTATGTTGTTCTGTCTAGTTTTTAGCATATTTTGCTATGGCAAAATAGAGTAATTAAGTATGTACTGTGGAAGAAATTGTGGCAGGATTTGTGTCATGCTTGTGTGCAGTAAGATATAATTAATAGAAAACCTTTTAGGACCAAATAGCTGTTCAATAAGGTAGTGGACGATGAGAGAGTTCAGGTTATATCTATAGACTCCCCCACCCTGGAAACTGAGGACCTTGGGGGTTCCTAGCCCCTCCTTAGTTGGGCTGGAGTGGATTGCAGGTGAGAGACATGTAGGGATACAATAGGCTCCTCATCCAAATGTAGATAGTTATCCCACTAATGTACAGGTCACATGGGCTTCAATGGACCCAAGAACACAACCCTCTAAAGCATGACAATCCCACCACCCCCAAATACAGGGAGCCACGAAGAGCCATAGGTAAACAGAGAGAGAATAATGCAAGAAAAGAAGAGGCTTTTACTGACGGGCAGCTGTGTTCCTCCACAGTAAGCCATTTATGTATTTCCCCACAAGAATATATAGTAGGTGTTGACATGCTTCTGGGACAGACTGCACAAATGTGCTGCCTTTGTCTCCCCAATGAGGACATAGGACCTATGAGCAGATACAGGGTTGTTATGGGAGAGACACTTGTTGCAATACAAGTGGATAAGCACATGCACTTTTAGGAGGCCTTTCTTGTTGGGCTGTATATATGATACCTGGCCTGCTTGCCCTGCAAACCTGCTAGCATTGGAAATACTTTGTCCTGGGAACTGGCATGATGCCTTGCTCATACCTCAGGTGAAGATACTGGATGCTTTGATTCAGACAAAGACTGGAACCAGGGGTCATGTACTCCTGAATGCTGCATATGTTATCAGAGGAGTGTCCTGTCCCTATAGAATAGCACCTCAATATTCTGTTCTTGAGAGACACAGATAACCATTGTGGAAAAGGAGACAGAAAGCAGGTAAGAGCCAATGGAAGGAGTGAGATTTGCTCTCAAGTCCTGAACTCAGCTGAAGTGACTCTATCTTGCAGTGAGCCACCATTCTGCTGCACTGTCAGACTGAAACAAAATACGTCATCTTTTCCATGATCAGAAAAGGTTTCCTGAAGTCAGCCAATGGCCATAGTAAAAGGGCAAAGACAGGGTATACAAAACCACAGAACTTTGCCAGAGTCAGTTTTGTGCCTTGTGCTTTCGGGACCTAAAGTCAAATTTGCTGGTCTAACACTAGATGGTGCTATAGCTTTAGAGCCATATAAGAGTATTGTAGGGATGCAGTTACAGGCTTGAGCAAAATGCAGCTAGCAGTCTGTAACCATCACTTCTATGTCAGTATCTCAACAACAACAACAAACAAAAACCCCAACAACTCATTTTACCTGTTAACATGAATTACACAAGCCATTTTTGGGCCTGTGTTGTGCTGTTCCAGTCTGGGGGCAAGTAGAAGTTAGCTAAACATCTCTTATCTTACATTTTTAGAGACAGGGCATCATGTAGCCAAGACAGGTCTAGAAGTGCGTATATAGCCGAAGATCACCTGGAACTTCTCCTCCTTCTGTACCCACCCCCTGAGGATGGAAGGAAGACGGCACTGAATGCAGCTGGCACCATGCCATGGGCCATGGTCATGAACTAATAACAAGAAATGGAGCAAAGTAATAACATGTATCTTTTTCCTTCCTGAATGTAGATGCAATGCATGCATCTGCTTCCACAACTAGCCCCTGTCATCATGCCATCCCCATTGTGATAGCCTGTACCCTCCAACTGTGAGCCACAGTGATGAAAAGTAACCAAGAGATGACCTTAAGGCCATTTGGCTGAACAGAACATCCTAAAGTTCTAGTCATATAACCTGGAATTTTCACTTTGGATTTTCCATTGACCATTGAGTCAGGTGTTTACCTTCCTCCTCCTCTTCCTCCTCCTCCTCCTCCTCCTCTTCCTCCTCCACTTTTTTCCTTCTCCTCCTCTTCCTCCTCCTCCCACTCCTCTTCCTCCTCCTCCCACTCCTCTTCCTCCTCCACTTTTTTCCTTCTCCTCCTCTTCCTCCTCCTCCCACTCCTCTTCCTCCTCCACTTTTTTCCTTCTCCTCCTCTTCCTCCTCCTCCCACTCCTCTTCCTCCTCCTCTTCCTCCTCCTCTTCCTCTTCTTCCTCCCCTGCTTTTTCTTCTCCTCCTCCTCCTCTTCCTTCTCCTCCTCCTCCTTCTTCTTCGGTTTGTGTCTGAAAAAAGATGTAGTATAGATGATTTTCAGAGTCTGTTGCCTATGTTCTTTGGGTTCTGCAAAAAGGACTATAATATCCTTGGCTAGTTGCCACCCTCACTTTCTATCTTTGTTGTTGTTGTTGAGACAGAGTCTCTCTGTATACTCCTGGCTGGCCTGGAACTTGCTATGTAGACCAGGCTGGCCTCGAACTCACAAATATCTGCCTGCTTCTGCCTCCCAAGTGCCAGGATTACAGGTGAGCACCACCACACCTGGCTTCTCAGCTCTTTTAAAGAATGCACATGTGAAAATTCCCACCAAATGTTCTTACATACTAGGGATATAGTGCCCTAACCATTTCACCTTTTTCTCTGAGTAGTATTGAATCTCAAGAGGAAACTGGGTAGCAGCCCTTAGAAGTACAGGGCAAAGAAGGATAAGGGGAAGAAATTCAGTTCAAGAACCTTGAGATCAGCACAATTTGGAAGGCTGAAAATTGCCTAATAATAGGAAAGAAACTTGTATTTATTTGAAGCCATGGCTTTGTCTTCTCCATGAATGTTTTTTTAAAGTTCTATTCTGGAGGCAAGGGACAATCCTTACTTTGTAGTTATAGTAATAATTAAGCTATTTAGAGACTTTTAAACCAAACCTCTATCTTCGTAAACGAGCAGTTGGGAAACTGGTAGCTGAGGAGAAATGACTCGTAATCAAAGACAGGTTACCAGGAAGCCTAAAACTGGCTGGGAAAGGTTCAGCTAAGACTTAAAGAGCAGAAAATTCCTACTGTCTAGATCAAGAAGGTACCAAATTACTTAGAAAAAGATGTAACAGTTACATTGGGTAACTTATATTGCACTTGAAGTTTGGACATTGTGTGTCTGTGGAGGAAAATGGGATGGGGGCAGGAAAACAAGATGACAGAGAAAAGGAAAGGAGAAGAAAAGGGAATACATTGTGGGGAGAAGAACAGACAGAGACAGAGAGACAGACATGAGATCTTGCCATGTAGCTTAGGCTGGCTGGGAATTCACCATACAGCTCAGGCTGAACTCAGACTTGATCCTCCAGTCGCAGCCTCCTGAGTGCTGATATTAGAGGCATGGGCTATGTTAATGAAGGGATATGTTGATGATGAGCTATGTTGGTGAAGGGATATGTCGAGGAAGGGCTAATGCTAACTAGCTGTAGGACATCTTCGCATTTTCCCTATTTCCTACGTGCAGAGAATGTTAAGTTATAATCATAAAGATAACATGTGGAAAAGAATGAATCTCTATTAGGTCCTGGAAGATGGTTTGTGGTTCAATGCACTGGCTTTGAACTGGACATGGTGGCACACGCCTTTAATCCCAGCACTCAGGGAGGCAGAGGCAGGTGGATCACTGTGAGTTAGAGGCCAGCCTGGTCTACAAAGCAAGTCCAGGACAGCCAAGGCTACACAGAGAAACCTTGTCTTGAAAAACTAAAAACAAAAGCAGAACAAAACAACAACAAAGAGCATTGCCTTCTCTTTTAGTTTCCAGAATCTGCTTGCAGGCTCACAATTGTAGTTACAGAGGTAACTACAATTCCAGGGGAAGCCAACACCCTTTCTGGCCTCTATAGGAACTAGGCACCCAGGTATTATTCATATATTTTTCCTGTGTGTATGTGTATATATATTCATATAAACATATATGAATAACAAATATATGAATAATATATGCAAAATACTCATAGACATCAAATAAAAATTTTGAAAAGAAAATCTAAGCAGAGAAAATGTTTTCTACCTACAGGGAAGAGCTGGTTTACCTTAACCAATGATACCAATTGGTGCCATCTGTGTAAATGTATCCATGTGACTTTTGTCTGTGCATATGCACTACTGTCTAAAGGACAGAGGGTGACTGAATTAATATTAATATTAATTAATTAATGTGAAGTGAATAAAAGAAAATAAACAAGATACATTCAATGTCTATGAGGTCAGGCAATGAACTATTTTTTTTTCTGTATAATTTTCTGTATGCTCCTAGGTCACTGTACAATTTTTATAATGTAAAACAAAAAAACAAAACAAAACAAAAAAGAAAACCATGACCTTAAGGCTTAGTATGTTAATCCAAGAGTGGTTTGGTCAATGTGCTCTGGATCCTTGAGGCACACCTGCTGCCCTGGCCTCTGTTGACATATGTCCAAGAGAAGGAGGCAATTACAAAGATATGTCAGACAAAAAACTGCATCTCTTACTGAATTTCTACATATTTATGTAGCCTAGCAAAGTGGCCCACACACCGAATACAGGATGAAAGGACTTGCTCTCCCCTTTGCCTTAAGGAACTTTAAGAAAACTTAGAGACAAAGCAGGCATTGAGATAAGACTAATTTTTATTTTTGTTTGTTTTCAGGACAGTGTTTCTCTGTGTCCCAGACTCGCTTTGGAGACCAGGCCGGCCTCGAACTCACAGAGATCTGCCTGCATCTGCCTCCCTAAGCACTGGGATTAAAGGCGTGTGCCACCATGCCCAGCTGATAAGACTTTTATTCATTATTCATGTGTTTTCCTCCACTGGTTTCAGTATTGGAAAGAATAAGGGACCCTGGGCTGTCTTGTCTCACTAGTCACATAAGAGGCACGGCTAAAGGGAGAACAGAGACTGAACTTAAATCACACTGAGGAGAATGGCCTCAGGCTAGTTCTACCTTAAGCCACTTCGCCCTTGCCATAGGAAATCCCATCCTCTTGCAGGAGAGAGGAAGTAGAGAAATGTGGCTTTCCTTTAGGACAGAAACCCTCAATTATGACACCATGCAGTATATACTGACTGTGTGCTTGTCCCGTCCAGCAGGACCAGTAATTACGGGGTCGTGAGGGGAGCCATACCTGAGAGATGGGAGGAGAAAGAGAGAGGCGGGACCAAGTAGCGTTCCTATCAAGGTCTGTTTATTGAATCAAAAGCAAAAGCTTATATGGGGTGGATGCAGGAGCTAAGCAGTGGAGGCCGAGAATGCCTCCAGATGATACCATCAGGGGAACATCCTGTGGTTTATCTCGGAGCAATTTCTATCTTATCTTAGCTCACTATCTCTCGGAAAGTCCGGAGCTAACCTGCTAAATAACATCTGCAGGGGGTGAAAGGAGGAAGTTAGTTAACCTGCTAAACAACATCTGCAGAGGCTGAAAGGAGGAAGTTATGCAGAGGCTGAAAGGAGGAAGTTAGCTTTGGAACGGGGCATCAGTATCTTTCCATAGCCAGTAGATTCTTTTAGCCTTGAATGACCCCGGGCTGGCTCCGAACATGTGCTCCCTAGCACAAAGCATGCAACAAAGTTCTGAGAAACATGAAAACTAGAAAACCTATCCAATTAGAGTGGTCACCCCTTCCATTAGCAAACTCTAGGGTATAGGGCTCAGAAGTTTTCAACTATGTGCCACCCCAAGTCACGTGACAACGGTTTGCCTCATTCTCATTGGTCTCTTTGGAGATCATTCTTTTGTCCAGTTAGTTGTCCACTAGCCACTTAGTAGCCTGTGAGATTATCAAATTGACTCATATAGAACTGCTGTTTATGTGATGATGCCCTACTTTACTTTATAGGAACGCAAAATATGACAGTAACGATCCTTACCGCTTTATAAGGGCATAGTTTGAAAATGGTTCTATTTTATTATCACTTGTTAATCTCTTATGTTGCCTAATTTATGAGTTCAACTTTACCATAGGTATGTATGACTAGAAAAAGCACAGCTTGTATAGGGCTCAATACTATCTTTGGTGTCAGGCATCTTTGGGGGGGGGCGGTTATGGAACAAAAGACTCCTGTATGCTACCAATGACATAGAAACAAAGAAAAGAATAATCTTATGTACTCATCAAACAAAACAAAACAAAACAAAAAAACACAGAATATTGCTAGAATGCCTACTGAGAAGTGAAATACAACACAAAAAGTTATGTTTGTGCAACAATCCTATAATGGTATGAGCAGCAGAATACAAGTTGTGTGATTTTTGAGGGTCTATATGTAAAGTAACTGCTTTTACATTTACATTTTAAATAAGCCTTGCACATAAAGAAGAATGGTGAAAGTGCATTAACAATAACTTCAAGTATTTTACGCAGTGTGATAAGCAACAGCAAAAAAAAAAAAAAAAACACAGCATGCCAAAAATGAGAGAGAGAGAGAGAGAGAGAGAGAGAGAGAGAGAGAGAGAGAGAGAGAGAGAGAAGGAAGAAGAAGAAGAAGAAGAAGAAGAAGAAGAAGAAGAAGAAGAAGAAGAAGAAGAAGAAAGGAAAATGCTTTAGCACCACAAACCTTTGATCATCTACTTTATCATCATGGAGCCTCCTAATTCCATTTTTCACTGTAAGTTATGTAGCTCATCCTACTGAAAATGTGTGTGACATCCCTGATATGTTTCTGTTGTGGCGTCTGTTAACTAAATGCTGTTCATGAACCACATTGAGTCCATTAACCCTGATAGGTTATGACAGGTGACAAGTAAAGCATTGTCTTACCCATTAGAGTACACACTTAACATCCCCTTAAAGATTTTTTTCTCCTCAAATAAGCCATAGGGTTTGACGGGCCAGCATGATGAGACGAATCAGAGCTGGTACGCTGTCCCTTGAGAAGGATAATCTGTGGTAGCATCAAAGTCCTTCCTAGGGCTGTCTGTCTAATGACTGCCACAGCTTCTAGAACCTCAAGGCCTTAGATAAATGGCTCTTTGATCTTGTTCACTGGAATCCATCAAAGTAATACTTCAGTTAAATTTACCCCAAGGCCATCCCACGAACTTGGTGAATAAGTCATCTACAATTATGCTTTGCTTGGTTACCCCAATAGGATCACCAGACAAGTTTATACAATGGGTGTGTCAGTTACTTTCTTCATTACAGCGGCAACACCTAGGGAAAAGGTAAGTTAAGGGAATGACGGTTGGTTCTGGCTCCCAGCTTGAGAGTGTAATCCACTGTGGTGGAGAAGTTATGGCTGCAGGAGTCTCAGGATGCTTGGTACCTTTCACAGGGAGGTGGAAGCTGCTGCTCCGCTTTCTTTCTCAATTCTACTCAGTCCAGGCCCCCAGGCCATGGGATGCTGCTACTAACATTTGGAGGGAATCTTCTTTAGTTAATCAGTGGCTCTCAACCTCCCTAATGCTGCAACCCTTTAATACAGCTTCTCATGCTGTGCCGACCGCCAACCATTCAATTATTTTGTTGCTGCTCCATAACTGTGATTGTGTTACTGCTATGGATCGTAATATAAATACCTGTGATTTCTGATGGTCTTAGGCAACCCCATGAAACAGTCATTTGACCCACAATATGGGTCGTGACCCACAGGTTGAGAAGCACTGAGTTCAATCGTCCTGAAAATACCCTAATAGGCATACCAGAAGTGTTCCCATGACAATTCTAATTCCAGTCACACTGACAACATTAACCATAACGGTGAGTGACAGATATTAATGTCTGACAGAGGAAACTCCATCTTGAATAAAATTAATACTGTGGTTGTTCAGATCAGTAGCTTGGAACTCAGATTCAATTCTAACCCTAGCCCTGCTCTTGTGTTGGGCATGCAACTTAACCTTCCTGCATATTTTTTTTTCTTGGAGCATTGCTTGAAAAGAGCAGACAATATTTTCTAAAAGGTAACGGTTGTCATTTCCATTGAAAGTTTTTAGTGTCTCCAACATCTTTCTTCTACAACTTTGTTACTTCACTATTTGGTCCATCTAGAAGGATCGTACGTGCCTTGTTGAGTGATTTTCAAACGGGAGCACTTGTTCACCTGGCCATATTTCACAAATGTCTGGAGACACTCTTCATACTACAACCTGGGGTGAAGATGAGATGCGCATAGAGTAGGCAGAGGTCAGAGCTACTGCTAAGCACCTTACAATACTCAGTACTCACGCACACTAAAGACTTATACAGTCCAAAATGCCTATATTGCCAAGGTTGAGCACCCGTCACTTTGGTTAGAACTTAGACTAGTACCTACTGGACAGTTTATTGCTGCTTTAATGTTTTCAACACTAGAATGCACTAACTCCATGATTCCTGTCTTCCAGAGTCCTTAACAGTATTAGGCCAGGGAAATTGTGATCCCCTTAGTTCACAGAATGCAATAAAACCATAAGAATGAGACCAGACATTAGCCTAACAGCTAACATATTCTTTTGCAAGGGTGGGGTGTGTGTGTTTCTTTACAACTCCCTGGCTGTCCTTGAACTCACTATGTAGACGAGGCTGGCCTGGAACCCACAGAGATCCACTTGCCTCTGCCTCCCAAGTTCTGGGATTAAAGTTGTGTGCCACCATTCCCAGCCTCATTCAATATTCTTATGGCATTTTTTACTTGGCTGGCCTGGGGTTCAATACATAGACCAAGGCGGCCTTGAGCTCACAGAGCTCCTTCGGCCTCTGCTTCCAGAGTACTTGGGCTGAAGAAATGCCCCGCCATTCCCGACACTATTCCTGTGTTCCATTCAAGCTCTCATTCAGTCTCTGTAGTGTTATGACCCCACCCACTCCCCCATCTCCCAATAAAAGAAATTGAGAGTCAATGAGGTAAGTGGCATGCAATCATAGAGGTTAGTTTCTTACAACTTGAGAGATTAATTTTGTTGGCCAAACATGAATCCTGTGGTGCGGTATAATGCAATTTGACAGGCTGAGTAGAATTTTAAAGTCCTATATTTCTCTGGCTGTGGGTTACTTGCTTTAAGATCTTATTTTGGAATCAATTCAGCATATATATATTTTTTAAATTAATGTCAAACCTGAAAACTATAAAATTTTCTAGAGAAGAGAATAAAGAAAACACTTTAAGGTACAGACATACTGAATAGAACTATAGTAGTGCAGGAAACAATAGCAAGAATTGGCAAACAGGGTTACATCAAACATAAAATGTCATGCAGAGCATAGAAAACAAGCAGCAGACTGAACAGAAGGCCCAGTGAATGAAGAGAAAAAAAGAACTTTGCAAACTATATAACACAAGGCATTGATATCTAGATTATATAAGAAAGTACAAAAATTCAATACCAAAGGAACATATTCTCCAATCAATAAATGGGAAAATAAATTGAGCAAAGATCTCAAAATAAGTAAAATGACAAATAAACTCATGGAGAAAACATTCAATATTTTTAGCCATTTGAGAAATATAAAATAAAACTATACTGAGATTCCACCTCAACCTAGTCAGAATAGCTGTCATCAATAAAAGAAACAATTGCCTTTAATCCCAGCACTCAGGAGACAGAGGCAGGTGGATCTCTGTGAGTTCGAAGCCAGCCTGGTCTACAGAGGAAGTTCCAGGACAGCCAAGACTACACAGAGAAACCCTGTCTCAAAAAACCAGAGAGAGCTGGGTGGGGTAGCTCACACCTTTAATCCCAGCAGTCAGGAGGCAGAGGCAGGTGGATTGCTGTAATTTTAGGTTAGCCTGATCTACAAAGCAAGTCCAAGACAGCTAAGACTACAGAAAGAAACCCTGTCTAGAAAAGAAAGAAAGAAGAAAAGGAAAGGAAAAGAAAGAAAGAAGGAAAACCAGAGACAGACAGACAGACAGACAGACAGACAGAGGGAGACAGAGAGGCAGACACACAGAGAGACATAAAGAGAAAAAACAATCTTAAATACTGAGCAGGATGCAGGGATAGGTGGGGGGAGGGAGCTCTACTACATTGCTAGTGAAACGAAAATTCATCCAGGTAATAATTCTGGAAGTTCTTCAAAAGTGTAAAACCCAAACTACCATCTAATTTGGCTGCAGCACTCCTAGGTCTAGACCGGGAAGGCATCAGCACACTGCCAGCCTATGCCTGCACTCCCATGTTCGCCCCAACAGTATTCACAATAGCGGTGATGCAGCCTAGATGCTCATGAACTGTCCTTTCCCGCGGGACAACTTCAAACTAGGGTTCAACTGAAAGAAGGGGTGCAGATGGGGAAGAACAGAGAACACGGAGGCAGGAAGGCCAGGTCGAGGATCTCCGATGGAGGCCTCCATTTATTAAAGCACAGTGCAAGGTTTATATAGACATCCCGCCTGCGCACTCCTTCCCACTTTGTCCTCAAGGGCAAGCTGTAAAGGAAGCATTCTCCTGCTAAATTCTGTTACAGAGACTTGTTACTAGTCCTGTGGGGGTGGGGCCACTGGGAAGAGAGCAGAGCCTGGAGAGACGGTCTGCCCAAGCTCCTTTGTCTTATCTCAGCAGCAGGTAGTTCACACCTACCAGCTTCTGCAACGCAAAGGATCTTCCCTGCAGGTTCTGGCTAACAGAAGGCAGCCTTCGCACTCACTGAGTCACAGTCCTGAATTATGGTTCCCGACAATGAACAAATGACAGAACCAAGCAAATGTGCTATATGCATACAGGGAAGGGTTTTTTGTTTTTGTTTTTGTTTTTGTTTTATTTTTTGAGATAGAGTCTCTCTGTGTTAGCTTTGGCTGTCCTGAACTCGCTTTGTAGACCAGGCTGGCCTCGAACTCACAGTGATCCACCTGCCTCTACCTCCCGAGTGCTGGGATTAAAGGCATGTGCCACCATGCACCACGGCTTGGGAAGTCTTATTTAAACACAAAGAAAAGGAAATTGTGTCATTTGTAGGAAAATAAATGGACTAGTGAGCATCATGTTATGTAAAATAAGGTACACCAAGAAACAAATATATCATGTCTTCTGTCATGTGCACAACTTATAAAGATGAGACAGTTGAAGGGGAACCATTTTTGGATGAGATAGTTGACAAAGGAAAGGAAAGGGGAAAGGAGAGCACTGAATGTTCTGAAAGAATGTTATTGGTATATTCTGTGAAGATGTCTCAGTAAGATCTATTATTTCATATAATAGTTAACAATAAACATTTTGAGTAGATAACAACTTACTAAGTCTCTTTTTGATGCTTTAGTAACATTTTAAATTCATTTTTTGTGGGTATATGCATGCATGTAGGTAAATGCAATGGTGTGTCCAAGGGCTCGGACAACATGTAGGAGTTTGTTCTCGCCTTCCACTATAGAGTCTCAAGGATTTGATTGACCTCAGGTTGCAAGGCTTGGTGGTAGACAGATTTACCTCCTGAGTCGCCTCACTCATTTTTATGCTTCTAGATAGTCATAGGCACAAGTATCTGTACCATTGAATATAATTGCTGAGGCCTGCTCCTTTTGGGTAGCATGACTACAGCCATGTTTGTTTTAGGCCTATCAGCCACATCACCTCAACTTGTTGCTGATGTAGGGAAAAGCTCTCTGTGTAAGGCCAGGTTGACCAAAAGCTATGTTTATGTTCAGCATGCTCTACGGCCTTGCTCCTCCTAGATATTCCCCAACCTTAAGTGCACCTAGGCCTACCTGTAAACTCCTCAAATCCACTTGGGACCAGTCAAATTAAAGAGAGGTAAGCTAGCACTTCTTTGTCTCATTAGCAAAAATAACTTGGGTCAGAGGTGACCCCCCTGTTCCACTGTCACCACTACCCTATCCTCCTCTCCGTCCAATGTGAACTAATTGTGGTTTTTGCCTTTATAAGCTAACTCTGAAAAACACTCAATGTCACAGTTTGGCTCTCAAGTGCACTCTGTGTCCCTTATCATGGTTAGTCCTGAGGTTTACATTCAATAAACCATCCATATCTAACTGAGATGGGGTGTCTGAGTGGCTTGTGCAGCTTCCTCTGATCCTAACAATATTCAGGTTATTAATCACTTGAATTAAACATTGAAATATTTATCTCTACAGAATGAAGAAATTATTATCAAAGTGTAGCCTGTGGAGCCCTGATATTTCCTGGTAGGCATGTGGTGGTATACAAGGTCAAAACTAATATTAGGACATTAAAATATCCCTTGCCTTTTCCACTATGTTCAACTTTACACTGGTGACACTAAGGCAATGATGAGAAACACTTCCAGGCCCCTATGACCAGGCACCCCCATATACAAAACCACTCCCCTATATACTAGAAGCAAGAGTCAAAACTGATGAGGAAATATGACTTCAGGGCTGAGACTGTTCCCTGGTATATGCAGGTGTGCACTTGCCCAGCATGCATGATGAGGCCTAGCTCCATTTCCCAGGACTATGACATAAGAACAATTGAAAAAGTGCTTGGTGGTCCTGAAGAAATGGCTCAGTAAAGCCTTTGCTGTGCCAACATGCTGTCCTGGCTTCAGTATCGCAGCATCCATGTTAAGAGAAGTGACTATGACTGCACACCTCTGTGTCCTAGCACTGGAAAGCAGAGAGTGGAAGATCCCTGGGGCTTGTTGGCCAGAGTAGCCCAAACAAGGAGATCCAGACTCACTGAGAGGTAAGATACTGTTTCAAAAGCTGAGATGGAGGGCCAGAGAGATGGTCCTTCAGGGGGGAGGTGTTCATCTTGCCTGAGTTTAATCACTGGATCCCAAGGTGGAAAATAAGAAATGACCCCTGAAAGTTGTTACCCAGCATCCACATGCACACTATAGCATGCACGCGCGCGCACGTGCGCACACACACACACACACACACACACACACACACACACACACACATACACGCTCATCTAACCTCCACATGTGTACCTTGGAATACACACACACACATGCATTCACAATAATGACAATGATAGCAATAACAACAACAACAACAACAATAATAATATAAATAATAATGAAGCTAGAGGGATGGCTCAGCAGGTACGAGCACAGGCATCCAGAGGATGCAGGTTCAATTCCCAACACCTACATGAACGTTAACAGCCTTCTGTATCTCCATTTCCAGGGGATTTGCTGCTGTCTTCTGGCCTCCGTGAGCTTCAGGCACACACATCATGTACACACATTTATACAGGCAAAGCACCAATACACATAAAATAAGTAAATATTAAATAATAATATGGACTAGAGAGATGACCCAAGGGTCTAGGATAGTGACCTGTTCTTGCAGAGGATCTGAGTTCAATTTCCAGCACCAACATTTGGTATCTCAAAATTACCTGTAACTCTGGCATCAAAGGGTTCAATGCTTTTAGCCTGGTGTCAATACACACACACACACACACACACACACACACACACACACACACACAGACACACACACACACGTATCCAGACATGTATACTAATGCACATAATTTAAAATAAATTACCAAGTAGTGGTGGCACAGGCTTTTATTCCCAGCACTCAGGAGGCAGAGTTAGGCAAAACTCTGAGTTCCAAGCCAGCCTGGTCTGGTCTGTAGAGAATATCCTGTCTTGAAAAACCAAATTAAATAAACAAGTAAATAGTTTTAAAAGGGATGCTGTTTAAAATAACAATAACAACAATATAAGTAATGATAAGATGGAGAAGAGAATGGGAGCACATCTGAATGTGAGCCACGGGCTTCAACGTGCAGCAGCATGAGGTGTGCCTACACCCCCACCCACAGATGTACACAGATGCACATAGATGCACATAGTATACACAAAAAACATACGTAATTCTTCAACTTCAAAATGACTTTTTAAAATACTTATTTATTTATGATTATGTATACAGTATTCTGCCTGCATGTACACCTGCAGGCCAGAAGAGGGCATCAGATCACATTAGAGATGGTTGTGAGCCACCGTGTGGTTGTTGGGATTTGAACTCAGGACCTCTGGAGGAGCAGTCAGTGCCCTTTACGCTCTGAGCCATCTCTCCAGCCCTCAAAATGATTTGTAAGAAGCACAGAAATAAATGCTTGTGATGAATCTGAGTCACACGCCTTTAATCCCAGCACTCAGGGAGGCAGAGGTAGTTGGATCTCTATGAGTTTGAGGCCAGCCCAGTCTACAAGAGAGAGTTCCAGTCCATTCAAGGATATGTAAGTGATACTGTCTCAAACAAAAAGAATTGATCTGCGAGGCAATTTTCCATAAGCACAAGAAGCAGAATGAGCTAAACGCAGGGATATAGCAAGCTTGGAGCTTGAGAGAATCCAAATTGCACTCGACACGGATTCTCCGAAAGGAATGTACACAGGTGACGCCGTTCATCCCCGTCTCTACAGGCATTTTCTCACCACACTATTGTTTCATACAAAAGAAGAGTCCCGGTGTGGTTCGCTTCTTCTCAGAAAACATGCGGTACAACCCTCGGTATGTGTTAGCTTTACCATGTTGTGGTAACAGAAGCAAAGTTCTCTTTAAAGGACATTGCAAGGGATGGTTCCAGGCACCTGAATAAATGAGCATCCTTAACCGCACACGGGCTTTCACGCTCAGGAGTGAGGAGGACACTATGAGACCCAAGACCCGCTTTGAGGGGCTCCCCCTCAAAGGGGCCCATTGGCTCTTCGACGCCACATAGCCAAGCTCTGGACCATAATTGAGAATAAAGCTACCTCAAAGCCCACCTGAAAGGATCCACTCAGACATCACAAAGCTATTTTGAGTGTCTTAGACAGTAATGGCGAGAAGGTTTTAGAAAAGTCACAGGAAGGAAGGGAGGAGGGCCTTCAGGAAACCAGTAGCCATGACCGGGGATGCCCACTAGGTGGCAGTGCGAGCGCACCTGGAAACTTCGATTCTCAGCTTCCAGCTCCCAGCAATGTGCCTGTGGCTGGCAAGCAGGATGTTCTCAAAAGCCTCCAAGAAGCTGTGGTTCAAGTGCATAGTAGAACGCCACCCAGCAGGCACCTGCAGACCCTAAGTAACGTCCATTTGCGAGGGGGGGTGGGTGAGAGGGTAATAATGCTGTGAGGCTAGGTGTGGAAGACAGCATTTTCCCTGAAAAGGCGGAGCTATCTGAGTGCCTCCCAGAGCTGAGATGGTCCCTTTAGACCTGCCTCTGCACTCTGGGTTTCTAATGTCGTGAGCATTCCTCACCTTCGTCAGATTGTTGTAACATTTCGATGAAAATGTAAAGGACCCATATTTGACGGCACAGTTTGCCAGTGAATCGCAGCTATAGGACTTCTGGTACAGTTTGAAATATTTTCT
Source organism: Acomys minous (assembly GCF_964271855.1). Lineage (NCBI taxonomy): Eukaryota > Metazoa > Chordata > Mammalia > Rodentia > Muridae > Acomys > Acomys minous. The sequence goes on along the minus strand of NC_140488.1, from coordinate 20,153,526 downwards.
GGTGGATGTCTTTGATGTCAGCACTTCAGAGTCTGAGGCAGAGCCCAACTTAGGCTACACAGTGAAATCTCGTCTCTAAAGCAGTAGTTCCTAGGGCTAGAGCAATGGCTCCGTGGTTCCGTGGACGATGGTTCTATCAGAGGTCCCAATTTCAGTTCCCAGCACTCGCAACTGCCTACAGCCCCAGTTCCAGGACATCCTTTGCTTGTAGCCTCCGTTGGCACCTGCCCTCATATGCACACACTTAAAAATAATAAAAAGAAACCTTACAAATTACTTCATAACAGCTTATCACAAATTGACTCTAACCAGGACACTCTTTGGTTGAAACCTGGCTGTCAGAAACCTCAACGTGGATTGAGGCTCAGAATGAGAGTTTATCAACTGAGTATTTAAGGCCTAAGCCGTACTGCCTTCTCAATATTTTTATTCCTGCACTTCCTGCTCAGATATTTTTGTTTACATTTATTTAAATGCACTACAACAATTTCCACTGAGTGTGCACTGCATTATCAATACTCTAGAGAGGAGTTAAAGTACTCAGGAAACCGTGTGTATTCTATATATGAATACAATGGCATGCCATAGAGCAGAGATGCATCGCCTGCTTTCTTTCAACTTAAGCCATATATAAAAATGTAAAATCATGAATATTAATGGAGTACCAGTAGATGTTTTTCTACCTGTATACTGTGCAATTTTTAAATCAGAGTAATATTTAAACAGAGTAACACATTATCCACTCAATATACCTTTTTCATGGAGAAAACACTGAAAATTCCTTTATGATTTTGCAATAGCCTACCAGGACTTCCTACTCCTGTCTATAACAGGATCACTATGTGATCAGTATTTCCCTATCTTTCTCTCCCCTGCCACTGGTGATCTTGCTTTTTACTCTCAACTTCTTTGAGAAGAACTCTTCTTTTACATGTTTGTGTGTGCTACAAGCACATGCTCATGTGGGCATGTGCATATCTGTATACCAGAGGCCAGAGGTCAGTGTCAGATGCCTTTATTGACTGCTCTTCACTTTTTTGAGGCAGCATCTTCCATTGAACTTGGGGCCCATCACTTCAGCGAGAATGGCTGCCCAGTGAACTCCAGCATCCTCAACCGTAGGGTTATAGGCAGGCATCACTGTGCCAAGCTTTTACATGAGTGGTAAGGATTCAAACTAAGGTCACCTTACTTATTGAGTCACTTTTCTAGTCCCTGAGATCAACTTTTTAAAAATCCCACATATGAATAAGACCATGCAATATGTGTCTTTTTTGTGTAATTTATTTCACCTAACAATGATATGAGTTCCTGTTCCATCCATGCTGTGCAAATGACAGCTTTTCAGTATTTCTATAGCTGAATGATATTCCATTCCATACATATATACATACATATACATGTACATATACATATGTGTGTGTGAGTTCCACATATTCTTTATCTATTGTTCAGTTGATAGACATATAGAAATTGAGGTTGTTTCCATTTCTCAGCTATTATAAATATTTCTACATTAAACATGAATGTGACTATTTATCTTCAAAATACTACATTTCTTTTGGCTACATACCTATAAGTGGGATTGCTGGGTCATAGATAATTTGTTACTGGAGAGCCTGCATACTGATACCTGTAATGGCTGCACTAACTCACATTTCTACACAGAGCAGTTAGGAATTTCCTTCTCTCAGGTCAGTGAGACAGTTCACTGGGTTGAAGCGCCTGCTGCCACACTTGATGACCTCACTTTGAGCCTTGCAACTCCCACGGTAGAAGATGAGAACCAACTCCTGTAAAATTTGCCCTGACCTACACATACAAACTGTGGCACACCTGTACACACACACACACACACACACACACACACACACACACACACACACACACAAATGTAAACATTTTAAGAGAATTACCTTCTCTCCACATGTTTAATAGCATTTACTATCTTTTGTCTTTCATGTATTTCTATCTCATTATTACGCTAATTTGGTTTGTGTTTTCATGGTTAATGATATTTGTAAGCCTTTATTTGGAGATATGCCTATTTCTATCTAGTGTCCATTTTTAACCAGGTTATCGTTTTACTCATCTTTTTGAGGTTTCTGAATTCATAGTATATCATGATATGAATTCCTCATCAGAAGCATAGCTTATCAATGTTTTCTCCCAGCCCATGGTATTTCCTCACTCGTGTTTCTATGGCTGTTGAAAGGCTTTTTTTTTTTAATGTCATGGGTTGGCTGACTGTGGCTGCACGGAGTTATTTATTCCTTGATACTCTATGTGCTTTTATGTGGACACTCAGATGATTTGATTACTATGGCTTAGTGGTCGGGTAGAGTAGCACTTTCTACTTTTTTCCCTTTTTGCTCAGGATTGTTTCACCCACTGACTTTTATATTTTTAGACATTCCTGGAATCAAGACCCATGAATAATAAGGGACAAGTAAAGTGATTTCAAAACTATGCCCACAACTTCTCTGATAGCACCTCCCTTCAAGAGATGGAGCTTACTTTTGTTGGGTACAAGCCAGTATTAGCAATGTATTTGCAATGAATACAATCTGGAAGGACTTAGGATGTGTTGCTTCTGAGTCTTAACTACCAAGATCCACCCTGTTAAGGGAGCTCACTAGGCATGCGGGCTGTCTAGGAGGTGATCTGGATCTGGTATTTGCAAGGCCTTGTACCATGATGCACGCCCAAACTGCTTCTCTGACACACTGTCAGGAACCATCGATTTGGGGGAAGTACAGTAGGCACGAGAGATACCTGGAGGTGATCCGGTATTTGCAAGGTCTGTATCATGATGCACCCCAGAATTGCTCCTAACCTCTGACTACCCTGTCAATTGTGCTTTGTTGCATCTCTCTAAAATCTGGCATTAGAGCCGGGCATGGTGGCGCATGCCTATAATCCCAGCACCCAGGGAGGCAGAGGCAGGTGAATTACTCACAGTAATTCTAAGGCCAACTTGGTCTACAAAGTGAATCCACGACACTCAGAACTATACTCATGACAAGCCAAGTCTACAGCCAAGATTACACAGAGAAACCCTGTCTCAAAAAGCCAAAAAGACAATACATCTGGCATTGGTATGAACTGTTACTTTCTGGGTATTAACCAGCTCTGAGCAAACTTCCTATAGGATCTTATTGAAGATGTGATGTTTGCTATTCAGATGAATTAATCCTTGATTATGGAATTCCTGATTTGATTAAAATAGTTTTAAAAGTTAAAGTTAGTTTATGGCTGTAATAAATACCTTTGTGGGCCTCCAGATGCCTCACTAAGGATAGCCTTGTAGCAGACTTGTGGCTTCAGATAAGCCTCCACTCCAGATGGCACCACAAATCCTGGTATTTCACCATAAATATAGGCAAGTTTGCTTAAACTTCCTCTGAACCTAAGTTGGAACGAAGCTACCTAGAGATTCTGAATTTACTCTGTTTCTTAGAATGAAAGACAGATAAAATTATTGTCCTAAACTCATTATGAACTAAGAGATAGCTGGGTAATGTATAGTTAGGTCAGTCCTAATTGATAAGTTGTATATTCTTGTAACTTTTAGGATTTGTCACTCTGCACTCGTTGTGAACTTATTTAATGAATACTTCGATATGAAATGTTTAGATTTAAAACAGGTAACCTGATGTATTTTAGAATTCATCTGTTTTCCTGATTAATTGCCTTTTTAAATCATGAGGTAATACCTTTCCTCAGAAGTATAAGTATGGTCATTTACAATAAACAGTACTGAAATTGAGAAACTTAACTTCAGTTGAAGTTGAGATGCCTGACTTCATCCACCTTTTCTCTTGAACCTTTTCTCTTGAATGTATGTGTTGAGATTGGGAGACCTGACTTCAGTTGAAGTCGAGGTGCCTAATTTCATCCACCTTTTCTCTTGAATGTATGTGTGTGAGTGGTTTATTTTCTATCTCTTTCTTATGTCTTATTTCCCTGTAGATTCACCAATAAGTTAGCAGACTCAGGGCCATCAGCCTTCTATGGCTAATAAGCCTAAGTTTACACCAACTAATTGGAGATCTCCACGAAGAGGCCTATCTACAGATCAAAGAGCCTCCTTTTATGACCCCCGTGCAGTTTCTAGCCAGAAGCTGCTTTTACAGCCATTGGAAACTTGTGGTCACTTTAAGTTCTCCTCCTCAGCCACAGTATATTCAGTCCCTAGAGAAGAAACCTTGGGCTCTTTTTCTTTTTCACCTCTTTCAGTCCTGATCGGTTGCCTGAGCCGTCAGCTCTGGAAACCCAAGAAATGAAGCAAACTGGAAAGGCGTCTGCATCTACCACGAGAGACCCCACCCTGGACCTCTTCAGAGCCGCAGCCAGGCGTTAACACTTAACGTTCCTAGAACACTGTCTCTTGGCTTTCTCTCATTCTGGGGGAACCCACCATAGTAAGAATGCACCCAAACAGCCCTGTGGATTTGGAACTAGTATAAGACAGGGAACTAGTTTCTTTTAGTTCTGTAGCCATGTTAGAGAGCCACCTTACAATCACATCCTCTACTCTTAGTCAGGTCATGGTAGCTCTAGGTAAAGTCATGACAACCTCACAGAAGACATGAGGCAGAACTACCCACCCAGCTAAGCCACTCCTGGATTACTGGTCCATAAGAACTGTGAGATAATACATTTTTCTTTTTAAAAGACTTGTAGAAGATATTCAACTAGAATTATTTTTGGATAAAAATAGAACATTTCATATCTATTTATTTTTATGTTATGTGTATGTATTTTGTTTCTCTCTCTCATCTCTGTGTGTCTGTGTGTCTGTGTGTCTCTGTACCACATGCATCCAGTACTCATATAAGCCATAAGTGGGCAATGAAGCATCATCTGGAACTCAAATTTAGATGGTTGTAAACCACGATGTGGGTGCTGGGAACTAAAAATGGGTCCTCTGCAAGAACAGCCCCAAGATGAATTTAAGAAATATTTTATTTTATGTGCATGAATGTTTTGTCTGCATCTATGTCTATGTATCACATGTGTTCTTGGTGCCTTGGGAGGCCAGAACAGGGTGTTGAATCCCCTGGAATTGTAGGTAAAGATGGTTGTGAGCCAAGATGGGGGTGCTGGGAATCAAACCTGGGTCCTTGAGAAGAGTAGCTAGTGCTTGTAATCACTTGGCCATTTCTCTAGCCCTCCAAAATTAAATAAAATTTAAAGATGGAAATCAATGCATAGGAGGATAAATAAATAATAATGCAAAATTGCTAAAGAAAGAAAGGAATGAGAAAGGAAGCTACATCTCAGCCTGTTCATGGAATGAGTCCCGCTGAAAGCTAACTAACTTTAAACTATCCAAGCAAAGAGCTAGGTAAACACATTGTGGCAGACACATACAATTGAGCGCTATTAAGTAATAGAATTAGACTCTTGATGATAGACAACATTGGATGGATCTCAGCAGCATTATAAGGAATGGGGAAAGCTAAGCACGAAGAATGCTGTCAATGGGACATAGCACTAGCACTGTATGTGTGTGTTTTATATATATGATTCCATTTACATAAAGTTCAATAACAGACAAAAATAAGTGAATGATGTAATTCAAATGACCATGAGGACTAACTATGAAGGAATGAAGTGAAGCAGAAGGACCTCCTGGGGTTATTTGGTTGATGACATCATGGATGTGTACATTGTTTGAAGATTATAAAGCCATACATCTAGCATCTGTGCCTTGGGCTTTGAGTATAGTTCAGTGGCAGCAGAGTGCTATCCTAATATGTGTAAGCCCAGGGTTCCATCACACAGCACAGAGAAAGAGCAAAAATCTGTTTGTCGTTGCTTTAACTCCAGATACTTAATTTCTACCTGAAAAGTCTGAAGTGGGGCAATCACCATTTGTGGTGAAAAAAAGGACATCTTTCTTCAGCAAATCATCCGGAATCCATCCACTCTTTGCCACCTCCACTGCTCCATCGGGCTATTCCCACACAGAGTCCCTGCCTCCACGCCTACCCACCGCAGTCCTTTCTCTGCAAATCAGCTATGCCAATCAGGTCACGGCATTCTCCTGCTTAAGCCTCCCAGTGCTTCCCTAGCACATTTACAAAGAAGTGCATGTTCTTTCTTTTGTCCTACAAAGCTCTACAGGAACAGGTCCTGCCCTCCTCGCTAACCACTGCGTCCCTTTATCCTGTGATCTAGCCACTCTGGCCTTCTTTCAGCTCAAAAGCACCAAGCGCTTCCTGATTCCAGGCATTGATTGTCCTGTTCTTTCGACTGATTAACTCTGACGCTGTCACTGTTTCTCAGAAAGGCCTTCCAAAGGTTCCCCGTCCTCTGTTAGGTTCTCTTGTTTTTCATTCTTATAGAATACCCACGTCATGTTACATTCTCTCTTGTTTCTTTCTTCTTTCTTTCTTTCTTTCTTTCTTTCGATTTGGTTTTTTGAGACAGGGTTTCCTCTGTGTACTCCTGACTGTCCTAGAACTTGCTCTGTAGATCAGGCTGGCCTCGAACTCACAGAGATCTGACTACCTTTGACTCCCAGATGCTGAGATTAAAGTGCACCACCACTGCCTGGCTGCTATGTTCTTTTTAATTTAATTTTTGTTATTGTTTTGAGAATTTCATGCACGAATTTTATATCCATATAGTTTCACCCTTTTATCTCCTTCTGTGACCCCCAACTCTCTCTCAAATTTATGATCTCTTGCTCTTTAATTATTGTTACACACATATGTAGAAATGTATATAGGTATATATAAGGAATATATATATATGTAAACACACATACATATTTACTTATTCTATCAGCTCTGTTCCTTTAGAGAACCCCAATATCATATCGTTGAGAACTCATAGGTACAGCTTCTCTGACATGATCTAGCAGCTGGGTGCTTGATCTTATGACTTACAATATTCATTTATTTATTTATTTATTTATTTATTTCAAAACTGGATTTTCCTTCCTGATTGTCCTGGAACCCACTCTGTAGACCAGGCTGGCCTTGAACTCACAGAGCTCCACCTGCCTCTGCCTCCTGAGTGCTGGCTGATGATGCCGTTGAGTTGAGTTCCCCTCCATCTGCTGGTTTATTCGGTTGCTTTATCAGTTTTAAGGGAAGCGCGTTGAAATGTTAACTACAATTGTAGATTTGTCTTTCTCCTTTCTAACGTGTTAATTCTTGCTCCCCGGATAGCTCTGCTCTGCACTTCGACATGTATTCGTTTAGGATGTACTGGACTGGCTCTTTTATCACTATATCCTCTGTCTCTGATAGTTTGCTCCTACTGTTCTTAACTTCCTGTTGGGGACTGGAACATTTTGAACACTTGATTGTGTTATCTTTCACTGCAGCGGTGGTTCCTGCTCACTGTAGGGCCCATGCCACCCACGTGTAACTGACCAGTGCTGTCACTGTTGGACCGATTCAGGTTAAGTGTTGAAACTCTCCCTTCAGTGTCCCTTTACATTCTCCGGTTTAGAATATAATTATCTTCTTGTGTGGTGTTAAATGTAAACAAAAGTTTTTATCCTTGCTAGGCAAGTGCTCTACCAAAAAAGCTGCAACTTTAGCCCCTGTAACTGCCTGAAATACTTCCCTCCACATTTATTAATGGTCCCCTCAAGGTAGTACTAGAATTTTTGCTTCAACATAAATATGATTTAGAAAACTCAAGAGAGGACAAAAAGTGCTTATCCTATTTTTGTGCGTTCTATTCTTTCTTCTTGACAATGATACTTATTTTTGTATTTCCTGTCTATTTATAGAAGTTCCTGTGAACATTCTTTCCTGCTGGCCTCACAATCTTTTAGTTTATCTTCAACTGAGAATGTCATGATTTCACCTTCATTCTTGGAGGGAAATTCTGAGTTGACAGATACCACTTTCTTCTGAGCATAATGACATATATGTGTAATCCCTGCACTTGGAAAGCTGGAGCAGGAGGGATCAAGGGTTTGAGCTCAAGGCCACCCTATACTACATAGCAAGTCATCAAAAAGGAAAAAAAACCTCACATCTTTTTTTTTTCTTTCAGGTTTCTGGTGAGAAAATAGCCACTATGCAAATAATTTGCTTCATCCATAGGGATGTCAGTTCTCCATAAATTCATGATTTTCTTTTTTTGGGGGGAGGGTGTTTTTTTTTCAGACAGGGTTTTTCTGTGTAGCCCTGGCTGGCCTAAACTTGCTCTGTAGACCATGCTGGCCTCAAACTCAGATCTGCCTGCTCTGCCTCCTGAGTGTTGGGACGAAAGACATGTGCCACAATTGCCTGGCTGTGATTTTCTTTTTGTACTTAGTTCTCAGATATTAAAAACAACTAACTGGGTTGAATGGTGGTAGCACATGCCTTTAATCTCAGCACTCAGGGAGGCAGAGGCTGGCAGATCTCTGAGTTCAAGGCCAGCCTTATCTATAGAGTGAGTTTCAGAACAGCCAAGGCTAGACAGAGAAACCCTGTCTCAAAAGTTAACTGTATTATTATTATTATTATTATTATTATTATTATTATTATTATTATTATTGGACTGGTTTGAGACAGGCTGTCCTGGAACTTGCTCCATAGACCTCCAGAATGCTGGGATTTAAGGTGCCCATGTGGATTTTTAATATTTTTAAGTTTATGTATTTATGGGGAGCATGCTCACCACAGTGCGTATGTCAGAGGACAACTTTCCAGATTCTATTTTCTCCTTCTGCCATGTGTGGAATCAACTGATGAATAATAGATAGTGAAAATGTGGTAAATATGTGCAATAGAAAATTATTCAGCTATAAAGGAAATAAAATTGTGAAATTTGCAGGTAAATGGATGGAACTCGAGAAAATTATACTGAGTTCAATAATCCAGGCTCTAAAAGACAAACACCACATGTTACCTCTTAGATGAGGATCCTGGCTTCAAATCTTTTCATGTATTTAACATGGAGTACTTATGCTCTAGAAAACTAGAATCAGGCCATTGGTGTTAGAAGGCTGGGGGATGCATTTAAGGAAGAAAGATTAGAGAAAAAGTAAAATTAGAGGGGGGAATACTAGGGGTAGACGGGTCCAAATGGAATGATGGGGCTGGGGAAATGAGAGGCCAGGGAAAGTGTAAACAAAATGAGGTATGCATGACAAAGCCGCTTGGAAACCATAATCTTGCAATCTAAGTAAGAAATACAAGAAGAGGGGACAATAGAATATATGTAATATGAAAGAATAGAGGGAAAATATTAAGAGCTAAAAGAATATGCAGGGACGAGAACAATGGGTCAGGGAAACAGAGGTAGAAGTGTGCAAAGTAAACTACGAATATATGAAGAAGCCTTAGGAACCTTGACTAGTTTGTAAGGTAATACAAATGTCTTTTTTTTTTTAAAGGAGTTTGAACGGAAATAGTCACATTAGTGAACAATTTATGGGAGGCATGGGTTCTTTTCATGAAAATCTCAGTTCCAGGCTCAGGTTACCTTCTTACAAGTCATTGATCAAAGGCGTCATTGTTCTTGGTTGCCCACCTTAGCTACGGTTAAGATGGTAAGATTCTTTTGCTGAAGATGCCATATACTTTTGTTGTAGGACACAGAGAAATCAATCTTAAACTAATCAGGAAACTCTCCTTGCTGGTTAATGCTATAAGGCACTTTGAGGTATCTCAGTAAGAGTAAGAGAAGACAGCTTTATTTTATTCTAAGATCGCTAGTTTTCGTAGTGCTAGAAGGTTTTATTCAGGATGCAGCAGAAGAAAACACATTGAAGGTATCATCCAGAACTGGACGCTGTATGCTACAATACTGACCTTCCAGGCAACATTGGTGCAATAGTGGCAAGGCTGTAAGGAGATAACCAACTACTCTCAATTGGCTTTGATGTCTGCTCCATGGGAGGGAATTCAGTCCTGGCATTGTAAACATGCTCAAGTCATATAGGAAGTCATATAGGCCCTGAGGGAAAACTATTAATATTGTTTTGCTAATTGGTCAAGTTGTCAAACTCCCTTTTCAGTATTTGTGCTTATAACCATGGATATGTTCTGCTCCTAACTTTGATTGGAGAAGCTTATTGCAATGGATAGTGGTTAACATAAAGACACATTTTCACTGCTCAAAACACTGAGAATAAGCAACTCGGAGTGCTCAGTCATAAATGAGACATCTATACCAACATACCCTCCCCCACCTCACCCATGGCCACCAACGCTTCCGAACATCATGAAAGAGGAAACAGAAAGAGTATAAAAGAGCCAGAAGATGAGAAGTGCTGTGAAATGCTGTCCTCTTGATAGGACATACTGTTGTACACATGAACTGACAGCAGCAGTAGTCACCTACAGAAGACCTACACAAGATCAAGCCAATTAAATATTCCAGCATGGGCTTGGGAGGGGCTCTTGAATCCCCACCTCTCGCTGAGGAGCTATTGGCCACTGGAGGAAGACTTGCTTTTCCTTAAATTTGTGACCACTGGAAAGTTATTCATGCCCTGTGGATAATCTCCCATTCGTGCGCATCTAGGAGTGCTAATTTCACTCCATGGGCTAAAAACATAATAAAAGGGCAATGTGAATTTGGGAGATGTGATGAGGAGTTGGAGAGATGGATAAAGAGCGGATATTATCACTGTATACGTGTCTGATATTTTCAAAGAATAAATTAAATTGAAATGAAATAGTAATGACAGCCTGCAAGATGGCTTGGCTAGTGCGAAGTCCTGAATGCAGGGCTGCTGTTCTGAGTTTGGTCAGGCGATACCACAAAGAATGAGAGCTCTGGGCTCCCGTTGACCCTCACATGTGCAGTTGTTTTCTGATTTGCACATCTAGAAGCTTGTACACACACACACACACACACACACACACACACACACACACAAACAACAACAACAAGTAAACAGTAGGGTTGTGATTTATTAGTTCTCAAATTTAAATCAGCTGGAAGAGTAACAAATTTCTGGGTTTGTCCTTAAGATGTGGTTAGGTAGACATAGGAAGAGCTTGGGAAATCTGCATTTCTTGGCCAATGCTGCTGGTTCAGTATTATAATTTTAAGAATACTGCCTTGAAATAGCTAGCTAATTATTCCGAACTAACTGATCATCAGAATTATCAGCTGATGCTGTGAGTTCAAGGCCAGCCCGGTCTACAAAGCGAGTCCAGGACAGCCAAGGCTACACAGAGAAACCCTGTCTTGAAAAAAAAAACAAAAATACAAACAACAAACAAGCAAACAAAAAAAGAAATATCAGCTGAGTTTAAGTGACTAACAGAATGAATACCCAAGTGCTACCTAGTCCCTACTCCCCAGATGTTTTGATTCTATTAGTCTGGACTAATCAGTAGTTTCATAAGCTTCTCTGGCTGTCATTTCAAAAAGATTTTTGTTGGACTGTGGAAAGAAGCCTTCTTACAACTGAGGCCTTAAGGCCTCTCCAGGATGATATAGATGCTCAGTAGTAACCTGTTTTCCTGAGGAGACAAAAAATTGTTGGAGGGGTTACGGGGAGAGATGGATTAGCAGCTAGGTGAACTTGTTGCTCCTGCAGAGGACCCAGGTTCAGGCCCTGTTCTCAGCACTCACATGGCAGTTTACAATGGTCTGTAACTCCAGTCCTAGGGGATCTGACATCCTTCTCTGTTCTCTGAGGGTACCAGACTCCCATGTGGTACATAGATACACCTGCAGACCAAACACCCAGACACCTAAATTAAAAATTAATTTCAAAAAATATTTAATTGTTGGCTGCAGAGGGTGGTGGTAAATGTATGCTTAAAAATAATTTGAAAACAATTTCCTAGACAAGAATATTCACAGTAGCATCATTCAAACTATCCATAAAATGAAAACAACTTAAGTAAATATACATACGAACTGGTGAATGAATGCTCAATGTGTTCTATCCATAGGATGGAATGATATTCATGTATTCAATGCTCATATATTGTACAGAATGATGGGCCTTAAAAATAGTGGGGAAAGGGAAGGAAACCAATCAGAACGAGTGGTTAGGGCTGGTGACGTTTGGGGGAGGATGGGGCAGTAATAGCTATAGAATTTCTTTTGGGAGGGATGAAATGTTCTGAAATTAGATACTGTAGCAGTTGGATACTATGTACAACAGGATTGGAATCTTTAAAATGGATGAATTTCAGGGCTGTGGTTTAAATTAGTGGCACTGTTTGCCTTGTGTGCCTAAGGCCTTGGATTTAATCCCAAGAACTGCAAAGCAATTTTAAAAAAATTAAAAGGATGGATTTTATGGTCTGTGTATTCTATGTCAATAAAACCCCCCACCAGGTAATATCCAATTCAGTCTAGTAACTGGCACTATAATTGTGTCTGCTGTGTGTTCTTGTAGCATTACCTGAAGTGATTATGATATTCAAGAAATTTAAAAAACAGCCTTGGGTGATAAGGAACAACTAAAGGTTTTCTCTCTTGTATTAAAAATATGATTTTTCCCCCCACTATGGAGGGTCCTTAACAAATTAAAAATAGAGCTATCATATAACTCCACTCTATCACTCCTGGGCATACACTCAAAAAGCCTCTGTTCTGCCACAGAAATACTTGCATATCCATGTTTATTGCTGCATTATTCACGATAGCAAGGGGACAGAAATGGCCAAGATGCCCATCAACAGAAGAAAGGCTAATGAAAATGTGGCATATGTACACAATGAGATTTTATTCAGCCATAAAGTAAAAAATAAGATTATGAAATTTGCAGGGAAATGGATGGATCTGGAAAGTATTATATTACGTGAGATGAGCCAGGCTCAGAATATTCCCATAGTCTCTCTCATAGGCAGATTTATTTTATTTCTTAACTATTGCATGCACATGTACACTGTATTGTGATTATGTTTACCCCATTACCCTCTCTTATGCCCTTTCCATTCCCTTCTTCTCACCTAGTCCCTGTCTTTATGGCTATGTTAGAGAAAGTGGTACCCTCTCCTCCAGTAACCATTAGCAACTAGTAGCTCCTCGCCACTGGATGGGGCTTCTTAGGAGTCTTCTGTGCCATGGAAAACTGGCAGACCCAAATCGTCAGTGTTTCTCTCCATGTAAATCATGAGGAATACAAGAGGGTTTAGACTATGAAACTAGATGGAGGCCATGCAGGGTTAACAAGAAGTGACGTGGAGAGTGAGGAGGGCAAAAGACACGTGTAACACAGAACTGGAAAGGTTATTGGGAGGGAGGACACAAGGGAGAGAGGGGAGTAAGGAAGAAAGTGGGAAAGCAAAATAACTAAGTTTTATTTGAAAAATGCCATAATGAAACCCAAGTCCTTGTATACTAATGAAATAAAATAAATGCTAGTTCTTAAAACATTTTGGTGACTTATTACAGTACATTTAATTTAATTAGAATCATTTACCATGTTTGTCAAGCAGAAATGAACTGTTCACGTATTTGATCTGCTTTAAACAATAGGAAATGATCTGCCTGTTTGGTTTTTATGTTTTGCTTTGTGAGGGTTTTGTTTGTTTTGACACAGTGTTTAACATGTAAATGTAGTCTCTTATTTGCCTGATTTAATTGTTGTCTTGGAGGTTTACTGCCTCTGTCTGCTAACCTAGGCCTATTCCTGGAAGCTTCTAGCCTCCACACAATCTCATCTAGGCCTAGGATGTTTTCAGCATCTGAGACTTAATGCTGAATAAATTTACCCTTTCTAGTTCTTTCTGAACTCTTGCTGTTTAGTTCAACTCAGCTGTTCCGGCTCAAACTCCTCTCGAAGCTGACTGATTCAATCTGGCTTCTTTCAGTTTCTCACTGTATTGTCCTGCTTGGCCTCATCCTAACTTTGGCAATTTGTTCTAATCTTCTGGCTCCTTCTCATTCTCTGGCTCTTTCTCTCTTCAATCCCTCTCTATATAACTCTCCCAGTAAAAACTGCCTCTGAATTCCATGAACTGCCAGGAACTCAACTCCACTGGACTGCCTCTCAACTCACTCTCACCTGAACTACCTAAACAGCACTGACTAGAACTCAGAGGTCTGTGTGCCTCTGTCTCTTGAGTGCTGGGATTGAAGGCATGGACCACTGTGCCTGGATCTAAGCTTTTTTTTTTAACCTAAAACTTGCTCTATACTAGGCTGTCCTTGAACTCAGAGATCTGCTTGCCTCTGTTTTCTGGGACTTAAGGAGTTGCTGGACTAAAAATCCTCAACACTAACACTATAGTCCTGGTCAGCCTAGAACGTGCAATGCAGACCAGGATGGCCTGGAAGTCTGTGGTGACGCTCCTGCTCCTGCCTCCCCAGGGCTAGAATTAAAGGTCTGCACAGCTGGGCTCAGCGAGTAGTTGTAAACTATGTTTGCTGTTAAGTCTACTTATATCTCCATAGTTGGTTCCTCGTGGTTAGCAGATGTGAGTTTGTGTGAACTGCAGATTTATAAATTTTGTATCACTGGCCCATTTCATTCCTTTTTCCTTCTATCCACGTGGACCACATTCCTGCCATTTAAATAATTTACTCCCGATTACCCAATATTAACATCGGTTGACACCATGGCATGTGCATTTTTACACATTTTATTTTACAGATGCACAAAAATTGAACCAAAAATATCTCTCCTTTCTCTTTTCACATAATATGGTGAACACTTTTTATCTCAGTGCTTTAAAGTCCTACCTTACTTACCTACATGACCAAACACCATGTCCTTGTAATATATAAAGTATAATTTATATCTTATCTCCTTTTTAAAGACAAGTTGCAATCTATTTCCTTTCCATATTTTTGCCTTTGGAATACAGATATGAACATTAAAAAACAAAACTATGAATGTACTAAGAGAAAATATTTAATGTATTTATGATGACATATTAGGGAGAGCTTTTTAACTCCTGACAAGAAATTCAGAAGCCATAATGAATATGAAAGCCAAATTTAATGGGAGAAAAATTTTAATTTTTTGTTGCTATTAAACACAAAGTTAAAACATGGATTAATAAATTGGATTAAATAGTTACAACACATGACAGGGACAATAGTGTTACTGTTTAACAAGCTCATGGAAAATATTTTTTACAATTCAAACTTCAATGGGGAAGTGGATAAAGGATATGAGTTTATCCCTTATCCTAAGGAAATTAAATACAAGTGGCCCATAAACTTATGCAAGCTATTCAGCCACACTAATTAAATAAATACAAATTAAAACAATGATGTAGCAACTTTGCCTATTACCTTTGCAAGCATTAAAAAACAAAAGCATCTTGTTTGGACTTAGATATGGGAAGAGAAGTTCAGACATGGTTTCTACAATGAAAATTGATTTTAAAAAAACATCAAAAGGAGAACTTTGGAGCCAGGTGTGAATCTTGGTAAGCTTCAGAAACTTCCTGGGATTTATTTATGTATTTTCTCAGCCTTCATGAGCCTCCTTCCAGAAGTGACTCTTTCAATGTGCAGGAAATAGCTATACAACATTTGCATGGACTTAATCTAAATGAGTCAGTCGGTCAAGGTATTGGAGTCTTCATTATTCAAGGATGGGGCAGTTTTGCATTAATTTCTCTTAGGGAAAATGTAGACAAATATCTGTCTGTTCACCTTGGAGAGAAAGACCAAACTGATAGTTGCATCTAGACTTTCTTGGTAAAGCACCATGTTTACTGAGTTTACTTATAGAGCATGGATGACCCCTTCAACAGCCACAGTGAGTCTCACCCTATCACACACAGGTGGCAACTTGCCCATGGCTATGCAGATGGTGCTTTCCCGTTAGTTAAACTTCTCCACTCCAGCACCTCCTGAGACCATAAGACCAGAAGCTGCTTTGGCAGAATTATGTACAGCTGGGAAGGAGGTGTGCAGCTGGGAGGGAGATGTGGGACCATGAGGCTGGAAACTCAGCTGAGAATCTAATGCCTCTCCTCATCCTGTTCTTCTATAAAGGGGTGCCAACAGGCTTAATCTTGAGGGGTGCTTGTGAGTGAGCACAGCTGCTCTGACTAAGATGGCAGTGGCTCTTATAGTCCCAGGACTATGTCCCAGAACAGGAGGGTACATCAGGTAGAGTGAGGGGTGTGGTTTCATAATGGGTGCTCTGTCCTTTTAAAGACTCAACAATTATTTAAATAGGAAACTTTAAAAGATGCAAAAGATTTTTTTTTAAGATAGGGTTTCTCTGTGCAGCCTTGGCTGTCCTGGAACTCACCATATAGACCAGGCTGGCCTCGAACTCACGGCCTTTGCCTCCCTGAGTGCTGGAATTACAGACATGTGCCACCATGCCCGGCTTGGAAAACACTTTTATTTACTTTAATTATAAGAATGTTTGGCTTGCATGTTCACCACATGTGTGCCTTGACCTCATGAAGGTTAGAAGAAGGCATCAGAGCTCCTGGAACTGGGATTAAAGGTGTGCACTATCACTGCCCAGCTAGATTTATCTTTTTGTCTGAGAACTGGAGTTGAGACAATGTCTCTCATGTAGCCCAGGCTGGCCTCAAACTCACTATGTAGCCAAGACTGATCTGTCTCCACCCCCTGAATGCTGGGTTACAGGCATATACAATCACACATAGATCGATCGAATGTTGTGGATTAGACCCATAGCTTAGTGCATACTGAGCATGATCAACTGAGTCAGGTTCTTTCCTTCTTTTTTTCCCCTTACTTTCTTTTTAATGAAACAAGGTTCTTATTTCATACAATACAACGTGACCACTGTTTCCCTTCCTCCATTCCTCCCAACTCCCTCCCACCTCCCCTCTTCCCCAGATCCACTCCTCCATTTCCCTTAAGAAAAGAGCAGGCCTCCAAGAGATAACAAGCAAACACAACAAAACAAGATACAATAAGACAAGGCAAAAACCCTCATAGGCTGGACAAGGCAACCCAAGAGGAGGAAAAGAGTTCCAAGAGAAGGCAAGAGTCAGAGACACAACCACTCCCACTGTTAGGAGTTCTACAAAGCTACCACGCTAATAACCATAACATATACCGAGAGGACCTGGGCCAGACGCATGCAGACCCTGTGCTTGCTGCTTCAATTTCTGTGAGCCCATATGAGCCCTGCTTAGTTGATTCAGCAGGACATGTTTCTCTTGGTGTCCTCTACCCCTGCCTCCTACAGTCTTTCCTCTCCCTCTCCCATGGGGGTCCCTGAGCACTGGAGGGAGGGTGTAGGCTCAATTTTTTAAAACAAATATATTTTATTACGAACTTATTAACCAAGCATATGTTACTTATAGCCCAACTAACGTAAACAATAGGAAAAGAGGATTCAAGAATACAATAGCAAAACCATAAGGATATCAGTTACAAAAACGATTTTTCTTGCATAATCAGGAGGATTTTTTTTTCTGCTGGAACCTGGAGTAACCAGAACCCAGAACCTCAGCAAGAGCCCCGAAGCCTTCCCTCAAGCGGTTCTCTCTAGGAGCATCTCGAAGTGGAGCGATGAACAGCCAAAACTATGCCGTCTCCAAAGGCCCTGCCTCTTGTTTCTGGCTCACTAATATATCTCCTCCCAGAGTCTGTTCATGGATCTTTTCAGCTGGCAACAAACAAGCTTCTGCATGAGGTGGTTTGTCTTCTAGTGGATTAACCTCACCTGTTCTCTCACAAGACCGTTCCCCATCCCACACTTGATATCATAACAACAACAACAAAAAAGGTTTATCTCTCCTTCAGAAGGGGCCCAATGGAGACCTCCAATTTAGACTCTCTCTTTCTGCATAATGTCTGGCTGTGGATTTCTGCACCCGCTCCTATCTGCTGCCACAGAAAGCCTCTTGGATGATGACTAGATACAGCCCTGATCTATGAGTAAAGCAGAATATCATTAGGAATAATTTCTTTTTTTCCAGTTGTGTTTGGTTCTACCTAAGTTTCTAGACTATCCAGTCTCCAGTTTCTGGCCCTCCAGGCAGGGACCTCAAGTTAAACCAGATCTTGGTTGGCCACACCCACAAGTTCTCTGCCACCATTGCCCCAGCAGAGACTGTAGGTCGGGGTTTTTTGTGACTAGATTGGTGTCCAGGTTTCTCTTCCTGTAGCCCGCAGAGTACCTTTCCACACCAAGGAGACTAGAACTTAGGGGTGAAGGCTTCATGCTGGCACCCACTATACTTCTCTAGTTCGGTAAGCTATATAGGTACTGTCCTTGGCACGTTGCTGATGTAGGAAAAGCTTAATGGTCTCCAAGCAAGGCAGCTACCAGTCCTCCAAGCCATTTCCCAGAGAAGGGGATTCAGGCCACACCCATAACAGCTGTGGGATGAAAGGGCCACACTTTCAAAGTCTCAGACCCCTACTCCTACTATGATTTCTTTATCATGGCAGATATTTATCTCTCTTGTCTGTTCCCAACTCTTCGTTGTCTCAGACCAAGTTCAGGTACAACTTCTTTCAAAGGCTTTGCATGAAAATGCTCAGTAGCTTTACTCGCCTCCCTTAGTACGCGTGTCTGTATCCCTCCCAACATTTACCATACAAACTGGCAGATAACCTGCTGAGCCTTCTCCATTGGAATATTTACCCTAAGCATGCAAAAAAAGAAAGCAGCGTGAAACACATCTTATGAGCTGAACACCAAGTAAGTGACTTCCTGTGTGGCCATGAAAAGACAGCACCCTGTGCTGCCAAGAGCCCTTCTATCTCCAAGTGTCAAGAGAGAGAACACTGGGGCTGGAGGAATGGCTCAGAGGTTAAGAGCACTGTCTGCTCTTTCGAAGGGCTTGAGTTCAATTCCCAGCAACCATATGGTGGCTCACAAACATCTATAATGCGATCTGGTGCCCTCTTCTGGTATACAGGTGTACATGCAAGAAGAATACTGCATATATAATGATAAATAAACAAATCTTGAGAGAGAGAGAGAGAGAGAGAGAGAGAGAGAGAGAGAGAGAGAGAGAGAGAACATGACAGACTGCATTTGAGATAGTAAGTGATTTGTGACAAATGGGCTTCTTAGTACAGCCAAGTCAAAATTCTGCTCTTGTTACATTTTAAAATATGTGTTATAACAGGGGCCCAGTGCTGTGAGCTTTTAAAGGTAGCCATAAGAAAGAGAAAAGAATGATGAAAAGAAACAAAGTGGCTGGGCATGGTGGCCCAAGCCTTTAATCCCAGCTCTCGGGAGGCAGAGGCAGGCTGATTGCTGTGAGTTCGAGGCCAGCCTGGTCTACAAAGTGAGTCTAGGACAGCCAAGGCTACACAGAAAAACCTTTCCTCAACAAAACAAAACAAAACAAGAAACAAAGTGTTTCTCTCTGATTAGTGGAAGTGGTTTGGTGTAAGAATTAGTTAAGAATTTTCACCTTTAATCCCAGCACTCGGGAGGCAGAGGCAGGTGGATCACTTCAAGTTCGAGGCCAGCCTGG
Organism: Acomys minous; assembly: GCF_964271855.1. Classification (NCBI taxonomy): domain Eukaryota; kingdom Metazoa; phylum Chordata; class Mammalia; order Rodentia; family Muridae; genus Acomys; species Acomys minous. Next base: position 20,134,204 of record NC_140488.1, on the reverse strand, counting down.
TCTACAAAGCAAGTCTAGGACAGTCAAGGCTACACAGAGAAAACAAAACAAAACAAAAACAAAACAACAACAACAACAAAAAAAACAAAAACAAAAAAAGAAAAAGTATTTTCACACCAGTGATTTTCTCTAGAAGGGAAAGAGAAAGGCAACAGTTGGTCAGCACTGAAAGCTAAACAGCAGTGTTCAGAGTCAGGCCTCTGGAAGGTGGTCACATCATGAATGAATCAATATATGAATTTGAATTTGTAGCTTGGCTAGCCTTAGGAGAAGAATTTAGTTACATAACCCCCCCCTTCTTCCTGTCCACCATGAGATGAGCCTTTCCTTTGCCACATCCTCCACCATCACATACTGCCTCCACAGGCTTAAAACCAAGTGGACCAAGTAACCACAGACTGGCACTTCTGTAACTATTAACCAAATTCATGTTTCCTTCTTTATTTGGATTTGCTTCCCGTATGTTGTCACAACAATGCAAAGCTGTTGTAAGTCGTTGTTTCCCCCTGGGGAGATGTAAATAAATATGTATTTACCTCTGACAGGGTACCAATGATAGACCAAGGAACAACTCCATCCAAATCTAGCATTATGGACCACTGAATTTATTAGAGTTCCTTACAAGAGTATGGAAACACAAAGGCAGCTGCATCACCAAAAAAGCTCACCCCAGTGTGAGTGACATTCTTGGAGCTTCCTGAGTGGCATGCAAGCAGCTGAGCTAGTAAGGTTCAGCTGCTCAGAACATAGAGGGGAGGTTCTTCTCTTAGTAAGCATTGCTCCTTGTAAAACTTTGGGGTGGAAGGGCTTTAGAAATCTCAAATTTTTGTGGGTCCCTAGTCTCATCAGCCTCTTTTCTGTCTCCCTACTCTCCCTAGAAGGGAGTGTTTTCTGCTGAGGATATTGCTACCCTACACTGGACACTCCAAGGATGCAGGCTGTCTGGGTGTTTACCCATGCTGGGGTGGACTTTTGCTGTCTTATGTTCCTTTAATAGCTCTCTGTTCATACTTATTTAAGTAACCTGATAAACAAGTTCACTGACACTTGGGTGGGATCGTTTCTTTGGTCTGTTTTCAGAACCTTATCTCGGGTGAGTAGACCTTTCGCTCATATCTCCCCAGGAAATGTCATACAAGCGAGGCTGACTAAAGCACGGGGGGGGGGGGGGGGGCGGGGGAAGGGGCCAGGGAACAGAAAGGGGATGAATTTGAACACAAGCTGAAAGGCAAACATCTGGCAGGATTTGATAGCCTTGCGCATGTCAGGAAACAAAGAGCTGCAAGAAGTTCTGAGTTTCGGGAAACAGGAAGAGATGAGGCTGTCTGTCGCCATGGTTCTTAGACTGTGTGTCACGTGCACCCCGTGGCACTACCCACAGAGTACACATAACCGCAGGGGCATGCTGCTACTGCTTCCTTGCAGGAGCCAGAAGAAGGATATCACCAAAGGAAGGAAGAGGAAAGATGGAGGTTTCAAGGTTTTTGCTCAGAGGTTCCTACACCCTGCTTGTGACAGGAAGTTACCCAAGTGACAGAACCCGCTGGGAAGCTTGTGTCGGGTCTGCACTGGGCCAAGTTTCATCAGTAGCTATTTTTATTTTTAGCCTATGCCGCATCTCAGAGCAATCAGCTCTATAAATGTCCATACGGCTTGCCATGCCTGGGCCCCAGGCAAAGGGGAACAGCTAAAAAAGGATGTGCTAGGCCTTGTCATGGGCTCTTAAATGCCCTTGATCAGCAAATGCCTGGATCTCGCTTTGAATTTCTGGGTTCCACATCACCATTACCAATTCTCTTCCCATCAGGTTTCAGAAAAGAGGGCCCTAGGAACAGTATCTATAGGTAAATCTCACAAACACACCACACACACACACACACACACACACACACACACACACACACACACGTCCTCACAGCATCCTACAACATGGTACCACCTAGAGCTGGGTGGCTCATGCTCTCCTCCTCTGTCCTCTCTAGGACTCCTTTGTAACCTGCTACTCGGGCTTTCCTGGGCTCCTCTGCTGAGCTTCTTCGGATGTATCCTGGTTCTCCCAGATATCTGTCCTATAGCTTCCCTTCTTAAGGAGAAGGGAAGCTTGGGCTCTGAGGGAAGCAGCTAATCAGCAGAGAGGCCTTAAGTCTCCTCACTTTTACCTAGAGGAGGAATAGGCCTTATCTCACAGGACTACAGCACTGAGATAAAATGCAGAGAGCAAGCCCCTTGTCTTGCTCACGCTTGGGGACTGGAACACTTACCCTCAATTTGGTCCCTCTAAGCAGCTCATTCATTGTCTGAAGCTTAGTTCTAGATTTTACTATTCTAATTTGTTTCCTGATTATTTCTACTTAAGTGGCCAACAGATGACTCAAACTCACCTTGTTCCCCTCACACAAACTGGCCCTCTCTACCTTACTCAACTTTTTCTATAGTTTTGTTGCCATTTAATATACTAGACATCTTCTTGTTTTATACTGTCTGACCCCAAAGGCAGGGGCCCTGGGAAGATTGCCCAGTGGTTAAGAGCATTCGCTGCTCTTTCAGGGGACCTGGTTCCAATCCTCAATACCCATATGGCTTACAACCATCTTTAACTCCAGTTCCAGGGGGGATCTGATGCCCTCTTCTTGCCCCCTTGGCACCAGGCACTCACATAGTGCAGATAAACATACAGGCAAAATACCCATTCACATAAAAATAAATGAATAAATAGGTAAGTTCTCCAATGCTGAGCACATAGATGATACTAATAAGTATTTGTTGAATGAATCCCCTCTCCTGGGCAATTATTGCCTTATTCCCTGTTTTAGCCCATTTTCTTTATCCTATTGTCCAAGTCAAAACACTGGTTGTCCTCCATTACAAGTTTTCCCTCACACCCACGTTCAATCCAAAATTAAAACGTCCTACTCTCTGGCTCTAGTGTACTTAGCACCCGCCCACTTCTTATATATATATATAAACAAAATGTGTTTATTGGGGTGGTTTCCCCCTCATCTTGAATCAGGTACTTTCAGTGCTGCTTCCTCCTGAAGGAGCATCCTTCTGTCAGCCTCGCTTTTCCTCCTGTAGGCTGACAGAGAACAGTGGAGCAGCCAACACACAAGACTACCGTTTGTGCATGGCTAAAGACCCTGGTGATTTTATAGCAGCCTGGGCACTTCACATCCATAAAGTAGGAGTTGGGGCTCTGCACCAGGTGCTTCTTTTTCTTGTGTTTCCTCTTCTCCTCTTCTGGAGAGGGATGAAGGAGATCCTCTGCGAGAGGCATGTTCTCGTAGGGAGGTCGTCACCACCAGAAGACCCACCCGCTTCTTCCCAGTCCTCAATCACAAATTTATTGCACCTATTTAACAGATGTAGACTGCTCAAGTCTTCCAGACTCCACTTCTACTCTCCTATAGCTCATCCCCCATATGCTGCAAATAGAATGCTATTATCAAACTGCCATCCACTGATCACTCCGCAGTACTTCTCCCATGCCTCCAGGAGAGCAGCCAATTCCTACTAGAGTTAGGTAGGCTTTACTTCACCTGGATCCCAGTCATTTTTCCAAGCTCATTTCTAGCTCCTCTCTCCCTGTCCTCCTCCCCTAACTCAGGCTCCCCTACCCTGTAGCCATACAGACCTTTCATGCTCTCAGAGGGGTCTATTTCAAACTCTCTCACCATCCCAATCCTGTTACCATTTTCTACTTGGACTATTAGCCTTCCGTCCTCTGTCCTGCTCCTTTGCCTCCAGCAGTCTCCCTCCACATTCTAAGCTCCTGTCATTGAATGCTTCAAAGGCAGACCCTTCAGGAAACCTCTGTTGCCTGCGTCCACTTCTAGATTATAAGCTCCTCTTCACTGCTTCTAGAACATTTCGTAGTTCTCTCACAGCACTTGCTTTTGCTCCTTTGCTTATTCCCACACTAGACTATAAGCTCCCTAAAGACATGGGCTAAATCTATTTTTGCTTTTATTGTACATAGCATGAACTTTTAAAAATTATCTTTCCAGCACTGGTAACTGACCCCATGCCTCCTGCATGGTGGTTCTTGATCACTGAACTATATTGCCAGCAAACTTGTGTTTTCCTGCTTTTGGAAAAAGTTCTCCTTAAGTTACCCAGGCCAGCCTTAAACTCTTTCTGTATACCTAGAAGTCCTTGTACTTGTGATCATCTGCCTCAGACTCTGAAGTAGCTGGATTACAGACCTGAGCCATTAGACCCCTCTATAAAACCTTTGTAAGTATTTATTCATATTATCTTCTTAAGAATCATATGAGGTGCTATATTATTAGCATTATATAGATGACAAATATAGAACAGAGAGAGGTTAGATCGCATGCCCAACGTTACATGCTTGCTTATTTCAAAGTTGGAATAATAACTCAAAAATACTAGCTCTAATATCAACAGTTCCTCCATTAACTTTTCATGTAAAAAGCCCATCCAAGAATGACTAAGTGAATGAAGATTGTAGAGGTAACATGGTCCTTTGTGGGGGAAGTAGAAAGAAAAGACAGAGCCACGGAATAAATAACACAGATTATGTTTGCATGCCAGTCATGGTGAAAAAAAAATCATAGTCCATGGAGTAGGATGACTCTAGAAGAAATGGAAAGTGATGGACCAGGATGTATGTCAACAGTATAGTATTACGCTAGCATTTACTACTATATTTATTCCTTAGTACATCCAAAAGTATGTGCGTGAGGCAGGTTGGTAGGGTCAGGGAGTTCAGGAAGGCAATTGGCAAATATTTATGCCATCAGTGGGAGAATGACTTGTCTGGAAACAGGTGAGTGAGGAGATCTGAGCAGTTTCCATGGAGACCTGGAGAAAGAAACCAGACTGTATATGCTGCAGGAAGGTGAGGGTATGGGGAAAACATACAGGGAGATTTATTCCTCTCTGAGCCATGAAAATCAGGCTTGAAAGATGTCACGTCAGATCTTCTCAAAATATGATGATTTGCTGAGCATGGTGGTGCACACTTTTAATCCCAGCACTCAGGGAGGCAGAGGCAGGCGGATCTCATTGAGTGTGAGGCCAGCGTGCTCTACAGAATGAGTTTCAGGACAGCCAGGGTTACATAGAGAAACCCTGATTCAAAACAACAACAACAACAACAACAACAACCCAAATCAACCAAACAAACAAACAAACAAAGAAAAACCAACAAAATGTGATGATTAGGGTACACTTAATGGCAAGAGGATCGCATCATTGGAAAGTGAGAAGTGAAATAGTCTTACATTGGAACAAAATATCACTTCTATGTAGCAACAACCACACTGTGGTGAAGCACATACAATGCAAATGTAGTGAGGCCTGCTAAAGCTTGGGTAAAGGGAACAATGGCCAGCAGAGTAGTTTTAGGTAGGAATTACTTCCCAGGAGGGATATGGTGGCACCAGACATGAGGCAGGAAAATCAGGAGTGAGAAACTATGATGGGGGTAGTGAAATAATGCAGAGCCTACTAACAATAAAAAAAAAGATAATGAGGAAAGAGGAAATGATTTTCAAGAGCTTACAAGTTCCAAGAACATGAGAAGAGAGAAAAGATTGGATGGGCAATCCAGAGCCCAGAGACACAATGAACAAGATCCATTTAGTTGCCAGATATCTGACAATGAAAACAAATCTAAAATTGGGGAATGATAGGAAATATTTGGTTGAGGGCGACAGTGTACTATAGACACCTCAAAACAACTTTGTAAGGAACACAAGGCAAGCTGCCAAGGTGACATTTCAAGAGTTTGCTCTGTAGAGGCCTTCTGGGGCCCAAATCCAAAAGGTCCTGGATCTACAACGACAGGGAGCAAGTGGAGGATGGTAGGGCAGGGACAACGACACAGGGAAGGATATGCAACAAGATACCCAAACGCTTGAGAGGACAAGGAAAGAATGAAAACCACGACGAATTTGAAACGTTCTTTTAACAAACATTTATTGAGCAAGTACTTTGCACCAGGCATAGGCTTTCAGTGCCTTCAAAAAGTTAACACTCTAGTAGGAAGGAAAAGTCAATCCAAGGCACTTAAATGGCAACACAGGAGTGGAAGGTCCGTAGCAGAGAAAGATGTAGAAAGACCTTTGGGTCTTGGTGTTGATGTGTGGCACACACATAGTAGAGTTCGTAGTGAGAAAACCAGTTGGGGTTTTGGCTTAATCTAAGTAAGCACATACATCTACTAACTTGCTACTTTTTGCATAGTGCCACTTTTGCATTTTATAATGAGATGTGGACATTTTTTCAGATTTAAAGTTGATATCACTGTGGTTACACTTGAGCTTATGCCAAAAAAGGTAAATAACATGTGTTGTTTGAAGAAAAACGAATCCGCTGTAAGGCTTTTGCTGTAACGGAAGAATCTCTACCCAGTGGGACCTGCATGGCCTCAACTGCTAGAGAATTGTGTGACTGAAGCTGTTTGTGCTTTGTTAGTGTTGGCAAGTCACCCTTCAAGACTTCCTGCAGCATTCACCTTTGGGGCTTTTTTGTAAGACTCAGCACGTACTATTTGAAAGAGAGATTCTTTCCTGATTATAAAAGTAAGGCATAAGCAAAGTTGGGAGAAAAGTATCAGAGATCTTTTATGACTTATTTATTTTTACTCTGAATTATGTAGATGTGTGTATTTCTGCATGTGGGTATGTGCACATGAGGGTGGGCATCAGATCCCCTGGTCACAAGCCTGATATGAGGGCTGGAAACTGAACTCAGGCCTTCTGCAAGAGCATCAGGAGCTCTTACCACTGAGTCACCTCTGCAGCCGCTAAGAGAGATTTTTAAAAGTCATTTTAAAACAGCATTTATGAACTAGTGCACATTATGGCTCAACAGTCTCATATACAAATAAATAAATAATGTCACAATAGTCTATAAACTCAATTATTCAAACAAAAGATAATAAATCAACCCGATGCATTTATTTGGCTGGATGAGGTGTCATCACAGTATTACTACTAATAATAATAAGAGTAAAAATTTGACTTTAATAAAAAATATAAATTAGGTGAAACTTTGTCTCCCTAAAGTTGTGTAGAATTCTCACTTGGACCCCAGGATCTGTACTCATGCTGTGCAATCTTTTTCCCTGTGACTTGCTTCTAGTCAATAGAATGTTGCAAATGTAATGGATGTCACTGTCATGATTCTGTTACATTATATAAGGCTCTATGTCAGCAGATTGGAAAGAGTACTTTCCCTGTGGGTCCTGAAGAAACAGCTGCATTGTGAACAGGTGATGGAGAGGGCTGTGTGGCAGGGAACATTAGTAGCAGGCAGATCTGTGGGTGGCCCTCAGCCTCTACACACACAGTCATAATGAGAAGAATTCTGCCAACAGCCTTTCTGGGCTTTACCAAGCTGTTTATTTCACAGCTGAGCTCCCAGATGACGAATGTGGCCTGGCCAATACCCTGACCACAGCTTTATGTGATGGAGCAGGGAATCCAGCTAAGTTAGACCATGAGATAACACTTAAGTATGTGCTAAGCTGCTGGAGTTGTCATCATTTACTACAGAGCAGAACACATACCAGAACACAGGCACCCACTGGCCATAGACTTTAATTAACACTCTTGCCCATGTAGATAGGTCTTTCTTCAGTAATATTTAATGAGTTGCTTTTATTTTTAATTAAATGCATGCTTGCATGCATGCTTACGTGTGTGTGTGTGTGTGTGTGTGTGTCTGTCTGTCTGTCTGTCTGTCTGTCTGTCTGTCTGTCTATGTGTGGTGCCCATATAGGCCAGAAGAAGGTGTGAGATCTCCTGGATGTAGGCGGTAGTTGTAACTAACTCCATGAGGATGCTCCAAGCCAAACTTATGTTCTCTGCAAGAGCACTAAGCACGCCTATCCAATGAGTAATGTCTCCAGTCCCTTCTCCAATAATATTTAAAACAGAATGAAATTGAGGACTTTTCATGCTTTTTCCACCTCTATTTCCACAGTAATTCTCTATATTCCAATCACTGCCCTGAAAGGCATCATGGAAAGGATAGTCTCTGGCTGACTTTTGTTCACACCATTCCTTCTAATACAGATTTCCTTTTTCCCCCACCTTGTTCCTTGTCCATGAAACCTTTTGGACTTCTAGACCATGGACAATTGCTTCCATGGTGTTTTTTTACTTGCATCACTTTTTTTGTCTGTGGCTCATAAACTATCATAAAGTCACTTCTGAAATCTTATTTCTTATTTCTCAGAAAACATTATATGTGTGTGTGTGTGTGTGTGTGTGTGTGTGTGTGTACACACACATATATATCACATAGAACATATACAAGAATTCTACAAATAATATAGAAAACATTTGCAGATATGTATGCGATCTTCTCTTCTGAGTAAAACTGGTTACTCACTGAAACTCAACATTCCAACTTGTGTCAGGCAGTGATGGTGCAAGGCTTTAATCAGGCAGACCTTGTGAGTTTGAGGCCAGCCTGGTCTACAGAGCAAGTTCCAGGCGGGCCAGGGTTGTTACCCAGAGAAACCCTGTCTCAGAAAGCAAAAACAAAACAAAACAAAAAACCCACCACCACCACCACCACCACCACCACCACCAACAACAACAACAACAACAAGATTCCAACTTGTGTATAGCACATTGCTAACAGTACATTGTCGCCATAATCATCATCGGTGTGCAGGGGACTCAAGCTCAGGGCCTCACATGTGCTGGGCAGTCATTCTACTACTGTGCTGCAACCCTACCTATGAAAAATAATGTCACAGTAGTTGGAGTAACACACGCTTGCTTATAGGATATGCTGAAGAATTCAGAGACAGGGGATTAGTTCTGGGCCAGCCTGAGCTACAAGTTTAAAAACTGAGTCATACTTAGTGGAAAACCAAGCGGAGTTGACCAATTACTCAGTAGTTACGTGGAGCCAACGTTGATAACTTACCTCCTTTACTGAAAATTAAGTTTCAGTACCATCAACCCTACATATTTCAAAGATTAAATGGGTCTACTATGGGTGCCTGGCACTTTTGTGGTCGTTCAATAAATGTGAGTTGAAGGAGAAAACCACCCATGGATAAAAGCTGCACAGACACAACCGTGGTTGAAGTGTCACAGGCTGCCTAATATTTCAAAGCCCGAGAAAGCTTGTCCTTATAAAAGGATAGCTTAGGGTAACTGTTCAGGCAGTAGTTTCTTTTAAAAGTAGCTACACGCTGAATACAACTGAGAAAACGACACAGAAACACCGATCAGGAAGAGAGGACTAATCTAAAGGAATTTGAGCAAGTCTGGCTAGGAAAGAAGTTTGCTGCTACTGAACCGTTTTGGTCTTAAGCCACTGGCAGGACTGATTGATTGTAGTTAGCACAGCGTTTTCTGGGTAGCCTGCCTAAACATCTGTTTCTGTACAACAGTTGCTCAATTCTCTCTTCCTTTCGAATTACCATCTTCGAAGCACAAAGGAAAATTCATCCAAACGACCAAACAAATTACCCTAACGGCTTCTAAATCCTTTAAAGGAGAATCTGAGCGTAAAGAGGGTCCTTTACTCCCCCGCCCCTTACCTCCAGCATGGGTTCAAACTACAACTATAAGGCTTGGCCCAAGCCCCTCCCTTTTACCCTGTCATCTAATGAATATGCAAATTAACATAATTGGCAGCCAATGGCGTGGGTTCTGGTCACATGGTGCTGATGGTAGGTGAGCAGACCGAAGTTGTGTCAGTGAACAGAGAGGTCTCTCAGTCTGGGGCGAGCGCTCTAGTGAGCTTGGACGGATGCTTAGGCAGTAGTCCTGGCAGCGGCAGCAAGCGGCGGGCAGTAGTGGTGGCAGAAGAGGGGGAGAGAGACGGCCCCGAGACCCACACACACTCACACTTTTAAGTTCTCTTGGAGGGAGAGGAGTTGGGGCTGCAGAAAGAGGAGGCCAGGAGCAGTCCCATCTATCCCATCCCGATTACCCCTTTTCCTCTTGCTCCCTGGCTCTGTGAGAGTCCAGGATTTGGGTAGCCATCCGTGGCATTGAGGGTAAAGGGGCCGGGAGAGTGAGGACCAGAACCAGAGGTGTAGTGGAAGATGCCCATCCTGCTGTTTCTCATAGATACGTCCGCCTCCATGAACCAGCGCACTGACCTGGGCACCTCCTATTTGGATATTGCCAAAGGCGCTGTGGAGTTATTCTTGAAGGTAAAAGGAAGGGAGAGGAGAGATGGGGGTATCGCCCCTGCGGGATGGGGGGGTGGTGGACTGAGGTGCTTCTGTAACGTTTGTATCGCTTCCCCTCATTTCCTACGCGACCCCTCCGTCATCCCTCGCCCCGCAGCTGCGCGCCCGGGACCCGGCCAGCCGCGGAGACAGGTACATGCTGGTCACCTATGATGAGCCTCCGTACTGCATCAAGGTAAACAGGCCAGCGGGGGAGCGGCGGGCGGGAAGAGCGTGCGCGTCCACCAGCCTGGGTTGCTGATCCCTTTTGCCTCCGCCCGTGGCGGTCCTGCGTCGCTCAGCAGGACTGGCTGGTGTGTCCAGCGCCTAAGGCCAGGAGGAGCCGAGCTGTCAGCGGCCGCCAGGAATCGCAGAAAGGGGCCTGGGATTGGGCAGCCCGTGCAGAGAAGGAACAGGAGGGCCAAGCTCGCAGCGCGGTGGCTGCAATCGCCTAGGAAGATGGCGGACATTTTGCTTTTGTATGAGGCAGCCGGAGGCAGGGTGAGGGCGCTGCTGAGATGGAAAGGAGGGAGGGGAGGAGGCCGTGGAAGGAGGGCTCAAGGCCTTTGGTGAGGCTACGGCCCCCTTCGCCTGGGACTCCGCCCCAAGGAGCTCCCAGCCCAGCGCGGGCTTTCCAGCCTCCTGGGCTCCTCCTCTAGTCCCTCCTTCCATCCCTTGGCCCGCCCCGCCTGGGTTTCCTCTCCCTCCTCCCGCTTCTGTCCGCTTCTGTCGGCTTCTCCTTCACAGCATTTTCCTCTCCACTTCCTGCCAAGCGCGGGGCCACACTGGCGTGGGCCTCCAAGAGGAGCTCCTTTGCCTTCGAGGCTCTGAACACCGCCCCCGCCCCGCCTCCGCTCCGCCCCCGCCCTGCTCCGCCCCGCCCCTCCTGCGCCCCAATCCACTCAGAATGCTTAGCCTAAGCTGCTCCCAGCTCTCAGACCCAGCACACTCCTTTCTCCTATGCGCTCAGTCAGTGTTGAGCTCAGCTCTCAGTTACCTTAGCTACTGTTGCTGTTTCAGTGGAAATTCCTGCGAAGCAACCACAGAGAGTGTGTGTGTGAAGCGGGGAAGCGGGGTTGCCCGGGTAGAACCTTCTTAGGGAAACTGGTTTAACAAGGGCCAGAGCTTTTTAAGGAGCTGGCCCTGCCTATCTGCATCCAAAATTAGGCTTGCTCTTGGCTGCGTAGGGATTTGCCAAGAGGACGATTGGACTCTGAGCAGATGCTCTAGTCAAATTCAATGATTTGATTCTCAGGGTCTGACCCTTACCCTCCATGGGGTAGTTATTTGTGTTCCCATGGTGAAGAGATAAAGAACTGGTTTGCCTGCAGTGGCTAGATAAGAGGAACTCAAACTGTTAAACCATCCTGCATAAGGATCTTGCTTGCATGTTGAAATATTAGAAGGCTGTTACCATTATACTTTATGTCTTTCACTAGTGTCTTTCACTCCATCTGCACCCGCCCCCCGGCCCCCCCCCCCCCCGCCCCCAGCCCTTCGCCGGTCTAACTCATCTCAGTAAATTAACAGGAGGTTCATTCTGGATGTGTTGTAAGCCTTGCTTTACTGAGTTGTTTTAATGAAAGGCACCAACTTCTCAAAGTGAGTAAGTTGGCCAAGAGTGTCTTTTTTCCCCCAGACATAAAGAGAGCAGAGACTGATTTGTTAACTCTCAGCTCTGATTAAAAATTTATTTTGTAGATTTCTCTTAACACCATTCTGGTTTCATTGTTTTGTTTTGTTTTCTTCAATTTTTATTTATCTACCAATAAAAAAAATCGATCTAGTAGACATCTTACAACATGTCATGTTTTTAGACATGCCAGTTTTCCAGGCCAGCCTGGGCTCACATACTGAGCACCTAGGGCTAGAGATGTAAATTTCAGCGAATTTCACAAATATGAAACCTTGTAAACATATGGTGTTCTCACCATAGAAAAAGAAAAGAAGCTGCAGAGTCTGCATGTAGGCTTTGACTGTCACTGGTCACAACAGTAAGAGCCTACCTTTTGCTGTGTGGCTATTGGAGGGGTACGCTACTAAAACAGTGTCTTATCTCTTGTCTTCTTTAAAGGGGCAGCTTACTGAGCATTTTGCAAGGACAGCTGATAGATCCTCAAATAGTTCTATGAATTACAGGATACCCTGTGGTGATATCGTGTGCCTTTAATCCTCAGTACTCAGAAGGCAGAGTAAAGGGATCTTTATGAGTTTGAGGGCCAGCCTGGTCTACACAGCATATTCTTAGGCCAGCCAGGGTTCTATAGTGAGCCACCTTAAAAAAAAAAAGAAAGAAAGAAAGAAAGAAAGGAAAGAGAAAACGAAAGAAAGAAAAGAAAAAGAATTACATGACAGGATTTACAGAATCTTTTCCTTGGAAAAAAATAAGCTGTCTTGCCACGCTTTAACAGCCATTATTACATCTTTAAGCCTAGTGCTGGAATTCCGTGCCTCATACCACTTCTTCTCAGTGCCAGGGATACCATGCCCTCCCGCATGCCAGGCACCTGTTCTGCCACTGAGCCACATTCCCAGGCAGCGTGCTTGTTTATCCTGTGCTCTCTCCACTTTTATTTCCTGAATTTTCCGGAGTTGCCACATACTTTTTAATGGCTGTGTGTCTTAACTGCCTGCTTATGGAGTTTTCAGTATTTGTAGGGAACAGAAGAAAATGTTCAATATTATATTCAGTAGGAAATTTTATTTTAGCTCCTTTTCTCCTGCCTCATTACATTCCCCTCTTAACCAAGAAGCATTCTTCCTTTGATTTCTTTCCCCCTGGAAGATCAAGTGTGAGAAGATACTTTGAATACTATGCTTAATTATTACTTCTTATAATTATTGTTGATTTTATGTACATTGGTGTTTTGTCTGCATGTATGTCTGTGTGAGGGTGTCAGATTTCCTGGAACTGGAGTTACAGACAGGTGTGAGCTGGCATGTGGTTGCTGAGAACTGAACCCAGGTCCTCTGGAAGAGCAGTCAGTGCTCTTGAAACTGCTGAGCTCTCTCTCCAGCTCCTTTGTGTTTAATTATTAATCACTTTATCTTAGTCTTATGCCTTCCCAAGCCTTTTCAGGTTCTTCATTTTACCTAGGAAAGGTTAAGCATCTAATAATATTCTTGTCCTTCACTGACATTACTATTGATGGACCATATTTAGGGAAGTTTCCTGGATTTCTACTTTGCAGTTACCTTTTGCCTTGTCCAACTCGCTCTGCCTGTGATAACTTTGTTCTTTTGCATTTTAAGTTGTAGCTTGCTTAGAAATTTGGAAATACAGCCAGGTGTGGTGGTGCAGGCCTTTAATCCTAGCACTTGGGGAGGCAGAGGCAGGTGGATCACTGTGAGTTTGAGGGCAGCCTGGTCTACAAAGTGAGTTCCAGGACAGCCAGGGCTACAGAGAGAAACCCTGTTTCAAAAAAACCAATAAAAAAGAAAATGGGAAAAAGGAAGGAAGGAAGGAAGGAAGGAAGGAAGAAAGAAAGAAAGCTTTTCTTCAAATTCAGGATAGATTTTCACTTGGGAGCCCTATAGGACTTTTTTTATTTTTTTCTGTCATACATGCTACCAAACAGGTCTCTCTTTGATTGTCAGCAGGCAGCTTAGTTCCTACTTAAAACTTCACTCTGCATTAGGGGCTGATGTCCGTCTAGCCAAGTGATGGCTTGGTAGTGTTTTGTTGGTAGCAAATTGTTCTGCAGAATAAATAAAGTAAGTGTCACTTTTCCTTTTTTTGAGGCTGCAGAGACGTTGTGATGTTTAACTTCTCGGATCTGGAGTATATCCAGCTCTAAATGCTTCCAAATGAAGTTTATTTCTCTGTTGCAGCTGTAATAAGCATGAGTTGTGCATTTGCGCAGGAGATTTCTTTTTAACAGGCATGCAGCTCTTCCCAGGATATCCACTTACAAGCTTTGACAATAAATCTTGTGAGGAGTTACTGCAGCAGGAATTTTTCACAAATGTATGCAAATATAGGATTTCACCAAAGACTTAGTAACTTTGTACTGTACACCTCTGGGCACATAGTTGCCTAACCCTTTTACAAGTAGTTGTACCTATTCCTTGCTGTGTGCTGTGTGTGGATGAAATTAAGCTTCACTTGGGGACCAAACTGAAATGCGAACATTTTATGTTAAGTCTTTGTTAGTGTGGCTTCGTAAATATATTTCATACGTTGTGTTACACTTATCAAAACTATATATATATATATATATATATATATATATATATATATATATATGCAGTATACTTTCAGTGTACATAGCTAGGATATTCCTGTTTAGTATTTTATGATGCACTATATATAATATACAATGCATCCTTAGAAGATGACGATAAGTACAGGGCTTTAAAAATGTTGTGTGAGAGGTTTTGTGGCAATAATTATAGTTCTTATTAGTCTTGGCTGAGATTCTGCTGTCTTGTCTGTTTTGTTTCGTTATGAATCATAATTTCCTTTTATTCTGTGATGGGGAGAGGCAGGCTTGTCAGAAGAAAGTAAGCCATTGCTTGAGTTCTCTCCTAGTATAAGTATTAAAAAAGACTATATTTGAAGCCACTTTCTTTAAATTATTTTTATCTAAAGGAGATTATTTTTAACAAGACACAGAATCACCTTTCTAGAAATAGTAGAAACATGTGTATAAATAGTTGTTAGAAGTATGTTCTAAGTAAGAGATGATGTTTCAAAGAAACACACTAAGCTAGTAATTTGAAAACATATCATTTGAAAAAGTGAGCAGTTCTCTTGGATGTTGCTCTTCCACATTGTGTAGCTACTCTTGCATGCCTTTGTCAATATGTGCCAGAAAGAGGAAGGATTCTGGCTTACAGACTGAGGAAGTAAACCTAAGATTAAAGACAAAAACAAAAACAAAAATGTGATACATTTAACAGATATTTATTAGAATTTTAACTAAGAGATTAAAGGAGCGACCTCTTTTTAAATTTTATTTTTCCAGACAGGGTTTTTCTGTATAACAGCCTTGGCTGTCCTGGACCTCACTCTGTAGACCAGGCTAGCCTCGAACTCACAGAGATCCACCTGGATCTGCCTCCTGAGTACTGGGATTAAAGGCGTGCGCCACCACCACCTGGCTAAAGGAACACGTTTTAATGGAGGCTTCCATTATAGTTGCGAATCTGTCGGAATGCTTTGAGGTGGAGTAGTAGCAACATGACCTGTGAGAGCTATCTTAGGCAATGCAATATTCTTTTTACAACTCAAACTCTGCAAATGTTCAAAGGAAGCACATTCCCTTGGCTTGATGAATGGTTTCCCCTGTGATTTCGCCACTCCGGCCCCACCCGCCCAACAAGGTCTCTATATTGCCCTGGGTATCCTGAAACTTTCTGTAGATCAGGCTGGCTTCAAACTCACAGAGTTCATGCTGTGTCTGGCCTCAGTCCCGGGACTAATGGTGTGCACCACTATGTTTAGCTTGATTTTGGCTTGCTTTCTCACTTTCTCTCCTCACTAGCCATTTGAAGCATTTCACAATAGCTATTGTAAATTAACAAGGAAGAAGAGAGACTTAACCCTAGAAGGCTGTATCTCCCGCAAAGGTATAATGGTCTAAACGCAATGTTCAAATTAGGAAACACTGATGAAATTGTAGAAATCGATTTACTTTGTATCTCAGACTTCTCATACCCATCCACTTTAAGTGTCAACATTCGTAACTTCTCACCTGAGCCACTGTTGTAGCTGACATTCAGTAGCTAATTAGTCGTGCCCTCTAGCCATTCTTCCCCTTCACTGCTAACAGTAGGCTAGTATTTTAAATAAAATGAAATAGTCATTTTTTTCCCCTGTGAAAATCCATCAAACACTGGGCAAGGTAGCTCAGGCGTGCAATCCCAGCCTGACCTGCAAATTGATACCTTGTCTCCAAAACAAAACCAAGCTCAGAATGGTGGCATCCTCCTGTGATTCCAGGACTTGGAAGGCTGAGGCCGGAGGATTGCCATGAGTTCTCAGCTATCCTAGGCTACAGAGTGAATTCAAAGATAGCCTGGAACTAAAAAGTGAGATATTGTCTTCCAAAAAAGTGAATAAAATAAGATTTTAAAAATGTAAAAATCTGTCAAGATTCTCCATTAGAGGTCAGAATACAGCCCCAAACACCTTGGCCTGAACAGTGCTCACGGCCTTTATCTGGGCCTGTGTTACCTTTTCAACGGCAGCTCCCCACTTTCTTCTTTTCTGAACCCAGGCTCTAACCAAGAGAAAATAGACCTTCATCTCCAAACTGCTCTAACTATACCTCTAACTTCTTTGCCTTTGCGTATGTTGTTCTCTGTAGTTCGGACATATTTCAACTCGTTTTGTTTTCTTTGATCCAGGATATCGCTAGGTAGCCCAGACTGACTTTGACTTTGTAGCAATCCTCCAGCGTCAGCCTCGGGAGTGCTGAGGTTACAGACTCGTACCATCCTGTTGGCTTTTTCTTTTCCTCTCTCTATCTTGCCTCAGCCTCCTGAGTCCTAGACCGAAAGGCATTTGTGCAGCTGAGCCCATGCAAGTTCAACCCTTCATTGCACGTTCTCTAAAGTGATCTGGCTCCTTTTCTCCACTTCCACTGCAAGCAGTGTAGCAAGTCGGCCTGGGATTTCCTAACACTGTTCCCTTAGTGCAGTCTCCAGCGCCTCGCCTCTGCACTTAGCACTTTCTTATTGTAGTGTGTTTATTGTTTTTGGGGTACTGAATCCATGGCCTCAGCCATGCTAGGCAAGCATTTTCTTGCTGAGCTATAGCCACATCTCATAGTGTGTTAAATATAGTTAGTGTTCATCTTGCCCTCCGTAATATGAGGATTTGAACAGAAGGGTATTTGTACCTCTAGCACTAGAGAGCGTAGGTACTCAACAGGGAAAAAAATTCTGTAAATGTGTATACACCAAAGCTACCCCCTATCTGCACCAACAGCCAAGATTTTTTTCTCAAGATAGTAATCACAATTCCAATTTTCCTTCATCTGCCTGCAATTCCTCCTTCTTGCTGTGATATGATCAAAATGGTGGTTCCCCACGGTGGTCTGACAGTCTAGGCATGCATTTATACTTACTGAACAACCTCTGTGCACTAGGCTTTGTTGTAGAGACCTAGGGTAATACCAAGAAACAAACACACAGCTCAAAGGGAAAAGGGATAGAATAGTGAACTCAACCAAAGCGTTGGAGGGGAAGGAGTGAAAACTCAGCTTATCTCACGAGAATTGTGACTAGTTCAGACAGAAAACATGAGACTGTTGAAGCTGACAGGCTACAGTCGGTATATTTCTTTTGAGAAGATGGTGACTGCGGTAGATTTGAAGAGAAATGGGGCCTGGCGGTGGTGGCACGCGCCTTTAATCCCAGCACTTGGGTGGCAGAGGCAGGCGGCTCACTGTGAGTTCGAGGCCAGCTAGATCTACAAAAGCGAGTCCAGGACAGTCAAGGCTACACAGAGAAACACTCTCTCGGAAAAAGAAGAAGAAGGAGAAGAAGAAGAGGAGGAGGAGGAGGAGGAGGAGAAATGGGGTAGGGTTTGCTGTCTGTGCCTGTTTGCTTTTATTTCACAGCATTCGTTGAAGTGGGCCAGGGTAGAGAGGGAGAGGGGAAAGCTGGTGGCGAAATGCAGAAGGTTTAGTTGATGTTGCCCGCTTTGTAATTAGTGCTAGCTCCTCACAAGTATTTTGTCCTGGCACTGGGATCGGAGAGGTGGAGGGCCAGGTGCAGGTAAGGAGAAGGCAAATATTTTCCTTTTCAGTTTGCCTTTGCTTCTGGAAGAGACTATGAACTGCTGAGAACACAGGGCTCTTAGTTTCACAGTGACCAAACAAGGCTGCTGTTCTGCTTTCTAGGGAAGGGCCAGATTGAAGGGCCCTCTGTGTGGGTGGGGGTGGGGTCTGAGTCAAGAAAACTTAACTCCTTTCATTTTGATCTTTAAGCAAGAGTCTCCTGTTACCTTAGAGAAAGAGGGTGCGCATGTGCGATCAAGTCCAACCGCGTTCATAGATGTTGGAAGCCTGGGCTACTTATGTCTTGAATACAGGTTTGCAAGTGATGATTGACTTGCCAGAGCTTCCTTCCCAGGAAAGCCTTTTTAACCCATAGAGGTCACTCGGCCACAGAACTATTGTGTTTATTCTTGTTTCTGTTCGTAAATGCGTTTGGGTTTGCAGCTTGATTTGTTAAAAACACGTCATCTCCTCTCCCCGTTTCTTCCGCAGAACTCCCGGTCAGGGGCTGGGTGAGGATGTGGATGTGCAGCAGAGACAGCAAGGGGCTAAGATGGTAGAGGGGGTGGGCATGTCTTAGTCAAATATGCCAGCTTTGCATACGTTTTACATTTATTTATGTGTCGGGTCGGCCCTGTGCTCATCTGCCCGGGCCACTCTGCATCATGTACGGAGGTCAGAGAATGTCGGGACTCTGCTTCCATTAATCGGAACCAGAGCTAAAACTTAGGTCACCTCGCTTGGGGCAAGCATCTTTTCCCACTAGCCTATGTCAGCGGCTCTGAATTCAATATTTTCCCACTGTTCTGCACAGCATCCACAGCCTCGTGTGGTTCTGGAGCACTTCAAAAGCGGATGGTTTATAAGTGTGCTGAGCAATACGAAATATATTTTGGTTATACTGTGTTAAATAAATTTCATACTATTCCAGTCATTTTGTGTGTGTGTGTGTGTGTGTGTGTGTGTGTGTGCGTGTGTGCGTGGTCTTATCATGTTGCCCAGAACTCCTGGGATCAAATGATTTTCCTACTCCTAAGTGCCTCTCTAGAGGCTGGGACTATAGGCACATGCCACCATTCCTAACTTTTACATTAAAAAAAAAATGTGGTTGCTTGGAAATATAAACTTTACATACATGGCTTGTGCTGCAGCTCCATGAGCAGCGTCGCTCTGTCCTCTTCCTGGAGGTAGTTCCTGAGGTTCAGGCCCTGGAAGTGGTTCTGAAGGAGGATCCTTTCAGAGGCCTGTTGAAAATGAACACCATCATAAAGGCCTCATTTATACATGAAAGGTTATCTTACAGTTCAGAGCCGATGGCTCGATAACCCTCGGCCCTGGGGCAAAATATGAAGGCATCTTATTCCTGGCTGTACTGAAAGCTTATTTGGTTGCTTGGGTTTTTGGATGCTGTTGCCGACCCAACTGGTTGGGTTAGATTTCTTTTTTTTTTCCTGGGCTGAAGTATTAACAGAGTATACATGCGAATGGCTCGAACTGTGCTAATTCAGGATTTCATTTACAACATGCTTTGATTGGTGGCACTCAGCGTTTCAGGCTTTCAGCGTTACTAAAGTATTTACTGTGTCCCGTATTAGACTTCCCTAACTACATAGCCCTAGACTCTCCAGGAACAGTTTTTCTGCAGGAAAAGTAAGATAATGAATACATTTTCCAGCTCAGCATAGTGCGAACCTAAGAAACAAAAGGGAGTTTGAGTTATTGCTCTCACGGAAGTTTATTTTAATGCTCCGTGCACAGCCCAGTCTTATCATGGGAAGTCATCAGAAGCCTTAAAGGGGAATGCTTAGTGTGGTGGTGGGGTGGTCCACCTGACAGGAAAGAGCCTAGGATTCTTATTTCTGGGGGATTCAACTTCCTAGTGGGCTTTCCAGGGCCATCTGATTGCATTGTTACTATAAAGGCTCCAATTTAAAGAATAAATGTGTAATTATAAGGATGCAAGTCCAGATAAGCCTGCTAATAACACGCAAAAGGTGTGGGAGGGGCTCAAGTGTGACTCAGTGTATTTATTTAGAGTATGTGAGGCCTCAGCAGTATAAAAAAAATTTTTTTAAAGACATAGATCATTTTATAGCCAAGTTTCGGGTCCTCCTAAATCCAATCTTATGGTCAAATGTGTTGTCTAGACCTGATCATATGCCATACATTTCAGATATGAATTGACTTCTGTCGGCCTCTTTGTGAAAATGAACAGTCAAATGCTTGCTTTCTAATAATAGCAGCTGACACTTGTTGAGCAAGACTTCTATACAGGGCAGTTTGCCAGTGAATATACTGTGTTTATTTAGTTTATCTCCCCAGCCAACCTATGTCATAGGTATTATTCTCACCACTAAGAAGATAAGTCGGAGACGTTTATCTGGGGCCCAGAGAGGTAAGGAAACTCAGCCGATAGCAATATGCCTCTAGTCTATAGTCTTTTAGTTTGATAGTGCATAGGAGCTTAGCAACTTCCCAGTGAGGGAAAATTAGTACTGCTAGTGTTCTTTTATTATTATTGTTGTTGTTGTTGTTGTTGTTATTATTATTATTATTATTATTATCATCATTATTATTATTATTTAGCTGGCTCTTCCTAGGTGGATACCATTTATATGCTTCTGCCTCTCATAGCTCACAGTTGGACCCCTGTTTAGCACAGATGTGGAGTTATTCGGGTGCTGAATGGATGGAACTTGAGATAGTGCACATTATGTGTACCCTGTCACTGCGTGGGCTGAACAGGCCCTGTGAGAACAGTACCAGGCTGGCAAAAGCAACAGGGTACTTCTTGGTTATTCAGTAGTGACTAGAAATTACCATGTTTCTTTGCTTTACCAATCAGATGATAAATGTTTCTCCTGTGAAGAAGATAATTTTTTAGTGTCCTCCCCAGGAGCCACTTGGTGTCTTCTAATCCACAACTGTAACTGAAGCAGGTTTTTGTTTTTTTTACTTATTTTTTTCAGGTTTTATTTTTAATTAATTAATTTACTTAGCCATTTTACAGCCTGATCCAAGCCCCCTCCCTCCTCTCCTCCCAGTCCCACCCTCTCGCTCCCTCCCTCTTTGCCCCTCCCCATCTTCTTCATTGGCACATCACATCACAGCTGGACTAAGAGCATCCTCTCCCACTGAGGCCTGACAAGGCAGCCCAACTAGGGAAAAGGGATCCAGAGGTAACAACAGAATCAGAGACAGCCCCTGCTCCCATTCTTAGGGAGCCCACATGATGACCAAGCTGCACATCTGCTACATATGTGTAGGAGGCTCTAGGTCCAGCCCATGCATTAAAGCAGATTTTTTTAAAGCTTTAGAAGCAGCAGACTTTATCGCTTAGCTTCTTCTGCTAGTGTGGTCCTCATTTCATCCAGATCTTCTATTCTCCTCAAACAGCAGTGAGAATTCATTCTCTCTTACCTACTTAGATGACCTGGAATAGAGAGATGGATTTCAAAGGTCTGGAGATGCTGGCAGAATGACCACTGAGATCTTGACCGGAGAAACATAACACAAAGATTTTTGTGAGACTGTGTCACATGCTCACAAAAAAGTTGAGCTTTGTGTCTTAAACCATATTCTCCTGATTCTACAATTCATTACTACTTGCTATAGCGTTTTGCAACCTGAGCGTCCAACCCCTTTGACAATACCTCTGTCTCCAAAACTATTTACATTACGATTCATAACAGCAGCAAAATTACAGTTATGAAGTAGCAATGAAAATAATTGTATGTTTAGGGGTCACCAGAGCATGAAGGACTGTATTAAAGGGTCGCAGCATTAGGAAGGCTAGGGATCATTGCTCTAGGCTATGGCAGGTCCTCTGACCTCCACATCTGTACTGTGTCACGTGGGCCCACACCCCCAATACTCACACGCACAAGAATATTAAATACGAATTTAAAAAAGAATTCCTTGGGCTTTTACATTGCTTTGTAAGGCATTTATCACTGTTTCTTCTCTTTCCCCTTGCTAAATTCGACAGTGACGACTTCTTCCTTCCAGGAACTTGTTACTTCCTTTATTCTGTTTCTCTGCTTTTCTTTCTTACCATCCTTGTCCTTTCTTTTAATGTTTTCCTTTAATGAATGCATCCTGCTGTTTTCATGGTTTCAGATGGTCTTTCAGCATAGATGCTTCTTCACTTTCTGTTTTTCACACAGGTATCTCAGATGACTATGGGATGTTCTCACTGGCTGGCTGCTCTGTAGTGATTAAAAATGAGATGCCATGCAGCCTATATGAGGTTCTGATTGGGCCTTGAGGGGAGAAAGTAAGACAGAGAGAGAGAGAGAGAGAGAGAGAGAGAGAGAGAGAGAGAGAGAGAGAGAGAGGGAGAGAAAGAGAGAAACAGACAGAGACAGAGACAGGGAGAGAGACAGAGACCAAAAGAGAGGAAGAAAAAGAGATGAGGTAGGTTTGCCCTTTTTATAGCCTGGGCAGTGGCACACCTCTTGGTGGGCAAGTGGTGATGTAATGGGTTGCTAAGCAGCCTGGGGGCAGCCTTGTGAAGCTGCTTATATGCTAACACTATAAGATGTCCTCATTGGCTGGCTGCTGTACTATCAAGTCGCTGTTAGAACATCCATGAATCTAAAACCTTCTATAGTCCCACCTTTCACTCACTGAGAATTGAAAGCAAGCCACAACACAGCCGTATTTCTTTCCACCTTTTTTTCTAAAGCCTACCTGACATGACTTTGAAATGCCTCCTACTACCCCTATCTTCAACTCAGTTTTTCCACCATCACTTCAGTGCAAACCCTCAATGTTTCAATGTTGTGAACATTGTACCAACCTTGAGTCTTTGAGGGGTCTCCCATATTTCCACTCTCCACTCAAACCAACTGTTCACTTTCTTTAAAATGTCATTTTATCACATCACCCTCCCCAGGACCCTTTGGTGACCTTCCCATGCCTATGGGGGCAAGTCTAACTTTTCTGGTTTTTAGAGCTTTCTGGGACCCGCTCCATGTGCCTTTCTATATAGTTTATAACTCCTCATTGGTGACCTAACACTTCGGCCAGACTGGTCTCTTAAACTTGCTGAGTGTGACTCTCCACTCAGTCCAAACCTAATCCAACCCTTAGAACCTCAGCTAACAAAGGACCTAAGAGATCCACTGTGGGGGGGGGTGGGGGGTGGGGGGAAGGGGGAGTAGCTGAAGGCCTGGGGTGGGGGGAGGGGCGGGAAGGAAGTGAACTCAAAGTATCCCATTAAGGGTGTGATTTGAGGGGGATGATGTGACAGAAGGTGCTTTTAAACTGGTGTTATAACGATGGGGGGCTGCAGAGGGAATGAGGGAGGGAACTGGACTATGACCTTTAGTGGTTTATTAGGCTGAACCAGACCAGGGTGCCTTGGTTTCAATTGGCCTGAAGTTGCCAAGAAGCACGTTTGTGTGGGGAGAAGCCCGCCCCAGCCCCCCATCTCTGTATTTCTGTCTCCATGGAAGAAAGCCTGCATAACTAGTCAGTAGATTGTGGGATTCTTGGGACAGTAGGAAACCGTTCATTCAGCCACGGCATTGGAAAGTAAGGACTCCCTTCTGCTTTAGTTCTTAAGCAAGAATATCTGTGATGCACAAAGCAGATCTTTCGTTTTCATGAAATTTTCCACAGGTATATAAACACTGTAAATTTCATTTCATTTTTCCCCCCTTGAGACAAAGTCTCTACGTAGCCCTGGCTGTGCTGGAACTTGGTATGGAGTCCAGGCTGACCTGGAACTCCCACATGTCCACCTGCCTCTGCTTCCCAAGGGCTAGGATTAAAGGCGTGCACCACAATACCCTATATAAATTTCATTTCAAAGTGATGCTTTTAAGCTGTGTGTTAAAAGTAGGTTTAAAAAACTGGGCACAGTACATCCTGTCAGCAAAATCCGCTTTCCACTGCTATGGTTTCCTGCAGGTTGTGCCATTTCAATGGTAAGGCAGGAGACCTAGGTTTTTAACGTGAGTCTGCTACTAATTACACCCATGACCCCTGGGCAAGTCACTTAACCTTTTATGGTGTCCGTTTCCTCATCTGTTAAATGAAAGGATCAGACTGGATTATTTCCATGGTTCCTTCCTGAAAAAGGGGTGGGAGAAAATTGTAGGACTAAAAGGCAGGAAGTGGAATAATTGAGGTTTGGAATTCAAGGTGATTTAAAAGTTACTTGAAGTTTCAGAAAATAGCTGCTCCTTAATGTGCTCCCCAGCCACTTGCATAAGTTGTTAAGTGGCACCCCCAATTTATATTGTTTCTGTTTTCTGCTACAAAGTTTGCAGTTTACAAGATTCCTGCCAAGGATTACTTCAGAGTCCAGGGGCTGAGGGTTGAAGGAGCAGACCAGTGTTCCTTTAATGTGTGGATTTTCAACAGTGAATGAATATTACTTTTTTTATTTTGTGCAAATCAACTCATAACCTTTTTCAGATGATTTTTTAAAAAAAGAATCAGTCCACTGGGAAGAGATGCTGTGTAATATTAGAAAGTCACAAGTGACCATGCTGCTATGGGCAGCTGTTTTGTCATGTTCCCATTGCTTCGTCTTATTCCTGACCGAGGGTGTTTTTTCCCTAGGCCATTATTGTGATTATTATTATTATTAATTTTTTGAGACAAGATTTCTCTGTGAAACAGCTCTGGCTATCCTGGAACTCTTTGTAGACGAGGCTGGCCTCAACCTAATAAGAATTTACCTGCGTCTGTCTTAAAGGCGTCCACCACCATGCCTGGCCATTATAGTGAGTTTTGATCATGTATATGTGTCTATAAGAATATCTCACTGTACCTAGACTGGGGGTCACATTCTTGGTTTCCTGGCAATCAGGAGGCTGAGGGAGACATAAGGCGTGTGAGTTTGAAGCTAGCCTGGGCTATATAGTGAGACTCCTTCTTTAAAAAACAAGTCTCATATTAGAAGAAGCCAGTAGTAAAACAAAAAGTGCGTGTAATCTGCACATCAGCTTTTAAAAATATTGATTTGTTTTTTTTGCGTGTGTGTGCATGTGTGTGTGTGTGCGTGTGTGTGTGTGTGTGTGTGTGTGTGTGTGTGTGTGTGTGTTTGTACATATGCCCACAGAGGCCAAGGGAGGGTGTTGGATCCTCGGAAGTTGCAGTTACAAGTGAGTCCCCTGATGTGCGTGCTGGGAACCAAATTCAAGTCCCCTTGAAGAGCAATGAGTGAGTGCTCATAGCCACCAAGCCATTTTTTTCCAGCCTCCAAAAGAGCTTTTTCTGGGTATGATAACAGGTACTGTGGGGAACCTAGTCCAGGGTCTTGAGCATGTTACCTCTGACCTGCTTCCCCAAACCCAGAGAAAGGTATTTTTTAAAAACATGTATACTGAAGTTCTGTTCTATTACATGTAGCCGTACAATAGACTCGGACAGAGGATGAAAGTTTCTAAACTCTTAGTTTCTACCTGTGACCATCTACTCACTGGTAAAGATCAAATTTCTTCTGATCTTATCCTGCTTTCCACTAACTTGCTTGTTTGCTTTTTGCGAAGTTCACTTAACACATGTAATCCTGTGAGTCCTTGTCAGTCCCTTGGAAAACAATTCCATAGGCCATTAGTTTCTCTGCTAATCTATTGGGGCAACATTTTTTTGTTTGTCTTGAGAAAAGGTTTTCCTGTGGAACAAGCCCTGGCTTTCCTGGACTGGCCCTGTAGGCCAGCTTGCCTCTGCCTCCCAAGTGCTGCCATTAAAGGCATGAGCAACCAAACCTGGCTCAGGGAAACACCGTTTTACAAAGTGTGTTTTGGTTTTGTATGTAGGAGATTGTCTTGTTTGGTAGTATTTCCTGAAGCAGGTGGATGGATATCAGTAGTTGGAACCACAGAATAATAGCATTCTGTGTCCTCAGGCAGAGAAGTTCTTTAGTGAACTAGAATGGACTTTGCATATTTCAGCAAATCTGGAACACAGGGGCTCTGGAGAACTAACTCAAACAAAAAGGAATCCAAGAGAACCACACATTCCTTAAACTAATATGTTGTGAGAAAAAGCTATACTAAGCAGGTGTGGTATAATGCCAGCACTTGGGAAGCAGAGGCAGGCAGATCTCTGTGAGTTTGAGGCCAGCCTGCTCTACAAAATGAGTTCAGGACATCCAGGGCTATTATATAGAAAAACCCTGTCTTGAAAAAGGGGTATGTGTGAGGAGGCTGGGGGAGAAAAAAAGAAAGCTATACTAATCGAAGACAACCCAAATGCATCCTTTGAGCCTCCTAGAAATGTATTGGTACTTTCAGTCAAATGCAAAAGCCGAAGGCTGCTTCTCTGTGAGTTTGATGCTGGACTCTTCTACTTAGCAGGTTCCAGGACAGCCAGGACTATGTCTGAATAAAATAAAATAAGGGGGGGGGGGAGTGAAAATCTTTATAAAGAAAACCAAGTTTAAAAAGCTCAATGTTGGGGAAAATAATGTGTCACAGAGGGTGACTGAACATCATGTGAAAAGATAGCTTTAGGAGGAGGTACACAAAAGCAAAAGTTTCATTCTTGTAATGATATGGCATCTTCTCAATGTGTACTTCCTGATATTAATACTTCCCTTCATAGGTAGATCAGATATAAACAATTTGAATGGATACTTTATTTTATTTTTCGTTATTTACTTTTGTTTTTCGAGACAGGGTTTCTCTGTGTAGCCTTGGCTGTCCTGGACTCGCTTTGTAGACCAGGCTGGCCTCGAACTCACAGTAACCTGCCTGTCTCTGCCTCCCGAGTGCTGGGATTAAAGGCATGAACCACCACACCTGGCTTCTGAATAGATATTTTAGTGATTTCATCTGTTACAGTGTCCTATTATTGAGACATCTGTGGTGTGTAGATTGGAGTGCAGACCTGGGTGTAGTGGCTTATATCTATAAACTCAGCACTTTGAAAGCTGAGGCAGGAGGACTGTCATGAGTTTAAGACCAGCCCAGTCTACATATTGGGTTTCAGGGTGATTTGGGCTACACAGTGAGCTTCTGCCTCAAATAAAAGCTAAGGTGGGGCTGGAGAGGTGGCTTAGCAATTTAAGATCATGGCAGCTCACAACTATCTGTAACTATAGCTTTAGGGGATCCAATACCCTCTTCTGGGCTCCCTGGGCAGCATGTGTACATGTGGTACACAGACATACAAGCAGGCAAACATGCACATAAAATAAAACAAATCAATTAAAAAATAACTTTGGGAGCTGGATGTGGTGGCACATGCCTTTAATCCCAGCACTCAGGAGGCAGAAGCAGGCGGATCGCTGTGAGTTCAAGGCCAGCCTGGTCTACAAAGCGGGTCCAGGACAGTCAGGGCTACACAGAGAAACGCTGTCTCAAAAAATAAAAATAAAAAACAGAAACAAAACCAACCAAACAAACAAAAAACCCAACTAAAAATTAACTTTGGAACCCACCAACAAGCAAACAAATAAAAACAAACCCCAAAGTGGGTGTGAGATGCGTTGAGAATTGAATTGGAATCCTTTTTAATGATGAGGGGAAAATTCTTGATACTGAAAGTTTGAAGTTGCACAAATATTTGGCATAAGGCTAAGGGCAAGGACCAGGAGAAAAGTCAGTTCTCTTCTGGAGAGGCAGAGTTGATTGGAAACGCTGGGCATCTTTTTTCTTACATCATTCCATCTCACTGACACAGATGACAAAGATGATACAATGTCAAATTGAAGAAGAAAGTAAATTGGTTAAAAAAATCCTGTTGAACTGGATTTATTCCAATTGTCTGGGTTGCTGCAGAGCAAGCTTTCCCTAAACTTACGGAGAGCAGATGGAAAAAGGAAAATTGTTTATCTTTCAACAAGAGAATTGATGGCCCTGCTATATTTAGATTCTTTGGCTTTAACTTGGGACATCTGGGAAAATGCTCAAATCCGTTAATCATCTAGTTTGTAACTATCTACAAAGAAACTCAAAGTCTAGAATAGCCCATTAGCATGGGCTCATGAAGAGCAAATACTATCAGGCTGATTTCATTTCCTTTCATGCAAAACTAAATGTGTGTTGAGGAGGAATTGCAGCATGTATTGTCCCCTTGGTGTCAACAGCAGCCCTCTTATTCAGTTGCTGTGAAGGGCTCCTGTCAACTGGGATGCCTTGGATTATACTACCATCAGAGAATGTCAAGATATGCTGGGGAGCAAATGTGCCCCCAAATGAGTCAGTGCAGTGGTTCAGCACTAAGTTGGGGACATTGGAAGCTGTACTATTCCAGAGGGAAGGTCATTGACTGCTGTGTGAGAGAGGCTGGCCTGTGACAAGCTGTAACATGTGAGGATATTTTTTTTTTCTTTGCTCTTTGAAGAGATCCACTGCTGATACTTTTCAATAGCTAACCATGCTACAGAATGTCAATAATCTATTTTTTTCTGTTTATAAATACTGAATTTACATATAGTTTATAAAGGACACTTCCAATGTGGGCATTTAGGTGCAGCTGTCCTAAATATCTGTATGCATTACTTTGGATGGGGATGTTAAACTGTGTTTATAAAACTTATGAATTATGCTAAGTCAAGCAAGGTCACTAATATTTTGGAAAGGGATTGCAAATGACCTTTAGAGATAGAGCAGACGCTGTCAGAAAGGGCTTTAACGACACTCCCATGTCCCTTCCCTTCAAGCACAGTTGATCTTCTATCTCCTTTACTTGTTTATACTTCCTGGCAAGGTTTAATAGAGGGCAGAATTCCTCTATTTAAGAAAAACAAAAACAAAACCCTATATCAGAGAAGTGGTTTCTGGGAAATGGGATGATGTTCAGGATGCTGAGATTTGGGGATGAAGGGTACTCAATACTTCTTTTTTTCTCCATTTGAAGCCAGTGGAGTAACAGACACAAGAATCAGCTTAAAGTCCCTTTTGTTGTTTGCTTTTGAGAGAAAGGCTGGCTAGCCTCCAACTTACTGTCCTCCTGCCTCAGCTTTTCCAAGGACATGGTCTATAGCATCAGCCATGCTAGCCAGTTCAGAGTTTTACGTAACACTTTTATTCCTGGTGAAAGCCCCACTCCGAATCCAAACTAGATGTACGTTCACGGAAAGTTTTCATATATTACATACTGACATGCCTCCCTTGTTTAGAGAGAGAGACTAGCTTATGAGCACTACAGGCCAGAGAACAAATCAGGCAATTCAAAGGGGTTTTAGGAAAAGTCTGGGAAAGATAGACTGGCTGCCTGGTCTTAAACCTGGCAGTTAGGTTGGAGATGGTGGTAGTAAAAAACTTTTTTTTTCAGCTTTCCACTTCTGAGGAGATTCTATTATGTACTGGGTATTGGTGTAGCTGGGGACAAGGTGGCTAGTGGCCAGATAGGCAGAGCTGAGAACAGAAGTGAGGTCACTGATATGCAGAAAGTCCTCTGTTTTTCTGTTGATAGGAAAAGATATTTTAAGTTGGCTATGCAAATTTAAACTAGCATAAATTAACATACTTTATAAGGCAGTAGGTGTTTTCTTTCTGTAGGTCAGTTTTACTTAAATGATTATTATAAGACATAGAATTATAAGGTAAGTAAAGGTTTCTAAAGAGTTGTTTGGGTGTGGAATGATGGGATATGAAAATTAGAATGTTAGAGGGGGTTTTTGTTTGTTTGTTTGTTTGTTTGTTTGTTTCTTTTTCGAGACAGGGTCTCACTGTGTTTCCCTGACTGGTCAGGAACTCTCTATGTAGACCTGGCTGGCTTCAAACTCCCATTGATCTACCTGCCTCTTCCTCTCAGAGTGCTGAGGTCAAAGGCATGTACTGTCATGCCTGGCTTAGGATTGGTTTTATAGCCCTTTCATTTCTTGGATGAGGAAACAGTGCTCCACACACTTATTCTGTACCATGCCAGCTTCGTCAGTGACACCCAGGACTAGACCAGGGTCTTATAATTTTGAATGTCGTCTGTGACACACCCTTACAGCTTGACCTGTGAGGACGACAAACACTTCATTTTGAACTTTACTCATCCCAGCTTGCTTCTTTGCCCTAAACCTCCCTTCCCTAGATCTCCCTGGATAGGAGTATTGTCACCATCTTATTTTACCCTTTTAGACCTGTCCTCCATCACCAAGACCTAGCTTTGTGCATTGCAAATGCTTTTCCATTTATTCTGTCACTCTCCTGTCCCTATTCCAAGCCTAATTGCCCCACGCCTGGATTGCTATACAGTTTCTTTGCCTGACTACCGTTTTCCTTCCTTTGGTCTGTTTTGATTGTTACTAGCAGACTGGTCTTTTAAAGAGGCATTGTTTTTTCTTGTGTCCCCTGGCCCTGAAGTCTCTAATGACTCCATTGTCTGCTCCCTCAAAGGCCAGCCCTCATGCCTGACCTCCACATCCTTAGCAGATCATCAGGGACCAAAAGAAATAACACAATGTCTGCCATACACAATTTAAAATATTTACGTAGCAACAGTTTAAAAATACCCTCTGTGACGGCACATGTGTTTAGTACTGGCTCTTGAGAGGCTGAGACAGAAGGAACGGGAGTTTACCTAGACTGTAGTACACTATGTCTTACTACTTTTGCTACTATATATTTTAATTCTTTTTTAATTTTTAAATTTTAATTTATTATAATTTATTCAGATTACATCCGGAATGTTATCCCCTCACTTGTATCTTCCCATTCCCACCCTCCCTACCTCACCCACCCTATTCCCCTCCCGTAGACCTCTGACAGAAGGGGACCTCCTCCCCCACCATATGACCATAGCCTATCAGTCTCATCCAGATAGCCTGTCTTCCCTTCTTCTGTGTGCCCCCTGGGCCTCTCCACCAAGGGGATGTGATAAAATTGGGTGCACCAGAGTTCGTGTCAGAGGCAGTCCCCGCTCTCCCCACTACCGTGGAGAATGAGATGTTCATTGGCTAGATATGAACAGGGGGTCTAGGTTC
Organism: Acomys minous; assembly: GCF_964271855.1. Classification (NCBI taxonomy): domain Eukaryota; kingdom Metazoa; phylum Chordata; class Mammalia; order Rodentia; family Muridae; genus Acomys; species Acomys minous. The sequence goes on along the minus strand of NC_140488.1, from coordinate 20,103,423 downwards.
ACTGCGTGCATTGTCCTTGGTAGGTGCAACAGTTTGTGCAGGCCTCCCTGGGTCCAGATCTACCAGCCTTGATGGTCTCCTTTTGGGGCTCCTGAACACTCTGGGTCCTTCCATTCCCCATTCTTCCATACCACTCTCATCCCTCAACCCTGAGTCTAGCAGCAAGTCCCAGCATCTGTCCTGATCACCCGCTGGGTGGAGCCTCTCAGAGGACATCCATGTTGGGCTAATATATGCTTATAAGTGAGTATATACCATGCATGTGTTTCTGGGTCTGGGTTACCTCACTCAGGATGATCTTTTCTAGTTCCATCCATTTGTCTGCAAATTTCAAGATTTCCTTGTTTTTAATAGCTGAGCAGTATTCCATAGTGTAAATGCATCACAGTTTCTTTGTCCATTCTTTGGTTGAGGGATATCTAGGTTGTTTCCAGGTTCTGGCTATAATGAATAAAGCTTCTATGAACATAGTTGAGCAAACATCCTTGTTGTGTGGCGGAGCATCTTTAGGATATATGCACAGGAGTGGTATAGCTGGGTCTTGAAGTAGAACCAGTCCCAATATTCCGAGAAAGCACCAGATTGACTTCCAAAGTGGTTGTACAAGTTTGCATTCCCACCAGCAATGGAAGAGTGTTCCCCTTGCCAGCATGTGCTGTCACTTGAGTTTTTGCTACTATATTTTTAAAGATTTATTCTTTAATTACGTGTGTGTGTGTGTGTGTGTGTGTGTGTGTGTGTCTGTGTGGATGTGTGCACACCAGTGCATATGTCCTCAGAGGTAGAGGAGTAGGACACTCTGGAGATGGAGGTGAAGGTGGGTCTGAGCCACCCTGCATTGGTGATGGAACTCAACTTGTATCCTCTACAAAAGCAGCATGTGCTCCTAACCACTGAGCCATTTCTCCAGCCCCTTACTGCTTTGTTTTAGCTGAACATGGCTCATAGAGTGTCATTTCAATGGAATCAATACAAAATGAACAGTGCGATTTTATATTATTTGGGGAAGGAGTCTAAATCTTCAAAACCTCATTTGTAGAGCTGTGAAAGTAATTTGGTGGTAGAGTCCTTGTATAGCAAGTTAAGAGCTCTCATAATTGTCCTCAAGACTAAGAAAAAATTCCTATATGTATTATTATTGTTAGTGTTATTGTTTGGTTTTTAGAGGCAGGGTTTCTCCATTTAGCCACGGCTGTTCTGGAGTTGCTTTGTAGACCAGGCCAGCCTCAAACTCACAGAGATCCACCTGCCTCTGCCTCCCCAAATGCTTAGAATACAGGCATGCATGCGCCACCATGCCCAGCTTCCTTTTTTTCTTTTTTTAAATACATTTTTATTAATTTATACATATTACATCTCAGTTGTTAGCCCATCCCTTGTATCCTCCCATTTCTCCCTTCCTCCTGCTTTCCCCTTACTCCCCTCCCCTCCCCTAAGTCTGTGACTGAGGGGGACCTCCTCCCCCTGAATATGCTCATAGGGTATCAAGTCTCTCCTTGGTGACCTATTATCCTTCCTCTGAGTGCCACCAGGCATCTCCGTCCAAGGGACATGTTCAAATATGGGGCACCAGAGTTTGTGTGAAAGTTAGATCTCCTTCTCCATTCAACAGTGGAGAATGTCCATCGGCTAGTCCGGGTAGGGGTTCAAGGTTTTTACTGCCTATTTTTTCCTTGGCTGTTGCCACAGTTTGCGGAGGACCCCAGGGCCCAGACTCCGCAATCGGTTAGCGCGCGGTACTTATAAAGCTTCCTTTTTTTCTTAACACTCTCCCACTGCACTTGGCCCAACTATAAACAGCTTATGAAATCCCTACCCAGTCTCCTCTCTTCTCCCTCTATCTCTCCTCTATCCTCTCCTCTCCACTTCTCTCTTTCGTTCCCACTCTCTCTCTCCGGGTTCCTCTAACCTCTAACCTTTCTCCTCTAATTTTTCTGTCCCTCCTCTCCTCTCCTCTCTCTCCCCTCCCTTCTCTCTCACCACTCTCTCCCCTATCTCTTTTCTCTTTCCTCTATCACTACTCGCTCCGCTTTCTCTCCTCTCTTTCTTCACTCCTCCTCCTCCTCCTCCTCTTCTTCTTCTTCTTTCTCTCTCTCTCTCTCTCTCTCTCTCTCTCTCTCTCTCTCCCCTCTCTCTCTCCCCTCTCCTCTCCTCTCCTCTCTCTATCTTTCTCTCCTCTTCCACTGCATTCTCCTCCTGCTCTTCTCTCTCCTCTCTCCTATGTCTATCTTCCTCTCTTGTCTCACTCACCCTCTCTTCTGTCTCCCCCTCCTCTTTCTCCCTTCCTCTTTTCCTCTTTCCTTTCATTCTCTTCCCTCACTCTTTTACTTCTCTCTCCCTTTCTGTTTGCACTTTTCTCTCCTCCTGCTTTCCTTTCCTCTTCTCTCTCTCCCCCTCTCTCTTCTCTTTCTTACCCTCTCTCATGTCTCCTCTTTCCCTCCCCTCTCTCTCTTCTCTCCGTCTTTTCCCCTCTTTCTCCTCTCTCTCTCTCTCTCTCTCTCTCTCTCTTTCTCTCTCTCTCCCTCCTCCTCCTCCTCCTCCTCTCTAACTACTCTCTCTTCCCCTTCCCTCTTCCTCCCTCCTCTCTCCTCTCTCCTTTGAGACTGAGTTTCTCTGTGGTGTCCTGGCTGTCCTGGAACTCAGGATGCATGGATTCTTTTAGATACCAGTGAGTTTGTCCCCTCTGTCAACTCCCAGCTTAAGCCCCTGTTGGTGATCACACCAGTTCCTTGTGCATGCTAGGAAAACACTACCACTGAGTGATATGAGATATATATATCATATGTTGCTTTGTTTTCCTATTTGGTTCTGTTGTGGTTTGCTGTTTTTGAGATAAGATCTCACTGTTAGATTGTGCTAGTCCCTATGTTGCTCAGGCTGGCCTCAAGCTTTCAGCCCTTCTGCCTCAGTTTCCTGAGTGTTGGATTACAGCTGTGCACTATCAATAAATGGGCCCAGTTGCTTACTAAAGATTATTGATATTTATTGGTTCATTTATGTGTTTATTTTGTGCTGTGTGGATGCAAGCATGCCACAGAGCATGTGTGGAGAACAGAGAAAAACTTTGCAGATGTATCTCTCTCCTTCCTCTACATAGGTTTTAAGTACTGAACTCAGGTCAATTTATTGATCCATCTGTGTGTGTGCTTCTATGTATGTATGTGGTCATGTATGCCATGACAGACATATTTGAGTCAGAGGACAACTTATGGGATTCAATACTCTTTTGGCTACTGTGCGTCCTAGGGATTAAACTCAAGTTGTCGGGCTTGGTGGCCAACACTTTTGCTCTCTGAGCCATCTCACCTCCTCCTTTGAGATAAAGGCCAGGTTGGCCTTCAGCTTCATTGTAGCCTAGTTGGACTGTCTCCACCATATGAGTATTGCATTTACACAGCAATTACCACCTCATTTTTTTAACTAACAAATTTATTCTTTAAAAAAAATTGTTAAAAATTTGTATTGTGGTGACTGGAAAGATGGCTCAGAGGTTAAGAGCACTGGCTGCTCTTCCAAAGGTCCTGAGTTCAATTCCCAGCAACCACATGGTGGCCCACAACCATCTATCCTGAAATCTGGTGTCCTCTTCCAACATGCAGGTGAAACACTGTATACATAATAAATACATAAATAAAATATTTTTTTAAAAAGGGAGCTGGAGAGATGGCTCAGAGGTTAAGGGCACCCTCTGCTCTTCCAGAGGTCCAGAGTTCAATCCCCAGCAACCATATGGTGGCTCATTGCCATCTTCAATGAGATCTGATGCCCTCTTCTGGTGGGAAGGTGTACATGCAAGCAGAGCGCTGTATACACAATAAATAAATTAAAAAAAAAAACTTTGTATTGTTTCTTGTGAACTTCACATCATGTACCCCAATCCTACTCATCTTTCTGTCCCTTCATATCCACCCTCCACCCTTGTAACATTTCTCCCATAAGAAAAGAAAAAGTTAATAAATAAATAAAAGTAAAGTTAAAAAAAAAAAAGAAAAGAAAACCATCTTGCCATGGAAGCTGTGGTGTGTCACACACTGTGCCCTTTTGCCTGAACAGCTTTACTTGCAAATGTTTGTTGCAATGAGGCGTCTGACTTCTCCTACACTATCAATACTGGTTCTACCCAGGACTCCTGTCAGGTATCCTGTTGTTGCCCTGAGGTGCCACCACATTAAACAATATTGATGAGTTTTAAAGTGATTTCCAAAGAGTATACTCATTTCTCTTTTGTCATACCCTGACCTATCCTGTGGCCCATTAGGAGTTCAACCCTTAATATAGATGTAAACGGACATAGATGAGTAAAGGAAGGATTCCATCATTCATAAGACTTTTCAAGCCAGAGCTAACACACAACTCCTTTTCCCTCACCCGTTCCAGTAAGTTAGGCGCTGACTCCATACAACTCCACCTCTTGAAGGACTTCACTGGTCTGCAGTTGCCTCTCATCCTTGCCACCCTAGCTCAGGCTTTTGCCCTAGCTCAGGCTTTCATCATTTTTCTCTTAGCTATTGCAACAGTCTCCAAACCAGTTTTCCTGCCTCAAGCTTCAGTCTTCCCTCCACCCCTCAATTTAGTCTCCAACTCCTAGCAAAGCCATCTTGCTAAAATGAAGATCTGATCACACCACTCCCCTAATTAAAAAGAACACTGAGTTCTTCCCAGGGTTGCAGATACAATCCAAACTCCTGAGTGTGTTGGACAAAGCATTTAATAGTCAGAGCTCAAATTATCCCATTAGCCTTGACTTCTGCCATATAGCCAGAGCAATAATGATATTATTAGTGGTTCTTCAGTACGACTCATCCTTTTAGGTACTGTTCTCTTTTGATGGTCCTTTCTACTTCTCACATCAATAAGCCATGGCATCTTCAGACTTGCTCTAATGTCCCTTCTTCACACTGTGGTCATTTGTCCTTCTCTCCTCTGTGTCTTATTGTTCTTTGAGAGACCATGATACTAGAATACTATTTGCTGTAGTTGTGTTAATAATGGGAATTATGGCTTTAGCTAAACATGAAATAGAAATTACTGAGTTCATCTTTGTATTGCTTGTTCTTTCTCCCTCTATATGTAATTCTCCGGTTGCTGTGCCCTCAGTGTTCAGCCCATCGTCCTTGACCCCAGGGTCCCCTTGAGCCCAGGGTCCTCTGGGCTCAAATGACTGATGGTTCAGTCTTCCATGTTGCCAAGCTGTGCTTTTTGCATTTACCTTTGCTGACACACTCCTGGGATGTACTGAAAGCTGCCATGATCTTCCTTTGGCTTGTCTTCTTGCATCTCACGCTGCTTTGTTTTTTATACCCACCACTGTCCAGGCAGTGCAATCCTTTCCTTCTTCCAACTCTACAGAAGAATTAATCACAGCAACAGTAGGCTGTTGAGCTTAAGTTTTTGGTTCTCTACTGCTATTGATAGCCTCTCGGGAGCTACTTCATAGACGCTGTTACTTCATTGCAAAACCTTTTCTTTTTCTAGATTTGAGGCATTCTGAATCTTTAATAGTGCCAATAGGAGGGTCTCCAAGTAAATAAAGCTCTGCTTCATTAGTTCATTCGTTCACTCATCTTTCTTTCTTTCTTTCTTTCTTTCTTTCTTTCTTTTAGCTATGTGTATGTATGTGTGCCTGCTTGTCTGTATATGTACCACATGTGTGCAGATGTTCCCAGAGACCAGAAGAGGGTGTTGGTCTCTAGGAGCTGGAGTTATGGGCAGTCGTGAGCCGCCCAGCGTATATGTTGGGAACCAGACCAGAGTCCTCTGCAAGAGCAGCAGGTGCTCTTTTCCACTGAGCCATCTCTCTCCAGGCCCTCTCTGTGTGTAATTCTTTATTGTCATTTAAAAGTGAAACTATGGCACAAGAAGAATCTTGGTTTTCAAAATTCACACGGCTCAGACATTCAATAGCCTTCTTCCCCCTCTACCAAGGACAGTGCAGTTACAAGATAGCTGCTTTTTATGCCTCTCTACTTCATGATCATCTGCTCATTGCTACGATTAGGCTGGGGGAGCTGTTGAGTATGAGTTGGTATGGTTAAGCCCTCCTGCCTGCTGTAATGAATGAATGCATTGTTTGCTTGAGTTCTTTGCCTTTGATCAGCAAAGCTAGCAGAACTCTTTAAAAGTGACTGATTGCTTTGATTCCACTTGAACAGTCAAGATATAGAAAGGAATTAGTTTGAAGAGGGATTAATTTGTCAGAGGTCTGATAGTGTGTTATTTAGTGCTTATTTGCTCACTATATTATTCGTTGTATCATTAAGGATTTCTTTGTCAATGTTTGGTTTTCAGGCTGGTTGGAAGGAAAATCATGCCACATTCATGAGCGAACTGAAAAATCTTCAGGCTTCCGGACTGACTACTCTTGGTCAGGCACTAAGATCTTCATTTGATTTGTTAAATCTCAATAGATTAATATCTGGAATAGACAACTATGGACAGGTAACAATTTTTAAGTGAGTACAGATTATTTACTTTGATGACTTAGTGTAAGAGTGCAAAATTGGGCAAGATTTGTGCTATCTGTTGTATCAAAAAAAAAGAGGTTCACACACCTTTTAGATGCAGACTTTGTACAAAATCATAAAACAAAACTCAACAGTGTTGCTTCTTATACATTAATGTATCCATCCATTATGCAGGGAAGGAAAATTGCCTAGCTTTAGGCTCATCAGAAATCTGAGAATATAATGAAAAACGTGCTGCAAAATGTTGGAAGAAGACACTTGGAGACACTGCCCCTCCCTGAGTCTGACAAAAATTGTTTTTAAAGCTCTAAAAACAGGGGGCAGGCAGAGGAGCACTTGCTGCTGTCATCATTGCCCTCTTCTATCCTAAACCCTGCTCAGCATCTGGGGAGACATTGTTCAGGCTGCAGAGTGTGTGCCACAGGGGTCCCCAGTCTGTGCCAGCATGTTCACAGGGGTGAATGGGTTCATGAGGACAAGGAGGCCTTTACTTCTTATTTACCAGGGGAAATGTTATCATGTCTGAGGGATCATTGGTAAGGCACATGTAGACCTTTAAGTACAATGACATAATTTTACACAGCTCTAATGCCTTTTAACTATGTTTTAGGGGAGGAATCCATTTTTTTTAGAGCCGTCTATTTTAATTACCATCACAGATGGAAACAAGTTAACAAGCACTGCTAGCGTTCAAGAAGAGGTGAGATATATATATATATATGCATATATATATTTAATTTCACTTAAATAGCAGAGAATATGCAGCTATTTCTGTGGGAGGCATTTATTTTTAGTTAAGAATAATGTTTGCGCAGATCTATCTTGGTAATCCTTGAGGGGTACTTTAATTCTGTTGAATTCCATGAAAGCAACGTGAGCCGACTGGCTCTTTCTTCATTTTTACATGGGCTCTTATGATGAACTTTTTGCAATTTTGCCTCATCAGCTCCATCTTCCTTTGAATTCTCCTCTGCCTGGAAGTGAACTAACCAAAGAACCTTTTCGTTGGGATCAAAGATTATTTGCCCTGGTGTTGCGTTTGCCTGGAGTGGCTTCTACTGAACCAGAGCACCTAGGGAGTGTACCAACTGATGAATCGGCCATCACACAGATGTGCGAAGTCACGGGAGGTACAACTGTTGTGTCACATGTCAGAAGGGAGAATTTGGGGTAGGACAGCATAGTTCTTAAATGCCATACTTTGCCTTTGCTGATTTGCCTTCGAAATCTGTGACCTCTACTGCTTCCATCCTTACCACATTCCTGCTTATGCGCTTGTGCTGATTCTAAATTGGATTTTAGACTTCCAGATGCTTGTATTGTGAACCAGTATTTGGGTTGATCAACCGGTGTGCTCTTTTTCCCCCCCCTGTGGCACAGGTCGCTCCTACTGTGTGAGAACACAAAGAATGTTGAATCAATGTTTAGAATCACTAGTTCAAAAAGTACAGAGTGGTGTAGTTATTAATTTTGAAAAAACAGGACCAGATCCACTTCCTGTTGGAGAAGGTACAGTAATCATTTTTTCAGCAACACCATTTTTTAAACCATAATATATTGTGTGGTAGGACGATCTGAGATTGAAAAGACATTAACCATGGTGCAGTAGAATCTACAGTATGCATATGCATCCCAGTCATTGCAAACATTCATCCAAATGGCTAATGTACAATCGTCACCCATGTGTGTGTCAGGTGGCCCAGCTCAAGCAACCTTCATTTTATGTCAGTCATTTTCCTAAGAACATTTCTACTTTTTCTGACCCCAGTTTCAGGTAACACTGATTCATTCCATCTCTCTGCTCCCAAAATATTTGGATATCCACTATGGTATGTGGCACTTGAGTAGTGATCTGATTTGTAGTTTGTGATCACCAAATATGCTAAACAATCTTTATGAAATCTCTGTTGATTACCACCCCATACCATAAGAGTGTGACTATTTATTCAGGAATTTACAGAAAACTTTGGCATCTAAAAATACAGAAGCCATAACTAATTTTGCATAAGGAACTTAAACCATAGTGAATCTCCAGATGGTTTCTCAAGTGGAGGTTTCTGAATGCATTTTCAAGGGATCAGGGGAACTAAATCACACCATAGTGATACAGTGTGGGACTTCCTTAAAGCTTTGTTCTCTGTTACTGCTACTCCTTTTTCTCAGCATGCACACCCACGTGAGAGCACACACACACACACACACACACACACACACACACACACACACACACACACACACACGGGAGACTGAGAGACTGAGTTCATTATCACCATGGTGTTTTGTTTGATTTCATTCCCTTGGGTAAGGCTAGAGGGATCCACTATCCATGGCAGAAAGCGACACATTTTTGTCTCAGGCACTAGATCTTGTGTTTCTTGGCTGACTTTACTCTTTAGCTCTTGTATCCCTTTGAGAATGTGTCAGAAAATATAGAGTCCTTTTCCCTGGAGAAAAGAACTTAAGTCACACACTTACACTTTATGCCTAATTCAGGACTTTGTTGGATTCCTAAGTTACGAATATCTGCCAAAGAAGACTGGGGCCTCACAGCACATTTTAAATCAGCCATATACGAAGGGTATGCTAGCAACTGACTGCCCAGCCAACAGTTTTGTGTTTACGACCTTAGCATGAATGGGAAACTTTCAGATGCAAATACTAGTTGGATTTTCTGTCATATAAATAGCTTGGGTTTTCTTTCTAGCTCCCGGTTTTTTGTTGTTGTTGTTGTTTTGTTTTTGTTTTTGTTTCCTTCTGGTTGTCCAGAGTTTTTTAATCTTGAAGAATCTGATCAAAGTAAATAATACTTTGCTCAGAAAGGTGGGCATTCCTAGTACTGTGAGCCCAACTTTACAAGGATCCTCAAGTGTATTCATGTATTTTTTCCTAAAGGCCGAGAATCCCTGTAAAATCTCCTGGCCTTCAGGAATTAATCATTGAAAATAATGCCAAAATAAGTAAATCAAGTCTTCTGTAATTTAAGAAAAATAACATGCAAGTAGCTAACATGTCCTTCCTACTTATAATTTAAACTACAAATCATGGCATAAGAGGTTTTTGTTTTTGTTTAGGGGAGGCAAAAGAAGTAAGCTAATTTAAATAATTAAAAGGCATGAATGGTATATTACTATGCATTATACAGTGGCCAGATTACAGAGAGTTTAATGGTGTATGGAGAAACTGGGGTGAACTTTCCCACAACAACCTTAAGGCATTTGCTTTATATTCCCTTCCCTGTCTATACACAGATCATGGCATTTAGATGTCCTCAATCTTCAAGCGAAGCTAGAAAGCTTGTGTTTTGCTTTTGGGGTCATTGGGTGTAAAGCAAAAATGTAAATGGAATTTATAATCTATTTTGCCAGATCCACAAAATGTAAAGACTATCCAGGGAACACATTATTTCATTTGCTTAATTTGGTAACTGAACTCTTGAAAAATGACCATTGTGTTGTGATGTGCTTAGTTTGTGTGGCCACATCACATAAAATGTCAAAGTAGTGTTGTGCTAGTGTTCCACATAGCTTCCTATTCCCATAGTATATTAAGAATACTGGGAGGCATATTTGACCACGTCCCCTGGATGGGGAGACCCGGTGGCACTCAGAGGAAGGATAGCAGGCTACCAAGAAGAGACTTGATACCCTATGAGCATATACAGGGGGAGGAGGTCCCCCTCAGTCACAGTCACAGGGGAGGGGAGTAAGGGGAAAATGGGAGGGAGGGAGGATTCAAGGGATGAGATAACCATTGAGATGTAATATGAATGATTTTATTTTTCTAGAGAGAAAGCACAAGTCCCTGGGGTGCCATTGCTTTTTCTTTCCTTCATTTTTCATAAATCAAAGTTTTGTTTTAGTTTGTCCTTTGCCTGGAACTGAAACTTGTGTACAAGAAGACAAATAACTGTAACAAAGAATCATGCTTTTTGTCATATATTTCTCTTGTAGATGGACTGATAGATTCGTATAGGCCAAGCAACTTATTCGCTGCTCAACCATGGCACAGTTGTCATAAACTAATCTATGTACGGCCTAATTCTAAAACTGGTGTTCCTGTTGGACATTGGCCAATTCCAGAATCTTTTTGGCCAGAACAGAATTTACCTTCACTAGTAAGTGTTATGAATTAAAAGAGTAAATACTTCTCTGGGTTTTTACTTATATGACAATGAAGATTTTAAGATAACTTTGAGGCTTTTAAGCTGTGCCACAGGCAAGCATACCTTTTTGGTCTTTTGGTTTCCATCTCTTATTGAAAGGTTAGTTCGAAGCCTTAAAGCAGGGGAGGAGAATGGCCTTTATTTTATCAGACCTTTTATTTAGTCTTTTTTACTGTTGCCTTTGCCATGTAGATAATAAAGCATTACATTTAATTGTTTTATTTTTGCATTGTGTGTGTGTGTGTGTGTGTGTGTGTGTGTGTGTGTGTGTGTGTAAAGCCAAAGTTTTTTATATATTTATTTATTTATTTTTGATTTTTCACAACAGGGTTTTTCTGTGTAGCCCTGGCTGTCTTGGAACTCTTTTTGTTGACCAGGCTGGCCTTGAACTCATAGAGATCTGCCTGAGTTTGACTCTTAAGTGCTGAGATTATAGTCATGTGCCACCACACCCCATTATTTGTATAGGAAGTTATTTTGAATATGGCTATTTTGGTGCATTTGAAAGCAAATTAGGAGACCATTATTTTAATGTTTTCTCCCTTCTAAAAGATACATTTCCAAGTAGCACTTACGTTTAGTATGTATGTATGTATGTATGTATCTATCTGTATGTTTGCTTTTTTGTTTTTGTTTTTGTTTTTCCTGGCAATATTGGGAGTTGAACTTGGGTTTTCACACATTCTAGGCAGCTACAGCTCTACACTAAATATGTCATTACTTTTACTGTGGAAAATAAAATGGAAAAAAATACAAGACTGGTTTTTACAGTAGCTATTTGTGTAAGGTAGTTGAAGGCTTCTCTCAAGGATGAGATGGAAGAATTAACACTCAGTGCGTTCTGTCATTGAGCAGTGCAGATAAAAACATGCAATTCAATTTCCATACACGTTCATGGCTTACTCCACATTTCCCTTCAGTTACTTTATATTATTCATTTTTCAAAATTAGCCTAGAAACAATTAGCTTACAAAATTGCAGTTTTCCATATAGGTTTCATGCCTGCTTCATTTTGGTTGAGTCTCCCTTTGTTCCTCTTCTACATCCCTTTGCCCTTTCCTCATGCTAGCCTTTTGCGCCCAGCAGTCCCCCTTCTGTTTTACTATCTCTTGTATTATGTTGCCTTCCCCACCATATTCCACTAGGGCCTCTTTTTTCCCCCCATCTCATCAGCCCCCTTCTACTTTCCTGGCCTTTACCTACCTCTTCTCTCTTCTACATATACATATTTCACTATTACAAACTAGGATCCACATATACAATATATGTCTTTCTGAGCCCGAGTAACCTTGCTTAATAAAGTCTTTCCCAGTTGCACCCATTATGCTACAAATCTAACAAGTTCGTTTTTATGTATATGTCTATTTTCATCATTTATTTATCTATTGATGGACATCTGGGGTTGATTCCATGGTTTTTTGTTTGTTTGTTTTTGTTTTTCAAGAAAGGGTTTCTCTGTGTAGCCTTGGCTGTCCTGGACTCAATTTTAGACCAGGCTGGCCTGCACTCACAGATATCCACCTGCCTCTGCCTCTCCGAGTGCTGGGATCAAAGGCGTGCGCCACCACCAGCAGGCTGATTTCATGTTTTTTAATCAAGGGACTTCTGTTTCATATGCATTAACATTTTTTACTTGGTAAGATGTTGGCAGTGCTGGCAGGCTGGCTTTGAACTCACTCCCAGTCTTCCTTACTCAGCCTCTCAAGTCCCTATAAGTATGCCCCGGTGAGCCATTTTCTTTACAATGATTTGTAATCATGCAATGTTTAAAAAATTATCTGTAAGCAAAGTTTTGTTTTGTTTTTGTATCTGCATTTGGTAAAGTAGTTGGGTGCTATAGTTACTCTTAGTAACAGAAAAATTGGGTTTTTTTTTTCAGAGGTAGAGCTTTTAGGAAAACAGGAAGTTGTAGGGCACATACTTTGTTCCTTGTCTCCAAGGAAATAGAGGCTGAGTAATTACTGTGTGGCCTGGGGCTAGGGATGAAGGCTACAAACGTCATTGCTCTTCTAGCACACTAGTTGCCTGTTTCAGGTAATGTGTGGTTTAAGTTCCAGAAATTGACAGAGAAAACTGCATTTTCTCCCAGGCTACAAGTTTGGGTTCTTAGATTTGCAGGAGTAGTCATGGAAGGCTCAAAGAACCAGACACCTTTTTGCCCCTTCTGTGGGTGAGGGAAGTTTCCTCTGCACTCCCTTAGGGCTCCAAGGAGGCAAACCTGTCAGTTCTTAGCCCTTTCAAACACCCAAGCAAATGTCTTAGTGGCAGATTTACTTCATTGTTGCTGGCTTTGGCACTTCACCCAGGTGTGTATTGATTTAAAAAAAATTCTGATGTAAGGAATCAGAAACACGTCACCAGACTGATTAAAACTGAAGTAAGGGCAACCTAGAATAACGGACCTTCCAATAATTGATGCATGATTTGTGCTACCATTCTCCCAGAATGTGGAAGTTCACTGGAGAGCTGGTTTTGCCCACTCTCAAACATCTTATAAGTTTATAAATGATAAAGAGGAATGCATGTGTTTCCCCCTTTTATAAAGGGAGCCAAGCCATTTCCATCATGTTTGTGTTGGTCTCCCACATTTCTCCCTTGCTGACCTCCTTTTTCTAGTTATACAAACCTGCTGATAAAAGTCACTTCTCTGTTGATGTACCTGGTGCCCCAAACACTCAGTCCTTTGAAGTCTCACCAAAGCACGCTCAGCTCCAGCAGTCAAAGCCAACATGGAGGGATGAGCACTGCTATAAAAATTCCTTTGGGGCCCCAAGTTTCGAGCAGGTCGTCATCACTGTGTATCTTGCCCTTCTGTACCTTTACTGTTTTTCCTTTACTTCTTAGTGGCTTGAGCTCTGCTCTTACTTCATTAGCAAAGGGCCAAGATTCTCCTTGTCCGGTGATATCTCAATTACCTAACCTCGTGATACAAAAGACTGAAGCTCAGGGAATGCTTAAAGGTCACAAAATGGATTTGAAAGTGAGAGTTCATCCTGCGGGTTATAAGGGTTACTTTGCCGTAAATGATAAACAGTTCTTGTTTCACTGAAACTCTAGCTCTGAATTACCCGACCTTCCCTCTTCCCAATGCTAAGTAGAGGTTGGAGGTAAAGAGCTTGAGTCACCACCCCCATGGAAGCCACTGGCGATTCTTAAAGCTCTAAAAACTCTTAAAATACTAATCTGTATCTTAGTGATGGTTGACAAAAACTCCAGCAGTGCTTTCAGAATGGTTAGAATTATGAACTTGCTTGATATCCAATCATGTTTCCTTTCTCTCTCTTTTTTAGCCTCCACGAACATCACATCCTGTTGTGAGGTTTTCCTGTGTCGATTGTGAGCCTATGGTTATAGATAAACTTCCCTTTGACAAATATGAACTTGAACCCTCTCCCTTAACTCAGTACATCTTGGAAAGGAAATCTCCTCATACTTGCTGGCAGGTACTTAGTCTTTCCTAATAGCCTAATGTCTAAAATCATTCTGGGATCTGGGAATCGTTTATAAAAGTTTCCAAATTGGGGGAGGTGTGTCTAGAGAGATAGCTCAGTGGTTAAGAATGCATACTGACAAGGCTTGGTGGCACAAGCCTTTAATCCTAGCACTTGGGAGGCAGAGGCTGGTGGATACCTGGGTTTGAGGCCAGCCTGCTCTACAGAACAAACTATAGGACATCTAGGTCTACACAGACAAACCCTGTTCAAAAAGAAACAAAAAATGCATTGCATAGTAATCTTACCGAGACCCTAAGTACAGTTCCATTATTCACGTCAGGTGGCTCACAGCCTCCTATAAGTCTAACTCTAGATTATCTGATGCCATTGTTTTGGCCTCTGTGGACACCACACATACTCCTTCACACATATACACATAATTAAATAAAAATAAGCATCTGCAGAGATGGCTCAGCAGTTAAGAATACTTAATGCTCTTGCTCACGTTTTAGCATCCGTGTGCCATGAAGCAGCTCCCAGCTGTCTATAACACCATTCCAGGGATCAGATGCCCTCTTCTGGCCTCCATTGGCAACAAGAATGAAAGTGGTATACATACATGCATACATACATACATACACACACACACATACATACATACATACAAACATACATACAGGAATATACATAAAATAAAAATAAATCTTAAGAAAACATTTAAATCTTTCAAAAATTATTTTAAAGTGTTTCAAATTTGTTAATAATGTGTCTTTTTAAAAATGCTATCAAATAAACAACACAGCCAAGCAAATAATTTTAGGAAGGTAGGTGCATTGCTATTTATGGAAATAGAGTCTGATGAAATCATGTATTTGAGGATTTGGGGTCAGGTAGACCCATTTGTACCTGCTTCCCAGGTGAAGAATCATTAACCTATGGGATGTATAAGCAAAACTCTCAGCTTTTTATTTTGGGCCAAGAACCAGAAACTCTGTAGTTCCTCCAAGACTCACTCTGTGCTGTGTGACCTGGGATTTTACTTAGATGAGGCAAGTGCAGAGATACCATTCACTAACTCCTCCAAGTGCTGGACTGCACCCAGAAAGACTTGTTCTCTGCTTAGTGCAGTTGCCTATGGAATTTGACTTGTAAATTCTAGACTTGACAGTCATGGCCTTTTTATTTGGATGCAACAAACAGGCCTACATTACAAGGATGTTCCGTGACTGAGCTCTTAGGACCACAGGCCAGCCAGTGAGTTTTAGGTTCTGTTGACACGGGGAAGACTTCCAGACTCCCATCTGTTTTGTTCTAAGATGCCAGATCCCTGATATACAGTATCCTTAAGCTACTTTAATTCTCTCAAGACGCTAAAAAAGAAAGGAACATGATGAAATCAGATGCAAAGAGGGAAAGAAGCAAAATCTCGAAGCTACAGTGTTGAACAGAAGCCAAATGAGAAAGATTACATATTGTACACGTGTACTTTTCTATACGCAGATAGCTAGGGTGACCCCTGACAGAGGTCAGAGTAATGCTTCCTCCTGCAGGGTAGTGCCTAGAAAGGGACAGGAGTGGGTTTCTTGGAGTGTAAACAACAGCTAGGGCAAGAAACGGAACAGGAGCAGTAACTCCCTCCTGTCCTTTTCTGGAATATTCACCAGACCATATGCTTGTTAACTCCTAAAATTCTAGAAATGTGGACAATAGTAGACAAACTTAGAGATAGGAGGCTTGGGGCTGGAGAGATGGCTCAGCGGTTAAGAGCACTGCCTGTTCTTCAAGAGGTTCTGAGTTCGATTTCCAGCAAGCACATCTGATGCCCTCTTCTGGCCTGTACATGTACATGCAGATAGAGCACGCATATTCATAAAGTAAATAAATCTTTAAAGAAGTTAAGTGGCTTTAACTTCTGCAGCAAACTTAAATAAAATTACAAATCATACCCTTTCTCTTTGTTTTGTTTTTGTTTTTGTTTTCTAAGGCAGGGTTTCTCTGTGTAGCACTGGCTGTCCTGAACTCAGTTTGTAGACCAGGCTGGCCTCGAATTCACAACAATCTACCTGCCTCTGCCTCTCGAGGGCTGGGATTAAAGGTGTGCGCCACCATGCACACCCTTTCTCTTAAATAAGATTTTTTTCTATATAGCTTACTTCTTTTAAATCTTCCCCCAAAGAAACAGAAGAAACCCTGTCTCCACTCCTGCACAGCTTCTCAAATGCCGTAGTCTTTGTCTGGATATCGTACTAGTTTGGTCTGATTGATTCACACGACTGAAAAAGAATAAACCAGGAGCCAGATCTTCCTCAAAACCATAGTAGAGAAGGTATTTTTGTGGAGCTGTAGAGAAGGCTCAGTCAGTAAAGTGCTTGCCCCATATCCATGAGTACGTCAGTTCAATCTCCAGTGCCCAATGTTAAAACAGCAAAGCAGCCCATCACGGACATATGTCCCTGGAGTCCTAGCATGGAGACATGGAGACGGGAAGGAGTTCACTGGCCAGCCAGGCTAGCTGAAGTGTTGAGCTCCAGGTTCAGTGAGAGACTATGTCTCAAAAAAGAAGGCAGAGAGCAAGTAAAGATGGCGCTGAGCATTAACCTCTAGGTGAATACACAAACGCACATGCGCATGCACATTGCTTTTTTCATTTTTCATGACACATAACTTCTACTTGTTCTTAGGAAATAATATATACACCTTTTATTATAGTTACTTGATTATATTAAAGTTCCAATTGCAACAAAAACCTAAAAGAATCATTTTTATGGAGTCATAATTACATTAAAAGAGATTTTTTTCTTTCTCTCTCTTTTTTTTTTTTGTTTTGGTTTTTGGTTTTAGTTGGGGAGTTGTTTGCTTGTTTGTTTTGTTGTTGTTTTTCAAGACAGGGTCTCTCTACATAGCCCTGGCTGTTCTGGAACCTACTCTGTGCAGGAACCAGGCTGGCCTCAAGCTCACAGAGATCCACTTGCATCTGCCTCCCAAATGTTGTGACGCCACCCCATGGCGTCTTTTCATAACTGTTTAAGAAGAATTTCCTGAACGCAGGTGAATTGCTATTATTAAGAAGTAGCATGGTATATGGCCAGTCGTCGTTAAGGAATCCTACCAAAGGTCTTTGGGAAGGATTAAGACCAGGTCTCTAGAAGGTTATACTGGTGTCCTCGTTTTGACCAAAGAGTCTAAACAAGGGACCCAGATAAAACATGGTGGCTGGAGGACTCTGGCACAGTGTACCAAGAGTACGGAAGCTGACATTATAATACATACCAACTCAGAGTCCGAAGATAGTTGTGTGGATGCAACTACTGCTCTAGTCGATGTTTGATGGAGCCAAGAAAATGCACTCCAGAGCGAAGCAAAGCAGCTCCTTGCTGCCTTGGAGGATTTACAATACTTTCTCTTGTAATAGGTTACTCTGTATTTATTGAGTGAAAACTGAGCAAAAGAGGAAACAGCAAGCTAATAGGAGTATGTATGAGGACTGTTTACATAATCATTTAAGTGCCTTTCTTTTTGGAATGTATGCTTTAGGCATGGACCCAGGTTCCACTTTTGTCTAAGTCTACTGTAATCCTGTTTTGTGCTTTTGGGAAGCTAAATTGACATAGGTAATACTATCTCAGCATCACTTTCCATTAGGCTAACTGAGTGCATTTCTGGGTACTGCTGATGTGTCCTGTGCTCTCCGAGTGGTTATCGTGTCATCTAGTTTCATTTGTAATGTAATTATGGAATATCTATAATTTGAATATTCATATTTAGCACATTATTTTTACATTGTCCTAAGCAAAAATACCTAGTCTATTTTTCGACGTGCTGTGCCACAGATGTTGCTGTAGAATGTTGCTTTACATAAAGATAATTATTGCTGTAACTGTACATCGCTTCATGTTCTTTCTCAGGTGTTTGTTACCAGCAGTGCAAAATACAATGAGCTTGGCTATCCATTTGGTTATTTAAAAGCTAGTACGACTTTAACTTGTGTAAACCTCTTTGTGATGCCTTACAACTATCCAATTTTACTTCCTCTTTTAGGTGAGTAAAATATGTGCTATTTAATCATCTTGAAAATATGGCAAAAATGCTAGGTAGATAAAAGATGAATACACATTTCAAATTTCATTGAAGAATAACCAATGCCAGAATAAGTAAATGTGTAAAAACCAATTTAGAAAGATTGAACTTATTTTTTTTTTCTTGTATATCAAATGGAAGAGACACCTGATCTTCAAATCCCTTCTCCATTTTTGAAAAAAATTTGGCTTTTCTGTAGATGACTTTGAATGCCCTAGAAAACTAGATTGTTTTGGTGGTGGTGGTGGTGGTGGTGGTGGTGGTGGTGTGTGTGTGTGTGTGTGTGAATGTGTGTGCGCGCGCACGTGCACGTGTTGATATCAGATATATTTCTGAATCACTTCCCATGTCAATTTTTGAGACCTTGTCTTTTGGTGTAGCCAGAGCTTGCTGATTGGCTAGACTGGCTGGCCAGCAAGGTGGGATTATAGAGACACACCCTATTGCCTGGCCTTTGACATGGATGCTGAGGACTCATGCTCTCACAGCAAGCACATCACCACGTGATCCAGCTCCAGCTCCAAAAATGAGGGCTTTCTTCAGAGAGGAATTTGATGGCTTTCTTCAAAAAATAGGGCCTCTAGGAGGGTACTGACTTCTTACACTCCTTTCTTCCCAGAATATTACATGCTATAAAAGCATACGTTTTAAGTAAGGTAGAGAATAATGTTACAAGACAATCTACAATAACAGGTGTTAATAGTTATGGATTCTACAACAAAATTCTAAAAGGGACAACTTCAGCAGCCATTACCTGATACTACTGAAGATGTCCATGGAGATGTTTTCTCCTCATCTGAAGAAGCTGTATGTGTTTAGAATAATATCATATACTACATGATATCCTAGTTGTAAAGTTTAGAGTTTTTTAAAAAAATTTGGTGAGGGGTTCTAAATTTTTTCCTTAAAAATTGAAACATTTACAAAATTTGATCATGCTACTACTATTAATGTATTGTGTATTTAAATGGCAGTACTTTGTTGATATTTAAGAAATTTAAAATAGCTTGTCATAAATATATCAGCATGGTTGCTTTGTATATTTTAGCTAAGTCCAGTGTAAAAATATCTTCTTTATAAGAGTTGATGCTAGTAGAAAGTATCGGTTATATGTTGGGGGATAGTGAGATTTCCAATAAAGGGGCTAGGGAGATGGCTCAGCCTTTAAAGGTACTTGCTGCTGTTACAAAAGACACAGGCTCACCAGCTTATAACCACCTAAAACTCCAGTTCCAGGGGGTATGACACCCTCTACTGGCCTCTGAGAGCACTGCACGAACATGACACACAGACACATGTTGGCAAAACAGTCATAAGCATAAAATAGAAGTAAATAAATCTCAAATTACTAATAAAATATGTTTCTACTTTATGTATTAGTCTATCCCCTTTCTTAAATATGTCTTTACAGCCTCAGTTTCCACATATATAGTAAAGAAAGTCGAGTAATTTTCATTTAGACCATTACCAATGTTATTTTTCTATTTTTAAGTATACTTGCGGTCCACTTACTGCACTAGGATTGACATACAAAAAGCTATAGATATTTAATCTCCAGTATTCGTGAATATACAGCAATGAAATGACACTACAATTTATGCCCTTTATTGTTACTTTTATAACGAAAACATTTACCATCAGATCTACTCCGTGAACAAAATGTCTGTATCCAAAACATTACTGCTAACTATAGGCACTGTGTTTGATAAAGCTACGCTGTAGGAAACAAAGGGGGCATAAAAGGACAAATAAGGATAGGACGCCCCCTCTCCAGCCAGATCCTTACTGTTTCTAACAATGCCAAATGTTTTGTCTAGAAGCTGACTTCTTCGATTTCTTGTCAGGTTTTTTTTTTTTTTTCAGTGCTGGGAATCAAACACAAGCCTTTAAGCAAACTAGGCAAGTGCTATACTACTGAGCTACATCTCACTATGGCAGACTTTTCAAACTTGTGCATGATTCCCAAAAGAGCTAGCACAGTACAACAGGGTATTTCCGTAGTGTTTCATTGCTTCCTGTTAATTTGTGAATGGTCCGTAAAGGACCCAAGGGCATCAGTCAGGGAAAGCTTCTGGTCCCTTTTGCTCTCTTCAACCCTATAGGAAAAGAACAAAAGATCTGCTTTTTTGGCTTTGTAAATTTATTGAAATTTGTTTCAGCGGAAGTAAGTAATTTATTAGGGCAATAAAAAGAAAAAATATTCAGTTGCTTTTCTTAACCAAATTACCTCTTAAAGAATAGGCCTATTTGTACAGAATGTATGCATGTTTTTTCCTCTGTAAGTAAAATATTTAACTCATGAGGCTTAAAGGAACAATAGAGGATGGATTGCTACTATCTGCTGCCTTTACAGTATGCACGACAGAGCGATATTGATAGCTAGATACCAGTTTGAATTATTAAGTTAGAAATATTTTTCTCACAAGGGAAGGAAATAAAGAGGTTGTTTGAAAGTTTTCATGTAATATGTGAAATGTGTGTATTGAGATTACTAAAATAATTTTATTTAAATAGCAAAAGATAGGGAATGGCTATATATTTAAGGTAAATATCTTGAGTTACATTGGTGCACATGCTGTTCACCAGACATATTAAGCCACATGTGGTGATGCATGCCTGTAAAGCCAGAAATTGGGTGGCTGAGGCAGAAGACTCATGAATGAGTCAGGCCTGGCTACATAGTACATTTAAACTTTATCTAGGCTACACAGTGAGACCCTGGCTCAAAAACAAAATGAAAACAAGAAGAGAGGGAGTGTGCACATGCTACGGCATGTATGTTAAAGTAAAGGAATCTGTTCTCTTCCTTCCGCCATGTGGCTGTGAGGAATTGGCTTGGCTGTAAGCATCCTTACCTGCTGACCCATCTCCTTGGGCCCTAACCTCTATTGTTTTTCTTTGTTAGTGTGATTTGTTTTTTCGAGACAAGGTTTCTCTGTGTAGCCCTGGCTGTCCTGGACTCGCTCTGTAGACAAGTCTAGCCTCGAACTCACAGAGATTCACCTGCCTCTGCCTCCCTAATGCTGGGACTAAAGGCGTGTGCCACCACACCTAGCCCACCCCCTGTTTTTAAACCAAAGAAACATTAGTCTGTCAACCAGTGACTATGGATTCCCCCCTCCCAGGCAAGCATTATTATATTAGAATTACTAATGGATAACATACCAGGAAAATATTTCAAGGAGATCCAAATCAGTATTATATTTTAATATTATACCATATATTGCAAATGAAAGATGGATGTATAATTGAAAATTTACTTCATTATTTATAAAAGTACAATAGATATACATCTTGACTTACAGTGGGATTAAGTCTAATAAACCAATTCTAAGTCCAAAGAGAAAGTTCTGTATATCACTAGGCTGCGGAACGATCACAGCTTAAAAGTTGAAATGTGGTTGCTACAAAATATATATTACTTTCCTGTCATCTTTAAGTTAGAAAAGTCTTAAATTAAACTGTTCTAAGTTGGAGACCATCCTCTGTAGCTTTGGTAGATACAACAACCAGGAAAGACGGTCAGATAAATATCCAGTGAAATGTTCATCTAATGTCAATTAGGTCTGATTTCTAGATGTTGGCTGATTGGTTTTAGAGTTTGCAAGCTGGTTCTGGGCTAATGCAATTACTTGCTTTTGTGTTACAGATGACTTGTTTAAAGTTCACAAGCTTAAGCCAAATCTGAAGTGGCGACAGGCTTTTGACAGCTACTTAAAAACTCTGCCTCCATACTACCTAATAGTATGTATTTTTTGTGTGTATATATGTGTACATGTATATGTATATAGACTGTCAATGATGATTTTTGGTCATAAGGAATAAAGAATTCAAACCTTTACCCCTGCAAGAAGATAACTACCCTTTTACTTTACAAACATTTGTGCCATCACTGTCTTCTCAAGCCACATGTAAAGGTTTCGAGATGACATGGAGGCACAAAAGAGCATTGTCCTTCTCTGTTTCCTTTCTTTTTAACTGTCATGGTCATTGATATAAACACATCTATGTTTCTCTTATTAAAACTAACCTTATAAAACTGTAATTCTGGAGTGTGAGAACAAATATGTCTCGATTCATGTTACACCAACCTCCCTTTTGAACTCTAGAAACTCAGTGTGGCGTTCCAGTCCTTCAACAAAATTTGGGAGAAATGATAGTTCTTTAATGCCAGTTAAATGCATCCTTGACACAACATGATGTGGAGGATTTGCCATGAGAGAGGATCCAAGGAGACGCAAATATGACTTGGCCTCATTCTGGGTTTTCTACTTTGAGAAAACTATGCATAGTGATTCTAAACTGGTCATGTAGTCGAGATAATTAAGGCCATTTCAGAGGTCATTGTCATAACTTAATGCCAAGTTTCTAGAGGTGAAAAGGCAGAGTCGTCCATGGGACCATTGGTGTTGCTGGGAGGAGAGCGTGGGCCGTGTTGCTATTCACCATGGCAACTGTGGGCTCTGCAATCCGATGCAAGGGGAAGTGACTTGATGGGAATTAAGATGGAAAGCAATGTACTTGTTTGAATTGGCTGCTACTTGCTCTTCTTACCCACTCTCTTCTGATTTTTTTCTGCTCCTTACTTCTCTGCTATTTTCATTGCCACTTTTTTAATGTTCCATGTTTGGTTTTATGTGCAGCACCTTGACTTCTAAGAAATGAATCATGTCCCCTTGCCCCTTATAACTGAACTTTTGAGTATTTGAGATTTATTCTATTCTTACTGTTGTGTATTTTGTTTCCTTATAGCCATTAAAGAAAGCACTAAGGATGATGGGAGCTCCAAATCTGATATCAGATAATTTAGATTGTGGACTTAGTTACAGTGTTATCTCTTACCTTAAAAAACTCAGCCAACAGGTAGTATTGGTAAAAACAAACAAACCAAAATCCTTTGCCCTCAGAAGTGCATTTCCTTATTCTTTAGTGTAATTGTAACTTTTCAAATTAAATGTGTATATATCTCTACACTTTATGGATTAGTAATAATGTGATTCTCTATGGCTTCTAGCTTCACCATTAAATGCAGTTAAGGGTCTGTCAGTATCATTTGATGCTGTGCCATTTCTCCTTCTGCCTGCCAGTTTGTCCTGCCCATATGCTGGCTGATATTTTGTGGCCTGAGAGGGGCAGAGACTTAATAGGATTCTCTTGTGGGTCCCATTTTTGCCTGTCTTCCAACTAGTTTCTCCTCAGTTCACTTGGCTAGAGCATCCTCCTTTCGTGAGTTGGCGCACCAAGGTGTGGTGTGATTCAGTACTTCGCCTGACATTGATTTTCGGGCAGTATGTTCTTATGCTCACATGCTAGCCCTTGGATAATAAATAGCTGCCTGCTTTTCCCTGGAGAAGGGGGGACATGAGACCAGTATTCTTCAACCTGGAGGGTGATAGACCGCCATGGGGACCTGGAGAGTGGAGTTTTTCCTCCTCTCTTCTTGCCCTTCATCTATTCCTTTAGACCCCACCTCATTCACCATTATTTTCACCTTGTCCCTTGCCTGCCCCTCTCTATTAGTACCTCATCTGCCACTCACCCCTCCTTGTCATATTTCTTACTTTTACCTAGACCATTCTTGTAGGCTGGAGATATTTGGGAACCACGGAGTTAGAGCGCTACTGCCATACCGTTGTGTTGCGTGATAGATTACTGCAGCAGCTTTGCGCTCTTATTCACAAATACATTCTCAGATAGTGAGTAGCATTTGCAGCCACTACAGCATTTCAAACTGGGCATGCTTGCAAATTTGGCCTTTAGGAAACGGAGCATTAAGCAAAGTGTCAGATTTCACCAAGGGACCTATATAGGGCTCCATAACTGAAATGCTGACACACCTTGCTAGGAATGAGCAAAAACTTAAACCACATTCTAAACTCACAAGCGCTTACTAGCCTATGTGTCATAAGTGCAAACGGAAATTAAGGCAAGCCCAGATTTTTGACCTAACAAGTCTCCCCAAACCCCCATTCCTTTCTGTTAATAGATTTTTGTTGTTTTTGTATATACCTTGGTTATTTATCTATCTATTGAAGTATTTCTTTTTTAATTTGATATTTATGTTGGGCCTTTAAGGCTTTGTCAGGGTATGGCCACAAAGGAAGAAAAGTGAACAGAGTTCACACTGATGCAAGTGCTGGGACCTTCTGGGACACTGTATTCTCTTATTGAATAAACTTTCATGGACATTCAAGGAAACAGGCCCTTTATCTACTTCCATTTCATGTTTTATGACTTAAGAACTTGGTATATATTCCAAGTAATTACTTAGGGAAAATAAATATCTCTGGCCAGTACATAAAAAATCAAAAATTATTGAAAACTTATTGAACACTGTTGGAATTTTATCTTTTAGAAAAAGAAAATATTGTTACTAATTTCTATTTCTCTAATTACTAATTTAATATCTATATCACTAGTGATTTTTGAACCACCTTAGATGTATCTGAAACACAAAATATGCAGATATCCTGCTTTCATTCATTCAAGCAAAATTAATTGTAAGGGGATTTCCTAATGTTTGTTAGTGATAAACTCACTGAGTACACATTAATAATTATTTGCTTAGTAATATTTCTTAAATTAAGCTTTACTTTTATAAAATTTATTGGATAATCTGTTTTTTAATTACCATTTTAATGTTTTCAGATATAATACCAGTCTATGTAATCACAATTTAAGCAGTAATTTAATGTATGGGTACAGAGTTTTAAACCTTTGTGTCTGGATCCAAACTGAATGTGTCCATTTAGATTAGATTTCGCAGTAACAAGATGTGCTTTTTCATGTCTATGAATGAAGTTTGTACCCATGGTTTCTATTTTCTCCATGGTTCGTTCATAGTTCTGATACTACAAAAGAAATTTTGCATGAAGTCATTTGTCTTTCCAGTCCCTTCTGTGTTTGCTGTGGTAGGACAGAGAAGCATAGGGAAATATTCACTTACTGTTTTTCTGTGATTTGTACATGAAAAGTGTTCAGTGGGGTACTTAAAGTATTTTTCTTAAATAATGGAATGATGATATGGTAGATATTTTCATAACATATTCTGTACTTTCATTTTAGACCAAACTAGAGTCAGAACGAATTCTAGCATCAGTGGGGAAGAAACCCCCCCAGGAAATTGGTATCAAAGTGAAAAATCATTCTGCAAGTGGCCTACCCTTGGCTCACAATAAAAATTTTAGAAAGCTGTTGAAAGAAATCATAGGGGAAAGTGCACCAAGACTGACAGAATTGAATACCAAAGAATTTGCTGGCTTCCAAGTTGGACTCCTAAACAAGGTAAATTGTGATGTTATTTCTCTGACTTTGTCTAGTTATGTTTGTTATTTGTGTTGCTTTTGCTTGAAAGTATGGCCTATTTTGGAGGAGCCATCGTCATCGTTGTCATTGTCATCATCGTCATCATCATCATCATCATCACTTTGGTCTTTTGTTTGTCCTGGAACTCACTCTGTAGACCACACTGGCCTTGAAGTCACAGAGATCCACCTGCTTCTGCCTCCCAAGTGCTGGGATTAAAGCTATGCACCACCATGCATAGCTTGGAGTTAGTTAATTATGAAGAAAGCCATTTTGAGATGATTCTGCCAGCCCATACTAACATGAAATTAAATGTATATGATCCATTGGTTGTTAGAAACGAGCAGTAAACAGTTATAAAAAGTAAACTGGAAAGGGAACTGTGGTCTGCGGGCACATCCTCTAGGCCACCATGCTGATCTCGCTCCTGTGACAGGAGTAGGTACCAAGTAGCATGGGGTGAAGAAGCTCTGTGCAGCTTGGAGAAAGCCTTTGCCAGACCACAGGAAACCTCTGGCCCTAGGCATTCTCATGGAGAAAGTGAATATGATGAGAGCCATTGGGGCCCTCCACTCTACACTTCTCAGTCCCTGGCCCAGAGCAGCCTGGCTCATGCTCAAGGCTGCAGCAGGCTCCCAAGGCACTGCAGCTGGGCCCTTAGCCAATTTCATGCCCTCTGCAGTCAGCAGTTGCCATCCTATAGGGAGATTGCTGCAGCCCACCTCCCTGCCTGCTGGGGGGATAAATCTAGGTTACAAGCAGTAGTGCTGCAAGACAGCTACAGGGCTATATAAATCTTGAGATTTGGAGCTTTAAACGGTATACTTGAAAAGCAACATCCTCAGTGACAATAATGACTTATGGGGATGTTAGCATTCAGAGCAGTACATAGAAGTTTTCTACTGGGAAAAAAAATAGCTTTAGTCAGTTGTATTAAATATTGTTCTCTTCAGTAAGATCTTAAGAGGGTTTTGTGTTACCTGTCTGTATTGAAAAGCCTCAGGAGTAACTGAGGTTGCTTCATTTGAAATAGGACTTGAAACCTCAGACATACAGAAATGCTTATGATATTCCACGCAGAGGACTTTTAGACCAGTTGACCAGAATGAGATCCAATCTACTGAAAACACGCAAGTTTATTGTTGGACAAGACGAAGGTAACTGAGCGGTGGGACACTATTCATTAGGAGAATTGAAAGCATGACTTAGAGGAAAGTCTATACTGCAGAATTATTTTGTAATGTGTTGATGTGTACAATGCTCATATTCACTCAAGCTCTACACTTCCATAGTTTCCTTCCCCTCAAGCTTAAGGCAGGTGTGTATTAAGCAGCATTCTGTACCACCGTTGCCATTATTTTGTGTGGTCATTCTTGCAAGCCTCAAAAATCTCAGGAGATAGATCCTGATTTATGCTCATTGTATAAGCACTGAATTGTAGAGCAAGCATTTTAGTAGCTTGCTCAGGCAGGTTTCACCCATTAGAAAGTGCCAGAACCTAGGTCTGTGGGATTGCCTAACCTGAACACTCAGGCATTGATTGCATCCAGCCTGCTGTGGAAAAAGTCGGTAGAGACTATCTGCTCTCCAGGAAAGTAATGAACTGATGAACTAGCTAATGTCCAGGAATATTGTGGCTGTTGACAATTTTTTTCAAGATTTATTATTTATTATTATGTATACAGAGCTCTGCCTGCATGTACATCTGCAGGCCAGAGGAGGGTATCAGATCACATTATAGATGGTTGTGAGCCACCATGTGGTTGCTGGGAATTGAACTCATGACCTCTGGAAGAACAGTCAGTACTCTTAACCGCCGAGCCATCCCTCCAGCCCCCACAATTTTTCTTTATTCTATTTTGTTGATTTTGAATGGGGTCACTGAGCCACAAAGATGAGCCAACCCCAAGCCAATTCTGTGATATTAAATACTGTGTGTGTGTGTGTGTGTGTGTGTGTGAGAGAGAGAGAGAGAGAGAGAGAGAGAGAGAGAGAGACTGAGAGAGAGAGAGAGAGAGACTGAGAGAGAGAGAGAGACTGAGAGAGAGAGAGAGAGAGACTGAGAGAGAGAGACTGAGAGACTGAGAGAGAGAGAGACTGAGAGAGAGAGAGAGAGAGACTGAGAGAGAGAGAGAGAGAGAGAGAGAGAGAGAGAGAGAGAGAGAGACTGAGAGAGAGAGAGACTGAGAGAGAGAGAGAATTTTTGTATTTAATCAAATCCTCAGAATCTTTAACCAAGATTCTCCGTATTATAAGAGAATACCATAAGTAGCTGGGCGCTGGAGGAGTCTAAAGATTTGACTGGCTACAGAGTGAGATCCTTTTCCAGAAAACACAGAGAGGGAATGTAGAGGTGGCACAGTGGTTAAGAGCGCTGGCTACTCTTACGAGAGCTCCAGGTTCAGTTCCCAGTACCTGCATGGCAGCTGTCCATGGACAGTTGTACCGTCCTTGACTTCAGTTCCAGGGGATCTGGCACCTTCTTCTGGGCTTTGCAGATGCATGTATGCAGTGCAGTGCATACCTGCAGACGAAGCATGCACATAACATGAAAGTAAATCCTTTTTAGGGAACAAAGAACATGAGAACTCCATGGAGCCGAGGTGCTCCCAAATGCAGAAAGGACAGAGTTTTTTTTTTTTTTATTGAAGTGGTGGCGTGCGGGAAGTCAGCCCATTCTTAGATAGTGCTGGGAAATAAAGTAGTTGCTCAGATCCTTGGAAAGTGAGTCTGGAGGCAGTGTAGTGACTGGAGACCGCTGATTAGTATAAACAAAAAGGACACTCGGTCCTGGAATACTAGATTGGAGATTTCAGACTTCAGTGCCAAGCTCCATGTTGCTGAGCCAGCTATGTTAAGATGCTTTCGAAAGGACCATGCACTTCAGCTGCGAATATCAGTTTCTCTGCTGGTGATTTTACAGATTCACTTCATAGTGTCCCAGTTGCACAAATGGGTAACTATCAAGAATATCTAAAGATGCTGGCTTCTCCACTACGAGAGATCGATCCAGATCAGCCAAAAAGACTGCATACTTTTGGCAATCCATTTAAGCAAGACAAGAAGGTAGTGTACCTGTTTCTGTATCTGTGATATTCTTGCTGTAACTCTTTCCATATTAACCAGATGTATACAAATTGGAGGTAGATGTGAAAGCAAAAGCTCTGTGTAGATAGGAAGTGAAGTCTCATAATGCAAGTTGTGTTAGCTGAAAAAGATAGTAGCAGTCATCTATTGAGTACATAGTAGGACTTGGTGTCTTAAATGATTATGTACTCAGGCGTGTTTTGAAAGAACACATCTACCCTATAATAAGAAGAAATTTAAGCTTAAAGTGGCTAGATGTCAAAACACTGTGATATGACTGACAAAGCCAGGAGTTGAACCTACATCTTTCTGGATCCACATCCTATATTCCTCATACTACCACACACTAATTCTTTTAATACAGAAAATAACTAAGTAGTTCCTCTGTTTCTATGATTCAGATGTATAGCGCTCTGTTGAGCCACTGATGTATGTCCATTGAGCTATGTATGGACTATTTGAAGTTGCTTTATTTGAATTATTCTGAAGTTATAAATATGAGGGGGGGTGTCTGTTGTGTACCATTGACTTGATCATTTAATGATGAAAAGAAATGGGATTATAGCTACCCTTCTGTAGGCAAACATGTATACAAATCATGGATATGTCCTCTATCTCTCTGTCATAAGACTGAAGTAAAAAATATTCCAGCTCCTGCCAATCCTTAGTTAATTGAAGATTTTGAATCTTTTTGTTGTGCCTTGATTTCCTTCTGTAACAGTGAGGATAATAATTACAGCAAACCATCAGAGCTCTATGGAATATTGAGTTATATACCTACACTATGTAGAATATTATTGAGCATGTTGTAAATGCTGGGTAAAAATGCCGTGTCTCTTTTTGCATGCTTAATGGAGAAAATTCTTTAGAAAGATAATTTTGTCATGATTTTTCCCAGTAATAACGGATATATTCTTGGGCTGTTTGTGATGACCGCAGTTTTTTCCCTAACATAAGGAAGGTCTTGCTGGTTCTCAGTTTTATCTATTCCCAAGAGTAAACAGACCCCTGACTTTCTGACGAGTGCCAAGGTAGACACTTGACACTTTGAGTCCGTATTTGAGGTTGTGTCTGAGGGAAATCATGTTTTCACATATGCCT
Organism: Acomys minous; assembly: GCF_964271855.1. Lineage (NCBI taxonomy): Eukaryota > Metazoa > Chordata > Mammalia > Rodentia > Muridae > Acomys > Acomys minous. The sequence continues at coordinate 20,073,793 of NC_140488.1, read as the reverse complement.
GCCTGCCTTTCACCACCTACATGCACTGCTCCAAACAGGAATGGTCAGTATTGCTTAATGGTGACTTGAAAGCCCTACAAAAGGCTAGTGCAAGACGGGTTTTATACTACTTCAAAAAGATTGACCATGACATTGGGCGTGGTGGCACACACCTGTAATCTCAGCACTCGGGAGGCAGAGGCAGGCAGATCTCTATGAGTTCGAGGCCAGCCTGTTCTACAGAGTGAGTCCAGAGCAGTCAATGCTACACAGAGAAACTTTGTCTTGAAAAACAAACAAACAAAAAAGTCGACTGTGGCTGCTGGAAAGATGGCTCAACAGTTAAGAGCATGTGGAGAAGACCCGGATTTGATTCCCAGCATCATATTAGGTAGCTCAACAGTTTCAGGGGGATCCGACACCCTCTCCTGGGCACCCTAGGCACCTACACACATGTGGTGCATACAAGCATGCATATACACAGACAAGTTTCTTTCTTTCTTTCTTTCTTTCTTTCTTTCTTTCTTTCTTTCTTTCTTTCTTTCTTTCTTTCGAGACAGGGTTTCTCTATGTAACATCCCTGGCTGTCCTGGACTCCGTAGACCAGCCTGGTCACAAACTTACAGAGAGCCTCCTGCCTCTGCCTCTGAAGTACTGGGATTAAAGGTGTGTGCCACCACGCCGAGCCATATGTTTTTTTAAAATGATTTTTAGAAGATGACTATGGTTTTATCTCATTTTGGTTAGTTTGAGGCTCTCTGTTAACCTTAGGCAAAAATCCTGCATGTTAGTTTTCTCCTTGTTCCACTTAGACAGGATTAAAATTGGGTAGCATCTTCAGATAGCAGAGTTGCTATAGGCATTATAAATAAAGGCTATTAGATGATGCAGCGCATGGCTGAGAAGGTGTGTATTTGAAATGTGCTTGGATTCTTATTTTGTTTGTCTTTCCTTTTGACAGTGAAACTTCTGTTTTAAGTGAAATATGTTCATTGATTTATTTTTATTTTTTTTTAAGGGAATGATGATTGATGAAGCAGATGAGTTTGTAGTAGGACCACAAAACAAAGTGAAACGTCCTGGAGAACCTAACAGTCCTATGTCAACTAAGAGGAGGCGGAGTATGTCCCTGCTGTTGAGGAAAGCACAGACGCCACCTACTGGAACTAACCATGTGGGCGCAAAGGGACCACTCTCAGCCTCGTGGTTCCCATCTTGTCCAAACCTCATAAAGCCCACCCTTGCACATCCAGGTATAGAGTAGTGCTTATGATTTCCTTCCCGCTGCTAGACGACTAACATGTCAGCAATTGTATCTTCCTTTGTGACCCTTTCTTTTTTTTTTTAAAGATTTGTTTATTATTTATACAATGTTCTGCCTGCGTGTACACCTGCATGCCAGAAAGGGTACCAGATCTCATTGTATATGGTTGTGAGCCACCATGTGGTCGCTGGGAATTGAACTCAGGACCTTTGGAAGAGCAGTCAGTGCTCCTAACCCCTGAGCCATCTCTCCAGCCCCCCCTTTGTGACCCTTTCTGTGTTCGTTTCTGTTGATAAAAAAAACCATTAGTAAAGCATCTGTGGTTGTAGCACTATAGACCCTAGAGGGAGCAGAGACCCTGAATCACTGATCTTAGCCATGAGTGGAGAAAATTAAGCCACAATTACATAGTAGTTAACCTAATATTAACATCGTAATTAATGATTAATACATGCTTAGTAAGTACCATACAAAGACTAGTAGAAAAACAAGGAGTCCTGAGCATGTCTGCTGTGACCATTTGGACCAACTTCAAAAATTAGGAAGATAAACCAGGTTTCTAAGGTGGTGGTACAGCAGTGTTCTCCACGCTGTCACCTCCTATTCATGATTGAACTGGTACAATCTGGGGTCTGCAGCCTTGACCCCACTGAAACCATTCTCAAGATCACCAGTGTTTCCTGTACATTGCTGGCTGGCCCTTCTCAAGTTTTGGGCTCAGTTGTTCATGCCCTCCTCTATGGAAACTCTTGTGTTAGCAGACACATAGTTTTCTTTTGCCACCAGCAGTGACTCCCTTCCACCCTTTACTGTTTGCTCCCTTTCTTTCTCACATCTAGATACTATAGGCCCCCACGGTTCAATCCTGGGAGCTCATCTCGCTGTGCTCTCTTCCTAAGGTGGTCCCAGGTGGCCTTGTGGCTTTAAATTGAGTTTTTATTTGAACAACTTTCAATATTTATATCACCAGACTACAAGTCATTCGTCTTCTTCCAGTCCTGTATTTAACCTCCATTTTGGAGCCTAATAGATAATAATGTTTTACATGTTACAGCTAAATACCTAGCTGTGCCTCTCTCTATAACAGCTCTGCTGACATCCTTCTGCATGGCAGTTAATGAAATTATCCCTCACTGCACTGGGAAAGCTGTAGCACCTTTAAGGATTGGTAGAGTTGAAGAACCTTAGATTATAATGTAGTATAACTAATGCTATAGTATTGTTGCCAAGTGATCAACTTAAAGTCACTGAATCAGGCTCAGGAAGAATTGAGTATCATCTGCTCTCAATGCCAGTTACATGCTGGCTCCTCGACCTGACTATTTATCTAGTGGTTCAGGTGACAAACCTCAAAACCATGTTGTTGTTGTTTTAAACTCTCTTCCTTCCACTAACAAGATGAGGTAATTTGACATTCAATGCAACCCCTGTATCTTACTGTTGTCTCCATTCCGCCACTCCATGCTTCCATGAATTTTCACCAAGCTACTATTTTTAGATGGTCCCCATGCTTCCCACTCTTGTTTAATTCCCATCTTGCCTCTCACTTGAACCCAGAGTGAAGATGTCAGCAGATAAAGCACACCACCCATAGAGAAAACACACTCTCCATATTCCTAAGCACTCAGGATACAGCTTGGCACCTAACCCTGGGTCACACAGCTCCTTGTGGCCTGATGCCAGGCCTCTCCTATCTCAAATTCCAGTGATAGCCTCCTCATCCTTCACTCCGATGCCCCTGGTTTACCCCACCCCCATATCTCCTGCCCTCACTACATCTTGGCATCCTCCCAGAGGTCCTGAGGCTTCCCTTGATGCTCCCTCTTTCGTCCCCTACTTATGTCTTTCCTCAAATGAAAGCAGATGGGAGTGTACTATTGCTCACTATGCAGTTCCTCTCTGGTGGCCTCAGGCCACTATAAGTTCTGTAATAAGGGCAGGGTCAGTTCCTTTGTTTCTTGTTCGCTGCTGATTCCCAGCTCCTACCCTGGTGCCTGGTACAGCAGAAGATAAGTAAATGGCACAGAGGTGTTGGCCTGAGAACAGAAAAGTAATCACTCTGACACAAGAGGGGAAATGAGCAGAATCAGCTGCAGATAGGCATTTGTTTAGCAGGTGGGGACAGCATCTGTTCAGTCCCAGTGGGCATCTAAATTTTCTCAGGGTATTTGCTGTAAGCAGGAGGCAGAAGATTGTATGCATACGTTGTATGGATTCAAACTCAGTTTATATGTGACTTTGAAGCATACAGGGTAACATTAAGCCCTGAGCACCAGGGACCTATGAGGGCTTAAGAGCATCCTGGTTTCAATATGCATTCATAGTGGGAAGAGGGAAGAAGGCCTAGTGTGACATTCCTAAGCTCATTTTGAACAGTCTCAGAACTCCATCTGTTCTATCCTCCTCATTGATGAAAGCAACCATTTCCCTGAAAGTGAAGAACATAGAGATGTACTTTTAGGATTGATGTGATATACCCGCTTCACAGCTCAACTTCCTATTTGCTTTCCAGATGCCACTGTCATTCATGATTCCCATGAAGAGAAGATGGAAAATGGGCAAAGCCCAGTCGATGGCTTCTTATTAAAATCTGCTCCGGCAGAGTTTATGAATGTGGCAGGAGACGGCCTTTTATCCAACCAGTTGGATTCTCTGTCTGATGACTTTACTGGTCTCAGGAAAGATGGACTCCTTCATAAACCTGGTAATAATATACTTACAGGAGGAGCCAAAGCCTGCAGTCTTTCTGTAGACGACCGAAAAATTGCAGTGGAATCTGCTTTGGAAATGGTGCCAAATTCAATGCAAATCACTCCTGCAATGGCACAAGGCATCAATGCTGACATAAAGCATCAATTAATGAAGGAAGTTCGAAAGTTTGGACGAAGTAAGTAGGGACGTAATGTCTATAAATAATGCACTGGGAGATCCTGCTTGTTGTACGCATTCAGAAGAGATTTTTGTTGTTGCTTTTGAGACTGTCTCTCAGACAGCTTGAGTTGGCCTCAAACTCACTACTACGTGGTCCAGGCTGGTGATAATAATACCTGGTCTTCCTGTCTCCACCTTCATAGTGCTGGGATTACAGGTATGTGCTACCACAGCCTATTAAGGTGGTGGATGCCAAGGATTGGGCCCAGGGTCTCCTGCTTTTTAGGCAGGCACTCTACCAACTGAGCTACCTCCTTAGCCCCAGACTAGAGCCTTGACATGCATATTTTGGTTAATCTTAATCTTTCACATAACTTAAAGGCGATTCTTCTGCCCTTGACTTACAGGAGTTTCATTTTGCTGTTGTAACAAGCGATCAGACAATCCATAGCTTCAGACAGCACAAACTGATTACTTTATAGCTCTGTAATTCAGACTTTGGCATATATTTTCACTGGACTAAAATAAATTCAAGCAAGTAGGCTGGTGTTGCTTCTCAGGGATAAAGGCAGGATCCTTTTCCCAGCCTTTCCTGGCTTCTGAAGCCCATGGTCCCTTCCTGCATCAAATCAGCAGCGCAGCACTTGTTGCTGCCCTTTCACATCCACTTCTCTTACTAACATCTTTTCTTTCTGACCTTTAGGATTCTGTTTTTTCACTAATTCTTTGAGAACTGTCTACAATATATTTTGATCCTATTCACCCCCAGCTCCTTCCCACTAATTGAATCCCTCATTGACTCCTGGGTTTGAAGCCATCCACTGGAGCACAGTCAATCTACCAGGAGCCACACCCTCAAAGAAAACTCATACTCCCTTGTTGTTTTTAACAAAATCTCAAACATTTGTTTTACTGACTCAGGAGCCAGATGTTGGGGTAAAAGCCTGCTAACTGAGAGAAGCAGAGAAAGGACCCAGTTGACCTTCCTACTTAGCTGACATCTCAAAAAAATCCTTCAAACTTAATCTCCCTCTCTTCTGCTTTCTGAGTGTCTCTCTATCTGTCCTTTTGACTCCCTCTTCCTATCATTTTTTCTTAATAATCCTTTGTTCACTTCCTGCCAGTTGGTTGCTTGCACCACCTCTTGACCTATGATTGAGTTTATTTAATCCTGTTTACAATATTCAAGCAGAAAGCTCTTGGATTAAAAGGTGTGTGCTAAGGCTAAACCAAAGCACAACTAGAAACAGGTTTGTCCAGTAAATAACACAATCTTGGGGGTCACAGTGTGATCAAATATCATGCAACACTCTCTCTTCCAGAAACCATCAACTGTTCCATACTGCATATTAAAGGGGTGCTTGTGGTTACACTGAACCCTGTGCATAGCCCTGGAAAACTCAGTATCCGGAGCCTAATTCTATCATCACTTAATGCATATGTGGTAATACATTCGCAGGCCTCATGGATTTGAGCAGTTTAGGGAAACCAGTATTCAGCTGATCTCATTTGAGTACTGTTTATAAAATTCCCTTCATATATGTATGTAGACATTTTGATTTTAGTGTTTAACATACCAGCTATGCTTATGGCTTTCGACCTAGCCATGACGAATGATTTCTCAGGATGTGTAATGATTAAACTTTATTTCTCACTCATATTTTTATAACACTGATTTTTTTGTAACATCATCAGAATATGAAAGGATTTTCATTTTGCTTGAAGAAGTGCAAGGACCTCTGGAGATGAAGAAACAGTTTGTTGAGTTTACCATCAAGGAAGCTGCAAGGTGGGTATTAAAAAACACAAAACTTCTAAAGGTTTTCTAATTGCTTTTGGTTCTATTGTTCTGTTTTGTTTTTACTTAATAGTAGGATCCAATGAAAGATGAAGGGGGTGGGCTCTGTTTTGCTCTGTGAATGCACTTGTTCTCATTTCTAGTTAAAGCTGTTTCCTGCAGTGTTGTGATGGCTATTCCAGGGTCCTAGCTAATGTCTCTGTATGCCTTGGATTAGCCCTCCAACTTGCTAAGCCTTTCCATGAGGGTGACTTACACCACCTTTAGCTTGCAGGCTGCACGACACCCTGCACTCCATAGAGTCGTCTCTGGTTTGTATGCCTAGTAATCCTTGTTTTTATTTTCAGGTTTAAAAGAAGAGTCTTAATTCAGTACCTTGAGAAGGTACTAGAAAGAATAGATTCCCATCACCTTCTTAACAGTGTGAATCACATCAACAGCAGATCATTATGTTAATGCCGAGCCAAGTGAGGACAGAGAGCACCTTTTCTGTGCTGTCGGATGCAATGGGACTTTGCTGGAGCCCTCTAGAATGTTTGAGTGAAGGGAATAACCTAACCCAGGCTACAAGAAAGCACTTGACTCAAGCTTTTAGCACTTATCTGGAAGTAAACTCTTGGCTTTTGCCTTAAGAATTATGATTGAAATTTTTTTCATTTGTTGTTTATTTTTCCAATTAGTAAAAGTGATGGTAAGTCACAGAGCACTGCTGCTCCTATTCTATCTAACTGAGATCACGCAGTTGAGTGTTGCTGGTCCCAACATTGTCAGAGTGAGTAGGGGCCACCTGCGAGAAGCGCACTACCTACTGTCCTCACTGTGTCCTATAGAGAATGCAAGTGCTAATCATGTGCTCAACACATTTCTCCACAATCCCTAGCTGTGCCTTTGAAACCATGCAATATTCAGGATCGTTGGAATCAAAGAGTAAGAAGCTGCTATTTAGGTAACTTATTTCTCTCTGGGAAGGGGCAGGGAGAGTCACCCAACAGTCTACCTCCAGTGCTCTTCCATTTTGTCTAGAAACATTGCAAAGTGCACCTGAGGCTGCACCAACCTCTGACATTTCTTCTTGCATGTGACAACAGAAAGTCTTCAGGTGGACTTGTCCATTTTGTGCTTTGGAAGCACTAAGAGAAAAAATAATATGTATATTTTCTTTGATGTTTATATAAAAGTTTATATGGAGCAGTATTGTTGTTTTTATTTGTAAAATTGTAAGTGATAAAAGAGATTTTCACCTTGCATATATGGAATAAAATCCTTTTATTGATTTTCAAAAGTACATTTTCATGTGTCTGTCTCTTGTGGTGCATTTCTTTCAGAAAAAGAATTACACACTAGCAAACAAATTAACATGTTAACATGAGAGCACACAATATGGCTTAGCAAGTTAAAGACCCTTACCACCAAACCTGATGACTTAATTTTGATCCCTTGGGTCCACACAGTAAAAGGCGGGAACCAACTCCCAAACTTTGTCCTCTACCTTCTCCATGCACACTGTGGTACAAGCACGTGTGTGTATATACATAAATGAAGAAATGATTGTTTCACGTTAACAAGGGAGTTGAACTTAGAAGCACAGCTCACAGGACACTCCCAGATACAAGTAAGTGAGGAGAGAAAACTACCAAAATCAAGTTTATTGGAACTCTGAAATATAGCCAAAGGGTATTTCTCTTTTTTTTTTTTTGCCCCCTTTTGAAAATTTCATACAATGTATTTTGAACATAATCAGCCCTGCCAAGTCCTCCCATTACTACCCTCTCCACCCACCATCTCTTCCCATGAAATATTGAGTTTTCATTTTTTTCTTCTTTCCCCAACTGGTCATGGGGGTGTGGCCTGCCCTGGTATGTGGTCAACCTTCCAGGGGTCACATCATTATACGAAACTGGCTTCCTCTGGCAGCAACTATCAAATGCCAGTAGCTCCTCAGCTAGCCATGGAATTTCCTATCTTCCTTTCCCTGACTGTGCTGGGATTTTGTCTTGTAGCCATGGAATTTCATATCTACCTTTCTCCCACTGTGCTGGGATTTTTGTCTTGTGCATGCTGTCATAATTGCTGTTAACTCATATATGTATTGACCTTGTTATGGATGAAAACAGTTTCTTCGGTGTTACCTTGAGCTCCCAGTCTTTCTGCCCCACTTTCTTCAAAGATCCCTGAGTACTGTGGGGAGGGGTACTATATGAATGTCCTGTTCAGGACTGAGCACCGCCATCTCTTCCTTTTTGCGTATTGACCCATCAAATATCTTTGTGTAAAGTGCTATCTTCTACTGCAATGAGTTTCTCTGATGAGAGGTGAGAGATGTACTGATCTATGTTAGCAATGTCATTAGGGGTCATTTTTATACTGTGTCCATTTGCCAGAACCATAGGATTGAGTTTCTTCCCTAGAGCCTCTGACATATCTAGCTACAAGTTCTTGGCTACTTTAACAATTCCAGGTGTGGGTTCCTTCTCATGGCCTTAGAGCCAATCAGAAATTGATCAATTACTTTCATAACATGCCGTTATTGCACCACTGGGTCAGACCAGTTGTTGTAGTTGGCAGGGTTCACATCTAAGTGAGACTGAGGATTACTTTTCTCCCCCAGCAACATGCAAAGCATCTTCTAGCACCATGAGTGCTAGCCAATAGGGATGAAGTTTCCAGGTGAGTACCAGCTTGATTTCTCCATGTTCTGTAACTTTAGCAATAAGATCTTACCATCAAGTTCTGGAGGTAGCCAAGAGTGTTGACAATAGTCTATAATGCCTGCAAGTCTATGTCACCCCGTTGAAAAACAACTCAAAAAGAGGTAGCTGTTGTTTAGCAGTTTCCTTCCACATTGAAAAATTCTATCATGCAGGGAAGCTCTTAAGTTAAACAACTCAAAATAGTTTCAGGAAGTCCCTGAAATGTACCAGATTCACTAGGCCTTGCCCTGTTAGAGTAAAGAAGACTTTTGAGAGTTCCTCTAGAGAAGACAGCCTGCAAAGAAGACCCTGAGACTAGACCAGCAGCGTCGAGAACAAACAGAAACCAGTGAAGCTGCCTGGAAGAGGTTTAGACCAGCTGAGGCACTCACCTGGCAATGACACTCTCCAACCAGCTGAACTGCCCACAGGCTGTGCAGTATGCTCGAGGTTCCTAGCTTTTCTGAGCTGTCAACCCATGCTGGGGTGGACTTTGATGATGCAGCTGTCTTTGAGTCATTTCTGCTTCTTTAAGTAACTACTCACCCATATTCCTGAAAGCAATACCAATAAAACTCATTGGATCACCAAGTTGGACTTTGATGGTATCTGTACTTGGGTCTTCATGGACTTCCTATCTGAGGTAAATAGATCTGTGCACAGCGTCTCCCCAGGAAAAGTCTTGTCAAACAACAGCAACCTATTTCTGATATTGGAGTTTTTATTTGCTAATGTAGGGTGTTTAGTTGGAGTATTGCCCCTGGTTTATAGTAACCAAAATGAAAGTAAAATAATGTGAAAAGCCATGAAATCATAATAGGAGAGCTTTGTGGTGTTTCAGCCTACACTTGTCTAACCCCTTTCAAGGTATAGCGATGGTTTTGAAGCTGGCATTTTAACTGGATTTAATACATTGGTTGTTTTAAGTATCAAAGAGCTAAAAGATAACATGGATAAATGGCTAAATAAATTCAAGAAGATTATGTATAAACAAAGATAATATGACTAGTTAACCATAATGAGAGGAAATGAATAGAAAGTAGGGACCTGAAAAGTATAAAATCTTACATGGAAAAATCCCTAGAAAACTTCAACAGCAGATTTTAGAAGACAGAAATACCTGTGAACTTGAAGATAGTTTGATTGAAATTATCCAATCTGAAGAGACAAAAGAAACTGGAATTAAGAAAAATGAAAAAGAGCAGAGGATATAACTGTTAAGAGACCTGGATTCCAAGTCTTAGAACTAAAAACAAGCAAAAAAAAAATTAGTAGATTTTGAGAGGCTCACTTTATCCTAGGGGCTACCATCAAGCATGATAATGTATATTATATGTTTTGGTTACTTTTCTATTGCTGTGACAATAGGAGGCAGAGGAGAGAGCTAACTGGGAGTGGTGTGGGCTTTTGAAATCTGAAGGCCCACCCACAGGGACACACCTCCTCCAAGATGGCCACACCTCTTAATCCTTCCCAAACAGTTCCACCAACTGGAGACCAATTATTCAACTATATAAGGCTATGAGGACATTCTCATTCAAACCACCCCAGTGTACATAAGAGGATCCTTGGAAGAAGGGGTGAGAAAGCAGTGTGACAATTATGTAAAGAAAAATATTCAAAGACCCAGTAGTCCCAAACTCTCATATTTAGTATTAGATGTGTATCTGAATAGCCGTCCAACTCAAAAAATGTATGAAGCAGATAAACAGAGAGCCACTGACATATTTTTCAAGACAAAGACGATTCTGAAAGCAGCCAGAGTATTTGTTAAATACAAGAGACCCAGCCAAGTTTAATATTTGGTTTCTTATCAGAAGCATGAAAAGATAAAAAATCTACATCATAATATTAAAGATGCTAAAAGAGAGTTGTGGGTGTAGCTCGGGTCTTTCTAGTCTGTACAATACCCTGGGTGCTATTCCCAGCACTGCACAAAAAAGGAGAGGGATAGACTCAAACAACAGAAGACAAGTGTTGTCAATCATGAATGGTATCTCCAGCAAAACAAACCATCACTAATGAATGAGATTCTCAGATAAACAAAATCATAAGGGAGTTCATCAATATTTGGGTTCTACTGCTTGAAATACTAGTGTCCTGGGGCTGCAGATATAGCTCAGCGGGTAAGAGCAATGGATGCTCTTCCAGAGGTCCTGAGTTCAATGCCAGCACCCACATGGCAGCTCACAACTTTCTGTAAGTCCTGTTCCAGGGCATCTGACATCTTCACACTGACATACCTGCAACCAAAACACCAGTGCATGTGAAATAAGAATAAATAAATTATTTTTAAAAGAAATACCAGTGTCCTGCTGGCTGAAAGCAACACACATACACAAGACAGTGACTAATAGAAAGAAATAAAAAACTACCCAAAGCCACTGAATTTTAAAATGGATGAATAGTACTATTGAATATATGTCAATGTTTGTTGAACATCAGGAAGATGGATTTTTGAAAATGATGTAACTGCATAGTGTGTGCAGCCACAGACAGATTGAAAACCAAAAGGCAAAAACAGTTACTCGACGCAGACGATCATCAATAATGAGGTTGATGACAATGTAAAACAAAATATATATGAAGCCAGAAATTGTAACATGAAAAAATAAAGACCTCCTATGTTGATAAGTAGGTCATTTCACCAAGATATAAAAATTATAAACACATTCTGACTAAAAATGAGCAAGCTTGGAAGCAGGCAGAGTCGATGGCCAAACTCTGCCAAGACAGGGTAAGCAAGTCCCCAATAGTTCCTGCCTCACAAATATGTCTGTTGTATATATTGGGCCAGAAGGCTGAAGATGATGCTCCAATGTTATAGAGAGTTTTGGGTAACTGCTCAGGTAGCAAACTGTCTCTGATATTTTCTCATTTGGGAAGCTACTAATTTGCACTTCCTGTATACTCAGGTAATCAAGTTTACTCCTTCTCAGGTCTCTGATGAGGTTGAAGAGCAGATAGTTTAGTTTTACAATGAAGCTTAGTTGTTTAGGGGTTAAGATATTTTTAGGTCCAGATAGATGTTTTAAGTTGATAATGACAAGTTGTGACGGAGATTGATTTACATTCAGAATTTTAGACGCACCAAGATAGGAAAGATGCTTTCTTCAAGGCTGCCAAATAAAAATAGCCAAATAATAGGAATGTAACATTTATAGAATTCCTGATTGTTTCATGGTTCTTCTTGATGTGGGTAGTCTATTGTATATATGTGTAATAATATAAATGTATATGTAAAAAATAAAAAATGTTTAATTTAAAAAAAAGAAAAGAAAAATAGCCATAAAAAAAGAACCACTGAGAAACTGTTTGCCCCTGAACCAAGTGTGAAAAAGCACTCTCCACATGGTGCTGGTGTTTGCTAATCTTTAGTGGTATTACCCATTTTGAAAAGTGTGTTCCAGTTTTAATATTACTTTAACCTTTGTTTAATGCCACATTAATAGTTGTATGTAGTTCCTGGAATTAGGGCTCGAATCTGAAATATAACAGTGGATAATATCCAGGAAGTGAAACTAAATAAGTGGCTCATCTTACAAAACCTGTAGCCAGAACTACTACCAGAAAGAACTGTAAATATACTTTTATAAAAACCCTGAAATGTCCTTTTTAATATGTATGTGTGCGTGTGTGTGCAAGACATTCTGGGCTAATTGGGAGAACTCAGATCTGGCTCAGACACTGATAACCAAGTCTGGATCCTATCCTAGCGCTTTACCTTATCAGCCTGCCAGGCTCCTCGTCCCTAAAATGTCAGGAATGACTTGTCCCTAAAAACCCCTCTTGGTTCTACAGTTCTGTGATTATCAGTTCTATCAACCGAGGCTCTCTGTAGTTTTTTTTTAATAGAAATATGATTTAATCTGGGAACATCTGCTATAGTTTGTAACATATTTTGCAAAGTCCTTGACCTTCGTTTTACCATAGGAATCAGATGTTCCATCAAATTCTACTCCTGTTTTCCTGAAGGGCCATCAAGTACACTTGTGCCATAGTAGCGTCAATCTGATTGAAAAATGTGCTAGATTTGTCAATGTTACCTTTAAGCGACTTCTTAATCAAGGCTGTAAATACCACTAATAGTATAATTCAGAACCATTTTACCATTAGAAGTTATATAAGTAGCCCTTTTGCATTTTTATTTTTATACTTATTGCCAAATAAAAATATTTTTGATAAAAAATAAAAATAAAATTATAAACACATGCACTAAATGAGAAAAAGTAATTGAAGCAAAAAAAAATTGGAGAGAATGGAGAAATATAGAACTCCACAGAAGATGAGTAAGGAAACAGAGGACTTGGGCAATGCTAAACAACAACAACAACAACAAAACAATTATATCCAACATGTCTATAGAACGTCACCCATTAAGTTTGTCATATTTTGTGCATCCATCAGGATGATATCTGATTTTGCTCACCAGCTCCAAATTCACCCTTTTGTCCTGCTCAGTGAAAAAGATCCCATCTCCTTTAAAGAGCGTTCTTGTGGCAACTGCCACTGATGTCAGTCTACAGAGGCCTCCTGGACACTATAAAGCGTTCTGGTTCTCTGGGCTAGTAGCAAGCAGTTTTCCTGTTCACCAGGCTTGTGTATAGTAGGTTCTGCTCGCTCCACCACAGCTTCTCCATGACCCAGCTTGGAAAGGGCATGGAGCCCAGCAGCAATAGTTGTCCGTTTATGTCTTTTCCGGTCTTCTCAGCCACGAATAAATCAGAGTTCTTATGGCAAAACCAGTACCCCATTCACTTCATTCAGTTCCAGACACACTGCGCTGGGGTGGTATTTCCCAGTGGCCGGTGTTCAGAGGACGGCTTTCTACAAAGCTCCCAGTAACTGCACAATCCCTACGCCACTTCCACAACATCAGGATTGCAGTGCTGAGATGCATACGCGGTTCTCTGGGTGTGTGCTCTCGTTTAGTGTGGAGAGCGACTTAAAGTTGGGCATTCTCCGTCTATGATGGAGTCCTACTCCACAGGATATTTATGATGGCTCTTTGAGGACACCTCTGATGACTATTTATTCAGAGGTGGAGAATGGCTTTCCTACAAGTTCCCGACTGTTCTCTAGGCTACAGCGGGCTTCCTGCTAGTGGGATTCTACCTCAGTTCTCTGCAAGAATTCTGCCCAGCCAGTAACTGTTCTGCTTGTGGCATGCTTCTCTGCGCATGCACACAGAATCCTGAAGCAGGAAGAATTCTGAGGAGGGGAAGGAGGGCCAGTGAAGCTCAGCCATTTTCTCCGTGACTCCTCTGCTATTTTACAAGCTGAAAGGGGCTCCGTTAAGCGTAAGTCTCTGGAGTTAGGCGAGAACACGTCTTTAAGGACTGGCCTTGACTACTGAGAGAATGTTTTTTGTTTTTTGTTTTCCCTGAGTCAGCCATGTTGGGCTGGGCCTCACCGACTCAATGGTACGAGTTTTTCTTGTGTCCTCAAACTCTGGCAAGCTAGGACCTGGTCTCAGCTACAGAGTGGTGACAGTTTTCCTTGTGTCTTGAAACTGAGCTGTGTTTGGGCTCTTAGAGAGGCAGTTTTTCTTGGGCCCTTGAAATCAAGTTATGTTGAACCTCAACTGTACTCAGGGGTGACAGTTTTCCTTGGATCTTTGAACTCAGCCAGCTGGGAGCCTCACTTCAACTACGCAGGGCTGGGGATTTTTCTTGGGTTATTTAATTTGTGATGTTGGGAGATGACTCAACTACCCATAGGTGGTGGTTTTGTCTGATTCTTGACCTCAGTGATACAGGAGACTCAGCTTCAGAACTGTGCCTATGCCCTAGGGGGAGGGTTTAGGTGACCGTTTTCCTGAATAGTGATGGTGTGTAGAGAAACACCAGGATGGCCGGCTTGAGCCATAGGGTGGGAGATTACACCTGCATCCTTTTGTCTTGGTTCAGACAAAGGAATGTTTCCTTACTAGCTCGATATAGCCCTTCAGCGGTTGTCTTAGGCAACACTGATTTTGGAAACTTCCAATTTTACCAACCCTAATGTGCTGAATTTTTGCCACTTGGGTTTCCATTTTTGCCACTTGGGTGGCAGGGCATAAATCACTCATCATGTCTGGACTTGTATTTCTCTGATGACAAGGGAGATTAAGAACCAGTGTTTCTGACTTCCTGCACAAATTTTGTTGGGACATTGGTATTTGAAAACTTAGTTTGTGGTTCTGCGTATATGTAGACTCAATTTTCTTAAAAATATATTTTATTACGAACTTATTAACCGAGAGTACCTCACTTATAACCCAACTAACCAAAGCAATAGGAAAAGGAGATTAAAGAATACAATAACAAAGCCGTAAGGATATCAGTTCTGAGGAATGATTCTCGTGGTGTAATCAGCAGGATTTCTTCTGCTGGAACCTGGAGCAACCAGAACCCGGAACCTCAGCCAGAGCCTGGAACCCCAAAGCCTTCCCTTGAGTGGTTCTCTCTAGGAGCAGCTCAAAGCAGAGCGATGAACAGCCAAAACTATCCCAAGTCTCCAAAGGCCCTGCCTCCTGTTTTTGGCTCACACTTATACCTCCTCTCAGAGTTTGTTCAAGGATATTTTTCAGCTGGTTAATAACCAATCTCCCCCACACGGTGGTTCGACTTCTAAGGGGATAAACATCACCTGCTCTCTCACAAGTCTTTTCTCATCCCCCACTTGTGATCTAAACAAAAAACGTGTTTATTTCTCCTTCAGCGTATATCCTGAATTTTACTCACTTGTTGTTGATGTTGATGCAGTGGCTGTGATTTTTGATACAGGGTCTCATATGCTCCAGGCTGGCCTCAAATTTGCGTTAGAGCTGAAGCAATAGGAAAAGGAGATTAAAGAATACAATAACAAAGCCGTAAGGATATCAGTTCTGAGGAATGATTCTCGTGGTGTAATCAGCAGGATTTCTTCTGCTGGAACCTGGAGCAACCTGATGAACTCCACTCCTACATCAGCCTCCCCAAATGCTCTAGTTACAGTGTCACTACCATGTCTGAACAGTTCTACTCATTTACACACACACATACATTGACTTGTAGAGGTCAATATATCTAGTAACTACAAAAGCAATCTGCTTCTCTAAATATCTTCAAATATAATATGATATATACACTCATGAAAGAAGTGAATTAAAATTTTCATCCCCTTTCTGTTTATAAACTTTTTTTCTTCAGTTGGGTCTTGATGTGTAGACCAAACTAACCTCAAGCTGTATCCTTCTGCCATAGCCTCTTCAATGCTAGAATTGAAAGAATGTCCAGTAATGGCATAGGGAAATGTCTTTTAGTTGAACGAAAATTAAAATTCAATTAATCTTTGTGGCCAATGGTTTTATTCTTCAAAGAAATCTTTAGTTAATATTGCCTGGTGGTATAAGACTATAATCCTAGCTACCTAGAGAGTTGAAGCAGGAGTACTGCAAGCTGATGGTCTATCCAGTCTACCTAGTAATTTCATGCCACCCTGGACAACTTAGTGAGACTTGTCTCAGTAAATTAATAGATGGATAGATAGATAGATACCAGACTAAAGATGTAGCTCAAGGTACAGAGCTTACCTAACAGCTTTGAGGTCTTGGTTTCAATCCCTAGGAACTACAAAGGCAAACAAAAGTAATCTTTGCCTGCCCAAATATCCAAAATTTTAATATCCTAAGTAAATTTACGTGTCTTCCAAGAACTAAGAGCCAAAGGATAAATTTTCTAAGTCTCTATGATGTAAACGTATTTTCATACAATTTTTTTTTTTTACTTTTTGCTATCCTTCAACTCCAGTCAGATCCTTCCCTCTCTACCTGCCCAATTTTATTCTTTCTCCCCACCTCAAGAAAAGAAAAAAAATAAGTAAGGCAAACAAAGAAGGAAAGAAAGAACCAAGACAATAAAGGAAACCAAAAAACTCCCTCAAATTATGGAATTCAATTTTTGTTCGCCAGCCAACTATTCCAGGGTACATGTGGCCTGACCTGAAGTTGGTTGATATAGCCTGTGATATTCCGTTGAAGAAAACTGATTTTTTTTCTGTGCTAGAGAGTATCAGTTGCAAATAACTTCTTGATTATGGGTGGGACATTATGTCCACTTCAACTTCTCCGTGCTGGGGCCTGATCTGGCTTGAAGATGTGCAAGTCATTTTTATTTTAACTTTATTATCATTGTTGTTGTTGTTGTTGTTGTTGTTGTTGTTATTATTATTATTATTATTATTATTATTATTATTATTAATTCACATTACATCCCAATTGTAATCCCCTGGCTCTTATCTTCCTGTTCCCACCCTCCCTCCTTTTTCCATTCTCTTCCCCTCCTCTTGACATGTGAGGACCACATCCCCTGTCTGACCACAGCATATCAGGTCTCATCTGGATAGCCTGCATCCCCTTCCTCTGTGTTCCCATGGAGCCTCTCCCCTAAGGGACAGTGATCAAATCGAGGGTACCAGTGTTCTTATCAGAGGTAGTCCCCTGCTCCTGCCTCCCCATGTCTATTGGCTACATCTCATCAGTGGGTCTGGGTCCTCTGCTTGCAATGTCCTTAGTTGGTATATCAGTTTGTGCAGGCCTCCATGGGTCCAGATACACCAGCCTTGATAGTCTCCTTGGAGAGCTCCTGACAACTCTCTCCCACACACACCCATCTTTCCATCCCCCTACTCTATCATACCATTTGCAACTTTTCACCAATAGTCCCACTACATGCCCCAGTATCTGTTTTGTTCCCCCACTGGGTAGAATCTTCCAAAGGACTTCTATATTGGGCCAATATCCACTTATAAGTGAGTATATACCATGAGTTTCTTTCTGGGTCTGGGTTACCTCACTCAGCATGATCATTTCTAGTCCCATCCATTTGCCTGCAAATTTCAAGATTTCCTTGTTTTTCATAGTTGAGTAGTATCCCATTGTGTAGATGTACCCCAAGTTTTTTATTCATTCTTTGGTTGATGGACATCTAGATTTTTTCAAGATTCTGGCTATTATGAATAAAGCTGTAATGAACATAGCTGAGCAAATGTCCTTGTTGTATGGTGGCATATCTTTCAGGTATATGCCCAGGAGTGGTATGACTCGGTCTTGTGATAGCACTATTCCCAATTTTCTGAGAAAGCACCAGATTGATTTCCAAAGTGGTTGTACAAGTTTACACCCTCACCAGCAAGGGAGGAGTGTTCACCTTTTTCTACTTCCTCACCAGCATGTGCTGTCACTTAAGTTTTTGATCTTAGTCATTATGATGGTTGTAAGATGGAATCTCAGAGTCATTTTGATTAGCATTTCCCTGATGACTAGGGATGTTGAGCACTTCTTTAAGTGTTTTTCAGCCATTTGATATTCTTCTGTTGAGAATTTTGTTTAGCTCTCTACCCCATTTTTAATTGGGTTATTTGGTTTGGTGGTTTTTAATTTCTTGAGTTCTTTATATACTTTGGATATTAGCCCTTTGTCAGATGTAAGGTTGGTGAAGATCTTCTCCCAATCTGCAGGCTGTCATTTTGTTCGGTTGACAATTTCCTTTGCCTTACAGAAGATTTGCAGTTTCATGAGGTCTCATTTATTAAGTTTTGACCTTAGATCCTGGGATGTTGGTGTTCTGTTCAGGAAGTTGTCTCCTGTGCTAATGAGCTCAAGGTTCTTCCCCACTTTTTCTTCTAACAGATTTAGGGTGTATAATTTTATTTTGAGGTCTTTAATTCACTTGGACTTTGGTTTTATGCAAGGTGACAAAAATGGACATATTTGCATTTTCTACAAGTAGACATCTAGTTAGACCAGCACCATTTGTTGAAGATGCTATCTTTTTTCCAGTGTATGCATTTCACTTCTTTGTCAAAAATCAAATGCCCACAGTTGTGTGGGTTTATTTCTGGGTCTTCAATTCAATTCTACTGATCAATTAACCTATTTCCATGCCAGTACCATGCTGTTTTTATTACTGTTGCTCTATAGTATAGCTTGAGATTCAGGATGGAGATTCCTCTGGAAGATATTTTATTGTACAGGATTGTTTTAGCTATTCTGGATTTTTAATTTTTCCATATGAAGTTGAGAATTTATCTTTCAAGGTCTGTAAAGAATTGTGTAGGAATTTTGATGGGAATTGAACTGGACCTGCAGATTTCTTTTGGTAAGATGTCCATTTTTACTATGTTGATCCTCCTGATCCATGAGCATGGGAGATCTTTCCAACTTCTGATATCTTCCTCAATTTCTTTCTTCAGAGATTTGAAGTTTTTCTTTTTCATATAGGTCTTTCACTTGCTTTGTTAGAGTTACACCAAGATATTTTATATTATTTGTGGCTATTGTGAACAGTGTAGTTTCCCTAATTCCTTTCTCAGCCCATTTGTCATTAGTATAAAGCAGGGCTACTGATTTTTTGAGTTGATTTTGAGCCACTTTGCTCAAGGTGTTTATCAGCTGTAGGAGTTCCTTGGTAGAATTTTTGGGGTCACTTAAGTATACTATCATATCATCCTAGAATAGTGATAGTTTGACTTCTTTTCCAGTTTGTATACCCTTGATCTCCTTTAGTTGTCTTATTGCTCTAACTAGAACTTCAAGTACTATATTGAAGAGATACAGAGAGAGTTCGACAGCCTTGTCTTATCCCTGATTTTAGTGGAATTGATTTAAAGTTTCTCTCTATTTAGTTTGATGTTGGCTATAGACTTGCTGTATATTGCTTTTCTATGTTTAGGTATGTGCCTTGTATCCTGCTGTCTCTAAGACTTTTAACTGAATGGGTGTTGGATTTTGACAAATGCTTTTTTGATATCTAAGGAGATGATCATATGTTTTTTTCTTTCAGTTTGTTTATATGATGAATTACATTGATGGATTTCCATATATTAAACCACCCCTGCATGTCTGGGATGAAGCCTACTTGGTCATGGTGAATGATATCTTTGATGTGTTCTTAGATTTGGTCTGCAAATATTTTATTGACTATTTTTACATCAATATTCAGAAGAGAACTTGGTCTGAAATTCTCTTTCTTTGTTGAGTCTTTCTATGGTTTAGGTATCAAGGTAACTGTGGCCTCATAGAATGAGTTAGGCAATATTTCTTCTGATTCTATTTTGTGGAATAGTTTGAAGAGAATTGGTATTAGCTTTGCTCTGAGGGTCTGGTAGAATTCTGTGCTGAATCCATCTGGCCCTGGACTATTTATTTGTTTGTTTGGGAGGCTTTTGATGACTGCTTCTATTTCCTTGGGAGATATAGGATTATTTAATTTGTTCACCTGATCTTGGTTCAATTTTAGTAGTTGGTAACTATCAAGAAAATTGTCCACTTCATTTAGATTTTCAAATTTTGTGGCATATAGGCCTTTGAAGTAAGAACTAACAATTTTTTGGATTTCCTTGGTGTCTGTTATTATGTCTCCCTTTTAATTTTTGATCTTGTTGATTTGAGTACTCTTCCTCTGCCTTTTAGTTAGTTTGGCTAAGTGTTGGTCTATCTTGTTGATTTTCTCAAAGAACCACCTCTTGGTTTTATTGATTCTTTGAATTATTTTCTTTGTTTCTGATTTATTGATTTTTATTCCTGAGTTTGATGATTTGGAGCCATCTACTCCTCTTGGGTGTGTCTGCTTCTTTTTGTTCTAGAGCTTTCAGGTGTGCTGTTAAGTTGCTAGTATGGGATCTATCCAGTTTCTTCATAAAGGCACTTAGTGCTATGAACTTTCCTGTTAGCACTGCTTTCATTGTGTCCCATAAGTTTGGGTATGTTGTGTGCTCAGTTTCATTGAATTCTAGGAAGCTTTTAAATTCTTCTTTTATTTTGTCCCTGACCCAGAGGTCATTGAATAAGAATTTGCTCAGTTTCCATGAGTTTGTAGGCTTTCTGTTGTTTCTGCTGTTGTTGAGTTCCAGCTTTACTCCATGATGGTCTGATAAAATACAAGGGATTATTTTGATTTTCTTGTATCTGTTGAGATTTGCTTTGTGACCACGTTTATGGTCAATTACATGTCCAGGTCTTATGGGTGCTGCTACTGGCTCTGTGAATTCATCTGTCCTGTTGTTTATGGAAGCCACTATTGCCTTGGAGTCATCTACCACCTCTGGCACTTAGTCTTTCTGCCTCCTCTTCCACATAGATCCCCAAGCCTTGAGGGGAGGTGCTTGATAAAGAAATCCCATTTATGTCTGAGTCCTCCAAAGTTTCTTATTCTCTGCACCTTGTCCAGTTTGGGGCACCTGGGTTAATTCTCATCTGCTGCAAGAAGGAACTTCTCCAAGTTTTAATCTTTCAATATGTATACTTGTTTCTAGATCCTATGTCTTCTCCAAGTGCTATAGTTACCCACCTTGGCTCCAATATCACATGGTTTCAGATATATTTGTTTTTAAATGTGTGTATGTTATATGTGGGAGTGTATTCATGTGTGTACACATGCATGTGGAGGTCAGAGGATAAACTCAAGTGTCGTCCTCAGGATCCTTCTCCACCTTCTTTGCAATAGAGTCATTTATTGGCCTGAAACTTACTAATTGGGCAAGATTTGCTGGCCAACAAACCCCAAGTATCTGCTCTGCATATCTCTGCCTCCCTATTGCTGCTGGGGTTACAGGCGAACACCACCACACACAGCATATTTATGTAGGTTCAGGGTAAGCACTTGACTGACAGATGTCTCCCCAGCACCTCTATGATTTTAAAACTCCTATCTGGGAATGTGTCTTCTGACATAGTTGCTTTACATAGACTGGATAGTCACCAGGCAGTGGTGGTGCACACCTTTAACCCCAGCTCTCAGGAGGCAGAAGCAGGTAGATCTCTGTGAGTTCAAAGCCAGCCTAGTCTACAGAGTGAATTCCAGGATAGCCAGAGCTACACAGAGAAACCCTATCTTAAAAAACAAAACAAAACAAAAGACCTGATGGGCTAAGCAACTTTACACCCATACTCATTATTGGATTGCCATTTTTCAAAATAAAGTAGCATAGTGCAATTTTGAGTGAAATTATTACTATCTTTCTAGAAGAAATTAATTTTTTAAAACACTTCTTCTCCAGGGAAAGACTTTTTTAAAAGTTACTGCAGTCTCCATTTTCTTTAAATGATGGTTTATACTTTCTATACAATGCATTAGCCTATCTGTCAGTATATTCCTAGGCGTTCAAGATTTGGAGCATGCTTTCATTGATATTTTGACGTTTATTTACTAATTATTTGTGCTTACTATACAGAATATAGTTGCTTTATGATTCTTGTTGCTAGGTCTAGAGACTTAGCTGTAGTCACTTAGTAACTGTAATGTTTGAGGAGGGGTCAAGACAGGGTTTCTCTGTGTAGCTCCGGCTGTCCTGGACTTGCTTTGTAGACCAGGCTGGCCTCAAACTCACAAAGATCTGCCTGCCTCTGCCTCCCCAAGTGTTGGGATTACAAGTGTGTACTACTGCACACTTGTTTTTGTTTTTGTTTTTGTTTTTTTGTGTGTGCCATGTTAAAAGGTCTCTCCCAATAGAAATGTCACCTGTGGGTAGTGATACTTGAATTTATCTCTTTCTAGCTGTTGTTTGTTCACATTTCTCTGGCTGTGCCGCAGTGTTTTCTGGGTAGAGAGTATGCATCCTTTTCTTGTTTGCAAATGTGGATAGGAAATGTTTGGTATTTTTTAATGGAATTTGATGTCATAGATTAGTGGTTTTTTTTGTCGTTGTTGTTTTGTAGACCCACTTTTAGTATTTGTTAATTGTTGAATAGGCCTGCAGCATAATCATAGGTATCAAGATGGCATCCTTCATGCATGATTGCATTTTACTCCTGCTCTCCTCGCCCTCCCCTGCCCTCCCCCTCTTTCTCCCTTTGCTACTGCACTTCCTTTACCCAAATGGGCCTGCTGCTGCTTCCTGTTGTGTATACATAGTGCTAAATCTAGATTGTTGTATGAGAGAAAACACTTGCTAGTTTGGCTTTTGGACAAACACTCCAATGGGTACCAGAGTTCATATGAAAGTCAGTCCCCACTCTCCACTCAACTGTGGAGATTTTACTGTCCATTAGCTAGATCTGGGTAGGGGTTTGAGGTTTACTGTACGTATTATCCTTGGCTGGTGTCATAGTTTGAGCAGGAGATCTGGGCCCATATCTGCCCATCATAATGTTCTTCTTGTGGGTTTCTAGGACCCTCTGGATCCTTGTACCTTGCTATTTTCCCATGCTTCTCTCATCTAGAGTCCCAATAGGATGTCCTCCCTTCTGTCCCACTTTCCTGGTAAGTGAAGACTTTCATGGGACATGCCCCTTGGGCTAATATGCAGATATAAGTGAGTATATACCATTTGACTCTTTCTGCTTCTGGGTTAACTCGCTCATTATGATCATTTCTAGCTCAATCCATTTGTCCACAAATTTCGGAAATTCCTTGTTTTTAATAGCTGAGTAGTATTCAACAGTGTAAATGTACTACAGTTTCTTTATCCATTCTTCTGCCGAGGGACACTTAGGCTGCTTCCATGTTCTGGCTATTATGAATAAGGCTGCTATGAACATGGTTGAGCATATATCCTTGTTGTGTGGTGGAGCATCTTCTGGGTATATTCCAAGGAGTGGAATAGCTGGGTCTTGAGGAAGCCTTATTCCCAGTTTTCTGAGATAGTGCCAGATAGATTTCCAAAGTGGCTGTACTAGTTTGCATTCCCACCAGCAATAAAGGAGTATTCCTCTCTCCCCACATCCTCGCCAGCATGTGGTGTCGCTTGAATTTTTGATCTTAGCCATTCTGATGGGTGTAAGATGGAATCTCAGAGTTGTTTTGATTTGCGTTTCCCTGATGACTAAGGATGGTGAGCATTTCTTTAAGTGTTTCTCAGCCATTTGATATTCCTCTTTTGAGAATTCTCTGTTTAGTTCTGAGCCCCATTTCTCAATTAGGTTATTTGGTTTGGTGGTATTTAATTTCTTGAGTTTTTTTAAAATATAGTTTGGTTATTAGACCTTTGTCAGATGTAGGGTTGGTGAAGATCTTTTCCCAATCTGTAGGCTGTTACTTTGTTCTGTTGACAGCGTTTCCTACCTTACAGAATCTTCTCAGCCTCATGAGGTCCCACTTATTAATTGCTGACCTTAAGGCCTGGGCTGTAGGGGTTCTGTTCAGGATGTTGTCTCCTGTGCCAGTGTGTTCCAGGCTCTTCCCTACTTTGTCTTCTGACCAATTTACTGTCTCTGGTTTTAAGTTGAGGTTTTTTATTTTGGCTATTAGCTTGCTGTATATAGCCTTTAATAAGTTGAGGTATGTGCCTTGTATCCCTGATCTCTCCAAAACTTTGAACATGAATGAATGAGTGTTGGATTTTATCGAGTGCTTTCTCTGCATCTAAGGAGATGATCATGTGTTTTTTCATTTTCAGTTTGTTTATATGGTGGATTACATTGATGGATTTCCATATATTAAACCATCCCTGCATGACTGAAATGAAGCTTACCTGGTCATGGTGAATGATAGCTTTGATGTGTGCTTGTATTCGTTTTGCAAGTATTTTATTGAGTATTTTTGCATCAATGTTCATAAGAGAAATTAGTCTGAAATTCTCTTTCTTTGTTGAGTCTTTGTGATGTTTAGGTATCAATGTGACTATGGCCTCATAGAATGAATTTGGTAATGTGCCATCCATTTCTATCTTTTTGAGTAGCTTGAAGAGTATTGGTATTAGCTCATCCTTGAAGGTCTGGTGGAATTCTCTACTGAAACCATCTGGCCCTGGGCTTTGTTTTGGTTGGGAGACTATCAATGATTGCTTCTATTTCTATAGGGGAAATGGGACTATTTAGCTTGTTTATCTGTTCTTGACTCAATTTTGGCAAGTAGAATTGATCAAGAAAATCAACCACTTCCCTTAGATTTTCAATTTTTGTGGCATATATGCCTTTGAAGTAGGATCTTATGATTCTTTGTATTTCTACAGTGTCTGTTGTTATGTCTCCCTTTTCATTTCTGATTTTGTTGATTTGGATACTGTCTCTTTGCCTTTTAGTTAGCTTGGCTAACAGTTTATCTATCTTTTTTATTTTCTCAAAGAACCAGCTCTTGGGTTTGTTGATTCTTTGCACTGTTTTCTTTGTTTCTAATTCATTAATTTCAGCCCTGTGTTTGATTATTTCCAGATGTCTACTCCTCCTGGGTGTTACTGTTCTTTTTTTCCTAGGCTTCCAACTGTGTCATTAAGTTGCTTATGTCGGATGTTTCCAATTTCTTTTTAAAGGCACTTAGTGCTACGAATTTTCCTCTTAGCACTGCTTTCAATGTATCCCACAAATTTGGGTATGTTTTTCCTTCATTTTCTTTGAATTTCAGGAAGTCTTCATTTTCTTTCTTTATTTCTTCCCTGACCCAGGTGTCATTAA
The DNA here is from genome assembly GCF_964271855.1 of Acomys minous. Taxonomy (NCBI): domain Eukaryota; kingdom Metazoa; phylum Chordata; class Mammalia; order Rodentia; family Muridae; genus Acomys; species Acomys minous. Next base: position 20,048,840 of record NC_140488.1, on the reverse strand, counting down.
GTAGAGAGTTGTTTAGTTTCCATGTATGTATAGGCTTTTTGTTATTTCTGTTGTTGTTGAAGTGCAGCCTAAAACCATGGTGATCTGATAGGATACAAGGTATTATTTCAATCCTCTTGTATCTGTTGAGGCTTGCTTTGTAACCTACTATGTGATCAATTTTGGAAAAGGTTCCATGGGGTGCAGAGAAGGTATATTCCCTTTTTGTTTGGGTAAAAGGTTCTGTAGATATCTATTAAATCCATTTGGTTCATGGCATTGGTTAATGATGTTATTTCTCAGCTTAGTTTCTGTTTCAATGACCTACCCTTCAATGAGAGTGGGATGTTGAAGTCTTCCACTATTATTGTGTGGTGATTGATGTGTGGTTTAAGCTCGTTAATAGATCTTTTACAAACGTGGGTGACCTTGTATTGGGAACATAGATGTTCAGAATTGTGATGTCCTCTTGGTTGAGTTTACCTTTGACTTTACCTTTTGATTAATTTTGGTTCAAAGTCTGTTTTGTTAGATATTAAAATGGCTACACTGGCTTGCTTTTTGTGGCCATTTGCTTGGAATATTTTACCCCAGCCTTTTATTCTGAGGTAATATCTATCTTTATGGGTGAGATGTGTTTCTTGAATGCAGAAGAATGTTGGATCTTGTTTATGCATCCATTCAGTTAGTCTGTGTCTTTTTATTGGAGAATTGAGATCATTGATGTTGAGAGATATTAATGACCAGTGAGTGTTAAGAGTCTTAATTTTGATGTTGGTTCCAGTAGAGCATTTGTACAGTTGTGTTCTTGCGATGGGGTAGTTATCTATTTCCTGTGTAGTTTTGGTTGTAGCTTGTCCCTTTGGGATGGAGTTTTCCTTCTAGTACCTTCTGTTAATCTGGATTTGTGGATAAGTACTGTTTGAATTTGGTTTTGTCATGGAATAGTTTGTTTTCTCCATCAATGGTTATTGATAGTTTTGCTGGGTAAAATAGTCTGGCATGGCATCTGTGGTCTCTTAGGGTTTGCAAGACCTCTGTCCAGGCCCTTCTGGCTTTTATGGTCTCTGCTGAGACATTGGGTGAAATTCTGATAGGTTTGCCATTAAATGTTATTTGGCCGTTTTCCCTTGCAGCTTTTGATATTTTTTCTTTGTTCTGTATATTTTGTGTTTTGATTATTATGTGACGGGAAGTTTTTCTTTTCTGGTCTATTATATTTGGTGTTCTATAGGCCTCTTCTATGTTTATAGGCATCTCGTTCTTTAGATTGGGGAAGTTTTCTTCTATGATTTTGTTGAGAATATTTTCTTTGCCTTGGAATCTGGCATCTTCTCTTTCCTCAATGCCTATTATCCTCAGCTTTCTTCTTTTCATGGTGTCCTTGATTTCTTGGATGTTTTGTGTCAGGATTTTTCCAGATTTAGCATTTTCTTCAATGGTTGCTTCAAGATCTACGATTCTATCTTCTAGACCTAAAATTTGTTCCTCCACCTCTTGGCTTCTGTTATAAAGGCTTGTTTCTGTGTTATTCGCCTTCCTCTCTGAGCTCTCATGTTCCCGTTTTTCTTCTGTCTGTGTGTTTATCATTGAATCCATTTTCATCTTCAGATCTTGAACTGTTTCATTGATTTATTTCATCTGATTGTTTGTGTATTCCTGAGTTTCTTCCATTGCCTCTCTATAGGCCTTCAAAGCTTGAACAGTTTTATTGATTTCCTTCATCTGGTTATGTGGATTTTCCTGAAAATTTCCAGTGCCTCTCTAAAGGCCTCTTTTATGTCTTCTACTTGTTTGCCTGTGTCTTCCTGCCTTTGATTATGAATTTTGTTTCTTCCATTATCATCCTCATACTGAGGCCATTTTCTTGTATTTCCATCATGTTTGAGTTCTCTGGGTTGCTTTCTTTGGAGTAGCTGGGATCCGGAGACTTCATAGTGTTTTGGGTTTTTGTGTGTGTGTGTGTGTGTGTATGATTTTACGCTGTCCTTTAGTCATCTTGCCATCTCTGTTTTTGGGAGGTAGCTTCTGGAGTTGGGTGGAGGTAGTCTGGGGATAGAATCATCCATTTCTCATTATTTCCCTAGGCCAAAAGCTCTGATGCTTCACTGATCTGAATGGCAGGAGGCCAGCTCTGTAGTTTGGGTCTCTCACAGCCAGTGATCCCCTACTCTCTGTGAGTCCCAGAATCATCCTGGGTCTCAGAATGTGCTCTGGGTCAGGCCTAAGTGTCCACAGCCTTCTGGGTTCCCTTGTGGCATCAGAGTTCTCCAGGGACTGATGCAGGTCGGGTTTGGGGAGTCTGATGTCCACTCTACTCCCTGTCTCCCTGAGATTTCCTTAGTCTCAGAGCTCTGATGCTCTGCTGGTCTGTGGTTCCTGGTTAGCTACTACTTTTCAAAACTTGAAATACTGGCCACAGAGATGTGTCAGTAGGCAGAGATGCCTGCCTCCAAGCCTGACAGCTGAGTTTGGTTCCTGAGACCCATGTGGTAGAAGGAGAGAGCCAACTCTCACAAGGCCATACGTTTCTCAGTGCCTGGTCTCCTGGCTCTAGGGTTTCTTTACAAACATCTTCTGTACCTAACGATGCTTCTGTCATGTAGCTTCTAGGATATTTTTCTTTGTTTTGTTCCCTCTGCATTAAAGCCATACAATGACGACATGGAGTGGTGCTTTTTTGAGCATATCTAGTTGGGATTGCAAATATCTCCTTTCCTTACATAGCCACATCTTTCTCAAGATTTGGGGAATTTTCTGCTGGACTCTTGTGGACTACAGTCTATGTGGTTAGAGTGGAACTTAGCTCCTTTTTTTTAAGCCAAAAGCTCATATGATTGATCTCCTTTTTAATATATTTAATTATGTATGTTAATGTTTTACCTGCATGTACTTATGTATATCAGGTGTGTGCCTGCACAGAGGTCAAAAGAAGGCATTGGATCCCCTGGCACTGGAGTTGTGGATAGCTATGGGCCACCACTTGAGTGCTGAAAGAGCAACAAGTGTGCTAGACAGCTGAACCATCTCTCCAGACAAGATTGGTCTCTTGCTCATGTCCTAGTGTTCCCTAAATGCTGTTGTCTGGATTGCCATGGTTTTTTATTTGATTTTTGCTATTTGAGTATAATATTCTCTCAGTTTTGTGTTTAAGTCCTGGAATTCTTTGTTATACTTGGTCTGGATGCTTTCTGTTAAATGTTTTGTTTGATTTATTAAACATAACCCAAGGTATATGTTTAGCTCCCTCACTCCATCCCCAGAAGAATCTCTACCTTGTTGTCAAATTTTTCACCCACTTCATGAATTGACTTCTTTCCTTTATCCTCCCATTTCTAGTGACTCCTTTGAGCTTGGGTATCATTTGTCACACTGAACTTCTGATTTTCTTTGGTACTGAACACATTTGAATAATTTCACTTTATCAAGAGGTCATAAGTAAACTTTTGGAGGAACCATATACCGTTTCTTTTTCACATTTTGCATTTTCTGTGCTTTCCTGACTCTTTTCATTGAGGAACCACACAAAAGAAACTTGTAAACTGCAGTTCTACCATAGAAACTTTGCTTTATATTATTTTGTATGAGTGTGAGTATTTTGATTGCACATATATTTGTACACCTGTTGCTAGTGGATGCCAGATAAAGGCATCAGATCCTCTGGAACTAGAGTTACAGACAGTTGTGACACACCATATAGATTCTTGGAATCAAACCCATGTCTTCTGGTAGGACAGCTAGTGCTTTTAACCACTTAACCATCTCTCCACACAGAAGCTTTGGGGTTTTTTCCCCTCTTTTTCATTTTTCAATGTTGTATGTTTAGATTTTGTCATTGAAGGCATGAAGATGTTAATGTTTTCTACATAAAGATTATGGCTGATGAAGCCAAAGAGCTTTTTTTATTTTCTGAAAAGGAAGAAGACCCTACTGGATAAGCCTCGGATGCTACCTTACCATAAACGAGGTGTATGATGACCACCGTACCAATGGAAAAAACAGAGGGAGAACTCCATCTTGAAGCCTTAGACATTGTAAAGCAAGAAGGTAACTGGGTCTCCTGTGGCTAGGCAGGTACTGGCTTGCAAGTGGAAGGGAACATATGTGAAAAAACGAAAATGATGCTATATCTGCATAAAGAGTGGAAGGGCTAAAGCAGCTTCCTGCACGAGGATGGTATAAGTTCTAACAGGGTGGAGGTGCTGGATCCTCTGGCTTGTGCTCAGGCCCTGGTTGTGTGTCTGCTTTCTGTCCTCACCTCTCCTTCATGCTGTGCTTCATATGCTCTCTTGTGTCCTTTGTACCGGAAACTGTTGTGGACAGCATCAGTGGTCTGAGATGCCATTATTATTCATTGTTGAGCATATATTTTGTTTGTTGTTGCTTCATTTGTCAAGACAGAATATCTATGGCTGCCCTGGAACTCTATAGCCCAGGCTGGTTTCAAACTCAGAAATTACCTGCCTCTCCCTCCCAAATGCTGGGAGTAAAGGTGTGCACCTCCACCACCCAGCTAGATGAGCACATTTTTTTTTAGTTAGTTAGTTAGTTTACATCACTATAGCAGCCCCTCCCTCCTCTTCTCCCAGTCCTTCCTCATTTATGGCCATTTACCATGGTTTCCATGATCTACTTTGTATTTCTGCATTTTATTGGTGAAACTTTACCATGGTTTTCCTGCCTTTTGTTCAGTTGCTTAACTATGCAATGATTTCTGAACCAGACCATTTATGTACTGCATTAAAGTCTACTCTGGCCAGATTGATCACCACAAAGGACCTAAAATGCCTTCTTTGATCTGTCTCCTTCCCATTGTTTCTACTCCTCTTTTTTAAATTTATGTATGTTTCCCATGGTTGTGGAGGGCACATGTCAAGACCAGAAGAAAAGGTTGGATCCCCTGGAACTGGAGTTACTAGCAGTTGTGAACTTCCCAACGTGGGTGCTGGGAACTGAACTCAGATCCTCTGGAAGAGCAGCAAGCATGTGTAACTTTTGAGCCATCTCTCCACCCTCAAAGATTAGTTTAGGGTTGTTTTTTTTTATACAGAGTCTCATTGTGTCTCACTATGCCTGGCCTGAAACTTGCTATGTAGCCAGGCTAGTCTCGAACTCACAAAGATCCACATGTGCCTGACTCTTTAGTGCTGGGATGAAGGGTGTATGTGCCAATAAGCCTACTTTTGTTGCCCACTTCTTAATTATGATGTCTGTTTCTGTAGCTCAGATGAATATAGTGACAGGTAAATGAGCATATGCCGTCCATGCCTGTGCTGGAAGCCCATCGTCTGTGTTCTTAAGCACCGAGGACATGACCTGACTCATGAGTGTGGTGTACAAGAACCTATATAGGGGCTAGAGAGATGACTGAAAGGTTAAATGCACTGTCTGTTCTTCCAGTGGTCCTGAGTTCAATTCCCAGCCACCACATGGTGGCTCACAACCATCTATAATGTGATCTGATGCCCTCTTCTGGCAGGCAGGTATACATGCAGGCAGGGCACTCATATGTAAAATAAATAATTAAATCTTTTTTAAAAGACCCTGTATGACTCATTCTACCTTTTGTTGCTCTCCTAAATCACAATGGTATCCTTGTCACACTCTGCCTGTCCCTGTGGCCTATGGTTCATAGCCCTGAATTCTTCCTCTGAGTCTGCACAGACTGCCTTTTCTTAAAGATTCTGCCACTACCCCAATGGTCCTATGGGCTCCTGTTGTTTCTCCTTTACACATCCATGCTCACTTCATGAACATGAGAGCAGCTGTGAACCTCTGGTAGCTGAGTGTACTTCCTCCCTGATGTCCCCATGACACTCTGAGTTCTGTTTGGACAAGAGAAGAGCTTGTCTGTCTATTTCATTGCTCACCATGTCCTGACTGGTACCTGGCATAGCACATGAGTAAATGGCATAGGAGCATCAGACTAGGAGGGAAAAGAATTCACATGGAAGGGAAAGAAGAGTGAACTCATTCACAGATTGGGATTTGGGGTGAAAGAGTAGAAACATTTTTAAAAAGAGTTTATTTTTTATTTATTTATTTATTTTTAGCTATGTAGTGGTGGGGTTGGGGAGTGAGCAGGTAATCTTGGAGGCCAGAAGACTCATACTCTCTGAATGCCTGGTATCGTGCTCAATCATTCTTCACCTTCTATTTTGCCATAGTATCTCACTTGAACCCAGAACTGGCTAATTCAGCTAGCCTAGCTTGTAGGCTTGCTACAGGATCTGCCTCTGACTCCCTCCCAGTGAGATTGCTGGCAGACCAACTTATTCACTTAGCTGCTCAATATGGGTGCTGGCAACTGAACTTCGGGCCTCTGCAGAATCAGTATGAACTCTTAACTGCGGAGCCACCTCTGCAGCTCCTAGAAACACCTTATATGTTCACATCATGTGATACTTGCATACCACATATCTGTACATGTTTGTCTCTTCATTGCCCTGTTCGACTAGGTTATGTGTGCACTCATGGATGCAGAAGGTACATTGGGTCCTGGGGTGAGTTTGTTGTTGTTGAGGATTTCTCTCTTAAGTACTCTCCGCCTCTGAAATAATTTTAGACACCGAGGAGCACAAAAATACTCATGTCAGGTGACAGAGCTCACCCACTTCACAGCTCAACTTTTCTCTTTGCTTTCCAGATGCTACTGTCAACCTGAAGGACCAGGATAAGATGATGGAAGGTGGTCCCAGCACAACTAAAGTCTCTCCAAAATGGGCTCCAAAAACGAGTTTTCCATCTGACAAATCTCCTAATTTTGCCAATACAGGGCTACTTCCTGAAGGTGGTGATGCCACATTCACAGGAGGAATTGTTAGCAGTGAAATGCCTGCAGGTGCCTGCAATGTTTCAGCAGTGGTGGCAGGTGAAGGTGTGTCCAGTGGGTACCGAGTAAGCCATGAGAAATTCAATGCTGATATAAAAAGTCAGCTAATGAAGGAAGTTAGAAGATATGGACGAAGTAAGTACTGGAAAATGGTTACTAACAGATAAGGAAAATAGTTCTAATTTTTCTATTAAAATGTTTTCATACAATATATTTTGATCATATTCTTTGTTCTCCAAGATCTTTCATACTTTCTTACCCACTCAACTAAATATTCTCTCTCTCTCTCTCTCTCTCTCTCTCTTTCTCTGTCAAAAACCCTCTAAACAAAAATCAAACAAACTAAAATCCCAAAAATGAAAAATAGAACAATAAGACAGGAATACTGAAACAAAAGGCAAGCATGAACACATACACAGAAACACAGACACAAAAAGAAAGACAGGCAGGCAGGCAGGCAGACACACACACACACACACACACACACACACACACACACACACACACACACACACTCACACACACAGGCACCCACACATGCACACATGCCCCACCAAACCCAACCAACTAAACAAACAAACAAATTCCAGGGTCTGTTTTGTGTTGGCCAACTAGGCATGGGGGCCTAGTCCTGGAGTGTGATTGACAGATTGACATACCCCATTGGAGAAAACTGATTTTCTGTTTGCTAGAAGGAATTGATTACAAATAGCCTCTCTACTAAGGGTGGAATTTTGTGCCTACTTACTCCTCTCCAGACAGGGATGTTGTCTGGCTTGAATCTATTGTCTGGCAGATCTCATGCGTCAGTTTATATGCATATCAATCCTGCTGTGTCTGGAAGACTCTGTCTCCTTGGAGTTATCCCTCTCCTCTGGCCATTGCAATCTTTCTAACCCCTCTTCTGCATAGATCCCCGAGCCTTGAAGGGAGGGCTTTGGTGAAGACATCCCATTAAGACTGAGAGCTCCACGGTCTGGCCCTCTACATATTGTCCAGTTGTAGGCCTCTGTGTTAGTTCCCACCTGCTGCAAGAAGTGGCTTCTCTGAAGCATCATAAGCTGTATGATTAGAATAATCTGAGCCTGCATCAGGAGGGAGAGCCTTTGCTCCAGCCACAGTTTTCTATGTAGCTCAGCACAGTCACTCTTTACTGTGACTAAAATATCTCAGGAGATCCTGTCTTCCATCTCTAGCATCACTTGATTAGTGCTCACAAGAATTGTGGTACTATCTATACATAGGCACTTAGAGCACATACCTACCATTTAACATCCTTAGAGCACATACCTACAATTTAACATTCTTGACCATGAAGCATACTACAGATTCACCCAGATCCACTTCTATTTCATTTCTAAGAAATACTGAAGTAAGTATTCTTACATTCTCTCCAGAGTATGGAAAGCTTTTCAAGATTCTTGAAGAAATTCAAGGACCTCCAGAACGCAGGATACGGTATGTCGATTTCACCATCAAGGAGGCGGCAAGGTGGGTGCACAGAAGGACTGCACGTCTCCTTCCAGCTGTTAGGTCACCGCAGCGGTTGGGTGAGGGAGTGAGACAGCGTCTTCCTTGAGTTTCTCAGTCCCTGGCCCTCGCTCAGAGTTAAAGTTGATAGCACAGATGTTCCAGTTGATGTCACCTGTATTTGACACAGGCCCACTGAGCCCCCCACTGTCTCTGTAACATTGAGCTGGGCTCTGATCCTTAGTGGACACTCTTCATATTGCCTAGAGCACCTGGTACCTGGGATGCACTCACTGTGGTGACCCCCAGCTTTGGATCACACAGCACAGGTTTTTTTTAGGAAATATATTTTTTTAAACTGACATGTAGATTGGAGACATGGATCACAGGTTAAGAGCACTAGCTGTTCTTCTACAGGACATGGTTCATTTCTCAGCACCCACATAGCAGTTCACAATAGTCTGTGATTCCAGTTCCAGGGCATTCAACACCCTCACACATATCTGCAAGTAAAACACCAATGCACATAAAAATGAATCATTAAAAATGGCATGTATTTTTATTTTCAGATTTAAAAGACGTCACTTAATTCAGTGCCTTGAGAAGAAACGTGAAGAGTTGTTGTCTGAGTGCTCTTCAGTTGTGGTTGCCTACAGCAAATAATCCAGTGCTTGATGCAAAACCCTGTTATTACTGTGGTCAGCAAGATGCAACAAATAGTTTTGTATATTCAAGAACGTAGTAGTAGGATGCTAAAATTATCTGTTAGCTAAGATAATTACATTTAAGAGAAATTGTTTTAAACTACTCAGTAAAAATGGGTTTTGGCCCTTTGTTTGAAAGCATACCTTCTTGATAGTTTGTTGTTTTTCTCTCCTCTGTACTGTTATTGTCTCATAAGGTAAATACCATGACAGCTCTGTATTCTACAGTAGGTCACTAGTGTCATCTCTGGCATTTAGAAGCGTCTTCTTTCTCAATATTTTCCTATTCCTATTGCCCAGAGATAGCCCCTCAATAGGTCATGGTACTTGGCTTAGTGGGCTGTCCCCCAACCCTCTTTACTGAACATCTGGGCTGAGACACTGCATGTCCAGTGTGAATCTGGCTGCTATAAATGTCCATGATCTCTAATCACAAAAGCACATGCGTGCTAAGAAGAGCCTCACTTCTTCCACACAGTCCTCCTCAGCTCTTTGTATAGCAGCATCCTGTTTCATTTGAAAAAAAAAACTGTTTTCATCACTCCATAATTTACAGTAATAGACTTGTGCCTATGATTAAGGTAGATTAATTAGATCATCCAAATATTTCAATGATGTCTGCAATTTCCAATTCAGTGAAGCCTTGTGTTTATTGTTGGTGGTGGTGTTGAGCTAGCTCTACACTATGTAGCTTAGCTTGGCCTTGAAATGTTTACGTCATTCAGGCTGGTCTCACATTAGTAATTCTCCTGTGTCAGTCCTACAGCGTGCTGGAATTAGTCATATCCCACCACAGATGAGTCCATGGAAGTCTTTTTAATTTCTTTGGTGAAAATGCTTAGTGAAGTGACAACCTATTATTGTTCTACAAGGCAAAATTAAGTAAAATTGACAACTGAAACATTGAAGCCAGGTATGATGTCACGTGTCTGTAATCCCAGAATTTGGAGTAATGAGGAAGAGAATTGTGTTGAGTTTGAGGCCATTCTGCATATGAGTAAGTATCATGCAACCCTAGGCTACATAGTGAGAACCTGTCTCAAACAAACAAACTCAACAATTGACAGGATTAACACTGAGAGAAACCCCACACTGTTTGCTGAGGACATGAACTAGATTTTGTTTTTGTTTTTTTTTTTTACAGGGTTTCTCTGTGCAGCCTTGGTTGTCCTGCACTCACTTTGTAGACCAGGCTGGCCTCGAACTCACAGTGATCCACCTGTCTCTGCCCCCCGAGTGCTGGGATTAAAGGCATGTGCCACCATGCCCAGCTGAACTAGATTATTAAAGAAACCATTATTTCTACTGCATATGAGAAGGGAACATTCACCTTCCAGGTTCTTCCAAGCAGGCCCCAAAGGAAAAATTAAAACTGAAGTGTCAGAAGGTAATTCCATGGTTACACTGAGATGGCCAGGTCAGGACTATGGCAACAAGATTATGACAGCTGTCTGCATGAGTCCATCACCGTGATTCATTTCCCATGAGTCCCATGTTTAGAAGTGGTCCAATGAGGACTATCTTGATGGTTGGCATAACCTTTCTAAGACCACAAATGTTTTTCTCATAATACAGTGGATGGGAATTCATATCCAGAAGCTGGAGAGATGACTTGGTGGTTAAGAGTACTTGCTGCTCTCCCCAAGGACCCTAGTTCAATTCAGTTCCCAACGCCCATGTCAGGCAGCTCACAACCATCTGAATGCAACTCCACAGAACCCTACTCCTTCCCTTCCTATGGCCCCATGAGCACCCACATGCATAGCGCTCTCTCTCTCTCTCTCTCTCTCTCTCTCTCTCTCTCTCTCTCTCTCTCTCAAAAAAAAAAAACATGTTTTTTGTTTAGATCACAAGTGGGGGATGAGAAAAAGACTTGTGAGAGAGCAGGTGATGTTTATCCCCTTAGAAGTTGAACACCCATGTGGGAGAGATTCGTTGTTAACCAGCTGAAAAACATCCTTGAACAAATTCTGAGAGGAGGTATAAATGTGAGTCAAAAACAGGGGGGTTGGGGGTCTTAGGAGACTTGGGATAGTTTTGGCTGTTCATCACTCCACTTCAAGATACTCCTAGAGAGAACCGCTTAAGGGAAGGCTTTGGGGCTCCTGGCTCTGGCTGAGGTTCCGGGTTCTGGTTGCTCCAGGTTCCAGAAGAAGAAATCTTGCTGATTATGCCAGGAGAATTGTTCCTTGGAACTGATATCCTTACGGTTTTGTCATTGTATTCTTTAATCTCCTTTTCCTATTGTTTAGGTTATTCGGGTTATAAGTGAAGTACTCTCAGTTAATAAGTTTGTAATAAAATATATTTGCTAAGAAAATTAAGCTTACTCTCCCTCCCTCCCTCCCTCCCTCCCTCCCTCCCTCCCTCTCTCTCTCTTCCCTTCTCTCCCTCCCTCCCTCTCCCTTTTCCTCCCCCTCCATCTCCCTCTCCCTCTCTCTCTGTCTCTCTCTGTCTCTCTCTCACACACACACTTTAAAAATGACAAAAAGACAGTTTATATAAATAGTGTCAATTCAAGTGTAAAATGCCACCTTTCCTTTGACAGAGGTAAATAATCAACCTCCCACTCCAAAGCTGACTAACTACTCTGGGACATGGTGCCATATGTAGGGTTCACAGTTTGGCTCCAGCTCTGGCATATTGAACATTTGGCAGTGACTATGCCAACATCAATCTTAGTGAATAAAAGTCATTTTCTGTGTGCTTATACATAAATAACCTCCACCGGTCGCTATGTGACCAGGAAGCACCATTTCATCTTAGAAATGAAAGGGGTGTGCCCAAGGAGGTGTAGGGTTGGCCCTAGGGACTTAGCATACCCTAAGGTGAAAAGGTAAAGAAATGAGCACCACAAGCCTTAAGAAATGAGACCTGCCTAATGACCTAAGTGAAGGCAAAAGCAGCTTCTCTGCATGTTTTAGTCATTTTCTTCAGAAATAGAACAAAATGATAGACAGAGAGATATGTGCAAAAAGATGTATAAAAGGTGGTGATTCACAACCTACGGGATTCGCAACCCTTTGGCAAACCTCTCTAGCTCCAAAAATATTTACATTACAATTCATGACAGCAGCACAATTACAGTTACAAAGTAGCAATAGCAATACTTTTATGGTTGGGATCACCACAGGCAGAACTGCATTGAGTGGTCACAGCCCTAGGAAGGTTGAAAACCACAGACTAAAGGTATTGACTCAATCAATCGTGGAAGCTGAAAAGTCTCACAACAGGCTATCTGGCAGGTGGAGATGACAGAATCTAGGGAGCGTGACTCATCCTAAGTCTGGACAATTTGGAATTATGGGAGCTGATATCTCTGAGGCCACTGTCAAGGATCTAAGAGTCTGACTGGAAAAGTATACTGTGAGTCTAGACTGCAATGCTCAGAAAATGACGTCTACTTCCAAGGTTAGGAAAAGAAGGTTTTTCTAGCTCCAGAGGACAAGAAGACAAATACTTCACCTTTCTGGGGTTTTTTTCTTTTTAATACTCTCTCTCTCTCTCTCTCTCTCTCTCTCTCTCTCTCTCTCTCTCTCTCTCCCTCCCTCCCTCCCTCCCTCTCTCCCTCTGTGTGTGTATGTGTGTGTGTATGTGTGTGCGCACATACATGCACGTGCATGAACATTCATCAAGCCTACTAAGAAGCATCCTTTCCTACTGAACTATATCTTTACCCCCTTTTTTTATCCAATCCCTCAGTCCACCCAGAAATAACCCCATAGACATACCTGGAGCATCTTGAATATTCAAATACAGTATCAACAAAATTTGGGACACAGAGGGAAATGGATCTCTGTCAGTTTGAGGCTGACCTTGTCTACATAATTAGTTCTAAGCAGCCAGGACAGCATAATGAGACTGTGTCTCAAAACAAAACCTAAATAAAATGTCAAGCCACCTGGATTTCTCTATCAGCAAGGAAGAGTGGGTTCACTGATCTGCTGAAGCACTGAGAATAAACAGTTAATGCCAGACTAGCCTAAGTGTTCTTTATGCCAGTTAAGTTGACATCCCAAATAACCAGAACACTAAATATACAGTTAGTCAGCATCATGCTTAATAAATACCTTGACGCTGATTTTATGAGACTTTATGCAACGGAAACGATTGATCTTGCTTTGATATCTGAATCTGACCATGTTTTTGTAGGATGCTGAATTGGGATAATTTGTTTTGTAGCAGTAGAAACCTTGTGTAAGAAGTATGTCCTGCCGGGCGTGGTGGCACACGCCTTTAATCCCAGCATTCGGGAGGCAGAGGCAGGCGGATCGCTGTGAGTTTGAGGCCAGCCCGGTCTACAAAGTGAGTCCAGGACAGCCAAGGCTACACAGAGAGACCCTGTCTCGAAAAACCAAAAAAAAAAAAAAAGTAGTGTGTCCTATAAAGGGTCATTTAAGATACAAGCCTGGAGAGTTGGTATGGCTATAAAATAGCAAGTAATGGTGGTACTGTTGCCCTTTCCAGATAAGCCAAAGCATTCCTTTAGGTAATTACTGATGATAAAGAAGCATCTTTAGACACTCAGGGTTGTGTTGCTTGCTAAAGCAACGAAACTACAAGTGGTAATACAGGTGTAACTGAACAACCATGAGATTAGGTTTATGATAATTCCCTACTAGTCTCTAAAATGCAATTGTTTCTGCACAGGAAAAATAGGCAAAGTAAACTGGATGATACAATAATTACCTACATCCTTCAAGTAGTTGGTGGTGCCTCAAATCAGAATAGATTTGGGTGAAACTGGAACCACTTATTTTTTGAAGAGGACAAAGGATGTGGCTTCCATGTATCACCAACAAGAACTAAGGACAAGAAAATTTTAATCAAGGACCAATGGGGAAGAAACAGTGAATGAGGCCACAGGCAGAATAGAAGTTGTTCACCCACACTTTCAAGAGCTCAGCCACAGGGAAGGAGCAAAGCAATGAGAAATATAGTGTAGGACATTAACTAACCCTTATAGTACCACTTTCATTTCTGGGACAGTTCCAAAGTATAATCCACAATACTGCCAACTTTGTCCTACTCCTGACTTGCGTGGTGTCAGTAGATTCGAATTTTTATTCCTCACAAACCTAAAACTGGTGTGGCATGGTGTGTGTGTGTGTGTGTGTGTGTGTGTATGTATGTGTGTGTGTGTGTGTGTGTATGTGTGTGTGTGTGTGTAGCCTAAAATAACAAACAGCTTAATGTTAAAGTTGTGAAGACATTTGGGACACCAATATACCACAGATTAAATTTGAGAATATAGATAATGCATAGTGCTCAAAATTTTCCCAAGAAATACCAGCAGCATTTATACCCAAATCTACATATACTTGGTTTTTCCCAGATGTTGCTACAAATGAAAATTACAAAGTTACTAAAAAATGACTAAGAAAGCTATACATGTTCAAAATTTTGGTTATGAATATTCACCCATTCATTGTATTACATCAGCAATTCTCACACTTATTTTTTCCAGAACCCTCTTTACATTGTTGAATAGGAGTAAAGCCCTTGAAAGTTTTGTATCTGTATTGTACTATGGGATAGTAATTTCATATAACCTGTGAAAATCATACTTATACATTTCTTTTTTTATTTTTTCTTTGTATGGGTGTTTTGCCCTATATGTGTGTCTGTGTACCATGTGCATGCAGTTCCCACAGAGGCCAGAAGAGGGTATTGGATCTACTGGGATTGAAGTTACAGAAGGTTATGAGTCACTTTGGATTTGGTAATGGAACAGGTGTTGTCTGCAAAAGCCCCCAAAATCTTATTAAAACAAACAAAAAAAATGAATTTACTGAAAAGAATTGTAACCACACTGGCAGGAGTAGGAATAACTTTAAAGTCAGTCCTTTGTGTCCCTCCCTTCAGCTATCAATACTACTGAAACAATGAACTCTAAAGAATTAATGTTCTCCAGGAACCTCACACTAGCAAAAGGAAAAGCTGAGGCCTTGATGTCAGCCATCACCTTGGTTCCCAGGGGGAGACTTTGACAGTTCTGACAAGTAGCATATATGTATATCAGCCTTTATTTTATCTTTTCTATGAAATTGTAACATTGACAAAGAAGACACAGAGAGAAACTGGGAGACTTTCTTCTCTGGTTTAGCTAAACACTAAATAAATAAAATTATCTTCACCCACTGGCTTCTGAATGTCTTTTCATATATTACAGGTTTATGAATCGAATTGCTGCTGTAACAACTTTGGCCAAGCCAGTGAGGAAGTAAAGCTATGGCTAGTCAATCACAGACACTGGAGAACTCTGAGCTGCAGGGCAACATGCCTGCTTCTCTGATCCTTGGATGTCAATTGCCCAGGAATACATGCTGATGGTAAATGGACAGGGGCTCTGGGGATTTTTTATTTAAATAATTTATTCAAACACATCTTCATTGTTATTCCCTCACTTGTATCTATCTTTTCATTTCCTCCTCCTTCTATTTTTCACCCTATTCCCCTCCCCTAGGTCTGTGACAGAAGGGGACCTCCTCCCCCACTGTATGATCACAGCCTATCAGGTCTCATCCTGGTAGCCTGCTTCCCCTTCCTCTGAGTGCCACCAGGCCTCCCCACCAAGGGTAAGTGGTCAGATAGGGGCCATCATAGTTCATGTCAGAGGTAGTCCCCACTCTCCACACAACCGTGGAGAATGTGCTGTCCACTGGCTAGATCTGAATAGGGGGTTTAGGTTTACTCTGTGCATTGTCTTTGGTTGGTACTGTAGTTTGTGCAGGACCCCTGAGTCCAGATCCACCAGCCTTGATGGTCTTCCTGTAGGGTTCCAGGACCCTCTGGGTCTTTTCATTTCCCCATTCTCCCATACCTGTCTCACCTGGAGTCCAAATAGGAAGTCTCAGCATCTATCCCAATCTCCTGGCTAAATGAAGAGTTTCAGGGAACATCGGCTCTAGGGATTTTGACATGGTCTTATTTGGGAAGAGCAATCTACTTGTTCAGGTTTATAGTTTGGAAAGTTGAATTTCCTCAGGCCAATATTAGTTTCCTTGGTGCTCTGGGCTCTAATTTGTAAAAGTACATGTAAAATGTCTGCCATTTCAGAGCCTCCATTGATTCACTTGCTGAATGTCTAGCTACATGACAACAAAGCTCAGATTTTAATTGACAGAGAGTTGGCTTTTTTCCCCTTCCTTTTATAATTGGATGGAGCTTTAATTTTTTTAAAAGATGAATTTATTTTGATTTTGTGTGTATGGACGTTTCGCCTGCATGTACATGCACTACATGCATGCAGTGCCTGTGGGGGACAGAAGAGAGTGTGGCATCTCCTGAAAGTAGAACCCAGCACCAGGGCCTCTGCAGGACCAGTCAGTGCCCTTAGCTGCTGAGCCCATCTCTCCAGCCCCTACGCTTCTATTTTCCAGTCAAAACTCATTTTGAGATAAATACTTGGGTGACATTTATGAAGATTGCACAGATTTTTGTTCTACTATATGTCTAAGAGATTTTAAATTATTTTTATTTTTTATTTTTATTTTTTAGGATTTAAAAAGTTTCTGGCTGTATGCCATTTGCATACACTGCATTGTGGTTATGTTTGTACTCTTCCCCCACCCACTTTCCACTCCTGCTGACTCTTTTTCCTAACTTGTTCCCCTCCTACTGTCATGTCTGCCCCTTCCCCATCATCATGTCTGTCATTTCCCTTTTTCCGCTCTTTTTTTATTTTCAGGCCCTCTTCAGGCATATGTTCTTTCCCATGGGGCAGGCCTCAGACGCAATCAGAAGCAGCTGGTTACTTGCAGAGCATTTATGCCACTATTGCATCAGTTGATATGTCTTCCCAGGGAATTCAGTATTGAAGCATGTGGAGTCTACAGCTGGGTGTGGCCACTGATGGCTTTTATCCCCTAAAAGCCTGCATGGATTTTAGTTAATCTTTATTTCCATGTTTAGGAAGTGGAGGCCATTTGCATTTTCTTTGAAAAAAAAATTGGGGCCTGTAGAGATGGCTTAGAGGGAAAGACACTTGCCATCAAGCCTTGCAACCTGAGTTCAGTCCCTGGGACCTACATAGTGGAAAGAGAAAGCCTTGTCTTCTGATCTCCATGTGCGTGCCAAGGTTCATGCACACGCGCGCGCGCACACACACACACACACACACACACACACACACACACACACACACACTACTTGGGCCTCAGAAAGTATATCGAATTTATGTCTTATCAACTACTACTACAAAGTGACTCTGGGGCCGGAGAGATGCCTCAGTGTGTAAGTAAGTATGCTTGTTATCAAGCCTGATGCAACCTGAATGTGACTCACAGAACCCCCATGATGGAAGGAGAAAACAAACTCTCTCAGGTTGTTCTATGGCCTTCATACATATACTGTGGTGCCTTTTCCATCCTTGACTGCCAAATAACTGTTTACATTTACATAGTACTGCACTCATTTAGTGTTGCTGTTTGTGTTGTGGAATAAAAATAAGATTCTTAAGTAATGGAGTAGAGGCACAAGCCTACAATCTCAGCACCCATGGTGGAAGTAAGGGGATCAAGAATTCAAGAGTTCAGAGAGTTCAAGGCCAATCTCAGATACAGGAGACCGTAGGAAAACAAAACAAAACAAAAAACAACAAAATATTATTAGATTATGGTTATAGGTACCTTTTCCAGAAGACTCAGATATACTAATCATAAATATGAATAGAATTTACTCATATTTACATGATACTATTCTACTCAATATGTGTAGAATATTACTATTTTAGAACACTTTCTTTAATCATGTTATCATATACATCAGAGCAGTTGTTAATACTTACAAGAGATCTCTGAGATCTAGCCTGCTGATGGTCCCCATAGAAGGGGTTGGAGAAGATCAGTATACATTCAAGTGAGATTCCAGGATCCTTCCTATACCTCCCTGCCAGCCATATGTCATTCTGGCCAAGCTTTGTGTGGTTCCAGGAGGTTATAGGGTGGAAGGTAACCGAGGGCACCTAAACAGCTGTGGCACCTAAACAAAGCATCATATGTTTGAGGGGTGAAATGTTTCAGTGATACAGCTGTTTGGGGAATCACCTATGCTCCTGTGAGTAGGTCTACACCCATGATATGGAAGAAACCACAGTAACCTCATTGATTGCCAAGCTGGACTTTGGTGGAATCACTACTTTGCTCTGTTTGTTGTTGGTTCTCTGCTTTGGGTGAGTAGACATTTGTTCTCATCTCCTCAAGAAAATTTTATATAACAATGACTTGTTTTTTGTTTTGTTTTATTGAGATAGGGTCTCACTATTTAGCTCTGGTTGTCCTAGAATTTACTATGTAGACTAGGCTCAAATTAAAAGCATGCACCACTACTCTTGGCTTAATGATGAGATTGTTATCACAACTGTGTGCTGGTTGGTTTTAATGGCAACTGGCCACAGATTAGAATCACCTGAGTAGGAAGCTGTTGAATTGTCCTGATTGCCTTAAATGCGGTGAAAAGACCAGTAACCCAGACAAAAAGGGTATAATGGAAGATTATTGTCTTTTGAGGTTGGTCTCCCTTTTGCTGCAAGTTGACTTACCCTGTTGCTACTGTAGCCATTTCCTTCATTGTGGTCAGAAGTTTGCAGGCTTCCTCTGTTGACTAAGGACATGTGGCTCCCCAGGAACCCTCCAGATTTCTGCCACCATGTTGAAAGTGCTTGTGGACCTAGCAACTACTATATTGTCAACCTCTCCAGTGTGAGGCAGCCTTGGTAGGATGACTCAGATTGCAGAGCCACCCAGCCTCAAGCATCCAGCAACTTCTGCTATTGTTACTATTTCAATATAAGCTGAGTTAATAAATTATATCAATGTATAAAGGCATATGTTATCTATATTCATCTATTTTATTGGTTCTGTTCCTCTATAAAACCCTGACTAACACAGGTTATAAGACAAACTTTAAAAGATCACAGCGAGGCGGTGGTGGTGCATGCTTTTATGTTTGGTGTGGCCGGAGCCATTCCACAAGGGTGCCAACTCTGGGCATGTGGTCCTTGGTTCTATAAGAAAGCAGGCTGAGCAAGCCATGAGGAGCAAGCCAGTAAGCAGCACCTGTCCACGGCCTCTGCATTAGCTCCTGCCTCCAAGTTCCTGTCCTGCTTGTGTTCCTGATCTAACTTCCCTTAGTGAAGAACTGTTATATGGAAGTGTAAGCCAAATAACTCCCTTCTTCCTCAAGTTACTTATGGTCATGATGCTTTATTACAGCACTAGAAACCATAATTAAGACAATATGTCAAATCTATGTTTCCTTTTCATAAGCACAAGAGATGCAAACACCTACACATAGTAATATTTAGGATCTGGGCAAGCCTTTCTATGACTTATGCAATAGACAAAGGAACTATCTTATTAGGTTTTACCAAGAAGATGATATATTGCATTTAGAGGTTGGTCAAATTTTATAGGGAAACTTAAGATACAAATTTAACCCGTAAAAAAATTAAAGTACTGGCTTGTATATAGATACTTTTGAGTGGTGTCTGAGTTTGCTTCCTATGAAATAAACATATATTTTTCTCAGTGTTGAGATGGATTGTTTTTACCATTGTGACAACAAAGTTGTTATTCAGTATTCATTCATTGTTAATAAATAATGGGAAGAAATAGGTACCTTAATATCAAATTTCGTGTATATGTGTATTATAAAATTACCAAGGTAAAATTGACCATAACCAAGATGCTGTTTATAAGGTTGTTTGTTTAGTGCTTTATTTATGCTCAAATCCTCAAAATACTGATCTACTTTTAGTAAGGGTTAAGAAGTGTTTACCTTTAAAAGACAAAAGTGCTTTATGCTTCCTGTGAATTTTTCAGGCTTTCAACAAAGTGAAGTATCACACTTAAATTTCTGTTTAGGCTGGCATATTTTCATGGCCATTTTACAATTTTCATTAAATAAAGCCATCACATGTGAAGTATACTTATCCATCAGTGGATAAGTTCTCTTACGTTCAGTGATACTGTTAGTGCAGAAGCGAATCCATTAGTCTTCCTCTAGGGTCTTGGCAACCTTTTTTTTTATCAGCATCTGCTGCCACCGCCAGGTGCACACCACGCCTACGTGCCAGATAAAAGGACTCTGCCAGCCTCCCTAGCTCTCTCAGTTTCTCTCAGTCGCTTTCTCTTTCTCTCTGTCATTGGCACCCCTCCCTTTCTCTTCCTCCCTGCTCTGTTTCTCCCTCTCTCCCTTTCCCACAATAAAATTCCTTTATACCAGATATGGTTTGTGCTGGCATAATAATCATTATAACATCGGTGCCAGGAAACTAGGTGGGCTCTCCGGTTGCCTTGGCACACCTGGATCCCTTTTACCACCATACCTGCTGGCAACAGGTCCACCAATCACTACACTCCTACATCCAACACAGACCCATTGATTGACGTGCTTCCCCTTCCTCGTCTTTGTAAGAGGCTATGGCCGGCCCTTTTCATTAACTTTCATCCAGACCCTTTCTTTCCCTGGTGAGACTTCCCTCTTCTACCTGAACAGTTTCTCTTTCTCCATCATTGAAAATCCTAGTACTAGGTGAATTATATATGCTCGGACGAAACTGACTTTAGTCCCTGACTTCAGCCCCCTGGGACAGCCTATACCAACCTGTTCTAGCACACCTGTGCCCTTGAGACACCTTGTGCCCAGGTCTGTGACTTACTTCTCTCCTCACCCATTCAACGGTATCCTCATCTGGACTTCCAACCTCCCTATAGGGATGCTTTTTGGCGAACCTCAGACCCCTACACGTAGCTCCTAAATCTATCAAATCTAGCCTCAATACACTACCCAAGCAATCAAGAAACTTGAAAAACTCTCCTTTCTCCATTTCCTTTTCCTTCCTCCAAACCCTTTCTCACCCCCACCTGGTTGCTCTCTTACACTGTGTGACTTAAGTATGCAGGGAATCAGAGCTCAGAGCCACATGGGAACAGACTGCAACACACCCCTGCTCCCATCAATGGCCGCTCTGAAGCAAGCAGCTTTCTCAAGGCCACCCCTGAGGTATGTGCAGACAATCACTCTGTTAATTTGGTTCTAAATTCTACTTAGAGTCCAATTCCTCCACATGGCTCTGACTCTCAGCCTCTCTCTCCACAAGGACCTGCTCACTGCTGGTGCCTCCCCCCTCTGTAGCTGGACTGAAAGCACAGGCTCTTCCCTCCATCCCCCACCTCTTCAATGGACACAGACTTTATTACAAAGAAATCTGGCCCAATTTGAAAGCCCAAAACTGGCATACCAAATTTCCAAATTCTCACAACCACAGACAAATGATTCCCAAATATCTAAACTCTGTTCTATGCTCCGAAGAGCAATTGGGAGGCAGACGCAGGTGGATCATTGTGAGTTCGAGGCCAGCCTGGTCTACAAAGTGAGTCCAGGACAGCTAAGGCTACATAGAGAAACCCTATCTCAAAAACAAAAACAAAAACAAAAACAAAAAAATCTAAACTCAACTCTTGTTTAGGACATATGTATGTAGGCTCAATTTTTATTACAAACTTACTAACCAAGAGTACTGCACTTATAACCCAACTAACCTAAACAATAGGAAAGGAAGATTAAAGAACAGAATAATGAAACCATAAGGATATCAGTTCTGAGGAACAATTCCCCTGGTGTACTCAGCAGGATTTCTTCTGCTGGAACCCAGAGCAAGCAGAACCCAGAACCTCAGCCGGAGCCCAGAGCCTGAAGTCTTCCCTAGAGCGGTTCTCTCTAGGAGAGTCTCTAAGTGGAGCAATGAACAGACAAAACTATGCCAAGTCTCCAAAGGCCCCGCCTCTTGTTTTTGGCTCACATTTATACCTCCTCTCAGCTTGTTCAAAGATTTTTTTCAACTGCTTAATAACCAATCTCCCCCACAGGGTAGTTCGACTTTTAAGGGGATAAACATCACCTGCTCTCTCACAAGTCTTTCTCATCCCCCCACTTGTGAACTAAACAAAAAACATGTTTATCTCTCCTTCATATGTATGTGTACGTATGTGTATGTAAGCTTACAACCTGCCATGTGACTCTACCATCTTAAGATGACCATGTGGTATAAAGCACCAATTATGAAACCTCTTAGTCCTAATGAACTCTCTATTATTTTATATCATTTTAGACTCAGCAAGCAACAAATCTTATTTTAAATTGCTATGGATTTTTAAATTTTTAAGTTATTATAATTTAGGCAGATTACATCCTGATCATAATCCCCTCAAATGTATCTTCCGGTTCCCACCCTCCCTCCCTCTTCTACCCTACTCCCTTCCCATAGACCTGTGACAGAAGGGGACCTCCTCCCCCATGGTATGACCACAGCCTATCAGGACTCATCCAGATAGCCTGCTTCCTCTTCCTCTGTGTGCCTGCTGGGCCTCCCCATCCTGAGGGAGCTAACCCAGACCCAGAAAGACACACATAGTATATACTCACTTATAAGTGGATATTAGCCAAATATAGATGTCCTCTGAGAGACTCCACCCAGCAGGGATTGGGACAGATGCTGGATTCTGGGAAGAGTGCTGAGAGTGATATGGAAGAATGGTGGTATTGAAGTACCCAGAGGGGTCAGGAGCCCCACCAGGAGACCATGAAGGCTGGCAGATCTGGACCCAGGGAGGCCTGCACAAACTGTTTCACCAACCAAGGACAATGCATGCAGTAAACCTAGATCCCCTGTTCAGATCTAGCTAATGGACATCTCATTCTCCACAGTTGTGAGGAGAGCAGGGACTGCCTCTGACATGAACTCTGGTGCCCTGGATTTGGTATGTATTTTTTATAGAAATTCAAAGTTATGTTTTTACAACATAGGGTATATGTGATTCAACCCTGGTTCAAAATGTTCTTTATGTGATGGTGAACTTTCAAGGTTATAAAGGTCTGTTCCAATTTAAAGTGTATGCCTAACTACTTAAGTCTTTGCTAGTTCTTAGATGCATGAATGAATGTTGTTTCTTTCCCCTGTCACCAGCTGCCTGTGCTCGGGGTTCACCTCCAGGCTTTCTGACCTATATATTTGGTATAATAAATTAAAATACAATTTTAAAGTTCTCTTATATTGTTCTATTGAATTTCAGCTCTAGAAATGGTTTATTGTTCAGAAGCAGACATATTTTTAAGGTGCAGAGTCAAAAACAGGATATTATTAAAACTCATAACTCAAGGTTAGTAGTTGAAAGCTCAAGGTCAGATAATCATAAACCATGTGACATGTTTCCAAAGATACTTTTATATATTAATTCTAGAGCCAGTCAATTGTTTACGATATCAGAACTTGGTTATTATGCTCTATCTTCACTCTCAAAAGGTTAAAAAATCACTGCCTCAAATACATGTTGATTTTGCTAATGTTTCTAATCTATAATATAGCTATAGACTTTTTATAAACTGTGGGAAACTGTTATTCTCTATAGAGGTACACCATAAAAAGGTAAAAAAAAAATGTTCCCTGCCTTTTTATGGACTGTGTTTATGCTTTTTAATGCTTCAAGCCAACAGGGATGAAATCTAAAGTCCTAGTCTTTCATACTAAGAACCAATGTGATTCACTACAAGACATGTTTTCTATGTTAAGCAGAAAGTAACTAGAAACAAGCAAAGTTTGTCTATTTAGATCTACTTGAGATAGACGTGGTTCTCCAACCTTTTCTGCAGAATACGGCATAATTATAGATCATAACATTCTATTTTATGTTTGCAAGGTGTAGTTTAGAACAGGTAACTAAAGACAAAGATTGCTTAACCCAGATATGCTAACCCTCAAACCTATCATAGACCTGCTGAATATGGCATTTAATGTTTAAGCTTATGACAGAGAGTAACTCCCCAAGATCTTAGAGACAATATAGGCATGACAAATGATGTCAATCCTGGATAGTGGTATGCTAACCACTAGGCAGACTTCCCTAATGCTTTGCCCACTACTGGGGCCAAGCCTGAACTGTGGACAAATTAGACACCCAAAGAATTATTGTCTCACATTGCTGAAACAAGGTGAGGTCAGGCTCACATAAACAGCCTCTCATCTTCTGTGCATGATGGCCAAACTGCTTCTGCCCGTGTTGACATGGGGACCCCAGGAACTTGGGACAACCGTCTAGGTAGTAGGCTATAGACTAATTTCCATCATTTTGATTGACACATAGATTAATTTAGATTACAATTTATCCTTCTCAGGTCTCTGATCACACTGACAGCTATGCTAATGGTAGCTTGACACCTAGAGAACAGGCAATTAGCTCCTTACCTCAAGGTGTTAGTTTATTAGTTAATTCATTAGCTAGTTAAAACTACTACTAACTACTAGATCTCTTATTTTTAAAAGTCAAACAGGTTTGCCTTGTTCACAGACCTCATGTTAAAAGATAAATAGGCATGGGAGAATGGGGAAATAGAAGGATCCAGAGGGTCCTGCAAACCTATAAGTAGAACATTATGATGGGCGGATCTGGGCCCAGGGGTCCTGCTCAGACTATGGCACCAGCCAAGGACAATACAGGCGGTAAACTTTGAACCCCTACCCAGACCTAGCCGATGGACATTCTCCACCGTTGAGTGGAGAGTGAGGTCTGACTTTCATACAAACTCTGGTGCCCCATATTTGACCACGTCCCCTTGATGGGGAGACCTGGTGGCACTCAGAGGAAGGATAGCAGGTCACCAAGAAGAGACTCAATACCCTATGATCATATACAGGGGGAGGAGGTCCCCCTCAGTCACAGTCATAGGGGAGGGTAGTAAGGGGAAAGTGGGAGGGAGGGAGGAATGGGAAGATACAAGGGATGGGCTAACAATTGGGATGTAATATGAATAAATTAATAAAATATTAATTTTTTAAAAAAGAAAAAAGATAAATAGGCTTCAGAGGCCTTCTCAGTCCTCTTCATGTGTAAATATCAGGTTTTAAGCCTCATTCTCCTAGAGATGCTACCACTAGGTCTAGGCACAGTCTACCTTGTCACCAGACTCAAATACAAAAAAAAAAAAAAACAGGTCTCAGATGTAACCTTTTCCTATCTCTTTAGCTAAAGGACAGTGACTTCTTCTAGCTATCTCATTTATGTCTCATGGTAAGCAATTGGATAGAAAGAAAGATGTAAAGTTTACATAAGACCTAAGGACACAGAAGCTTAAGTTTTGAGGACCTCATAAAGTATTTTATGGTCTAAGGAGGTGTTTTAAAGTCAACAAATACAAATGAAAGCCTAGATGGTTATAAGAAGGTAATAATAATAGTAAATGGTATTGTTGTATTATGACTGGTCAGAGTTTTAACATTCCACTATAAGATTTACTCTCATAGTTCAAGCTCAAGATTTTAAATTTCCTTTGATTTGTCTTTTAAATACAGACTTAAAAATGGTTCTCATTGTGCTAGATTTACATACATCCAGTCTTCTGGATAGAGAGAAGAAGTTCCTCTTTCATGATATATAATCATACTGAAAATCAGGATCAAGTGAGCTTTTGCCCCTTCTGGCTTCTGGCTTCCCTGAGCTCACTTTAAATAGTGTTCATGCTGTTAACCCAAAATCATTTCCCTGGCCTCTACTATGTTATGACACAAAGATGTATGTCTACCGTCTTTTCCTACAATGTGTATTTCACTGAAGATTACAAACAATGGGGATACTAACACCTTTAAAATTTATCCCCGGGTCTGGAGAGATGGCTCAGAGGTTAAGCGCACTGTCTGTTCCTCCAGAGGTTCTGAGTTCAATTCCCAGCAACCACATGGTGGCTCACAACCATCTAACAGCATCTAATGCCCTCTTCTGGTATGCAGGTGTACATGGAGATAGAGCCATTATATACATAAAATAAATAAATAAAATCATAAAAAACTTATCCCCTTTGTAAACCTAAAAAGATTCTTGTAAGCTATAGGAAATCCACCTGAATCCTCCTCTCATGGGTGAAATGGACTGCAGATAAGGACTGTCAATAAACAGCCTACATTTCCCACCTATTTCCTACTTCAGAGGGTGTGGTTTCCCCCTCCCCCATTCCCTAGTTTTGAGACTCCCCTCCCCGAACTACCAAAACCATAGGTCCAAAAGTTTCAAATGTTTACCTAAAAAAGTAATTTTCTCCCTACCCTACTTAACTCTGTCTTTTGCTCATATATATGTTCTAGTATCCTGTCACGTACAGGTGTTTTCTACACCCAAGACAGCACCATAGTAGCTACCCATGGGTGATCCAGTCTAACCTTGTAGACTGCTTCAGCTGGGCCTGCAGTTTCATTCCTACCTGCACATGTTCTCTCAGATCCTGAGCAGCAGTGAAACAGCCAGCTCTCATTGGACTTCACCAGCACCCCAGTTCTCTTAGGGTCCTCAATGATGTCATCACCCCCAAATCAGCAGGAAGCAGTCTTTCTAAGCACAATGTCCTCATTCTTGTCTCACCACTCCTTCCTAAATTTGTTTTTTGTTTTATGTTGTTTTCTGATTTTGAGACAGGGTTTGTCTGTGTAGCCATGATTGTTATGGACTTTGCAGACAAGGCTGGCCTTCTATTCACAGAGATCCACCTGCCTTTGCCTCCCTGAGTGCTGGGATTATAGACATGTGCCACTGTGCCCAGCAAATTTGTCATTTCTAATTAAACAAAATAAAAGGAATGTTAGTGTGCAGTTAGCCTTCCTCTAGGGTCCTTGAAACCTCTTACATCATCACCTGCCACCACCACCAGGTGCACACCAGGTGTGTGGTGGATAAAAGGACCCTGCCAGCCTCCCCAGCTCTCTGTTTCTCTCAGTCACTCTTTTTCTTCCTCTTTCATTCTGTCATGGGTGCTTCCTTTCTTTCCCTCCCTGCCCTCTTTCTGCTGGGAACTGTTAGGCTTGGGCCCCCCTGGGGCCATGCCCTGGCCGTTATGCAATTGTTATTCTGTCCAGGCAGTTTCCTGTTGTGAATATTGTACCTCACTGAGCTGACCACAAGTTCCTGTTTTGCACCCTGGTTACCTTGGTTACATGGTTCCTCTTGTCCGGGGAACTTCCTATCTACAGTGGCTTGTATTTTTCCACCTGCCTCCGTACTGTATAAAAGGCCTTGGCTCCTCTTCATTAAATGACATTCTCTTAGAATGGATGACTTGCTGCCTGGAGTGATTCTTCAACCCGCAGTCCCTTGCTTGATACGTTGGAGTATTTGCAGCATGGGCGCTGCAAATGGAGGTTTTACCGAGATCGAGAAAGAAGGGAGGATACTGACGGGTCACCCAGGGAAGCTGGCCAGCGCCTAAGGAAGGTAAGATACGGGTGTATTGGAAAATAGGTGCCACTACATCGGCCGCCATCATGGTGGACCAATTAACTAAGTTATTAAAGGAACAAGACACCTGGATTAGGTTTCTGGTTTCTGGGGGATTAAATTTACAAGACTGGGACCAGGTAAAAAGTGATTTACAACAGATATTACAGAGAGAGGGTTCAGGAAGGGTCCCTATATCTACCTTTTCTTTATGGTGCCTCATTCAAGATACCCTGCATAGTGCCAATGAAAAAATAAAAGAACAGCTAGGGGCCTTGAATGAAACTTTAAATGAGGTACAAGAACAGGAATTTCTGAAGTCACTAGCTTCAGATACAACGGACACTTTCTCCTCAGAGTCTGAGGATGAGAAAAGTTTATTAAAAACAGATATCAAGACTTTAAAACAGCGTTTACATAAAATGACTATAGAGGACGGGACAGTCAGTAAAAGAGACAAGGATCAACCCCTGCCCTATAATCCTGATTTTCAGAGTCAAGTCTCTTTGGCTAAGGCCTCTACACCTCTGAAAGGAGTTATTTTTCCTGTGATAGAAGAGCCTGACCTAGCTTAGGAATCTCCTCTGGTCAGTTGAAGCCTCTTTTTGATATCCTACAGGGTAATCCAAATCCCTCCTCTGCCCGAATATTAACACCTGAGGGATGTGCATGTATCCAGATAGTGCAAGAGGCATTGACCAAAGCACATGTTAATTATGTAGATTACAACCGACCATTACAGTTGCTAATCTTTTATACAACCCATGCCCCCACAGGGATGTTTTGGCAAACTGAGCCCATCTTATGGCTTAAGTCACAAGCGTCACCTGCAAAAATGGTTATGTCATATCCACAGGCTATGGTGTTGCTTCTTTTCAAAGCTTGTAAAATAAGTATGCAAACCTTTGGTAAAAACCCAGATCATATTATTACACCCCTTTCTACAGCACAATTATTATGGTTATAAAACAATAATGATGATTGAACCATATTTTTGTCCTCTGTCTCTAGTCAATTTGATAATCACTATCCTCCTAATAAGTTGAGTGACTTTTTTTAAGTTACATCCTGTGATTTTTCCTAAAATAATTAAACAACAACCTATTGCTAAGGCCAGAGTAGTGTATACTGATGGAACCTCTAAAGGTATTGCCGTCATAGTATCAGCGTCTGTAAACAAGTCCGTAACTGTACCCACTCGGTCTTCGCAATTAGCTGAATTACAGGCAGTTATATTAGCTTTACAAGTTTTTCCTGTTCAGCTGCTTAATATTTTTCTGATAGTAAGTATGTAACTCAAATTTTAGCCCCTCTAGAGACTTGTCCATATATTTCACCTCTCTCTAATGTACAATCCTTGCTGTTGGAATTACAAGGGCTTATTTGGTGTCAAATCTCACTCATCTTCACTGGGCATTTGCGAGCCCACTCTTCCTTACATGGTCCCTTAGCTGAAGGAAATCGCAGAGCAGACCAGTTAACTCAAATGCCCATGCTCTGTTTTCAAATGAACGGTATGGATCGAGCTCACCAACTTCACGCCAAGTTTCATCTTAATGCTCAATCCTTGCGACACCATACTGCAATATCTAGAAATTAAGCCATCCACATAGTAAAGGATTGCCCATCATGTGCTGAATTCCTTCCTATTTTACATATGGAGTCAATCCTAAGGGACTCATGCCTAATCACATTTGGCAAATGGATGTTACTCATGTTCCAAGTTTTGGTAAATTACAGTTTGTACATGTTTCCACTGATACATATTCTGGACCCCTTTTCTCATTTGCCCATTCAAGAGAAAAAGTGAAGGATGTCAAGGCACATTTATTGCTGGCCTTCTCATACATGGGGACTCCCAAACAATTAAAAACCGATAATGGACCAGCCTACACTAGCGCAGGGCTTGCATCCTTTCTCTCTTCCTACGATATTTTACATAAGACTGACATTCCCCATAATCCACAGGGCCAAGCTATAGAACGGACACACTGCACACATAAAGCTTATTTATATAAGATTAAAAAGGGGGAGTATAGTGGAAAAACTACCCCACATTCACAATTAGCCTATATATTATATATTTAAAAAATTTTAAACTATTGATGCTTCTGGAACTTCTGCTGCAGATAGACATTGGAGACTTCCTACAAGACATAAAGGGATGGTGAAGTGGAGCCATCTACCCACTGGTATATGGAAGGGTCCGGATCCTCTTTTGGTGTGGGCCCAAGGATCTGCTTGTGTTTTCCCACAGGACAATGAGGTACCCATTTGGGTTCCTGGGTGTTGTGTACGTCCTGTCTCTCATCCATCTGCCCACCAGCCTTCACAGGAGACAGTGAAGAATCCTCTGAACTTGATGCTGGTTGTGGTGGCACAGGCCGGTAGGATTTGCTGAAGGATGCAGAGGCAGGAGGACCACAAGTACGAGTGCCTGGAGTAGTTCCATTTCCGGTGGAGCACACAGGAGAGAGCAGTTTGATCCTCTTTCGAGAGAAGAGAGACTTTGACATCACTGCCACCATTATCGGATCCATCGCTTTAGCTGCCACAGCTATTAGAATTGCCATCTCCCAGAATTTAGACTTTGGACAAACTTTTTGAGGAGGTGGCCAGTGCCCTATCTACTCAAAATTCATTGAACTTCATGATTCAATGGACTGTTCAGAATTTTAATCAGCAGACAGCCTTGCTGCAAGAACAAATTGATATTTTGTGGGATGTTCATATGCTTACTTGTTATCCCATGTATCATCATGCTTGTGTTACCCCAGCTAAGGTGAGCAATGCTTCTACATGAAAAAACAACAGGCCATTCAACAGTTCCACACCAACAGGTCCTTGCATCTCTGGCATTGATTGGATAATGCCACTGCCCAAAATTTGGTTTAGCCTTGATAAATGAGCATCCAGTGGCGGGTAAGACCATGGAGGCCCCTGCCAACCTAAGATAGGGCGACTGTGTTTTGAGACAGCCGTACCAAGGACAGGTAAGACAGAGGGCTAATGTCCTGGCAACATAAGACAGGAACTCATTTAATTTATATAAAAGGGAGACCTCTTGGGAACTGTTAGGCTTGGGCCCCCTGGGGCCATGTCCTGGCCATTATGCAATTGTTACTCTGTCCTGGCAGCTTCCTGTTGTGAACATTGTGCCTCGCTGAGCTGACAACAAGTTCCTGTTTTACACCCTGGTTACCTTGGTTACATGGTTCCTCTTGTCCTGGGGACTTTCCATCTATATCGTCTTGTATTTTTCCACCTGCCTCTGTACTGTATAGAAGGCTTTGTCCCCTCCTCGTTAAATGGCATTCTCTTAGAACGGATGACCTGTGGTCTGGAGTGATTCTTCAACCCACAGTCTCTCGCTCTATACGTCGGTGTATTTGCAGTGCGGACACTGCATCTTTCTACCCCTCCCCCTCTCCCACAATAAACATATCTCCCAGATATGTTGTGTGCTGGCATAATAATCATTATTATTTATAACAGATAAAATTCTCAAAAAAGTTTGTAAAGTATGTTATGAAGTGTGAATTCACCCAGAAGATTTTCTATGGTCAAATATAATGTGTTCATGTTAAATAGAGCCCAATTCTGTGTCTAAAGTAAGAAAGCTTTATTTTTTTATAGTTTTTATTATTTAGCTGTTTGCCATGTGTATGGGTGTATACACACTGTGGAGTGCACATGGAGATCAGAAAATAACCTCCAGCAGCTGGTTTTCTCCTTCCATTGTAAGATCCGGACATCAAACTCAGATGATCAAGCTTGTACAGCAAGTGCTTTTACTCTCTGAAAACTTTACAGTACTAAAAGCATGTGAGTCTAACATGAAAATGTGCTGGTCTTGATGTCAAGTCGGCAGTATTTAGAATCTCTTGGCATGTTGGTGATGGCATTTCTAGAGATCATGTACTGTGGCAGGGGTGGGATGAGACTCACCCTCAAAGAAGGTGGCACTTTCCAAAAGGTAGCCCAGATATAAGGAGATTCTAGGAACAAGCAGTGGTGCCTGCCTTTGCCTCTTCCTGAAGATGTGCGTCTATTGCCACCACTGCCTTTCTCTACTGATGTTGGAGTAACCAACCTTCAGAGAAAATCTTCCAGAGAAAAGAAGGGAAATTGTAAGGGTAGAAACAAAGTTACACCTGACATAGTGGTGCTTGCTTAGAGTCCCAGTGCTTCCGAGATTAAAGCAGAAAGGAAATTTGTTTCAGGTCAGCCTGGTTTTAATAACAAGGCCTTGTCTCAAACCCAGCAACCCAAATGGAATTGCTGTGCCAGCCGTTCTAAAGGAAACTAAAGAGGTGATGGAGAAATGGTTCTTATGCATTACTACCTATTGCCTTCTACTTTGGGCTCCTATGTATATTCTGTATGACATTTGTTTCAGGCACAGACATATTTTAGACATTTTCACAAAGGCAGGGGGGCTGTAAATATTCAGAAGAGAGATACTTCTGCCATGGGGCTCCTGAAAACAATGATTCCCCAGAGTTCAGATTTCCTGAAGAATCCCCAACTGCGGGAGGGAGGGGAAGACTGAGGGGTTTCACACAGTTCTGTGAGCTTAAATTAGCATTCCCATAATTCTCTGGTTTTGTTTCCC
This sequence comes from Acomys minous, assembly GCF_964271855.1. NCBI lineage: Eukaryota > Metazoa > Chordata > Mammalia > Rodentia > Muridae > Acomys > Acomys minous. Next base: position 20,016,983 of record NC_140488.1, on the reverse strand, counting down.
CTTTTCAATAAAATTGTAACAGTGCTGCTGGGGAAGGCTAGAAAAAGTGGACGTTTTTTTCTTTCTGGATTGGCCCAAAGTATAAATAAATAAATTTTCCTTTATCAATTTGCTTTCTAATTTCTTTTTAACATGTAGTAGGTTCATGAACCAAGATGGCATTGTTTACAATTTAGTAAATATTTTTAATAACTGCTTAAAAAGACATGGCTGCAGAGGTGACTCAGCAGTTAAGAGCACTTACTGCTCTTGCAGAGGACCTGGGTTCAGAGCCCAGCACTCACACTAGGTGGCTTACAATGTTATGTATGTGATTACAACTCCAAGTGAGATTCCTGTTTCCATCTCCATGCCTGCACATGGGTAAACATGTATGCGCACACACAAATAAATAAATCCTTAAAAGAATAGCTATATTGGTTCTATAATCAGTACATTAAGGCACTGTATTATGAAATGTCTGAAAGCACTATGCACTTATGAGAAAATGTGATAGAAAAATCACAAACAACTCTTTAGTATCTTGTTTTTATTTTTATTTTTATTTGTTTGTTTGTTTTTTGAGACAAGGTTTCTCTATGTAGCCTTGGCTGTCCTGGACTCACTTTGTACAGCAGGCTGGCCTCAAATTCACAGAGATCTGTCTGCCTCTGATGGGATTAAAGGTGTGTACCAACACGCCTACGTAAACTCTTTAGTATTTTTATGAAAATAGGTGCTGACCTCGTGGCCCCATCAGAGTATGTTGGTACCACCAAGCTCTGACATGACCCAGTAGAATAATTTCCTTCCAGGTGAGCCCACCTGCAGTGCCCGCGCTTCTTGTCTAGGCTACAGCGAGGGTCTGCAGATTGAAAAGACGACACAACAGTGGGTCATTCCTGCTAAGAGAATGCCGTTTGTTGGGAGTAACAGAACTGCTTATCTAGGGGAGGAACCAGCAATTGAACAGCACTGTGGAAAGTCCCCAAGAGGGAGCAAACCAAGGGCCAAATAATGAGACTCAAAATAAGGAAAATGAAGGCAACCAGTGTAGCACAATGTTTCAACTGCAGACAAAAGCAAGTAAAGTTTCAGCTGCAGACAAAAACAAGTAATGGTCAGTACCAGCACAGCTGCGGTTCCCCACACCTACAAAGGGTTCTTCTTAAAACACTCTCTGCACCTTCAATGGTATCTTTATACTTAAATTTGTGACTTCTCTGACAACCAGGGCCAATAGCTATTTGTGTGGTTTTCTTTTGGGAGTCTTTAAAATGGTGAATGCAGAATAAGCATTTGCAGGCACATCACCCATAGACACTTGTGGTCTCACAGGCATCTGTGTGAGGACATGTAGCTAGCCAATGGCCAGCTGCTCTATGTGTTAGCATAAAGGAGGTTCCACTAGCCTTTCAGGGGCCTGGCAATGTCTAATGTGGCCGCCACCAGGTATGACACCCATAAAAAGGACCTGCCCAATGTCTATTCTATTTGCCCTTCTGAATGAGAATTAAGCATCCTCTCTTGGGTCCTCCCTTGTTACTTATCTTCTTGGCATCGGTGAATTGTCATGTGGTTATCCTGTACTATGTGGCTAATATCCACTTATAAGTGAGTACATACCATGCATGTCCTTCTGGGTCTGGGATACCTCACTCAGGATGATCTTTTCTAGTTCCATCCTTTTGCCAGCAAATGTCAGGATTTCCTTGTTTTTAGTAGCTGAGTACTGTTTCATTGTATAATTGTACCACAGTTTCTTTATCCATTCTTGGACTGAGGAACATCTAGGTTGTTTCCAGGCTCTGGCTATTACGAATGAAGCTGCTCTAGAACAGACACTGGAAGCAGTTGAAGAGGCAAAAGAGGAAGGAAGCCTAACATAGAGGTCCCCACCCAGCAGGGGATCAAAGCAGATGCTGAGACGCACAGCCAAACTCCAGGGTGGAGCGCAGGGAGTCTTATGGAAGAGTTGAGGAATAGAGGGACCTCAAGGGGTCAGGAGCTCGAGAAGGAGACCAATGGAGTGAACTAATACAAGCAGAGTCAGGTGCCGCAGAGACTGATGCATCAACCAAGGACCATGCATGGAGGGTACCTAAGGCCCCTGCTCAGATGTAGCTGATAGGCAGCAGCACAGTCTCCTTGTGGGTCCCATAGTATGAGGAATAGGAGTTGCCTCTGCCATGGACTCTGGTGTCCACACGTTGATCACTTCCCCCTGGTGGGGTGGCCCTGCTAGGCCACAGAGGAAGAGGATGCAGGCGGTCCTGATGAGACTTGATAGCCTGAGGCCAGTTTGTAGTGGAGGAGGATTTTCCCTTTCTGAGGACTAGAGGAGGAGGATAAGGGGAAGAAGGAGGGAGGGGTTGGGACCAGGAGGAGACAAGGGAGGGGGCTACAATCAGGAGGTAAAGAGAATAAATTTTAAAAAATTAAGGGCCCCACCCACCACCCTGCTCTCCCTCTCCCTCCTTCTCCCCCCTCCCTCTCAGTTTCTTTCCCTCTAATGGGACCACAGTTGGGATACTCAGGATCTACTTTTTAAAAACTGAGCAGGCATAGCAGGCACTCAGGAGGCAAACGAAGGGGATCTCCAGGGTGAGTTGGCTAGCTGGAATTGGCGAGCTTTAGGGTAATCAAGAGAGCCTGCCTCAATAAACACAGGTTGAAATGATGGAGGAAGACATATGACATCAATCTTGGGCCTATACACATGTACACACAGAAATGTACACACATAGTCATACATACAAAAAGGTAAAACACACAATACAAATATGATAATGTTCCTGCATTGTATCCTAGTGTTGCATAGTGTGTGTGTGTGTGTGTGTGTGTGTGTGTGTGTGTGTGTGTGTAAGGGTCATGAAAATTGTGTTTTAGCTTTCAGAGTCCAATAAAACATTTTCTTCCAACCTAGGTGGCACATAAACTCTCAGGCTCACCTGCTAGTTACAGTCTTCCCCCAGTTGCTTCTTGACATCAAGGACGCTATGCTGATTAACCAGGAAGTGACACTTGTCACACCTTAACAGGATACTTTGGGTATTAACCATGCCCCCCAGACACACACATTCATGGACTTACACAAGTCAAAAGAGCAGGTAGTATCCTATCTCAGCAGGGGTGTGTTGTCAGCCCAAAAGCTCTGGTTGCCTGGGTGTCTCTTCCCAGCTGGCATTGTTATTACCGGTTTCTTAAGGTGAAATCCCTGTTTTCATGCTGGCTGTCAGCTGCAGGGGGGGGGGTGGCTCAGCTACACTCCACAGCCACCCCACTTTATCCTTGAAGAAAATGTGCTGCCTAGCTTCTTTCTGGAGCTTTGACACCCTGTGGCCTCTTCTGTTTTTAGGGAGGGAAAGTTTTTTGCCTCTTAAGGACTCCCTTGAGAAGTTCTTGTCCACCCACATCATCTCCTTGCCTTTGAGCCAACAGCTTTGGTACCTTAATTAGCCAGGCAAAACCCCCACTGGAATACGATTCAATCATCAGAATGTATTAGCTTGAGCTGCCACAATAGAATAGCATAGGGTGGATGTGTTGAACAAAATAAACTTTCAATAAATGTGTTTCTCCCCATTCTGCATGGTAGATAATCAGCAGAAGTCCAGGTGAGGGCCTGCTCCGGCTTGCAGTCAGCCACATGTGGCCTCAGATTATGAAGGGAGGCGGAATGTTGTTGGAAACTGAGAAAACAAATCCTGCTCTAAGCCTAATCCCCCCCCCAAGTCCCATCACACAGGGGATCAGTGCTTCCAACCATCGCGTCTTTCTATCACACAGCCCAAAGTGGACAGCACGCCTAGCTGGTAATTCCTATTTCAAGAAAAGCACTCAAGCCGGGTGGTGGTGGTGCACGCCTTTAATCCCAGCGCTCGGAGGTAGAGGCAGGTGGATCACTGTGAGTTCCAGGCCAGCCTGGTCTACAGAGTGAGCTCTAGGACAGCCAGGGCTACAAAGAGAAACCCTGTCTCAAAAAAAAAATAAAAAAGGGGGGGGGAGAAAAGCATTCAGTCACCACTGGAGATAAGGCTGGTAGGTACACTGGCAAAATGTACATTGGAAATAGTGGAAGAAGGCTGTGATCCTAGTATTAAAAGGCTTAGTCTAGGTAGAACAGAAGAAGCCAGACTTGACAGCCAGAAAATCTGTTTCTTAGAAGCTGTGTCTCTCTGAGAAGTCACTGACTAGAGCTTTACTGTTGTTGTTGTTGTTGTTGTTGTTGTTGTTGTTATTATTATTATTATTATTATTATTATGGTTTTTTTGAGACAAGGTTTCTCTGTGTAGCCTTGGCTATCCTGGAACTCACTACATATACCACACTGACCTCAAACTCACAGAGATCCACCTGCCTCTGCCTGTCCTATCGCTGAGATTAAAGACCTGTGCCACCACACCCGGCTGGTAGTTATTTTATTGAACTATCACACTCCTAAATCAAAAGACTCCCACATTCCATTAATATAAACTTTGTGGTGTCGTCTTTCCTTTGCTGAGGCGAATGCTTGAAGTTAGGTTATAGCATTAGGATTCTGGGATGAGAGCAGGAATGGTGGTGCACACCTAGCACTTGGGAGCAAAAGGCAGAAGGAGTGTTGAATTCCTGGCCATCCTTGGTTCCATGCTGTGTATGAGACCAGTCTAAGCTACATTGGACCCTGTCTCAAATACCAATAGAGCAAAACGAGAAAGATGAATGAGAAGTCCTAGAGAGGTCTCTCCCAGACTTGTGGAATTAAGAGCAATATAAGGAACAAGTATTCTGAAATTATAGAAACCAGCTAGGTTCCTGCACCGCAGATGAACATAAAGCAATTACAATTAATTACGAAGGGCAGTTCATGGGATTCTCTCTTCTCAGAGACCTTCCTCCCAATAACTGAGAGAAAACCAATTCCTATTTGAGAGGCAAGGCAGTATAATCTAGATCTTACATCCTGATTCTTAAGGAGGGTTACCCAAGGGTCTAGTTTCTCTCATGCTGACTGGGTCTTAGCATGGATGAGAATAATGTTCTAGAAAGGGATGTCACTGAAAAATCTCAGGGACCAGAATATGCAGGAACGCTAGGTGGCGGCCCAGGACCATGTATTAGCACAGCATCTGCGCAGCTACAATACCACAGGCAGACACCAGGGGGAGAACTCTGAGGTAGACCGCACCAAAAATGTTGGACTTCCCAAACCCAGAAAGGATGCAGAAAAGGCTGAGACATGTCCAGAAACTCTATCCAGTATGAGTAGGTAAAACGTTCCCTGTACAACATCAGACTTCAAAGTTTCAGAGAGGTAGCTAATATTTCAGATGTTTAAATTCTTTTTTTTTTTTTTTTTTTTTTGGTTTTTCGAGACAGGGTCTCTCTGTGTAGCCTTGGCTGTCCTGGACTCGCTTTGTAGACCAGGCTGGCCTCGAACTCACAGCGATCCGCCTGCCTCTGCCTCCCGAGTGCTGGGATTAAAGGCGTGCGCCACCACGCCCGACTCAGATGTTTAAATTCTAACAAAGCTAAGAGGATAGGTAAACAGAAAGATTTGATGCACTTAAAGCATCGTCCCTCCTCCTCCTCCTCCTCCTCCTCCTCCTCCTCCTCCTCCTCCTCCTCCTCCTCCTCCTCCTCCTCCTTCTTCTTCTTCTCTCTCTCTCTCTCTCTCTCTCTCTCTCTCTCTCTCTCTCTCTCTCTCTCTCTCCTCTCTCCTTCCCCTTCTCTATTAATTCCCTCTCCTTTATTTCTTCTATCTTTTCTCCTTTTCTCTATGAAACAAATGCAAGGCTTGCCACATACTAGGCAAACACACTAAACTGAGTTACACTCCATCCCTATAGCAGTAGATGAAATCTCTAAAAACAGAACTTTTTAAAATTTTTAATTAATTTATTCAGATTACATCTTAATTGTTATCCACTCACTTGTATCCTCCCTTTCCTTCCTCCCTCCCTCTTTTACCCTATTCCCCTCCCCTAGGTCTGTGACAGAAGGGGACCTCCTCCACCACCATATGATCACAGCCTAATAAGTCTCATCTTGGTAGCCTGCTTATTCTTTCTTTGTGTGTCACCAGGCCTCCCCAAAAACAGAACTTAGAGAGAGAGAGAGAGAGAGAGAGAGAGAGAGAGAGAGAGAGAGAGGGAAAGGGAGGGAGAGAAAGGAAGATACAAGTTGCTTGTTGGACAATACAAATAACTATTATACCTGAGATCAGTGAATTAAAGAACAGAGACAACAAAATCAAATCAGGGAAATGATTTATGAACAAGGTGAGATTATTAACAAAGAAATAAAGTCTCTAAACCCGGCCATAAGCCCATGGGTCATACAGGAGGTGGAACCTACTGTAGTTGTTTTGCTAACTGGTAACACTGTCAAACGACCTCCTAAATATTTATATTTATACCCATAGATTTGTGCTGCCTTAACCTTGGCCAGAGAAGCCGCTCTCTGCAGTGGGCAGTAGTTGGCCCAAAGAAGTATAACAGGGCAAAGTGCTGAGGTAAAGTTATTGTGAGTGCTGAGTCCTAAATAGGGTATCCACATTTCAGTCCTTTTCCCCTAAGGCTGAGGGAAGATTTGCCCAAGAAAGGACTGAAAGAGTCTAAGAGCCCGAGGACAGGGAGGAGTGTGATGAAACTCTGTCTTCTGACACTGCTGTTGCACATACAAGGTCACAGTAGCAGTGGTTAGCTCTGTAAAATCAAGCCAGTATGATTTTACAAGCAGCATGAGGACAGGGCGGCTCATGAAGCCTTGCACTTCACTGAGGAGCTTCTAGTAGCTGAGGGGGCCAAGGGAGAGTCACTGTTTTTCCTTGGGGGCCATTGGTATGTTACTTATGTTCTAGTGGATGGTCCCACGCCCATGAGCATACCAGCAGCACCAGCTCTATTCGGGAGGTTATCAAAAACCATTTCTAAAAAGTGAGAACATAAATTTGGGGAGAAGTTGTAGGGGAGGAGTCTGGAGGGAGTTCAGGAGGAGTGGGCGCAGATATGATTGAATTATATCCTATACATGTATGAAATTCTCAAAGGAAATATGTACATATGTATGTATGTGTGTGTATGTGTGTATGTATGTATGTATGTATGTATGTATGTATCCCTTGAAGGGTACCAGAACAAAAGAAAAATACACCTCAGCTCATGGTGAGTTACAATCAGTTCTGAGTTACCATGTGGGTTTTGGTAATTGAAGCCAGGTCCTCTGTAAAATCATCACCTGTCTTAACTGCTGATCCATCTCTGCTGCCCTGTAATAATTTCTTAACCACGATAGAGAAATACGGCAGACTAAGGCTCTCTATCCTGTCCCCTGGAAGAGCCTATAAGAAAAGGCAAGTGAACAAAGAGTCTTCTGGAGTCAGAGTCACCTAATAAACAGGGGCCAATATGTTGGTCAGGGTGGGTCTGAAGAGGTCACACTGGAAGAGTGACGGGTGGTTTGAACATTGTACTCATGGACCTCACGTTGCCTTTGGGAGATAAAAGACATCAAAATCAAAGCAAACTCAGATACCAGAAAGAAAGCTGGAACTGAGGGGCTGGAGAGATGGCTCAGTGGTTAAGAGCACTGGCTGCTGTTTCAGAGGTCCTGAGTTCAAGCATCTACCAAATGAAACTAGGTGACCAAGCTCACTCCCAACACCACAGTCAAAATAAGGAAGACATTATTGATGACCCAGAATTGGCTGGATGGCTTAAAGGAGAAATGATGTGGCCATGTCCTTCAAGTTCCATGCAAAATCTACACAAAGTTTACTGAAAATTTTCATGGCAGCAGGAGCTGAGCTGTGAGAAAATGAAGTCTCAAGTTTATTCTGCCATGAGGTGAGTTACAGCACTAAGTGAATTTGCAACTTGTTCATCTTAGGTCAGTAAGTGAAAACGCACGAGAGCATGAAAAGTGCTTGATAAAATCACAACAAGACTTCACTCTGTACCTATTAGAGTTGCCCTTATTTAAAAATAACAAAAACAGAGACGAAATGAGATATGGGGTCCAGAGACAGCTCAATCGGGAAAGTGTTTGCCATGCAGGCCTGACTATGGGAGTTTGGCCCCTACAGCCCATGCGAAGAAGCTAAGTGTGGGGGTGGCTGCTTGTTGTCCTTATGCTGGGAAGGCAGGACAGGAACTCATTGGCAAATCATGTGCAGCTAACCAGGTGAGAAACTCTTTTTAAAAGAAAGGGGGAAAAGTCTCTTCTTGGTAGCCTGCTATCCTTCCTCTGAGTGCCACCAGGTAACAAAAATAAATTAATAAAAAAATTAAAATAAATAAATAAATAAAAAGAAAAAAGAAAGGGGAAAAAAGAAGGAAGAAAGGAAGGATGGAAGGAAGGAAGGAAGGGAGGAAGGGGGGAGGGAGGAAACCAAGGTGAGTGGTACCTGAGGAACAACCTCACCCCCACCCTGTGTCTGTCCTCTGTCTTTCAAGTGTATATAGGCATAAAGCACACCCATACACATGACTACACACCACCCTCTACCATCCCCACAAGTGTTGATAGGGATGTTTGATCTTTTTGCAAAAACTACCCTGTGGTTAAGAATGTAAATTAGTGTAGCTATTACAGAAAACATAATGGAGAGCTCTCAACAAAACAATACAAAACAAACAAACAAAAAAACACCAAAAACCAAGCCAAACAAACAAAAGCAAGCCAAACTGAATTGTGATGATCCTGCAAACCCACTACTATGTCAGTCTCATGAAAAATTGAAATTAAGATAAGTGTGGCATTATTTACAATGACCAAGATACACATTAGTCCAAGTGCCTAGCATTAGCTGGATAAATAAAGAAAATGTGGTATGCATGCACAATGGAATTTGCTTGAGATTTTTTAAAAGCTGTAATCCCAGCAGTGAAGAACCTGAAGCAAAAAGATCATTGCATGTTCAAGGCCAGCCTGGGCTACAGAGTGAAAGCCTGCTTAAAAAAATGAAATAAGAAAGGAAGAGTCTGTCATTTGCACAATATACTTGACCATTAAGGCCATTGTGGTAAGTGAATGGCAAATATTGCATGACCTCATTTCCATGTGGAGTCTAATAACAACTAGCATTGAACTCAGAAGTAAAGAGAAGTGAATGGTAGTTGCTAAGGACTGAGGAGCATTTCTTTAAGTGTTTCTCAGCCATTCCTCTGTTGAGAATTCTCTGTTTAGTTCTGAGCCTCATTTCTCAATTGGGTTATTTGGTTTGGTGGTGTTTAATTTCTTGCATTCCTTATATAGTTTGGATATTAGACCTTTGTCAGATGTAGGGTTAGTAAAGATCTTTTCCCAATCTGTAGGCTGTCGCTTTGTTCTCTTGACAGTGTCTCCTGCCTTACAGAAGCTTCTCAGCCTCATGAGGTCCCATTTATTAATTGTTGACCTTAAGGCCTGGGCTGTTGGTGTTCTGTTCAGGAAGTTGTCTCCTGTGCCAATGTGTTCCAGGCTCTTCCCCACTTTTTCTTCTAACCGATTTAGTGTCTCTGGTTTTATATTGAGGTCTTTAATCCACTTGGACTTGAGTTTTGTGCATGGTGACAAATATGGGTCTAGTTGCACTTTTCTATATGTATACATTCAGTTGGACCAGCACCATTTGCTGAAGATGCTATCCTTTTTCCATTGAATAGATTTAGCTTCTTTGTCAAAAGTCAAGTGACCATATGTGTGTGAATTCATATCTGGGTCTTCAATTCGATTCCACTGATCAACCAGCCTATTGCTGTGCCAGTACCATGCTGTTTTAATTACTGTTGCTTTATAGTACAGCTTGAGACCAGGAATGGAGATTCCTCTGGAGGATCTTTTATTGAATAGGATTGTTTTAGCTTTAAAACTGTCTTTAAAAAATTGTGTAGGTATTTTGATAGGGACTTCATTGAATCTGTAAATTGCTTTTGGTAAGATGGACCTTTTTACTATGTTAATTCTTTCGATCCATGAGCAAGGAAGATCATTCCATGATGTCATGTCTTCTTTAATCTCTTTCTTCAGATTTTTGAAATTTTTTCAAACAAGTCCTTCACTTGCTTGTTTAGGGTAACTCCTAAAATTTTATATTGCTTGTGGCTAACATGGACAGTGTACTTTTCCTAATTTCTTCCCCTGCGTGATTGTTATTTGTATATAGGAAGGCTACTGACTTTTTTGAGTTAATTTTGTATCCAGCTAACTTGCTGAAGATGTTTATCAGCTGTAGTAGTTCTCTGGTGGAATTTTGGGGGTCACTTATGTACACTATCATATCATCTGCAAATAGGAATCATTTGACTCCCTCCTTTCCCATTTGGATACCCTTGATCTCCTTTTGTTGTCTTATTGCTCTGGCTAGAACTTCAAGTACTATATTGAAGAGATATGGAGAGAGTGGGCAGCCTTGCCTTGTTCCCGATTTTAGAGGAATTTCCTTGAGTATCTCACCATTTAATTTGATTTTGGTATTGGCTTGCTGTATATAGCCTTTATTATGTTGAGATAGTGCCTTGTATCATCGATCTCTCTAAGACTTTAAACATGAATGGGTGTTGAATTTTATCAAATGCTTTCTCTGCATCTAAGGAGATGATCATGTGGTTTTTTATTTTCAGTTTGTTTATATGGTGGATTACATTGATGGATTTCCGTATATTAAACCATCCCTGCATGCCTGGAATGAAGCCTACTTGGTCATGATGAATGATATCTTTGATGTGCTCTTGTATTCGTTTTGCAAGTATTTTATTTAGTATTTTTGCATCAATGTTCATAAGAGAAATTGGTCTGAAATTCTCTTTCTTTGTTGAGTCTTTGTGATGTTTAGGTATCAATGTGACTATGGCCTCATAGAATGAATTTGGTAATGTTCCATCCATTTCTATCTTTTGGAGTAGCTTGAAGAGTGTCGGTATTAGCACATCCTTGAAAGTCTGTAGAATTCTGCACTGAAACCATCTGGCCCTGGGGTTTTTTTGGTTGGGAGACTATCAATGATTGCTTCTATTTCTATAGGGGAAATGGGACTATTTAGCTTGTTTATCTGTTCTTCACTCAACTTTGGCATGTGGAATTGATCAAGAAAATCGTCCATTTACCTTCAATTTTCAAATTTATGGCATATATGCCTTCGAAGTAGGATTTTATGATTCTTTGTATTTCTTCAATGTCTGTTGTTATGTCTCCCTTTTCATTTCTGGTTTTTTTTATTTGGATACTGCCTCTCTGCCTTTTAGTTAGTTTGGCTAACAGTTTATCTATCTTTTTGATTTTCTCAAAGAACCAGCTCTTGGTTTTGTTGATTTTTTGCACTGTTTTCTTTGTCTCTAATTTATTAATTTCAGCCCTGTGTTTGATTATTTCCAGATGTCTACTCCTCCTGGGTGTTACTGTTTCTTTTTTCTAGGGCTTCCAGCTGTGTCATTAAGTTGCTTATGTCGGATGTTTCCAATTTCCGACACACGGAGGGTGTCTGATGGCCACTCTACTCCCTGTCTCCCTGAGATTTCCTTAGTCCCGGAGCTTTCATGCTCTGCTGGTCTGTGGTTCCTGGTAATGTTTCAGGACCCAGACTTCTCGCAGAGTTCAGGTTAATGTCACGGGGCCCAAACCACACACACATACTATGTCTAGTCCACGCCTCTGGACCCAAAAGGGTCTTGAGGCCTAATCCATGCAGTTAGTCCAGTTATCTCCAAGTCCAGCCAGGGTCACGGGCCCAAAAGCACACTCAGCTTTCCAAGTTCATCTAGAGTCTCAGGGCCTGGACCACATGCCTAGTCTAGCCAGAGTCTCAGGGCTGGGACTGCACACCAAGCTCAGCTAGGGTTTCAGAGGCTGAATTGTGCACGGAGCTCAGCTAGGGTTTCAGGAGCCGAACCACGTGATGAGTCCAGTTTGGATCTCAGGGCATGAGTCGCACGCTGAGGTGAGCTTGGGTGACAGGACCGAATCCACTCGCCGAGTACAGCTAGGGTTGCAGGGCCCAAATCTTGCACTGAGTCCCCTCTCCCACAGCAATTCCCTCCAGTTACCACACCAATTGCCTCTGCTGGAGAGTTCCCAGCTGCACACCTCAGCCGCCGCCACTGACGCGCTGGTCCGAGGAAATCCACCTTGTTTTGCTTTTTTATTATTTTCTTTTTATTTTGGAGACAGGATCTGGCTATACTGCACAGACTGGCTTAAACAGTAGATCCTTCTGCTTAAGTTTCCTGAGTTGCCAGGGTTTCAAAGTCATGGGTAACTATGCCCAGTTTTGAGAATCGATTTTAAATGTTCTCACCACGCCCCTCAACTATGTAAGGTAATAGATATCTTCATTTAATAATTTCCAAATCTGTACATACATAAAATTGCATTGGATATCATAAATAAATATAATTGTACTGGCCAATTTTAGGCTAGGTATGGTGGCACATGTCTTTAATCCCAGCATTCAGGAGGTAAAGGCAGGCAGATCTCTGTGAGTTCAAGTATAGCCTGCTCTACATAGTTAGCTCCAGGACAGCCAAGGCTACTCTGTGAGACCTTGTCTTAAAAAATGAATTACAAAATTTAATTTAAAATAAATAAAAATGAAGCAAGTCTATTTTTTTAAAAAATAGATCCTTCAAATCTCAACCTAAGGGTCATGACCCTTTTGCCAAATCTCTATCTCCAAATATTTACATCATGATTCATAATAATAGCAGAACTACAGTTATTAAGTAACCATGAAAATAATTTTATGGTTGAGGATCACCAAATGAGGATGTGTATTAAAGGGTTGCACCTTTAGATAGGTTGAGAACCACTGTTCCAAACCTTGCAGCTCAATCTCTTGTCTCTTATGTATTCTAATGTCTTATTGTCAAAACTGCAGCTTTGATTCTTGTCTGTGAAGGTCACTTCATCATCTGAAGAATCTGTAGTTATCTCACGGGAGCTAGAGATCTTGGAGAGTTCTGCTGATCCTCGTTAGAAGCTGTGGCAGACACCCTTCCTCTCATTAGCACCCAACACAACTCATGAGGAGTTTCAGCATTTTACCAAAATGATTTCCAGGACTTCCCCCTTTATGTTTAGGCAAGACTATTGAGGGTTCCTGTGGGTATAGATTTTAAGGGCGGTGTATGAAGGTAGAAGAAAATAATGTTGAATAAAACCAAACATATCGATATGGGCTTATGATATCAAGGCTCTGGATTTAGTGGTATCATTTCAGATGTTGAGGGAACGTCTTACAACCTGTTCAGTTAGTGAACTGAAATACAGCCGAAGGGTGATTTTTTTCTAAATTAAAGAGAAATCTCAAACAGGTCTTGGACTACTCACAGAAAGCCACCTGAACCGAAAAGGAGACTGCAATGTTAGTGTGAGTTGACTGGGCAAAGAACTGTTTGTCCACATGCCCTGAGGACATGACTTTGTAAAATGATTTCCTAAGGAGAGCCCAGGCACCTCTACTGACTCTTCTGTTTGTCAGAAATTGCTGTGGTTTTGCCCTTGAGGAAGAACCATGCATGCTACACTGCAAAATAATGACTCTGTTATTTGTCCCAACCTTTGCCAAATGGACCAGGGATCCGTTGCTGGAGTAATGGTACATTGTAGAGTAGGGGAATTATTCCGCTTTCTCCAGAGAAAAGAATGAAGATATATACACATTCTGAGTGTTGAGGAATCAAGGACAGCCTGTCTGTGGGTTCATCCTGAGAATCCTTCTGACCTCCTCTGAGACCTCTAAGAGGGAGATAGACACCCCAACCTCCCACTCTGCCTTATAGACCTAAACTCTTATTGGAGTTCCCACCATACTGTTGGCCTACCCATGGTGTGGAGGCTGAGCATTGCTCAGACCCTGGCTGGGCTACTGGCTGTCCATCTGTCCACGGCATTAATAAGCCCTTTAATAAGCCCAATGCCCAAAAGGATGGTCTGCCATGGTATGTCCCCCATGGGCACCCCCAAACTGAGACCTTTTACTTAGCAGACTGCATGAGTCCAACCCATGCCAAGAAAGTGCTACAGTTTGAATGGGTCCCTTGAGGTTCACTTTGTAACAACAGATTTGAGAGGTAGAACTTTACAACTTTTTTCCCCTGGTGCTTAAGATAGAGCCGAGGGCCTTGAACAACTGAGCAATAGTTCCAGACCAGAGACACTTCTAATACATGATTCTATCATGAGGGATCTCCCTTCATGGATGGACTGCTGTTGTTAGAGTGTGTTAGTAAGTACCACAGAAGGTTTATTTCAAAAGTGACATTGGCTGGGTATTATGGCATACACCTTTAGCCCCAGCATTTAGGAGGGAGATCTCTGTGAGTTCAAGGCTAGCCTGGTCCACATAATGAATACCAGGCCAGCTAGAGCTACATCACGAGACTCTGCTCAATAAAATAAAGTAAAAATAAAATAGAGTGAGGTTTGCCATCTTTCAATCCTTCTAATCAGATGCTGCCCTCTGACCTTGGACTTGTTAGACCCTAAAACTGTAAAAAATAAATAAATAAATAAATAAATAAACAACAACAACAAAAACCAAACTTTAGCTCCTTATAAAATTTCCAGCCTTACATACTCTGTCACAGAAGAAAGAAAAAGGAATAGGACAGGGGCAACCCACTTGCTAACCTAGTCCAGAACTGTGGCAGATACACTCAGAAATAATGTGGAACCTGGATACCTGATAGTGCAGGCAAATAGAAACAAAGTTTTCATGATAAGTTATCACAGTTCTGAGATTATTTGATACCATCCCTGAAGTAACACTCATTTCTGGAGAAGTGAAATGTCACTGTGACTCATGAGTCAGAGTAGAGATCCTATGATCAATTTAGCTTTACTTATATCTCTCTGATTGATTCCTGAACTCATACTTCTGTAGAAAGAAGACTTATTCTTTCTATATTAGTTACTACGTGAAATTATTACAGTAGCAGTTTTCTTTCTTTTCTTTTCTTTTTTTTTCCAAGACAGGATTTCTCTGGGTAGCCTTCGCTGTCCTAGATTCACTTTGTAGACCAGGCTGGCCTCGAACTCACAGTGATCTGCCAGCCTCTGCCTCCCAAGTGCTGGGATTAAAGGCATGCGCCACCATGCCCGGCAGTAGCAGTTTTCTTTAACCAGATAGTTCACCAATGGCTGACAGAGAGAGACTATGATTTAATATTAAGCTGTAGGCACTATGCTGGGCAGATTCTGAGCTGCTCTAATCCTAGGACCTTTAAAATCCACATCAAAGCCAGTCGCTTACCAATCTGATGACTGCCGGTGGCTTCTGCTCCATCAGTCTGTCCTAACAGCCATGTATTCATCCACATCTTGCCTCATACCGGCTTCTCTCTCCCCTGCTTCCTATCCTCCTGTTACATCTTCTCCTGCTCCTCTATTTCCCATTCCCCTTCCTCCCTCGAACCCAAGCCCAGGCACCTCAAATTCTGCCTCCCTCTCCTCTGCCCAGTCATAGGCTTTAGCTCCTTTATTTAACCAATTAGGTGTAATTGGGGAACATTCCTTACCATCACATGGTTACAAGAGACAGTTCAACACTCATAACAATGCCCATGGCAGGGAGATAACCAGATCTCAAGATACTGAAATCAGCATTTGAAAGCACAGTTGGACTTTCCTCCAACATACTTTGGTTATTAATAGCCTGAAATTCAGGAAGCTATCATTAGAATAGACTTACTCAGAAAATGGCAAATATCATACATTGGCTCTCCAACCTATTGGAAAAGGGCTATTGCAGTATGAAAGGCCATGCATTGCATATCTATAGTAATAGCAAACTAAAAATCTACACTCCATTCATAGAGGGATTGTAATGATCTGTGATGCTATTGACAAAATGCAGGTTGTTGATTGTAGAGGAATGTTAATTCAAAACATGGCTGTTGTGGCAAGAGATCACATCCAAAGACATTCTAGGGCTGTTTGATCTGGCTGGAATACAAACACACCTTTAATCCAGGAGACAGAGGCAAACAGATCTGAGTTCAAGGTTAGCCTGGTATTGAGCAAGTATCAGGTAAAGTAGAGCTTAGATCCAGGTGTGGTAGTACATGATTTTCATCCCAAACAAAGGTAAAGTTAGTTTGTAAGAAGGAAGCACCCATGTTTGAAAGTGATGTCTAATTCAGTGGCAGAAAAGTGACGAATCAGATATTTGACAGAATAGGATATGTCCAACTCTCACGAGAAGAGAGAGGAAAGGGAAGCTACTTAAGAGGCAGTTTTACAGAGGCAGGAGGCAGTTTTTATCAGGACAGTAATGGAGAAAGAGGTTGCAGACAGAGAATTCAGGTGAAGATAAAACAGGCCAAAAAATTAGAAGAGGCCATAAGATTAAAGCAGATTGCTGAGTTATGAGGCAACGCTGAGCAATTCCTGGCCGAGAGAGAAGCCAGGTTAAATAAGTCAGCTGGGAGAAGAGTTTGAGCCAGAACAGCTGAGTTGAACCAGACGGCCCAGAGCTCAGAAAGAACAAGAAAGGGTGAGTTCATTAAGCAGTAAGTCTCAGAGGCTGAAAACATTCTATTTCTAGGCTAGATTGTACGGAGGCCAGAAGCTTCCAGGACTAGGCCTAGGTTAGCAGACCGAGGCAGTAAGCCTCTGAGACAACAATTGAGCCAGGAGAATAAACGTTACTTTTACAGTTGATCCTCAGAACATAGATCTCGGAGAATGACATCAGTGGTAATCATTGCAATCAATGGTAATCATTGCAATCTCCAACTTCTTTTTTGGGACAACATCTCTCACTGAACCTGGAGCTGGCCGATTCAGATCAAGTGGCTAGCCAGAAAGCCCCCGGGATGCTCCTATCTGCAGTACTGTGATTATTGGGGTGAGCCACCATGCTGGGCTTTTTGTGTTGGTTCTGGGGATCTGAACTCTGGCCTTCGTGTCTGTGCAGCAAGCACCTTATTCATTATCCACAGAGCCACGCTCCTCTACCCTAGTATCATTCCTACCTCAGGCCTACATCCTAAAGTAGTCCTTAAGGATCTTGACGGCCAACATACTGGGCTGCACCTTTGCACTGGTGACGGTACTCTCCTTGACCAGGAAATGGAAACCAATGCAGATACGCTGGCAACATGTTTGCTAGATAGAACAGGGAAAATCATTCCTAAATGAAACCAGGGCCTTGGAAATAAGTGAAAGTCCGGTGATCTTTCAAGATAGTGCTTGTAAGGTGAACAAATACCCGCATGTTGCTAGTGTGCTCCAATGCTGAGCAAGACTCCTAGTTTGGAGTTAGGGCCCAGGGGAAAATGAAGTTTTTCTTGTCTAGCATCTGTGGCTTCAGGAATAGTTCCCCGTGGCCAGTTGATAAGGCAAACAAGAAAACAGATACACTAAAAAACAAAAACAAAAAAAAAAGTTGAGTGTGACTTTAACCACTAAAACCATGTAGGCAGCACCTACTTAATTCTTCACTGCTGCATAAGAAACTACTCTCACCAAACAACTTAAAGCAACAAAACATGTAAAAGGACTGTACTGTGGATCTATGACAGGAGTCTCCAACACCGAAGTTGAGGCTTCAGTCAAGCCTTGACTGACTGGAAACCTCAAGAAAAAAATCCCTTCCAAGCTCACTTAGGTCGGTGGCAGCTCCAGGTTCCTAAGCTTGTAATGCAGGACAAAACAAGACTGGAAGCTACTAGGATCACACCCAAACACATATATTCTTAAAGTTTCCACACTGTTACAGGACACCATGATGATCATGGTGTTGAGGTTGGATATTATACACTAGCCGATGAAGATTAACTTCCCAAGATCAATCACACTAGACACTGCTAAATGCCCAATCTCCCCACCAGGGAAAGCACAATGAGACTCTGTAAGGCATTGCATCCCAGACTAGAACTTGGCTTCCAGGTGGCAGGCCAAGGATTTTGAAAACTGACCAAAAGAAGGAGAAGGGCAGATTTGTTCTTGCTTGCGTAGAGATTTATTTAAGACACAGACTTCCTTTCCTAGCCGTATTAGCAGGAGAAAACCAGCACTCCGTTGTCCTGGGCTGTGCAGGAGGAGCAGCAGCACAGCTTTAGAACTCATGGAATGTGGCCCACAGGTTAGCACAATCACATGGGTGTGTCTCAGAGAGCCATAGCCCTGAGGACGACGTGCCCTGAGGATTTCATACTGCTAGGGAGCATAGCTTTGTTCGATGCTCTTGTGGTCACCACATCCCTCATAATAGATGAGTTGTATGAGAACTCCAAGGGGGCTTCCAGCCCCCCTCACTGGGCAGTATCAGTGGCACTCACAATAACAGTGCTTAATCTCTTTCAGGCATGGCTACTGGAGCAGATTAATGATGCAACCACTACCCTTGAAAAGAACCTACAAATGTAGATTGCTAACAATGACTCTTAGAAAGAATTTGGAAAAATAGATGGTTTAGTAAGGTTAGAATTAAGACATTTTGCTCTGATGTAGAAAATTTGAAGTTAAGGATAGTACACTGTTAATAGTACAGTCAGAGACTTCTTGGGGTTGGTGAGAAAGAATAGGCAGAGTAGCAGTAGATGGCGTGACTCTCTCACTGAAGCTAGGCTTCAGTGGGATTAGTTTCTTGTACTTATTTTTGCCCTCAGCCTCCTGATATGATTTGATAAAAATTCTTAACGAGTAGATGTGAACCTTGAGGATTTAAAGTAGAAATGGCTGATTTTTTTATAGAAACATTTAGGTTTGTGATTCTTCGAAGATTTTTTTTTAAGGTTACGTTTTAAGATAATTGATTCTTTCTTTGTAACCACAAATTGCAGGTCTGCTGGTAAAGAAAAGCTGACTGGGAAATTACCTTGCTTGCTCACACTTTGTTAATATATAACATGTTGCTTAGCTACAAATGTATTTGGTTTCTTGGGAATAACTTGTTTTTCATAGTTGTTTCTCACCCATAATACACAAAACATTTGATCATGTGAAGGTATTGGGTAACATGTTTTTCTTACTTATACTCATCGTAAGTAATCATTTACTTAAAGAAAATAGAATGTAACCACAGTATGATTTTTGTATTGCTTGAGCTGGGCTATATAAGCTGTGGGAGAAAAAGAAAGTTGTTAGAATTTTTTTTCCATCCACAGAGAAGAAGCTGCTGGAGTCTGTCTTACTTCATCATCAAGTGTAAGTGTGTGTGTGTGTGTGTGTGTGTGTGTGTGTGTGTGTGTGTGTGTGTGTGTGTGTGGTCTTTTTAACCTCATTTCCCCCACCCTCTTTTTAGGTGCTTGCCACCACCAGTGGAAGGCCCTGCTAGGAAGCTACCAGCTCTGGCAATTCAGTTCTGGCCCCTCAGCTTTACTATCAGTGGAAGCCATCGTGTGTAACCATCAGTTCCAGCCTGGAAAGTTATCCTCAGAGAAAATTTGTTGGGTGATCAGGTAGCCATCAATCTACACCCTGACTCAGTTTACCCTGTGGTGTCAAAGCTGGTCTTTCACAACTCATGTAACCTAAGAATATGACTTCCTGTCCATTATGGTACTGCACACAGCAACATTTTAAAATGGAGAGATTGCATCTAGTGTGCATGCTCTTGAAATGCACTGCCTCATTGTGTTTCTTATAACTGGAGTCGGCTGGTTCAAAACAGGATTGAAATGTTTTTTTTTTTAACCAGGGTCTTATTTAGCCTAGGCTAGCCTTGAAACTTGCTTTGTAGCCAAGATTGCACCTCAAAATCCGATACTCCCAAGTCTGCCTCCCCAATGCTAGGATGAGAGGTATGTGCCAACATTCTTAGCTAAAATGACCATGTAAAATGACCATGTAAAATGCTAAGCAAGACTCTCTTTTGCTACCAAGTATATGCAACAGTTTGTAGCACAGCCACGTTTATGTCAGGCTCCAGCTCCACCTGCTCCTCAAAAGGATGTAACACTGAACTCGTGTTTCCTATCTTGACAGTTGTAGACACTGCTGGATCACCTTCGCAAGGAGATCCTAAAATTAATCCATTGACATGGAAATGGAAGTAAAAAGCTCATCGGTATAGAAACTGCATCTTTCTCACTCAACTATATGGGGGAGGATTCTTTAATTTCCAGAGTATAATACTTTGTTATCAAAAGATACTGGGGTGCACTAAAAGGGCTAATGAGGTCAGTGTGAAAGGTGTGGAGTCCTTTGTGCTTTGTCATTAGAGGTGATGGCACTTTACAGTTCACACAGGACACGGAATGGCTCAGCCCATATGGTTAAGTAAAAAGCCTTGGCGACAGCTCACGAAGCCAAGCACCATGACCTGTTAAAGGGCTAGGTCTGGATGGACAATGGGAATAAGAGATGGTTAGGCTACCAGGTATGGGAGCAGCACTTGCCTTTAATCCCAGCACTCAGGAGGCAGAGACAGGTGGATCTCGATTAAGCTCGACAGGCTAGCCACAGTTATACAATGAGACCCTTTCTGAACAAAACAAAATACAGGCTTGCCATGGTATTTACCTGATAAGACAATAACATCAGCCAGCACAGGGGAGAGAGAAAAAATTCAGCAAACCAGCAAGAAGTAAGACATAGGGTGGGAGCCCATGTTTATTAAGAGTAGTTTTGGTCAGCTTTATTAGAGGTAACAGATAGGAGGCTTCAGCATCCTCCTACTACATTCTAAATACAGTAAACTATTTGTTGCCTCTTCCTGGCCATTGTAATAGCAGGCTCACACTGTTGGGTATTGATCATCATTGTTGAGAGCCTTTTCTGCTATTAATTTTTCCAGGATCTTCTCGAGATATTTGATTAAGTGGCGTCTTTTAAATCTGAAAATAAACATACATATCATGTTTAAAAAACAAAAAAAGGAGAGACGCCCAAAGAACCTGTGTTTTAGTAAGTGCTGTGTAGTCCAGCAAGGGCTCATCACATCTGTGGGAATAATGAGTGCATCCCAGGTACCAGGTGCTCTAGGCAATATGAAGAGTGTCCACTAAGGATCAGAGCCCAGCTCAATACTACAGAGACAGTGGGGGGTTCAGTGGGCCTGTGTCAAATACAGGTGACATCAACTGGAACATCTGTGCTATCAACTTTAACTCTGAACGAGGGTCAGGGACTGAGAAACTCAAGGAAGACGCTGTCTCACTCCCTCACCCAACCGCTGCGGTGACCTAACAGCTAGAAGGAGACGTGCAGTCCTGTGTACCCACCTTGCCGCCTCCTTGATGGTGAACTCGACATACTGTATCTTGACTTCTGGAGGTCCTTGAATTTCTTCAAGAATCTTGAAAATCTTTCCATACTCTGGAGAGAATATAAGAATACTTCAGTATTTCTTAGAAATGAAATAGAACTGGATCTGGGTGAATCTGTGTGTTCCTCAGTAGTATGCTTCATGGTCAACAATGGAAGCCGGGCAGTGATGGCACACACCTATAACTGTAGCGCTTGGGAAGGCAGAGGCAGTCGGGTCTCTGTGAGTTCAAGGCCAGCCTGGTCTACAAAGCAATTCTAGGATAGCTAAGGCTACACAGAGAAACCCTGTCTCGATACCCGCCCCCCCGCCCCCCCCCAAAAAAAAGAAGTAAAGAAAAGACAAAGAAAAACTAGATAAAAATATGTTAAATGGTAGGTATGTGCTCTAAGTGCCTATGTACAGATAGTACCACAATTCTTGTGAGCACTAATCAAGTGATGTTAAAGACAGAAGACAGGGTCTCCTGAGATATTTTAGTCACAGTAAAGAGTGTGCTGAAGCCTTCGTTGTGGCAAAGGCTCACTCCTGCCCTGTCTCTGTTCCTAACCATTCGTTGAGTACTTACGGCGTCCATAGCGTCGGACTTCTGTCATCAGGGCACACTTTATTTCATAATTGGTTACATTTGGGCTCAGGACAGGCACGTCGGGCCCAGACACTGCTGAAGGCATTGCTGGGGCATTGGCAGTGCCTGCAGAGTACTCACTGCTCCCACTTCCCCCTGCAACTGTGATGTTGTCATCCTCTTTGCCGTGAGGAGAGTTGTCAGGCAGAGCATCTTGTGGACTGGGGAGAATGGCATCTCCTGCCACAGGTTTAAGCTGGTTTTCAGCACAATTTTGTGGGTAGACTTCAGAATCACCCTCCATTGGAGCCCCCACTTGGGCATTCTGGCTGACAGTAGCATCTGGAAAGCAAAGCAGCAGGCTGAGCTGGGAAGCGGGTGAGCTCCACGGCTCCCTATGGGCATCCCCATGCTCGTTGGGGTCTAAAAGCATTTCAGAGGAGGAGAGTACACCAGAGGGAAATCTCAATCAGGGCAAACTGACCCTAGGCCACCACAAAGAAAAACAACACTTCCTAGTGGCGCAAACCAGGTGGGCAGGACACTGAAGAAACAACATAGATCCCTCGCACTCACAGCTTAGTGTCACCTTGATACACTTTACAAGTTAAAAAGCTGAAGGTGTCACAAGATGTCCAAATGTAAGTAGCACGCCTTCACTAAAAATCTACATCTATGGGAGACTCTACTCATCTTACACTTTTGTGCCAAGGTGAATTCTTTTCCTTCTCCCTTTGACACTTGTGTCATTTGCTTATGTTCTGTCGCACCCAGCAACTGCCAGGTGCTAGGGATCAACAGTGAACGTGGAAGACAGGGACTGCCCCTGCTCCAATGGAATTTACGGTGTCATGGGGACATCAGAGAGGAATTACACACACTAGTGTTCTCATGTTGGGGAAGAAGGCAACAGATGTGTGAGAGAAAGCAGCAAAGGGTGCTCACAGGGCTACTAATTTGACGTTCCCTTCTGGGAAGTGTCCTCTGAGCAAAACAGAGGGGGAGACAGAGGCAACCTGTGTAGATGTGAAGAAAAAAATACCAGTGTGTAATGAGAGCCAGGGAAGGGGACATAGGATTTGTGTGGCAAACAATAGACACAGAGTATGAAGGTGCCCACTGAGACCCAGATAATTGTAGGATGATGGGAGCAGGTGATGCAGAGCCTGATGGATCCAGGACAGGAGTCGGGTTGTATCTAGCATGCTTGGGAACACAGGGTGGACTTGTTTGGTTTGGTTTTCAGCATGAATGTGGCCTACTGTGTTTACTTACTGATATCCTTACCCTGGCTGCGGGGTGAGAGAGGGCGTTAGGAAGTGGGTACAGATGGACAAGAGAATGAGCAGAAAACACTTATTTTTGTGCTCTGTGAGAAGTAATCATGGCAAAATGAACAAGCACAAAAGATTTCAATGACCGGAGATAGAAAATATTACACGATTAAGCCACACGAAAAGATAAAGGGGCCAGGTGCAGTGGCCCTGTAATCCCAGCACTCAGGAGGCACAGGCAGAGACAGGTGGATCTCTGAGTTCAAGGCCAGCCTGGTCTATAGAGTGAGTTCCAGGACAGCCAGAGTGACACAGAGAAACCCTGTCTCAAAAAACCAACCCTGCCTCACACACACACAAAAGATAAAGGGGAAGAAAAGAAGTGACAAGGATTCATCCAAAAGAAAACTGAAGTATATCCTGGATAACAAACATCCCAGGAAGTTGGGGCTAAGGAAGTGGCTCAGTGGTTAAGAATACTGGCTACCGTTCCAGAGACACAGGTTTGAGTGCCAGCACTCACACAGCAGTTCACAACCATCTGCAATTCCAGTCCCTGGGAATCCCATGCCCTCTTCTGCTTTGTGATCAACAGGTACACAATGGTGCACAGATACACACACAGGCAAAACACACACCCACACACATGCACACACACATTGAGAGAGAGAGAGAGAGAGAGAGAGAGAGAGAGAGAGACAGAGAGAGAGAGAGACAGAGAGAGAGAGAGAGACAGAGAGAGAGACAGAGAGAGAGAGACAGAGAGAGAGAGAGAGAGAAAGACAGAGAGAGAGAGACAGAGAGAGAGAGACAGAGAGAGAGAGAGAGACAGAGAGAGAGAGACAGAGAGAGAAAGACAGAGAGAGAGAGAGAGAGAGAGAAAGAGAGACAGACAGACAGACAGAGAGAGAGACAGAGAGAGAGAGAGAGACAGAGACAGAGAGAGAGAGAGAGACAGAGAGACAGAGAGAGAGAGACAGACAGAGAGAGAGAGAGAGAGAGACAGAGAGAGACAGAGAGAGAGAGACAGAGAGAAGAGAGAGAGAGAGAGAGAGAGAGAGAGAGAGAGAGAGAGAGGGAGGGAGGGAGGGAGTTGAGGTAAATGTCAATGTCCTTGCAGACACGTCCACAACAGTCTTTGCAGTGCTGATGACACAGAAGACAGGAATCCACAGAGCATTATAATATAGAGGAAAGGAGAGGATAGGTGAGGGAGGCAGGGTCAGGGGAGGCAGGGTCAGGGGAGGCAGGGTCAGGGGAGGAGCATCGGCCCCACGTCCTACAGTAGCTGCAAGGAGCTGTTCTGGAGCCGTTGCTCTCCCTGCAGCAACTCACATCACTTTCATTATTTCACATGCGTTTTCTTCAACTGGAAAATATGCCAGAATCTGTCCACCCAACAATGAAGTATTTACCTTCTCCCTGGGCCTTGGCAGAATCGTCAAGAGATTTATTTGACACCATGTCCGTGGTGTACCTTTTCTTTGGTGGACCCATGTTGTCCCCTTCTCCAGCAGGGGTAACTTTCTGTTTAAGCATTGTGTTATGCTCCTCTTTGTCAGGCTTCCTGTCCTAGAAAATAGTAATAAACATAAAATAATATTTCCTGGGTGTGGTGGCGCACACCTTTAATCCCAGCGCTCAGGCAGGCAGAGGCAGGCAGATCTCTGTGAGTTTGAGGCCAGCCTGGTCTACATAGTAAATTCCAGGACAGCCAGGGCTACATAGAGAAACCCCCTCTTGGAACAAAACAAACAAACAAAGCGTCTGGGATAAGATGGGGG
This sequence comes from Acomys minous, assembly GCF_964271855.1. NCBI lineage: Eukaryota > Metazoa > Chordata > Mammalia > Rodentia > Muridae > Acomys > Acomys minous. Next base: position 19,992,205 of record NC_140488.1, on the reverse strand, counting down.
AAGTAGTTTCCTCCAGTTGACTCCACCATGAGAGGAGTCAGGAGAACATAGAAATCCAACAATTGTGAAAAAGCAGATATGGCTGAATCTAAAAATACAAAAATGTTCGAAATGGTAAGGAATTCAACAGTACAGTTTAAAAAAAAAATTCCCCAAGCATAAAGAAGCAGATAAGAAAGTGAACAAAGAAGAAACGAAGCGAATCTATTAAGTAGATGAAAGAAAAGACACCTGAAACAGAGATCCTGGCCAGACTGAGCGAAAGGAAAAAAAAGGGGGGGGGGGAGAAACAAAAAACAACACAAAACAAAACAACAACAAAAAAACACCAACAAAAAAAATCCCACAACGTTCAGAAGCACTGGGACACAATGAAGAGCCAAGTTACAGTCTAGCTATATAAACTGTAGTCCACAAAAGTCCCGCAGAAAATTCCCCAAATCTTGGGAAAGATGTGGCTATGTAAGGAATTTACAGCCCCAACTAGACATGATCAGAAAAGCACCTCTCCATGTCGTCATCGTAAGGCTTTAATGTGGAGGGAGCAGAACAAAGAAAAATTTTCCTGGAAGCCGCATCAAGAGACTTCTTCACAGAAACTCTAAAGGATGAGAACCACAGACTGATATATTTGAAACTTTAAAAGTCAGCACTTGCCAGCCAAGATTACTATACCCAGTAGATTTATTCTTTAAAATCAGAGGAGAAATTAAGTCTTTCCGTGATAAGCTCGGCCATGACAAAAGAAGACACTAAAGAACGAATAGAATACTACACAGGGAAGATGAAGAGCCCCAACATCACGAGAACCTAAGGAGGGGGAGGAAGGCGCCTATAAGAATAGAACAACACACAGAAATTTGGAAAGGGGAAAACATTTTTACCTCAGTGAAACTCACGAAGCTTTAAAACGAACAGGGAAGAAATCAGTACGTACCTTGCAAGGATAACTCTAAATATAAACGTTAACTCCCCAGAGAGTATGCAGCCCGAAGGATCTCCAGGACCTAGGACTGGTCAGTCACAGTTCCCTGTGTCTGGAACTCCAGCCGCAGTCGCGTCAGAAGTCGGAGTGGCAGACGTGCGACTTTCCCTGGGGCTTGCTGAGCAGCTGGTCTAGCCTGAACAGTGAGGTCCACGTTCACTTAGTGAGTCTGTTTTTAAAAACTAAGGTAGAAGGCACTAGAGGAAGACACGTGATGTCATCCCTCTGGCCTCCACATGCACAGGCATGCATAGGTTAATACACCCAAGTCAAAATGTACAATCACCAAAAAAAAATATGCAGAATTGAGAAATGTTGGAAAAAAAAAACAGCAAACCAAGATTCAACTGTGTCTTGTCTGCAAGAAACTTACCTCGTTTTCAATGATTAAAAGACAGAAAATGAAAGTATGGAATATTGCATTCCCAGACAAACAGAATCTAAGAGGAAGTAGGAGCAGCTATATATAGATCTGGAAAAAAAAAGCTGACTTTAAGATGAAAACTTAAAAAAAAGAGATAAAGAAGGTCACTACACCTTAATAAATAGAACAATCCATCAAAACGATGTGACAATTATAAACACACACAGCAAATACTGGGGTATGTCAACACTGCACTAAGGAACTAAACAAGAGACTTGCTCTTGGAGTAGTTTGGACCAATAGTGAGCCCAAATTTGAGTCCCCAACTTCTCTCCTTGTGTCTTTGATCTCTCTGTAGTTTCTATCTGTGGCTTGTCTGGTGTCTGTCTGCTGTGGACATTATGTTTGACTGTTCCTAGCAAAGGGCTTTGCTCTGTACTTATTAAATAGCACAGAAAACATGGTATGGGGAAGGAATGAGTAAATCATTCCTACAGAAATCTTTAACTGAATTTTGCAATGGAAGAAGTTACTTTACTGCTTCAAACTGACCCATAATAGCACTCAAACTGCAGACAGCTGTTATCAACCGACATCCACGTGCTCTTTACAACATTTAAGGGGTGTTTGTCATATATGGTTGATTTTAACTGCTTTCAGCATATGATTCCCACAACATACACACATATGTTATCCATGATCGGGGCATGGAAGCATATATAGTTTACTATTAAAGCTATCATTTAGCTTAGGCAGTAAAAACTGATTACATGAGAAATCCAAGGCATAGTAATGTTTTTTACATTGCTTTCTTAAAATCAAGTGAAACAAGCTGAGTTCACACCAGAATAGCAGGTTATAGATGTAGTTTCAAATAATCTCAAGATATATTATTAACTTCATTGCAAGCTCCTGTAAAAGTTCAGTTTCTCTAGGCAAGAAGTATTTTCTGTAAAAGCTATTCAGACATTGGCAATCAGTTCCATACATCATGAAATACTGGACATGAATGATTAGGAAGGTCCAGATACAAAAACAGTGTCTTCAATACCACATTGTCGTCAATTGATGGGCCACCCAGACAAGGAAATCAATAAAATCCAAAGGAAAATTTTACCAAATATTCTATTCACTAGTCATGAATACACATTTTTTCTCATCACCCCATGGAACCTTCTCCAAAATATATCACACTTTATGCCATAAGGCCATACATCTTACTAGATATAAAAACTTTCATTTTATTAGATTATAATGGCATAAAATCAGAAAAGTGACAAAATGAACTACAGAAATTATACCAGCCAACATAGATTAAATAGTATGCTTCTGAATATTTAGCAGCTCAGAAAAAAAGTCAGAAATAAGGTTTTTTAAATCCTCACCATGCACTCAAGGCAGTTCTAATAGAAAAGTGAGCAGGCATGAGTGCCCACAGAGCCAAACCAGAGAGACTTCGACAAACCTAATGACGGACCTCACAGTCTTAGACAAATTACAAGACGCCAACCTTGAAAACAAAGGAGGAAGGAAATAACAAAAAGGCAGAGATTAAAGACTAACAGAACAATTCAAAGATGGGTGAAATAAGTAGTTGGTTTTATGAAAAGATAAACAAGATGGGCAAACCATGAGCCAAGATGACCAAATGAAAGAGCTCTAAATGAATAAATTAGAATATTTTAAAAAGACATTACTAGAAATAAGACTGAAACCCAGAGGATTTTATGTAACAATTTAAGGAACATTGATGTTAGTTCTTCTTTCCGGATCTGATAGAATTCAACCACAGATCCCATATTGTGTATACATAGCAGTAAATCTAGATTGTCATATGATGGAAAACACAGGCTAGTTTGGCTTTTGTACAAACACTTCGATGGGTACATCAGTTGTTTTGTGTTTTCAGTTGCTGATCCTTTGAGATCATGAAGAGGATCTGAACTTACAGTGACCTTGCCTTTCTGTATTGACTTATACTGTGACCTGCTGCATGGTTTTCAGCCAACCAAATAATTGCTTGATAATCATTTCTTTAAGATGTTTGTCAGTGGGGTGGTGATGGCACACACCTTTTTTTGTTTTTTTGGTTTTTTGTTTGTTTGTTTTTTGAGACAGGGTCTCTCTGTTAGCCTTGGCTGTCCTAGAGTCACTTTGTAGACCAGGCTGGCCTCGAACTCACATCGATCTGCCTGCCTCTGCCTCCCAAATGCTGGGATTAAAGGCATGTGCCACCATGCCCGGCTGGTACACACCTTAATCCCAGCATTCAGGAGGCAAAAGCAGACATATCTCTGTGAGTTCGAGGCTAGTCTGGTCTACCAGGACAACCAAGGCTACACAGAGAAACCCTGTAGAAACAAAACGAGATGGTCAAGGGGTAAAGACGCTTGCTGCCAAGCCTAATGATCTCACTTCAATCTGTGGAACCAACATGATGAAACCCACATGGTGGAACTCACAAGGTTGGGCCATGACATGTATACACACACACATAAACACACACACACACACACACACACACACACACACACACACACTCACAGATGATAGATAGATAGATAGATAGATAGATAGATAGATAGATAGATAGATAGTTTAAAAAGATGTTTGTCTTTATTTTCAGGAATGACTGTATCTCACACTTTTGCTTTCTTCTAATGTACTTCTAGCTTGACCATTCACATTTTTCTCTCTATCTCTGTCTCTCTCTCTTAAATAAATAAATAAATGTTTATTTCTATTTTCAGGACAGATTGTGCCTCATGATAGATCCAGCTAACAGATCTAGCTTATATACCAATAACTTAGAAAATCTAAAAGGAATGGATAAATTTGTGGGCACAAAATAAGCACTCAAGCCAACTTAAACAGATGAACAACAAGCAATGAGAGTAAAGCAATAAGAAAGAGCCTCTCAGCAAAGAAAAGCCAAGACTTGCTGTATGCATGGTTGAATTCCATCAGGTCTTGGAACAGTTAACATCAGTGCTCCTTAAACATCTACATAAAACAGAAAGAAAGGAAAGTAATGGTACCAAAGTATTTCGTGATCCTGTATCACCTGCACACCAACATAGAGAAAGAGAACAGCAGAGAAACCAAACTCCTCAACAGCGTATTTGCAAATCTAATCTGACGCCACATTAAAATGATTATCATCCTTTACCATGCTGGTTTCTTTCTGGGACTGCATCGTGGTTCAACTAATACAAAGCAATCGTGGTGGAAGGAGAGAACAAACTTCCACAAGTTGTCCTCTGATTTCCATACATTCAATGTCATTTTCAGTAAAGTAGCAATGCATGAAACCCAAATTCAGAAATCAGTAGTAGATTTGCTATACCCCAGTAACAAGCAGAGTGAAAATGAGGTCAAGGAAACAATTCTATTTTCTTTTTTTTTTTTTTCAATTCCATTTTCAATAGCCTCCACATATACCTAGGAATAAACCTCAGCAAGCTTAACAGAGCACTGCCATGGCAACTATAAGAGACTGAGAAAACAATTGTAAGAAAATGCTGGAAGATGGAAAGGCTGCTCATGTCATGGGTCAGTTGGCAGAAATTATGTTGGCAAATTTCCCATATTACCTAAAATAATGTTGTACAGGTTCAATGCAATCACATTCAAAATTGCAATAATATTATTCTTCAAAGAACTATAAAAGTCTAGATAGAGGCATAAAGGACACCAATAGGATAACAATACTAGCAATCCTGACTAAACAAGTCCTGGAGACATCATGATCCCTAGGTTCAAATTATACTGCAGAATCATAGGAACAAACGCAGCTTGTGCTGACACCCTGGGTGGGGGTGAGGAAGAGAGAGAGAGAGAGAGAGAGAGAGAGAGAGAGAGAGAGAGAGAGGGAGAGAGAGGAGACAAGATCTGGGAGGAGAGAGACCAAAACAGAAAAAGAAGGGAGAAGAGAGGGGCAAAAGAGAGAGACATAATGAAATAGAAAAAAAGGACACAAGAAATAAGACCAATAAACACAACTATTTCTTTTTTTCCACTTTTATCATTGAAAAATAAAATCATTCATATTATATCTCAATGGTTATCCCATCCCTTGTATCCTCCCACTCCTCCCTCCCTCCTGCTTTCCCCTTATTCCCCTCCCCTATGACTGTGACTGAGGGGGACCTCCTCCCCCTGTATATGCTCATAGGGTATCAAGTCTCTTCTTGGTAGCCTGCTATCCTTCCTCCGAGTGCCATTGGGCCTCCCCATCAAGGGGATGTGGCCAAATATGGGGCATCAGAGTTCGTGTGAAAGTCAGTCCCCATTCTCCATTCAACTGTGGAGAATGTCCTGTCTATTGGCTAGATCTGGGTAGGGGTTTGATGATGACTGCACGAAATACAACTATTTCTTAACAAATGGGCCAAGATACATAAATTGGAGAGATGGAAACCTCTTCATCAAGTGGTGTTGACAAACTGAGTATCCACTTGTAGAAGACTCAAACTAGATTGGAAGACCGAAATTCAAAATGGATTAAACTCTGACCTGAAACACCAGGACTGCTACAGGCAAACAGGAATAACACCTCAAGATATACCCATAGACAATGACTTTTCAAAAATGATCTCACTAAAGCAGGATGGGGAAGAAATAGCAAATAGTGTTGCATCCAGCTGCAAAGCTGTACACAGCAAAGAAACTATTACCTGGAGTGAAGAGACAGGACACAAGCTGGCGTGGTGGATGCTGGGTGTAACCCAGTGTTCAGAGAGTGGAGGATTGCTGCAAATCTGAAGGCAATCTGGGCTACAGAATGGCACCCAGACTCAAAAACAAAGCAGAATGAAACAAAATAACGTATAACCACCGGAGCAGACATGGTGAAGTGGGAGAAGCAAAACACTATTTTAAAAAAAAACTTAGGTTTAAAAACTGAGATAAAACAAAATGTAATACAATTCCCACAGAGCAAAAAATCTGAATGTTTTTGTATTTGGTAAGATTCATCAGGACAAAAATTGAAACCTTTGTATCTCTAAGGCTTCTAGTAAGGATTGTTCTAAACATTGGGTGAAAAGTTATTTCACAAAACAGAAAAAACAGACATGTTTCTAACTCATTCTCTGAAGTATTAAAAGTAAACAAAACTGTGTAGCATAGTCTCTACTGAAAACAGACACAAATATGAAGGAGAGGTAAAGATGGTTTTTGTTTAGATCCCAAGTGTGGGGTGAGGAACAGACTTGTGAGAGAGCAGGTGAGTTTTATCCCCTTAGAAGTCCAACCACCTTGTGGGGGAGCTTGACTGTTACCAGGTGAAAAACATTCTTGAACAAATTCTGAGAGGAGGTATAAATGTGAGCCAAAAACAGGGGAGTTGGGGTCTTGGGAGACTTGGGATAGTTTTGCTGTTAATTGCTCCACTTTGAGATGCTCCTTGGGAGAACCTCTGAAGGGAAGGCTTTGGGGCTCCAAGCTCCTACTGAGGTTCCCCAGGTTCCGGTTGCTCCAGGTTCCAGCAGAAGAAATCCTGCTGACTACGCCAGGAGAATAGTTCCTAGCAACTGATACCAAGAAGGTTTCAGTCTTGTGTTCTTTAGTCTCCTTTTCCTTTTGTTTAGGTTAGTCAGGTTATAAGTGAAGTACTCTTGGTTAATAAGTTCATAATAAAATATAATTGTTAAGAAAATTGAGTCTACACAAATATCTTCTTGAACATTTATTTGTGTGTGTGTGTGTGTGTGTGTGTGTGTGTCAAGTGTAAGGATCAGAGGACAACTTGTGGGTTCCACTAGGTGTGTTTCGTCTGGGTGTCAGAGATTTAAATGAGGTCATCAGGCTTGGCAGCCAGCAGCACCTTTACCCCCTGGTCATCTTGCTGGCCCTCAGACAAACAAATAAATGGCTATCAAGCAAAAACCAAAGGTGGGTGGGAACCATGCAACATGTTGCAGTTCAGCTCAATGTAGAAAGGCAAATCAGGCAACAGTAAGGACAAGAAAGGGGTCAGGGAAATAGCAAAGGTCATTGCAAGTTCTCTTTTTTTTTTTTTTTTTTTTTTTTTTTTGGTGATCTCAAAGGATCAGCAACTGAGAACGCAAAACAAATGATGTACTCATTCGAAGTGTTTGTACAAAAGCCAAATTAGCCTGTGTTTTCTCTCATACGACAATCTAGATTTAGCACTATGTATACACAACAGGAAGCAGCAGCAGGCCCATTTGGGTAGAAGAAGTGCAGTAGCAAAGGGAGAAAGAGGGGGAGGGGAGGGGAGGGCGAGGAGAGCAAGAATAAAATGCAATCATGCAGCTGGGCGCAGTGGTGCACACCTTTAATCCCAGCACTTGGGAGGCAGAGGCAGGCGGATCGCTGTGAGTTCCAGGCCAGATTGGGCTACAAAGTGAGTCCAGGACAGCCAAGGCTATATAGAGAGACCCTATCTTGAAAAACCAAAAACCAAAAAGAAGAAGAAGAAGAAAAAAAAGAAAAAGAAAAGAAAAACTGCAATCATGCATGAGGGATGCAGTCTTGATACCCATCACTATAGTGCAGGCCTACTCAACGATTAACAAATACTAAAGTATAGACAGAGTGTGGTGGTGCCTGCCTTTAGTCCCAGCACTCTGGAGCCAGACGTAGGAGGATCTCTGTGCGATGAGGCCAACCTTGTCTTTATAGGGAGCTCTAGAACAACCAGGACTTCATAGAGAGATCATCTCACTACCCTGCCCCACCCCCCAAAATCAAATAAATAAATAATGCAGTGTGTTTGCAAAACAACCCAAAAGACCTACTGTATGCCAAATCAAAATTCACTTCAAAATAGCAAGCATTTTCTCCTCAAAAATTCGAACAAGGCAAGGATGAATGAATTCCCCCCAACAAAATGTTAAGCATACTGATGCTGTGGCAGACCAGGGAAATGTGAAAGCACAGAGGCTGGAAAGGAGCAGGAGCAAGTACAAGTGTTATTACTTACAGGTGACATTTTTTTTTTTGCCAAGACAAGGTTTCTCTGTGTAACACCTCTGGTTGTCCTGGACTCTTCTTTGTAGACCAGGCTGGCCTCGAACTCACATCAATCTGCCCACCTCTGCCTCCTGAGTGCTGGGATTAAAGGCGTGCGCCACTACACCGAGCTACAGGTGATATTTCTATATGGAGAGACCATTTGAAATTATATAAAGCCAGGGGCTGAAGAGATCACTCCACAGTAAAAAGCATATGCTGCTCTTCCAGAGGACCGAAGTTCAATTCCCAGTACCAACATTAGGCTGTTCACAACCACATATAACTCCAGCTCCAGGGGGATCCTCTGTCCTCTGAGGGCAACTGCAGTTACAGGCACATACCCACCCACCCATACGCACATACATACACATAATTAAAAATAATAAAAATTAAAAATAAAATTATACAAAACCAGGGCTAGAGGAATGGCTCAGAGGCTAAGAATACTTGCTGTTCTTGTAGAGGACCCGTGTTAGGTGGCTCACAACTCCAGCTCTAGGGCATATGATTCCTTCTTCTGGCCTCTGTGGGCATAGAGAAAGAGAGAGAGACAGACAGACAGACAGACACACACACACACACACACACACACACACACACAGGGTGTTTGTGTACCATATGCTGGTGGAGGTCAGGTGCTTGTGTGTCACAGTGTGCTTGTGGAGGTTAGAGAACATGTTTGTAGACTCAGAGACTGAGTTCTCTCCTGGATCTTGGATTTGCCGTACTTCCCTGACGTTGTCAGGCTTCTGGAGTAAGTAACTAGAACTTGTCCCCAGCCATCTGTTTTTAGGGTACCGAGGACTGGACCTTGATCCTTAAACATGTTAGCAAACCCTGTACCCTGTGCCACAGGCCTGCTACTTCTTGAAATTGTTGTTTTTGAGACAGGCCTCCCTAGGCTGGCATAAATTTGCTATGTAGCCCAGACAGGCCTTGAACTTGGCAGTCCTTCTGCCTCAACCTCCCTTCCCAAAAGTTCGGATTACAATCTTGCACACGCATGTCCATACACATGTGGGGCATAAGCGAGGCACAAGGCGAGCTTGAGATGTGCTTTACTATTCCCTCCCCCCACCCTCCATCTCCCCTTCTCTTCCCCTTAGCACCTCTGCCTTCTCCCCTCCCTCTTCTGCCGCACTCCCTCCTGCCCACCTCTTTCCCCTTCTAGTCTCCCATCTCCCTCCTTTCGCCTGCTCCTACTCCTGGTAACCTTTGTGCTAATAGGTGCAGTCAGCTGCGTCAGCAGCTCTTTAGGTGTGTGCTGGAGATGTGAGCTCAGGTCCTGTACCCCCTTAACTCCCCCATGCCCCTCATACTACTATCCTCCCCGATCCGCCATAACATGGCCCAGACACATAAACAAAGGTCAGCAAAAATACTGAACTGTCTTCTATATTGACCCCTCTTTCCAGGCTCTGTCCCACCCAAGCTGAGCCTGCTATAGCTTGTTGACCCAAGGAAACCCTTTGTACTTTTGCCTCTGCACAGCTGGGGGAAATTCCCTAAGAAATCATGCTCATGTAGGTCTGGGAAGGATTACTCAAGAAAGAACCAGCTTTGTTGCAGAAAGTTACGCTTGACGGTACAACTCCCCATTTTCAAAATCGGCAGTGGAGACTGGACAAGCGGGCTGCAAAGAATCCTTGTGCTTGTGCAAGAAGAGGCTGAAGAAACAGTGTGTCACCTGCTAGGATACCAAGAAGTTCTGTTCCCATCCGGGTTAGAAGACCACACACCGGAGGGGCCTCCACTGACAGAAGTTGCTGGCTGTGAGGAGGGACTTCCCGTAGAGCACTGGCTATGTCTAGAACACCAGTTCCAAACAATTCTTTTGAGAAGTTTAATGGTTACAAATGGAAGTTTGGGTCAGTCCACCAGGAAAAAACAAATCACTGGACAGTCACATCACCAAATACAAAGGAAGTATGAAATAGTTACTGAAAGTTCCCGTGGGACATGGGTCCCTCTGGGGAAGAGTTGGAGAAAGGCTAATGGGATTTTATCAAGGTCCTTCCTCAGGGGAACCTGGCCATCCCTGCATGCAAGGGGTTCTGGATCGGCCAACTGGCTCAAGCCTAGAAATCGGTTCATGGGCTGAGATTCCCTTTTGCCATGATCTAATAGAGCCTTTTTTTTTCATTTGTTTGATTTTTTTCTCTTATATGGGTCAAACAGGCATTTAGTAGATTATCTAGTACCAAAGGTTCGTACAGCTCACTTTGCCTCTGCTGCCCGTTACAGGTCAGGCCGTTGTGAACATTGCTTTATTGGTGCTGCCTGTTACAATAACTATGATCACCTTGTCCTTGGGAATTTAGTGCGACCACCTGGCCCCTGCTCCTTTGGGGCCCAATTAAATCTATTGTATTAAATTCATTCAGCTGAAAGGCAGCATCTCCAACCCTAAGGCCTGACACATCCTCTACCACCACCACCAACAACAATAATAACACAACAGTAACACCACACATTCACACAGTCTAATTCCTGTGAGGGGCTGAATTCAAATACAAATTACATTTACAGCATTATGGAGATTCTTTTTTTTTTCTTATGGAGAGTCTTAATGTTGGGTCACTGGAAGAAATGGGATTCTGAAAATTGAAAAGGCCTATACTGTACAATGCATTATTGATCCTCTGAAAGACCTACTGCCATCATGAACCATTGCTTCTTAACCAGTACCCAGCTCAACTTCCCACAGGCAAAATTTGAGTTAAAAAGTGAGAAGGTATGATTACCCCCAAACTATGTTTTCATATATATGAAATATGTATTATACTATATGCACATACATGTGTACCTGGGAAAAACATATGAGTCTGGTTCTTAAAGATAAAAGAGGGTGCCAGTTGGTAGTGACGCATGCCTTTAATCCCAGCACTGGGGAGACAGAGGCAGATGGATTGCTATGAGTTCAAGGCCAGCCTGGTCTACAAAGAGAGTTCCAGGACAGGCAGGGTTATTACACCGAGGAATCCTGTCTCAAAAAACAAAAATAGAGCTGGGCGTGGTGGTGCACGCCTTTAATCCCAGCACTTGGGAGGCAGAAGCAGAGAGATCGTTGTGAGTTCCAGGCCAGCCTGGTCTACAAAGTGAGTCCAGAACAGCCAAGGCTACACAGAGAAACCCTGTCTCGAACCCCCCCAAAAGACAAAAAACAAAAACAACAACCAAAAACAAAAACAAAAAAGATATGAGAGGGTGGGTAAAGACACTTGTCTTGCAACTCTGATGACCTGAGTTCAGTTCCAGGAACCCATAGTAGAAAAAAAGAACCAACTCTAGAAAGTTATTTTCTGACCTACACACACACACACACACACACACACACACACACACACACACACACACGGGGGAGGGGCAGGAAAGAGGGAGGGAATAATAAATATTTTACATATTTATCTTTTATTATTTTAAATTATGTTTAGGTGTTGTCTTAGCCACTGTTCTATTGCTGTAAAGAGATACCATGACCAAAACAACTGTTAAAAAGAAAGCATTTAATTAGGAGTTTGCTTAGTTTCAGAGGTTACTATTATCATGATAGGGAGCATGGCGGCATGCAGGCAGACCCTGGAGCAGTAGCTGAGAGCTACATTCTTATGCATGGGCAGAGAGAAGGGGGGTGGGAGAGAGGGGGGGGAGAGAGGGAGAGAGAGAGAGAGAGAGAGAGAGAGAGAGAGAGAGAGAGAGAGAGAGAGATCAACAGGGCCTGGCATAGGCTTTTGAAACCTCACCGCCTACCCCTAGTGACACATTTCCTACAACAAGGCCACACCTCCCAATCCTATCAAATAATTCCACTCCCTGGTGACTAAGCATTGAAATATAGGAGTCTCTGGGGGTCATTCTTATTCAAAGTAGCACAAGCCTGTATGTCTGCAGGTAAGCATGTGCATGGCATGTGCATGCAGTGTCCCTGGGGAGGCCAGCCGTGGAATTATAGACAGTTGTGAGTCATCTGATGTAGGAGCTGAGAACTGAACTGGGGACTTCTTGAAGAGCATCAAGTACTTTTAATTGCCGAGCCGTCTCTCCAAACACACATACACACACATGCACACATACATGCACACACACACACACACACACACACACACACACACACACACACAAACACAGAGGCGCGCGCGCACACACACTAGTGCATGAATGTTGAAACCAAAGGTTGGCTCTGAAAATGTTTTTATTCCATTTTATTTTTAACATTTACTTATTTGTTAGGGACACGTCTCAGCACACATGGAAAAGTCAGAGGACAAGTTTTGAGAGCTGATTCTCTCCTACTACCATTGAGGATCCTGAGGTCAAACTCAGGTCATTGGGCTTGGCAGCAAAAGCCACCTAGCTGTTCCCTCCCTCTGTCCATGTTTATGTGCAAGTCTACGTGGCCGTACTTCCCCCATCCTCTTGAATACATATCCAAAAGCAGAATCGCTGGGTCATTTAATAACTTTAGGTCTCCTTTTTTCTAATGTTGGTGCACTGCTTCAAATTCCTGCCAGTCATGGTTGAACCCTCTTAATTTCGTTACACCATCTGCAACACCTATTAACCCCAGTAACATGAAAGGCCATCTCACTGTGCTTTTGATTTCTACCCCTTTAATGGCTATGATGGCGGGTACTTATTGGTGTGTTAAAGGGCATAGACATGAGATCCCCCACTTCATGGCTGAGTGTCAGTCAGGACTCTTAAGTCAGAAACTCCAAAGTTTCCCTGGCATTTCTTTCTTTTTTTTTCTGGGACCCCTTCTTTTGCAGAACAGTAAAGCAATGGAGTAATCTTTTTTTAAAAAAATTATTTATTTTTATTTTATGTGCAATCTATGTCTACGGGTGTCAGATTTTGGAGTTACAGTCAGTTGTGAGCTGCCATGTGGGTGCTGGGAATTGAACCCGGGTCCTCTGGAAGAACAGTCAGTGCTCCCAACCATTGAGTGAGCCATCTCTCCAGCCCCATCAGTGGAGTAATCTTTTCATCCTTGGAATACCTTCTTCTCTCCTTCGACAAAGACGTTTTCCTGTCAAGAGTCCATTTGAGTGACACGAAAAACCGAGAGTGAGATTTTACTATCTGGGAGAGTCTACCTCAGCCTATGGAGATCATGGCGACAATGACTGATGGACCTTAGTAATTCTCTATCATCTGGCACAAACTTGAAAGGGTACAAAGGAGATGTGTCACTGAGGAGCAGGTCCTAAGAAGAGACTGCTGTGATACTCCAGTGGGGACTTCTGAAGGCCAGGGGACGAACAAGGGACAAAGACTCCATAAGCACCAGGGTGGCTTCCCAAGGCACGCCAACCAGGTTCTTTTTTTTAAAAAAATGTTCCACAAGTCAGTCATGCTGGGCTTCTCTAAGCCCTGGTGGCGCCCCATAGCCCTCAGTTTCACTGTCCCTGGGATTGCAAGCTCCTGCTGGTCATTGCTTAAGCTGGGAGACAGAAATCAATGGTATGAAATGATCTGTCCAAGGTCCGCCCTGAGGAAAATAGTTTGCCTTCTCAGATTGTCGTATTGCAACAAGAGGGCAGAAGAAGGCAAAGGGCTTTTACGAAATGCTGCAGGTCAAAACGAGACAACTGGCACCAAGTCCATGAGCTCAGAGACTTTCTGTCTGCACCACGCATTTTCCTTCCACTTGTTCTCAAGAGTCTATTGGGAACTGGGGGAACTTCCAGCCCCAGCACCTGTGTTTTCTTTACCTAGAAGCACATTACTTTTCTACAAATTAAATCATATGAGCCGAGGAGGAGGAGGGGGTTGTTGAAGAGACTTTAGAGTTTAGAATTCTATGGCAGAAGGCTGGGTTGTTGAGAGTAGGGAAAGGGAGGCTAGGCACAGAAGGCAAATGTATCTTGCAGTTTGGGCGCAGTGACCTCAGGTTCCCCTGTAGATCTGTAGATGAGGTGTCTGAAAGCAAGGAACCCTGCTCTTTCAGCAGTCCAAGAGGTCAACCCTCAGCATCAGTGTTGCTTTTTGTATCAGAAAGTATCAAACTACCTCAGGAGGGGGCTGAATTTAGACTTTTGTTAAAAGAAGGTCTAGATTAGCTTAAGAATTTTGCCAGTTACAGGATTTTCCCACGGAGACAGAGAATTGCCTGATTCTGAATTGGAACGCTCCCCTTGGAAATACAGCTTAATAAGTGCATGCGTTTATTACATGGTTTAAAATGTTGGGTGGTACCAAGAAGAGACTTGATACCCTATGAGCATATAAAGGGGGAGGAGGTCCCCCTCAGTCACAGTCCTAGGGGAAGGGATTAAGGGGGAAAGCGGGAGGGAGGGAGGAATGGGAGGACACAAGGGATGGGATAACAATTGAGATGTAATATGAATGAATTAATAAAATATATTTAAACATGTTGGATGGATTTTACTCGCTGACGCCGCTGTCCCTACCTACTTTCCAGATCCATCCCACCCCCATAGCCTAGCTTAGTATGCCCTGCTCTATAGAGTTCATGTGGCATCCAGCACAGGGAAAATGCAAGCTGTACCTTAATAAGAATGAATTTCATCCACGTCCTTAGCAGAAATGTTCCCCGTGAACCCTGCCAGCCCCGGGGAAGGCTGGCTTTGTTTTGCTGCAAGGTGGAATGTAGCCTCAGCACACAGAACAACTAACTGGTAACCTCTGTGAAATGATGCTTCCTTGGCCAGATTTGGAGAACTAGTCTACACACATGCCCCCTCCCTTCCCCAGTTTTTATGTGTTTTTTCCTTTGGCTATTACTTTTGTTTACCCCACTTTTCAGATGCATTTTTTGATCCTTGGAGAGGGATTTACATGATGAATTTTGTTTTGATTTTTAAGGGATAAACACACTGGGACACTATGCCACAGCAACGGTATAAACTACAACAATCAAGGCTTATTCCTGGAACATCACAAACACCAATTGAGAGTGCATAACCTGGCATGAGGGAGGGAGGGTGGGACCAGGAGGAGACGAGGGAGGAGGCTACAATCAGGATGTCAAGTGAATAAATTAAAAATAAAATAAGAATAATGAAAACTTCCAAACCAGAATGCATGGCCTGCATTGTCCAATAGAAAGCCCAGTCATTGTGCAGAAGCACCATAGACATCCAAATATCTATGACATTAATAAGTCTTTAAGCCATTCACGGATTCCCAAAACAAAAGGGAATGAATGTATGTATATAGATATCCATATTGAGTCATCAATCAGGTTAGTGTGTCCTATACTTTGGTATATGGTTTTTTGTTTTGTTTTGTTTTTGCTGGATTTTGGTTTGTATCTGTGCTGGGGATTGAACCCAGACCTCATGTATGCAAGGCAAGGTTTCTACCTCAGTTATATCCCTTGAGACAAGGTTTTACTACCTGACAAGGCTGGACTCAAGCTTATTCTGTAGCGCAAGCAGACATTAAACTTGTAGTGCATATTTTCTCGCTACCGCCAAGGCTTGGATGAAAGTTGTCAGTTCTTATGCTCCCACTTACAGGAAAGTTCCATCTTGGTTGGGAACCCAAGAAAGCTGTTCCAACTTGGGTGCTTGTGGGAAGCATATTCTATAGTAGAATATGCCTGTTTGACTGCATAGGGGGAATTTACCACATATATAACAGTTGGTTTTGTTGTAGATTGCCATAGTGGTCACCACTCATTATGAGAAGAAATTCCCCTCAACTGTGGCTGGGAGCAGTAGTAATCTATGAGCACAAACAAAAATGTTTAGATGGTAGGTCCAGTCACATATTATATCCACTTAATAAAACAGTAGTAGCTTCTCTTTGTGTGCCTATGACTCCCCTCAGCACACATTTCTGAAGTAGCTTATTATACCAGATTCATAGATCCCCTCCCATAGATGGACCTAAGATCCCATCAAAATATAGTTGGTTGTACCATGCTGGTTGTGCCACTACCACACCAGTAAGCACATCTTATATAGCATAGATGTAGCTCAGCAGAGCCATTGGTAAGTTACTAGTAGCCCGAATAGCATCCTCTAGCACTGCAAATACTGTTTTTGCAGTCTTCTATTAAATCTCGCCTTTCTTTTTCCATGGCCTATATCTAGAGCATGTTCTGTCTTTAACATTAGGAACTTACTGCCCAGTTTGAGCTTGCACCTGGCTAAAGTACAGGGAGTAACTTGACTGCTTTCCTGGACAATGGCCCATAGGCCACCCACCCTGACACTGGATTTGTATTTAATAGGCCCATGAGTTTGTTTTGAAAAGCATCTTTAAAAATATTTTATTATTTTTTAAAACTTACATATGTACATAAGTGCTCTATTTGTATGTAGGCTTGTATAACAGAAGAGGGCATCAGATCTCATTATAGATGGCTGTGAGCCACCATGTGGTTGCTGGGAATTGAACTCAGGACCTCTGGAAGGGCAGACAGTGCTCTTAACTTCTGAGCCATCCCCTGGAAAGCATCTTTATTTACTCACATAGGATGCCTTTAATTAAACTCTTTTGCTGTTATTTTAACAACCCTTTCATAGCACCATCAAAATAACCTCTGGGGTTACAAGGCAGGTAGAGATACAACTGGAATATCAGAACGTCTGGGGACTCTCATTTCAAATGCAAGCAGAGACAGGAATTTAACCTTTAAGTTGCCGTTTGTTCAGAGAGCTGACAGTCTGGGAAGACAAAGGATTTGTGAGGATGTGTTTGCTATGGTGAGCATGTGAATGTCAGAAAATGACTTGCCAGAGTCAGTTCGCTCCTTCCACCGTGTGGGCTCTTGAGATGGAACTCAAGTCATCAGGCCTGGTGGCCAGGGCCTTTGCTCTTTGAGCCATCTAGCTGGCCTGAGGATGACAAGCTTCTCAAGACTTCCTTATAGCTCACCTCAGTCAGTGAGTTATAGGAGAGAGGGAACAGGGAAGATCTTCCCAGTCTTCAGTCTCTTTCCTCCGGTGAGCTAATCAGCCACACCTCTGAGACGTGCGCTATCTGTACTTTTGTCATCGTCTGTTGCACTCTCACCTTATTCTCTGCATGGCTGGGCTCAGGCTCTTATTGGCTCTCTGAATCTAGTTAGTATCTGTTAGTACAGGCCTTGTACTTTTCCAGACTATCTGAACTGGGGATAGGGTTAAGTCGGCACAAATAAGCAGTGAGGACATGCTAGGCTGTTAATAAAATGTATGTTCATATTCTTTTCTACAATATACAGTACAAATATGTCATATAATATAGAATAGTAAAGTGCCTCTGTTCCCTATCAAAAACAGCAACATATTTGGGTGTCCATTATATTTATGTTTTGATTGGTTGTTCAAATTTATACGTCAGTGTTTGTGGAACAGTTGTCCTTTATAGATACCTGCTTATAACCCTGAGCTGGATAATGCTTGTGGCTTAGCTAGTTGCCTGTTTATATGAGAACGCTTACAGGAATCCTGTGACAATACACATACCAAAGGCACAGCTATTCCTTACCCACAGGCTGAACCCCATGAAGTCCACCCGTCAATCACTTACTGGGCATATTGACTTATATACATACTGTTAGAGTCCTATAGTGATCCTTCAAGGCTGCATAGCCAGGGACAAGGCTGAGGTGCATACTCTACTTCAGTGGAGTGACTGTAAATGTTGCTGTTTGCCAGTCTGTGCTGTCCCATGGTCCATTTGTATTCTGACTTCACACCTACACAACGGATAACTTCTTCATATTTTGATGAGCAAATGGCTCACATGTTTGGGAAGGCATCCTCTTTCAGTGACAACAGGAGGGCCTGAGTCTGTGTGTTATAGAAGCCATAAGGAAGATTGTTAGTGGCTCTGGTTTATAATGTACTTTCTATGCTTTTATATCTGTAGGCCCAGCAAGAAGACGCAAGTGCTTTCCTTGGTACTGTGTCATTCATCCATAAAGACACGTGCCCCCCCTCCTGAAGATAGAGCAATTGGAAAAGCTAGTGGCCTTTCCTAGTGAGTCAACACTGTTCTTTGTATCCCTCCCCCCCTCCACTTTCAATTGGGCCAAAGTATTTTTCCTACGCGTATGTGTGTTTTGGCTGCATATATATCTGTGTACTATGTGTATACCTGTTGCCTACAGAGGCCAGAAGTTGCCTGACCAGAGTTACAGTTGGTTGTGAACCACCATATGGTTGCTGGGAATTGAACTCAAGTCCTTGGGAAAAAATACCCAGTGCTCTTAGCCTCTGAAACATCTCTTCAGCCCCACCATTATGGCCTGTAAGTGATTCTATTGGCTGATGTTTTCCTTCTTTTACCCAGATAGTTTCTATATTTATTTGAATTGCTACCACTGCCTGTTCCTGTTTTGTACCCCAGCTTACCAGTGCCACTGATGTACCAAAGCATCTTTAAAGATGGTTGGTATCTGTTCTAGCCCCTTATCTAATATGGCTATTTGGGTCAATCACTGGAAGTGGGTCAGTAGCTAGGAAGGACACCAAATGCCATTATGACACATTTGGTATTTGTCACAAGACTAGCAGGTGAGACTCCATGCTCTTGTAAGTATATGTGCCACTTCTAAAGAGTCTGAAATTTTGACATCTCTGGAAGGGGGTTGTCCATAAGTCTTTCAATACATCTCTTTAAAGTGTCTGTTTTACTGCTACCGTGATTAAGGTCCATCTGCTGCAGGGTTTTATATATAACAAGCAATTGCTGCTCTGTGCTGCATATGGGGCTCCTACCTCTTTCCAAGAATGGAACCCAGATCTTATCAGAACAATCTGTTCAGCTTGTTCTGCCATCACCCCCGCTGTAGCCTTTAGAGCTCTGTAATCTTAAAACAAATGGGCACGAGGACCCTGGAACATACAACTATTCAGTTTGTGCCACATCTTACTCAAAAGCCTCTTGAGCCTTTTTGGTCCAATCCAAAGTGATCCCTTATATCAGGTTATATAAAGGGCAGGCAATTTGACCAAATGATGTACAAAGGTGTGCCTGTGCTGGCTAGTTTTTATGTTAACTTGGCACAAGCTAGAGTGGTATTGGAAGCAGGAACCTCAACGAAATATTGTGTTGTGTAGCAGTTTCCTCTGATATTGAATCATTATATTAGGAAGCTCCTGAACAGAAGGTAAACAACTCAAAGTAGCTTCAGGAAGTCCCCCAAACTGAGCAGATTCACGAGGTCCCTCTTTTGCAGGAGTGAACAAGCTAAGCTGCTGAGAGTCCCCCTCAGAGAAGACAGCCTGCAAAGACCCTGAGACCAGACCAGAGGCTTGGAAGAAGCAGGAACCAGCTGAGTCACGTGGAAGAGGTTTAGACCAACTGAGACACTTGGAAAGGACACTCTCCAACCTGTTGAGCTGCCTGTAAGCTATACAGCATGCTCCAAGTTCCGAGCTTTGTGAGCCATCACCCATGCTGGGGTGGACTTTGGTGATGCTTTTGAGTCATTTCTACTCTTGTAATAACCCCTCACCCATAATCCTGAAAGTAACACCAATGCAACTCATTGGGTCACTGACCTGAACTTTGGTGTGATAATCCGAACTTTAGTCTGTCATGGCTCCTTATCTGGGGTGAGTAGACGTGTGTGTAGTATCTCCCTAGGAAAAAATCTTCTCATATAACAATGTCCTCAACAGATTGCCCTGTATAGTTTCTGCCTCCAGGTTTCTGTCCCTAGGTTCTTGTCATGCTTGACTTCCTGTCCTGATTTCCTTTGATGACAGGATGTGATGTGGAAGTATAAGCTGGAATAAACCCTTTTGTCCCCAAATGTCTTTAGTCATAGTGTTTCATCACAGCAACAGAAAGCCTACAACAGTTCCCATACCCAGAACTTATAGAAATACACATATCCACTTCACATTTATTGGTTGATGCTGCTGGGGGAAAAGTAGGCTGGAGAGACAACTCAGCAGCTGAAGGTCCTGGCTGTTCTTCCAGAAGGCCTGATCCTGATTTCCAGCAGCCATATGGCAGCCCACAACATATGTACTTTCAGTTACAGGGAATCCAATACCCTCTTCTGGCCTACATGAGCACCAGGCATATACATGATGCACAGACATACATGTAGGCTGTGTTACTTCCTTCTCAGTTGCTGTGACAAAATACCATGGCCAAGACAACTCATATAGAAGAAAGCATTTAATTTGGACATCATGATTCCAAAGAGTTAGAGTCCATGATCATCAGGATGGAGAGCATGAGAGTAGGAAGGCACAAGGCAGATAGAGACAGAGAGTGAGAGTGAGTGAGAGACAGAGACAGATGAAGAGCTAGAGGGACAGAGAGATAGAGGTAGAGAGAGAGACGGAGACTAGGAATGACACTGTGTGTGTGTGAGTGTGTGTGTGTGTGTGTGTGTGTGTGTGTGTGTGTGTGTGAAACTTCAAAACCCACCCCAATGACACACATCCTCCAATAAGGCCACACCTTGTATTCCTACCCAAACAGTTCTATTAACTGGGAACCAAATATTGAAACATATGACCCTATGGGCGTGGGCATTCTCATTCAAACCACCACACAGTGAAAACACCCATACACATGAAATAAGAATAAAATAAAAACGTCCAAAGTAAAAAGGTAGTGACTTTCATAGGTAGTGGTGTATGTCTTGCCAAATCACAAGAACCCTCCAAATTGTACAGCTCTGCTAGGCCCTTGGACCTTATACAGATTAACATCCCATCGTTGTTCTTATAGATGCACTTGTGTGACCTCCAGATGCTATTCTAAGTCTGTAAAATATCTAGAGGTTATAACATTATGTATATATTGAGTTATTTTTTCCCATGAGTATGTAGGATGACAAAGTGAGGTCCTGTGGTACCATCACATTACAAGAAGTGGGATTTGTGTACAGACCTAGAGGGATGCTATGAAGTCCCCCTGCAATCCATTGCCAGGCACTGTGCCCTGGTCATGGGACTCAGGGGTTATAAGAATATTAAAGAGAACATTAGCAAGATGTAAATGAGCACATGATCCCATCAGTTGTCCTAGCTGTCCCATCAGAAGAGCCGTGCTGTGTAGAGTAGAGTGGACAGTGGCTACCATTCTACTTAGCTTCGTGTAATCCATAGGCATTCTCCAGGAGCTGCACGCTCTCTTCGCTAGTCAGAGACTTCTTTTGCTCTTAAGGGACTTCAGGCTAAACAAGTGCTTTTTGTCTTTTTAAATGTTTCTTTTTCTTTACTCTTCTCTCATACAATACATTCTGATCACAGCTTTCTCCTCTCCTATTCCCAGCTGCCCCCCCCACACACACACACAAACCTCCCCTCTCGCCTAGATCCACTGCTCTTCCAATTCCTTCTTCAGAAAAGAGTAGGTCTCCCAGTGACATTAACCAAATATGGCATGACAAGATGCAACAAGGCTAGACACAAACCCTCATATCAAGGCTCGTGACACAACCCAGTAGGTGGAAAAGAATTCCAAAAGCAGGCAAAAGAGTCAGAGACACACCCGCTCCCGCTGTTCTTTTAAAATGTTTTGATGATGGCCATGATTTCCCTCTATCTCCCTGCAGTCTACACTGTTTGGTGTCATTACCCTGTGTGAGGTAGGCAGCTTTACCAGCGTTCATTCTGCCCAGCTGCGAGGTCCTATTTCACAGTTCTTATATTTACTGTTTGTCTGTTTAGAATAAAATCTCTGACTTTTGCGTGTAGACTAGTCCTCAGCACCACTTCTACCCCTAGGAGTTTGTCAGGAGGGAAAAAATATAAGCAGTATATTTGCAAAAGAGCATGGAGGGGGCGTAGTTTCTCACCGCTAGGAAAAGCTCCGATTTCTTGAACTATTTGAGCTCCATATCTGTTGATGGCTTCATATTGCCCTCTATGCTAGGAGAAATACCCACGACCTGATAGGCACTCTTACTTATTGGCCACTAAATCCCATGTGGCCTTTACATTAGTAGGAGGCCAATATGATTGCAGCTCAGTGTGGCACCTCCAGCTGCCCTGTATGCTGTGAGGAGTGGCTATGGGAATCCCACTGTATAAGGTCCTTTGATTCTAGCATAAGGACACCAGAGAAAGGATATACACTGTCCCATCTTCCCCTGCCTTGGGGACCCTTACCAAGACAGCATTGAGTTTCCTATCAATTGTACCTTGTGGCACACTAGCATGGTGAAAGTCCTACCATATTTGTTTCCTGGCCACTAGAATGGGTAACTTTTGGTTGTTTTCCCTTTTTATGCCCCCTTTTGGCTACCTTAACACTGAATCCTTGGTTTATACATCAGTTCAAATTGTTCAGGTTGGCCAAATCTTTTCCAACTCCAAAGGTCTTGTACTCTACCAATGGGCTTAATAAATCCACTAGAGATCAATACCTCTCCTGAGGCTCTGTTGCATTAAATATTGGGAGGGGTCTTAGTAAACGAAGTTCTATCTGGCCGGGTAACTTGACATCAAAAGCTGCCTCCTACATCCTCAGCTTTCATGACATCACCTGGTCCTCCTCAATGGTTTTCTAATCATTAAAATTTATCGATACATGCTTAAGCAGCATCGATGTGTCCCTAATGGCCCATACGAGCCAGTCCTTAAGGAGTGGGTGATGGCCTTCATACAATTGGAGATTCTGTAGGCATTGACAGAGAAAAGGATGGGCCATTGCGCTGCTTTGTTCCTTTGCCAGCAAGATGCTTAAAGCTGATGCTATTCACATTCATACAGTACAAGCCAATCAGTAAAGGGCTTCCTGTCTATGCCCATCGAAGAGCTTCCCTCTGTTCAAGTGGCTCAGAGGCAGAATATTCCCTAATGACCACAGGGTCTTAAATAGAGCCGTTATCACTATCTGTCTCCGTACTTACTTGGGAATGTTCTCTTTTTCTGTACCAAGAGTTGGGTATGCTGTGTGGGGATATGATCCACAGCTTTTCTCTCCCTGTTTTCCTCCTTACTATCCAGTTCTTTTTTTGGATTTTAGGGTTTCTGTACTCGTTTCCTTTTTGTTTCCACCGTCCTGAGAAACATGACAAACCCTCCATTTCACTCTCCTTTTTAAAATCAAAATTTCTTGTCAAGGCAGCGGCTAATGTGGAGGACACTCCTTGCATGTTGCTTTCTCCTTCAAGCCAATGACACCGAGGGTGAGCCTGTGTTATTAACCCTAACAGAGGTCATGGAACTGCAGCCGTGGGCTCTCCTGCAATCCCATCCCATAGGCGCTACTTGCAGGGATATCTGTGTATCCTCTCTTCCGTTAAGGGCTCTGGGCTCAGCACACTCATCAAGGAGGCATGCTGTTCCATAGCATATGGAGGATGATGTGAATTTTCTGGTATTTCCCCTGCAGTTGCTCCACCCTGACTCATTTCAGATCTGTGTGTGTGTGTGTGTGTGTGTGCGCGCGCGCGCGTGTCCCTGTTCAGGTGACAACTGCTGTGTCACTTTCCCAAACAAACAGAAAAGAAATGCCTCCTCTGAATCAATGGCTCTGAGTTTAGGGAACACTGGGGAGCGGGTGGAAGCAAACCAGAGAGAGCTATTGTGGAACTGTGTGTTTGGCTGTAGCCTGTCCTTCTTATAAAAAATGTCAAAAGTCTCAGGGGAGAGCATGTAGCTGTGTGAGGGATGGCTTGGCTTTGCTGCAGTCCGGCATGGAGCTTTAGAGCACAAAACAATCAACTGGTGCTCTGCTGGAAAAGGGGCTACTTTGGCTAAAGTCTGGAAGTTTATTCTCCCTTCACCAGGTCTTCAAAAAGTGCAAATAGTACAGAAAAGAGAGCAGTTGAGGGTGACAATAGGTGACAAGGAAGTCCTGAATGTAGGCCAAAGGGTACATGAGTCATGAAAGGGGATATAAAGGGTTTTTTTTTTCTACTTTCAACTCTGTGCTGCCTAGATTTATGTCAACTCGACACAAACTAGCGTCATTTGAAAGGAGGAAACTTCCACTGAGAAAATGCCTCCATAAGATCAGGGTATAGGGCATTTTCTTAATTGGTGACTGATGGGGGAGAGCTCCGCCCATTGTGGGTGGTTCCATCCCTAGGCTGGTGGTCCTGGGTTCTATAGGAAAAAAGGCTTAGCAAGCCATGGGGAGCAAGCCAGTAAGCAGCATCCCTCCATGGCCTCTGCATCAGCTCCTGCCTCCAGGTTTCTGCCCTGCTTGAGTTCTTGTCCTCACTGTTTTTGATGATGAATTATTATATGGAACTGTGAGTGAAATAAACCCTTTCCTCCCCAAGTTGCTTTTAGTCATGGTATTTCATCACAACAATAGTAACCCTAACCAAGACAAACTGTGTCATAGCTTTTTTTGTTGTTCCTAGTAAATGAGTGAATAAATATGTAATTAATAGTGAAAATAAAAAATGCTAAGTGATGCTCCATTGCTTCCAAATGGCTGGTCTAATAGTGTAGGTGCTCATTAAGGTGTAGACTGTTTACAACTGGACAAGTACTGGAGTGCCTTTTTAATGCCTGCTGTGTGGTTTTTTTTTAAATTAGTGAGTTAATTAGAATAAAGTGACTTTTTTAGTGTACAAATATTAGTACAACAAGAGTGCCCTGAGGGTGATGTCTTTTCTCTGCCAGTCACAAATTCTACAGTGTTACTCACAAATTAGATGTGAAATTTGGAAACCTGCACAACAAAATATGGGTCTAGCCTTAAATAAATATATATACATACACCCACATATATACATTTATGTGTTATAATGTATAATATATGTTATATATATTTTATATATGTATCAGAGATTCATTGGACACACAGGTTTTTTCTTTCTTTTTTGGTTTTTTGAGACAGGGTTTCTCTGTGTAGTCTTGGCTATCCTGGACTCACTTTGTAGACCAAGCTGGCCTCGAACTCAAAGCAATTCGCCTGCCTTTACCTCCCAAGTGCTGGGATTAAAGGTGTGCACTACCACACCTGACACATGGGCATTTTCTAAATAGAAAGTTATAATTGAGTCTAGACTCTAAAATAGTTGTGGCATAGTTTGACCTGATGGCACATACCCATGATCCCAGCATGTCAGAGGCTGAGCCACTAGAAGATCAAGGTAGAGAGGTTACTTGCGTTTGAGTCTGACATAGGCTACATATTAAGTTTTAGAGCAGCTTCAGCTAAATAATGCACTGTAAAAAACAACAGAGAGAGAGAGAGAGAGAGAGAGAGAGAGAGAGAGAGAGAGAGAGAGAGAGGGAGGGAGGGAGGGAGGGAGGGAGGGAGGGAGGGAGGGAGGGAGCGCACAACCATCTGTAACTTCAGTTGTAGGGGATCTGCTGCCCTCTTCTGGCTTTTTTGGGTACTGCAGATACATGGTGCACATCTGTACATGCAGGCAAAATGTTCACACACATAAAGTCATAAAATCAGTACGTTTAAAAAAAAGTTGTGAGACTGAACCTTTCAACTTGATTGTGTCTGTGACACTAGAAGCAAACAATGGTGATAGGAACAGCTTGAAATGGCTCCAGTTTCTTAAGCTTCCAAGGCTGCCCTCAGGGACAGGCCTCCTCCAACAAGGCCAGACCCTAAGCCCCAAAACTTGTATTTTTTCATCATGGTGTCAGATGGATGCTTTTTATTGTAAGAGATTCATAGATTACTATGCTAAGATTTGTTTCTATTTTTGAACAGCTTAAAAGACATCGTTTTTAGGTGGTTCAGAAGTTTAAACATTGTTTTCACCAAGAACGTGATTGTTTTGCTTCATTTTTTTTAGTGCTACCAAAAGAAAGAACTCATTTCATTTCTGCATTAAAAAAAAGTCTCACCACAACACTATTCATAATTAGATTTGACTGGATAGCCAGAAGACTAGAGTCCGGCAGGGTCACGACTGCAATAGTCTACCACACAGGCACAAACTATAGCTCCAACTGGGCTGGCCCTGAAGGTAGTGTTGAAGGCAAATCTTCTGGGAGGAACAAATGTGTATCATTGCACTAGGCTGCCCATTTTTCCAGAAGGAGAGGAATGATCGGTGTACATAGGCTGTGTTCAAGTCATTGGTCAACCAGCCAGCAACACTCAAAAAACACAATTTACCAGGAAACTGAGACAGAGTGGAGGACATTCTAGTGGGACTCTAGATGAGAGAAGCATGGGAGAATGGCAAAGTAAAAGGATCCAGAGGGTCCTAGAAGCCTACAAGTAGAACATTATGATAGGCAGATTTGGGCACAGGGGTCCCGCTCAAACTAAGGCATTAGCCAAGGACAATACAGGCGGTGAACCTTAAACCCCTACCCAGATCTAGCCAATGGACAGAACACTCTCCACAGTAGAGTGGAGAGTGGGATATTACTTTCTCACATACTCTGGTGCCTCACCTTTGACCACGTCCCCTGGAGAGGGAGACTTGGTGGCACTCAGAGGAAGGACAGCAGGTTCCCAAGAAGAGACTTGATACCCTATGAGCATATACAGGGGGAGGTAATTCCTCTCAGGAACAGTCATAGGGGAGGGGAATAAGGGGAAAATGGGAGGAAGGGAAGAATGGGAGGATAAAAGGGATGGGATAACCATTGAGATGTAACAAGAATAAATTAATAAAGGAGAAAAATAAATAAATAAAAATTCTAATAAGGGGGCTGGAGAGATGGCTCAGAGGTTAAGGGCACTGACTGCTCCTCCAGAGGTCCTGAGTTCAATTTCCAACAGCCACATGGTGCCTCACAGCCATCTATAATGTGATCTGGTGCCCTCTTCTGGCCTGCAGGTGTACATGCAGGCAGAGCATTGTATACATAAAATATATCTTTAAAGAAATTCTAATAAGGAGTCTAGAAAAAAGGTGTGCTGTGGTGTGGATGGGAAGACTCAAGTGTTAAAGTCCTGGTCTCTGTTTGTGGCACTGTGTAGAGGTGACAGGCCCATGAGAGAACAAAAAGTCCACTGATGGTATAATTCATGGGTGAGGTCACAGCTTAGTAGACGCCCATGATGCTATATCCTCATCTGCAATAGAGAGTGTGTTACAATTCAAGAAATTATTCGACCAGGGAAAACAACAATGACTCCACTGAAAGGGAAGTTGCAGCTGGCCACTTTGGATTGCTCATCCTTCTCAATGAACTGGCAAAGAGAGGGCTGTACTTGACTGTCCTCTCTGGGGTGATTGGAGTTGCGTATCAAATACAAGCTGAGCTCTTACTTCCACAAAGGGGTTAGTAGGGCGTGCGTGATGAGGCTAGACTCATCTTAGTCACCTATGGCCTGTGATGGGGCGCTGGGTCATGAGGAGAAGCAGACATGCAATGACCAGAGCATTCAGGGATAAGTGTTGGAGTCTGTCCTCTCTGGCCAAGAACAATGAATGGATGAGGTGTTGGCTGGGGCCATGGAAGGGAGGAAAGCAGCTCCAAATACCACATATGACATTGTAATCTACTGCAGAAACCTGATGAGTTGATCACATACCTCTCTCAAGTAGATAAACAAGAAAACCAACTGTATCTTTAAAGTAATTCTCAGAAGAATCCCAGATTTTACTGACAGAGACTCCTAACACACACACACACACAGAGAGAGAGAGAGAGAGAGAGAGAGAGAGAGAGAGAGAGAGAGAGAGAGAGAGAGACAGAGAGAGACAGAGAGAGACAGAGAGAGACAGAGAGAGACAGAGAGAGACAGAGAGAGAGAGAGAGAGAGATGCTGCTTTTTGTTGTTGTTCTGTTTTGTTTTTAGAAACAAGGTTTCTTTGTGCCACCCTGGCTCTCTGGAACACTCTCTCTCTGTGTAGACCAGGCTGGCCTAGAACTCACAGAGATCTGCCTGCCTCTGCCTCCCTGAGTGCTGGGATTAAAGGTGTGTGCCACCACACCCAGCCAAATCACCAATATCCAGCTCCGTTCTACAACAACAACAACCCTGTTGTTTTTAAAGGATAGTTGAGATAACATTATCAAATGGTTATGATGGTACTTAACTTCACTGTAAAAGTTGTGAAATTTCAGTTTTTACAAGATCTACACAAATGTCCCAAATTCAGGGTTTTCTTTTAAACCTCAAAATCAAAACACTTCATTTTCCCAAAGATATAAAAAAAAAATACCTGTAATATACAAGACATGTGATGGAACTTAAAATATACATAAGCTTATGACATAAATTTCATAGGAAGTTGCAGGGGAAAATTAATACAGAAATATTTGCCGAGGGCCAGCGAGAAGTCTCAAGGGTAAAGGAAGGCATTTGCTGCCGTGTCTGATGACCTGAGTTACATCTCCATGGAGTGGAAGGAGAGATCTGACTTCCAAAAGTTGTTTTCTGACCTCCACAGCAGGCCAGTGGCCTTCATGTACCCAAACACATAGACACACATGTGTACACACATACACACATCATAAAATGAGTGCATGTATAAAATTTTTAAAAATCTGCTGTGTCCATTTTCCAAGTGTGATGAATGATGCATTTAGAACCCACACCTGCTCCACTTACATGCGTAAAGAGGACTCAGCTTTAACCACTGAGCTCTCTCTGCTGATCTGCCAGAAAAAAACAGTGAGGATGATGGGAGTAGTTGGGTTGAGGCTGGGTCAGGGTCTATGACAACATCAGTGGAGGGGTGGAATGACATGTGCTGTCATATTCACAGTGTACAGTAGAGCCTATTTTGATGAAGAGCCATCAGATTGTTTTGTCTTCTTGCCTTCTTGAGGACAACATGAATGTCAGTCAGCTCTGCCTCCCCCTCCCCCTTTTTTTTAAAGACAGCGTCTCTCCCTATAGCCCCGGTTGACCTGGAACTCATTATGTAGTCATGGCCAGGCTGGCCTCTACCTCACAGAGATCCACCTGCCTCTGCCTCCCAAGGGTTGGGATAAAAGTGTGTGCCACCATGCCTGGCCCTAATTCCTGTTTCTTGTTCACTGCTGTTCTTCAGCTCCTGGCTGGTGCCTGGCATGGCAGACAATTTAGTCAGTGACATGGAGGTGTCAGACTGAGGACAAAGAGAATTCAGTTTTCTGAGGCAGAAGAGATGGAGACAGAAACTGCCCCCTCCCCTCCAGAACATGCAAGAGGGGGAAGAATACAGTGCAAGCACCACAGCTGCTCTCGTGAGGGGATGAGCCGAGCAACGATGGGAGAGGGAGAGGGCCCCTGGGTGCTGGCAGGGTTTTCTGGGAGGGTTCCTCTAGGTGGAGCCTGAGGAGGAGATAAGGAGAGTTCCTGGCTGTGTCGAGGACCAGGGCAGAGGATGCAGGGACATGTTCGGAGGCCATGGGGTAAAAGACAGAGACAGAGAGTGACAAGGAGACCACTGTGACCTAAGAGAGGAACGAATGGTGGGGTGGGTCATACAGGTTCCTGTAGACCACATTCAGGAGTCGGGTCGTGTCCTTGGTGCTAAGGACCACGGAGGATGGGCTTTGGACACAGGCATGGCATGTGCTCATTTACCTGTCCACATCCTCACTCTAATGCAGGGTTGGAGGAAGGATGAGTGGGGAGTAGACTAATCAGAACGGAAGTGCTGGGCCTTCCTGATGATCAATGACAAGAATGCCAGACTAGGCCAGAAGAATGGAGAAAACCCGTCTATTCTAAAAGTCTAGGTACAGAGCAGTGCCAGGGTTGGACAGGCACTGGGGCATGCCTTGTGAAAGAAGACTGTACCCAACTCTTTGTGACATCCATGGCATTTTTCATGGTGGGGGCTAGGCAATGTCTATCCCCCCCCTTCTAAGGCTCCAACAGCAAGACAAAATTTGAGTCCAAACTTGAGAATTTCAGACAGAAGATCACCCTTGTGGACCAATGAGTTTATTAGGTTTTCTTATACACCATGGGTGACTCTAACGTGATGCTGGAAGGTCTGATGCAGCACAGATGAAGGCTTTCTTTCCTATGGCTATGTCGATAGAACCCTCCCCAAGCCCTTTCCCATCTATATATTCTAGCCTCTGAGACTCTTAGGAAAAAAACTGAATTGCTGGTGAGGGTCCCATGATAGTCACTATACCTACCCTCTGGCATCAGTTGTCAACAAGTCCAACTGTGTGATCTTTTGCCAGCAGACCCAGCAGAATTCCCAAAGACGGCAGGAGTTTGTCTTAGGGGGATAGTCCTCCTTGTACAACATTGATTCACTGATGTTTTAAAAATATTTATTGTTTAAAATCTTTTCTTATGATTCACTGATGTTTTTAAATATTGTTTTTATGTTTTTCTTATGTGTGTGTATGTTCATATGTATGTGTTCAAGGGGTGGACCTTTGAATGTCGGATGTGCATGCTTTTGGGAGATTGAAGTCTTTCCTTCCACCACTGAGTTCTGGGTATTGAACTGATGTGACAGCAAGCAACTCCGAGCCATCTTACCAGCCGTGGATTTACTTTTCAAGAAATACATGTATGCACTTACAAAGTAAAGTTACAAGAAGCAGTGAGAGAACCCCAGGATGGACCAAACCTATGCGCTGCTGTACGCACCCCCCCCCCACCCTGCCCCCTGTTCAGCGCTGACGCCATGCCTAAAAGAAAGGCCAAAAGGGATGCTAAAGGAGATAAAGCCAAGGCGAAGGAGGAGCCACAGAGAAGATCTGCAAGATTGCCTGCTAAACCTGCGCCCCCAGAGCCAGAGCCGAAGCCTAAGAAGGCCCCTGCGAAGAGGGGAGAGAAAGGTGCCCAAGGGGAAGAAGGGGAAAGCTGATGCCAGTAAGGATGCGAATAATCCTGCAGAAAATGGAAACGCCAAGACAGACCAGGCACAGAAAGCCGAAGGTGCTGGAGATGCCAAGTGATGTGTGTGCATTTTTAATAACTGTGTGCTTCTGGTGACTGTACAGTTTGAAATACTATTTGTTTAATCAAGTTTTATAAAAGCAGAATTTTGTTTTACTTTTTTTAAAGCTATGATGTTAGCATAGAGAACACTTCATTGTTTGGGGGAAAGGGGCAACATGTGTCACTAACAAAATGTCTCCCAAAGTGGATTAATGATGCAAAACATCTTTCCCTGATAATTTTGAAAGGTTCCTGTTGGCTCCCAAGAGACATCCTAGTGTTGACATATGTGGCCACTATGGCACAAAATGCCTTGTGGTGTGGGAAAAGTCTAAATTCATTTTTGTATCCTCTTCCCTGGTACCATCAACATGGACTTAACTCCCTTAAAACCAGGTTGGAACCTGACCCCCAAAATTGTTTATCCAGTCTATTGGGCAATCTGGACTTTGCAGTGATGTCATTAAGTGTCCTCAGAAGAGCAGTGGTTCATTTTAGAAAAGACTGTGGATCTTCAGATTGATAATTCTGCCATTTCCATTTCATTTCCTGAAAGTCAGGGTCGGCTTGTGAAAAGTTGTAAAAACAACATCCTTAATGTGGAATGTCAACCCTCACTCTAAGCTGCTTCCTCCTTTTCAAAGCATTGAATGGAGATTTCGTTGGGTTTTATAGTGGTAGTCTATACAGGCAGGGAGTTTGGAAGTTCTTGTATACTGTTAATGATTGTCTGCCCACATCCTGTCTGAAATACCAGTTGTTTATGAAAAGTATCTTTAATAAAGCTGGATACAGTTAGAAAAAAACCAAAAGACAAAGTGAAGTTATGAGAAGTCTACATCACCCATTATTCCTGGGAGTGCAAATGAGAATCATAGGCCAAGCATGCTAGCACATGCCTTTAATCGCAGCACTTTGGGAAGCAGAGGTAGGCCAGTCTCTGTGAGTTTGAAGCAAGTTCAAGGCCAGCTAGGGCTGCATAGTGAGACTTTGTCTCAAAAAGTAATTAGAATCTTTCAAAGATAAGGGACAAGATGAATGTACTCTTTGTCACCAACTCTATTCAGCACAAGAATTCCTATCTTCCACCCAAAGATGAATGATGCTGCTGAACCAAAAGATTAAGTATAAATTCAGCATATGAAAATTGACTGAAGTTTAAAAAAAAACAGTACCCAAGAAACTTAGGAAATGCCAGTTTTTAAGATAACATTATGAAAACTATGTGAGGAGGAATAAGTATATAAACATATACAGAAATATACAACTTATACACATAGAATGCATGAAGTATATATATGTGACTGTATAATAAATATAACTACATATAAAAGCAGCATGAAATTAAGTATAAAATTTTACTAAAAGACATCAGAGAAGAACCACATGGTGGGTGGGAAGACTTGGTGGTCTTTTACTCCTGACATTGTGTGTGTGTGTGTGTGTGTGTGTGTGTGTGTGTGTGTGTGTGTGTGTAAAAATTACAATAAAAGGTATTCTAATGGAACTTGACGAGATGATTCTAAAATTTACATGGGAAAGAAATTCACAAGAATAGTTAAGACAAACAGAAGAAAGAACAAATTAGGTCGATCTGGCTTGTGCTTCTCAGGTCTTTCTGTTGACCCTGTAACTCGAGACTGTGGCACAGAGCATTAAGAACAGAACTATGGACAGGTGAGGGAGTCTGAGGTGGTTCTGAGGTGGTACTGCAGATCACTGTGGGAAAACACATCAGGCAACACATGGCACCAAGACAGTGAGCAATCTATCTAAAACATACTGCAAATGCCAGGGATATTGGCACCTGCCTAGAAATCATAGCACTCTGGAGGCAGAGCTAGAACGTCAAGAATTCAAAGTCAGGATGGGTATGTGGCAAGAGCTGGTCTCAAAACCACAAAACTAAACTGAGTAAATGATGCAATTAGATTGGGTTTTTAATCTCTCTCTTTCTGTCTCTTCTCTCTCTCTTTCCTTCTGTCCCTTTTTTTCTTTGTATGTGTCTGTATCTCTCGTGTGCTTTTCTATGCTTCTCTCTATGTATCTCTCTCTCTCTCTCTGTCTCTGTCTCTGTCTCTGTCTCTCTCTCTCTCTCTCTCTCTCTCTCTCTCTCTCTCTCTCTCTCTCTCTCTCTCTGTGTGTGTGTGTGTGTGTGTGTGTGTGTGTGTGTGTGTATAAGTGCAGACATAGCATGCCATAGCATCTGTGTTGAGGTCAGAGGAAACATTGGGTATCCAGCCCTTGCCTTTCTACTTTTTTTGAGGCAGGGTCTCTGTTGTTGGCCACTGCATACGCCATGCTAGCTGGCCCACAAGCTTCCAAGAATTCTTTGGTCTCCTCTCACATCTTGCTGAGGAGTATTTGGATTACAGCCTCGTGCTACTACATCTGGCTTTGTGTAGGTTCCAAGGTTTGAATTTAGGTCATCATGTTTGCTTACTGAACCATCTCCACAGCATCCTTGAACCATATATATATATATTTTTTTTTTAAAAAAAAACTTCTAAATGAATAATATACTAGAAGAAAAATATACTTTAAAAGAAAGTACAAAATAACTTTAAGACTTCAAAATAGGAAAAATAGTTCCATAAGAGGACATAGACAATGCTGAACATAACAAAGAAGGTTACTGCAATAGCATTGTCAGTACTTTCCTTTTTAAGTTTGGTGGTATATGTAAACACATGTCCCTTTTATTCAGTTTCATTTTATAAGCTCCTATTTCATATTGGCCAAATATTACATGGTAACACATTTAACTACAAAAAGAAAGGCATACTAATCAGGGCAGAGAAGTCAGTACTTTTAATAATTATGGAAAATTTGAGTGCCAAATTTGGAGGATTCTATGCTTATTTGTGAATTTGTGAAAGTATTATAAAAGCAGGTCTAGGGCCCACAATATAGCACAGTGGGTAAAGGTGCTTAGCATGCAAGTGTGATGAACCAAGCTCAGCCCTCAGATTCCATGGTATAAAGAAAGAGCCCGCTCTCCTGAGTTGTCCTCTGATTTCTATATGCACGCACACACGCATGCACAGGAGCACACACATACACAGAGGCAATACAAGTTCTATCATTTTATGTTATATACAGAATCTAGATTGTGTGTGTGTGTGTGTGGGAGAGAGAGAGAGAGAGAGAGAGAGAGAGAGAGAGAGAGAGAGAGACAGACAGACAGACAGACAGACAGACAGACAGACAGACAGACAGAATGTGTGACACAAAAGTAGTAGAAAGAAGACCATTTGGGAAGAGGAAGGGGAGCATTTGGTGAAGGGAAAGGGTTATGAACAGAGTATATAATTTATAGATATGAAAGCATGATAAAACATATCATTCTATGAAATTAATATGCAGTAATACTTTAAAAAGTAAGTAACACTGTAAACAAACATGAAAAAATCTAGGTAAGCTTTAAACTCATTACCAAAGCATGATCCTTGAAAGAGAACTTGGAAGTTTAGACTTTACTAAAATCAACAACTTCTTTACAACAGATATGAGAATGAAAAGATAGGCTGCCGTGTATAAAAACAACATGTGTAAAATGCACAATTTAAAAGCTAGTCAATATATACACGGAAGCCTTCATATTGATGAACATGAAAACAATCTCATTTGGAAATGGGCAAAGAAAAAGTGACAATGACAAATAAGCACATGAAAACGTGTTCAACAGCACGCCATAAAGGAAGTGCAAATTACAATAATGACGAGATATGTCACTACACAGTTAGCAGCACAGCTAAAGTTGAAAAGCAGACAAGAGCAGTAAATAAAGGGTGCCAAGCCACAGGAACATATTTATTGCTACAGAGATTGCAAAACCATACAGCCATTTTGAAAGACAGGTTGGCAATATCTTAGAAAGCTAAACATAATCTTAACATATGATCTAGCAACTGCGCTCCTTGGTGTTTACCCAACTAATTTGAAATTTTATGTCCACACAAAAAAACTGACATGTGAGTGCTTACAGTAACTAGGTTCAAGACCAGCCAAATCTGGAAACCACCAAGGTGTCCCTCAACACTAAGTAAACAAGCAGAGTCATCCAGAGAACAGTCTACTATGTAGAGATAAAAAGAAATGAGTTATGACACAGAGAGAGCTGCTGGATGCATATTCCTGAAAGAAGTCAGTCAAAAAAAAAAAGGCTGCATAGTTTAGGATTCCAACCATATGGCAGGAAAAATCAATATATAAGGAGGGGCTTAGGGGAAAGACAAAGAAGAGACAGGGCACCAGGCTTTTCAAGACTGAAATGAATCTATATGATAACACAGTTGTGGTCATATAACACGATGCACCTGCCAAAACTCATTACACGTTAGAACACAAAAAGTGAGTAGTGTTGGGCTTGCTCCCACAAGCTTCTAATCTCCAGTATATTTGGGAAGTTGAAGCAGGAGGATCTCAAGTTCACAGCCTGTCTAGGGTACTTAGTGAGACACTATCCCAAAACAAAAAAAATAAAGTAGAAATAAATAAAAAGAGTAAAGGACTCACCTAGCCCATGTTAAGGGCTAAGTTCAATCTCTAGTCCTGGAAAGAAAACGTAATAAAATGAACACATATGATCTAATTGTGTTGTAGATTTATGCAGTGGCTGAAACAGGGTAATTGCTGTGAGTCTGATGCTAGCCTGGGTCTGCAAAGCAACAATCTGTCTTAAAAACAAAAACAAAAACAAAAACAAAAACAAAAACAAAAAACAAGACAAAACAAAAAACCCTAAAAAGTTAAACAGTAAAATGTGCTGAAGACAGGGGACATAACCTGCCACTTTGCAAATAAGCAAAGTTTATAAAAACAAATGGCAAACAAGCAACTTGTCGTCTCTGCGCTCCTCATACCTGGGACTGTTAGTTAGCAATTCTACAATTACGTTACATGTGCAGTACATTAAACAGTTAGAATTGAAACAAGTCAACTAAGTGAATAGCAGATGCGGGGGTTCAGGTTTCAGTTGGAGTGCAACTTACAGAGACGCAGGGACAAGAGGTTCAAATGATCGGCTATGATCATTATGGTTATCATTGTCTGATTGTTAAATATCAGCAAGAACTCACTAAGCATGAATATAGATGTAATATGTTGAACTATTTACACTTACAGAGAAGCGCCCAGGTTAACTGAGCACATACATTTCCTTGTTATAGCCAAATGAGAAGATGTAAAAACAGCGAAATTTCCAGGAGCAATGAGCAAATCCCATGGCCAGGTCTTGGTTTCTAATACCATTCTTGACTCAATGAAACCAGGCTATTTTGGAGAATTGGCTAATTTAAGGACTGGAGAAGGAAGTAGACAACGCGAACTTTAGAATGTATTGTAGTGCCAGAAACCAAAGTGCTTAAACAGAACCCTACAACTATGGGGGCATGTCAAAGGGACACAGGAGTCCACAGAAAAAGCTCCCAGTGGTTTACCATGGAAAGAATTGCAGCAACAAAATAAAGTAGTATTCATATCTGCAAATCCAAACTTGGATAAATGAATGACTAAATAATTTAATCTTTGGACATATTTCGGGAGTTATTTCTACAGAAGTAACCTAAATCAGTTATGCTCTATGCTCAATGTAGGAAAGCATAAGTGCTCCCTGTGTAGGTGTGGGCTATATATAGGGACTTCTAATAAGTACTGCGTGGGGAGAAAGGGTAGCTTTACAGAGCAGGCTCCTGACAAGTCTTACCTTTGACATGTGAACTAGTGGTGAGTGGATGCATGGCCTTGCTATGCCATGACGAGGAAGGACGGTTTACCTTGGTTGTCTTTCTCTCCCCTCCCAACATATAACCATAGTCTAATAATGTCAGACAAATCCCAGTAGCAAAACATCCAATAATGGCTATGAAGTTGTCACAGCAAAGAGAAGCCAGGACACTATATCTGAATGTAAGATGGTACTATGGATCGATTCCTGAAACACACACACACACACACACACACACACACACACACACACACACACACACACCATGAAATCTAAATAGAGTATGGGCTTTAGATAATATCTTGCACTAATATTGGTTTATTAGTTGTCCCAACTGTCTTAACATGTTAGTAACAACATGAGTTGATTACAGGGTGCCTGAGAATTCTCTTTATTATCTTCCCAAGTTTTCTGAAAGTGTGAAGATGTTCTGCCAGTTTCCTTCCTACCCATGCCAGGCAAGCTAAATCACCTACCCCATCTAAGAAGCTGGGTGGGATAATTACCCCCACACAATGAGATGATGTATTTGTTTCTTCCCAGAAGTCCTTTCCCCCACCCCATATCCCACAAATCTTCCATTACATAGCACTGAGGTCTGCTGACTTTTCTGACTCAGGAAAACATAATTTTGTCCCCCCCCGCCTTTGTTTTTTACATTTCTGTCTATTCCTTTGGGACACTGGCCAAAGCCTTGGCATGCCTTCCACACACCCTGGGCTTCCTAGCTATTTCTCTATGAAGCCTCCTCCCCTTCCGCCTTACAGCTGCTTGTTGGCCTTGTGGCTGCTGGCTCACCTCCATTACTGAACTGGTCTGCTTTCTTTAAAGAACTATTTCTCTTCCACTTCTCCGAATTCCTCTTGCCATTGTCTTTCTCTCACACTGTAATAAAATTGTCATCCAGTGTCAAAAAAAAAAAAGTTCAAAGAACCAATTTTATTTAGCAAATATCACTTTCAAGAGACAGACTAAAAGGGACCCCAATCAATGCTTATTTGTGAACCTTGGAGAAGCTGCTATAAAAATTACTTGAAAGAAGTGTGCAAAATTTTAAATATAAAATGGTTCATCCTTGCATAGTTGTGAGACAGGCAGCGTGATAACGTGAAAGAATGTTCTCACTGTTGTAGGAAAGGCACACTGGCATGTTGAGGAATGTCATCAAGTGTAGTGATGTCTACAACTTGGCTAAAAAAATTTTAAGGAAGCAGAGAGAAAGCAACCGAGAGAAATAAACAATAGTGGCAAGCAAGTTAGGAAGGAAGATCTAAATAAATGGAGAGTCTCATGGCTCACTGAATTGTTCTTTCACATTTTACAAGCTTGCAAATTCCAAAATAAAAATAGGAGGGAAGATATCAGTATCATTTTAAATATGTTAGAAATGATAACTAGCGGTTATCTGGAAAAAAGTAAATATGTAAGAATTGGGGGAAAGACCTGAGAAAGAACAGTGAGGTTTGGAGTAGAGGTACCAAATATGAGAACACAGAGTAGGAGACACAAACCAGCCATGACTTATTGGTTATGCGCAAAGAAGTGGGCTTCTCCCCTTTATAGTGTACAGAGTCCAGTGGCAGATCTGTGGACACTCAATATATGAAGATGGTTCTTCCAATCAATGTGGAAGAAAATAATAAATGGGGTTGGGATGACCCATCGGCTACTTGGATAAAAAGTATTCCTACTGCCTAAATAAATTCCAAATGAACAAAAGATGTAAAGGATAAATGCAGACAAACAAAACCCCTTGAGCCAGTTATGGTGGTACACACCTGTAATTGCAGCCCTTTGGAAGTTGAGGCAGGATTGTGCTTAGTTTCAGGCCAGTCTGGCCTACATTACTACATATACATCAGTCAGTACAATATAGAAAGATCTTGTCTCAAAACAAACAAACAAACCCCAAAACAAAAAAAAAAACCAAACAAACCAAAGAACCATTTAAAATGCCAGAGAAGTATATTCAATTCATTCTTAAATGTGAAAGCCTTCCGAAACAAAGTGAATTCCCAGCAGCCACAAATACTAATAACTTTAAACTACACAAATAACTTAGGAAAACATGTTACTGAATAAGTAATTTTCTTAAGTTACAAAAAGCTCAATTGAAAACAGAACACGACCATAAGTTGGCTGAAAATATAAGTAATCAAGAGATAAAAATGTGCTCCACCCCCTCCATTAAAACATATTAAACCTTCATTAAGATGTAAGATTCCAAGAATTTGCTTTCATTTGATCAAACGGAGAATGCTTCCTATCCAGTCTTGGCATGAATCTGGTAAACAATCCCTCTCATACACTGTATGTGGAAGGATACTGGCCAGAGATGACTGCCGCTCAATTTGGCAATAGCTACTGAACTGAAAATGAAAACAACCCTTTGATCCAGGAATTCTGAGGTAGCAATGAACCCTGTGGGCATAATGTCATTAAATGCATAAGCATATTCATTTCAATATGGTTTAGTGAAGTACTGGAAATAATCTAAAAACTCACCAATGATTGCAATATCAGTTGTTAAAAACGAGATGTTTCTGTATATATTGATATAGAAAGATCTTATAAAAACAAGAAACAAAGAGGACAACATACAAAAAAAAACTGTCTGATTCCACTAATGAGAAATAATGAAGTATATGTTGGGTATCAATTGAAGCTGGTTACCTCTAGAAACACACATATTAGAAAGGAAAGGGACCAACGTGTATTTTCTTCAAAACACAGGAGAAAAGTATATTTACAAATTACACAATAAACACCTATCATACAAAACAACATATCAAATGTGACATATGTACTTCTCTAGCTACTCTGAGATTATTTCTGTTATTTAACAAAATAAAGGGGGTTTTTGTTGTTGTTGTTGTTGTTGTTGTTGTTTCAAAACTGGGCTTCTCTGCACAGCCCTGGCTATCCTGGACTCTGTAGACCAGGCTGGCCTCGAACTAACAGAGATCTGCCTGCCTCTGACTCCTGAGTGCTGGGATTAAAGACGTGGGCCACCACACCTGGTTCACATATAAAGACTTTTGACCATTCTAAATCAAGCCTCTTTAACAAGGGGCTAATCTTTTTTTATGCACAAGCATATTCCTTTTTTATTTATTTATTTTTATTAATGTATTCATATTACATCTAAATTGTTAGGCCATCCCTTGTATCCTCCTATTCCTCCCTCCCTCCCGCTTTCCCCTTACTCCCCTCCCCTATGTCTGTGACTGAAGGGGACCTCCTCCCCCTATATATGCTCTTAGGGTATCAAGTCTCTTCTTGGTAACTTGCTATCCTTCCTCTGAGTGCCACCATGTCTCCCCATCCAGGAGACGTGGTCAGAGATGGGGCACCAGAGTTTGTGTGAGAGTCAGATCTCCTTCTCCACTCAACAGTGGAGAATGTCCTGTCCATCAGCTAGTCTGGGTAGGGGTTCGAAGTTTACTGCCTACATTTTCCTTGGCTGGTGCCATAGTTTGAGGAGGACCCCAGGACCCAGATCCGTCTGTCATAAAGTTCCTCTTGTAGGTTTCCAGGACCCTCTGGATCCTTCTATTTCCCCATTCTCCCAGGCTTCTCTCACCTAAAGTCTCAACAGGATGTCCTCCCCTCTGCCCCAGTTTCCTGGTAAGTAAGGTTTTCCTGGGACGTACCCCTTGGGCTAGTGTCTCAATATAAGTGAGTATATACCATTTAACTCTTTTTGCTTCTGAGTGAACTCACTCATGATCATTTCTAGTTCAATTCATTTGTCCACAAATTTTGGGAATTCCTTGTTTTTAATAGCTGAGTAGTATTCCATAGTGTATATGTACCACAGTTTCTTTATCCATTCTTCTACTGAAGGACACTTAGGCTGTTTCCAGGTTCTGGCTACTATGAATAAGGCCACTATGAACATGGTTAAGCATATGTCCCTGTTGTGTGATAGAGCACTTTCTGGGTATATTCCAAGGAGTGGAATAGCTGGGTCTTGAGGAAGCCCTATTCCCATTTTTCTGAGAAAGCGCCAGATAGCTTTCCAAAGTGGTTGTACTAGTTTGCATTCCCACCAGCAATGAGTGTTCCTCTCTCTCCACATCCTTGCCAGCATGTGGTGTCACTTGAGTTTTTGATCTTACAAGAGGATAATCTTTTAAATTAAAAAATTGTTTTCATAGCTGGGTGCAGGGCGCATGCCTTTAACCCCAGAACTCTGGGAGATAGAGGCAGATAGAGCTCTGTGAGTTTGAAGCCAGCTTGGTTTACATAGGGAGTCCAGGACAGCCAAGGTTACACAGAGAGATCCTGTCTTGGAAAACAAAGAAGCAAACAAACAAAAACAAAACAAAACAAAAACAGGGCTGGAGAGAAGGCTCAGACATTAAGAGCACAGACTGCTATTCCAGGGGTTCAATTCCCAGCAACTACATGGTGGCTCACAGCCATCTATACTGTGTTCTGGTGCCCTCTTCTGGCCTGCAGGTGTACATGCAGGCAGAGCGCTAATAAAAAATAAATTTTAATAAAACAACAGAACCTATTTTCATACACTTTGATCATGTTCCTAAATTTTATGATTTTCTTCATTACCTAGTCTTTTATTCCATGTACATATATTATCTTTCCCTTTCTTTCTTAAATAAACACTTTGTCAAGTTATTTTGAAATATCCTATATGGATTTTGATACTGGTAGTTTTCAAATTACTGCAGGGAACCGGCAGGTTTTACACATGGGACTTGCCCTTATATCCTCATTAAACTTTTGATTTTTTTTTTCAAGACATGGTTTCTGTGCAGCCTGGCTGTCCTTAAACTCAAGAGATCCACCTGTTTCTGCCTCCCAAGTACTGGGATTAAAGGCATGCGCCCCCACTGCCAGGTTAAACTTTTGAGTTTTCCCTGATAGTCTAATTGATTTTTCTTTTGGCCAAGATCTCAGTACATAGTCCTGGCTGGCTTGGAACTCACTTTGTAGATGAGTCTTAAAGGTATGTACCACCATACCCAGCTCAAAGGTTTGTTTGTTTTTACATTGTCACTTTGACTGTGTGCTGTATTTGCAGTGCACTACATATTGCTGTTCAAGGACCAACTCTTGTGCCCTGCTGGGCACTTGGTTATTTACAAATGACATACATTATGAGTGTAAAACCAAAAGGACATTAAAACTTTACATATACAGTGGGTGTGATGGTGCACACCTGGAACCGCAGGACTTGGGAGGCAGACGCAGGACAATTATTGCCAATGCTATGCCCCATCTCAGTTTACCCTGTGGCATCAAAGCTGGCCTTCAGCAATTCAAGTCCAGCCTTGATTTTATAGGGAGGTTGAGGCCAGTATGGGCTAAATGAGGCATCATCTCAAATATGTATGTAAAACCAAGAAAAAGAGGCCATGAATTTGAAAGATGGCAAGAAGGGAAGAGATTGGAGGGAGTAAAGGAGAGGGAGAAATTATGTAATTATCATCTCAGAAACTAAAAAAAAAAATACTATCTTAAAGGAAGATTTGTGCATACAAAATTAAAGTACACATTAAAAAACAGCATCATACTTGAAAAAATACAGTATCATAAAATTAGTTCATTTGTGTGGGGGGGGGAAACAGAGAAACTGAAGAAAAGATATTAAGAGTTAAAAA
This sequence comes from Acomys minous, assembly GCF_964271855.1. NCBI lineage: Eukaryota > Metazoa > Chordata > Mammalia > Rodentia > Muridae > Acomys > Acomys minous. The sequence continues at coordinate 19,949,858 of NC_140488.1, read as the reverse complement.
CAAACAAACAAAACACTACTAAAAACAAGGTGAGACAATCACTTATTTATTGGACAAGGCAAGGTCATTGAAAGAGAGAAAATATATCCAAAAATGGGTTTATTGGTGTTACAGGCATCAAGGCTCACAAACAACAGTATTCGATACATCGTGGAAACAGGTTACATACAGCCCGGAAGATGCTGTCATGTCACTCAAAAGTATGCCACAGGTGCGTAGAAAGCAATTATTAGAGAGTTACTGTGCATACTTGCCACCAATTCACAATTTTTATTCCCTGCAGCTGAGCTACTAGCCCACAGGATTAGGCTAGTTCCCTGGTTATGAAGTGTGTTCCTGCATTCTGAACAACTCTGAATGAGAGTCTCTGTCTCCTATTACTGAGTGTCTCTGAAATCCCGTCAGCTATAGGCTTTCCTAGCACTAGATCACATCACTGTTTTCAACTACTCTAGGCAGTAATCGACTACCACACAGTACTCTAAATAAAAGCCTGTACTGAACACACTTAGCACTGGTACAATGCACCCAAACCTGATTTAGTCTTATAGTACCATATTTCAAGAAGATAGCTGAAATTCAATGAAGTTGATTTTAAAAATGGGGTGTTTACCTGGTCTGAGGTATACAACCTGCCCACAAAGGTGTAAGTATCTAAATTTACCATGTCAATTATTTGCCAACAATTTTAGCATTATTTCTAGCAGGATTTACTTGGCTAGGTAGGCAAGAATAGATTTTAATATCCATCTTAGAAACTCGAATGGGCTGGGTGGTGGCAGGTGCACACCTTTAAGCACTTGGGAAGCAGAGGCAAGTGGATCTCTGAGTTCGAGGCCAGCCTGGTCTACAGTATTAGGTCCAGGACATCTGGAGCTACACAGAGAAACCTTGTCTCAAAAAAAAAAAAAAAGAAAGAAAAGAAAAAGAGACTAGAACAGACATTAGAAGCAGTACAGAATGGATGTTTGGGTAGAAGGAAATTACTCTGTGTTATAGAATTAGCTAAGGAGTCTGTCAGGTACTGTGATGCCGTGGATGAACCCAGGGCCTTGTACATGCTATGCAAGCATTCTATCAGTTACCGCCCCAGCCCCTCAAACAGTTCCTCTCACTGTGTTGGGTTCTGGGTTCTCCAGTTGAGCACTCATCTCACATAGGAAACCCTATTAATGAAACTGGTGGCAAAGGACTAAATATTGCATTAACTCAATTATAGTAAATGGTAAGATTATATATATAATAAGACTCTTGGTTTCCTAGGACCTTGGTGGGACACACTGGGAGGAAATCAGAGGGTTCTTTGAGGGTGGTGAATGGCCTAGATATATCAAGTGGCTGCACAATTTTGTGGATAAACTAAGTTACTCAATTGCACCCTTTTAAATTTATATACCTTCTTGCTGTGTTTCTGAATCTGGCCTTCACCTTGTGTGACAACTTTCCTGCCTTGGCCTCCTGAGTGGTAGGATTACAGGTGTGAGCCACATGTAGCATCTATACCCTTTAAAGGAGATTACAAAGCATGTAGATTAATTCTCAGTAACATTGTTATGAAACACATTAAGAAGGGATAACAGTCCCCAAAGAGAAGAAAACACGAGGCTCTTCAATCAAGGAATAGAGGAATCAATGAAGAGAAGAACGGCAGAAAAGCCTGTTGTACAGCATGCTTCTCGCATGCCATTTTGATTTCATTATCTCCTCCTTAGTCCTTGGATTCAGTTTTCCGGGGATTGTGGTTAAGACAGGGATTCACTAAGATAGCCCAAATCTGCCCTAAACATGTGATCCTGTTTCAGCCTCCTTGGTGCTGGGATTACAAGCACATGCTACCACCCCTGGCTTGACTTCACATTGTTAGCCTATTTCTAAATTATTGTAGGCGATCAGCTGATTTCTGAGTTTGTTCTCAGTAGAGAACAGAGTCAGTGCTCCGTAGACTTAGCTAGAAAAACAAAACTAAATAATCACAACCCAATATCAAAGGCCTGGGATATAGCTCAGCTGGTACAGTGCTTGCCTAGCATGCATAAGGCCTTGGGTTCAGAACCCAGAACCCAGAAAGCCAGGAAGAGTGGCAGCACCTATAATCTTAGCACTGAGGAGGTGGAGGCATGAGGATCATCCTTGGCTACATAGTGAGTGTGAGGCTAGCTCAGGTTATATAAAATCCTGTTTACAAACAAATAATGAAAACAACAAAAACAAATAAATGACAAAACAATCTTGTCCTTTGAGGCTGTGCATCACCGGGTAGAAAGGCTGAGGTTCATTCCTAATAGAAAAAAAAAATGCCTCCAAGTAAAAGAGCATCTTGATATCAAGACCCTGCCTGAAACACACAAAAAGCTTCAGGTGGGTTTCCTATCAAAATCTGCAGTCATTCCCTTTACACCTATATAATTTAACAAAAGTAATGTGTCCATGCTTGTGGAGAGCAATAATCTCTACAAAGTAATGCTGAGCTTCTTAGTTTTTTTAGCTGAAAAAGCTACGCCAATGTTCCTACAAGTAAGATGACTGTTTCTGAAAAACATTCAATGCCATGCCCTTATCCTCCCCTTCAGCACCGTAGAGTGAAGACGGAAAACTCCAAGCCAGTGCTCAGTCAGAAGCTACAGAACAACTTCTTAAATGTCCTTAATTTTCTAAGACAATTTAAATAGAGTAACTCCAAATATTTAGAACATATTTGGCCCAATTTCTTTATATGTGCCTTTAGATTAAATGAGATGTTTCCTTTATTTTCACTAATTCACTAGTTTAGTATGAAATAAACCAACAGAGTTTGAATGAATGAAACTGGCTAACGACGATCAGCTTTCCTCAATCAATACTATTCTACATAGGCAAGATAATGAAGTCATAAATTGTCTTTTTGGTCTACTCTCAACTAGTCTTACATTATATAATCAGTGAAACTTTTACAACAAAACAACATGAGTAGTTTTACAGCAAGATGAATTTGTTAAATATTTATGTTATGATAGAATTTCTAACACAAAAATTGCTCACTGCACACAGAATCTCAGAAGTGATGACACAAGACAGTTGATGTTACAAGGTATCTGGAAGTGGGGTCTGGAGAGAAACCACTGATAAAGTAAAAATTGGCAAGTATCTGTAAAAGCAGAGTCACTTTTTAGGGGACCCAAGAAAAACTGTGAAGTCACCATTTTGGTCTTCTTAAAGAAGTTGGTCTGATAAGAAGTGAAGACCATTTGACTCTAGTGCTGCAAAATGCAGGTGTTACATGGTATTTCCAGGATTCCTAAAAACTGTAGTGCAAAAGAAAAGAAATCTATGAAAATAAATACTCACAAAAATCCCAACTTTTTCAAGGAAATGTGTTCGAAACAGTGACTTTTACAAAACATGGGAATTGTTTCAAATGAACAAAAAACTCTATACGAAAGTTCAAAGACTCTTTTCACAGATAACTTATATACCATTTGATTTGATCAACAATGTACAAACAAGGGCCATAGATTATTTTACCTAGCTCTGAAATAGCAATATAAATACTGATGTTGGGGGGAGTGTTTTACACCCCAAACTCCAATACTCAATTCTGTGTCTGTCCTGTTATTTAATTTGTAAAAAGCTTAACGGCGCAGTGAGTCAAACTTTCGTAACTTCAATGATGTGTTAGAAGATAATGCATCGAGGTTTGAAGAACTTGTTGCATCTGAAGGCCGGAACAGCACTCGACCACGATGGTTAAACACATAAAAAGATGGGTGATTCCTTAAGGTATCAAATGTCCTTAAAAGAAAAAGAGCACCAAGTTTTAGATAAATGTTTATAAAAGCCCATTTGAAAAGTAAGCAGGCTTCTAATGAATTATGAATTTGCTGTGAATTATATTTTTAAATAAGAATAAATCTGGGATTAGACTACAAATGGTAATCATACTGTATTGCATATTTTTACTATACAGAAAATGCAAGAAACTTGGAAATGACCATGAAGTTTTCAGACTGACTTTTCTTCAGCCATTCCTTCTGGGATGCCTATTAACAATAACAAATACTAGGTGAACTTCAGTCACATCTGTAAATCTATCAGTAGCTTATGACATACGTCTTTCAAATGCCAGCACAGACACTACACCTCTGAGTATTCCCCTTTGGCCCTAAGCCATAGACATTTCATGGATCTGTTTTTCAAGTACAACGAAAACTTTCTTTTGGTGTTCTGCATATACTATTGGCCAAACAACTATGTTGCTGCCCCCTACTTGATGCCATTTGGTTTGGTGCCTTGCTTCCCTGAGAAATAATGATCTTAAGATATGTGGAAGTGATGAAGGAAATGGAGGAGGAGGAGGAGGAACTCCCTCCAGTATACAGATGCTTACTGTGAGCTCTTCTAAGCCAATACTATATGGGCTTACTATTTCTAGATAAGGAAGGTTGGAAAAGTTCACAAATGGAATTGAAGAAACTGAAGTAAAAATATGGGGCAGAGCTTTTTGATCACTTTCCGCTTGCCAGGCCACAGGGAAAGAGGTCATGCTCAGTCCTAATGTAACTTGATGAGCTGGGGTGGGTTGGTAAGGGGAGCTCTCCTTTTCTGAGGAATAGGGGAGGGGAAGGGAAAGAGGGCGGGGGAAGGGGCTACAATTGGTATATAAAGTGAATAAACAAATAAATAGTAAAAAAAAAGGGGGGGGACAGGAAAGCAAACAAAAAACAGGAGAAACATGCAGAATGACACTATGCTATTATTTAATCCGGACATAGAAATAGAGCTGAGGGCAGAGCTTAGGTGAAGATAAGGTTCAAATGACAGAAGAAATGGAAAAGTCAGTTGTTTTTCAAAGACTAAGCTGAGACGAGAGGATAAAAGCATAAGGAAGAAAGGGGACAAGACAAGGAGGAAGTAGACGGGAAGGAAAACCAGGGAAGAAACCTAATTAACGTTTCTGAGGGTTTTTTTTTCCTTGATTTTTCAAGACAGGGTTTCTCTGTGTAGCCTTGGCTGTCCTGGACTCACTTTGTAGACCAGGCTGGCCTCGAACTCACAGAGATCCGCCTGCCTCCGCCTCCTGAGTGCTGGGATTAAAGGCGTGTGCTATCACACTGGCCAAACTATTACCTTTCTGCACACTTATTCTCATCCACCTATCACTACATTCTAACCAATAAGTACTTTTAGGCCACTAGCAGGAATCACAGTCTAATACCTCATTTTTACTCCTCTCCTGTTTTATTTATTTATTTATTTATTTATTTATTTATTTATTTATTTATTTTGTTTTGTCTTGAAGGGTCTTCCTATATAGCCCACACTTTCTTGGAACTCACAATCCTTCTGCTTCTCACTTCTCAAAAGTGCTGGGCTTACAGGCGTGTGCCACCACACCCGGCTTTCAGCTTCTATTTGTCCTATGACGCCAAACACTGACTTAATATTTTTGCCTCATTATCCCTACAAACGACATAACTAGAAGATAACAATGAAACCAACTTTTATGTAGCTGAAAACACGCTGTTAACCACAGACACAAAACACATCTCTATGAAGTTAAAGGCTTCTGAAAAGTACTTACTTGTTCTTTAACTCTGAAGTAGCATCCATGTCTTTGAACTCCCCTGCGATATGAACGATGCCATAACAGGTGACTGCAAAGGCCAGAAGTGTCTGAAGAACTATCTGTGAGTGTAAAGATACAGATTAGCAAGTAGCACATGAACACTATTTGAAAACTGACCATCTGCTTTCCCCCCTGTGCAACTTCAAACAAGCATTCCTCAGTCCCCTGCATCAAGGAGTTGGGTCTTATTTGACATGATTTGCACTCACACAGCAACATGATCAGAGAAGCAAAATCCCCAAGTACTGAATGGTACTAAGCCACTTAGAACTCAAGAACCAAACTGTCTATTTCCAAGAGCAATTAAAACTCATTTTTATTATTTTATTACTGTTCAGTAACAGAGGACACAAAGCATATGAGCACAATATAAAGAAAAGCAATCTAAAGGCATCACGTACCCACCAACTAACTACACTCCTCTCTTTGAAACAGGGTCTCAATATATACTCCTACTTGGCATAAACTCAATCCTCCTGCATCAGCCTTTCCAGGTATAGCAATTAAAGGTACATGCCACCAAACATGGCTTCCCAGAACCTTCCAAGTCCCTCTCCGAACATTTCCTTTCCTTCCTTCTTAAATGAACTATTATACTACATTGTGTATTGATCTTGTTCCTTGCTCTTCTTGACAGTTTTCCTTTTGTTTCTGAACAATCTCTAAAACCCATTATTGTTTACTTTTACTTATTTTGAACCTCATTTAAATGTACTCAAATGGATTCTTTTGGGTCTAGCTGTCTTCCCTCAACATTGTGAGATTCATCGCTGCAGCAGCAGTCTATTCCTTTTTGTTGTGCATCTGAAACCACGATTCACTTCTTTATTGCTGGGAATGTGGGATGTTTCCTGTTATTTTTACAAGGCCAACATAAATCTTCCTACATGTTTCCTGCTACACAGGAATGGAAACTCTGAGTACAGAGTATGTATGTGTTCAGATATATTACATAACACCAAACTGTTTTCCAAACAGGTTGTGCAAGCAACAATGATGAATGTTTGAAATTAACCAACACAGGCTTATGAGCCTATTTTTTAAAATTATGATTACATGAATATAAATGAGTGTACATGTTTGTATATATCTACCAAAAAGAAAAAGTGAAAGGAACATGAGCTAACAGCCACATACACCATAACTTTACTTAAAACAGAGACAAAACTAGCTATAAGGTATTACTTTCTAAATTAAAACCCAATGACATCTGAAATGTTATTGCACATTCCAACCATCAATAAACCAAAAGATTTGTCTTGTGTTATTGCTGTTTTTTTTTAATCTAATTACTTTGGTTTTTTTTTTAGCTTTTCTTTTTTATATATATTTTACTATTTTATTCATATTACATCTCAATGGTTATTCCATCCCTTATATCCTCCCATTCCTCCCTCCCTCCCATTTTCCCCTTATTCCCCTCCCCTAGGACTGTTACTAAGGGGGATTACCTCCCCCTGTATATGCTCATAGGGTATCAAGTCTCTTCTTGGTAGCCTGCTATCTTTCCTCTGAGTGCCACCAGGCCTCCTCATCCAGGGGATGTGGTCAAATATGGGGCACCAGAGTACGTGTGAAAGTCAGACCCCACTCTCCACTCAACTGTGGAGAATGTCCTGTCCACTGGCTATTTCTGGGTAGGGGTTCGAAGTTTAATGCACCTATTGTCTTTGGCTGGTGCCATAGTTTGAAAAGGACCCCTGGGCCCAGATCTGCCTACAATAACACTCTTCTTGTACGTTTCTAGGACCCTCTGGATCCTTCTACTTTGCCATTCTCCCATGCTTCTCTCATCTAGAGTCACAATAGGATGTCCTCCCCTCTGTCCCAGTTTCCGGGTAAGTGGAGACTTTCATGGGACATGCCCCTTGGGCTAGTGTCCAATATAAGTGAGTATATACTATTTGAGTCTTTCTGCTTCTGGGTTAACTCACTCATTATGATCATTTCTAGTTCAATCCATTTGTCCACAAATTTCTGGATTTCCTTGTTTTTAATAGCTTAGTATTCCATAGTGTAAGTGTACCACAGTTTCTTTATCAATTCTTCTACTGAGGGACACTTAGGCTGTTTCCATGTTCTAGCTATTATGAATAAGGCTGCTATGAACATGGTTGAGCAAATGTCCTTGTGTATATTCCAAGGAGTGGAATAGCTGGGTCTTGAGGAAGCCCTATTCCCAGTTTTCTGATATATTTCCAAAGTGGCTGTACTAGTTTGCATTCACACCAGCAATGAAGGAGTGTTCCTCTCTTCCCACATCCTCACCAGCATGTGATGTCACTTGAATTTTTGATCTTAGCCATTCTGATGGGTGTAAGATGGAATCTCAGAGTTGTTTTGATTTGCATTTCCCTGATGACTAAGGAGGTTGAGCATTTCTTTAAGTGTTTCTCAGCCATTTGATATTCCTCTGTTGAGAATTCTGTTTAGTTCCAAGCCCCATTTCTCAACTGGGTTATTTGGTTTGGTGGTGTTTAATTTCTTGAGTTCTTTATATATTTTGGATATTAGACCTTTGTGAGATGTAGGGTTGGTGAAGATCTTTTCCCAGTCTGTAGGCTGTCACTTTGTTCTCTTGACAGTGTCTCCTGCCTTACAAAAGCTTCTCAGCCTCATGAGGTCCCATTTATTAATTGTTGACATTAAGGCCTGGGCTGTTTTTTTTTCTTTTTTTAAAGATTTATTTACTTATTATTGTGTATACAGTGCTCTGCTTGCATGTACTCCTGCAAGCCAGAAGAGGGCACCATATCACATGGTTATGACCTACCACGTGGTTGCTGGGAATTGTACTCAGGACCTTTGGAAGAGCAGGCGGTGCTCTTAACCACTGAGCCATCTCTCCAGCCTCTGTTTTTTTTTTTGTTTTTTTTAAGATGGGGACTTAGTTCAGTGTTGCTGAGGAAAACCTTGAGCTTCTGAGCCTGCTGTTTCTACACCCCATGTGCTACGATTACAGGTATGTGCCTCCATATAACACACTGTTAGCAAGAATGTGGTAAACCAATGAATTGTCACGAAAATACGCCCAGAAAAATTATGTCCATACAAAGCAAACTATAAAGTGAGTGTAGGAGCACACGCCTATAATCTCAGTACTCAGATAAGGGCAGCAGAATCAAGAGTTTCAGGGCCAGGTTTGGCTACCTATGATTTCAGTGCTAGCCACATACTCCTCTCTCTACAAAACACAGCTAGCTAAGTACAGGATGACATACACGCTTAGGATTAGATAACGAATTTGGGGGTTCCTCCCTGGTAAAGACTATTTTACTCTCAGTATTCCTTACTTGTCTGTGCCTCTTTGTCTAGGGCTGAGGCCCCATGGTCATCCCTGAAATCATATATATAATACATGTAACAATGTAAGAACTAGCAGGTTGGATTTATATATTTAGGATTATATAGATATGTATGTATGTATATATGTATGTATGTAACAACAAAGAAATAGAGGCCATGAGTTTGAGTGAAAGCAAGGGGTGAGTGCATGCGAAGTGTTGGAGAGAGGAAAGGAAAGGGGGAAATGATATAATTATATTTTAATTTCAAAAACAATTTTATATTACACATACATATGCATAACGCTTTTTTAAAGGATCTGGTTTTAACATTACTTTTGTTGTTTGTCTCATATTTACTTATAGGTGGGGGAGGCTTGGTGCAGAAGTTGGTTCTCTCCTACTGTGTAGATTCTAGGGATCAACTTCAAATCGACAGGTTTGGCAGTAAGCATCTTTATCTTGGAGGCATCTTACCAGCCCCCCAAAAGCTATTTCAGTTAAGTAAAACAAAGCACATGTAGCTAAGACAACACTGTATACACATACAAAAGAGCTAAACCCTGACCTCCTTAAACTATTAAGAGCAAATATGAAGTTGCCAGGAAATGAGATCAGTTCTATTGCCGCTACTGTTTTAATTTTGAATGGTTAGTTTAAGTTTTCACAATTATTGCTTAATTCTACTATAGAGAATTTACAATTTGTATAAGTTTAAATCTAATAACAACAATAAGTTGTAAGGCAAATGCAGAATGGGTATTAATTCAGGTTAAAAGCCACCTTCATTAATTGTTATCATCAATTCCTGTCTATAAATAATGTAGAGTCAGTGCTGCTTGTTTTTAAACTTCATTTTCAAAAGGAAGTACTGGGCCAGTGGAATGGCTAAGCGGGTGAGGATGCTTGCCGCCAAGCCTGACGGCCTGAGATTTTAGCCCCCTGGGACCCACACGGTGGAAGAAGAGAACTGACTTCGGCTGATTATCTTCTGACCCCCACACCTGTGCTGTGGCATGAACATCTACACACATAACAAAACATTTCAAAAGGAATTTTTATAACAACTTGAGCCAAATAATTTATTTTTATTTTATGTGCATTGGTGTTTTGTCTGCATGTATGTCTGTGTGAGGGTGTCAGATATTGGGGTTACAGATAGTCGTGTGCTGTCATGTGGTTGCTGGGAATTGAACCCAGGACCTCTGGAAGAGCAGCCAGTACTCTTTAACAACTGAGCCATCTCTCCAGCCCCCAAATAACAATTTTTTAAAGAACATTTTATACTGTCAATTCAGAAACTTCTAGAAAGGCACCCCCACTTCCTTCTTTAACTTTTTTTTGACAAAGGGTGGTACTCTATAGTCCAAGTTGACCTCAAACTTACAACAATCCTCATACCTCAGTCTGCCAAGTGATTACAGGTATAAGGCACCATGTCTGGGCAAAAAGCAAATAGACATTTTTTTTAAGATTTATAAATCTTTAGATTTTATAGAGTGATAAAAGCAGGTAATAGCTGGGTGAGGTAACACAGGCCTTTAATCCTAGCATTCAGGAGGCAGAGGAAGAAGCAGCAGCAGGCAGACCTCTGGGAGTTTAAGACCAGCCTAGTCTACATAGCAAGTTCCAAGCCAGCCAGAGCTACACAGTGAGAACCTAGTTCAAAACAGAAGCAGGTAACAGATGCTGTAACATGTTTAAAAATAATAAAAGAATAATAAAATAAAGTAAAAATTGCCCAAAGCAAAGCAGCTGGTTTCAAACACGTATTTAAAGAATATAAATGACCAACTTACATCTATTGGTAGTGATTCGTCTTCCTTTTCTGTTAGTCGCATATAAGAACGATCTGTAAGGCAGAAGCATACCATTAGGAAACTGCAGCCCATTTTCCTTTCTTAAAATGCAAGAAAATCAATATACCAAAGAAGTGGCTGACATATGCTACATAGCAATGATCCCAGATTCCTCAAAATCCTCTTCCAAATGTAGTAAGCCTTACCTTTATGAATTAGTTTATGCTTGTCATGGCCTGTCTTATCACCTTAAATGAGTGACAGATGGGCAGGTATGAAAAACCAGAAAAAAAACGAAGTATAATTTTTCATTAGTATAGAACAATCTAGAAATTCTGAAATTCTTTCTTTCACTAAGTGGTCAAAGAACTCATAATTATTTAACAATCAATAGGAACTACAAAAATCTTCAGTGCTGAATGACTCTGCCTTTGTGTAGTGAAGCCAAAGTGAAAATTGGTAGGGAAATGTTTCTCTTTAGTGTAGTGGTATAACTGAGTTCCAGGACAGATTTAAAACTTCAGGAGGCAGCAGGGGACTGAAGAAAGGTAACAGGATTTAGAAACTGGTAACCCTGAGTCATACATAGTACTAGCTCTTCTACTTACTGAAATTTACTGAATGAACCTCACTCAAGACATCCTCAGCAACCCTAACATGTAACTCAATTGTAGAATGTTCAAATGTGAAAGTGGGCAGAGTAGTTGGAGACACAAGGAGCTACAGAACAGTTACACTGGCTGAGTTTCCTCTGTGATAGAATGGGAGTATGAAAGGGAAACCGGGTTTGTTTAGTGCATGACTGCTGTACTGCCATATCAAAGGTCATTATGGCAGAGATGAGCATGCTACACCACCATAGGATGCTTTCTGCTGGCACAATTTCACATGACACAACTAGCGTCAAAGGTAAATGCCAGTCTTTTGCCAGCATGAGCAGTACAGAGGTCTTGCTGCAATTGCAAATCCACAAGGCATTTTAATCACTTGAAAAATATGAAAAGCCAGAATATTAATTCTAGATTAAGCAGGACAATTATTCTAGTTTAAGTAGGACAAGTCTACTTCTGGATTAAACAGGCCAATTTCTACTTCATAATATACTCAAGACTTAAAATACTCAAATTGTTTTATGTGAATATGACTCCCGTTTAAAAAAAAAAAGTATGTCTGCAGACAATATATTTGAATTTACAGAGCTTATAAGGACAGGGGTAAAAGCAAAAGCAATCAAAAGCAATCCAGTATCAAATTAGTGTTGGATTAACCTTCTATCATCCTACTTAGCTGTCTGGTTTGAATGAAGTGTACTCTGGCACTTTACCATTATCTGTCAGCTGGGCACTTCTTCATTGGTGAAATGGTGATGATGGACTCCAGGAAAGGGCTTTCCTAGCCCTGTGACTGTACAGTAGGGTCGAAGCTTACTTCTCTGAAAATAACACAGTACTCCCGTGTATCCTAATCTGCTCCGGGACAGTGCTTCACAAACTAATGTGCATGTAACTCACCCAGGGATCTATTAAAACAAATATTCCGCCTCAGTAGGTCTGAGGTGGAGCCTGAGTAGGCACTAACAAGCTCCCAGGTGATGTCAATGCTGCTGCTGTACTGACCACACTAAGAGGAGCAAGGCTCTAAGGCACTTTCCCCGGGTCTCACCAAATTACTACTCCCATGAGCATTTATACACACATACATAAATATTTAGCATATTCATCTTATCTTATTGTAATTATTTGTTAGCCCACTAGTGGTTCCAGTAGCCTAAGAATTCCCTTAAGGCATCACAGCACGTAAAAGCAGAAGCAACTTCAATCATTGACCTGAGGAAAAAAATTTTAAAACCCACCATATAGCGCATTATCTTTTGCCCAAGGTCACACAGATTTAACAGTTAAGCCAACTGTTATCCACCAACCCTTTAAGGCTACCAGTCTATTCCCCGTGTCACAGTGCCTCCCTGAGGCAATTGGTCACTTAACTTCTCAGTCTCTGCCTGGACAGCAGAGTGCCCAGGATGCGGTCTACTTAGCTGTCATGAGGCCACAAGCATTCAAAGTTCTCAACCCCACACTTTGTCTGATCTGCCTTATGCTGGACCTAACATCTCGTGTCTTGAGTTCTGGAACAGACTCCGCTCCGAATTCTCTCTTAAATATCAGCGACCGTCCTAAAATCTAGGTGCTCCACAAACCTCTAAATAAATCCTTCCACTGAGGACCCCGCACTGCTTTACTTAGTCACCCCACACAAAAAGGTCTCAAACGGCCGTCTCTCCAGCACTAGGTCCGACAGTCTTTAGGGGAGCGCCCCCACATAGCCCCAGGTGTCCCTCACGTGAGCGGTCCCAGTCCCTCGGGCACTTACGCTGCGCAGCTGAAAAGGCAGCATGGGCTAGGGCAAAGAGGCCAACGCCTACAAGCCCCTTCCACAGCGAGGGCGCCATGATTCGGAAGGAACAGTCGCCCAACAAAAGGAGACGAAGGGCAGCTGAGCTTTCCCTTCTTTCACCGGCGGGCGTCCACGAGGCGCAGAAACATGACGTCACCAAAGCCCTGGGCGCGAAGTGTGCGCTGTGCCGGGTGCTGCAAAAGCCAGCGAGCCGTGAGAACGCGGAAAAAGGAATGCCGGGAAGAAGGAGAAAGCTACACGGAAAAAGGTCCTCGAGGTCTCCTCCGAGTCTGCGCAGTGCCATTTCTCTGAGAGGGGGCGGAGCTGAGTGAAGGGCGTGAACGAAAGGGCCAAGTGAGACCAATGGGGAGACAAAGAAGAGCGCAGGCAAATAAGCACCAGACTTGGAGAAGGGGCGGGACTTACGGAAAGGCCTGGGAGGAGAAGAGGGTGGGGCCGGTAGCGATTGTGAAAGGCTGTGGGTGCAGGAGTCAAAATCCTAGTAGTTGGTATTTGTAAGTTGGCTGGTTTATTTGGTTTTCCTTCGAACAGGGTCCTTTGCATTCAGTAAGTCTTTCCTACGCTTTTGGCCCCAGAAAACTGGTACTGAACAGGGGGAGGAAATCCCCCTCAGGGACAGTCATAGGGGCGGGGAATAAGGGGAAAATGGGAGGGAGGGAAGAATGCGAGGATACAAGGGACGGGATAACCATTGAGATGTAACAAGAATAAATTAATTTAAAAATTTTTTAAAGCATTAACGTTAGGAGGTAAATAAAGTGTGGAGGGTAATAAGTTGGCGGGGGTTGGGCCCCCCAGTGCTTGGCATGCTGAGGACGCCCAGAAAAGTAGTTCAGCGTCTTACTTTTCTACCTTCTTTGAGAAAGATCCACAGCGGCACTGTTTTGTCATGAAGAAAGCTAGCATGCATTAAGGAAGAACTAAGACATACCAGAAATAAGAAATGAGATGTTTAAAACACAGTCTGATCAGGATACAAATATAACCTCCTCTCTCCATTTTTTTTGTCTTCATCTCCTAAAACGTAGGCATTCCCAAGTGAGGTGTTTCCTTCATCTCTTTTCGCTCTGCTGTCTGTTGACAAGCTCATTAATTCGTTTCCACTTCATGCCAGCATAGTTTTTACTGCGATTCTAAATCAACAGCCATGCCTCAAATACTCTTTCTTAGCTCCAGGTCAGCATTCTAAGCTACTCGTTGCTGGATATTTCTTTTGTGTGACTAGACCTTGTGGCACATGCCATTTATATGGCCAAAATGTAACTCGCATCCACAACTCTGTGTAAGTTACTTCAATGGCCCTGGCTGCGTGGCACTGCATTGTAAACTGCATTTCACAGAGCAAATGTAAAGCGTGATTTAGAGATTACCGTCCTTTCCCATCAGCCTCCAAAAGAATGGTATAATCTGAATCAGCCAACTCGCCAGTATCTGTTCAATGATACTGCTCCTTCAAAATTCCAAGCATTCCCACTTGTGATCTCCTTAATCTACTCTGATTTTATATCACCTTCTAACCCATGTAGTCTGTTTATAGTGTTTGTTGTGTTACTGTTGTTTGCTGCCTTTCTTCCCACTCTGGAATGTGAGCTGCAAGAAGACAGATTTCTCTGTGCATAGAACATTGACTGTCAAATAGTAGGCATTGACTGCATACTTGTTGAATGAAGAATGAATAAATGATGGAAAAGAACGGGGAGTGCTTTTTATCACTGAAAAGATCTTTATAGAGAGCCCTTGTAGTATTTTTAATTGAATTTCAAAAATCCTTGTGGTGTGTGTGTGTGTGTGCGTGTGCGTGTGTGTGTGTTTCTTCAAACTGGAAAAAAATGGAAATTAGGCAGCCGAGGTTCAACGTATTTCCTTAAACTTACCTATATCATTTTTTCTTCTGGATCCCGTTACTCAAGCATTAAGTCATGGCCATTACTGTTCTCTGGACCCTCTCCGCACAGTGCTTGATCAGCATCAGTTGCCGTACTTCACACTCAGAGCCATCCAACAAGCTAGCCACTGGTTCGTTGGCAGGAAAATGCTTGCTATGTGGCAAGATAGAAAACAGAGTCTTAAAAGCACGCCAAATTTTTGTTTTAGCTTAGATAATGGTTGGATTGAACTTGAAATAAAAACTTTCCCACATGACCTAGTAACAACTGGTCTGAAACAGAAAATGATTAGTAGAAGGTTAGAAGGTTTTGAGGAGGGGAGGCAGGGGGGAAGAAGAGACGGAGACTGACTCTCACTCTGTAGTCTCTGCTGGCCTCGGGATCATAACTGAAATTTTTGTGCCTTATCCTCCCACCCAGTGCTGGGGTTGTTGGCATGTAACACCATGGGCAGCTAAGAGTTTTCTTGAAGTGTCTGAGTTCTGGGTCATTTCTTTTTTTCTTTTCTTTCTTTCTTCTTCTTCTTCTTCTTCTTCTTCTTCTTCTTCTTCTTCTTCTTCTTCTTCTTCTTTTGAGACAGGGTTTCTCTATGTTATCTTGGCCTTCCTGGACTCCCTTTGTGGACCAGATTGACCTTGAACTCACAACTATCCACCTGCCTCTGCGAGTGCTGGGATTAAAGGTGTGCACCACCACACCCGGCCCTATGTCATTTCTTTAAAGAGACGGGGAAGAGAATATTTAGAAATACACCCACTGAGAAGTCTGGGGTTTGTATAAGCCACTGATGCATTTTCCAAAGCTTCAGGGAAGTCACTGGGTTCTAGAAACACAGTTTTGCTTTCTCTGTTAACTTAAGGTACATTTGCATCTCTCTCATAGACACTCTTACTCTCTTTCATGCATTCAGCACTCTTTTTAACTTTTATCAGTGTATCAAATACCAGAAAACTAGCCTAGTTTTATGTTTTCTAGTGACAAACTGTTAAATGAAGTCCATGGGGCTCTGCTTTCAAACAGGGTCTTGTTATGGTGCCCAGGCTGGCTTCAAACACTTACCCCCTCAGAATCTAAAGGACCTCAGATACGTACCACCATGCCTGTGGAAAGGCATTTTAATGATTGGTAGATTCCAACCTGTAGGGAAATCAAGGTGTTCATAATAGAAGCCACTCACACATGATTCTGCAGGCTGGAGTTAACCCGAGTGCAAGATGCAGCTAGTGAGAGCACCAGCTCCTTGCGTTCCTAGAACAAAACTCAAAGGGCATGGGACATAGTATTTAAATTCCCAAGTGACCACAGAAGTGCCTTAATTTTACACACACACACACACACACACACACACACACACACACACACCACTCTCCATATGTGCCATGGATTATTGGAGGTGGGGATAATGATAACTCAAGCATTTATAGAGAAGTGTTTCCCAGGTTAATCTGTAGAGAAAGTGTCCCAGCATTAGACCGTTGTTTCATGCCAGCTAAGTTCTCACATATCTTTATATGTTACTTGTGCGCATCTCGAACTCTCATATGCAGGTTCCCCTTCCTCAGGCATTCTCCACCTAATTTTAAAGATTGTTTTCCCTGTAAATATGTTCCAATTACAGACATCTATAAGAAGACTATATAGATTGTATTACTAAAAGCGCTGATGTGATGGATTAACAGGTAAGAGTGCTTGGTGCTCAGTCTAATGACCTCAGTTCAATTCACAGAAGCCACATGGTGGTACGGGAGGGAATGAATTTCTGAAAGTTGAACGTTAGTGCATGTGCAAACACACACACACACACACACACACACACTCACACACATTGAATTAAACATTTAAAGTTTATCTATTTACTGCATGTACACTTGCAGGCCAGAAGAGGGCATCAGATCACATGAGCCACCATGTGGTTGTTGGGAATTGAACTCGGGACCCAAATTAAATATTTAAAAATTTTCTTTAAGCTATTTATATTTTATGTTTAGAACAATTTCTCTGGGTAACAAATTCTAGAACTTTATTGCCTTCGACACAAACTAGCCTACTTGTCTGTCCTCTTTGTCCCCCTCTCTCTTCCTCCCTCTCTCCCTCCATCCATCCTTCTCCCTTCATGGACTTATCGGCAAACAAGGAATCGCATAGATCTTTCTCAGGTGAGGAGTCAGGTCAATAAAACAACAGAAAACGAATCATTCTGACAGGCAGATCCTCCACAGATCCATTAGAGAATGCTTGTCTAGGTTCCATGAATACCCGTAAGTAATCTGCCAGAGAAGAAGTCACACATTTTTAAGAACAACAACAACAACAACAATTAGGACAAAGTAGAATCCCTTCAACATATTTTTTCCTTCAGGCAAACAGCCTCATCAGTGCCTATGCCTCTCTACCAATAGCTCCTGGAGGCCCCGGGCAGCTCACTAGCTACCCAAACATGGAGTCCAGGTCTCTGGTTTAAAGCTCTACATAGAAAACTAGCACTTTCAAAAGAGATGCTGCGTCCTCTTACTTGTCTTCTTACAGACATAGGATGTACTTGGAAGACATTCAAGAGAGACACAACAAAACATGTATCTCAAAAGAGCTAAGTAGTACCTTGGTATTTGGAGAGTCCCATCTTAATAAGATTGTGTTGGCTTGACTACTTCTGCTACAGTAGCTTTCTAGAGCACACATTGTGGAATGGCGTAGGGTTGGGACTCTGGATTTTTCCTTCTGTAAGTCTAGGAGATTAAAGGAGTTACTCATGTTTCCTCACCAGCACCTTGAGGAATATCACAGTGCTCTTTGATAGCAATGCCTTAAAGTGTTTGAGTAATCTCACAGGTTGTAAGCACTCAGTAAATGACAGCCATTGTTTTATTTAAAAACCTTTATTTTTAAAATCGTGTGTGTGTGTGTGTGTGTGTGTGTGTGTGTGTGTGTGTGTGTGTGTGAATAGTGTGTACATGAGTACAAGTGCCTATGGAAGCCAGAAGTGCAGGGTCACTCCTTAGAGCCGGAGTTATAGATGGTTGTGAGCTAGCTGTCTGACGTGGGTGTTGGGAATTCAACTCCTGGTCTCTGGAAGAGCAGTATGTAGTGGATGTAAACTTGTTTTTGTTTTGCTTGCAAGTGTGGGATGTGAAACAGATTTGTATGAGGGTGTGCAGTATTTTTCCACTGGAAACAGACTTGTGAGAGAACAGGTGATGTTTGTCCACTAGAAAAGGAACCTCCTCTTTTGGGGGTATGGTCTTTCCCAACGGATAAACATCCTAGTATGGACTCTGAGAGGAAATATGTATATGAGGCTTGGCTTTTTGGTTTTGGCATTGTTTCCCACTGTTTGGCTGTTCATTGCTCCATTTCAAGATGTTTCTAGAGAGAGATGCTCCAGAGAATGCTTTAAGGTTTGGGGTTCTGGCTGCTGCTCTGGGTTCTGGTTGGTACTCTGGATTCCAGCTGCTGTGGTTGCAGTCACCTTTGCTGAATTGCTGGTTTGCTGTTTAATGGGCCTGCTGAAATCCTGCCTACGAAGAGTGGAATCATTCCAAGGAACAGAGTCTAAAAAGGTCTACTTCTCCTGTTGCCATTGACCTCTTTTCTTTCCTATCCAGGGTAGGTGGGTTGGAAGGGAGGTATAAACATTAAAGAATCCCAAATAAAGTAGGTTTGAAAAAGTTCAAAGCCTACATCAGTACATGCTCTTAACTACAAAGCCATATCTCCAGCCCTCAGATTTGTATTTATTGTTACTTTACTATTATTGTGTATGTGTGATGTTGGGGGAGGGGAGGGGGGTGCGTGTGTACCATGACACAGACAGGGAGATCACAAATTTGTAGAGTTAGTTCTCTCTTTCCATTCTGGGCCTCGAACTCAGATCCTCATAATTATAAAGTAAGTGCTTTACCTTCCTGAACTATCTCTAAATCCCCGCAATTATTTTAATATCTCCCCATGAGTGTGTGTGTGTGTGTGTGTGTGTTCACGTGTATGAGTACAAGCAAGTACAGATCAAAGGGCAAGCCTAGGAGTTGGTCCTCACTCTCTACCTTGTTTGATACAGGAGCTTCTTGCTTGCTGCTATGTATGCCCGATTTGCTAGTCCATGAGTTTACAGGGATTCTCTATCACTTCCTCTCTTCTTGCTGTAGGAGTATGAATATTGCAAATGTTTTTGCTACATGTACCCGGGGGATCCGAACTCAGATCCTCCTGCTTATGCAGCAAGCATTTTACCCACTGAGCCTCCTCCTAAGACCCTGTTGTTATTATTATTGATCCTTCTATTTGTCCAAACTGAACATAGTCCCTATCTTGATAATCTTTCCTAAACTATCAGTTGATTCTCCCCTTTGAGGGGTTTGTTGTTGTAGTTTTGTTTGTTTTGTTTGTTTGTCTGTTTTTGTCTTATTTGATTTTTTGAGACAGGGTCTCTCTGTGTAGCCTTGACTGACCTGGACTCACTTTGTAGAGCAGACTGGCCTTGAACTTACAGTGATCTATCTGCCTCTGCCTCCTGAGTGCTGGGATTAAAGGTGTGCACCACCATCACAGCCAGCACCAGCAGCTTACTTTTTTTTTTTTTTTTTTTTTTTTTTTTTTTTTTTAGAGACAGGGTGTCTCACTGTGTAGCTCTGGCTGGTCTAGAGCTGCCTGCTTCCTTTTCCTCTTGAGCGCTGACACATTGATTATTTTATTTTTATTTTTTATGTTAGTTTTATTAATTTATTCATATTACAACTCTTATCCCATCACTTGTATCCTCCCATTCCTCCCTCCCTCCCTCTTTCACCCTATTCCCCTCCTCTAGGTCTAAGAGAAAGGGGGACCTCCTCCCTCACTATATGGTCATGGGCTATCAAGTCTCATCTTGGTAGCCTGCTTATTCTTTCTTTGAGTGCCACCAGGCCTCCCCAACAAGGGGAGATGGTCAAATGTGGCATACCAGAGTTCATGTCAGAGTCAGTCTCCGCTCTCCACATAACTGTGGAGAATGTGCTGCCCATTGGCTAGATCAGAGTTGGGGTTTGATGTTTACTATTGTATTGCCCTTGGTTAGTGCAATAGTTTGAGCAGAACCCCCTGGGCACCGATTTAATTGCTCTTCTTGTAGCCATTTCTAGAATGAATATATCTCTTAGGGCTTTATCACCACACCTGCACAAAAGGAGCCTAGGGTGTTTTTTTTTTTTTTTGTATGAGATTAATACAAGCATGTACTTAAAAAATCTTTAAAAATCATACTTGCTTTTTTTTCCACATTGGGATGGTCACATGAGGGAATAAATCGTGTGAAATCTTTTGCATATTTACACTGGTTCCAAACTGGTAGCCGTGAGGTCTCTAGACTCTGTTTGGATGTAGGCATTCGCTTTCTTATTGCCTCAGGACTAAGCTCCTGATGCCTTTTGTTCTTGGGAGAAGTCAGGATCTCCCATAGTTTCCATACTGGACATATTCCTTCCAAATCCACTGCTGTTTCTGGTGCCACTCCTGAACCGCCATGCTACATTGCTGTCTACCACAATATCTGCACATGGATTGACCAACACTCTTCTTTTTAGTTTTGGCACATGGTCTTATTGTCCCTTTCCCCTGGCTGCCCTGGCACTTGTTATGTAACCCACATTAGCTTCAGACTTGTGACAGTTCTTCTGAGTGCTGTGTCACCATGCCTGGGTTCCTCCCAGTTTATTTCCAGCCTGTCCATAGCCAAGTTCAGCTTTATGACTTCCTGTTATTACTGGTAACAGGCCCGTGCTTCCCAGCTATGCAGGTTCAAAACCTTGGAATTTTAGGGTTTTTTAGTGCCTGTTTTTTTGTTTTGTTTTGTTTTGTTTTTGTTTATTTTTTGGCAGTGCTAGGGATTGAACCCAGGGCCTTGCACATGTTGAGCAAGTGCCCTCCCACAGAGCTGCATCCTTAGCCATCTACATTGGCTCTTGTGTCAGTTTGCCACTTTTATCTTTTATTCTTCTATTCTTACCATACCTAATAAACTAAGACCCTATTACATATTGGTATGACGTCTATTTTCTTTTTCTTTCTTTTTTTTTTCCGGGTGAGTGTGGTTCTTTGAATGAGAAATGCTCCCCATGGGCTTGAGGGTTTGAAGGCTTGGTTCGCCAGGCGGTGGTGCTGTTTGGAATGGCTCAGGTTGTTCAGCCTTGGTGGGAAGAGTATGTGTTAGGGACAGGCTTTGAGGTTATATGGTTCCACCCTACTTCCAATATGCTCTCTGCTTCTTGCTTGCCTTTGAAAATGTGTGCTCCCAGCCCTGCTGCCATGCCTCCCCACAATGGTGGCGTGTTATCCCTCTGGAACTATAAGCCAAGACTGTTTCTTTCTTGAGTCATGTTTTGTCACAGTACAGAAAAATAACCAATATAGAGAGGGTACAGAGCCTTGCTGTGTAACCCAGGCTGCCCCAAAATCTTGTTGCTCCTACCTCAGCCTTCTAAGTGCTGGAATTACAGGTGTGTGTTGACCATGAGAAACTGCTTTTCTAAATTTCTAATCGGTCTCCTAATACCCATCTTTTTGCATGTCATTTATTCCCCTTTTATGCCTCCAAACCTACACTGGGGAGATTTTCAATAGGGAAATGAATGAGTTAAGCATTCCAAGTGGCATCGTAGATCTTCCATAATGTGACTTCAACCAAACTTTCCCACCTTTCTCCCAGTACATGAATTAGTTAACGGTTTATCAGGCACTTCCAGTGAACTGAAGATTGTGCTGAGCCCTAGACTAAACTTATCTGTGCTTTTCAGATATCAAGTATTTACTGAGTACTTACTTTGTACCTGGGAGTGCCACACCTTTTTAATTTATCCTTGAATTCAATCTTTGTTCCCATGGAAATTTAATGCCACCTGTAATCATGGAGATTTCCTTTGTACACAGTGAAATTCAAGAAGCATTTATTGATGCATTGGTATGGTATATCTTATTGTTTGTTGAATTTTTTTTTACATTTTTTTGTATGTGTGTGCGCACACATGATGGCTCATGTGTGGAGGCCACGAGACAACATTCAGGAGTAAGTTTTGTTCTTCCAGCATGTGAGTCAGGCTTATCAGCTCGGGTCTTTACCCAGTGAGTCATCTTGCTGCCCCAGAGTACTTATTTTGGTTAAGTTCTGGCCTAGGTGCTATTGGTCAAAGACAAAGTAATATCTGCTTTCTGCCCTGGAGGTGGTCATGATCTTAGAAAATTAATAAGATAATGCATCAGAAGAGTTAGAATAGAGATTTGCCCAAGGGCTTCAGAAACCTTAAGGAAGAGGAACCTCCAAGTCAGTTTGAGGGCATCCTAGGAGTTTGGTGACTTAGTTTGAGTTTTGTCAGCCAAGTAAATAGCAGTTCATTTTGGAAGGAGGGGGTTGTAGGCCTCTCCGAGCAGGAGGGACACATGGGAAAATATATAGGAGAAACATATGACGCACTTATGGAACTATAAGGTGGAGTATTTTGTGTTTCAGAATATCTGGGATAAATATCTCAGGGAAGGACAGACCATAGTACTAAAGACACATCTGCAGCCATGGGACCCCAAGCATTGTGTCTCATGTTGAGAGGCCAGAACTGAATGGGGGCACTGGAGGCTCTGAGCAAGGGTTAATATATAAAAGTAGAGTGTACCTTCAAAAAGTGCTGTCTCATAGAAATGTGGGGGAATGATTGACAGGGACTAAGGCAGAGGTCAAACTTTTCCAGGAAGGGTTCACATAGAAAATACCTTAGACTTTGAAGGCCCCAAGGCTTCTTTGAAAATTACCCAACTTTGTCCTTGTTACAGAAAAACAGCCATAAAACAGTGAGCAAACAGATGGCCGCACTTTTCCCAGTGCTCCCCCACCATGGATGAGCACTGAACTTGTGATTTCACGTGATTGTCACCTCACAAAATGTTCTTTCTGGTTTAGTATTATTGTTTTAAAATGTCAAAACTGTTTTTAGCTTCCAGTTTAAACAAACAACAAACAAGCAAACAAACAGATGACATGTTTCTTTTGGCCCCTAGGCCGTAGTCTGATCTTTGATAATCCCTGCACTAGAGGATGTGCTCACAGGAAAGATAGAAATGCTTTTGAGACACTTATCTCGCAACCAAGAGGCGAATAGTGCAATAGCAATGGGGAAGCTTGAAGGAAGGGCTGGATAGCAGAAGATACCTCCCAAACATGTTGACAGAGTAGCAGGGAGCAGGAAGGGAGTCACTGAATGTTCTGGGGTAGGGTGGTGATGATAAGAGTTGTTTCTGGAAGAGGCAGAAAGCAAGAGATAGGGTGAGCTAGACTGAGGAACATGGTTCCTAAAGGAGGAGGAAACACTTTTACCTGAAGCTAAGGGGAGGGAGGATGGGAAGACATGAATGTGATATTTAATAATTTGGAGGGTTTCCCCAGAATGCTTTAAGTTTTCCAGGGAAAACAGAAGCAAGGCTAGAACTCTGAGTTGTTTACCTGACTACTAAAGTCTCTTAAGGGTGGTGGCAGGGCTGAGAGGAAGATAGAAAGCCTATAAACCAGACTCTCAAGTATTCTCAATGTGTAGGAGGGACCAGGAAGTGGTTAGGTGTGGAGAACAAGGAAAAGGGAAGGTGACAAAGCTTCCCATGAAGGGTGTAAGAGTAATGGGTTTGAATAAGGAGGAAGCAACGTCAGCTCCCTCAGGCTACATGATACATGGTGTGTATGTCCATGCACGGAAGCACGTGCTCACGCACACACACGTATGCAGATAGGACAATAAGGTTGGGATAAAACTTGAAACCACTTCAGAGCAAGTAAATGGAGGGGATAAGGGGCCACGAGAGCAGCAGCTGAGGAAGTCGCTGGGAAAGCACCACAGAAAGCTCACTGCCCCGGGCTGGTGGCAGGAGAGAGAAATGGAGCTCAGAACGAGAAGTGAGAACAGTGTGTGTTTGAAAAACCACAATCTGGCTGGGCGGTGGTGGCACACGCCTTTAATCCCAGCAGTCACTCGGGAGGCAGAGGCAGGCGGATCGCTGTGAGTTTGAGGCCAGCCTGGTCTACAAAGTGAGTCTAGGACAGCCAGGGCTACACAGAGAGACCCTGTCTCGGAAAAAAAACAAAACAAAACAACCAAACCAAAAAAGAAAAAAAAAGAAACAAACAAACAAAGAAGAAAAAAAAAGGAAAACCACAATACAATCCAAGGGCAGCCTACTTCCTTGGGTGTCTGGTGTGTTATTGTTGTGTAGATTGCTCTTGGAGCACTGCTATTAAGAGCGGGCTGATGGAGGGTATTGCATTCCTGAGGCCATGGAAACTGTGGTGGGATTCTGGGGCTGGAAGAAGTTTGTTCACTGTGACCAAGGAAACAAATCTGTGACTTTTTTTTTTTTTTTTTAAGAACCAGACCGTCACCAGAAAGTGATTTTGTGCAGAGGCAAAACAGCCTTGGAATGAGTGGCTGTGCTCAAAGAAGGTAGGCACTTTCAGGTGTTGTGGGCCTTCCAGCGAGGTCTGAAGAAAGCACACTGTGAAGCCTAGGGAGGCTCCTGCTCTGGCACTCTTGCCTGTGTAAGGTAAGGTGCCCAGCCCTGTGTGAACAGGGAAGTGCAGTTAGCCTGGAGGCAGGGGGAAGGAGGCCCGGTGGTCAGGAGGGCTCTTGGGAATGGACAGGGCCCCTGCCATAATAGGAAGGAATGGGCAGTTACTGCTGGACAGGCCAACCTTTCCACAGTTGTTTTGATTTCTCTGAAGGTCACCATCCTCACCGAACTTAAAAGGTTTATTAATGAAGAGGCATCCACATTGGGGTCATGACCCCGAAAGAAAAAGGTTTCAGAATGGTGTGTTAGACACAAAATGCTGGGGCTGGGATTGGTGTGACTACTAACGCCGTCATGAAGGTGTTGAGGAAGGCTATCTAGTCTGAAGGGGAAGAATAAGCTCATGTACAGGACATACTCAATACCCAACAGGTAGAGGCCGGAAAGGATGGTGACAGGCCAGGGCTTGAGACTTGTAGATTATTCATGGAGAAAGTCTAGAGAAAAAGAACCCCAACCGGCAGGTACAGAGACTTTTGGGAGAAGCTCCCAAACACAGCTCACCTGAGCTGTGACAATCCTGCCCTGTAAAGTCTGGAGGAATACACAGAAATTACTCTCTGCGAAGAAAAGTAGATGACAAGTAGGGAGTCAAATGTGAAAGAACTGGTGACATTCGCCTCAAAGTTACAATGAAAAAGAAAACAGGAGAGGGGCACAGCCTGCACCAGCAAAGACTTCCTCCCAAAGGGATCATGGTGCTTCTGAGGGAAGGTAAATTTGAGTACAGACTTGGTAGACTATTGGTCGCAAGGTTGATGAAGCTATGCATTCCTTCCTGACAGGGTGGATGACACCTATTAAGCACTGGCATCTAAAGAAAACCTGATTGTACAGATATGCACATGATCCATGCCTTTGTGTAAGTTCTTTTTCTGAACTCTTACAGTGTATCTGTTTTCCCAATAAGGACAGAATAAGGGGATCTCGACTTAAATTACAGAGATGGAGACTGAGGCCACTCCCAAGGGGACAACTTCTTCTGTCGTTAAGAGACACTGGGGGACGATATCCAGATGGGTTATGAAGATAGATTCCTGCCCCTTTCCCAGCTGTCAGAATAGAATCAAAGTAAAGAGCGCTCAACCTGTATCTGATTACATTGGGCCCATGTTTCTTTAGGGGAAGGCAGTGGGTTAGATTCGATATTTCACTTTGGGACAGAGCTCAAGCTCTAGACGTGCCTGTAGGTGGGCAGATGGGCAAAAGAATGTGGCTGCGAGGGCGGGAGCTGCGGCGGGCCCTTTAAAAGTGGAGGCCGTGCTGGGCGGTGCCTGTACAGCCGGCTTGGCTCCAGCCCCGCCCCTTTCCCGTGAGCCCTCGGGGAGTGGTCCGACCGCGGGCGGTTGCTGGTGAGGAGAGGGGCGGGGGGTAGGGGGGTGGGGGGGTAGACATGGCTGTGGTTCGGCGCGGCTGGAGGCTGGCGCCTGTTCGCCGTGGCGTCGGCGGGCCCCGGGTGCATCCGCTTATGCGGCCCCTCTGGTTGCTCTTCGCAGTGAGCTTCTTTGGCTGGGCCGGGGCTTTGGACGGCTCCGGGGGAACGACGAGAGCCATGGACGAGGAGATAGTGTCCGAGAAGCAGGCTGAGGAGAGCCACCGGCAGGACAGCGCCAACCTGCTCATCTTCATCCTGCTGCTCACCCTCACCATTCTGACGATCTGGCTCTTCAAGCACCGCCGGGCCCGCTTCCTGCACGAAACCGGCCTTGCTATGATTTATGGCAAGTGTCTCGGACCCCTGTCCCCGTAGCTGGCACTGTCCCTTTCTCTGCCTGCCCGCTGCTTCGCCCTCTGTCCTGGTCCTGCTCGGCCTACATTACGCTCCCTTTCTCATTCCATTTTTCTGCCTCGCCTTAAACCGTCCTCTGTTTCTCTGCCTCACCCCCCTCTATTTCTGCTACGCCCCCCATTTTTTTTTGCCTCGTTCTCAGCCTCGCCTCCCCATTTTCTCTGGCTCTCCTCGCTGTTTTCGCCTCGGACCCCACCCCCTTTTCCTCTGAGCCCCGCTGCCCCTTCTTTGCCTACCAAGCTGGGTACCAGGACGGGTGGGTGTTGAGGATGGGAAAGGGAGTTGGGTGCGGTGGATGGGATGGGGCTGGGGCTTGGGGGAGGGGAAGACATCCTTGCAATCTATGTTTCTAGGGTGTCAGTTTGTTTAAGGTTCGTTGAAGCTGCAGAGTGGCTTGTAAGGCCAGCATCTGGTATTCATTTGGAACCAGACTCGACCTTTACTCACTGCCCAGCGTTTGCTATGCCTCCTTTCCAGGTGCAAACGATAACCTTACTCAGGTGGAACCCACGCGAAATAAAAACCCGGAGTAGGCTACAGAAGGCTTAGGGCATTTGGAATGTCGTCCTAATTTAGGAAACTATACCTGTAATGCCTGATAGGGAGACGCTTCGGATTCAGGTTTATGAAAGTGAGGACGAGTAAGAGTTGTGGTTCTTCCAGCGGCATGTTTCATCCCATATGATGAGAACTGTTCAGCCAAGTAGTCGCTAAGAATCTTCACGTGGATGCAGGGGGCTGCCTTGCTGTTGGCATGAGGTTATTGACCAATTGCCATGTAAATAATTTTGGTTCTTGAGTCGCACTGTGTGCTGCTTCCTTTTGAGGTTATTTATCTGTGGGGGGGGGGCGCGGAGTGAGGGACAGCCGAGAGAGAGAGAGAGAGAGAGAGAGAGAGAGAGAGAGAGAGAGAGAGAGAGAGAGAGAGAGAGAGAGACACAGACACAGACACAGACAGAGAGACAGACAGACAGACAGACACACACACACACAGAGAGGGGGGGGGGAAACCTTTTAAGCCATGTTCCAGCCTTGTGAAGGAAAAGAAGCTATTGCTGACAGTCTCCTATCTTCCTGGGAGGGTATGGCTGCAGAGGGTAGGGCTTGAGGGCGGATAACCATTCTGCCTGTGCAGGGTTATCTTCACCAGGAACAGTCTTCAAGTGTTGAGCTTGGTGCTGTTGGTTTCTGAGACTTGAAGATAGGCAGGTATACAAAGGCTTGGAACTAAAAGGCATTTTTCCATGCAGCCCCCACCCACCCACTTCCAGTAAATCCCGATTTCTACAATGTGCATGCATCTCAAGGGTAGCAATAAAAGGTACTTGCTTGCCTTAAGAAAATGCATGGACTCGGGCTCCTTTTTCACTGGTAAGGTAATAAATTCTAAGCATGGGGACTGTCCTGGTGACTAGACTGTCAAAAATGGCATTTCAGTTGTAGTGCCCCTTAAGGCCTATCAGTCATACAAGCTATAGATTTTGTCTAATTTCTTGGTGTGACAGTGTGTGTGACTTGTTTACTATCTTCAACAGTCATTTACTGGTTAGTTTATTATTATATATTATGTACAGAAACGATAGACATGTAGGACCTTTAAGGAGAGTAAAGACAAGCCATCAAAAAGTACATAATGCCATTTGAACTTCGGTTAAATGCAAAGTGAGCCTTATATTGTTAAAATAAGGGACTGATCACAGACTGTCTCTTTCCTATTGAGAGAGATGTTTTGATGTGAGAAGTTGATGGTACAAGGCTTTAGACCAAGAATTGCCATTTTTAAAAAAGGGCTAGATAATAAAGATTGTTGATTGTAAGGGGCATGTATATTGCATGTTATTCTGTTTTTTTTTCCTTTGCAAAGTTAAAAAAATGTGAAAACCAGGGCATGGAGAGAAGGCTCAGTGGGTAGGAGCACTGGCTGCTCTTCTAGAGGACCCTAGTACTGTTCTCAGTCCCAACATGGTGGTGCAGAGCCATCTGTAACTCCAGTTCCAGGGGATCTGATATCCACTTATGTACTCTGGGCAGTGCACACACATGGTGCACCAACAGACATGCAGACAAAGCACACCTACACATCAAGGATAAATAAATAATTGTAAGAAATATTCTTACCTCTTGGGCCATGCAAAAACAGACTAAGGACTGAGTGTGCAAAGCCCTTGATAGTCAGCCCCAGATTCCACTGTGGCAATAACTACGTGTAATCTTACCAAGCCCCTACCACGATTTTACTATTATCTATGTACTGGGACTGAATTATGAGGAAACTGTTTTCAGCCTAGTACTTGGCTCCTAAGTAAATGCTCAATAAGTGATGGCTGTGCTGTTTGTTATTGCTGTTGCAGCTGCAGCTGCTGAGCCTCAGAAGAGTTTCTTTCATTGCTTAGTCATACAAGTCACAAATGAATAGTATTTAAAAAAAAATCAAATAGAGACTTGGAGTGACCCTGAAAATATTTGTTCTTTGCTATCTGGTGTCATTAACTTCCTTTAACTCATGGATAGAAGTAGAAAAAATGAGATTGCTGATGGCCTCTCCTAAAGCTTCTAATATGAAGATGGATGGTGCCACCACTCCTGGCTGCTGCTGTAGTACTATTAAGACAGCTTACGTTTTAGTTTCATTTCCAGGTAAAAAACGAATCCCTGCATATCTAAGCTCCAACCTAATGGTGATCTAATTGTGATATCGGTTCTAGTAAGTACTCTCAGAAAAATGTCATTTGTTTATTGATTGACTGATAAAGATGGGTCTTGCCCAGGCTGGCCTTAAATGCGTGGCAGTCCTGCCTCTGCCTCCCAGATACTAGGGTCACAGGCTTACATCACTGTGCCTAGCTCGTTTACCTTTGTAACAAGCAAGGGTAAAAAGCTTAAACCACAGCTGGGTGTGGCACTGTACACCTCTGGTCACTAAACTCAGGGAACTGAAGCAGGAATAGAACAAGTTGGAGGCCGTCCTGGGCTGCAGAGTGAGACAAACAAACGAAAGGCAAACTTAAGTCACGTATGTGGTCACTTTCTATATTGTAGTATAGATTAATAATTGCTGTAGTTAAAAAAAAAAAGACTCTAACATGTGTGCATGTGTGGGTGCACAGTGGAGACCAGAACTCAACACTGGGGATCTTCCTCAACCATTGTGCACCTTATTTTTTTATTTTTTTGAGACAGGGTTTCTTAGGGAGCCCGCAGTTCATGGATTGGGCTAGACTAGCTGGCCAGCAAACCCCCTGGCTCTTCCTGGCTCCACCTCCCTAGCACTGGGAGTACAGGTGCGGTGTGCAGGAACCTTGTGTTTACGTGGGTTCTTGGGACCCACATTGTTTTGTTTGCACAGTGCCTATTGAGCCATCTCCTGAAGCCCTGCAAGTGCAGTGTCAAGGCACCCACGTGTTTTGCTCAGCGGGCTAGCCAGCTTTCTTAAGAAGCTTAAAAGTGAGTCACTGTTAGTAGGAATTGTTGAGGTAGTTAATTAAGCCTGAAGAGTGATCACTCACTGCAGTGTGCTTACCAATAAGAAGCAAATGACAGAAAGGTTTGTTTTGCTTAGAGAATCTTGCGGAGTTAGGGCCTAGGGGAAACTGTTAATTTTGTCAGTAAACATTTATTAATTGTCTGTGCTATGTGGCATATGAGGGGAAATACATGTGTGTGCCCCATTCCCTGCCCTCAAATTACTTACTGTCTAGTGATGTAACAGATCGTGCAGATTGAGGATTTCAGTGTGTTAGGCTTTGTATTATTTACTTTTAAGTAGCATCTCATTTAAACCTCGTAATAACTCTGTGGTATGGGTACTGCTTATTATCTTTCCCATTTTACAGATGAGGAAATTAGGGCTCAGAGAGTTTAAATGATCCGATTGATATCATATATTTAGTCAGATTTTAAAAAGTCTATGTGGTTTAAAAGCCCCCATCTTCTTAACCAGTACAGCACATGGCTACAGTAAAAGCTTGGACTTTTATTTTTCTATGTTGAAATTCAATTAGCCATTGCCACAGAATAAGCAGCGTTCTTGAAAAGATTTTATTTTTATACACGAGTGTTTTGTCTTCATGCATCTCTGTGCACCACATACCTGCACTGCCCTCAGAGGCTAAAGATGGCTTCAGATCCCCTGTAGCAGGAGTTGCAGGTGCTTGTGAGCGGCCGTGTTGGCGCTGGGAAGCAAACTTGGGTCATCTGTCAGCGAAGCCAGCGCTCTTAAACCACTGAGGCACCTCTCCAGCCTTCTCTAACAGTATGCTGGAAACAAGTTCTGACTGTTTTTATGAATGCACACACAGTTTTGCTGGGGGGTCCTGGACATTGAACCCAGGAACTCACTCATGCTGGAGAAGCATCCTGCCACTGAGCTGTGTCCTCACAGCTGTCTTTTTGCTTTTTGTTCTGAGATGGTCTCACTAAATACCCTGAGAACCCTCTAGTTCTTCCCTCTGTCTCTTGAGTGCTGGGACTACACAACAAAAACTTCCTTTTTCACTTTATTATTGTGTGAATGTGTGTGTTTGCATTATGAGTTGTGAGTGCAGGCATGCATATTCCACAGTGCACATTGGATGTAAGAGGATAACTTTGTAGAGCACTTTTAGCAGCTGAGCCATCTTGCTGGCCCCAAACACGTCTTAGAGTGTAGAGATTTTTGTTTTGTTTTATATTTTGAGACAGGGTTTCTCTGTGTAGCCCTGGCTGTCCTGGACTTGTTTTGTAGACCAGGCTGGCCTGGAACTCAACGATTTGCTTGCTTCTGCCTCCAGAGTGCTGGGATTATAGGTATGTGCCACCATGCCCGGCTGAGATTTTTTTAAAAATCAGTTTTGACAATACTTAATACTTCAGTGACATTGTCTGAGCACCAGAGTTTTCAGGTGCTGTAGGCAGGAAGACTGGCTGGATTCCCTGAGAAAGCCTTGCTCCATTTTCTAGAGAAGCAGTCAGCAGTCTGGTGGGGGTGCCCTAAGTTCCTTATCACTGGGAGGGCTTTCAGCACAAGTAGATTATGAATGCAGGGGAGGGGTAGGCTTCTGTTTTGTGAAAATATCTCTTGTTGCCTGTTACTGATTTAAATGTTGTAATATCAATATATTCCGTGCCTCTATATGTGTAGGATGCAAAAGTTTCTGCTTCATCTCCCGGACAAAGCACTCTTTTGTGACCTTCCTCTTCACTAGGAACTGTTTTCATCCCATGACTAGGATCTGACCTTCTACACAGCTTGAATTTTACGGATTTGTCAACTTTTTTCTTCAGAGAAATTCCATTTTTCCAGATGCTGTAATGAAAGCATCTGTCTTGTTTCCAGCAGAAGTAATTGTTGCCCATGCTGTTGTTTTATTTTCCAAGGTGTGTGTTTCAAATCTGCTCAAGTGCTGGGCCTGGATGGAGTGCCTGATGTTTCAGTGTGGATTCAGGTGTACAAGGGAATCAGCGGTTACTGTTCTTGCATTGGAAAGAATTTATGCTTCTCTTGTTAATATTTATAGGAGCTAAGCTGGGGTGCTTTTTTTTTTTACATGTAAATGCAAAGGGATAACTTTTACTGAGCTTCTCAATTGCGAAGTCTTCTGGGATGGGAGAGAGCAAAGTGTTCCTGTGTCATCCGCACAGGGGTTATATGGATGAAGCCTTTTTGCTTAAGGGTCACTGACAGCCTGTCATGATGTCCTTCCTTTTCTCTCCCTGTCCATTTCTCCTTCCCCTTCTCCCTCCCTGTCCCCTCTCCTCTTGCTGCCATCCCTTTCCCTGCATCCTTGCTTTCATCTTATTATGGAGGTTAGTCTGGACTCAAGAGCTCTCCGCCTTACAGGTGTGCTCACCCTGCTTTCTCCCTGGCTGCTCAGGCCGATATAACCAAGTCCATTGCCAAATCCATTAAGGCCCCTCTAAGTCTTTGATCTCACTCTCCCTAGTCTATTCTACTTAGCCACCAAAGCTTTCTAAAGCATACTCTCTTCCCGCCACCCCCACTTCTTGCATTACTCTCTTAGATGATGTCCAAAGCTCTTACTGCCTAATGGTTGCACTGTTCACCTAGACAGTTATTTAGACCCTCTCAAGTCTAGACCAACTTTTGAAATAGATCACTCATGTCAAGCTCACACTTAGGACTCTTCAGTGATTTCCTTTTGCTTTAGGACAATAAAATAAAAGCTCCTGTCTTCAACCTCTGTGGTTGTTCATGATTCAATTCCAGCACATCTTTCCAACTTCACCTCTTGTTAGCTCATAATGTAGTCACACAGAAACACCTTGTGATCCCCCTTATCAGCCTTGTTGTGTTATTCCTTGAGTAGCTATATATTTTACTGCACCTTTACCTGGTAATGATGTTTACTTAGGTGACATCGCTGGAAAAAAATCTAATGTCCCATTCCCTTAGACTTGGTTAGCTATTTTCTGTATTTAGAACAGTGTGTGTGTGTCTGTCTGTCTGTGTGTTGCATTATGATTGTTAAAATTGCCATTTTTGCTAGCTAGAATAAGAACTCTTTGAAAAAACTGTGTTTTTATCTGTTAACCCTGGGGATGTATCTAGCTTAAGTTGTCAATTTACATCTTAAAATAATGGGTGGGCAGTCAGAAAAAAAAAGCCACAGGAAGGTAAAATCTAGTTAGCACTGTGACTCTTTGCCTTAAGGGAAAACTCCAGAAATATAGGTTGTGTGTTTAGTTGAGGTGTATGTGTATAATGAAATATTAATTTGCTGTACAAGTGAAGTTTTTATATATTGTACAACAAAGGTGAATGCTCAAATATTGCATTAAGTGAAAGAAGCCAGATATAAGAGGCCATACATCATAGGATTCCATTTATATGAAATGTCTACTATAGGCAAATCTATTGAGATGAAAAAGCAGATAGATTATTGGCTTTCAAGTGTTGGAGCTTACAGACCTAGAGAGAGAGATTAGTCAGTAAACTACTTCCTGTGAAGGCTTGAGAACAGCTTCCCAGCACCCAAGTAAAACTAGGCATGGTGGCACGTGTCTTCAAGCACAGGTCTGAGGGAGGGTAGCGCTAGGCAGATCCCTGGAGCTCCCTGGCCACCCAGGCCAGCCCAAATCAGTGAGTTCTAATCTCAGGGAAAGACCCTATCTCAGTCAGGTGAAGACTGGCTGAGGAAGACAGCTAATGTTAACCTCTACCCTCTACACACACATATCTACATATGTGCATGCATGTACATGTACACACATATATACTTACTCTTTTTTTTTTGTTTTTTGAGGCAAGGTTTCTCTGTGTAGCCCTGGCTGTCCTGGACTCACTTTGTAGACCAGGCTGGCCTCAAACTCACAGCGATCTGCCTGCCTCTGCCTCCCAAGTGCTGGGATTACAGGTATGTGCCACCATGCCTGGCTACATACTCAGTTTTTTAAAGTTAAAAAAGTACCAAAAAGCTGGAATTTGTGGATGGGGCAGGGAGGGTCAGGGTTATTCTGTTATTTTTGGAGCATTGAAAATGCTTTGGAATTAGTGGTGATCGAGTTACACTTTGTGAATATGCTAAAGGCCACACCACTGAATTGTACCATCCAAAAGGATAAGCTTTCTACCATTAGAATTATGTCTCAATAGTTTATCAGTGTGGTTTTATAGAACCTGGAGAATTGTGTGTATCTGAGTATGTTAGGAGTAAAACCTGTATGCTGATCACTTAGGGCTGCCAGCGTCAGGGGTTTTCTTTCATTTATTGATTTTGAGGTGAGTATTTTCTATTTTAATTCTGATCTTTCAGTAGTAGAAGAATTCAATCAATCTATAAATAGGATATTTCCTTTGCCATTTGTTAAATATATATTACTTGGTCACCTATGTGTCTATGCTTTGGGTATAAAGACAGGGAGAATGCATGTTTGTTTTGTTAATTGATGGACTAAGCTTTTAGAAAAAGACACTTTTGTGGTCTTGGGCTCGTCTACGGAGTATAGCACTAAAGAAACACATTGCCTTTTCCTTCTTGTTTGAAAATAGGATTTTATGTAACTTGGGCTGTCCAGGGGCTACTATATAGCCCAGGCAGGTCTTGAACCTAGACTTTCCTCAGCCTCCTGAGTGCTAGGATTATAGGTGTGGACCAAATTTGGCAGGTTTAAAAACACATTCCCAGTAGGACTACATTGTTGGCTTGACACCACTTAGGGTATAACTTGCTTATGGATGATTTGAAAGTATTTTCTCATTTTGTTACTTTCCTCATCAGTTATGTATGTGATGACTTAGAACGGTAGAGATCTGTGTTGTTACTCTAGGGCATATGTTTTCTCCTGTCCCAGCGGATCACATGAAGATTAGATTCTTAGACATATGCATGTGTAATACCTTTAACTATGACCGCAATTTGGTCTAAAAATTGGTTCTGATCCACGAGGGACTCTAATCATAAAATTTCTTTTCTCCATGTAGAGATATGTGCTGGGTACAAATAAGCAGTTTCTGTCTGCGAGAAGAGCTGATGTGGTTCTTTCATTTCCAGGTCTGCTGGTAGGCCTTGTGCTTCGCTACGGCATTCATGTTCCAAGTGATGTGAATAATGTGACCCTGAGCTGTGAAGTGCAGTCAAGTCCAACTACCTTGTTGGTCAACGTTAGTGGAAAATTTTATGAGTATACGCTGAAAGGAGAGATTAGCTCTCATGAACTCAACAATGTTCAAGATAATGAAATGCTTCGGAAGGTAAGGTTATAAGGGAAGTTTGTTTTTTTTTTAAGGTGTGTAACAAACGATTAGGTGAATCTTAAGAAAAAGAATAACCTGTTTTGTTTTGGTTCTTTTTATTTTTGAAGCAATGTCTTGCTTTGTAGCAATCAATCCTCCTGCCTCTGTCTCCTTGGAGTTCCAGGCACTGCCTACCTCTCCCAGCTTGTGCCACCACACCTAGCTGTACGTTTTTTATATTTAAAATAATAATTTAAAGCATAATAAAAGCTGTTAATAAATGTAATGCTGTCAGGAGATGGACCTGTCTGGGTTTTTTTTTTTTCATGATTAAGGCTAAGGTCTATAACTCTTTCTATTTTATTGTGTGCAGTGTTTTCATAATTGACCAGGACCCGAGTTCAGAAGAATGCATAAGCATTTCTTCAATTTACAGATGGTACATCAGCACATTGAATTCATTTAGTTCTACCTATGGTCCCATTAATATTTCCTTGAATTCATCCATGCCTTGCTTGTATTCTAGACAAGCATAATCTAACTTTTCTTTGATTCATAGTGTAGCACAACTCAGCTCCCCCTTCACACATTGCTCTACAACAACACCTGCCTTTTTCCTCTTGTCTTCTATGTTAGCAGGACCTGAGTTTTATAGCCTCTTGGTTGTGTTTATATCTGTTATCAGTTTACAAATTCCTACAAACTCAAAGTTTACTTTGCAACCAGAGTACTTAGTAGCCATGGGAAAGTCCAGTTCCTTAAAAATTCTAGTAAAGCAAGTTTTAGCATGGTTAAGTGTGTAGCTGCTTTGTGTTCATAGCAAATTCTCCTGCAGCCCTTGGAACAGAAGCGGTGCACCTACATTGTTAAAGCAAGTAGGTTTTAAACTGAGTGGCCGTGAGGACTGGACACTTTGAGTTGTATAAGAAGTTTTGACTATGGTATGCTATGGAGCTCTAGAGAGATTCCCTGTATAACAACTCAGTGTCTTTTTATCAACAAGAAGTATAGCCCTGAACTCTGTTTATGGATTTGGGACTCTTTGTATAAAGCAAAAATATATTTATGTTTTTTTCACTTTTATAAATTTTAAAAATTTTACTTGGCTAAGACATGCTATGTGGTCCTGGCTGGTCTGTTACTATGTAGTTCAGGATGACTTTTAGCTCATGGC
The DNA here is from genome assembly GCF_964271855.1 of Acomys minous. Taxonomy (NCBI): domain Eukaryota; kingdom Metazoa; phylum Chordata; class Mammalia; order Rodentia; family Muridae; genus Acomys; species Acomys minous. Next base: position 19,913,665 of record NC_140488.1, on the reverse strand, counting down.
AATTCTCCTGCCTCAACCCTTCCAAAAATGAAAAGATCACAGGTGTGTATTATTGTGTTCTGCTAAGAATTTTAATAAACTCTTCTAGTATAGTTTCCATAGAAATGGTATAACTGATTATTCCAGCATTGTCCTCCTGTCATTTGGTTGAAAAGTAGGACAATAGCTATACTGTATTTAAAAATTATTATGTGCATAAAGCATAAAGTGTTAGGTTTCCTATCTAGAATATTTCTTTTAAGTTAGCATATAAAATAATAAGTTTTTAGCCAGATGCAGTGGTCATGCCTGTAATCTCAGCACTTGGGAGGCAGAGGCAGGCAGATCTCTTAGGAGTTCGATGCTAGCCTGGGCTACAAAGCAAGTCCAGGACAGCCAAGGCTACTCAGAGAAACTCTGTCGTGGAAATAATGGGTTTTATTTTCTTATTTTCATGCATAGGTGTCATTATACTTAGTTCTAATTTGTTTCCTATCCTATTGCCCTCTTCTGTCTCCCCTTATCACATGATATATTCTATTACTCTCTTTTTCTTTATTTTTAATTTATATAATTACTTTACATCCTGATTAAAGCCCCCTTCCTCCTCTTCTCCCAGTCCCTCCCTCCCACCCTCTTCCTTCCCCATAGCCCCTCCCCTTGTCCTCAGAAAAGGGAAGCTCCCCCACTCAGTCCACTCCAGCACATCAAGTCACATCAGGACTGAGCTCCTCCTCATCCACTAAGGCCAGGAAGGGCAGCCCAGTTATGGCGAAGTGATTGCAGGCAGGCAACAAGAGTCCATGTCCCATTCAACTTGCTAGGGGACCCACATGAAGACTATGCTGCCCATCAGTTACATATGTGTAGGGGGCCTAGGTCCAGTCTGTACCTGCTCTTTGGTTGGTGCTTCAGTCTCTGAAAGTCTCCATGTTCTCCGTTATTTGACTCTGCTGGTCTTCTTGTGGAGCTCCTGTCCCCTAATGGGTCCTTCTATGCTTTCCCCTCACTCTTCCACAGGACTCCCTGAGCTCTGCCAAATGTTTGGCTGTGAGTCTTAGCATCTGATTCAATCAGCTGCTGGGTGAAGTTAAGTTAGGCTCCGGTCTGCAGTCATAGTTGGATCTTCCCTCAGTGTCAACTCCATCTCCTCTTTTTCCTCTCCTGATCTTCTTGTATTTTCATGTTACACAGACAGACACACACACACACACACACACACACAGCATAGAGACAGATTATTTAATGGGAAAAGGATCTTTGACAAGTGCACATAAATTAGAATATTAAAACGTAGGATATGTAAAAAACACAAAAAGCCCTTCCAAATCTATCCAATTAATAAATGTACTAATAGAGTAAATAATTATCAAAGGAAGAAATAAAAATGGCCAATAAATAAAAAGTGTTTAGCATCAGAGAAATACAACTCTAAGCTTTTACATGAAGTATTGTGAAGCTGACATAGAAATGTTCTTGCTTGGGCTGGATTGATGGCTCAGGAGTACAAAGTACCGTCTGCTCTTCCAGAGGTCCTGAGTTCAATTTCCAGCAACTGCATGGTGTCTCACAACTGTTTATAATGAAATCTCGTGCTCTCTTCTGGCCTGCAGTACATGCAGATAGAGCACTCATATACTTAAAAGTAAATTTTAAAAAATTTCTTGCTGTTGACTAATTTAACCTTGAGTACTTTCCTTTTGATAGTTTGGTAATGTAGTGAGATATTCTAAAGGAAATAATTGAGAGGAATTCTGTTTTAACAGGTTACTTTTGATCCGGAAGTCTTTTTCAACATACTGCTTCCTCCTATCATATTTTACGCAGGTTACAGTCTCAAAAGGGTAAGTGCTCTTGCATTTCCTGTGCTTTGACCGGCCTCAGCTTGCCCATACTTTGGCAGAGCTTAACTTTCCCATGTACTTCATAGTACTTGGCACTTCCAAAACAGGCCATTTCTTCCAAGTTCTCCTTCCTTCTCTCCTTCTCTTTGAAATGTTGAAATTTATGCCAGTACCAGAATGCTTTCTCTTACTGCCTTCTTCTAGAGAATGATGCGTTTAATATTATCATAAAACGCTCCAATGGAAAGATGTCTTTGTCAGTACTCAGTAGACAGTTAAACAGAGCGTAACTTTTTTTTTATTTTTTTGTAGAGACATTTTTTCCGGAACCTTGGGTCTATCCTAGCGTATGCCTTTCTTGGAACAGCAATTTCTTGTTTCGTTATTGGGTAAGATTTGAAGCTTGAAATGCCTTTTAGCCTTCAGATTATAATTCTAAAAGAACACCCTTTGACTTGCATCTGATTTGTGTGTTACTTTATTCTCAAATGTGTCTTTAGAATTCTTGTGGTACTTATTCATAATACTTTGAATTTTCTATAAACTGAAGGTATTAGCTATATTTAAATACCTATTAATTAGATCCAGGATTAATTGCAGAGTACTATCTTAGATTCCTATTCTTATTTTTACTTTATTCCAGCCTCTTTACTAGTTGGCATGTTTATAATATGGGAATGTGTTTGTTGACAGGTCTATAATGTATGGCTGTGTGACCCTGATGAAAGTGACTGGACAGCTGGCGGGAGATTTTTACTTTACAGATTGCTTGCTGTTTGGTGCCATTGTGTCTGCCACAGACCCAGGTATGTCTTATGAAAGGAGCTAAAATGCTTCAGTTGCAGTGGTTCCAGTCAAAGCATGTGTGGATGCTTTTCTGAGGTGTAAATCCCGATTGGGTTCTCTACTAGCACGATGCTTTCCAATTAAGGAGGTGTAACAATATTTAATTTCTTTTGTTTAAGCACATATTTGGTTGTTTTACTTTTTTATTATATTTGCCTATAACTGGTTCACAAATCTATGCTGTTCAGATTAGAGTTATTAAATATATATATATATTTTTTTCTTTCTTTCAAAACAGGGTTTCTCCATGTAGCCTTAGCTGTCCTAGACTCGATATGGAAAACCAGGCTGGTCTTGAACTCAGAGTGATCTGCCTGCCTCTGGCCCCCAGAATACTGAGGTTTAAGATGTAAGGCACCATGCTGGTCTTATTTCTCTAGAAATTTAAATTGGTCTTTATACCCCAGTAATTGGGTGTAATAAAAGAAAAGTTGGGTTATAGTTTTTAAAACTTCCTTTTGCATTTTTAGGGAACCGTTTCTCTAAAAATATTGTTTATATTTAGCTGTCTACATTTTTTAGTAAGAAAAATAATTTGTTTGTTTTTTGAGACAGGGTCTCATGTAGCCCAAGCTGCCAAGATGGCTTCTAATTCATTAGGTAGCCAAGGATAACCTTGTACCTCTGATCTTGAACTTGTCCTCATTTCCTGATTGCTGATATTACTGGGGTATGCTATCATGCCTGAGTTACACAGCACTGGGGATCAAACACGGGACTATGTGCATCCTTAGTGTGCAATGTACTGTTTTGTTCTTTTGAGGCTTAACTGTAGTCTATCCGGTCTCAAACTCATGATGGTCTCTTAGCTCAGTATTGCACGTGCTGTGATTGCTGGCTTGAGCTACCATGCCTAACTAAGGAAAATAAATTTAAAATGGCTGCTATACAGTGGCTATGCTGATAGGGAGTTGCTTTAGAGATATTAGTAGTCTTCAGTATATTAAAGAATTGCTTTTTATAAAATTGGTCTTATGATTATAAAATTATTGTATTATTGACAGAGCTTGCTTCTTTGTGATTTCAATGTCAAACACCTAAGAATTTGTGTTAGTAAATGAATTTAATTGCTAAATAAAATATATATTTTAAAAAATTTAGAATATGTGTTGGCAAACTAACAGCTATATTCAAATGAGTTTGTAGAGCATTTTAGAATGAAATGGTCAGGGTAAACATCCAGAATATATAAAGATTTCAGTAAACTCAAAACTAAAGGAATAAGTAATCCAATCTTTACATTGCTCGACAAACTGATAGGATAGCACTCAAAAAAGGTACAAATGGACAAAAAATACATTTTTGAAATGTTCCACACTTTTAGTGATTGGGGAAATGAAAATCAAAACTACACTGAGATTCCATCTCACCCCAGTCAGGATGTCTATCATTAAGGAAACAAATAGAAACATATATTGGTGAAGCTGTGGGGTGGGGTGAATGGATGCTTACTGGATGCTGTGGCTCTGCCTGCAATTCTAGCATTGAAGCAGCTGGAGCAGGTTGCGTGCTGTGAGTCTGAGGAGAGTGTGGGCTCCAGAGTAAGAGATTGCCTTAAGGAAAGGGAACTGTGTACGCTGTTGGTAGGAATGGAAATGAGTTCAGCCACTATGAAATCAGTATAGGGGTTCCTAATAAAACCTTAAGATAGAACTACTATGTGTCCCAGATGTATCATCCTTTAGGTAGAAGGAATATAAATCAGCATAGCAAATATACCTGTACCCCCATGTTTTTTGCAGTACTATTCATAACAGCACACTGTAGAGTCACACTGGTTACCCATCTACAAATAAATGATAAAGTATGATGTGTATGCATAGATGCATACATATATACCATGGAGTTTTACTATTCATAAAGAATGTAGTTGCATCATTTCCAGAAGAAGAATGGGTATAACGGGAAATCATGTTAAGTGACATCAGCCAAGTAAGAAAGACAAATTGCACCAATTTTCTTTTACATGCAGAACCAAAATGAAAGCAAAACAAAACATGGAAGCAGAAGGGGAACTATTTGGAAAGAGAGGGGGCACCGCACCAGATGATTAGGGGGCCAAGGAGTGGTAGTAGGATGAATATGACCAGTGCACACTATATACATGTATGAAAACATCATAGTGAAACCATTAGTTAATATGGTTAACATATAGTAATAAAAGTCAATAGGAAGAAAGGCCAGCATAGGAACAGACTAAAGGGCTTTCGGTTTTATTGTTTGGTGTTGAGAGCTTTGCTCATGGTAGGCAAGTGCTTTGCCACTGACCTATGTCTGTCCCCTGAAGCTTTAGAAGCTGGGGATCAAAGTTTTCATTTACTATTTGTTAGGATTACCTAGTGGAGGCTCGTTCTGGCTTATCCTTTGCCCTTTAAGTTTATCATCTTCTTTAATTGTCGTGGAGTACAATTGAAGCGATGTCCTAAGGTTGTCTTTGAATTCTTTCCTTAACTCTGATAACATGGGGAATGATAGCTAGGAGAAAAATGTGTTCCTTATGCCATGAGAGGCAATTCTGAAAGACTGCTCAGGGCTAGCCAGGCACAGTGGTATATACCTGTAATCTCAATACTTAAAAGCAGAGGAAGGACTTTAGAGAGCTGTCGGCTAGCCTTGGCTATCTAGTGAGACACTATTTCAAAATGAATAATTTAAAAGACAAATGAACAAACAAAAAGTTTCCAGAGGGCCATTTTAGACAGATGCCTGTATAGCTTAATTTTTGTTTTTGTAGTGCTGAGGATAGATATAATGGAGGGACTCATGTGCCCTAGGCAGGCGCTCCATGGTTTAGCTATATCCCCAGCCCCTTTGGGGCTACTTAAGTAATTAATTTAGTATTGAGTGTATGTGCATTGTGTGTGTTCCCGAGAGTATATGTATATGTGTGTGCATGTGTGTGAAGTCTTCTTTTATCCCTTTACACCTTAGTTTTCTGAGACAGGATCTCTCACTGAGCCTGGAGCTAGCTCGCCAATGTCTAGCCCGGGAAGATGGTGAGCTCCAGGATTTACCTGACTCTTTCTCCCTATCACTGGGTTAGCAGGCATGCCTATTATGTGCCTTGTCACATAGGTGCTGCACACTGAAACTGGGCTCTTCATGCACTCTACCAACTGAGCCATCTCCCAGCTCCTGTATTTTTGAGTTTTGATAAAGGCCCTTGCTAGGTCCCCAAGGTTGGCCTTTAAACTCACTCTGTAGCCAGTAGTCCTTGAAGATTGGATGCATCTGCCTCTGGAGGATTTGTCACTATAAATTTGTGCCACCCAGACTTGGCTCAGATTAACATTTTGTTTTGATTTTCCTATGTAGCTCAAGGTGGGCTGTAGACCAAATTGGCCTCCAACTAACGGTAATCCTCCTGCCCTAGCCTCCTGAGTACTGAAATTATAGTCATGAGCCAGCACACCTTGTTGTAGCTTAACATTTTTTTAAAACTAGAAATCATATTGCTCCCTTAAAGACTGGGCCGAGGCTGCCCCTTACTGTTTTCCAGGAAGCCCCTGGCCTTGGGTGTTCTTGTCTTGCAGTAGAAGCAGGGCTCCTTGACCTTTCTAAAGTCTGTGAGAAGTGTAAGGGGCAGACAGGCAACATTACTTCAACTTTCTGGTTTGTTTTGATTAGAGTATTGCCTGACTATTTTGTCTATATAAAGTTTGACAGACTGCTTTCCTAGGGAATGTAGGCACTTTCTCTAATTCTGTTCCATTGCATTATCTTTCTAGATGTTTGAGCCATAGGTTCTCTATGCAAAATGTGACAGTATTTTTCTACTCTCTGTTTTTCTTTCTCTTAGTAAGCTTTAAAAAATCTTTTTCTTGGGGCTGGAGAAAAGTAAAGAGCACTTACTGCTTTTCTGGAGGACTCAGGCTCACAACTCTCCAGTTCCAGAGGAGCCGAAGCCCTCTGTTGGCTTCCACCTGTACCAGATACTCACATGGCACGCAGACATGCATGCAAAGAACACACACACACACACACACACACACACACACACACACGCAATAACAATAAAATAATCTCCCTCAAATAATTTTTCTTTAAAAGATTTAAAAGTTTTTCCTTTATTTTATATATATGGGTGTTTTGCCTGCATGTATGTTTGTCTGCCGCATGTATGCCTGGAATCTGAGGCCAAAAAAGGGTGTCGGGCCCCCTGGAAGTAGAGTTAAAGTATGTTTTGAGCCTTCATGTGGGTTTGGGGAATTGAACCCTAGTTCCCCAGAGGAAAAACCAGTGCTCTTAACCACTGAGCCACTTCTCTGGCCCCCAGTTTTTTTTTTGCTATTCAGAATTTCATGCTTGGATATGTAAATACATGACATATCTGTATTTTGATAGAAGTGTACTCCAGTGTTTTTCAATAGAAATTATATCTTTTAAAATGTAAGCATTCTGTTTTTATGCTTCCTATTTGAAAATGCTCTCTGGTTTATTTCTGTATTCATTTTTCATATCTGTCCGGGTTTATTGAGAGGGTGAACAGTATGTGACCCAACAATGGAAGTTATGCTCTAGCGTATCAGTCTTATCTGATTTTCTAAGAATTCTAATAGAACCGCTCCACCAAAGGAAGGGTGTGTCACCTTTTCTATCCTTCTTACCCTGCAATGGTCTCAATGGTCTGGTGGGGCTTCTTCATCAGTTAAATAGGGTAGCTGTTATTCTGGTCATAAACCTTAACGCCAACCAAAAACTAAAGTAGTGATTTTATTTTATAAGGTCTTTACTAAATTTGCTGTGCTTCCAATATGAAGGTCAAATAGAAATGAGTTGTAAAGCTCCAAGGGAGAAGGGCTCTTTGCAGAAAGAGATACTTTTCATATTTTCTTCTTTATTAAAAATTAATTGCCACTTGGCCTATAAGAAAATTTGAATATACTCTTTGAAGAAAATACATGTACAAAACCAGACTCTTCAAATTTGCATGAAGACTATAGGCCAACTCAGGCCTTCACAGTTATTTTCAGCTGTTTTTTGAGAAAGATGGTATCACATGTAGCCAGTTAGGAACAAATATTGCTAGAAAATTGTTAACTCTTTAATTCAATAAGAGGATGTTAGAATGGAAGAAATGAATGTCTAAATCCCGTCTACCAGTTACTTAGAGGGACATAGGCTGTGTTTGTGATGTCTAAGAATCCCTCTGCCTTTCTCTGTCTACTAGTGACTGTTCTTGCCATCTTCCACGAGCTTCAAGTTGACGTTGAACTCTATGCTCTTCTCTTCGGGGAAAGTGTCCTCAATGATGCCGTTGCCATAGTGCTGTCCTCGTGAGTGCTGATTTTGTTTTTATACTCTTAATGCTACATGCAAGGGGACGAGGTGCTGAAAGTCAGTTGTTGAAAAAAGTACATAGAAATAGTTGGAACAATGGCTCCTTTTTTCCTCACTTTGACAGGAACATATAATTTTATGGATAACTTGGAAAAATACATGGAAAAATGTCAAAGAAAATATATTCCCATTGTATAAAAATAATTCCTGTGAAAATTCCAGGGTAGTCTCTCCTATTGGTTTTTGTTTGTTTGTTTGTGATGCATTTATATAATAGTCATTTTAATGTCTGTAATTTTATTATGTTTTAACATTATAACATGAAAACATTTTTACTTAGGCATAAGTTTTGAATTCAAAGCTACATGAAAAGGTTTGTATAGAAATTCTGTTCTTACTCTAGTCCTCGTCTTCCTAGCTCCTTAGAGCTGTTTAATGAAAACTTTCTTTCATATCTTAGCATTCCTTCAAATCCAATCACAGATATGAATATACTTTTATTGCTTCTCATTTCTGTTTTTGTTTTTAATTTTTGGCAGTTTTGGAGATTGAAGCTATAGATTTGTACACTCTAGACAAGTGCCCTAACCCTGAGCTATGTCTCCAGCCACCCAACTCTTAATTTGAAATTATCTTCCTGTATGCATATATGAGAACATAGGTATATCCTGGCTATATTTTCATATAAAAAGAGTTTCTTATTCTTTGCAGCTTTGCCATAGTCTCTGTGAACTGTCCTTCTTTTCTCTCACAGTCTCTATCTGCTGGCTATTTGAAGAACTTTCAGTCCTTTGCTATCCCAAAGGTAGTTGCAGTATTTAACCTAGAAATTGCTTCATTTTGCACAGGCAGAGGTATATGGTTGAACAAACTCTCAGAAGTGACTGAGATTTGTGGTTGGTTTAAATGATACACGCAATATCAGTTTTATTTAATATTGACAAATTGCCAGTCAAAGGATTGTATCACTTTATACTTCAACCACCACAATCTGAAAATCTCTCTTTTTGCCCAGCTTTACATTTTTGCCCACTTGATAACTGAGAAAATATACTGTAGCTTGATTCATCATTCTCTTATTTACCATAATCATCTGAGAAACAGTTTTATCTTAGATGTGTTAAAGATACTTTTATTGAAGGTAATTGTTGAATGAGTAATGCCCTTATCTAATTATGGAAACTGCTATGCATGTTATTACAAGGCATTTTCAGGTGGAAGAGGTACTGTACCCCAAGAAACTGACTCTTAACTAAGGGCCTATGCAGTCATGTGGGCAGCCACCTTCACCTTATACTAGAACTTTCTACGAGCAGGAAGCAACAGCCCTTACATTTTCTCATGACTTCAGTTTTTCTCCCTAACTTCTACTTGGTTAGCTATGAAAGGCTTTAGTCACAGGCTCTGCTTTGCACAGCCTGACTACCAACCACTGTTGCCTTGCTGCGCAGTGAGAAATCACCCTTTCAGAGATGTAACACTAACCTCTTCAGTGAAGTGGAATGCGATATTTTAAAGGTCAAATCCCTTTTTGTGAATGCACTATGTGTAAGCATTGCTCCCTTTCCTGCTGTGTCTATTGCCAGAATTTTTTTTATAACTAATATAAACCTAAATTAAGAAACAAAACCCAATGGCTATATGTAATATTGGTGTCAATGCTAAATATAACTTCAATGAAGATAGGTGCAAAATAAAAACATACTATATGAATGGAGGAATAGATAGTGTAATTGTAATGTATATATTTCAGAAACATGAAACAATAAAGATTGAAACATTTAGTATATAAGTACACATGAAGCCCCCCACCCCCAGTCCTAAATGAAAAGAGTAAGATGTAAAGGCAGTTACTTTTAACATTAGTTCCTTATCCTAGGCACTTATTTTGCTCTTTAATCATCTAACTGATAAGCATTCCTTTCTTGTTGTTCTAATGGGTGAAAAGAAAAAAAATCTTTGTTCTGTTCTGGTCCTATCTTAAACTGTTGTTCACCATACCTTACAGATTCCATCAATAAAATAATCCATTTCCTGTAACTTTAGCATTGATATATCAAAGGTATTTGAGCTTTTGTGGTGAAGAAATGTGTTTAAAAGAAAGAGCTTTTCCATGGAGGGTCTCACAAAGGGCTGCACTTCTATTGTAGCCTTTCTCAAATTGGGTTTTGAGTGAGTGGAGCATTCTAGAAAACAATTTGATTCCTTTCTGACTTCTCTTAGGAATGATTCATAGGCAGTACCTTTCTGAATATTTAGGAGTTGAGTGAACTCCTGCCATCTCTGCTGCAGCCTTCACAGAGGGTATCATTTGTAACAAGGGAGCTGTTAGCTCTGGATCTGTCTTGGTGGAGCTGAACAAGTGAGTTCCTGGCCCAGTAGTGTTGCTTGTTCATAGGAAGTTCCTAGATGATGGTACTCAGTGGTGTACTGACAGTCATCCTGCAGTCACCTTTGATGTGGTTCAAAGTGTGAGAAGTAACTCTACTTGTATTGCATTCCCCTGCTTTGATAATTGTTGTTTGTGGTCTGTAAGGCAAATTTTGTGTCACAGGTATGGAGGGAATGCCTTATTGAGAGAATTGTTCAGCAGTTAACAGATTAAGGCAACCCTTTAAAATGTATTCAGTTCCGTTTGGAGCTTGTTTCTGTTTCTGCTTGCTGGAAGCCAGTTCTTTCCTTCCACCATGTTGATTCCAAGAGCTGAACCCAGGTCCTGAGGCTTGCCAGCAAGTATCTTACCCACTGAGCCATCTTGTTGACCCCAAGGATACATTTTCAAACTGAAATGTCTAGGCCAGTGAGAGGCATCGCCATGGTGCTCTCCAGAGAGGTGACCAGTACATAAAGAGTCATAGATTCAGCAGTACTCTATTTATACGATGAGGCACAAGGGACTAGGCCAAAATATAGAAAAGTCACAAAGATATTCTTCTATGCTACTGTAGAAAAAAGTATTGGGAGCAGTGTGTAAAAATCCAGCTTATTTTGTAATTTTTATTTATTTGGTATAGGAATCAAAACACAAGACCTTTTGCATGTCTTTTCGTATGCTGGGCAAGTGCTCTGTTATTGAACTTTGTCCCCTAGAAGCAACTTTTTTTTGGTTTTGGTTTGGTTTGGTTTGGTTTTTTGAGACAGGATTTCTCTGTGTAGTCCTGGCTGCCCTAGACTCACTTTGTAGACCAGGCTGGCTTCAAACTCACAGAGATCTACATGCCTCTGCCTCCCAGAGTGCTGGGATCACAGGCATGCACCACTGTGCCCAGCTTAGAAACAGCTTCTAAAGTTTAACAATGGGCTAAATAAATTATGCTGCTGATACCACTTTGAATTCTCAAAATATCTTGGTTTTGTAATTCTTGTTTCATTTCTCATTGAAGAAGACAGAATTCAAAACCATGGGCTTGGTATATAGCACAATTTATAGAGTGCTTGCCTAGCATTCAGGAAGCTCTGTGCTTAATCCCCAGTACTGCATTAGAACCAAGCACTTGGCTGGTGCAGACAGAAAGATCTACTGATCAAGCTACACAGGGAGTTCAAAACCAGCCTAGACTACTTATGGAACCATGACTCATAAAGAATTCAAAACAACATACACGTAACAAAAAGAGAAAATAAATACAGACAGATAATAAGACACATCTGTTAGGGCAGTAGATAATGGGGTGGTTTTTCTCTTGAGCCATATGTTGCATTGGTATTAGGAGTTTTTAAAAAGTGTTCATGTATATATTTATGCCACAAGATGACCTGTTTCCTTATATGGAAAGATGAGTCAAGCTTTCAGCCTAGAGGCCAGCATTTGCCTAAAACAGAAGACACACATTCATCATCCTGCCTTCTATGTGTTCTTCATTTTAGTGATTCAAGACTATAATAAGGATTAGTGTGACACTGGAATTCAGACTGATCCAAAGAGAGCAACCTCAGGAGGCAAAGCATACACATTTTGCTTCATTCAATATTTTATAAAAACTATTATCAAAGAGGATGAAGGTTGCGAGCTTTACTTCCTGCAGAATAGAGTTTAATGATACATAGCACAGTCATACCACACTTACAATAGTGTGACTTCTTGTGTGCATGTAAACTTATCATACTATTAAAGGCCATTCCATGTTTGTCAAAGCAACCCATATCTTAGTTCCAAAGTAATCTTGTTACTTTGAGCATTTAAACACAAAATGTGTAAAAATTTCAATTCAGATTGAGTGTCAAAAATTCGTAATGCTGTTACTAGAAATTGGTGTTGTGCTTTTAATAAAACAGGTACTAATTAGGAAATCATACTGTGGTCTTAAATTCTAACAGATTAACCTGGGAAATATGAAAACAACTTGTTATACATGGTATAGGTAGCGCGTTTTAGCCTTAAACCAGAAAAAAGTTGTCATAAGCTCAGGGTGAATTCATTATTCTTAGGAATGTGCTTTGCTGCCTTTTCTTTGACATGCCTCTGGTAATGTGATTGAGCCTGTACTTTTCATGATCCTGGTACCTTAATTAACTGAGAAGAGAATTGATTTGGTAGCGGTAAACACTGGTGGCAGTGACCTGCTGGCAAGAGTGGTTTTCTTGGTCATTTCTGTTTCCTGAGGTGACTGTTATGAAAGAAGCTTTTTCAGACCAGATTTGGACTTGAGTTCAAGACAAGAGAGAGTCCCCTTTAGTTGCCTGGCTTGACTTGGTCCAGATGAACTCTTTCTGAAGTGGAGGGTGGAGGATCGAACTGAGACTACTGCCCAGAATATTCCAGACTGGATCTTAAGTCCCTGGAAGGCCTTTTGAGCCCATTTGCCTGAAGAAGTCTGTTTCAGTGGATAAATACATATTGGGCATTTGGCCACTCTGGCACTTTAAAACTTGGAAAGATCCTTCATTTTCTCATAAGAGGAACCAAATGCAATGAGGCTGAGAATAATCTGTCTTTTTGTAGCTCAATAGTGGCATACCAACCAGCTGGAGACAACAGCCACACCTTTGATGTCACAGCCATGTTCAAATCTATTGGAATCTTCCTTGGGATCTTCAGTGGATCTTTTGCAATGGGTGCTGCTACAGGAGTGGTGACAGCTTTAATATCCTTTTATTATATTTATTTTCTCTTATTAACCTACTGAGGTAATTTAATGAGGCATGGCTTTTCCTAGTTCCATGAGTGCAATTGTTTTTTTATAGTTATTAACCTTTTAACCAAGAAGTTGTTCTGAAAATATGAAACAGAAATCTTTGTAAATATGTCACTTAATGAATTCCATTATTTTGCATAGGCTCAGTGTATTTCAGGCTGGCCTTCAGTTTGCTCTAGAGCTGAGGATGCCTGGGAAGTTCTGGTTTGCCTGTGTCTTCCTCCCAAGTGCTGGGAATATAGACATATACCACCATACCCAGTTTAGGCAGGCTTAAACCGAGGGCTTTGTGCATGCCAGGTCAGCATTCTGCCAACTGAACAGTAGCCCCAGCTCTCAACTCCTCTTTTTGTTTTTAATCATATGTGATATATATATTAATATTACTGTTTTGTTTGTTTGTATATCTGTGCACTATATACATGCAGGTTCCTGTAGAGGCCAGAAGAGGATGTTGGATCCCTTGCAATTGGAGTTAAAAGACAGTTATTAGCCCCTGCAGGTGGAGGTCCTGGCATCTGCACCAGGTCCTCTGAAAGGGACGCCAGTGTTGTTAACCACTGAGTGATCTCTTTAGTTCCTATTCCCTTTCTTGAGACTAGATTTTATTATGGTAGACAAGGATGCCCTCAAATTCATGATCTTCCTGCTTTAGCCTACTGAGTGCTAGAATTGCTGTCATGTACCACAATGCTAAAGTGCCCCAAAACTGTCACTATAAGAGTCTGTGTAAGCTGGATGCAGTGGCACACGCCTTTATTCCCAGAACCTGGAGAGGCAGAGCCAGGTGGATCTCTGTGACCAGCCTGGTCTACAGGGTGAGTTCAGGGATAGCCAAGGCTACACAGAGAAACTGTCTCAGGAAAAAATAGTCTGACACTATCTCTTTGAGGATGAATTTTAAAATTACAGATTGATTTGGCGTGAAGTAAATAGGCTCCCCATAGTCTCTGGGTATTTATGCTGCTACTCATCTCTGTCACCCTTCTCTCCTTGTTTAATAGAACAAACAGAAAATGTGTGGTTCCTGGGTGAGGACACATATGTGTTCATCTTGTCTCTCTCAATTGCAAATTTTGTTCACCAAAACTCAGGTTGTAGCCCTGATGCTGTCACTAGCTAGCCACAAAAAGTACAGGGCAAATGATTCTTATATTCATTTGGGAGGCAGTTACTGATGGCCTACTACTTGCCAGATGCTCTGTCCTAGGAATCAAAGAGGAAACAAACATGGCCCCTGCCTTGCATACATAAATATGATAGTGATTTCTGCATCTCAGTGTAGGAGAGTGGAGGCTTGGGAAAATTGAGAGCTGGATGATCCCCAGAGTTTCTAGCTATGAAACATTTTTAAGTTTGTTTTAAATTTATGTGTATGTGTGAGTATATGGCACATGTGTACAGTTGTCTACAGAAGCCAACAGAGGACGCTGAATCCCCTAGAGGTACAGTTACAGGCTGATGTAAGCCACCAACTGAGGTCCTTTGGAAGAATATCTAGTGCCCTTAACCACTGAGCCATCTCTCCCACTTCATCCCATGAATCTTTTAAGACACTTTTATGTAAAACATATGTGTGACTCTTTCTGAATCCTCTTGGTTTGCTATCCTCCAGTTTTATGCTGGAAGAGACTGCATTCATGGCTTTTTAATAGGTGAACTGAGGCGTAAAGGGCAGTCAATGGGCTTTGAAGAGAGCCAGTACAGGCTGTTTCTCTTCTCTGGTACAAGGCCCCCGGGGCTAGGAAGTGTATTTTGTTTATTATTTGTTGTGGTGCTAGTTCATGAATTGACTCGAGATTCTAGCCATAGACTTATTACAGCTTGGCACAGGCTCTTCTGCTGTCAGCCACGCCTACTTTTTTAGATTAGTATAAGGGACTGAAGTGCCTCAGTTTCTTCATCATGGGATGAGTGCTTTATATTGCATATGAGTTAGAAGATGAAATCAATGTGACACTCCATGGAAATTACATGGTTTTATGGATGCAAATTGTTGTAATTATGGAAACTGTCTTGCTTTGGGCCACAAGTTCATAGAGTTTTGGCACTGTTGTGTCTCAGTCTGCTACTCTTGTCTCTGTCTTTTATTATTTGTTTTTTTCCAGGGTTGCTATAGTGATAAATCAATAGGAACACCTAGTTTGTGAGGTTTTCTCTCCCTGATAGGGGGGCAGTGCCATAAGATCGCATTCTAAGCATTTCTTACCATTGGTGCCTTTTGTGTTAGATAGAGAGCCCTTCCCTACGTGTCACTACTACCTTGGATTGACCGTTATTCTCTAATCATAGCTGTGTATTATTATGAGATCTTGTTACCAAGCTTAACAGTCTTACGTGACGAAGTTCACCAAGTTGCGGGAATTCCAGTTGCTGGAGACAGGTCTATTCTTCTTGATGTCCTGGAGCACCTTCCTTTTGGCTGAAGCATGGGGTTTCACAGGTGGGTGACTTGCTTTGCATTGTAAGCTCCTATAAGGAATGTCTTAGCCACTTTCCCAAGTGAACCAACTCCTTTAGGGTTTGAACATACTTGTTATGGTTGGACCTCTGAGTGGAGGTTCAAATGTAAAAAGGATTCCAAATCAAAGCAATTGGCTACTTCCAAAAAAATAAGTAAAAAAAAATTAAAATGTCAACACTATGCATGGAATCTACTTCTGTAAAAGAAGAGGCTTAGTATATACTTTGGGAGCCCTCCTTTTCTGTGAACTGGATTTTCTGTCTTTGCAGGTGTCGTTGCAGTATTGTTTTGTGGCATCACGCAGGCACATTATACGTACAATAATTTGTCCACAGAGTCTCAGCATAGGACAAAGCAGGTATGGGCAACTTTAGAATCGGTGTATAAAATGTTTCTTTGCTTAGCAAAACAAAAGTTTTTTTTTAACTTAAATATGTGATCATTTCAAGGCATGATCTTCTCTTCCTTTGACTCTAGAAATGGGTGGGGCTGGCAGATTGCAGGTAGCAGCTCCTAGGGTAGCAGTCAGTTAGCAGAGTAACCAGACACTGTTACTATTGGACTTCCAATACCGAGTCAATTGGCCTCTCTTAGTGTCTTCCCTAACCCAGTGGCTTCGAGGAG
Source organism: Acomys minous (assembly GCF_964271855.1). Classification (NCBI taxonomy): domain Eukaryota; kingdom Metazoa; phylum Chordata; class Mammalia; order Rodentia; family Muridae; genus Acomys; species Acomys minous. Next base: position 19,897,493 of record NC_140488.1, on the reverse strand, counting down.
GAACGATTTGAAGGCACACTCCAACTTGATCAGGTTTTCTCCTGTGCAGTGTAGAAAAGATTACTTTTGTTTTTGTTGTTGTTGTTTTATTTTTATTGAGACAGTGTTTCTTTGTGTAGCCTTGGCTGTCCTAGAACTTGCTTTGTAGACCAGGCTGGCCTTGAACTCACAGAGATCTACCTGCCTCTGCCTTCTGAGTGCTGGGATTATAGGTGAGGCATGCACCACTGCCTGGCGAAAAGGTTAATTTCGCATCTGGATCTGCTGAGCTACATGTGTACTAATCTTCCTCCAGTCTTCATTCAGGCCCTGAAATAAATACTGTTGCTTTCAGGAGCCTCAGGGACGGTCATTGACTGGGCACTGCATGAGCAGGAGGCGTGAGGCATTAGGCACATGCCTCTCCAGTCCTTAGGAGATATAGAAGGCACGTTAGCAAACAAAATGTAATGTCTGCAATAGCAACATGTGCATACTTGATGACTGTAATGAGACGTAGGAACTTCTAGATTTGTAAAAGGCTAGAAAACGTGAGTTGACTCTCGAAAGGATCAATGCTAAAGTAAAAAGTCCTCCCTCCCCTCCCCCCTTGTCCTGGAGCTACAGAGGTAGTGTACATGGTTTCCCTAACACTTCAAAGGAAATTAGGCTCCCCCTCTAGAACACTTACACGGAGGTTACAAATCCCTTTTGTCAAATAATTTAGCATACTGAGTGTAGAGAAGAAAAATAGCCAGGGGGTTGGTCTTTTTTAGGTAGCAAGATAGAGTGTAAAAGCAGCAAGCAAGACTGTCCAGCCTTGTTGGTGATATGAAGATATGAAGCCTGTGTACAGAACACACACACACACACACACACACACACACACACACACAGTGAGAGAGAGGGGGAGGGAGGGAGGGAGGAGAGAGAGAGAGAGAAAGAGAGAGAGAGAGAGAGAGAGAGAGAGAGAGCGAGAGAGAGAGAGCGAGAGAGAGAGCCTATGACTGCTTTTGCACTAAACTGGACAAGGTGAGTTGTGACAGAGACCTCATGCTTACAAAGCCTTAAATGTTTACTCTCTGGCACCTATTGGGTTTTGCTATTGGGCTTTGCTAGCTCCTGTGTTCAGATAGAGCTGAAAGATAGATCCAGATCCACTGTGGCTCTCACCTCTGATTCCACTGTCTTGTGGCTATGTTGTCAGGTAGAAGTTAGAGAAGTTCTCTTTGTTTCAGTTTAAAATGAAGATATAATAGTACTTTTGTCCTGAGTCATAGTGTGCATGGAGTCTTTATTTAGTACGATAATCAGGCCCATAGTAAGAAAGAAAGAAACTTCACTTATTGCCATTAAACAAATAGGAATAAGAACATATTAAGTCATTCATAGAAAAATATATGCTTATTTTAATGCTTGTTATTATATTTGGTGATAAGCCAGTTCTGCTTTTTTGTTTAATTTTGGGAATAGAATCAGGGCCTCTTATTTGGTGGGCAAGTGCCCTACCATTGAGTTATAGCCTCGGACCCTCCAACTCTGCTTTAAAAACATTTTTAATTCTGCTCTTGAAAAGAGTAAATAAGCCAGGTTTGTGGCATATACATATAATAAAAATACTTGGGGACTGGGGAGATGCCATGCAAGTGTGAGGACCTGAGTTCAGATCTCCAGAATGTACGTGTAAATTGGATGCATAGCATGAGTGTCTGTAATCCCAGTGTTCCTAACAGAAGATGGGAAGGGAGACAGGAAAATTCCCAGACACCTGACAGTCAGCTAGCCTGCTATCCACAGCAAAACCTCAGCAGAGAGGCCCTGTCTCAGGGCAGCTGGAAGGCAAAGACTAACGCCTTAGATTGCTCTCTGAGCTCCCCATGCATGCTGCAACACATGTGCCTACATTTATATACAAACGCATGAACAGATGTACTTAAGGGATTAGAAGCAGGACACTCTGGAGTTCATGGTCACCCTATGCTACATAGTAAGAGTCTGTCCCAAGATTTTTCTCTAAACAACAACAAAAACTAAAACAGAGCTAACTAGCCTAAAGCCATAGAGCTAGCAAATAGGGAAGGAATGGTTTGAGCCTAGGCATTCTGACTCCCGAGCTCAGGTTCTTTCTTTCTTTCTTATTGTTGTGGGCCAGATGACTCTGGGGAAAGATAGAGGAAAGGTAGAGTTTTGGGAGGGCCTTCAGTTTATTGGGAACGTCTTATACATTTGCTGTAGAAACAGTGGTGTGAATAGGTTGGCCTTGACAGGCATCAGGGGAGGGTGCTGAGTACATACTATCACAGAGAAGCCCTACAGTGAGAGGCGAAACCTAGGGAAAAAGTAAAAATGACAACACAGCAGTGATTCCACAGTGGTTGTGCAGTATCCTCTGCCAGGGCAAAAGAAGTTGAACTGTGTTTTGTAGCTTAGAGAGGGAAAGTCTCTTAAAACTCTTAAAACTGGATGAGAAATGGGCACAAAGGGCTTACCATTTAGGTTTGAGACTATGTATATAGTAAGTGATGAAAGCGAGGCTAGGGCATTCAAGAGACATTGGGTTTGGGGGAAAAGAATAATTAATGATGGGAACTGCTAGGGGAGCTAATGGGGGATGTGGGAATGCCGTCTCTGCATGTGCTCCCCTACTTACTGGAGCCTTTTACATTTCATTTCAGCTGTTTGAGCTTCTCAATTTCCTAGCGGAGAATTTCATCTTCTCCTACATGGGGCTGACGCTGTTCACCTTCCAGAATCATGTCTTTAACCCAACGTTTGTTGTAGGAGCATTTGTATCCTTTATCATGTGTCTGCTGTGGAAACTGTTTGAATTGAGAGCCTCATGTGGTCTTATGACTGAGAAAACAAGTAAGGTTATCAACTGTTTCCCCAATTCCATTCTCATCTTTTTTTCTGCTCTATTTCTGTTTGAAATTTATTGCACAGAAATGTTGGCAGAATGGAAAAGTCTCCTCCTACTCTGCCAACCTCAAAGGTAGAAGTATTTGTTCTTAGCTAGGCCTGGTGCCATGTAGCTGTCATCCCTGTGAAGGTGAGAAGACTGAAGTATGATGCCATCTTCACCTACCCTGGCTCAAAATCAAATCTGAAAATGGAGCAGGGGAGCCGGGCGTGGTGGCGCACGCCTTTAATCCCAGCACTCGGGAGGCAGAGGCAGGTGGATCTCTGTGAGTCCGAGGCCAGCCTGGTCTACAAAAGCGAGTCCAGGACACCCAGGGCCACACAGAGAAACCCTGTCTCAAAAAACAAAAACAACAACAACAACAAAAACAAAAAAGAAAGAAAGAAAATGGAGCATTGGAGTAGCTTCAGGCGAGCTGCTTTCCTAGGGGAAAGCTCTAACTTCTATCTCTACCACAGCACAACAGAAGGAACAGAAACTACCCTGTTGCAAAGAGAGACTGAGAGAGAGAGGGGGGGGGTGCAGACAGAGAGAGACAGACTAGGGATGAGGGATGCTTGGATATGGGAACAGCTACAATATATGGCACAGGGCAGTGTGTTAAAGGTTGAATAAGGCCTGTTCTTTCCCATCATTTTCTCTGTTTCATATAAATGAGCACTTTTACCATTAAAGCCAAGTTGAGGGCCCAATAAGGAAGCTCTGACAATAAAGATGCTTGTCACAATGGCTGACAATCTTAGTTTATTCTTTGGGATCTAAGTGGTGGAAGTTGAGAGTTGTCTCCTGAAAGTTGGCTTCTGACCTCCACACTTGCATTGTGGCATGAATAAATAAATGCTGTAAAGTAAATAAATAAAAAGTAAGAAAGTGGAGTTCCTAGCTGATGGCTTCTATTTTCCTAAAGTAGGAAGTGATCTTGCCTGCTGAGAGCAGACTAGTGAAGTGTACACACTACTTGTTGTATAAGCAATGATCTGGAAGCTTCCATTCTTTACCTTGTGTGATATATGGGGGTTAAGAACCCTGGGATGTCTTAGCTGGGTGACTCAGGAGGCTGTGGTGACATGGCTTGCTGGTAGACTTATCTGGATCTGAGATGTATCATGGTGCTGAGGGTTTACCTGCGTCTGCAGGAATATACCAACCTCATTCACACAGGTGTCCACAGAAAGGACCATCCTTCTGCAGGACCTGTCCATCGGAGAAGTTGCATGTGGATTCCCCAGAGTGAGTGAGCTGAAAGAGTACAAGAATGGAAGCCAAGGTGCCTTTTATAGACTAATGTTAGAGGTGACATCTCATCATCTCTGCAGTATTTTTCTGGACTTACAGACCATATAGTGTGAATACTGTATACCAGGCATTAGGGACCATCTTGGAGGCTGGATTGCACAGATAGGAGTTTGGTGGAAGGTAGAAAGAAAGTTCATGAAAAGGTCACAGAAAGTTGGGAGTTGACCAAAGAATTACAATACAATTGCCCAGTATTAAATGGGGACCCATTTGACTTTGAGGAGTAGGTACTTGCAAGATACCAGTCTTCCATGCAGTATGACTTTGTCCAGGAAGACTTAAGAGTAAGCACAGAAAAGAAAGAAGCACTGGGTCCATTGAGCTTTGTGGTTTTGTTGGGGAGCAGGATGGAAATGGAAAAGAGCAAAGCAGGTGTAGGCTGCGGGAAGAGTGTCTTGGCCACACAGAGAAGACATGAAGTGAAGAAAGAAGGGGACTGGCCATCAGAGGCAAGCCTAGAACAGTCTTCAGACGAAGAGCCTGGGGAGCTGGACTAATCACAGCCCGATAGTTGAACTTGAGATTGCTGACAGGGAAATGAACGCTTAGATAAGTGATTTTCAAAAGAAGCCCTAAAACACTTCAGAATCCAGATCTGACAAAGAGAGCAGTAAGTTTTTTAAAAACATTAAAAGCATACAAGATCCATAGCCAGGTACGGTGGCACACGCCTGTAATCCCAGCACTCAGGTGGATCCCTATGAGTTCGAGGCCAGCCTAGACTACAAAGTGAGTCCAGGACAGCCAAGGGTACACAGAGAAACCCTGTCTCAAAAAAGCAAAACACCAAAACCAAAAACCAAGATCTATGTTAGAAAGTGAGATTTTATTGAAATGCAAAACAACAAAGCCCTGTCAAGTGTGAGTTCAGTAGCTTCAGAGCTCATCATTATTTGAATTTTGCTTCATCTACAGTAGTTAATCTAGAAATAAGGTTAAATAGTCATGAGGTTTCTGAGTCTGTTAGGATTTGAAGTTCTCAATAAAGAATCTATGAAAATGATTCTTAACAGGTCAGAGTTGTCCAGTCTCTGGTAGCCTGGGTTACGTGACAATGACTAAAGTGAATCCAGATTTAAATGTGTTCAAGAAAATGGGAGTTTATTTCTTATTTCAAAGTCAGAGCTTGTGGGAGACAGACAGCCCTGGTGCTTGCTGCTCTCCTTAGGAAGTTGCCTGCATTCTTGTGGTACATGATGTCTGACACTTGTGCCTCCTGATTACCTTTAAGGACACTGTCCAGAAATGTACATAGCATTTGTATGTAACAACACCAGTACCACCTACCTGCGAGAGAAGCTAGGGAGCATATTCCCTATGTGGGGGGCTGTGTGCTCAAAAGTTGGAGCTAAAAAGGAAGCAGGCCTTGTACTTAGAAGAAGAGACTAGGTATGGATTTGTGAAAACTAGTAAGTGTTGCCACATGGCCTCCCATGCCTTCTTCTTTCTTTCTTTCTTTCTTTCTTTCTTTCTTTCTTTCTTTCTTTCAGATAGAGTTTCTTAGTGTAGCTTTGGCTGTACCTTTTCTTTCTTTCTTTTTTCTTTTTTTAAATTTATTTGGTTTTTCGAGACAGAGTTTCTCTGTGTAGCCTTAGCTGTTCCAGACTCACTTTGTAGACCAGGCTGGTCTCAAACTCACAGTGATCTACCTGCCTCTGCCTCCCAAGTGCTGTGATTAAAGGCATGCACCACCACTGCCCGGCTTTTTTTTAAAGACTTATTTATTTATTATTATGTATACAGTGCTCTGCCTGCATGCACACCTGCAAGCCAGAAGAGTGCACCAGATCTCATTATAGATGGTTGTGAGCCGCCATGTGGTTGCTGGGAATTGAACTCAGGACCTCTGGAAGAGCAGTCAGTGCTCTTAACCTTTGAGCCATCTCTCCAGCCCCCTTTTCTTTCTTTTTAAATGGAATTTATTTCAAAGGAATATGTCATTTTGTATATTTTATATTTATAAAAAGAGTACCTGGCTGGACACAGTGGCACATGCCTATAATCCCAGCACTCGGGAGGCAGAGACAGGTGGGTCGCTGTGAGTTCGAGGCCAGCCTGGTCTACAAAGTCAGTCTATGACAGCCAAGGCTACACTTATAAACCCTGTCTTGGAAAAACCCCCAAAAAACAACCAAGCAAACAAAACAAAAATAAATAAAAAGAATGAAGGAAATACAGAAAGCTTTCCTACACTTCCCAGTTCCTTTGCCCCTGCTAATCCTTCACATTCGTCATGAGGAACACTGAGCCTGCAGTGATGCAGTAAATAACTTGATGCTTTTCTCGTGGCTTTCCTCTAGTGTGCTGTGCTATATCAACCCACCCAGGGCAGTGCAGTCCATTTCCTTTGTAGGATTCTTTGGGTTCCATTTGACTGACATTTTCTCACTTGTTCCTTTAATGATCCCTGAAACATTTGAGGGCACTGACAAGGCATTTTGTAGACTGTTTCTAATTGGAGTTTGTCTGATGTAATCCCCGGGACTACAGTGGATTACATGTATTCTTTTGGAAGAATACTAGGTTATCATATCATGTCACAGGATAGTCTTAGTCACATGGCTGACAAGTTTCCCCATTGCAAAGTGACTCATGTTTTTCTTCCTTCCTTCCTTCCTTCCTTCCTTCCTTCCTTCCTTCCTTCCTTCCTTCCTTCCTTCCTCCTTTCCTTTTTCCTTTATTTCTATACTTCAGCTACTGTTTATTGGCATTCAGGTGGCACTAGAGCAACAAGCCTGGGGATGCTGCAGAATAGAAGGTAGAGAGTGGAGTGCACAGGCAGGAGTTGGGGAGGCCAAAGTTGTTGGGAAAGCAAGTCTAGGCCAGGGCCGACGGTTACCTGAACTCCTGGGTCTCAATGTTCTCAAGCTCTGAACTCTTGCTATATCTCCTGACTCCAGACCAGGGCTGAGAGTTCTTTGGGCAGCTTTCTACTGGAGCAAAGTACACAGATGTGTCTGCCCTTTTCTGATAAAGTCAGAGGGTCTCCACTCGTGCATTCCTCCTTCACTCTGGGCTCTAATTTTCCCTGTTGTCTTAGCCCACCAGCGCCACACTGTGGCCCAGAATCAGCACTACAAGCATTGCTTGCCTAGTGGATGGGATCGGGCCCAGAGGGCCATCAAGGCACAGGCACTACACATGTGCTGTTGGTGAAGCCAGAGCGAGGGGACCACCTGGTTAGCACAATGACCACATCTCTCTTCTTGAAGAAGCCTGGAGCCTTGCCAACATTCGTGGCCAAATTCAGATGAAGGTCAACATCCTCAGCTCCAGGCATCCTCCACGGACGGCATCCTTACACAGCACAGGGAAGATGCTGCGGTACAGATGGGCCTGGCAAAGTGTCTGGGGATTGCATGTCACAGGAATGATGGGAGCAGGAGGGAAGTACCTAGCCACTTGGTGAGCACTCCTGCCAGATTTGGCGAGCACAATAACAGCTCTACCGCAGCACTTCAAGGAGGCCTCTATGGTGCCCATGCTGCAGCTTCTGTGGGGTAGCTGGTAATGGGTGCCAGCTGCGGAGTGCTAGATGGCAGCCTCTGCCTCACGGGCAATGTGGTGCTGCATGCACACAGCCTCCAGAGGGTAATCCCCTTTGGCTGTTTTCTCCTTACAGTGTGATGCCCCATCTAGGACTGCATCTGCCACATCACTGGCCTCAGCACCAGGGGGAAGTGATTTCCTGAGCCTGTTCTCTAGCATCTATGCAGCACAGATGACAAACTTTCCAGATCAGTTGCATCATCCAGTCATCACAGTCATCATCTCCTGAGCCAGGAAGACCTCTGCAGGAATCTCAATGCCTAGGTTGCCACGAGCCACCTCGATCCGGTCCCTGGCCTCCTAAATCTCACCAAACCTGCGGGCGCCTTCATGGTTCTCGATTGTGCTGCTGATCTTGATATTCTTGCCCTTCTCTCCCAGGACCTTCCTAACCTCACACGCATCGGCTGCCTTGCAGATGAAAGACACAAGCACCATGTCTACATCCTGCTCCGCTCCACACTTCAGATCCTGGATGTCCCTTTCTGACACAGCAGGGAGGTCCATAGCAGCTCTGGAGATGTTCACCCACTTCTTGCTGCCCAAGGAGCCACCATTCTCCACCTCTGTCACCAAGGAGTCAGCACCGTTCTCTTTCACCTGCAGTGAAATGAGCCTGTCATCCACGACCATGCTGCCCACCTCCACCACCTTGTAGATGTTCTTACAGTCCAGCCGCAGGATGTTCTCATCACACCTCTCCATGTATGCGTTGTCAAGGGTGATCTTCAGAATGGCTCCCTTCTTCAGCTCCACTTCTGCAGTGCCGCTGCCCACAGGTGCCACCGCAACAGGCCAGTAGAGGATGAGGTCAGATGCCAAGCTGTCTCTGGCTGCTCGTAGGTTCTAGATGATCTCTGTATGGTACTCATGGGATCCATGGGAGAAATTCAGATGAGCCACATTCATTCCAGACTTAGTCATCTTCAGCATATCCACAGATTGGGAAGCAGGACCAATGGTACAAATAATGCCAATGTTGCAGCTGTGATGGGCACAGAGTCAAGGTACAGGCAGTACGTGTCCAGTAAGGTGTTGGCCATGGCTGTATGGAGCGGCTAGGTCTGAACGAAGGCAGTCCTTGCTTCATCCACTGTGTGTCGTTGGCATGATTCCTGAGGTCCTTGGGCGTATTCCAGATCTTCCTGCGGTATCTGAATCGGACATCTGCAGAGTCAGGAAGCATCACTGCTGTGCCTCGTGTTTTTCTATCCTTCCTTACTTAGAAAAAGAGCCACTCATGCAGTCTACATTTGGGGAGTATGTAGTTAGGTTTTATTTCCCCTGGGACTTAATTTTTACAAAATTGCTTGTAGTTCTTTACATAGGAGGCTTATCTCCCTAACTTGATGTTTGGTTCACCTGTTTATTTATAGCATTATTTATATATTATTTATATGAATAATAGGTATTATTTTATACATTGGATTATTTACATTTAAAAAAGTCTTGTTGTTCAGACTGTCCCAGCTTTAGCCATTAGGAGCTTGTTCTGTAGATCCCGCTTCCATTTGGCATGCCTTGTCGTTGTGGTTTGGGCATTTTTTTTTTTTAACACTTCCTTACTTTCTGGAACTATAAAAGGCTTCAGCTCATCTTATGCATTTTCTACTTTAGCCCAAGAACTGTCCATTTCTCCGAGGAGCTCTGGCTCTTTTTATTGGGAAACTGGTTTAGGAAACCAAGATTTGGGCTTTGTGTGTGCTTAGGACACCAAATGTTCTCTCCACATATATAATAAGTCATATCTACACACGTACAGGCATAAGTATTTTTGATTCTCCCATTATGAGCTTGTACTGAAGTCTCCAACTATAACCTGTTCCCATTAACAGTCAACTGTCTTCCCTTGTTAGTCTGTACACTTCTATCCCAACCATAAAGAACTTGACTGTTGGGATCTTCTATCCAGTTGTTTGGTTGTTCAGTTGCTGTATATGTGCTGCTTAAAGGTGGGGATGCTTTGGAGAAATGTGCCATCAAGCAGTTTGTCATTGTGTGAGCATCATAGAATATGTTTACATAAACCTACATCATGTAAGTCAGTTACTGAAAGAAACATGTTGATTCAGTTAGGGCAGTCAATAAACATGAGAGGCTGTTGCTGGTGTAACAGCATGCTGTTTCACAGTAAACTTTTTTTTAATGCATACCATGCAATCCATGTGGACGTTGGAGGACAACTTTCAAGACTCAATTCTCTCCTTCCACTATGCGGGTTCCAGGAAGTGGCCTAAGGTTGTCAGACTTAGTAGCATCACCTTTACCTACTTAGTCATGTACCTTGCCCCAATTTTTTGATAAGTAGAAAGAATACTGTCAGAAAGTATAATATAGTAAACATGTAAAGCGGTAACAGTCACTTGCCACATTTTATGTACTACATACAATTGTATGTGCTGTTCTTGTATATGAATGGCAATATAGTAGTTCTATTTGTGCCAACATCAGCATAGACACATGAATGATGGTGTGATGCCATTAGGCAGTAAGAACCTCTAGCTCCATTATAATTAGATGGACCACCATGGTGTAAGCACGCTCTTTGCATGAACTCTTGTGCATTGCATGGCTATATGACAGTGCTAATATTGTTAACTGGTATTTCTCTGGAAAGCAACTCTATCAAGCAGCATATCATTTTCTCTCATGTTGGTGGTGGGTTTATGTTTCTTATTTTTCAGGTGGGGTCTCATGTAGCCCAGGCTACCTTCACACTCACTCTTCAGCTAAGGTTAACTTTGAACTCTTGTCCTCTTGCTTCTATGTCTAGTGCCTGCTAATGAATATATAATTCTTACATGCAGTTTCTTTTGCCTTTGGCCTTAGCAGTTGCACTCTCTCTGATCTCTGAACAGTACTTACACCAGCACTGTTCCAACCACGTTGCTTTGTTTTTAATGTTACATTTCCCGTTCTATTATTCCTTTTAGGAAATGTGGTGGTGATAGCATTGGGAACGCTGCAGTAAATTTTGCAATTACAAAACACAGGTTTCTGTAGACAATGAATGGAATAAAAAGACACCAAAATTGCGTCTTAGTGAAGCCCCACCTGAACTGATATAAAAGCTGACCTTTTTTCCAGGTTAGAAGTGCACATTTAGTAAGAGCCAGCAGGGCTCTGCAGGGAACTCAGCAGTGTGAAGTGGCTGGGTTGCCCGCCTGCCCTTTCTTTCTTTCTTTCTTTCCCTTTCTTTCCAGCCCTTTCTTTCTTTCTTTGTGCTGTTAGGAAGGACGAGGACGTTTAGCTAAACTCTCCTTCCTAACAACACTGCAGTGGAAGTGAATGAGTTTGTGGTGTTGCAGTAAGAAGGTTCTCTTTTATACATTCTTCCCTTCACCTAATGACTTTCCTACATACCGGACATAAACTAGCAAGTTTGGTAGCAACTAAGCACGTGTGACTATTTCAGTTCAAATTCATTTAAATGAAATAAAAGCAAAGTGACCATTCCCCAGTCATGCTGACTGTATTCTAGCTGCTCTGTAAACACAATAGACAGACTGCTTGCTCATCTCCTTGAATGTATAGTTTAAATGACCAGTAGTAAAAGAAATGACCCTTAACCCCTTAATGATTTTAGATTGCTATTTTCTTGGGAAGAGCTGCGAATATTTACCCCTTGTCTCTCTTACTTAATTTGGGTAGAAGAAGTAAGATTGGATCAAATTTTCAACACATGATGATGTTTGCTGGTAAGTTTCAATTTCTCTCTTGTCTACCTTGCAAGCCACATGTTAACTTCCATAGCCTGAGACTGAAGTGTTGTGTCAGAAAAATTGAGACTGCATTCTCAAATAGACTCTCCATTCCCTTCTGTGGGAGCTTTTCACACTCGGTTTCCAAATCGTTGGTTCCAAAATATGTCACACAAAATAAAGAAGTTAAAGGTGAATGCATTTTTACAGGACAACCTACAAGTAAATGTTGGTAGTAGTTCTATCTATAATTGCTCCCCCCCCCACACACACAAAACAACCTGAAAATAACTAACTTGTTTTCCTTTTTCAGTACTGGGGATTGAACCTAGTGCCTCATGCAAGCTAAGCAAACACTCTGCCATTAAGATATCTATATCAATGTTATCTATATCGATTATCTCCCCAGCCTCTTCCCTTTAAAAATTTTGCTTTTTAACATGGGATCTAAGTTGTTCTCACTGACTTTGAACTTACTCTGTAGTTCAAACAAGTCTTGAATTTATTTGTGACTCTACTCCCTCAGCCTCCCATATTGCTGGGGTTAGTGCCCTGAACTACCAGACCTGGTATTTGTCCACTTTTTCAATGGGAAAATGGGGCAGGAAGGACTAGATAAATCTATGCTGCAGAAGACTACTAAATAATAAAAAGGAAAAAAACCATTTATTCACATAGTGGCATGAATGAGTCTCAGAAGTCTTATGTTGAATGAAGGAAGACAGTCTCAAAATTTACATGTCTGATACTCTTGATATAATTTTTAAAAAACAAGATAATAGTGGAAAGCAGGCCAGCCAGAGTGATGAAGAGGTTGGGCTAATAGATGGCAGAAAATAATTTGTACAGGAAGAATAAAATACTCTGTCTTGATTGTGGCAGTGCTCACACCCTTCTATGCATTGTCAAACATCACCATACATAAATGACTAAAGAACTGTTAAAAGATCAATCTGCAATCCCAGCACTTGGGCCACTGATGCAGGAGGATTATGAATTTGAGAAGAGCTTTGGCTATATTAGCAAAACCCGGTCTGAAAATCAAACAAACAGAAGATCAATGAAAATCAGTATTGTATGCTAAATCTGTCAATTATTCTTTACTTATGTTAATATTTATTTCATAGTTGTCTATATGCCCCTAAGCATTGAGGTTATGATTTATATCTCTTGAGTTTATAGAGTCTGCATTGGCAATGAGTTACTGAAGAAGCACTTTTGTATTCCCTGTAGGCCTTCGTGGTGCAATGGCCTTTGCCTTAGCCATTCGAGATACTGCCACTTATGCACGCCAAATGATGTTTAGCACCACACTTCTGATTGTGTTTTTTACTGTGTGGGTATTTGGTGGTGGCACCACTGCCATGCTGTCATGCTTGCATATAAGGTAAGTGGGAACTGGGGACCTCATTTTCATGTTCCATTTTAATTCAGTTTATTTTAGTTGATTTATTTTATTTTTTAATTCAGTTTATTTTAATTTATTTTTAATGATGAGAAGATTCTATGCTTTGGGAAATCTAAGCTTTAATTTTTCCCTCTTAAAAACTGCATAACATAATATAGAAAAAATGAAACTGTAAGAAAAAGAAATGAAAAGCATTGCTACCACTCTGAAAGGTTAGTGTTCCAGACCTTTGCTGTGCGTTTTATGCATCTTAGCAAACAGGCAACACTAAAGTTCTCTTCTATACTGGTTTTGAAAAGTTATAATAGGGGAAAATATATTACAGCATGGACATTTGCACTGGTAAACATCTCCCTATTATTTGAATCGCTATATGTATCCTGGCTGATTTAACCAAATCCCTATTTTGGTAGCTTGTATTGTTTTTAGGCTTTGCCTATTTCCATGTGGGAGTTTTGCTGCTACTATTACTATTACCAAATGCATGTTCTGAAGACAACGGGCCACCATGCTCTTGTTTAATTATTTCCATAGGATGCATTTCCAGAAATAGAATTGATTGATCTGTAATCTATGCATGTATTTAAGGCTTTTTGTTAGGTTACCAGGTTCGACCCATCAGCAGTGTACGAGTCCAGTTTACTTCAACTCTAACTGATACTGAACAGTATCATTCCTTTTCCTCTTTCTGATCAGCAATGTTTCTAACCTGACAAACAAACTGGGGCCAAAATCCTGTAGTCGTGGTCTTCAGTGTGTTCTGCTTAATGTATTCAGTTAGAAAGCTCTCTTGTATCTCAAGAGTTCTGCATTTGTTTCCATGGATACAGCAGCTTGTGTCTGAAGCCTTTGTAGTTTGTAGTTCTGTGTTTGGCTGAAACTTCATAGATGTTAAGAGCTACCAAGCTTCTGGGATACATTTGCCTTATTCGGAAAAACAATGTTTCTCCTATTAGAGAATCTGTCACCTGTTTCTTTAACTTTCTATTATGCTTTTTATCATTGCAAAGATAAGCTAGTGCTGAATTGCACAGTGAATGTTGTAAATGTCTTAATCTCTACTATTCAAATCCCTGTCTTATTGTTGTGCTATTTCTGTGTGTAGGTAATACAGTGCAGCATATGCTTTTATAAGTCCAGTAATGTGCTCATAGCCCTACTTATTACTTGTAAGAGGACTTGACATTTATTAAGCACCTACTATGTGCCAGGCATTCTGTTAAATGTGTTTAACATGTTTATCTAATCATAATAACTTTTTTTAAAAAATGGGCTTTAAAAGATTGTTCAATGGTCAGTATCATACAGGTAATTGAATGGCAGACAGAGGCGCCTCTGCTCTTAGTGCCTGCAGACCATGGTACATCAAGAAATGAGTGTGGTAAATTTTGAAAGGACGAAAGTCCTTTTGTCTAAAGCTTGTAATGAAAGACTCTTCCAGGGAGAATACAACAAAATATGAGATAGCTTAGAAGAACTAATACTCAATGGAGAATCAGTTTTGTTCCCCTCACTGCCCACCACACGGAACAAACAAAACACCCCTGCATTACCATTCTCCTCAAAAGAAAAAACAAAACCCCAGCTACCCACACTGGGTTTTCTCTACATCACTAGATCTGACAGCTCTGCGGCTGGCCCCATCTTGCCTGCCTTGCAGCGCAGTTGGAGGCTGACTTATATCCATTGCCTTTTTGTCTTAGACTACTTCTTAGTTTCTTGTTTCACTGCAGTGGTTTGGCCTGCTTATGAACAGAGGCGATGTGTTGGTTTTCAAAGTATGTTTCCAATTGGAGTAGAAGTATAGGACTATCCTCCCTCCAGTCCCTCCTGGGTACCATCGTCCAACTCCTCCCATGGCCCTCCACTCTCAAGCGAGGTTGTATATTTTTATAGTCTTTACTGGATATTTTTTAATACAGTGAAGACTAGCATGTCAAAGAGTTGTAAAACATATAGTCTTCATTTTTACATTTTCATTCACATTTATTGCTTTAATTTTTTAAAACATGTATTGGCTTAAAATGTTATCACACTTATTTAATAGTTATATCACAAATCCTACATTTTCTCTATTTTTAACTGTTAGTAAATTCTTTTTTGTATTTATTTTATTTAATTTAGTTTTGTAAATTCTTAATAACTACCATAAATAGAAAATGTTAGTATTTCTGAGGCATTTACTATTGCTGTAATTATTATTAGTTTATCTTTATATTGGCATTTAAAGGCTAAAAAGTTGTCTTTTTCTTCCTACCTGTGTTTGGGAGTAAAGGGAAAGGCTTTGCTTAAGTGTCTCTTTCCTTCCCTCTCATTTTGGAGTATAATCATGAAGTTGCTGGTGAGTTGGGACTGTTGAAAACTCATGTACACACAAGCTTAACCTTTGCATTCTTGATCCATCCTTCTTAATTTTGGGCAAGGCAGTTGACTATTTAGGGCCCCAGTTTCTACATCTGCAGTATGAAACCTATTTCCTGGAATTCAGCGGATTTGGTGAGCTAGTTTCTGCAAAGCTCTTTGCACACCACTTCAACTATGCCTTTTACAGAGCCACTCAATCAGTGTCTGCTGAGCACTAGCTGTTGGAAGGACAGTCCTTGTTTCAGCCTCCAAGTCACTGGGTCTTAGCAGATTGTTTTGTCTCCTTGGGATATTTGACAATATTTGGAGTCATTTTTGGTGGCAACGTCCAAGAGAAGGAACTGCCATTTCCATCTAGTAGGCAGAGGCCAGCATCCTGTTAGCATCCTACAGGGCACAGAATAGGCTACTGTCTAGACCTAAAATTCAAGAATCATCTGACCTAAAATGTCAGTAGTGCTAAAATTACATAACTGTATTCAAAAGGACAATGAGTAAAAAAATAGAAAATGAAAAAAAAAGGCCTTTGATCCCATTTAGTGGGAAAAGTGATAATAAACAAACAAACAAGCAGGACAGTTTTAGACACTACTACTTGTGATGGAAACTAGGTAGCTGTGGTAGTGACTGGGAGTGGGGTACATTTAACATGAAGAAGCCAGGGAAGGTCTCTTGGAGAGGTTATATTTGAGTTCAGTCTGCCTGAGTGGCAAAACCCTGCCAGCTCATCGATGACCAGGAAAAGCAGTCCAGACAGAGGGAACAGTCAGCAGCAAAGGCTCCAAGGTCTGTTTGACACAGAGAAAAGCTTACGTGATCAAATGGTAAGTAGCAAAAGAGGTGAACAAGACCCCAAGGGGTCAGCATTCTGAAAACTGCCAGTGAACGACCAGTAGCAAAGATGTTCAACTGGGGAGTCATGAGGTCTTTGTCTCAGCTACCCAGATCAGGTGATAGGGAATCGAGTAGTATGGCTGTGTTCCTTATTTATCACTGGATGTGCATGAGAGCTGTTGTCTGTCCCTCCTGCTGGAGGGTCTAGTAGTATTGTCTATTGAAGACTTTGAATTTGAAAGTACAGTGGCAATCTTGAGGCTATTAAAGCAAGGGAATGACATGGTCTAATTTCTAATGTAAAAAGATGATGTCCTACTGTCTTGGAAGCAGTGGATCGCCAATGAATGAATCAGCTCAAATCCTTTCACACAGTTTGTGACAGTTGCATTTGGCTCCCTACTATTTAGGTAGCGCACATGCTTTGCATTTCTTTGTCTGTGAGCCTTTGCTTGGCCTGTGATTCTCTTTCATTCTCTAAAATTGACACAACGACCCTTCCCCTCCCCCATTCTTTTTTCTTGGAGTTGCTGTGTAGCATTGGGTCTGTCTATCACAGTGATTATCCCATTCATCCTTGTAATACAGTACTGCTAGAAGAGCTACTTACCGCTTACCACTAGCAATGCACCAAGCACTCTAAATGCTTCCAGTATATTGTTCTCATTTAATACTTATAGAAACACTTTGAGGTGATATTAGCTCCATTTCTGGGTGATAGAACTCACCTAGCTAGAAATTATTTTGAAGTAGTCTCAACCCCATCCTCCCTTAAACAGCAAACTCTTTGGAAGTCTGCCATAGTTGGGTCTGTTTCTCCACGGGCCTGTGAGCTCCTTGGGGACAGGAACCATGTTTAATTCATGTCTATGCCCTGTGCCTAGCGCAGTGCCTGGCAAATAGTAAGTGCTCTGTAAATGTTTATTGCATTGGTTTTGGATAGTGTGCCCTTGGAATGTTCTAAGTGTTCTATCATCTTGACCACTAGATGTCACTTGAGATACACAAATATGGTTAGAGTCCAATGTGGCTGGTAAGCTATTAAACAGTGTCTGGCCAGTTTCAACAAAGTGAAAATGAGCCTTTGTTTGAGTTTTGAATCTAGTCGTAGCCACCTGTTTTCAAATACTTGACCATGACTTCCTCACTTTCCAGATGTAGTCTTGTATCATTTTCCTCCTGTGAGTGTTGTCTTTGCAGATGTTGTTGCTACAGCTTCTTGTACTTCTGTGTTGTCTGTGCTGTCTGTAGTTGGTAACCGAATCAATAAACATTTGAGCACCTATTGTGTGTCAGGTACTATGCTAGACTCTGGGGATACAGAGATGAATTGAGACATGGCCTTTACCCTCAAGGAGCTCACAGTCTTTTTGGGGAGACGGACAGGTAAATAACTGTACTGTGCTGTGCTGTGTTTTGTAATAAAGAACTTAGAAAGTGCTGCAGAAGCACAAGGGGACATCCCATTGAGCAGCTACTTTGGTACTTAACAAGTGAGAAGAAAAGGGAGAGGACACGAACTACAGCCTGAGGGGATGAGCAAACCCAGGCCTGACTCTTGTTGCTGACAAGTGTCTGGGGAGAGGAGTGGGTTAGGATACATGGAAGAAAATGGCTAGTGATGGGGGTGCGAAAGTAGGTTGGAGTAAGGGCTGGCCACTACTCTACAGAGATTTTGGAGTGCTCTGCAAAGGATCTCTCCTTTGAATTGTCCACCCCAAGCTGTAGAGAAGAGAGAGAGCGTGAAGGAGGATCAAGTGATCCTAAGGTTTGTGACCTAGAGAGCTCCAGGCTTTGCAGACTTCACCCTGGGAGAGAGAGCCTGGCAGCTGGAAAGGTTTACTCAACAGAACACATGAGTCGGAAAGGGGGCTGGCCCAGTGGGGACGGCAAGGAGAGGAGACCTGGCAGGCACGGTAGGAGAAAGGATGGAGTTGGCAAGTTTGGAGTCTAGAGAGGAGACTCAGAGAAGTGGATAATGAACTTGCTCCCTGGGATGTCGAAAGAAGGAATTGGATGTAGGTACACAAGGATTAGGAAGAACCAAGGCTACTGCCCAGCAATTACCCTGCAACAGGACCCCCTTCTGTCAGCCTAACAATGTTGCCATGAGAGCAGTCTGCCAGTTTTGTTTGTGAAGCTTTCTAATCGTTCACACTGACAACCTGGGCCCGCAGCGTTTCTCTCCCTCACTGCTTAGAGTGGGCTGGCATTGAGAGAAGAAGTGCTGTTTTATTGAAACTGGTAAGTGGGGTTTTAGGAGTAGAACATCTGCCCTGCTTGCCTTAGACCCAAAGCTGTTACTAAAGAAGATGGTGGGTGCCAGAATTGTCCACCCCCAAGCTGTAGAGAAGAGAGAGAGCGTGAACTATTCTGGAGCTTGTGTGTTGAGAAAAGTATTTGCCTGACAATGTACACATGTGAGTAGATCTTCTGTTGGATTCAAAAATCTCATTTGTTCTTTGTGTTTTTCCTTTAGGGTTGGTGTTGATTCAGACCAAGAACATTTGGTAAATATGCACTTGTGTTGTCCCTGTGTTCCTGCCCAATGTTCAGTCATTTGGAAAGAAAACTCTCTCTTAGACTTCATGCCTTTTTGGTACTGTTTTGTTTGCCTCGGCTTTGAACTGACATCATTTCTGGCTTTTCTCACTGCTCCATAGAAACAGAGCCATAGTTTAGGCAGTAAGTGGCTATCAAGGGTGACAGACAGCTTTCCTATCTGTAGCCATCCTGGGCTTTTGCCACCGAGGAGAATAGGCTCTTAGGCGCTCCTGGGTGTTCAAGTGACCGCTCTGGCACAGGGAGTCTTTTTCCACTCCAGTTGCGCATGAAGGCTTGTCTCTGATGTCAGCCCCACTCCAGCTGCTCTTCCTGTGCAGCTTTCAAATTGGACGGCCAGCAGCTGCCCTTGAGAGCTGCCTGGAAGCTTCTCAATCTCCAGCTGGTCTCCCCTGCACGTTTTGGGGGTTACACTCTCTTACCCTCAGCCTCAGCGTTTTCAACACAGCTCCTCACTTCCTTCCTTCCGTGTGTCAGTTTCTCAACCCCTCCTATGATCTCCTGACTTGTAGACTGAGCACAGCATAGCTGTCTGCCCTTGTGAGGCTAACCCTTTCTGGTATTTTCCACCCTCTTTTTAATGGTTTCTGATCACTGCTGAATAACTGATTCTTTATTATTACACATTCGATGAGAGATCACAAATGAGGTTTTTGAAGATGGAAAATATCTTTTGAAACATAAGTCCTGAAATAAGCCATGCAGTATTTTCCGTAGGGCATGTGTGCTTTAAACGAAAACATTTACTCGATTCATTTCCTAGATACTAATTTTGGGTGATGACTCTGTGCGTGTATGTGTGTGATATAGTAAGTAGTTGCCCATTTTGTGGTCAGAATCTTAAAGTAGAATTCCTTGGACAAACCAGATTACATACATTCCCATCCTGCCAAGCTTCTGGGATAGGTTTGAGGGCTTGTAGCATCTCAGTGCCTTTGTGATAAAGCAGTACATTAACACAGCCCTGTTGCCATCACAGGGGAGAAGTATAGAAAGTGCCAGATCGGTGACTACAAATTGTGGCAAATGGAAAGAAAGATTTTTCCATTGCTTTCAGAACCCTTTGGACAAATGTTAGCAAGATGGCCGAGTGGGGAAAGGTGCTAGCTGTAAAAGCCTGACATGACAGCCTGAGTCTGAGCCCTGGAGCCCATGTAAAGGTGGAATGAAAGAAGTAACTCCACAAAGTTGTTCTCAAACCTCCACATGCATCTCTCTCCCTCTCCCCTTCTCACATTCACACACTCACACTGATGGAAATAAATACAATTTAAAAAATTAAAGCCCATACGGACATCTCAATTGCATTGTTTACTCAGTAATGCTTATCTCCATTATGAAACTCCAGGAAGATTCTAGTCCATATGGAACTTAGGGGTGCACAGTAGTTAACCGGTAAGAACTATGGATGATTCGCTTTACAAGAAGTGAAGGCAGGGCCAGCATGATGGCTCAATGAGTGAAAGTGCCTGCTGAGCAAGTCTGGTGACCTAGTTTAATCCCTGCAACCCATGCTGGAAGAAGATAACCCCTAACACATACCATAACAGTAGCAGCAGCAGCAGCAGAGGCAGCAGAAGTCATAGTAGTCCCAGTAGTAGTAGTAATAAAATTAAAAAGAAGTGAAAGCAAAAACTAAAAAATAAGGCAGTTCTGTGGGCGAGAAGCATAGCTCACTGGTACAATGGGTAATTGGTTTGCATGAGGCCCTGGTTCTATCTTCAACACCAAAAAGTAAACAAGAAAATAAGAAGTGAAGGCATGAGAAATATACCGATGTATAGGCAAGGACAGAAGTTCTCCTGTGTTTGTGAGCACACGCAATGTTCTCAAATAGTTTTGTAGTTTTTAATGTATGTGTTGACACATGTTGAGGGGGGAAAGAAAGCTAGTTTGGGATTAGAGAGGACAGGAAGGAAAGAAAACCCAGACTCTAAACTCTGTGCCCTTAGGAAATCACAAAACCATGGAACATTAGTTCTGGAAAGGACCTCGGGGAGCCTGCAATGCTTGAATTTTATACATGAAGAAATTCAGGCCCAGAGAAGGAAAGAGATTTTCCCAAACTAATTAATGTTCATGAGCCAGGACTAGGTCTAGATAACCTAATTGCCCGACTACTGAGCATGGTAGCAACTTTGAAAATGAAGTTCACAACACAGCTCTCCAAAGATAGCATGAGATGTTTTCTTTTGTAGGTACCACTTC
This sequence comes from Acomys minous, assembly GCF_964271855.1. Lineage (NCBI taxonomy): Eukaryota > Metazoa > Chordata > Mammalia > Rodentia > Muridae > Acomys > Acomys minous. The sequence continues at coordinate 19,876,672 of NC_140488.1, read as the reverse complement.
ATGAGCAGTGCAAGTCTTTCAGATGGAGGACGTAGATTAGCCTATATTGGCTTTTCTTTAGTGTGTGTGTGTGTGTGTGTGTGTGTGTGTGTGTGTGTGTTTTCATGTATGTATATGTGCACATGGGCATGCATGTGCCATGGTACATGTGGAGATCAGAGCAACCTTGGGTATAGTAGAATAGGATCTCTTTGATGTTGATTGCTATGTACACCAGGGTAGCTGGTCCATGAGCTGCCAAAGATTCTTCCAATCTCACTCGATTAGCATTGGAGTTACAGAGCATTGATGCCATGCCTGGCTGCGTGTGGGTTCTGAGGATTTGAACTTGGATCTTCATGTTTTGCATGACAAATACTTTTCTCACAGAGACATCTGCTTAGACCCCATACTGATGTTTTTTATATTTTTGAAATTATAATTATATGTTGCACCCCCTCCTTGCTTTCCTCCCTTCAACCTCTCCCATATACCCTCCCTCCTTGTTCTCCCTCTCAAATTCTTTTCTTTAATTGACCCCATGATGACTTTTAAGTGGTAACAGAGTCATAAATTAGCAAGCTTCCTGAGTCATAGAGATGCTTAGAAAAACATTTCAGTTCCCTACACCAAAGCTGCAGGATACAAGCCCCTGAATGTCTAATGTTACCTGTCCTGGACACTACCTTTCTGATGCTTCAAAGGAATGGCTTGAAATAAACCTGTCTGTATCCTGGGTATTGATTTATGTATCATCTGTCTGCAGGGTGTTCCTGAAAATGAAAGGCGAACTACCAAAGCAGAGAGTGCCTGGCTCTTCCGGATGTGGTACAACTTCGATCATAAGTATCCTTAATGATAGAACATGATAGTGAAGGCACAGATAACTGTAGTTTAATACAACAACTTGGTGCACGCATATGTGCATATGTGAGCACCAACATATCTGGGGGGTGTTGGGGAGGAGCCCAGCGACTTGCGCATGCCAAACACATACCTTACCACTAAGCTGCAGCTGCAACCCAGAGCAGAATAGAAAACCTGCCTCAGTGTAGTGGAGAAGACTTTCCCGCCAAGGAATTCCTCTACAAACCCAGGGAACCAGTAGGCACTGGTTATTACAGAGGGAATTCAGAGCCTAAATGGCATGCTATTTTTTTTAAGATAGAGATTTATTTATTGAGGAATCTTTACAGTTTGATGTCCTTGGGCTGATTGGGAGAATCCTGTGTAAGGTATTTGTTCCTTGTCAGTGTGTTTGCTTGGGTGGAAGCCTTAGGGGAGAGCATGAGATGGAAGAAAAACGTGGTGTGCTTGTCACTGCACTGCTCAGGAAGCTGGGGTGAGGGAAGAGTGTATCTTTCCAAGTACTCCTATTCATAATGTCTTTGTGATCACAAACCTTGTATGCTTAGGAAAAATACACTTGCCCTCATGACTGGAATCCCTTCACGATATTCTGTTGACCAAAATTTCTTTTTTATTAATTTATTCATATTACATCTAAATTGTTATCTCATCCCTTGTATCCTCCCATTCCTCCCTCCCTCCCGCTTCCCCCTTCTCCCCTCCCCTATGTCTGTGACTGAGGGGGACCTCCTCCCCCTGTATATGCTCTGTTGACTATATTTTCACCTCCATTCTTTGGCAAGTACTTTAAAATTAAATGACCATGTGCATGCAAAAATTCAAGCATATCGGTGGCATTAAAGTTCCCATTAGGGAGTGAGAGTCTAAGTTTTCTAAATTGTTTAAAGATTATGTCATTACTTTTGACTCCATTACCAGCATCTTGGATGTATGCCATTCCCATATCTCTTGGGGTTTTTTCATTCCTCCTATTTAACATTTTTTAGTTTTCTAGAATAAAACATACATTTTCTATATAACAATTTAAATGATTCCAGTTTAGAAAAATAACTTACTTTCCTATATAATCTTATAGGAGTAAACACCAAAACTAAGCTCTACCAATTTTAACACCTAGAGCCCTGGAAAAATTAATTATTCATCAGTCTAGATTTCAGTAAGCTTATTTAACCAGATTGTTACAATACAGTTGTAATTTAAATACAATGAAGTATGTAAATCTTGAGAAAACAGATTAATGAATTTTGACCAGCACCTATCCCTGTGTACCTCTTATCCATATAAAAATATATGTAAGTATTATAGCACAATAGAAGGTGCCCTGTTTCTCCTCACTCAGTAACACCTCCCCACAATACCCCACCAAGGAGCAACTCTAATTCAGAGTGCCATCAACATGAATTAGCTATACTCGGAATATATCATGTTTAGACTTTCTGTGCCTTTTTTCCTTTGCTGAGCACCTGTGTAATTTAGCCATAATTCAGTGAGCTGAGGCTTGGAACTAGGGCACCATGCATACTAGTTATGCATTCTGTTTCAGTTCTTGTTTTTGTTGTTGACAAAGCCTGCCTAGTTAGCCTCAAACTTATGATCCTCCTGCATCTGCCTCCTGTGTGCTGGACATACAGGCATGTTTTCCCATGTCCAGCCTTTTCTTTATTTTTATAATCACATGAATCTCTCTGTATGTATGTATGTATGGTCTATTTGTTTGTTTTGGGTTTTTTGTGTTGTTGTTGTTTGGAGGCAGGGTTTCTCCTTATAGTCCTGGCTGTCCTAAAACTTGCTCTGTAGACCAGGCTGGCCTTGAACTCACAGATCTACCTGCCTCTGCCTCTCAAGTGCTGGGATTAAAGGCGTGTGCCACCACTGTTCAGCTAAGGACAGAACTCTCCAGAGTTTTCTTTTGCTAGATTGTTTGGTAATTTGATATAACAAGGCCCTGTTCATACTACCAGGTAGGGCTTTTGTCACTTATGTATGTTCAGCGTTCTGAGTTTTCCGTTCTGCTTTTAGTGGCTTTGCGTACACAATGTGTTTAGAGTGAGAGCTTCAGTCTTTATATTAGTAGAATATGCTAGTATTTATTGGTATAGGCATGGATGATGTTGGCATTGAAAGATTTATTAATGTGTGGATTGGGCATGTGTTGTCAGCAGAGGTAAGGTGCTAAAGAGCTCGGAAGACAAACTGCAGGAGTCGGCTCTCTCCTTCTGCGTGGCTTCTGGGGTTGGTACTGGGGCTCTCAGACCTGTTGGCAAGTGCCTTCAACTTTGAACCATTTTGCCAGCCTCACCTTTTGTCTTTAAAATGGTTTTTGAGGTGGGCTTGCTATGTGGCCCAGTCTGACCTTGAACTCACACTCCTCCTGCTTTAGGGATCACAGGTGTGCACCACTGTGTATAGCTAATAACTTCTCATGAGGTCTGGAGATTGAGCCCATGACCCTGAGCATGCTAGGCACGCGCTCTACCACTGAGCTACATGCCCCAGGTTCTCATTTTATAATGTAAAGGATGTGATACGCATTCTTTTCTCTTTTTCTTCCTCTTTCTTTTGTTCCAATCACCATGAATTACCAGTTCTGCTGAAATGAGGATCTGTGATATAGGAGTTCATGATATGTACTTGTTTGTTTGTTTATTTGTTTGTTTGAAGTCTTGGGATTTTGTTTTTCTTTCCTCCTTCACCTCCTTCCAGCTTTGTAGGAAGGAAAGCAACATGATACAGAAATTCAACTCAGCTTCCATCAGAATCCATAATAAATGATCAAAGCCATTCCTGTTAGGATACGTTACCGCAGTATTTATTCTTCCCTCTGAACACCATTATTCTTTACTTTTCCCCTTATTTTCTTTAGCACCAAACTCAGCTTGTGTTCCTTCAGTCCCTGAAAGCAGAAAAGCATTAGGATGTCATGCAATAGGCTCATGAGTTAAAATTAGACCAAGATCAACTAGCAGATATGTCTGCGTTCCCTTAGCTGTGTGACTTTACGTGGCTCATTGAGCACTCGTGTGTCAGTGTCCCTGTCTGTGAACTCAAGATAATAAAAAGGTCTCCTATTTTTGCCTTACTGCTGCCGTGTGGCAGTGAGATGAGCTGGCATATGTGAAGCCCCTTGCCAGCCTGAAGTGTTTGGCATGCTGTGGCACTGATGAGTAAAGTGTATCGTTTGGGGGCTGAGTTGTACTTTAGGAGCAAGTAGAGCACCTGGATAGCACGGGTAAGGCCTCAGGATTGCTCCCCAGTGCCACTGTAACAACAACAAAACTGCCACCGTTCTCTGAAATACATGAAGAAATGAGTGCAGCCCTTCCTTAACCATGTGTGCACAGCTACCTGAAGCCCCTGCTGACCCACAGTGGGCCTCCTCTCACTACCACACTCCCAGCCTGCTGCGGGCCCATTGCCAGGTGCCTCACCAGCCCCCAAGCATATGAGGTAAGTGGCATTTGTTTATTTACTTACTCACTTGTTACTGTCATCTTGAGACAGGTTCTTGCTGTATAGACCAGGCTGGCCTCAAACTGAGATTACAGGCATGTCCGACCTTGCTCCAAAGTAAGTGGCTTTTATGCACTAATTGGAATTCTTTAGCAAGTTCAGTTTAGTAGTCCTATGGGTTTTATTTTATTTTGGTTTGAATTTCTTTGTCTTTGAGGTATAAAATCCACGAGAAGGAAAAAAAAATCCATGAGAGGGAATTTAAGCATATTTTCTTCAAGTAGAAAATAGATATAAATGTGTAAATAGAGATAACAGCCTTTGAAAATGGGCCAGTTCCTTATCTTACAGCAGGTGGTTTTAGTAGGTCATTGTTTCCATGTCAGCTTTGATTTCTTTGCAGTGGGTGTGGATGTCTCCACATCTTCATTAGACTCATCACAGTTCAGTTGAGAGGGTTCTCAAAACAATTTTTCTTAGATTTAGTTACATTTCTTTAAACTAAAAAAGTGATACGATGGAGCTTTCCCTCCAGTGAAAAGTAATCATAGTTGAAATGGTATGCCACATGACACCATGCTTTGCTGGACCATTTTGATGTCTGTTAAGTACAACAGATGTTCTGTGCTTTAGTATAACTTTGAGGTTTTCAGGAAGTGCATCCCTGTGTGGTCCATGTGGCCGGGGGTGGAGATGCAGCTAGACACAATTTAGATTCCATATATTTTCACTATCTACTACATGATTGGTGGTTTGGTAAATATTGCAACCAAGATGAAAGTGAAAGTTATCTAACTAGTCTGGATTCTAATATGTAAACACTTAATTTTTCTTCCATGCTTAAATAATCAGTGATACTGATTGGGCTTCCCTCATTCAACCCCCACCAGGTTTGAGTGCTTTAATGTAATGTTAAGAACATCAGGTTAGGGGCTGAAGAAATGGCTCAGAGGTTAAGAGCACTGGCTGCTCTTCCAGAGGTCCTGAGTTCAATTCCCAGCAACCACATGGTGGCTCACAATCATCTATAATCTGATCTGATGCCTTCTTCTGTCATTCAGGCAGAGCACTGTATACATAATAAACAAATGAATGAATAAGTCTTAAAATTTAAATTAAATTAAATTTAAAAAAAACACCAGGTTAGTGAGAAGTTGCAGTGTAGACGTGGACCTTTCATGGATTCCATCTTCCTCAGCACTTTGTTAGAACACATTCAACAGGCAGTGTGGCAGTGGTTCCTGAGCCAGGGTAGCAGCCAGTAGCTTTGTTTTGGGTTGCTGTACATTTGACACATTGTGCTTGTAGTGTGGGGAGAATACTCCATGCTGCCTTGTCTCCCTCCCATATGGCCCAGGATCTGCATGCAAGCATTGTTCTTTGCCACTGTGCATAGGAGTGCTATTGGCTCAGGCAGGGGCTTGGCTCTCAGACCCCAGAGACCCAATAACTTATACCATCCACACCCAGAAGCTCCATAGCGCTTGCTCCCTCCCTCCCTCCCTCCCTCCCTCCCTCCCCCACCTCTGTGTGTGTGTGTGTGTGTGTGTGTGTGTGTGTGTGTGTGTGTGTGTGTATTTCAGGTGTGGTGGCACATATCTGTGACCCAGTTCCTTGGGAGGTGGCAGCAGGACCAGGAATCCTATATCATCCTCAGATACACAGCAAGTGAGAGGTTAGCCTGGGCTAAATTAAGACCCCCCCCCTTAGTCTCAAACAACAATAACAGACAAAAAATCTGCTACCAACAACCTTTAAAAACCCACAGAGGAAAATGAAACAGCTATGTATCCTGTGGTGTATAGTAATATAGTATGAGTTTCCTGGTGCTCCTGTGACAGACTAAATGGCTTAACAACAAAAAAGGACTTTACAGTTCTGAGGTTAAGAGAGAGGCGGGATTGGTTCCCTCCATCTCATAGCTTCTGATGCTTTGCTGTCAATCGTTGGCATTCCATGATGTTTAGATGCTTCAGCCTAGTCCCTGCCTTCATCACCTCTTTTCTCTTTGTCTTTTCTCTATGCATGTGTGCCTGTGCTATTTATGCTATTACAAACAGTTCTTACAGTGAACAACTGCCTTTTAAATATACTTTTACATAAAATTTGTTGAAGGATATATGCTATAAGTATGATTTTTAAAGGGGCATTACTAGATCAAAAGGTATGTGCCTTTTACAGTTTTTCTGTACCTCAAACTTAAAGGAAACATTAATTAGAAAGTGCTAAAGAGCCCTCACTAATGTGCAAAGGCACCACAGAGCTTTGTTTTAACCAAATTGCAGACACTAGTTAGGTTTTTTGTTACTATATTGTTATATATTAGACAGGAAGTCATTTCGGTTGATTGGTGGCTATGGGCTTACCTTTTCAATTGACTCTTTTATTTTAATCTTTGCATATTTAAGGAAATTTCTAGCACTAGTAAGTTTTTGATAGCAGAAACACACACACACACACACACACACACACACACACACACACACGAATAGAATTCACCAGCAACTCCATCATAGAGTGCTTATGTTGAATGACATTCCAAATATTTCTATACCCATATACATGGTTTTTTTCTTTGCAAATTAGACTATATATTGTTGGCTAGTGACTTGAAGGGGTTGGACGGCACAGCATACCTAATGGCTGGGAGGTGGGAAAAAGACTGGAGAGTGGGAGGGCTGTCAGTGTTTCAGTGCACCCTGCACAGCGAAGGGGCTGCTGAAGGGAAAGGCAGCTGCTGATGGGAGAGAGCACTGAAAGGAACAGGTCACAACTGTCTTTTAAGTCAAGGTTAGGACTTTAGACTTTATCCCAAGTATACTGAGCTACCAGCCAGGCATTTTAACTAGGAGTCATCAGATTGTTTCCTTTTGGAAATGGTTCCCTGAATAGCTGGGCTTACCTTACCATCTTGCCTGGCTTGGATTCTTGTATTGCTTAACTGCTCTCAAAGCTTATATTGTTTGTATTTAGAACCAGGAGCAATTGAAAGATGATGACTCCGATCTTATTCTCAACGATGGTGATATCAGTTTGACGTATGGGGATTCTACTGTGAACACTGACTCCGCAACAGCCAGTGCCCCAAGGAGATTTATTGGCAACAGTTCTGAAGATGCCTTGGATCGGGAGCTTACATTTGGGGACCACGAACTAGTCATTCGTGGAACACGCCTGGTTCTTCCAATGGATGATTCTGAACCTGCGTTAAATTCATTAGATGATACAAGACACAGTCCGGCCTAAGCTTTCTAATACTCACTTAGTGGTTTGTAAACTTTGCACACGTGATTGTGAAGAAATGTGTACTACCTACAAGTCCTAGTGCATGTCTCTGAATGTGTAAGCTATATAAATGCTATTTATATGGCATAGGAAGAATATAAATACCCTGTACAAGGCAGATTGTAACAAACTGTTCTCTTAAGTTTTGTTGGCTGCACTACTTTGGCCAGATCTGTTTTAGACAGTTACTTTCACAGTGATGTTGTGTGTTCTGTTAGTTTTGTGTTTCATTTAAAGTATAAAAAGTGGAGTGACCCTTTCTCATATTTATCTGACACTTAACCGGAATACCAAGTTCTTGTGATGTGAATTGATTTGTGTGTGGCAGGGAAGGGGGAGGGGAGGGGAGTTGTTATTCCCTCGGGAACCCAGGGAGAAGAGGTTCCTTTGTTGGAAAACTTTTGTTGATTGCTGCTGCCTTTGTCGTGACTTTTTTCTTTCCCTTTTCTCTGGTGGCCCTTTGTGGTGCAAGGAGCTGATGGCATTTTGATCTCACCCCATTCAGGTTGGGGACTGAAGTGTGGGGACCTTTTTTCCCCATTGATGTGAAAGAACAGATTTCTTGACTACAGTATATTGATGCTCTGAGAACGAAGGCTACAAATGACCTCTAAGACCTTATTTCTTTTCTTTCACACCAAGCCTATAGGAATTGCATTGAGCTGGCTTAGCCAAAGTACAGGTGTATATAGTTCAGGGCACTTGTTACAGATTTGGGGGCTCTGGAGCAAGTGGACATGAGGCATAAGATGGTGATGTTGGAGGTCTCTCTTCCCAAATATGTAAATATTCTATACCACATAAGTTGAAATAGGAAATGTAATTGCTGCTTCATATTTTATTATGTTCTCTGTGTGTATAGCAAGCCTTGTCATCACAAGTTTTTTATATCAATTTAAATCGCTGCTCTTTAGCAGCCAAACAGGAGCAAAATGTAAAATTTTTAAGCTCATGATGTTTAACGGTTACGTGTTAGTCAGTAGTTGATGTTAAAAGTTAATTTATGAACCCACGATTGTTCTGTACTACACCAAAGGCAGCCGTAAGAGGAACCCAGTGCTCTGCAGCGGCTCTGAAAGGATTCTCCTTTGTGGAAAGTGGGTGTAGTTGTCGTCATTGTAGTGTTATTTTTAATAATAGACACATAAGCTGCCATGTGTTATTTTTGATGGTTTTTGAGGAAGAGCACAGAACAAATTTTCATTTCATATCCATAGTATGACAGTAGTTTCTATTTTGTAATGCTGCAAATACCTAAAGGTACATTGAATACATGGAAGGGGATACATTTTGATGCTGATTCTGACCTGTTTGTGATTTACGAGAAAAATACAAATTTTGTGGATTTTCCCCCCTCAGGTCTGAGTAGCATTGCCTTAAATCTAACCCAATTAGACAATTGAAAACTTATGTGATGTTCAAAATTTCCACTGAAAAATACCCTTCCAAAACAAACCTGCACTTACTCTCAAAAGGGTTCTGTGCCATTGTAAACACTCCTTGAGATTTTAAGGGAATTCTTATGTTGTTACCCTTCATGGCAGCCTTGACTGTTGGCATAGCCATTTGTTATGTAGTGGTAGTGACTTTCCTGCTATGCAGGAACTCCTCCTGTGAAGTGTACGTTTTATATGATGTGTGGCTCTTCATGCAGTAAATAATTTCTTGTTAATCTATGTTTGAGGGGTTTTGAATGTCAGCCTCATTGACCCACAAAGTTATTCAAGTTGTAAAGGGGTATACAATAATTTAACTATTATCCTTTTTTATTCTGTCACATTACTGAGCTCACATTATGAAAATGGCTACAAATACTTAGCATGACAAATTATGTATCCTGTTTCTCTTCAGCATGCATAAGATTTCTCATTAAGGAAACTGACAATGCTTGAGTCCACTAAATCTGCCTTCAGTATGTTATCAAAGGGGAACCAAGCTTGTTGTGCTTACGTATTCATTACGTATTCAGAGAGTTTTTTCTTCTCTCATCTGTGTATACATCCCCATGCAAAGAGAAAACCACCTCTGTTAAGGCAGCCATTGGAATTAAGCACCTGAATGAATGAACTTTGACGAAGTACAGTCTGAGTTACCATCGTGCATGAGTGAACTGCTCTTGGACCTGTTTTTCTGTTGTTTGTGGAATCTACATGTTTGATTGACTTGAACATTGCATCTCTCAGAGTTATTTTTTAAGATCTCTTGGCATTTATCCTAGTCTGTGTTTGGCAGTGTGCTGTTAAAGTACTAGACTTCTAATCTTTATGTGCTTTTTGTTTTCCCTTGGAGTACTTGGAAAGATGTTATAGTGGTTTCTTTTAGGAAAATCTGTCATTAAAAAAATTATAGCCTTGCAAATAACCACTCACTGTTATTTGAGTCACAGCTTATTCTAGAGAGACATAAAGAATGCTGACTTCATTTATTTTCTACCTATATACATACTGGAAAGGGGGAGGACTGGTGTTTTTAAAAGAAACTTGACAGAACTTAACTTATGAGGTGACAGAGTTGGGGTACTTAGGTATAAGGGCAAATGTATTTGCTTATGGCCACAATTGTACCATTTAAGAAATACTGGTCAAAGCCATCAAGTTCCATTACATTGATTTGTAGCCTGTTAGCGCAATAGCAGAGAATGTCGTGAAAAACAGTCGCATTGTGCAGGGGGTGGGATGGTTATGGATTGGGTTAGGTAGAAAGGCAGTCCCAGGTTTGCCTGCAAAGCATGGCCACATGAATAGCCCTTCATGTTAAAGATATGGCTCTCTTTGCACAGGAGATGTCTTGTGAGTTAGAGTTTATGTTAGTTAGGGTTCTCTAGAGGAACAGAACATACAGAATTTATATGATTTAATTAAGAAAAAAATTCCTCACAGATGTGCCTAGCCATGTGGGTTTTAGTTAATTCCAGATGTAGTCAAGTTGACAACCAAGAATAGCAACACATGCGCGCGCCGCGCGCGCACACACACACATTGTATATATCTGGGATTTATTAGAATGCTTTTCAGGTTGTGGTCAAGCTAGTCCAACAATAGCTGTCTACCAATGGAAGGTCTTAAGAGTTCAGTAGTAGTTCAGTCCACAAGGCTGGATGTCTCAGCTGGTCTTCAGTGTACACTAGAATCCTGAAGAAATGGACTCTAATGGTAGTCAAGGAATGGACTTGCCAGCAAGATCAAGCAGTCAAAGAGCAAAAGTGTCCTTCTTCCATGTCCTTGGTATGCTCTGCCAGGTTAAAGGTGGACCTTCCCACCTCAAAGATCCAGATTAAGATGGGTCTTCCTACTTAAGTGATTTAATCCAAGTCCCGAACAGGTGCCCAGTCATTGGGGGTTTAGTTCATTCCAGATATAGTCAAGGTGACAACCAAGACTAGCCGTCATAGAGTCTGCCAACAGCAACTTTGACTAACCTGGTGAATGATAGAAACCACGCTGTCAGTCATATTTGTTTATCTGTTTGTTTTTTGTTATCCACTCCACCTTTCTTAGGGTTTACTCATTGAGGGGCACAGGTGGGGGATACCCACACCCAAGGCTTTTGCCTTGAACCAACTTGCTTTTATCACCACACAGAGCAGTATCTCGGTTAATCTAAGTCAGTCTTAGACCATAAGGGCATGAATGGATAGATACATTTTGAATTAATTTGAAAATTCTTGACAGGAAGCACTTATCAAGATGGTATAGGATGAAGCTTGAAAATAAACTAGAAATGTTAATAAGAGTTGAATTTCTGAGTCCCTTTTAGGTACAGGTAATGTGTCTACAAGGCATTTTTATTGCTTTAATTTTTTGACATGTGTGCCCTCATTTTTCAGTTGAGACAGAAGTGCAGAGTTTATTTCACCCAAGGAACTATGACTCGAATCCAGCCTCAGTCTGATTCCAAAAGTCCAGCTTCTGTTGTTTTGTTTTTGAAATGTGACCTTACCTTAAAGGTCAGTCTGGCTTTGAATGCACTGTGTAGTGCATTGTGGCTTTGAAACAAATGAGTCTCCTCTCTCAGCCTCCCAGCTTCGAGTACATGCGTGCGGCACCACACCTAACATCAAAAGTCCACTTTGTCAACTGACTCGAGACACAGACTCCATACTAATTTAGAAGTACAACCTAAAGGTGAGGCAGGGAGTTGTAGCCTTCAAGCCTGCTGTCCACCAACTGCTTACCCTCAGGACCGAGTAAGACCCAGAGCCTCAGCTCTGCACTGCCTTTCCTGCCCTGTTGGCTGTTGGCTGTTTCTCTGGGTGGGGGCATTCTGGCAGCCTTAGCCAAGGGCTTCTCCTGTATTTTGTCCAATCTGTGAATAAAGCTGGCTGCCTTATCCTTTTCACCAATGGCCTAGCTTTCATGCCAGAGTATGTGATCACAAACAATGGCTTTGTGGTCATAAAAGTAGGGGGAATGCTACATTTTTAAATTAACTTTTTATTTATAGTTTGTTCACATTGCATCCCGATTGTTACCCCCTCATTCGTATCTTCCCGATCCCACCCACCTCTCCCACCCTATTCCCCTCCCCTAGTCCTCTGATAAGGGGAGCCCTCCTTCCCTACCATCTGATCACAGCCTATCAGGTCTCATTAGGACAGCCTGCATCCTCTTACTCTGTGCCCCCCCCCCGGAAGGCCGCCCCACCAAGGGGAAGTGATCGAATCTCAGGTACCAGAGTCCATGTCAGAGATAGTCCCTGCTCCCCGTACTAGGAGATCCATGTGGAGAATGAGCTGTTCGTCAGCTACATTTGAGCAAAGGGTCTGGGTTCTCTGCATGCACTGTCCTTGGTTGGTGCAACAGTTTCTGCAGGGCCCCTGAGTCCAGATTTGTTGGCTTTGATGGTCTCTTTGCTGAGCTCCTGTCCCCTGTGGATCCTTCTATCCCCCCACTCTTCCATATGACTCTCAGTGTTCTGCCCACAGTTTGGCTATGAGTCTGAGCATCTGTCCCGATCCCCTGCTGGGTGGACTCTCTCAGAGGACATCTATCTTGGGCTAATATCCACTTATAAGTATATACCATGTGTGTCTTTCTGGGTCTGGGTTACATCACTCAGGATGATCTTGAGAAAAGATCATCACCAACCCTACACCTGACAGAGGGCTAATATCCAATATATATAAAGAATTCAAGAAACAACCAACAAACCAAATAATCCAATTTAAAAAATGAGTCACAGAGCTAAACAGAATTCTCAACAGAGGAATATCGAGTGACTGAGAAACACGTAAAGAAATGCTCAATGTCCCTAGTCATCAGGGAAATGCAAATGAAAACAACTCTGGGGTAGTGTTTTAAAAAGTCCATGCTTTAGGGTTATACAGATTTAGGTTCAAACTTAGGTGCTGCTACTGAGCATGATGTTGACCAGTTACCTGACTTAGTGGAGCTGTTCCATTTTCTTGTCTGTTCAAGGGATATGAGCTCACATGTTGAGCTGCTTACAGTGGGAATAGCAGCAACCAACTGAACAGCACTCACAGCATTGTGCCAAGTGCTATACAGAAGACATTGTCTGCCATCTCTTGGGGTACTTGGGGAGTACTCATGTAAGAAGAACTACTTGACTTTTAGTGGGGACATAGTCAATTTTAAGTAATAACCTCAAATGCAACAGTATAAAAACTATGACCAAGATGCAGGAATCTTCCCCAGAGTGATAACAGAAGCCCTGTTAAGTTGATGATACAGGGACTGGGGCAGATTGTTCTGATAAAGTGATGTTTAAGTTTAGATCTCAAGAGTAATTCAAGGGTCAGCTGAGTGAAGTGATGAGGACTGTTCCAGGCAGAGTGAGATGACATTCCTCTAGTTGGGTGTCTGTTGAGTGACAAAACATACACTGTGTCATATAATTCAGCAAGAAACAAAACAGAGCTACCTTCACAGCATTTACAAATCAGTTGCGAGCACAGAATCCAAGTTCCAGTGTTAACCAGCATAATGAACACCCTGAAACAACCGCCTCCCACCCAGAGTAGGACGACATCCCCCCCCCCAATGTCACTTTAAGGGCCTTGGAAAAGAGGACCTGATGAAGGACTTTTCTGAGTCTTTGTGTCCTTGGGCTAAAAAACCTTATTCTTTTACTATCTTCCTATACCTGAGACCACCCTGGCTTGCTTATTGTCTGTGGTGGCATCAAGTCTTAAGAATCGACAGGAAAACTAAGCCAAACACACCCTGCTCTTCGGTCTACATTCCCTTCAGGGAAAGCAAACCATAAATTGCACAAATGAGAAATAATGAAGGGGTAGATAGTTAGCAAACAAGAAATGGGACAGAGGGTAAAGGGCATGAGGAGAGGCATTGAGAGTGGAAGAGGCAGGCAGGAAAAATGGAAAGAGTCAGCAATCGGTAGCATCACAAATTGAAGCCCAGCCTTAGCTGTGCGGCACATTTCGGACCAGCCTGTGATATATAAGAGCATCCTGTCTCAGAAAAAAACAAAACAAAACAGACAAACAGAAACCCAACTACATAGGTAGAGGACAGGAGTGTTGTAGAGGTCTGCTTCAGAACACATGCTCTATGCATGTTTGTTGGCAGAAAAAGAAAATGTCATCTTGTCCTTGATTGGGTTGGACAGCTAGCATCATAGCAGAATGGGAGAAGCGATGACAATTAGGAAGTCGGAGTCCTAGCCCTGTTTGGCTGAGCACTTCTAGAAACCTACTTGAATCTCTCAGCCTGCTTCTCTATAAAGTTATGACAGGTCAGAGACTCAGCAAGCATTTCTTGAGCTCTTACCATATGCCAGGCACTGCGGTAGGTGGTGGGCTATGATTTCCACTGCAAATAGCCGCCATCCCTATTAGGGGATCAGATGAAGTGATGTACATTAAAGCAGTCTGACTGAGGCTGGATATTCTCTATGGTTTTGGTGATGAGGTGCTATTTGAATATGATATGGAAAACACTTCATAGACTGCTTTCCTTCAGAGTCTCCAGTTCAGCACATTGGAAGGCTCCCAAGTGCCTGTCATGGCAAAGACTGAGAGCTGCCTTTATTTAGTCACTGCCACCAGCACAGCTGGAGCCTCAGGTCAAGTCCATGAGTCCATTTTCTAGTTTATTCTGGTAACCAAAATAGTGTCTCTTTTTTACTATGACCCCATATCACAGTTGTAGCTTAGAAGCCCTGCATTCTGTGTTTAGCTTGAACACCAAGTTCCCTATCAGCACTGTCAGGTAGGTACTGGGTCCCTCTCCAGAGACAACTTCCAAGTCATTTATTTTGTAGTGATGGAAAAAGATATCCAAAGCACTATGAATATGTCTTAGACACAAGGCTTAATTTCACCTGTTCAAAGAGAACTGAAATGGTTCGCTGTGTGAAGTAGTCAATTCTTGCTTGCCTTGGGTGTCACGAGCCTTTGCTGCCTGGTTTTGTTGTTCATTTGAATCTCCTATACAGCTGTGTGCCCATGTGGCTCAGGCAAAAATTATGCGCTATTTTTCCATCTGAAAAATCTGGAGGATTTCTGACAGATAATGGAGGTTGTCCCACCATCACCACCTCAGTGCTAGTTTTATGTGAGAAGGCAAGATGATGGCAGTTAGACCCCCTGGGTGTGATACAAATTTTTTTTAACCCTTTGGAAAAAGTCAACCAAGTTCCATTTCTTAAAGAGGAGCCAGGAGTTTGATATTATAATGACTTTGGCCAACCAGGATTTTAAATTCTAACTTACAGTCAACAGACCATTAGAGTCTCATCTGGGCTGAGACTTGAGCCAGGCCCAGGGCAAGAGATACACAACACAGAGGTATGAAAGCCATGGTTTGCGTCTAAAAGGAGAATGCAGCTGACTAAATAAGAGTGACTGGGTGGTGGAATAGCATCAGAGCGAGATTGTCAGGTAGAATTCTGGTCCTTCACATTGCTTCTGAATATGACCCACCAGAAATGTCCACACAAAGGGAAGTAAGGAATGAAGATTGCCAGTGGAATGATCTTGAAGTGGGCTATACAATTGGGCCAAGCAGAATCACACAGGTCCTTAAAATTCATCAATTGTTCCTGGCCGTGGTCAGCGAAGGAGAGCTGATCACAGACACAAACCCAGACGCATGCCACCTGGCTCGCTCTACAGCTAGCGGAAGGGGGCCTCTAGACGCCAGAGCAGGGAGCAGCCTGCTGACACAGTGGAGTTAGCTCAGTGAGAGCCTTGTCTGACTTTTGACCTACCAAGCTGTGAAATGACGAATGGGTGTTGTTTTAAGCCACTAAGCTTGTGGGAATTTGTTATGGCAGCAATAGGAAGTTAACAGACTGCCTGTGAGGGAAAGAACATTGTTTCTGTTACTATCTCATTCAGAGTGTCTAACTTGTGCCAGGCACTGTGCATGGGACTCTGGCACAGAAAGAACTGAGCCGGGCACAGCCAGTTAGGTAGGGGAGACTAGGAACCACACAGACAACCGTGATAGAGCACAAGAGGACCACGATGGAGACAATGCCACATGATAGATATCTATACTGGTAAAGGATGGGGGGAAGCGACATGTGCTGGAGAAGGCCTGACTTTTCTGTGACTTTAATCTGTCACTGCTATGCCCATGCCACAGGCTGATATAAGGATTTTTCCCTAAGCCACCTCGCCTATAGTGATTTGAACGTGGCAGTGTACAGAGGACAAAATGGTACCTGGTTTTAGCAAGATCACTCTTCTTGTGGCTGTGGCTACTTGGATAGGGGCAAGAACGGGCATTGAAATGATGCCTTAAAAACTTGGCCAGTGAAAGTGTGTATAGTAGTGTGGACGAGAGAAATGTCAGTGAGGACAAAGAAGAGCAGTAGATTAGGGAACGTTTAGTATGTAGGCTCAACAGTAGTTGTTGAGTAGTTATGTCGGTGGCAATGGAAAGATGGATCAATGGTTCAGAGCGCTTGTTGCTCTTGCAAAGGATCCAGGTTCCTTTCCAGTACACACATGACACTTACAAGTTTCTATTACTCCAGTACCTGGGCATCTGATGCTCTCTTCTGGCCTCTGAGGACATTGCACACACACAGTACACAAACATACATTCAGGAAAAGCAAGCATAAAATAAAAATAAACCAATCTCTAAATGTGAAGTGTAAATGAGGGGGCATTCTCATGATCTGAGTGATCCAGATTGAGCAAATGGATGGAAGACATGGCAATACACACACACACACACACACACACACACACACACACACACACACACACACATTCCATGCTGTGTCTTATTGTGGAGGCTTAAAACAACAATTTCAAAGTAGAAGAGAATAGTAACGATTAGAGACCAAACAAAGACAGATGGGAGAAGAGGACATAAGAAGAAGTCGGCTAATAGTAGACACAAATAGGAAGGTACATTTTAGTGTTCTGCAGCACAATAGGTGACTATAATTTATCATAGTCCATTATGTGTTTTTCACAAATATACAAAGGAGGAGCTCAAAGACTCCAACACTGAAAATGATAAGGAAATGAAAGAATGATTTGCCCCAATTTTACTACCATATACTGTTTTCATGCATTGAAATATAACACCACCCCAGAAATATGTACAATTGTTATGTTAATTAAAATAGGAAATAAATGAAATAAGAGAAAGGGACAAGGGTCCCAAATGAGGTTGGGAGAGAGGACAAGCTTGAGTACCACCAGGATTGTAAGCTATTCTCCAGTATAACATAGGAACATCTGGGGCTTTCTTCTTCTGGGTGGTGTCTTGGGAAAAAGAATTGCTTTAACTGAAGTACAATGGATGGAGGAAAAATAAATGATTTCTACTCCTTAGAAGAAACAGAGCTTCAGAAGTTCTCAGGAATGATGGGTGGTGTTATTAGGAAACTTTAAAAAGTGTGTCACTCCGGATCTTAGTGTATCCATCACTGGTCTTAGCTGGAAGAATGAAATATATATGGCGGGCTCTGTTGAGTGCAGTTCTTAGTATTTTCCAAGAGGGTCAAGGGCCAGACAATGGGTATTGGATGTGGAAAGGAAGCCACAGCCCGTTGGCTAGACCCTCTCTGGTTCTGTGGAGATTTACATGCAAGCTGAGACTCCTTTACCTTTCAACTTCCCCAAAGACTGATGCAACAATTTCTAGCCCATCCGTGGAGTGACCTAAGCCCTGGGCTGTGCCATGCTCTGATGCCCTGTTCCAGTCACAAGCTGCAGTCATCAGAATCTAGGCTGACACTTTAGGGGAAGTTTGAGCCAAATAGCAAGTGGTAGGAGAGATTAATCCAGCATGCTTGGATTCAAATGTTTTAAAAGTTGATTTTTGATATTTGCTTCTCACTAGAAGAAAATCAGCAAATGACAGTGTGGCTTAATTTTTAAAAGCATAGAGCTCAACTATATTAAAATTAAAGAAACATCTGGGGTGTTTTTGTTTTCTCAAATTTATTATTTCATCTGAGGTGTGAGTCACCAGCTTACTCAGCCAGGATCTCCAAACTTTGTTGATGCTAGAGCAGTTGGGAAAATTCACTTCAAAACTACCTTGAGGGAAGAAAGATGATCTACAGAGGTGTGTGTGTGTGTCTACATCTGGGTTAGTTAGCCAAGCTATGTTCTCAACTCCTCTAGATGGTCCACACCTGCCTCAAGTTGACAGCAAGCCAGTGGTTACAGTCCATGGCAAAACTGGCTTTTCTGTGTAAGGAAGAAACCAACCATTTTCTCTCATTACACTGTACTCTACTCAGCTCTGGCCCATTGGTAGGGATGTCAGTAGTTGGAGTCAAGCCTCTGTCTTTCCTAGGAGATCAATGGCTTGATTAGCACTCTCTGTCTCTCTTCCCTCCCTCCCTCCTTCCTTTCTTTAACAGACTTAGAGTGCCTGTCCACTCTAGGTACTGAAAATCCTGAGGTGAATACAGCTTTAGGTTATTTTCCTTATACACGAAAATGTCAGCATTTGTAAAGAATGTAATACATTTAGTGTTCCATTTTTTCCTATTCCTCATCAGATTGACTTTAGATACAATACTGGCAAGAATAACGATAAATTTTCAATTAGTGTTAGGTCTGGTCCAAGGGGGAATATGCTTTAACCATATAAGCAATGACTCCAATAAAAAGTTTTATGAGGTGTTGTTACAGATGTAAATGTTTCCTAAAGATATCACTTGAGTTGTTAATCATGTTCTCAAATTCATACTAAAGTCACCTCATTAAATAACAAGGGGAGCTATGTTTTTCACATAAATGTTGGTCTCCAGTGACTGGAAAAAAAGAACAAAAAACAGAACTCAAGTCCAAGTTGTGTGTGGCTCAACTTCAAGAGCTTGACAGGAGTATGAAATTTTTTTCTTACTCCTTTTTAAAACTTGCCTTTCTAGACCATCCCCTCCAAAAGTGTCTTCCTAGGCCTGTCTTATTCCCAAGAGACAGACCTGGAGAAATGAGGCAGAGAAACTCTTTAAAAACAAAATTCTGGCTTTTTGAAGTAGGATTGACAAACAACAAAGTTAATCCTTTCCAATGCACAGTCCTGTGAGTGTTGAAAAGTGAATGCAGACGTGTAACTGTCATCACAGTGAAAATATGGAGCATTTACAACTCTCCAGAACATTCCACCATGCTCCTTTGTAAGTTAAGCCTTGTGCTTCTGACAGCCTGACCTGTTTTCTGTCTCTGTAGTTTTTGCTTTTTCCAGAATGTCATAGAAACACAATCATACAGCATGTAGCCTTTTGCAGACTTTCATTTTTTTAAAATTTTCACCCTTTATTATATTGTATTTTTTGTATGTTGGGCATGGTGCATGTGCCATAGTGTAAGTGTAGAGGTCAGAGGACAATTTTGTGGATTTGGTTCTTTCCTTCCACTATATGCATAAGGACCAGACTCATATCTTCAGACTTGGTGGAAAGTGTCTTTACCAGCTGGGTCATCTTGCCAACCTTCTCTCATTTATAAAATTAGTAACATTATTTTTTCAGGTAATAATATATCTTCACTGTGGTAGATTTTAAATATTTTAGTAACAAAGAAACACAGATTCTTCGCTGTGATAAGCATGGGTGGGCAGCTGTCCCTCTGGCTTGCTGGTTTCATTGTCTTTCGGTATATAATTACCAATGCAAATTCCTGAAAGGAAGCTGTCTGTGTCTGCAAAGACTGATTGGCTGGTTAAAACTGCAGTTGTTTGGGGGAGGTTGGAATGTTGCAGGTCTAGAGGCTAATTACCTTATCTCAGGATAGGTTTAATTCCCTAAATAGACACTCCTTGTCCATTTCTGTGGTGGAACTAACATCATGTAACTAAAAGATAAAAACCTTTGAGAATCCATTAACTTAGCAGACATTTCCACTAACCCAAGTGCTAAGAATGTTATCAGGTAGCATCTGAGGCCCACAGAAAGACCTTCCCCCACCTTGATGTAACCACCAATGCGTTTAAAATTTGCTTTGGCTTACGATGTTCTTCTGTAAAAGTATAAAACTTCATAAAACTGCTTCCACAAGGGAACATGGAATTTGTAGTAACCTAATCCTGTGTTCCTGGGTCATGGTCACTCAAACTTAGCTCCAGAATATTTATCTCTTATTCCCTTGAAGGTCAGAGCTCTGTTTCTGCACTAACATATGCAGCAATGGGCTTGCTTAGATCATGTAGTGGGCCAATTTAAACATTTCTGAGAACTGCCTCTCCACTTTTCTCAATCATGTATATTACCAATTTTCATCCCCACCAACCGTGCACAAGCTCTACTCCTTGCTATATAGCATGCCTCACATGTGGAGGCAGGCCAAAGCTGGATTGTCACAGAGATGGAAAGTACGGAAGAAGAAGGCACCTGTTTGGATGCTGTTGTGATAGGCACGCAGACCTGGGAATAATTAGTGCTTCAGGGTTGAAGATTTGAAAGAGTCTGTGCTTCAGTACCAAGGTAAGAGCAAAAAGAGACTGGGCCATAGAAGTTGATCAGCAAGAAGCAGAGAGAGAGAGAGACAAGGGAGGATGGGTGGGCTGTGATCAGGAGAGAAAGAAGTACAGGGATGCCCATGCATGGAACGCCATACTGAAATGTATTATTTTGTATCAAAACCCACCGAATAGTACACTGCAAGCACATATTTTTTTAAAAGAATCAGAGGTAATGGGGAAGAGGGAGGGGCAAAGGAAAACAATTGAAGTCCCTATCAACTTTACCTTTGCTCCTAATATTTGCCTAGGTCTCATGGGTAACAATAGCAGTTAGTGATTGTTGACTTGGCTGACCTGGGACAGGCACAGGGCAGGCTGCTTCACATAACTTGCCTTAATGGAATCTCACAACAACTTCCTGAGATAACCAGCTGGGGGGAGGGGAGAGACTTGGAGAGGTGTTGTGACTGCCTCTGGTGACACAGTGACTTGCTGAAGTGACTGTGCCCCCGAGAACACCCAGGCAAAAGGCAGCTGTTATGGCTACTAGTACTACTAGCACCCTAAGACATAACTCGTGCCACAGTTGGCCCACAGCAGACCATGGGCCCCAAGGCTCAAAACAAAAACAAAACAAAACAAAAACAAAAACAAAACTCTGAAATGGAGATTCCAGAAGGCCTCTTGGATTCTGGGGACCTGGTGAAAAGACTATGGGGACCCTGGCTTCCCCTTCCTCTTCTTTAAGGCTTGGGAAGGTAGCTCCTTGGGTGGTGGGGAAATGATGCTGAGCTTGTGCTTGGCTCCATCTTAGTTCCCACAAATGTCCTTAACATTTTCCATTTTCTGAATGCTTTCTGAAACGGCTCTGATGTGGTTGACAGCATTTGTAGTGCGAGCCAAGTCAAGCCTTCCTCGGGAGGAAAGCTGGAAGCCTTTCAGGGGCCCTTCAGGGCTCACATAGCACACAGCCTCTTGCTCAGTGTTGCAGAAGGGCCTGGGCTGCCAAGCACAGCACTTGCTTGGATTCCCCTGCCTTTCTCCCGGTGGGGAACTAACACCCTATCAGCCTGGCCTGGCCTTGCAGAGACTTTATCCAGGGACAGCTTGGCTGGAACCACTGATCCACCTGGGGTGCCTTCTGTGGTTCAAGGGCCGCTGAGGCCAACTCAAGATGACTTTCCTTTCCATATTTTCTGCCTGGGTTCTCCTGCCTGCCCCTCCACACACTCCAGGCCCTTGGAGGGTTTGAAACTAGGAATTACCAGTATGCCAAGTATCCCCACAGCCTCTTTTTGAAGATAGGTGAACACCATATGCTATGGATCTAAAACTGAATGGCTTTCCCCAATGGAACACATGGGCCTGAATCACTGGCTAACCCCTCTTTTACCTTAGCAGCTGGAGAAATCACCCTCTGGGCCAGGATACATGTGCAGATAGAACTTTGGCTCCAAAATGCTCCAAACTTGTGTTTATGCAAGTGCCTCATCTCTTAGCAAGGCAGGTGGTGGGCAGTCCATTGTCCCCCTGGGGAACTAGTTGAAGAAAAGACCAAGAGTCAGGGCTGAGCTACTGTCTCTTCAGACTTTCACAGAGGTCTCCCTCGTGCTCAATATTTTCCCACATGGTAAGGGATTCTATTGTGACAATGACACTGTTAAACTGAAACTGTTGCAAGTAAAAATGCTTAAACTACCAAATGTCCTGGGTTGGATTAGATTATTTTGACTCTAGACCACTTGTAATAACTTACAGTTAGGCAAAGCTTTGAAGTTAGAGCCTTGGATGTTGAAGCATTGGAGAGCTTGTGTGAGTCTCTGAATGTGGTACAGAAAGTAAAGCACAGAATGATTGTAAGGGTTGTGCCTTGGCATCATCATAAAGTAGTAAAATTGTAATCAAATCCTATTAAACTGGGGACCATTCTATTTGCAACCATTCCTTGCCGTGGCCAGTAGTTGTTTCTCCATCTATCCATTCACTCATCAAGAAACTATTAAGCTCTGTGCTCCTTAGTTTTTGTCACTTTGAAGCAAACTAGAGTCACCAGGGAGGAGGAAACCTCAATTGAGAAATTACCTTCATCAGATTCACTCATTATGGGAAGGCCAAGCCTGCTTTGAGTGGTGCCATCCATGGCTAGGGGGTCCTGAAATGGCTTTAAAAAGCAAGCTGAGCAAACCATGGAGAGCAAGCCAGTGAGCAGTGCTCCAGCTCCATCATGGTCTGGGAATGATGGTGGAAGGGTAAAACTAGGATAGGAATCCTGAGTTAGTTGCCTTGAAATTGTTACTATTACAAGAGCAAGCATGGCCCCACCCTTTACTCTGTTTTTCTGTCTAACCATGTGATTTGTTCTCACACTCATGTTGTTGTGGTGCCATTTTTCTAGTAAATCTTTCATTAGAGACCAAACTAGGAAGACCATTTTGGACTTCCAGATTCTGCAACTGGAAGCTAACTAAATCTCTTCTTTTTATACAGTTACCCAGCCTCAGGGGTTTTGTTATACTAAGTGGAAAAACAGACTAATACAGTCATGTAGCCTGAAAGTGACAGAAATAAATTTGAACAATTCATGTGCGTCCAATGCTTGGGGCTGTGTTCTTTGCAATTACTGTGCGTTACTGTGTACTCCAGAGTTAGCCTGCCAGAACCCACAGGTCAAATGTGACCCACTATGAGTTGTTTGTTTGTTTGTTTGTTTGTTTGTTGTTTCCAGACAGGATTTCTCCGTGTAGCCTTGCCTGTCCTGGAACTCATTTTGTAGACCAGGCTGGCCTCGAACTCACAGAGATCCATCTGTCTCTTCCTCCCTGAGTAATGAGATTAAAGGCATGCACCACCACCACCCGTCTTCCACACACCACCCAGCTTCTACTGCGTGTTTTTGTACTACCTAAGAGCTGCAGATAGTGTTCCAATTTTTTAATGGTTTAAAAAATCAAAAGAATGCTTATGTAGCATGTGCAAAATATCAAATTCCTATATCACTGTCCCTCAGTAAGGTTTGAGTGGGACAAAACCACATCCATTCATGCTTCATGTAATCTTTTCCACTAAAAAGGTTGTGTTGACTCTTGTGACTGACACCACATGACCCCAAATTTAGCAGAGAGTTTGGGCTGTTGTCTGGCAAGAAGGGCAGCAGACCTCAGTGGATCTCTGAATCCAGAGCTCTGCCTCCACTGCAGCTCTTCCCCAGCAGCACGGTATGATGTCCAGGTGCCTTCAACGAGCATTCTGGGTGATGGCTGCTGCCTTTGAGCTGCTTGAAGTGCTTCTCTCTGTGAGGCCCACGATGCTTAGGGCGGTATGAGGGTTTCCATTAAGTGTTTAGATGAAAATGTAGACAGCCGACCTGGGGTTATTTATGAACAAATCCCTGAGAGCAACCCAGTTGGTCTTTGGTTGGACGTGCCAAATTATGTCAGGCTCTCCTGGGAGCTATGTGGAAGCCATATATGGACATAATCTCCTAAACCACACTTCTCCTGCTCGGCAGCATGGTCAGATCTGCTTCTTAGTTTGTTTTTGTTTTTTTAAAATATGTTTATGTTTAAGTTGAAATATAAAATTGCATACATTTATTTATCTTCACAGCATGGCATTTTAAAGTGCATATATGTTATAGACTGACACACTCCAGCTAATTAACACGTGTGTTCAGATCCACATTTCTGGCTGTGTAGGCTTCTCTTCTTCCGATTTAATCAAACCATGCTCAAGGGAACACAAATGCTGTCAAGTCCTGCACACATCTTACTGCTGCATCAAAGATGGCAGATGCTTTCCTTTGGGTGCCTGTCGCCCTTTCCAGTTGCATGTAGGTGGAAGGATATGTTTCTGTACGTGCTGGAGTGGGTGAGATGTCACTTCAGCAGTCTCCTTGCTTCCTGGAATCACAGTGCTTGAGGATGTTGGTAAAGAGCTCTTACTGTGGGCCTGAAGGCCGTGGGCCTGGGCAAGGCATTCCATGGGTGTTAGCTTACTCATACCTTATGGCATGCCTTCATTCACTCATTCAACAGATACTTAGCGAATGCTCGAGAAGTGCCAGGTCTGGTGCTATGCCTGGGCTACCAGTAGTGGATGCAACAGAGAGTACCTGTCCCTCTTCAAAGCCTCCGCCATACTCATGAGGCCAGCCTATGGGTGGGAGCTAATAATAATAAATAAATCCTTAAAGAATGTGAGTAAATGATAGAAAGCCAATCAAAAGAACTGTAGCCAAAACAGAGGAATGGTGGCCCTACTCGAGACTGGGGAGTGGGGAAAGGCCTCCCTTAGAGGAGGGAACATTTAAGTTAGGGACTCTCTCGGCACCTGGCCTGGCAATCGTAGTACACAAGTTTTTGTTAACAGGTTGAATGAAAGCAATCTGCTTAGAGCTTTTCCTGCAAAAACCCAAAGGCTGCAGATATTTCTGTTCTAGTGGCCTCAGACTGAACCTTTAACTTTGTCTAGTCCTGGACAACAACATACATGTGGTCCAAAGAAGAAAGATGTGAGGGAGCCCCCTCACCTCCATCCTTGAACATCCAACTCCACAAATGCTGTGGAACTCCTCCTGTGAGTACAACACTGTGTATACTCTGAGAAGCCAGAGATGGGTCAGAGAGAAAGGCTGTCAACAGACCAGCAGAAGTCATAAGATACAGTGTCAGCAATTGCAATGTAAAGAATTCAAATTGCGGGGCTAGAGAGATGGCTCAGCAGTTAAGAGCACTGACTGTTGTTCCAGAGGTCATGAGTTCAATTGCCAGCAACCACATGGTGGCTCACAGCCATCTATAATGTGATCTGATACCCTCCTCTGGCCTGCAGATGTACATGCAGGCAGAGCTCTGTATACATAATAATAGATAATAAATCTTAAAAAAAAGAATTCAAATTGCAGAACAAGCAGGCAACTTTTATTGTGAATCCCACTACATGGGAATAGCTCTGAGACGGGCTGAGATATGAATGTCTATGCATAGACAAGGCTTCATGTTGGTCACAGATTCTCTGACTTATCATTAGAGGCCATTCTTAGTATGGCATGAAGGAAGATTTGCAGAAGTCTTACTGCTGCTATACAATGAGCAGAGAACCAGCCTTAATTGCTCTGTACATCCTGCACACCTCATATCTTCACAATGTTAGAACTGTATAATGCCTCTGAGAAATTATGTTTTCAGAACAAAAGAGCCGGACACTGATGCTGGATCAGACCTGACAGGATTCATTCCTCTCAGCATGCCGGGCACTGGCATCCTGTATCCTTCATGTTCCACCCCCAGG
Source organism: Acomys minous (assembly GCF_964271855.1). NCBI lineage: Eukaryota > Metazoa > Chordata > Mammalia > Rodentia > Muridae > Acomys > Acomys minous. Next base: position 19,850,935 of record NC_140488.1, on the reverse strand, counting down.
CGCCTCAGTTGCTGTTACCCATCAGAACTGGACAGCTTCCAGGGCAGTGTCGTAGAAAGCTTCTGATTCCAATTGGTCCAGCATATCAGACTGTCCCACACAGGAGTCTTATTAAACCTGGAATTTCACAACTTATGAAAAATGGACCACAAATGCTATCCCTGGCTTACTTAACCATTTCCTCCAATTTGGGGGGAGGGATTCAAAGGTATTATTTACTCTAAATCAGCCTGAAGAAACCTTAAGAGAATGATGTCCCATTTCCTCTAAGGGGGGTTGGGTAGGTTTCTGTTTACTCTCTTGGTCTACAGATGCTTATTCTCATCGGGAGTTTGTTATAATTATTAATGGTCTTTTACAGAGAGGAAACTATGTTGGACTCAGGGACATCTCTTCTTTATCTTTCTTTTGTAGGTAAGGAGATAGGAGCTGAAAAGAAAGAAAGGGGGATATAGAAATATAGAGGGAGGACAGAACAAAAGGTAGATTACTGATTCTACTCCTCAGCTCAAGGCCTTGTTACTCACAAAGAAGGTTATTTTTAATTCATTGGTATAGAATTTTGTATATTGATGCAAATCATGATCACGTCAAAAACTAGTCTAATTTTACCACAAGAATATATATCCTAGGTCTAACAGAAGATATGATTCTATAGATACATAGGGTAAAATAGTTAAATAAGATCTTCAAAAGCCTCAGAGACCTACAGAATATGGCATTTAAAGATGTTTTTATTATTCTAAAGATTTTTTTGACAACAAGACAAGTTAACTCCTGACAACACCCAGTCTACCTCAAAGAAGATGATGAGCATCAAAGAACCTCCTTATGGAGTTGGCTTCAAATGTGACAAACAAGCCACTGGGCAAACTGTCCTTGTTTCTGCCACAGACAGAATTCTGCCTTAAAATGGCCAAGCTTAGATGCAGGGAGTGTTGATGGCTGAACTCTGCCAAGACAGGGTAAGCAAGTCCTCAATCGTTCCTGCCTCGCAAATATGCCTGTCAGATGTACTGGGCCAGAAGGCTGAAGATGATGCTCCAGCGTTATAGAGAGTTTTGGGTGACTGTTCAGGCAGTAAACTGTCTAAGTCATTTTTTCATTTTGGAAGCTGCTAACCTGCACTTCTGGTTCACTCAGGTATTTAAGTTTTATCCCTTCTCAAGTCTCTGATGGGGTTGAAGACCAGATAATTTAGTCTTACAATTAAGCTTAGTTGGTTAGGGGTTAAGATGTTTTTAGATCAAAATAGATGTTTTAAGTTAATAGAGATGAAATATGATAGATATTGATTTTCATTCAGAAATTTAGACCCCACAAGATAGGAAAGATGCTTTCGTCAAGTTTGACAAATACAAATAGCCAAATCACTATGACTGTAACATTTATATAATTCCCTATTGTCTCATGGTTCTTCCTGCTTTATATAGTTTATTGTATTCATGTGTAATAATATAAATGTACATGTTAAGATTAATTTTAAAAAAGGATACCGTGTCAGATAAATGGTGTGGCAGATTCAGCTGAAGAAATACAGCAAGAATCCCAAGGTGTGCCAAAAGAAGGGTGCTGAACACATTTGAAGGAGCCAGGAAGCAGCCAGAGGAGGCTTTCAAGGAACAAGGCCTGCGCTTGAGGACAGAGCAGTGGCTATTGAGACTGAGGCAAGTGCAGCAAGTCTTGGGACAGTCTGGGCTATAAGTGTGTTGGATTTGAGCTGCACTAAAGGTATGTAAACACAAGAAAGGAGATCCCCCTGGTGCTTTGCCTTGATAATGTCCTTCTTGTCATCCAATCCCACTGCTTTACATTCAGTTTTTTTAGGAAGCTATGATGTTTCAAAGAAACCGCCCGATCCTTCTCTACACAAATTTCATGCTTTGGGAAGTGGCTTTTTCCTCCTAAGTACTTTGTATTTCTCTTACAACTTTTCAAAGCATCTACCATATGGTATTTTTCCCAAGCCAGAGATTATTGTCCCTCTATCGGGGTGTGGGGGGGGGACTGAAATGAAGTCATCTGTCCACTGAAGTGACAGCTGCAAGCAGGAATGCTCTTGGTGGAGCAGCAGGCTGCCATGTGAGCTCAACCCAGACTCCCTTCTCCAAGAGTGGGTGCCCTCCTTCAGCCTTCTATTACTGACTTCCCTTTCCCTGCTTGTTTCCCTTTATAAAAAAAAGCCCCCCCACACACACAGATGAGCTGTGGCTTGTTCTGAATGTTTTAGGTGTCAAACATCCTGTTTTCCTCTGAGTAATATGACCCTGTCAGCGACCCACTGCATTTCCGAATGACATCATGGGATTCAGCTGAGAACTGCTGGAGAAAAATGATTATGGGAGCCAGGGGACCTCTGCTTGGCCCTCTACCCTTCCAGTAAGTTGTTTGGAGATGTTGTACAAGAAGCCTGTGAATGTGTGTCAGCTTTGCACAAAAGCAGGGGTTGGCAAACTAGGGCTTGAGGACCTAATGCTGCAAGTCTGGCTCTGGCTGATTTTGCAAAGAACATTTACTTGGCATGCATCCATTTTGATGTGCTTCAGGACTGGCTGTGGTCATTTTTGTACCACCTGTACATAGAATTGAGTTGATATGCCAGAGCCCATATGGACCATGAGGCTCACCATCTTTCCCACATGACCCTTTCAGAAAAAGTTTGCTATTGGATTTTGTTTGAGTTGTTGATGTTGTTGTTGTTTGGTTGAAATAGAGTTCATGTAGCCCAGGCTAGTCTGGAACTCACTATGTAGCCAACAATAACCTTGAACTTCTGGTCCTTCTGTCTCCACCTCCAGAGGGCTGGGATTGCAGCATGCACCATCGAGATCGCCCACCCTTAAGAAGCCGTTTGTAAACAGAGTGACAACACATGACTTGGCGAGCCACCACTCGTGCCCTTCCTGTCTTCCTAAATGTAGTGTACAGGAAAGACGAGACTGGGTTTGCAAAACACGTCAAAACACTTTTATTTCTTTAAATTATATCAGATCTTGCACATTTAGTAAATAAGAGTTGTGCTTCCAAAAAAGTCCCCTGAGAGGCCGTCTTATTCCATTGTTCTTGCCAAGGTGCTGGACATTGTCACTCCTCAGAGCCAACAATGGGACACCTGAGGTAATCCACTTTACCTTTTTCCTGGAGCCAAGGATGAGCAGTCTAGTTGGACCATTTGCCTTGTTGGGCAATATTTGACCATTTAAACAAAGCCCATACCAACCAAGCAGCAGGGCTACTCCAAGGAATTAGCTGTAGGGTCTAAAGGTAGCCCCCTGAAAGATAACTGCCATACAGTGTCCTCAGAAGCTCACTACTCTCGTCCTTTGCAAGGCTTTGGAAACGTCTACTGAGCTTTGGATGAACAGTTTCAGCATATGGATCATTTCCTTCCTTCCCCGCCCCCCTCCAAATGAAATAGTGTGTGGCTATTGCCTCTCTGTTTAGGGACTGATCCCCTACTTCAAATGACTTCACCATATGTCCTGGAATTCCTTGTCTCCTTCCAGCTGCTGCCAATGGATTGTGCTGCGGCTTGGTGTATTATACCCATTTAGCTAAGAATGGTCTGAGTTAAAGTTGAGTAAACCCTTTGCTCCATTCCATGTCTCATAGCCAGGTTGGGTTAGGAAAGAGTCCTTTAGAAGCAAACATGAGGCATGCTGTGGTGGGCCTGGCATTGTTGGGAAAGACCGGAGGCAGTGGGCATGTCAGGATTTGATGATCCCTTCCATCTCACGGACCACCATGTGCTCTGGTACTGTGGGGACAGAGTATAGAGGTTAGTGGTTTTGGAAAACCATGAAACATCTACTCATTGCTCCGTGGTTCTGCTTTCTCATTTTCCTTCACTGCATTTTTCAGAGAGGATATTGTGTGGCCAGTCCTGAGGCTGAGTGATAACCAGTTAAGCCACTTACTCTTTTTGTCTTTTTTTTTCTTCTCCACTTTTTTTTTCTCTTTCCCTTTCACTGAGAGCTGTTGTGGCAGCACTTGTGGCAGCAATGGGGAGGTGGAGACAGAGGAGTCAGGAGTTCAAACTCACCCCTGCTTACATAAGCACATTTGAGACTAACCTGAGCTACATGAAACCCCACTTCAGCAAAAAAGGTACTACCTCCCCGCCCAAGTCTAAATCTTATGAGTTCCCTTTGCTTTATTGATTTCTCCTCTATGGGTGTCTCCAATACCCAACTCCAGGAACTATTTGCTCAGATCCACATTTGTTTATATCCTTCCATTAAATTGAATGTTTTTGCATGATTGAGAATGATCAAATGGATGACTGCTAAGCGATGAATAGGGCTGGAGCCACAGCTCTAAATTCCTCCCATATGTTTCTGGATTTTCAGTGCCCCCCCCCACTCTGAATGAACTAGGGGGAGGGGAGGCACTCTTTTGTCTTGAGATTTTTCCTGTGCTAGGGCCCAGAGGTTAAACTTGAACTGTTATCTTTAGCTCTGAGTGAGGGTGGGAACTTGGTTCTGATGTTTTGGATCTGCGTCATCATATCTTGCTACCCAAAGGAGAGCTGAGAGCATCAGACCCCTTGGCAGTGACAGGTCAGAGATGCTGCTGACCACGTTGTCGTGCATTATGTGTTCTTCATTAAGTGATGTCCTTTGCACATATGGTGGTCCAGTCCACATGGACCCTTCCAAGGGCAGGAATTATGCCTTGTATTGTTTCTGTTCCATGCCCCCAACAATATGTGTAAAGGCATGCAAGTGGGATTTGGGGTGTTTGCTTTTATAATTGGAGCTTTGTGTCTATTCTGGTAGTACTTAATAATCAGGCGCCTTTGGGATGTGAATCCTCCAGGGGTCAGATCCCACAGGACTTCCATCAATCAGACAGCATGTGAAGGAATGTGGGCTTTGTTCATAAGTCTGGCATCACTGGTCCTTGGGAGACTTCCAACTGGCATGTTTTACCTCCAAAGGGAGGAGCGAGGAGGGGGCTCTTTGCTCTTTAGTTTGCAGTTTTCAGAAAAGCAAGGGGGCTTCAGACAGAAAGAGGTTGTCTTGGCAAGGGCTCTGATTAAGTTCACTTCTTACTATTCACAGGAGTGAAAAGCTCTGCTTAATAGGTTGGAAAAGTTCCTCTGGACAGAGCTTCTAGAGGTAAAATGATGATTGTCTGTTGCTTTTGGTGCTGAGCGGGTGGGGGGGCATGTGGAGCAGGGAGGTGGAGGATGCAGACAGCTAGAGGCAAAGCAGTGATGGCTTGGGGAGGCTATTAGCCAATGTTGCAGTGCCCTCCAAAAAAGATGAGACTAGTCAAAACAGCCTCAGACATCAGGACAACACGGTCCTGCTTCAGGCTTTATCATTAGCCCAAATAGCATGTATTTTGTTAGGCATATTATTGTAAAATCTATGTCCTAGGTCTTTACCTGTCACCAACTAATCAAGCATCATTGCCCTGATGAGACTGTTCTGAGAGGGTGCCACCTTCTGCTATCCCTTCCCATCAGCCCAGTCTACTTGTTGTTCTTTCCATAGCAAGGATCTGGGCTAGTTCTTGCCAATGTTTAAAAAGAACCTTCTCCAGAATTGATTCATGCTGGAAGAATGCAGACCACAGCCCTTAGCAGGCCACTGATGACCCCTCTTGGACCCTTGCTGAACTTCATAGACTCCTCTCTTGGTCTATTGCTTTTATATGAAGACTGTCACTCTCCTCCAGGGTGACATTTAACTAATTGAGTTTATTGTACACCGGTTCATTCATTCAATCCATCCAATGTTCATTAATCCAGCATTCAGATGCCAACTTTTAATCTGGGTGCTCAATAGAAATGAGATATGATAGATATTGATTTTCATTCAGAAATTTAGACCCAACAAAATAGAAAAGATGTTTCCTTCAAGTTTGCCAAATACAAATAGTCAAATCACTATGACTATAACATTTACATGATTCCTGATTATCTAGTGGTTCTTCCTGCTGTATGTAGTTCATTTTATTCATGTGCAATAATATAAATGTACATGTTTTAAAAAGAAACATAATAAAAGACTGAAAATGGAGGGGTAAAGGCGTCCTAGTCTGGCCTCAGTTTGAGTCACTGATCCTATTGTGGAAGGAGAGAACCAACTCCTGGAAAGTGTTTCCAGACTTCGTAGCAAGTGTGTCCCTGCATGCATGCACACACACATGTGCACATGCCTGCACACATACAGCACCACCACCACCCCACCATCACTCCTTACCCCTTCCCCTCCCCCCGAGAACCTGAAGAAATGCCCAGGGAGAAATGCATGTATGAAAAGCTAAAGCCCAGCAGAGAGTTCTCACCTAGTCACCTAGGAAGTGCAGCCAGCAGAGTTGAGAGCTGTTTCAGGTGAGACCACGGCCTTGGAGAGGCAATCTCAAGAGAAGCAGGCAGAAAAGGGGGACACAGATCAAGACTGAGCTTTGAGGCCCCCTAATCACTCCACTTAGAGGTGCAGCACAGGAGAGGAAGCAATCAGCGGGGAAAGAAGGCAGCTGTTTCTCAGAAGCAGTTGGGAAAAGCCAGTGCTTTAGGAAGGAGAGAGCTGGCAACATGCCTCATGCTACTGCTGAACACTGAGCCGGAGACAAGAGAATGACTGTGAAATTGGGTTCAGGGAGGTCAATAGTGTCCTTGGCAAGAGCTAGTTCAGCAGAGCCGATGGAGAATGGAACGATGTGTGGAGAGAGGGCAATGGAGCCCCAGGGAAAGGCCAGGCTGAGGTTGCAGGGCTTCTTTAGGCTTGCATCACACCTCTGCTGCTCCACACTCTTTCCCTGGAAACAAAGAGTAAATCCTTGGTGGATGAGCAGGCCATGTCACCCAGGCAACATCTGTATTTGTTCAGTATATGACACTCAGTATTCTCCTGAAGAGAAAAGAATAACTGCACTTTACAGAAACCAACGACTCATACTCAGATCTCTCACAGCTTATAAACTCTCTCATCCCTACTTGACAGGAATTCCCTTTCCTCAACACATTATTTCCTCAGCTTTTCAAAGTTCCCATAAAGGGTCCTACACCAGCCCATTTTCTGCTCTAACAACTCAATGCCTCTTAGTGAGTTTTGTTTTGGGTTTTTTTTTTAATAAACAGTTTTTGTTACTGTATAAGAATAAAATAAATTGAACATTGCTTCTAGTTAAATGTGTTTACTTTGAGGTAATTGGATAATGAGTGAATTTAGTTTTTCTGATTGTTTTATTCAATAATTCCAATTCACCTCAATGATGTGTTTTTTAATTAAACATTTTTATTTTTGCATATACATTTATATTATTACACATACCATAAAAAATGCCCCCAATTGTCATTCTTAGTAAGTTTCAAAGAGCCTCATTTGAGCTACTAGATCTGGTTCAAGGTTGTGCGGGGGCAGGGGGAATGCACATATGGTGATGGCCTTCTGGCTAGCAGAGTCCCTAGTTGGCACATAGCAAGAAGAGTGTATGAGAGTGAGAGACCTACCAAGCTGACTTTGACAACAGACCTACTATGCAGCTAACCTACTATCCCATGAATTCATTTATCCATGACCAAATTCATCCATTCATGACAGCAGAGCTCTAACACTCTCAAATGACTCGTCTGACCACGCCTCTTGTTTTTAAAGGCAGTTTTGCTCTGTTGTCAAGTTGGGCCTGGAACTTGTCATCCTTCTGCCTCAGTTTCCTGGGTTCTGAGATTATCGTGCCCAGCTGCTCCCACCTCTTAATATTTCATGATGTAGATTCACTGTCCACATGAGTTTCAAAGAGGACCATATTCAAATGATACAGAGGTGCATACGGTGGATGCAGCACACTCTCACACGAACAAGACCCTCCCAACATGACCTCTTAGTTCCCTGACCTCTTCTGCCAGAGTCCTGGCTGCCCTTAGCTCCAGCTCAACCATGTACTTCCATGATTCTACCCTAGACCAGGCCGTTATCATTCGTAATAAAATCTCTAAAATGTCTCCTTGCATAGCTAGGTAGGTAGGAAACTGAATTTCCTACTGTGCAGCTCACTCTTACTAGTGCTTCAGGCTATATTTTAGATGTATTTGAAATTTTTAAAATAAAAATATAATTGGAGCATTTACCCTCTTCCTCCAACCTGTCACATGTCCCTTCACTCTCTCACAAATTTGTTGTCTTTTTTTTATTTTTAGTATTCTAATTATCTTTTGACTACATGATGCTTGCCATCTAGCAGACCTCCTTTGCTTTCATTGTCCCTTACCTCCTTCCTGCCCTCTCACCTCACTGCACTGCCTACATTCCGTAGCCCTCCCTCGCACACATTCTAACTCCGGTCCTCCTTGCATCTGTCTATCTACTCGGCAAAACCTCAACCATCTGAAATTCAGCTAGCTTCTAACTAAACACCTGCAGCTGAGAACTACCTCGCTAAGGCAAAATAGAAAATCATAGTGCCTAATGATGATCTCACTTTAAAATCATGATGGACAGACAAGCAAGGAGCACAAGTGGTTCCTTCAAGTTGCTTAGCAACCTATTTGCATAATTTATTCACCATCTCTCCCCCAAGGGCTAGGTGCTATGCACTCCTTCTCTCTTCAGACTTCCAATACTTCCTCATCCCTCCTTCACTTTTGGTGTGTGTTCTTATTTTCTATATCATTGAGGAAACAGATGAAATCTGAAGAAATAATGAAATTCTGAAATCTCCCACTACCAAATACATCACAATGGCAGAAACGACTCTCCAAATAGTAATTCCTCAATTTCTTCACTAAATGCCCATTTCCTTTCATCGACTCAGGAAATGTCAAGGAAATGACTATAAAATGTTCTTTTTCCATCTAAACATTACTTTTGTCTGAAATCTTAGCTTTTCTGTCAGTGAGCAAGCACATCTTTTGAGCCACTTTGCTGTACAGCAGCTACCATCTTTGTCTCTTTCTGTTTACACTAAAGCCTCTTAGAAGAGTATCCTAGGGATGTGCCATGGTTTCAGCAGTGAGAATATACTCTCCTGAGCATCATCCCTTAGGAAGCCGTGGCCTTGGCCAGCTCCTGCTCTATGGTATCTGTGATGATTTGAATGGGTACTGGAGTTGAACACTGGGTTTCCTGAAGGTGACACTGTTTAGGAGGAGGTAATAGGACCTTTTGGAGGTGGTGAATTGCCGGAGGAAGAGTGTCATTGCAGCCTCATTCTGCTTCCTGCTTCCTCTCTATACTTCTTGTGTACAGATGAAAATGTGGTCAGCCAGCGTCCTGCTCTTGCTGCCACTCTATGCCTTCCCTGCCAGGAATCATAAGGCATAGATTCTATATACCCTTTCTCCCTGAAGTTGCTTTTGCTTATGGTGTTTTATCACAGCAGAAAAGTAGCTAATGCATATGGCCATTTGCCACAATTCGTCAGTAATCATTTATACATGTCTGAGGACATGCATCAGGAGCTGGTGGAGTGTGCTACCCAGGCAGTTGAGACCATGGAAAAGGACATTGTAGCCTATATCAGTGAGCAAGGCAAAAGTACCACTCTGCCGGCACTGCATCATTGGAAGAATGTCAGTAATGATGCGACATAAAAAACCAAAAATCTCATCTGCTCTATCTAGGTTGAGTGGCCATACTCCTGTTCAGACAGAGTTAAAAGCATAGGTTGTGCCAAAAACCTCGCGATTCACCCTGAACAAGGGCAGCAGCCTAAATTCTAAGTGCCAGATTGAACTTTTCTGTTTCATTAAGGAAACCCCTTAATATTGGAACTTTAATGTGTTTTGATCAAGGCAACCTCTGTGCTAGTTGGCTGTGGTTATAAAACATTTAGTTAAAAAAAAAAACCTGCTTACATTTTTACATTTATTTATATTTTTTCTTTTTCTTTTTTTATATATTCATTTTCTATTCCGGTTCTATGCCTTATGTTTTCCCTCTTAATCCACTCTATTAAAAATAAACTGTAGAGATGTAAAAATGCAACTTTGCTATATTCATTGCCTCCACATTCTCTTACCCCAATCATAGTCATATTTGCTCTTATTAATGTAGCAAACATATTTGGAAAATGAAGCTGGCTATTAAGGACTGCATAGTGCTGGAGGGCAATAGAAATTAAAACTACAACTTTACAGCAAACAAAGTCTTCTTTTGAGCTGTAGATCAGTTCCTATGTCAAAGAAAAAAATAGCAAAATATGAGAACAAAACATCCAACCTCCATAATTCTTTTTGTTTACTTTGTATTATATTTATTTATCTATTTATCTATTCATTCATTCGGTCGTTCAGTCATTCATCATGAGAGGTACATAACACAATGCAAATACGGGGCCACTGGATAACTTGTGGGAATGGATTCTTTCCTTCTGCTGTGTGAGTCCCAGAAATGGAACTCAGGTTTTCAGGCTTGGCAGCTAGGGCCTTTACCTGCTGAGCTATCTTACTGGCCCTCAAAAATTCTTCAGAAACTCAAGTCAATGAAAATACCAGGAACCCTTGATATCGACAATAAGAATTCCAGTTGTACAGGAAATATAAAAAGCATTAAGTTAGGAATCTTCTGCACCTTATAAGCCTCATGGTTGTTGGAATGCTGTGAGATCTGTAGAAATGAGCACTGCTATAATAGTATAATAGAAGCTCACATTATGATCATCTAAAATTAATAACGATTAATATTTTAACTTGTTTGCAATGCCCATTTTAGACTTGTACTATGGAATTTTCAAATATATATAATATATATTAAGGAACTTAAATAATTAATCAACCCCAGATAGCTATTAGCCAGCTTCAAATATTATACAATTATGTCCTTTCACACATTTCCATCTCAAATTAGTTTGTAAGCAAATCCTACATGTTGTATAAGTTTACTATGTCACAATTTGGTATTTATAAAATATATCCTTAAAATCCAGTAACAGCTCTAGTTCATAATTGTTTCATAAAGTCATGGGCTGGAGACAATTTTGTTTAAATTAGGATTCAATAAGGTCCATATGTTGCAATTAATAGATATGTTTCTTTTACAAGTTCTATATATTTTTTGTTAAATACTGTCAGTTGGAAAATCTGATGTTTTGTTTGAGACAGAAGGATCTCACTGTGCAGCCCTGGCTAGCATGGAGCTTACAGAGATAATCTTGTTTCTATCTACCATAGACATGTGTGCCACCATGCCTAGCCAACCTTTTTTTCTTCTATACATTTTCCAAAAGGCCGCTGTCTAGTCATTTTACCACTACGGTGCCATTTAAATGTCTTGTCTCCAGTAGTTCCTGTACATTGATACATGACTCTAGATGCCTAATGAAATTTGGTTTGGTTTTTCTTTTGCTTAACCACTTTATGAAAGGAAGAAGACCATCGAGAGACGCTGAGGGACACAAAAGAGGACAGTGGATGAATATGATCCAAGTACATTACATACATGTTTGTTACTAAAGAGCACATCACTGGAATGGTATGTGGTCTCATTAAGTAGCATGGCACGGTGATAAATTCTTGGTGTGACATTAGCAGCTGCTGGGGGTGGCAAAGTGGTAGTATTATGCAAGATCATCCTTCTTCATTGATTATCTGTAATGCTAGTGTGATGACCTAACTAACCTACGATGTGGCTTTGTAGCAGTGCTGCTTCTAGAGAAAGACAGCAGAGAAACCCGACTCTTCGGGGTTAGTCTGCAAAGCAAGGTGTTGGTTCCCTAACACCCTCTAATGGGAACCAATATGTTTTCGTTTTTAATTTCACTCCAGTCTGGTTTTTACCCTCACTGTTCTATTTTAGCCGGTTTTATCAAGGCCATCACTGACTTTCACAACTCCAAATGTAATGGTAGAACTTGTGTCTTCAACCTAGGTGAAATGGTTGGCAGGCTCTTACTAAAGCATTTGCTTTTTCATTTTTTAATGTGTGTATGTGTGTGAGAGTGAGAGAGAGAGCGAGCGAGAGAGAGAGAGACAGACAGAGAGAGAGAGAGAGACAGAGAGACAGAGAGACAGAGACACAGAGACACAGAGACACAGAGACAGAGACACAGAGACACAGAGACACAGAGAGACACAGAGACACAGAGACAGAGAGAGACAGAAACACAGAGACAAAGACAGAGAGATGGAGGCACACAGAGAAAGACAGAGAGGAAGAGAGAGAGAGAGAGAGAGAGAGAGAGAGAGAGAGAGAGAGAGAGAGAGAGAAAGTCACAGGGCAATTTATAGAGTCTCTTTTTCTACCATGTGAGACCTGAGGGCCAAATGCAGATCATCAAGCTTGACATCAAGAGCCATCTAACCAGCCCCCAGTTTGGCACTCTCTTTCAAGGACAGCCCACCCAAGGCTTTCTTGTTGCCTTCTCAACCACTTCTCTTCGGTTTCCTTTCTTAATTCTTCTACTTCTTGTTGACTTTTCAAAAATGGAGATAAAAATCTCATACCATAAAATGCCATCCTCTATAGCAGGCAATTAAGCCGTTCTTCATATATTCAAAGATTTGTGCAACCATAGCCACTAGCTTCACAGTGTTGTCAACCTCTCTCATGTGTAACCCCACTCTCACCCACTAGTTGGCATACTCCATCCCACTCCCAGTCCCAACAACCCCAAACTGGCCTCACATTCCTATCGATTTGCCTGTTCTTCTTGTTGTTCTCCAACCTCTATTTTTTTTTCCTGTTTAAGACAAGGTCTTGTGCATGCCATTCTGGTCTTGCGCTCACTATGTAGTCAAAGATGACTTTGAACTTCTGATCTTCCTACCTCCACCTTCCAAGTACTAGGAGTCCTGGGTTATGCAGTACTGATTGGACCCAGGGCTTTGTGCATGATAGGTAAGCATTCTATGAACTAAACTCTATCCCCAGCCCTACCTTTCTTTTATTTTGTCTCTTTATTTGAGACAAGGTCTCCCTACCATGTACTCCAGGTTGGCCTGGACTTCACTAGCCTAGGCTTTTACTTGAGCTCACTGTGATGCCCCTGCTCTAGCCTCCTGGGTTTTGCAGATAAGCATGAACCGCCATAGCCGGCTCTCCTCGACTTTTTAATCCAACACGTCTCTTACACTTATTGACACCAGGTAAACCAGAGCTTAGGCCCCTCCCCTCTTTATCCTTCATCTTTCACGACCTTTTTCACTTCCTTAGTTTTATATGTAATCCATACAGTGACAACACCAGCATGGACCTCTCCTCTGAACTCACAGCCCACTGCCTGTTAAACCTGTCCACAAGGATGTCTAATGTCTTGAATGTAGAGTTTCAAAACTAGCTACTGATCTCCCAGACTCTTTTCCCTGTAATCTTCATCTCACGTTATGACAGTTGCACCAGCAGCAAACCTATATTCATCTTTAACTCCTGTCCTCTCACACCCAAGCATCTACCAAACCATGAAGTCCTACTGATGTTCAGCCCAAAATACCATATCCATATCCAAGCATGCCTCACAACCTCAACTGATCCCACTCTGATGATACCAAGCCATCCATCACCCCTCATCTGGTTGCTCCAATTATCTCTGGGCTCTCATCTTTACCCTTTCTGTAGTTCATTTTCTGTCTGGCAGTGGATAATGCGCTGGATGTTTGAGGCAGATGGTGATAATGTTGTCGTAATACCCATCACACATGCAGCACTTGCCCATGACTTACATGATGCTCCATGGTACTTCTCACACCTCATGTCTTGCTCCTCTCCTTACCATTTTCTAACATCCCACATCTGCCTTCTTGCTGTTCTGAGCACCCCTGCTTTTTCAAATTTCTTGAATTGCTGTTCTCCGTGCCCAAAATACATTTCCTCCAGATATCCTCCTAGCTCCCGATCCTCATTTGCTTTCACTTCCTACAAGACTTCGCTGACATGGCACCATTTTAGGTGACATCCCATCAACTACCACCCTCCCATCCCAACATATTCCCCATTCTACTGTGTGATTACATCTCCATAGCAATTCCTATCTTGGGACAAGTTACCTTTTTTTTTTTTTGGCTTCTCCATTCTGTTTCTCATTGGTAGATTTGGGATATAGCTGTAAAGGGATCTTGTTGATTCTATTCCACCCCCGACAGTATTTGGCAAAAAGGGACAGTCAAGCTGGATGCACTCCTTTAATCCCAGACCTCAAGAAGCAGAGGCAGGTGGATCTCTGCGAGTTCGAGGCCAGCCTGGTCTATAAAGTGAGTTTCAGGACAGCCAAGGCTACACAGAGAAACTCTGCTTTGAAAACAAAACAAAGCAATACAAAAACCAGAAAATCAACCAACCAAACCAACCAAAACAAAAACAAACAAAACACAGAGAAACGTTATCTTGAAAAACCAAAAATTTTAGTTAAGTGATTAAACAGTCATACCAGGCACCAACTAAGAAATATAAACTGGGTGACTGGACACTTAACATGATATAACTTAACTTTTATGACAACTCTAGGAAGGCATGTTATATTCCATACTCACAGGTGAGTGAACTACTCCCAAGCTCACATATCTATTACATTTATCTATGAATTGATTCATAAATGTGGTGGGAAGCCTGCACAGAGGCCTGGAAACAGCCAGTGGGAAGCAAGTCTTTCCTCCCATTGTGTAGGCCCTAGGGATCAACCTCAGGTCACCAGGCTTGGTGCCGAGACCTTTCCTCACTGCTTTGTCTCACCAGTTCTATGCTCATATATCTGGTAAGAGTGAGGATTCCAAATCAAACATCCACTCGGGTCACAGTATAACTGCTCCTGTCTCCCTTCACTACAACATAATTATTTTCCTGCTGTCTCTGATTCTTTTTTATTAATTATTTATTAATTCATTCACTTCACATCCCAATATTAGGCCCATCCCTTCTCACCTCCCTGTCCCATCCTTTCCTCCCTATCCCTCCCCTATTCCTCAGAAGAGAACAGCCCCATTTCCAATCCACCCCAGCTCATTAATTTGTATCAGGACTGATTGTGCTCTCTTCCCCTGTGGCCTGGCAAGGCAGTTGTGCCAGGAGGAAGTGATTAAAAAGCTGGCATCAGAGACCATGTCAGAGACAGCCCCTGCTACCCTTACTAGAGGACCCACATGAAACCTGAGCTGCCCATCAGCTACGTCTTTGTAGGGAAGCCTAAAAAATATGGAGTGCTTCATGAATTTGCATGCCATCCTTGTGCAGGGGTCATGCGAATCTTCTCTCTATCATTCCAATTTTAGTATATGTGCTGCCAAAGCAAGCACTGTCTCTGGGTTCGTTATTTCTTTCTTCTTTCCTTTCTTTCTTTCTTTCTTTCTTTCTTTCTTTCTTTCCGACACAGGGTTTCTCTGTGTAGCCTTGCCTGTCCTGGACTCATTTTGTAGACCAGGCTGGCCTAGAACTCACAGAGATCCAACTGCCCCTGCCTCCCTGAATGCTAGGATTACAGGCCTGTGCCACCATGCCCTGCTGTCTCTGGATTCTTAACGCAAGCTCATATATGGGGAGCAAGCAATGACATTCCCAATTTCCAAGCTCCCTAAAAGGAAGCAATGCTTATTTCCTTTACCAGTTTTACAGAACTGGTACAACAACCACAGAGGACAAACGGGCCCAGTCAGGCTCCAGTGATAAGGGAGCTGACACACAAATCAGTGGGAAAGAACCATGTGCTGGGAGTAGGAGATGAATTACTTTCTGGAGTGGAAATTGTGTGCAGCAAAGACAATTTGTCATGTCATATCATCACCAAAATTATCTCCCTGCTGCCTGGAAGCCAATGGGAGGCTGGACTTCAGCAGCTTCTTTCTGTTGTTTCAGCAAATGAAATACGTCTGCTTCTAGTTTTGTTTATGCAGTATTTTGTTCTCCATATTTGAACGACCTTATCTACTGAATATTCGTAAATAATTTTAATAAATTTGTTGTAGCTGAAGAACAAAACAAGCCTTCCATTTTGAGACAGGGTCAGATTGACCAAAACATGCTTGCATCATCATTTTCATTTGATGTCATTTCTACTAAATTAGGCGTTGTTAAAGTCACAGACTTTACTCTGAATATCATGCTTTGCCATGGAAGTTCCCCTCCCCTCCCCATAGCTGGACCTCAATGTTCAAGTGTCTAGGAGGCCATGCTTAAATAGATGCTTTTAAGAATAGCTTTCTGGCCAGCCATGGTGGCACATGCCTTTAATCCTAACACTGAGGAAGCAGAGCCAGAAAAATCTGTAAGTATGAGGCCAGCCTGGTCTATATAGTGAGTTGTAGGCCAGCCAGGGCTACAGAGAGAAACACTGTCTAAAAAAAAAATAACACCCCCTCAAAAAATGAAAGAGAGAGAGAGAAGAGAGGAGAAGAGAAGAGAGGAGAGTAGAGGAGAGGAGAAAGAAAAGAAAGGAAAAGAAAAGAAAAGAAAAACATATCTGGGGCTGGATCACTATATCAATGGATAAGTGTACTGAATGCTCTTCTGGACAACTTGGATTTTTAATTCCAAGCATCCACGCACTGGCTCACAATCATCTGTAACTTCAGTTCTTGGAGATTTTTTTCTGGCCTCTTTGGACACCAAGTACACAGTGGTGCACAAGCATGCCCACTGAGCACACTTAAGACCTTGTGAGTAACAAGAACAACCAGAAGTCTTAGCATTTTGGTTTTGAAGCAGGATCTGTCTCTGTCTCCGGAGTGCTAGGGTGAAAGGCAAGTGCTACCACAACTGGCCTGAGCATTGTTTCATCTTGTCTTTTAGATCCCGCTTGCCTCTTGGTGCCACTCTTGATTGCTTCTCTTCCGAAGAGAGTCACTGTCCGGTAGAGACTCTCAGAGCACTTCTTAGTCTATGGCTGTCAAGGAGCTGCTTAAACTCTTACCATGGAGACCCAAGTCTTTTTTCCAGGACTTTGACTATTTGGACTCCCTGTCTCCCACTGATCTTCTTTCTCTTCTTTTCCTTTTTCTCCCATACCATTTTTTTTTTCCTTCAGTGCTAAGGATTGAACCTAGGGCCTGCACATGCTAGACAGCTTCTTCGCTGCTCAGTTGAGTCTCCAGCCCATTCTTTTTCATTTTTAGACAGGGCCTCACTAAGTTGCCCAGACCGTTTTTAAACCCATTCTGTAGCCCATCCAAGGTCTCTAAAAATGTGATCTTTTTTTTTGCCTCAGTTTCCCTAGTAGTGAGATTACAAGCCTGCACCACCAAGCCTACTGTTTTTCAATGCACAGCCCCAGTTGGGCTTAGCATCACACTGACCTATGGGTGTAGCTGTGCTCTCAGGAGTGAATAAATATGTCCCCTTCCATAAACTAGCCTTTCTAATATTCCAAATAAAACACATTCCACATCCTCCCACCCCCTCTCTTCGCTCTCAAGCTTCTCCATATATGGCTAGGTTAATTTTCTCATTACCATCTTAACTCTTGGCCCCAAGAGCCTCTTAAATTTGTCAACAACTTTTGGAAAGCATTGCGTCTAGTCTCTAAATCTAAATCTAGTTTGAAGGCAAACAACTTGTTGAACTCTTGTTCAGCATTAAAAATTATTGTCTTCATGATAAAGACCGTTCCAAGACTTTATTTTATCTCCCAAAAGTTCTTTCTACAGCCCTATTCTGTCCTACACGACACAATCCAGATTGGAAGAGATTTTAGAACGGTGGGCTAGAGCCAACAAAATGAAATATAACAGAGACTATGCCTCTGCAAAAGCAGCTTGCATTACATGAGCGGCTGCCACTGCCATGGCTGTGGCTGACTCACATGGAACTTGTGGTTGACTAGAGCCCCCAAGTCAGCCTCCATGCTGCCAAATCAGGCCTTTCTCAGGCTCCGCTCTAAGGCTATTAGACATTAAAACCATATTGCTGGTTTCATCTCATTCTTTGTGCCTTTCTGAATCTTTATAAAACTGTCTTTTTAAATGTTTAAAGTTATAACAATATAAAGTTCAAAAGTGTTCAGTTTCACCCACGCATGTGAGCATGCGCGCGTGCACGTGTGCGCGCGCGCGCGCGCACACACACACACACACACACACACACACACTTGCGTGCACGCACATGCACACACACAGATCATCACTGTATACATCACTCAGATCAAGAACTGCCACGACAGCACATCCAGAAGGCTCTGCCATGTTTCTCTATAGTCAATAACCTCTACGCCACGATAACTAATATCTTCATTTCTACCATTATACATTGGTTTTTGCTGGTTTGGGCATTTTACTTAAATTTTTGTTGTTGTTTTTTGAGACAGGGTCTCTCTGTGTTAGCCTTGGCTGTCCTGGAGTCAGTCTGTACACCAGGCTGGCCTCAAATTCACAGCGATCCACCTGCCACCTGCCTTTAATCCCGAGTGCTGGGATTAAAGGTGTGTGCCACCACGCCCGGCTTTTAAATTTAATCATGTATAGAATATTTATTTGTGAATAGCATCTAAAGCTTTTTATGTCTGTGTGATTCATCCATAGTGTTGCACACAGTAGTGGTTCTTTTCATTGCTAAGTAATCATCTGTTGGATAAACCTAATATTTATTTATCTGTTCTTCTGATGATGGAAATTTTGGTTGTTTCCAATTTGAGATTATTATAGCTAACATTTAATGAACAGTCTCTGAGATGACTTTTAGAGATTTCCATTAAATGTAAAGCTAAAGGGATCCTTTTTGTTTCATAGAGAATATGCTATGTCTCGCTTTAACATGCATTGTCAAATATTTTCAAAAAATTTTGCCATGGAGCTGGAGTCATGGCTGAGCTGATAGAGTGCACCAGCCACACAAAGCCCTGAGGTCAATTGTCAGCACCATATCAAGAAGGCAGGACGGCACACGCCTGGAATTCTAGCCACTTAGGAGGTAGAGGTTAGAAAATCAGAAATTTAAGATTATGCTCTGCTGCATAGTAAGTTCTAAGTCAGCCTGAGCTACATAAGATCCTATCTAGAAAACAAAACAAGAAAGTTTTGTGGCTACTTAAGTTTCGTGGTAGTCACTTTTTTGTGTCTTTGCTTAAGATATGGTCCCCATAGGCTGGTGATATGGCTTGGCTATTAAAAGGTAGGCTCACAACCAAAACTGTAAGATACGGTCTCCAGTTAGTCAACTGAACATTGATCTTGTCACCTTCTAGTGGTGAAGGTCCATGCTCAGTTTCCCTTATGAAAGACAAGTGGTCTTAGAGCAGCAGTTCTCACCCTATGAGTTTCCGGCTCTTTGGGATTGAACAACCCTTTCACAGGGGTTGCACATCAGATGTCCTGCATATCAGCCATTTCCATTACTATCCACAACAGTTATGATGTAGCAGCAGACGTATTTATATGGTGGAGGGTCAGCACAACATGAGGAGCTGCCTTAAAGGGTCGCAGTGTCAGGAAGGTTGAGAAGCCCTGGTCTAGGTCATCTGGGGTTGGCTTGTTTCAACCTGGGGGAGGATTCGGGTGCAAGGCTGAGAATGAGAAACTCTGCTTGGACATAGAAGATTCACAGGACAATCTGCCCTTACTCACTGCACTAACCGAAAGGCTCATCTAACCTGGAAACACCATCATGCTAATACATAGAAGTAATGTTTAATATGGACACCCTGTGTCCCAATCAAGTTACGACATATATTTAATCTCAACCACATCAGAAGTTCTGCAGGTAGAATTACATAAAAGGTCTAATGGGGCCACTCTCAGTGTCCAACAACAGAGGATGGGGTAAAAATATACGTAGTATATATTGAAAATGGATTTTTTTTTTAGCCATAAAAAAGTCATGTCATTTGCAGGAAGATGGATACAACTGGACATCATTATATTAAATAAGTCCAGTCCATCTCAGAAAGGCAACTATTGCATGCTTCCTCCCATTTGTAGATCCTAGATTTTGGATGGGTACATAAAATTATGTATGTGCTTGTGGCATAAAAAACAGACAAAAATCCTGCCAAAGGAATGAAAGTAGGGGGGTCTCAAGATGGGATTACTCTGTATCACCTTGGGTGGTCTCCACATGTGATGATAAATATCCTCATTGGCACAGAGGAGAAGGCGCAGCTAACAGAGAGAAGAGATAAACCACTTGAAGATGGAGGCAGAGACAGCCGTGCTGCAGCCACAAGCTGAGGCACTTCTAGAGGGAGCAGACGCAGGAGGAGCTGAGAAAGGACTCTCCCCTAAAAAGCTTCGCTCTGTTCGGCTCCCAGAAACAGCAGGATAAAATGTCTGTTGTTTTAAGCCACCCGGTTTATCATAGCACCAATTCCTGCTTCTCATTCGTACCGCGGGTTTCTGGCCACCCATGTCCAGCTGAGCATGCCTAAACAGGGGGTTCTTTGTATTTTTTTTGCACTTCCAGCTTTGAAACTGTATGCCGTGCCCGTTTCATTTTACCACCAAAATAAGCAAATACCTTATTCCATGCCCCTAAAAGCTTTGGCATTTCGCAAGGCTGTCTTTGAACTGCTATTTCTGCTATGTAGCTCTGGCTTTTCATTCAAAATCAAGCTCTCACACTCGGCAGGGCTCACTACCTAACTGACCTTAGGCAAGCCATTCAGCCTCAACTTCCTTTATCCGTGCTCCAGGGTTCACAACACTTCCCCGTTGTGGTTATTGTGAACATTACAGATAATGGGACCTTGGCAGGGTGCAATAAATGGCAGCTTTTGATATGTACTCAACTTGATTGTATGAGGTGTGTTGAACACATACACACAAAAGCTCCTGCCTTCTTCCCTCATCCAGGGTCTTCCTGTTTGAAAGTGATTGTCGCCCTCCAAAGCCCAGCAATACCTCCCGCTGCTCTGCTCCTCACATTCCATTGCAGCCCTTTTAGCTTCCAGGGCGCTTTTCATGGCCTGTGTACATGCTCCCTCTGTGTCAAATACTTGTAGGTACCTGCGTGACTTGTTTCCCCAATTCACTCAGATCTTTGCTGAAAGTATCATGCTACCCAAGAGGGGTTTTCTCCCCACACTGAACAGCACAACCTCTCTGATCCCTGCACTGCCTTGCTCTGCTTTATTTTTATGTGCAGACCTTGTCACCATCTGTCACCTCCATTAGAATTCAGGCCTCAGGAGATCAAGATGGGATGTCTGTCTATTTCATGAACTGTTGTATCTCTGCTACCCAGGACAAAAAGTGCTCACTAAGTGTTTCTTCAGTGAATGGAGGGATATGTGGGCAGTCCAGCTGAGAAGTCACAGTGTACTGTCATGGGACTATGATGAGGGTGTGCTACGGAACCTTTTTTAAAAAGTTTTTTTTATTAATTTATTCTTGTTACATCTCAATGGTTATCCCCTCCCTTGTATCCTCCCATTCCTCCCTCCCTCCCATTTCCCCCTTACTCCCCTCCCCTATGACTGTGACTGAGGGGGACCTCCTCCCCCTGTATATGCTCACAGCATATCAAGTCTCTTCTTGGTAGCCTGCTATCCTTCCTCTGAGTGCCACCAGGTCTCCCATCTGTGTTGGAGTGGGGAGGGGTGAGATGGAGGTAAGAATTATTAATGAAAACTTCTTGGAGCAAGTAACAGATAAATTGAATTCTTCCAGGCTTAGAAGGTTATAAAATGAAGCCTATTTGATGGCCCTACTGTAATCCCATAATGAAACTGTCTAAAAGAAAAAAAGCCAAGGGGCTAGAGAGATGGCTTGGTGGTTTAAGAAAACACACTGCTTTTGCAGATGGCCACAGTTTGCTTTTCAGGACCCATGGCAGGTGATCCACAATCACTTAGAGGAGAAATCTGGCACCAACACTCACATATACAGAACCACACAGAAATATAAATAATTAAAAGCACAAATCAATCTTTAACTTGAAAAAAGGGAAGGAAGGTGGGAAAGAAAAGAAAACAAGCAAAAAAGAAAAGATTATGAAGTAAATAAATAAAAAAAGAAAAGATGAGGGAAGGAAGGAAGGAGAGAGGGAGGGAGGAAGGGAAACAACGTACTTGAGGGTATTTCAGTGAGATAAGATAGTATGGCAAAGTACTGTAGGCAAGAGAATTAATACATTTTAAACAGTTTGGTATAACAGAATGGAAGGAGAGATGGAGAGAGGAGGATAAAAGTAGAAGGCAGAGAGGAGAGAGGGAGGAAGGATGGGGAAAACAATAAAGAAGTGGGACGGGAGGAATTACAAAGAAGGCTGTAGAAGGAGGGAGAGAGAAAGGAAGGAGTAAGAGGACAGAGGAGTAACGTGGGAGAAGAAGGGTTAGAAGTAGGCTGGCAGGGAGACACCCAAAGAGCAAAGAAGGCAGAGTAGCCAACAGGCCTCTGGCCATAGAGGCCTTTAAAGCCACAGGGAAAGGATATCAGAAGTCACGAAGAACAGGAAGTAGAGAGGATATTCAGAGGAATGTTATAGACGCAAGAGTTGCTTGTAACTCAACCATTCTACCTTCCCTCCCTGGGAAGAACCAACTGAAAACATAACAAAGTCTAGAGGCAGGAAGATCAGCCAGAAACCTGATGGAAATACTGAAGCAAGAGATGTTATGGCAGCCTAGATCCTCCTTATCCAAAGTTTAGGCCAGTGCCAGAAGCACGTTGAGTACTCAGGAGCTTGTGTAGCATGTTGGGTGTCAGGCACTGGCATGCACTTGCTCAGGCAGAACCTGTATTTTTAACAAGATCCTGGATGAGACTATGAGAGTGGAAAAGACCTGGCCAAGACTAAGTGGAAATAGGGGGTTAGAGATAGGGAGAGTTCCAAGGAACTGATAAGATTTAGCTTAAGAACTATTGACCGCTGTCCTTTGAAATAAGGCTTCATGTATCCCAGGGTGGTGTAGAACTCACTGACGATAGCCAAGGATGCGCATTTCATCATCCCATCTCATCTCCATATTCCAAGCACTGGCATTACAGGCTTGTTGCATCATACCCCGTTGATGCAGTGCTCAGGATTGGACCCAGGGCTTCCTGCAGGCTAGATAAGCACTCAAATCCCACCTCGAATGACACACTCCTTCCAACAAGGCCACAATGCCTAATCCTTCCTAATAGTCCACCAACTAAGAAGCAAACATTCAAATGTATGAGCATATGAGGGCCATTCTTATTCAAACCCCTTTAGAATTACTTTATATCTCCATTTTCTGACTTCTCTATTTTTTGTCAACTAAGGTTTCAAGTGGCCCCACACTCTCCTGGGCTAGCTTTACACTACAGCGGAGGAGTTAGCCTTCTTTTTGGATCTGGGGCCGTGTATAGACAGAAAGTCAATTCGTTTTCAGGATCTCCAGCAGATGGCCCCTTAAGCAGCTGAAAGGTCAATAAAATGTTTAAAAAAACAAACCAAAAAACAAAAAAACAAGTCAATAAAATGTAAAATAAAACAGTTGAGGATCATAGTCTCTCTCTCTCTCTCTCTCTCTCTCTCTCTCTCTCTCTCTCTCTCTCTCTCTCTCTCTCTCCCTCTCTCTCTCTCCCCCCCCTCTCTCCCCAAAGTCAATTGAGTCTCCAGCTGTTCAATAATTTAAGTCTCTTCAAAGGCAACAATTCACTTTCATTTGAAAGCAGGGGTGGAGTGAGGGGGAATTGAATTACCTCAAAAAGGTTTGAAGGGTGAACCTTGAGCTCTTTTATCTTACTTGTGAACCATAGAAGGTGTTCTTGCTTTACTGTGGAGACACGTCTTAAAACTAGATCGTGGGTTTCCATAACGAGTCTTCAAAATATGAGAAAGGCTGGGTGAGTTGAGATAGAGAGCATCATTAAATACCAGAGGCGCTAAAGCAGAACCACTCCCACTGAGTCATTGTTCCCATATGCCTTTTTAGGAGGGAACTGACTTCATCCTTGAGTCAATGTGTTCATTCCTGTTATATTTGAAATGACAGTTACTTTAGCTGCTGACCTCTTGCTTCTCGCCCTTCCAACATTCTAAGAAAATCTGCCAATTAAGGAAAGCGGGCTCGTGTTATGAGACCGTGGCATCCATGGTAGAAGTGCGTGGGATTTTTGTAAGTGAACAATTTCAACATGCGAGTGGGACATAACACTGATCAAGCAAGTGTTTGCTGTGTGCCTACCAAGGTGAAGGCATCATGTTAGCAGGCTTGCTCTTTTCAATCAGCAGAAACCAATTATGATAGAGCTATGGAAAAAACAAGCTCACCGGCAGGAAGCTAGGTTGCAAATAGAGCTTTCAGGAATGCTGGTAAACCAGGTTTGGAAAATGTCCTGAGACTAGGGGGAAGTTCAGGGGCCATAGTCCCAGGCAAAGTCATGCCCTGGGAATGCATTGCTTGGGTCTTTCTGTTGCCGTTGTGGGATGCTAGCTCGCACACTGCTTGTAATGGCAGTTGCCATGTACCTCTGGGATGAATTCAGAACTGTCCCTTGCAACACAGGATCCTGCTTCCAAGTCCTGAAGATGAGTCCTAGCTTGGCTGAGCTTAGGGCACATGCTCATGCCTGGACTCTGCAGGAGGACAGCGAGCATCTGACCATTGCAGTTCCCTCAGTGGGAGGTAGCCCCTGTCTCTCACTCAGTGGGGAATTCCCCCGCATACTTTATTTTTAAGATTATAATTTACATAATTTCCCTCTTCCTTTTACTCTCCTCAAACCCTCCCATATACCCCTCCTTGCTTTTTCAAACTCATGTCTTCTTTTCTTTTTTTCATTAATTGTTGAGGTGCACAAGTGTTTCTCTGTAGAATATCTTCATTTTAGGCCAGTCACACTTTCTGCATATGTCATGTCATCCCGCCCCATGGCTTTAATTTACAGAGCCCACTGGTGGCTTCCAAGTTTCTATCTCTAGCCACACTTCTTTACTGGTCTCCCGACTGCCATGTCACATGTCAATATGACATCCCCACATAACTGTCTAATCAACAACCCAAAATTGCCTTAACAATAAGTTCTTGATTTTTCCCATGTCACCCCTACATGCCTTCATCTCCCTTGCTCTCCTGCCTAGATGATTGGTACCACCAATCTCTTTTAACCAAAACCCCAGAGAATGGCCTCCTTTTCTCATTCTTTCATCTTATACCTCCAAACTAGAAGGGTTTCCTGTGATTTCTACATCCAAAGTATAATATGTCCCAAATGTCCCCTCTTCTTACTACCTCCAAAACACCCAGTAGAGTCCAAGCCTTCCTCATTTTTTAGCCTGCAACAACTGTGTCATTCAGGGTATTAGCAGGAAGCAGCACTTTCGAAAAAGAGTAACTAAAGATTGATTGATGGTTCAACTATTAACCACGGTGTGGACAACACTGAACAACACTAAACAAAGACCAGGCAATACTAGAAGCTGGAATTGCAACAACAAAAGCATAGCCAGGACCTGGTTGATGAGGGAAGGCAGTGGACTCAGGAGTGGTGATGTGAGGCTCCTCCCCTGGGGGTTCCTGTGTCCTGTAGGTTTGACCAGAATCCAGCCAGCAAAGGAGCTTTGGAAGCGCTCGCTTCCTGCAGGAGTCAGTCTTCAGGCTTAGAGAGGAACTGAGAATGGTACAGAAAAAGAGGAAAAACAGTTATAGGGAATAAGCCAAGCCCTTCTCACTGGCCACTTTTCTTCTTATCTTTCCCACCTCAAATCCCCCAATTTATTCTCCACAGAGCAATCATAGCATGCTTTTATAATGTAAATAAAATCATCCTCTGTAACAGGAGGGTTTACTTCCAGTGCCTTCTTATCACCCTCAAAGTCAACGTTCCTTTTAGTCCATCTCCCACCACCTTTCCCTTGCTGAATTGTCACCTGTGAGACAAGCTCATGCCAATGTTGGTCTTCCCTTCCCTTTCCTTGTGTAGAATACTCTTCCCACAGCTTGCAACTCATTAACCGTTCATGTAATAGTCATGCAGTTGCTGGATATCTTGATATGTATTTCTATTTACTCTTTTGAGTATTTCATACATGTATACATATGGAACATTTTTCAATCACCTTCACCCCTCTAAACACCCTTGCCTCTCCCCAGCACAATCCCCTGCCAACTACATAATCACGATTTCTCAGCATTTTGACGAATTAAGAATCAGCATTAAGATTTCCAAAGTGGTTGTACTAGTTTGCATTCCCACCAGCAATGAGGGAGTGTTCTTTCTCCACACCCTCGCCAGCATGTGGTGTCACTTGAGTTTTTGATCTTAGCCATTCTGATGGGTGTAAGATGGAATCTCAGTGTCATTTTGATTTGCATTTCCCTGATGACTAACGACGCTGAGCATTTCTTTAAGTGTTTCTCAGCCATTTGATATTCCTCTGTTGAGAATCCTCTGTTTAGTTCTGATCCCCATTTCTCAATTAGGTTATTTGGTTTGGTGGTGTTTAATTTCTTGAGCTCTTTATATATTTTGGATATTAGACCTTTGTCAGATGTAGGGTTGGTGAAGATCTTTTCCCAGTCTGTAGGCTGTCGTTTTGTTCTCTTGACAGTGTCTCCTGCCTTACAGAAGCTTTTCAGCCTCATGAGGTCCCATTTATTAATTGTTGGCCTTAAAGCCTGGGCTGTTGGAGCTCTGTTCAGGAAGTTGTTTCCTGTGCCAATGTGTTCCAGGCTCTTCCCCACTTTTTCCTCTAACCGATTTAATGGCTCTAGTCTTATGTTGAGGCCTTTAATCCACTTGGACTTGAGTTTTGTCTAGTACAACCACTTTGGAAATCTATCTGGCTCTTTCTCAGAAAAATGGAAATAGGGCTTCCTGAAGACCCAGCTATTCCACTCCTTGGAATACACCCATAAAACGCTCTATCACACAACAGGGACATATGCTCAACCATGTTCATAGCTGCCTTATTCATAATAGCCAGAACATCAAACAGCCTAAGTGTCCCTTAGTAGAAGAATGGATAAAGAAACTGTGGTACATTTACACTATAGAATACCACTCAGCTATTAAAAACAAGGAATTCCCAAAATTTGTGGACAAATGGATTGAACTAGGAATGATCATAATGAGTGAGTTAACCCAGAAACAAGAGTCAAATGGTATATACTCACTATATAGAGACACTAGCCCAAGGGGCATGTCCCATGACAGTCTTCACGTACCAGGAAACTGGGACAGAGGGGAGGACATCCTATTGGGACTTTAGGTGAGAGAAGCATGGGAGAATGGAGAAATAGAAGGATCCAGAGGGTCCTAGAAACCTACAAGAAGAACATTACGACACATGGATCTGGGTGCAAGGGTCCTGCTCAAACTATGGCACCAGCCAAGGACAATATAGGCAGTAAACTTTGATCCCCTACCCAGATCTAGCTGATGGACAGGACATTCTCCACCATTGAGTGGAGAGTGGGGTCTGGCTTTCACACGTACTCTGGTGCCTCATATTTGACCACGTCCCCTGGATGGGGAGGCCTGGTGGCACTCAGAGGAAGGATAGCAGGTTACCAAGAAGAGACTTGATACCCTATGAGCATATACAGGGGGATGAGGTCCCCCTCAGTCACAGGCATAGGGGAGGGGAGTAGGGGGAAAACTGGAGGGAGGGAGGAATAGGAGGATACAAGGGATGAGCTAACAAGTTAGATGTAATATGAATAAATTAATAAAATATTTTTTAAAAAAGAATCAGCATTAACCATTTCTCACTGCAAAAAAAAGCCTCTCTGACCAAAGTTGAACAGCATAAATCTTTGTGAATAGACATATGCATTTAGAAAACAGTTTGAAAGCTTGACTGTTTAGCAAAACAATAATAATATGTTCCCCACTAAGGCCTATGATCTCCCAGCCTTGGTTTATGGTACTGGGCATGAATTGCCTCTAGTGGAGCAAGCCTCAAATTCAACCAGGTAGTTATTGGTTATCCCCATAACAGTTCATGTCAGTGTTGCACTAGTACATACATCCCACCTAGCTAGTCAGTATTGCAGTAGGCAGGGTCCATTGGTGAGATCTCTCATACCTAGTCATTTGCATAGCATCTTCCATCACTATGAAAGCTAGCCAGCAGGGAGACATTCTCCTGGTCAGTTCCAGATTGGTTTCTCTATGTCCTACCACCAAAGTATGTGGTGTCTTGAGCAACTGGATCTAGTATGGCGCAACCAAGCAGTGATAGCAACCTTTGTTGTTTTGGGGCTTTCCTGACCCTGTCATTGTTTGAGGCTTTGGGGACATTTTTTGGGGGGAGTTTAGAAATTAGGCATGTAGAGCAATTATCTAGTATGTGCAAGGCACAGAGTTCAAGCTCCAGCACTGCAAAACGAAATTACTTTTAATTAACCTTAATTTTATGCATAGTAAAATTAATAAATATTTTGTTCAGCTCAATGAGCTTAGACACACACACACACACACACACACACACACACACACACACACACACACACACATCCTTGTGTAAACAACACCCCAATAAAACCAGAAAGCCTTTCCATTACTCAAAAAAAAATCCTTTCATATTTTCTATCTGGCAATTACCCCTCTTTCTAATTAGGCATTTGATTTTTCTCTCCTAAAGGTTGGTATTATCTGTTCTTGAACTTCATATAATAGGAGTCACTGGCTGTTTTTCCCTGCTAAACATTGTTTTGATAATCATCAATGACCTCTTACCTGGTGACACATGCCCATTAAACCAGGTACATGGGAGGCTGAGGCAGAAGGATCACAACTCAGAGACCTATCTGGGCTACAGAGATCCTTCCATATTGCTGCATGTACTAGCAGTTGCTTCCTCTGTCTGATGCGTAGTAAGGCATCATATTAATTTACCTCAACTTGCCTTTCCTCCTGTTGATGTGTATGTGTGCCTATTTCAGTCCCCCACACCTAACTTTTGAGTATATGACAGAGACTAATTAGTATTCTTCTATGAGTTTCTCTGCTGATGCAAACACACTGAAGATTTCTCTTGGATAAATATCTAGGAGTAGAACTGTTAGGTGGATAAATGCTAAACTTTATAAGGACATATTGAACATTTCCCGAAGATTGTTAAGCATCTTATCTTCCCATGACCACTGCACGGAGTTTCTATTGCTTCACAGTTTTGCTATTCTTTATTTTGCTATTATTTTTTTGCTGGCAGTCTTTTTGGGTCTAGCCATTCTCCTGGGTGTGAGGGAAATGGTGTTTTCATTTTAGTTTTAGCTTCTGTTTCCCTGGTGATTAATAACGTGGGGCATCCTTTTGTGTGTTTCCTGGCCCTTTGTGTAATTCTCTTTTGTAGTGTCCAGTCAATTCTTTTGTCCATTCTTACTGAGATTTTGAGATTTTGTCTTCGGTCCTTTGTTAGTTATATACTGTGAATAATGTTTATCAGTCTTTGCTTTCAGTGTTATTTTCTTAACGGTGTAATTTGATGAAAAACATATTTTAAAATTTTGAGACAGTGTCTCACTGTGTAGCTCTGGTTGGCATTGAACACACAAAGGTCTGACTGTTTCTGCCTCCTGGTGCTGGGATTAAAGACGATATGCACCACCATGCCCAGCCTATTTAAAAAATGTTTGCTTCCTTTATTAATTTTTCATCTTATGGTCAAGGTTTCTCTGTGTGACCCTGGCTGTCCTGGAACTCATTTTTGTAGACCCAGCTAGCCTCAACCTGCTTTCCTCTGTCTACACAAGTGCTGGGATTAAAGGTGTGCACTACCAGCTGAGTGTGGTGGCACACGCCTTTCATCCCAGCACTTGGGAGGTAAAGGCAGGTGGATCATTGTGAGTTCGAGGCCAGCCTGGGTTACAAAGTGAGTCCAGACAGCCAAGATAACATAGAGAAACCCTGTCTTGGAAAAAAAAAAGAGGTGTGCAGTACCATCGCACAGCTTTTTAATTTACTTATTTCTTTTTCGAAAATGAAGGTTGAAAAGTAAGATGCCAACTTGTTCTCCCACTCCATAAGAATCCAATCACTGACATGGACTATGCCTAGCATTTTGCTAGGTTCATAGACTGTTCACACAGATCCCTTTTGGCCCCCAGAACCTCTCCAGTTCTCACACTATGCTATATATAGTCTGGAGAGATCATAAAATATCCTGCTCTAGGACCACAGACTCCAAGATGTTCAGCTCCTACTTGGCGCTGCAGGATACTTTCCAAGGAGCTCTTGGATAAACAAAGAGGAGTCGTTTACAAATCTTTTGGACTTCTTATCCTTCTGTTAATATGCTTTAGAGGAAATAACAATGTTTTATAATAATATCTTCATAGTTCACATTTTTCCAGTGTGATATTATCTATTTACTCCTGTTTGGCCATATGTCATTACCCAATAATCAGCAAATTCTGAGAAACTGATCTCTGGCCAATGCAATTGGCATTTCTAAGATTCGAGAAGAACATTCTTCATATGTTATTCTAAAAACAAAAAAGCAAACATCTTATTTCTTCATTTATAGCACTAGGGTGTATTACTTACACTTAATCTGTGTTTAGCAATCTGAAAGAGGGCCATAGGGGTGTTTGGATTCCTGGACTTCTTTCGCATTTCTGGACTTCAACTGAGTGAGATGAGCATGAACCCATGTTAAGCAATTGCAGAGTACGGGGCGGGTGACATTTCACTTTTGAACTCTAACTCCAGCTACATTTCTGACTCCAGCTAAATTACTCAACTTCCCTGATTCTTGGGCTCTTCGTCTTATAAAATGGAATTAATATGATCTTTAAGATCGCCAGTTAGATGAACTACGCTAGCAAATATAGAGTTTTCCAATACGAGACCATGTTATTGCTCCCATGAAGCACTCTGTTCGCCCCCTCCCCAGTTAGATGCTGGAGACTGAACTCTTCCTCACACGTTTCCACTGAGATCCATCTCCAGTTCATGAAGCACTTTATTTGAAGCAAAGGGAATCATTTCGTCTTCCAATTACAAAACGTCCTCAGGTGTTTTTATGTAAAATACCTTAAGAAGATAAACAAAATTGAATATTTAGAACACATGAGTCTTACAAGATGCTTTCTGGAAAAATTAAGATGCCCTTCATATAGTAGAAGCCAGCAAAGATAAACTTAGTCTTGTTTCCTTCTTTCCTAGGTCCACCAGGAAGCCTCTGGATAGATATGTGATCCTCTTGTGGTGGCATTTTAGTATAATGTTTTGGCTTTAGTTTCAGTTTTATTTTATTCTCCTATCCATAGTTTCTCTTAGTCATGAATTCAATCTACTCATCACTTTTTATTCTGTTTCATTACATACTTTGATGTGACATCTCATGTCTTCTTTGGACACAGACAGGATATAACTGATTGAGCCACCACCTCAGGTATTCATTAACTAAAAGGAATGCAGTACAAACCCAAGAGATGGAAGCATTCATTTTCTTAGCCATTTTAGAAAATGAAACAGAAATGGACTTAGGTTCCTTTGATCTACTAGGTGGCTGTCCTGGTTCATTTTAACTGTCAATTTGACACAACTTTAAGTGATCTGAGAAGGGTCTCTCTCTCTCTCTCTCTCTCTCTCTCTCTCTCTCTCTCTCTCTCTCTCTTTCTCAAAAATTTAATTTTATGTTCATTGGTGTAAGGGTATTAGGTCTCCTGAAACTGGAGTTACAGACAGTTGTGAGCTGCCATGTGGGTGCTGGGAATTGAACCTGGGTCCTCTGGAAGAGCAGTCAATGCTCTTAACCGCTGAGCCATCTCTTCAGCCCTGAGAAGTGTGTTTCACGTGAAGGATTATCCAGAAACAGACTGGCTTATGGGCATGTCTGTAGATGATTGTCTTGACTTAATTGATATAGGAGGGCCCAGTCAACTGTTGGCAACACCCTTCCCTAGGCAAGTGGTCCTGGGATGTATAAGAAAGCTGGTTAAACATGAGACTTTGAATGAGTCAGTATTCCTTCATGGTTCCTGTTTCAAGATCCTACTTGAGTTTCTGCCCTGGCTTTCCTCAATCTAAGATAAAGTAAGCCCATTCCTCCTTTAAGTTGCTTCTGGTCAGAGCGTTTTATCACACCAACAGAGAGGAAACTGGGTAACTTGGTCATAGGGATCTACAACAATAGGGCTGCATTTAACCACTGTGTGTGTGTGTGTGTGTGTGTGTGTGTGTGTGTGTGTGTGTGTAATGTTTAAAGCCAAAGCTAATGCATTATTTGTTTTGCCAGTTTTCATTCTTCCCTGATACCCCACACCCAGTGAATGTTGATAGAAATGAGTGTTGAAGAACAGAGCCCAAAGAACAAAAGATTCAAGCCCTTGGAAAAAAAGGACTTGAATTCCACGCTGTGGGTAGGAAGGCTGGAAAGAAGCTGGTCTTTGTCTGTTTCTTGAAGCTCATTTCTTTCCACTTTCCCTCTTGCTCTATATGCTACATTGGCCTCCTTTCTGGAAGTGTCTGATCTTTTCCCATCTCTGTAGTGGATGTAAGCATGTTTTTGTTTTGATCCCAAGTGTGGGATGTGAAACAGACTTGTAAGAGGGCACATGATGTATGTCCACTAGAAGAGGAGCTACCTCTTGTGGGCCATGGTCTTTGCCAGTTCATAAACATCGTAGTACAGACTCTGAGAGGAGATAAATATGAGGCCAAAACCAGAGGCTTGGCTTTTGCATTGCTTTGCATCACATCACTTGGCTGTTCATCTCTCCACTTCGAGATGTTCTTAGAGAAAAAATGCTCTAGAAAGCAGTTTTAGGTTCTGCTGCACTGCTGGTATGCTGTTTAACAGGTCTTTGGCATCCTGATGATGAAGAGTAGAATCACCCCAAAGAACTGAGTCTAAAAAGGTCTACTTCTCCTGTCCCTATTAATCTCCTTTCTCTCCTATGTAGGGTAGGTGGGTTGGAAGGGAGGTAGAGGTATTAAAGAACTACAAATAAAGCAGGCTTTAAAAAGATGAAAGCCTACACATTTCAAAGACTTGAGGACTTTTTTCCACACTGCTTGGAAGATTCTTTGCCCAAAGCTGGCCATGCAGGCTCCCTTATCATTCACAAAATCTCACCTGAAACAGCACCTCTTAGAAAAGACCTTTTCTAGTCACACTATGTCCCTTCATTTATTCCTTTTTAAAAATGTGTTTTGCGTGTATGAATGTTTCACCTGAATGTATGAAGGCTGGAGGAGTGCATTACTTCTCTTTGGATTACAGTTATACGCAGTTGTGAGCTTCTATGTGGGTACTGGGAATTAAATCCAGGTCTTCTACAATAGCAGCCAGTGTTCTTAACTACTGAGAGACCTCTCCTACCCCGTTGTTTCCTTTCTTTCTTTAAAATCTTATCCTACAATAGAAGTTTTTATGTGCCTATTTTCATTTATTACTCCTTCAGTAGACAGCAAATGTCTCAGGGATAGGTTGCTTATCTAAAAAAAAAAACTGTGCAGTCACTATAGTAGCAACCTGCTCCCACATACACACAGGTGATTCACAGATGCCACTGTACGTATTCCCATAGCTCTAATCACTACTCCACATGGTCTTTGTGTTCTTGGTTATAGTCTAGCTTTCTCTACCAGACTGGAAGCTCTGTGAGGTCAGGGAGTGGGTCTGTCTGGATCACTTCCATATCACCAGTGCTCAGCAAAGTCTTGACACTGGCTGAATGACACTGCCTTCCTCGGCTTTTACATTTGAGACTAAATGGCTGCCACCTCCATCTGTTCCTGGTAAATGCTGCTTGATTTTTGGAGGTTGAGTTTGGAGAGAGATCTCATATAGCCAAGACTCGTCTTGAAGTCCTTTTATAGCTGAGCATGACCTTGAAATTCTGAATCTCCTGCTTCTACATCCTGAGTGCTCTGCTAACAGGCATGTAACACTCCCTTTTTATGCCATGCTAGGAATCAAATCTAGAGCTTTCTACATGCTAGGCAAACACTATATCAACAATTTATTTATTTACTTATTTATTCATATTACATCCCGATTGTTATCCCCTCGCTCTTATCTTCCCGTTCCCATCCTCCCTCCCTCTTCTGTGTTATTCTCCTCACCTAGACCTCTGATAGGGAAGGCTCTCCTACCCCACTGTCTGGCCACAGCCTATTAGGTCTCATCAGGATAGCCTGCATCCCCTTCCTCTGTGTGCCCGCAAGGCCATCTTGCCAAGGGGCAGTGACCAAATTGTGAGCACCACAGTGCATGTCAGAGGTTCAGCAGAAGTCCACCCACGTGGAGAATCAGCTGCCCATTGGCTACATCTGATCAAGGGGTCTTGGGTCTCTGCCCGTACCATGCCATTTTTATTACTGCTGCTCTATAGTATAGCTTGAGACTGGGATGGAGATTCCTCTGGAAGATCTTTTATTGCACAGGATTGTTTTAGCTATTCTGGGATATGAAGTTGAGATTTAATCTTTCTAGGTCTGTAAAAATTATATAGGTATTTGATAGGGATTACATTGAAT
This sequence comes from Acomys minous, assembly GCF_964271855.1. Taxonomy (NCBI): domain Eukaryota; kingdom Metazoa; phylum Chordata; class Mammalia; order Rodentia; family Muridae; genus Acomys; species Acomys minous. The sequence goes on along the minus strand of NC_140488.1, from coordinate 19,816,731 downwards.
ATGTAGATTGCTTTTGGTAGGATGACCATTTTTACTATGTTGATTCTCCGGATCCACGAGCATGAGAGATCTTTCCATCTTCTGATATCTTCTTCTATTTCCTTCTTCAGAGACTTGAAGTTTATTTCATATAGGTCTTTCACTTACTTGGGTAGAGTTATACCAAGATACTCTGTGTTTTTTATGGCTATTGAGAAGGGAATATTTTCCCTAATTTCTTTCTCAGCCCATTTATTATTTGTATACAGGAGGGCTACTGATTTTTTTTAGTTGATTTTATGTCCAGCCACTTGCTCAAGGTGTTTATCAGCTGTAGGAGTTCTCTGGTGGAATTTTGGGGGTCACTTATATACACTATATATCATCCTAGAATAGTGATACTGTGATACCTTTCTTTTCAATTTGTATCCCCCTTGATCTCCTTTAGTTGTCTTATTGCTCTAGCTAGGACTTCAAGTACTATATTGAAGAAATACAGAGAGAGTGGAGAGCCTTGCCATGTCCCTGATTTCAGTGGAATTGATTTAAGTTTCTCTCCATTTAGTTTGATGTTGGCTATGTTTAGGTTTGTGCCTTGTATCCCTGATCTCTCCAAGACTTTAAACATGAATGGGTGTTGGATTTTGGCAAATGCTTTCTCAGCATCTAAGGAGATGATCATGTGGGTTTTGTCTTTCAGTTTGTTTATATGGTGGATTACATTGATGGAATTTATGTGTATTGAACCATCCCTGCATGCCTGGGATAAAGCTTACTTGGTCACGATGGATGAGATTTTTGATGTGTTCTTGGATTTGGTTTGCAAGTGTTTTACTGAGTATTTTTGCATCAATGTTCATAAGGGAAATTGGTCTGAAATTCTCTTTCCTTGTTGGATATTTGTGAGGCTTAGGCATTAAGGTGACTGTGACTTCACAGAATGAGTTTGGTAGTAATCCTTATGTCTCTATTTTGTTCTAGCAACAATTTCAATGATTGTGTTTATTTAAAAACTTAGCCATGGGATGAATATGTAGCTCAGTGGTACAGCATTTACGTAGGTATGCAAGGCTCTGGGTTCCATCCTTAGCATTGCAAAAATAAAACAAATTACTCTAGACATAGGCTGGCTCATTTCCTTTACCACTTGAACATGTGTAGAAATTTCAACCTACAGTGTTCCAAGAATCAGGCAGTGAGCATGCCAACTAACCTATATGGTCAGTGGTTTTCAGCTACAAACAAGTCAAGGGTTTGTTATTTCCTAATATATTGATTCAGAATTTCTCTGGCACTCTTACAGACAGTTGTATAACTTAGTATTTTACTTCTTGGGCACTTTGCCTCTTGAATTATTGCTTTCTCAAATTCAAACTAAGACTCATGATTCTGTGCCAAATTTTATTAAAACACCTTGTATGCAAATATTTAGATCCTAGCTTTGTACTTACGCATTTGATTTGGCCTTTTTGCTGAAGATAAGATAGAATCTTAGCAACTCCGAATTCTTAGGTAAAAGCAGACTAAGCTCCAGCCACTGTCCCTCTAACCATCATGCACATGACTACTCCAGCTCTTATCTGTGTTTTGGAGCCATGTAAAGCCTGCTTTCCACAAGAATAACTAGGTCTCCTTTTTCTGTCTCTTTTTTCATGAGAAACAACAATGTGTGACTATTATTCTTTTGCCCTCTAAGTAAGCAGTCATTTTATAAATATGTATCACCTTAGAAACCAGAAAGAATGCAATTTGGCCTTGTAGACATGTGTGAGGACATATTTATTTATTCACTCAACTGATATCCAGGTAAATGCTAGGAATATAGCAGTGAACAAATCAGACAGTCCCTATTCTGAGATTACATTCTAATGAAACTCCTTATGGAAAAAGATCTTCATGAGTATGATTTTTTTCCAAATGAGAATGAGTTGAATATGTTTTATTGAATATTTGTTTGCCAAGTTAGACTCAGGTATTATTATTTCTGGTCATAATTCTTCTAATTAAATCTTAATTTTCTCTAGTTTAGCATTTTCACAGTTTCAATATGTCTAGCATTGATTTTAATGACTAATACTGTCTATCAATAGGATATAACAACATAAAAGCAAAATATTCAGAATTAAAATTCATATGATGAAAATCTTCATTCCTCCTGCCCACCCTTACCACACCCTAGTTCTGCCCCATGGAAGCATCCAACAAAATACTTTTAGCTGTTTCTTCTGGTTAAGCCTACATTCCTTTACAGTGGGATTTTCTTGGTATTTCTACACTGATCATTTCGGATATCATCTAACGGTTTCTTGTTATGCTAGAAAAGCATTAGCCAAATGAAAATCTAAGAATCTTCTTCTGGTTAGCTGCATTGCCTTTCAACTGTGTTTTGAAAGAATATAAACATTTGCATTGTTACAACTGTGTGCATATCATTCTTTATGGAATGAAGCCATACAATCAATGATTATTTTTCTTGGATTATATTATCCCACATTTGCTAATCATATTATTTTCTTTTCCCTTACCTCTCACGCACACATCTGAAACCCTTCCCAACTTGCCTATACTATTAGATATTTTATCAATCCTCCTCTTTCTTTCTAGAGCCGGCCAGCTTTTGGTGCCAGTCTTGCCTGCCTTTTCTCCAAGCCAACTGTGCAATCGCCACTTCAATGGGATCCATTTTCTTTTTTTCTCCCTCTTTATATTAATTTATTCACTTTATATCCTGATCATAGCCCCCTCTCTTGTCTCCTTCTAGCCCCACCCCCTCCCTCATTCATCCTCTCACCCTTCCCTAATCCTCATAGAGGGGGGGGGTCCCTTTTCCCCTATCATCTGATCCCAGCCTACCTTCATCCTCTTCCTCTGTGGCCTAGCAAGGCTGCCTCACCCAGGGGAAGTGATTAAAGAACAGGCAGCTGAGTTCATGGCAGAGACATCCCCTGGTCCCCTTACTAGATGACCTACATGGAGACTGCCTTTCCTATAGGCTACCTCTGAGGGGGAGGTCGGAGGGGGAGGAGGGGCTGGGTACTCTCTATGCCTGGTCCTTGGTTGGTGCATCAGTTTCTGCAGGCTCCCCCGGGCCCCAGATTTGTTGGCTTTGTTGGTCTTCTTGAGGAGCTCCTGTCCCTTCCAGGTGCTTCTATCTTGAGTCACATTTCTTCTGTCTTGTGTTGTTTTGTAGCACACCATCCCAGTAGCCTCTAAGAAGGGTACCTGGGCCCTCCTTCCCTTTGTTCATCTCCACTGTTTGCATGCCTTACATTCCTGACTTTAAGGATTTCCTAGCCAAACAACAAAACCAAAGCTGTCCCACCTCCCAGGAGATTTTGATGAACATTTATAATATCATCAGGTGCAACTCAAAGAACAAACAGACTATCAAGGAATTGCATGTGGTGTGGTACACAGATTTCTATTGTGACACAGCCACTTGCATCTTAGCTTACTAAGCAGTGGATGTCAGTCACTACTGTTTGGTTAGCCAAGTTCATCTTACTGGGAAAATGATTTTTCTCTTGTTTCTGTATTCCATATAAGTGGGTTGGTTTAGTAATGAATATTTTAAAAGTCACTGAACCCCTCACACTACTAAAATGGTGTCTAGCCTCATATTTGATTTGTTATGTAGCTAAAATAAAATTCTGGATTGAATATTAATTTCCCTCATGGTTTTAAAGATCTATTTATTTTTACTTATCATGCGAGTGTATGATATGTGCGTGTGTGTGTGTGTGTGTGTGTGTGTGTGTGTGTGTGTGTGTATGTATGTGTTTGTGTTAGAAAGAGTTCAAACATGCCATGTGTGGAGGTCATGGTGCACAACTTCGTGGAGTTGATTCTCTTCTTCTACCTTTAACTGTTTGGGGATTGAATTTGTGTCATCAAGCTTGTCTGGTAAGCGCTTTTCTTGGTGATCCATTTTGCCAGCCCCCCTTCTCACATAGTTTTTTTTTGTGTGTGTAAATTGTGTATGTGTGTGCAAGGTTGACAACTTGCAGAAGTTGGTTTTCTTCTTCCACTTCTGATGGCTCACTGGTTCCGTTCTCATTTTCCTCCATGTACAGTAGCCATTGATGACCACACACTGACCATACAAAAACTTGAGATAGTAGACTTGCAAAATTCAGGTTTTGACTCTACTGCCATGGTGTAGATATTTACATAACAGACAATGATCCTATTTAAAATGCATATTCAAATTAAGCAATCAGCACCATATTCAATTGTAAAACCACTCTCCTAAGAGAAACCCTGAAGTCATTAGTAGATACTTCCCATTTTTTTCTTTCCTCTCTCCGACATCCCCTGACAACCATAATTCTATGCTCTTTATGAATACAGCAGCTCTTGGTACCTCACACAGCAATTGCAATTTGTCTGTTTGTGGATTAGCTTTGCATGCCTGCATGCCTGCAGAAGGCTGTGCTCAGAAGTTGTTCCCAACTTAACACTAGTAAAAAGTTTGCTTTTTGAACTCAGATGCCTTTGTATCAGTTTAGGTCTTTAATCTCTTTATAATAAAGCACACACACACACACACACACACACACACACACACACACACACACACACACACACACGTTTTCCAAGACAGATTTCTCCATGTTTCTGGAGTCTGGAACTTGCTGTATAGGCTAGCCTTGAACACACAGAGATCTGCCTGCCTCTGCCTCTGCCCTCAAGTGCTGAGATTAAAGATGTCAAATCATCTGGTTACACAGTTTACTTTTGGAGTACAAGCTTTACATCTTTCCTGTTAAATCTGTTCCTCAGATAAACCAAAAGGATGATAATTTCATTATTTGTATATGATTTTTGTATTGTTACTGTAACATCGGAATAAGAGTATTTTAAAAAAGAAATCACTGTGACCAACCTCTGAGTTTACAAATCAAAAGCTGTTACTCTTTCCAGGTTATTGTTTTCAGAGATTCCAGTGGCTTCCAATGTTCCACACAGTAATAAGGCTTCAAAATGAAATTATCCCATTAGTGTGTTTGGTAATGTGGAAACAATCGACTTCACTAATGGATTTAACATTATCATAAAAATTCCAAAGCAATCACATCCTGTTAGAGAAAAGTGAATGCAAACCTTTGGTTGTCCCTGGAGTTGGTCTGTTAGTACTTGGACTATCTAATGTGCTCCTGGGTGAGTGGGTTTGGCTGGAATTCCAATCCTTTTTTAAAGGACATGGAAAATTCCTGGGTGCTGGTGTTAGCCTCTCCCTCGCTTAATGGACTGAAAACTTGAGTCCACTGAGATGAAACTGTTCTCAAGAGCCAAGATCAGGGCTCAGCTGTCACAGTTCTGGTGAATTTGAATCTCAGGAATAGACATGAATTCACATCAACCTCTCACCAAAAAAGGCTACTTCACCATTTCCCTTCATCTTGGCCTTAAAATCTTTCAGCTAGCATTCTCCTCTTAAAATTTCCAGCTCCCCTTATTTTATGCTTAAATAAAGGATAAACAATTTTATTAAAGCATCTAGTATACAGGTCAAAATTCAAGTGTGTGGTAAATATAATTTTGTTTTGCTTGAAACAGTGTTTTCTTTTGTTTTAAAAAAAAAAGTCGCTATGCTAATCAGAAGCTTAAGATGTTTACATACATTTTGTGCCAACTTAAAAAAAGAAGCCTGAGAGACTAGAGGCATCTGAGAAGTTGTAGGGGCCTTAGAAGCCAGGGCAGGGCTCTGCGAGCCAAGTTCAGCCTGCAGACATGTTTCATTTGGCCATGCTGGTGTTTTTAAAAATAGCTAAATTAGCTGGCAACGTTTAAAAAAAAAAATCAAGTAGTTGGACATAAAAAATGGGCCTTGTGATTTTTCTTCCTATCTCAAGCCCTCACTCATTGCAGCATGTGGCATTCTGAGGGCCCCAGCTGCAGTTTGCTGAGGTCCTCCCTCCTCTGTCCCATACCATCCAGGAGCTTGAAGTGATGGCCCCAGGAGGCCTTTGAGATGCTGATTCCTGAGCTGATTTCTTAATCCCCTTCTGGTGTTTGGAGACTTCATTCCTGCTCAGAGTTAGTCAATAGCTAAGTACTTATCAGTTTCTCAATACTTGTCTGAACTCTGATGCCAAGGAATGTTATTTATATAACAGATAATGTTAAGGAAGGGCTGGTTAATTATTCTACATTTTCAAAGGATTTTCTTGCTTGGATGGCATCTTTATGGATGCATTTAGGTTTTTTTTTTTTTAAGTAATTCTTTGACAGAGGTTCTAAAGAGACCACAGGTAACCAATGTTGGTCACATCTATACACAATGAGTCATTATTTTAACCTGTATTTCCAACTTAAATCTGGCTTCTTAAATTTTTTCTTTCATATCTCCTCCCTTCTTACAAACACCTATGATTTGCTTGTATATTCAGGTTACAAGCAGGCTAGTAGATAATCCTTTATTTTGTCAATAAATATTGATGTGATAAAGGCTATGGTTACGGTTGGGTGGTAAAGCACGTACCTAATTGGCAGGAGACCCTGGGCCCAGACCCAGCACAGTAACCAATACAGCAAAAGAAATACACGTTGGAGCACTCATTAGATAGCAACATACTAGTAGGAGAGATGAGACGATGAAAAGCAGATGGGTTCTGAAAGTTGAAGTTAGAACTGAAATATAAACGTGAGTTACTGTGAGTATGATCTAGGTTTGGGAGTGTTATTTTGATAGAAAAATGACAATATAGGAGCCATAATAGGGTGTTGGGGAGGGGGAAAGACTGATCTAGGTAACGAGAAAAATAAATACAAAAGGCTGGAAGTGGAAAGGGTAGACCAGTATAGTGGAGCAAGGGAGAAGGTGAAACTAGTAGTTGAAATAGGAGATAGGGGCAAGCAGGGAGGCTTACAGGGCCTTGTAGGCCACAGCCTATGACTTTATTCTGCTTTAGAAACCATTGGAGTCCTGGCATTCTATTATATAGGCCATGCCTTATATTTCCCACGTCTGCCACTATGTCCCCAGGCATGCAATAGGGAGTCAGTCTGTACTCTTCAAGTCCAGAGGCCCTGGACAATCCTTTGGAAACAGGTTGTCACTGGAAGGGCCCCATTTGCGAGAGATGTTTTCTGCGTGATAAAGGAACTTCTTCATTCTATACATACCTGTGGGATCATGTGACACTTCACAGAAAATGGAGATGAGAAAAAATGGCATATTGTCATTAGTGTCCCTTCTCGGCAGTAGACAAGATAGAAGGAGGAGTGGGATCAGATGGGATACCAAGTTTGGGCTGTGGGCAAGTTTTTTTGCATGACTCACAAAGGACTGTTGGTGACAGGTGACTGGGGGGTGTACACACAGACATATGAGTATGTGTTAGTTCTCAGAACCTGCTTAAACCTTTGAAATAGTTAAAGCAGAAACCTCCCACCAGAGATGAAAGCAGTCAATATGGGTCACACCTCCAAGCTTCGCAAACGTGGCAGAGAAAAGGGAATCACACCTGTCTCTGACTAAAAAGTACAACCCCCTCCCCTCCCAATGATTGTGGAAGTCAATTCAACACCTCTACGAAAACTTCAATGCCATGGGCAGGAACACATATGTAACGTCTGTCCACTCAAGTATAGTGGAATAAGACTGGGCCTAAATATCAGCAACCTGTTTTAGTCACCTTGTGGTCTCTTCCAAAGCTTCACTCCACTGAAGAAGCCTCAATTTCTTCAAATAAAACAGGAGATGGTCTGTGTGCTTCATGAAGTTAGTGTAAGGAGTAAATGAGAGCAATTAAGACTAGCATTTTAAACAATGTTGGGTTTTTTGCTTTTTGTTTGTTTGTTTTTGTTTTTTTGTTTTTTTGGGTTTTTTTTCTGAGACAGGGTCTCTCTGCCCTGGCTGTCCTAGACTCACTTTGTAGACCAGGCTGGCCTCGAACCCGCAGTGATCCGCCTGCCTCTGCCTCCCAAGAGCTGGGATTAAAAAAAAATTAAACAATATCAGGGGCATTGGCAAAGAGTATCCATTGTTTGTATCTTGGTTCCTGCTGTGTTTATCGAAAGCCACAGAAATAAAGTAGCTTATATGTTTATTGCAGTCATAGCAATTAACAATACGCCATGTGGGCTGAGTTTTATGAAGATAGAATGGGAAAAAAAACCCATGAAAACAGACTCCTTCAACTGATGGTCATTTCACAGCATGGCTTAATAGAGAAGTACCTCCTGAGCAATTCCCAAATATAGGCCGAATCTTGACCAAAAGTGATTCATCCTCCTAAATCTTTCCACCCTAGAAAACAAGTCAGGAATTAATTTTCATCCATTTATGTTCATATGGGCCGAGCCATAGATTTTCTAAAGCTTGAGAATTCAAAGGCTATCAACATACAGCCACCTCTAAGTGTAATTTCACCCCAGGCTTAGAAGAGCTAGGCATATTTGTACCATAAGCATGTAGGGCAGAGGTCTGCATGCAGCAATGTGGACATAACACAGGACTTACCTCCACAAAGGACAAACCTCTAAATCCCTAGTTGGCTCCGCCTTAGTGGGTGTCTCTGGCCCCCCTCAGCATCCATATAGTCCCACAAAGGTAACATCTGACTGTGTTATCTGTGACCTTATTTCAAAAAACAATTGCTGACATTTATCAGCAGCTTTCATTTCTGAATTAACAGGGAAAAAATGGCTGAAAATGACAGTGACATGTTCTGTTATGTGTTATGTCCTTGTTTTGAGTTGCTTTTACTGTAGTGATACTGTTTGTGTTTAAACAGTCAACAATGGAAATATTAATGGATGAAAAATACTGTTTAACTAACTAGCTTTTTGTCAGACACCATGTCAACAGCTATATTTAGCAACCGAACTAATGGAGAACGCTGGCGCTGCAGAATTAAGCAGTGTTTCAGCCTGCTAAATAGCAAAGAGCAGAGGACGTCTTTTGTCTCCCCACTGAGCAAGAGACGGAAAATGCATCTAATTTTAGCATTTCCAGAACAGAATAAAAGATGCGAAAGACAATAATCAGAAAAAAACTGTCACGCACAGCCTAAGTACACATTCGTCAGAGAAGAAATGCCAAGAGGGTGGCAGCACAAGCCCAGAAGCTAGAATTCATCAACACAGTGAAGTCTTTAAAATAACCCACCATTTAAAAAGCCAAGGCTTCGGGTCCTATGGAGTAATACTGAATATTGAGTAGGTAGCAGGGATTTCTTTTTTCTAGAAGCGATTTCAGCATTTAGTGACCTCATCAGTGCAATTGAAGGGAAAGATGAGAGAAATGAAAAGGAAAGGTTTCTTTCCAGGGTGAGCTTTTTATTTCCTTGAGAATCTTTTGAGAGAGTGCAACCAGGTGAATGTAGGTAGCAGGGAGGGGGAGAAGGGCTAGATTCAGATCTCTTTGAATTTTTAGCCATCCTGATACATTTGAAAAGTTCTCTCTGTTTTAAAGGCGGATTTTACATTCTTAAATAGAGCATAAAAAGCAGCTTGTGCTTAGATCAGGTGTGATTATGTATTTTGAAATGTTAGTATCTCAAGGACCTGGATTGGTGCAAAGTATTCCTTGGGTATGAGGAACACAGCTCAGCAATCAGCTCTGAATTTCACCTCCAGCACAACAAAAAGAAAAACAAAAACAAAAACAACAAACAAACAAACAAACTGCTGCAGTAATAAATGGCTTCGTGGTGAAACCATGGTGAAGTAAGCACATACATGACTCTCCCAATATCACTGCAGTGACCCACGAAGCCTTTCAAAATACATGAAAAAGACTGAGATGGTCAAACGATAGAAGAGGAGCAGCAGGTAGTAGGGTTCCAAGTCCATGAGACTTTGCCTCGGAGTGAGAGGCCAGGGCCAGCACTATGCTTTCCACTATTCCAACCACACATCAGGACTGGGCCAGAATCTCAGGCTTAAGCTCTGCTTGTCATTAAGAGGTCCACCTATTGTGCCATATGGCATGGACACTAAAACTGTTAAAACCTGGGGGGAAACTGTGATCAGAGCTACTGGTAAATTGAAGGGCTAGAAATGAGGGTACTTCCATGAGCATGGATAGAAAAATCTCCATAGAGACCTGATTCTCAACAAATTAACAAAGTTTCTAAGAATGCTGGGTACCATAAAAAGTGATCTACAACCCAGCATTTGAGGAAGTGAACCAAACAGAATAACCTAAAAAGTACTTTCCCTAAGTGTTAAAGGATGGTTTGATTAGAATCTTAGCATCAGTCTTTGCAAGACGGAAAATATCGTTTTAGTTAGGCTATTACTGTAATAAAACACCATGACCAAAAGCAAGCTGGGGAGAAAGGAGTTTATTTGGCTTACACTTTCACATCACTGCTTGTCATCAAACGAAGTTGGGACAGAAATTATCTGGGCCCTCCCATATCAATCACTACTTAAGAAAATGTTCAACAACTGCCGGGCATGGTGGTGCACACCTTTAATCCCAGAGGCAGGCGGATCACTGTGAGTTCGAGGTCAGCCTGGTCTACAAAGTGAGTCCAGGACAGCCAAGGCTACACAGAGAGACCCTGTCTCGGAAAAAAGAAAGAAAGAAAGAAAGAAAGAAAGAAAGAAAGAAAGAAAGAAAGAAAATGCGCTCAACAGCCTGATATTATAAAGGCATTTTTTTCAGTTGAGGTTGCCTCCTCTCAAATGACTCTAGCTTATGTTAAGTTGACATAAAAACCCAACTGGAGCAAATATGTTGCCATTTAGGTAAGAAAAAGGTGGACGTACATATGCATCTGCTAAAATCTATGGAATATGTTGTATAGATAAAATTAACCAGAAACTAAGGAAATTGCCTAAAGGGAGTAGATGCTAATGGGATTCAAGGATAATTCTGAGTTTGTTCTACACATTTTGCTTTATGATTACATTAATATTTACATATAAAAATAAAATTAAGTATAAAAATTTAATCTTACATAAATAAACCCAAGTGTACATCACACCAAAAACACAACTATGCACCAAAATACAAACTAATACCGTAATTTTTACACAGTGCTTTCATTGTGACTACTCAGTGATCTATATAGACTACGAAGATCCACATATGCCACCATACCCAGCTTAAATGTGGAAGAATTTGGCATCAACTTTACAGAGTGAGTTCCAGGGCAGTCAGGTGTACACCGATGAGTAAAAAGTGTCACTGTTTAGGAGCTGAGAACTTTAAAGGGGAGATAAACTGTCTTTACAATCTTGACACGAGATTAACATAATAAGAGCAAGAGGTCTTGATGGCAACTCTGTGGTTAAAGGAGAGATTACTTAGACAGGGTGATCACAGAAGGGTTTCAATGGGTTTGTTGTGAAATGGGTAAAATTCAGACTGTTGAAGAAAATAGAGATGGTCATAAGAATTTATTTGTCCACGCATGTACCCATTCATTCATCAAGAAAACATTGGCTAAAATCTGAGTAATAAGTGTAATTTAAATGGGCCTTTAAAACATTCTGTTTTGGGAGCCAGGCGTGGTGGCACATTCCTTTAATCCCAGCACTTGTGAGGCAGAGGCAGATGTATCTCTGTGAGTTCGAGGCCAGCCTGTTCTACAAAGTGAGTCCAGGACAGCCAGGGCTATCACAGAGAAACCCTGTCTTGAAAAATGAAGAAAAAGAAAAAAGAGGAGCTGGAGAGAGAGCTCAGCAGTTAAGAGCACTGCTCAACTCCCAGCAACCACATGGTGACTCACAACCATCCACAATGAGATTTGGTACTCTCTTCTGGCCTGCAGGTGTACCTGCAAGCAGAACACTGTATACATAATAATAAATAAATATTTTAAAAAAGAAAAGAAAAAAATTAACTTTACTGCCGGGCATGGTGGTGTATGCCTTAATCCCAGCACTCGGGAGGCAGAGGCAGGCAGATCACTGTGAATTTGAGGCTAGCCTGGTCTACAAATTGAGTTCAGGACAACTAAAGCTAACACAGAGAGACCCTGTCTCAAAAAAACAAAACAAAACAAAAAGCAAAAAAATGAAAACAAACAAGAACCCATTCTGTTTTGGAAAAAATAAACTGTATAAAAACATTTGTGAAACATCTAGGGAATTCTGATACCTATTTTTAGCTAGTGCTAAAATAGGTTTCATAGGTATGATGCTAGTGTGCTTTTGTTAAAAAGGAAGAGTATTTATCTTTTACCAATGTATATGGGAGCATTTTTTATGGAATAATATTTTGCATTTCATTTTAAATAGTTCAGTGTATATGATTTGGAGGAAATGGGTAGAGAGAGTCTAAATAAAATAAAATTATTCATATGTTAAAGGAAATGTTTGATGCATGGCAATTTATTATACTAATTTTTTTTGTCTCCAAGAAATGTCTTTAAAAGAACTTAGAGGTTCCAAGAAACTGGAGGGAGATAGAAGAGGGATGCCACCATTACCTGCTGTGCTAATGACATGAGCCAAGTGCTATGGGATCAACGGATTCTGTCTGAGATTCTCAGGGGCAGCTTGGGAGGGGGAAGGAAGGCGTTTCTCGTTCAGAAGGAGAAGTTACCAGTCTTTGTTGCTTATTGGATGGGGGTGGGGAGGATCAAAAGTAACAGGATTTTTTTTAGTTCGAACACCGGGGGTGCCATATCAACAACAGAGACAGGAAACAGAGGAAGAGAAATAGGTTGGGAGGTGGCTTGGCACAGAGGAGTTCAACCGTGGCTCTCCAGAGGTTGAGCTACTCCTGAAATGTAGAGATGCTGAGGAATTCACAGAAACAGCTCTGGGCAGCATGAACTTCAGTGACAAAGCTACAGTGAGGGAAATGCAGAGACTACATTTCATGGCACTCTAGTCCCCTGGTTGATGCAGCACAGGCTCTGAGTGGAAAGTAAGGCTGACTGGAGTGGTAGATGCACTTACTGAGGTCATGTTGGTCTGCATCATTGCCGTGGGTAGGGCTTGATGAGCCTGAAATGGACCAAGTGTTTTAGGTCATAAGGTCTCTTGTGGAAGGTGATCTCCTTGCTCAGGAAGGACACTTTCAGAAAGCATCACTTACCTGAATAAGTAACTAATTAGGGCTCCTGTGGTAAAGGCGATGAGCGTTCTTCTTTTGTTGTTTTGGAATTACAGTTGATTGGTTTGGACTGTGCACTCTCGAGCTTCCGTGTTTTATTTTCAACCCTGACTCCACAGTTACTTAGCCTCTGTAACGTGGGGATCATAGCATCTAATATGAGAGCAAAGCACATGGTGAATATAAATGGTACTGATGCTTCTGGTAACTTAAAATGATCAGTCCTATAATTCACTCTCTCCTCTCTCTCTCTCTTCCTCACAATACAGGCCTCATGCTACCTCTAAGCTATAGTCTTAGCCCTCTCTCTAACAGTACTTTTTGAACAGAAGGCAAAGGACTTGATGGCTCTGTGTGTTAATTTCCATGAGGGCTGTAAGCTCTACTCAAATTGAATATTTGTAAGGAGCATAGTAGAAAATGCCTTTCAGATATGTTAAAATGGCTTAGTCAGGATCCCCACTACAACCCAAGGCTGCACCTGATACCCAGAGCTCAGTGACGTCACTCACTCAAGATAACCAGACACAGTCCTACAACGCCATGGCACCCACTGGACAGTATGTAAGTCTCTACCAAGAGCACTGCTCTGCTCTGCACATCTGGAGAGACATGACCTTGATCTGCCCAGCAGCTGGAGAGTCTCCTCCAAGATTCTGTGTCTCAAATCAAAGACTTCTGTTAGTGACCAGACCTGACCTTCAGCTAAGATATGTCACACAGGTGAGTGGCCTTGGGGAGATAGACTTAGGACGGTAGTTCCAGGGATTTAATCTTTGAATATTGTGTGATGACCCTCAGCATAATAAAATATAACTTTTGTTATACTACATATTTACGTTCTTGCTCAAGGTAATACCTCTTTCCTCATGTCTATTGCATTACTCAAAAAATGTCAAGCATACTAAATCTGAAATTATGCTATTTGAATCCAGTGTAATTTTTTTGATCTTCACACTAGAACATTATAAAAATGTTCTAACACAAACTTGCCAGTTGAACAACTCCTTTCTTTCTATCTTGCTTATTCAGTAACTCTACCACAGTTCTTTGTGTGTTTTAAGTGAAGCAATCTGCTTCTGTGACCTCCAGAAGTTGAATTCCAATGCAAAACGATGAAGTGTTAAGAGGAAGGCAGGGCTGGCCTTGGGTGCAGATTTTGCTAGGGTCATGTGAGAGGTGGGCCCCATCTCCAATCTGGTGCCTACTGGGAGTTGATGGATGTCTACAAAGGGAAGAAAGAAGCAGGAAGAAGGTGTGGGACAGAGAGCTGGTGGGGGTTGAAGGAGGAAAGGAAAGAGAAGGATGAAGAAAGGAAAGGAAAGGAAAAGAAAGGAAAGGAAAGGGACAGTTAATACCACCTAAACAATGTAAAGTTCCTTAAGAAAGGGTCTGTAACCTCCTGTCAGAAGAGATGTGGTTCTAAAGACACTTGCGCCCCTCCCTTTGGGTAGTTGATTAATGAAATAATCACAGCCTGTCCAGGAATCACATGCTGGGTGGAAGGGAAAGGCTGAAGGAGGAACCTGCTTTCCAAGAAGAAATTTTACAGCTTTGCCATGCCTTGGGGGACAGACTGGAGCCTCGTGGTGTGTTAATGATAGGTCAGATTACACACAATTTACCCTTCACTGCTTATCTACTCAGGGTTTTCCCTACTTATTCAATTCTAATCCTCATGTGAGACAGACTTGGGTGTCACTCGACCTCTTTATTTGTTCCTCTTCTCAATGTGGCTACATAGAGTAAATCGCCTTGCTTTCTCTGCCTTTCACTAGTACTTGAGTCTTTAATTGGCGTAGCAAAGACAGGTGGTGGAGCCGCTCTTGTTAGGACTGCCAGAGTCCAGGCTTTGATCCTAAAATCTCCAGTAACAGGCCCTCTGTCCAGAGCCATCCAGAGCTTTCCATTGTGACTGCTCTTGGCCATTTCTTTCTGGTTCAGCCCAGAGCTGGTATGCAGGGTAGCTGCTTGGAGTGGGGCTAATTGTTCGAGGCCTTCCCATGATGGCCTGGGGCAGATCAGCTTCTTTCCTAAGAAATGTGAGGGGAGACTCCTTTTGCTAATCCAGAAAAAGCAAACCTTAGTGTTTCAAGGGCTCAGAATCGGAAAAGAGAACTGAGCTCTGGGGAGAGAGAGGGGGGGGGGAGAGGTAGAGAGATAGAGATAGAGAGAGAGAGAGAGAAAGAAAGAAAGAGAGAGAGAGAGGGAGAGGGAGAGAGAGGGGGGGGGAGAGAGAGAGAGAGAGAGAGAGAGAGAGAGAGAGAGAGAGAGAGAGAGAGAGAGAGAGAGGAATTTGGTAAATAGCTATCAGCCATCACCTTGGCTTTGACTCACAGGGAAACAGCAGTGTTTAGGGGAAACAGCAGTGTTTAGACTGTTTGTTTGGTTTAAATATGCAGCCCCTCCACCTCTCAACAGCATCTGTTTCTGCTTCTCCTATCTGGCCTTAATTTTTTTTTTTTTTAAATCAAGACTTCGGACTTCTTTAATGAAACTTTCTCCTGCCTCACCAAATATTCCCTACTGATTATCCCCACCTTTCAAATTCACCACAGAAAATTTAAGTTTTCCTTGACCTTACTTCTCCCTCCTGGTCCTTAACCATTCTGTTCTTCTTGAAAAGCAGATTTCTCTAGTTCACCTGCAATTCCTTCAACCTTCTTCTGTCAAGTCCTACTTCCCTCCACATGGCGGGATTCTCTGGCTCCCTTGCCCTTGCCTCTTCGGTTTGGAAAGTTTTTTCTTGGCTCTTTATACGCTACTGCTTTCATACCAGCCAGGGCTTAGATTAAATGCCACCTTCTTACTCACATTATTTACACCCTCCTTTTCTCCGGCAGTTCCCCCAATTGTGATCATTTTCTCACTTGCTTATAATCTGTTTTCCTCCACTAGTAAGGCAGAATGCGTGCACAACTGTACTGTATCTACAGCATTTGGCACAGGACTTGGCACATGGTGAGGGCTCACTGAACTGAACAAGTGAAAGGAGTCACTATGTGACGCTCTGCTTTGAGTGCTTTAGGAATTGATGGAAAACCCTCTGGATAAAGGCTCTTTCCTTCTGTTCAGCATGTTATTAAGGGAGGCTGTTAGTGGGTCTCTCCGCGTGACGGGAACCAAGAGATCCATAATTGCTGGCTGTAAGGGGGTGTGCAGGTCCGCAAGGCCCCTGGAGAGGCGAGAGGCCACCTTGGCTGCCTCTCTTTGTTGCTTCCACCTCCGGGGCTTGGGCCGCGGCTGCCTGCAGTGACTCGTGACTCCCCAGCAGCCCGCGAAGGCCGGCGCCTGCGAGGGAGGGGGCGGTTGGCGCCCCTGGCCCGCCCTCCGCATGCCCTTCGGACGCTAGCAGGGGGTGCTCAGGGTAGCTGCGCCACCGCGGGCTCGCGGCCACCTTCTGCACGTACCCCTGCGCGCCTTGCAGGCAGCGTGGCCTCTCCCGAGGCGGGGCCCACGCAGCCGCGCCCCCTTTCCGCGCTCGCCCGACTGGGCTCCCGCGCGTGAGCGCGATCTCCCCCTCCAACCCTGCGCACCGCAGCCCCCGCGGGCCACGGGCAGAGCCCAGGCGGACGCGCGCTCCGCCCCGCCCCGCCCCGCCCCGAGTGGGCCGCGCCCGCCCCCGCCCCCGCCCCCGCGCGTGCTCCCTCCCCCTCCCGCCCTCGTGCGCCCCTCCCCGCACGCCCCTCCCGCGCCCTATATCCACCGCCCGGCCGAGGGGGCTCAGTCCGCAGCCGCCGCTGTAGCCACCACACTTCGGCCTGGAGCTGCTGGCAGCAGCCGCCGGTGCCGCCTAGACAGCTGCGCGGGTGAGCATCCCCAGACAGTAAGCCCGCTTTCCCTCCGCGAGTGCATTTGTGTGCGCCTCCTGCGTCCCTAGGGAGCCTCAGCTCTGTGCTCCGCCGCCGCCGCCACTCCGGAGCTGCGCGGACCTGCAGGGCTTGGGTACCTGCGGCCTCTGGCCTCAGCGGCCTCGCCCACGTTGGGGGCTGCGGAACATATAGTTCCAAGGTCCCTTAGGGTGCGTGCCTAGGCCTCCTACTCAGAGCTTTCGCTCCCCTGGGGGGGGGCGGAATGCAGGGAGGGTGCAGCTCTGGGTGTTTCCTTGGCAAGTATGGAGGGTGGGAGTAAAGAGAGGGGTTTTTGGTTTTCTCACCAGGATGGCGGGCAGTGGGGGTTGGGCGAGGTGGGGACACCTTTGATTTTTTTCCTTTTTTTTCTTAAGGATAGCGAGCAGCTGTTGAGAGTAGCAGGGGATGATGATGATGATGACGACGATGGGGCGGCGGGGGGCGACGACTTCTTTGGTTTTCCATTAAGGATGGCGCCTGTTGGGCTGGGAAGGAAGGTGGAACCTGCCTTGGTTCATTCGTGTAGATTTTGAGGGAGCTGCTTGGTTCTACCTTCGGGGATGCTGGGGGTGGGGTGGGAGAAAGGGAGTACAAGGAGAATGGTGAGGGAGGGAGAAGGCTGGCTGTGGCTTGGCTCTCCAAGGGGAATGGCAGTGACATGGAGAATGGGGGTGGGGAGAGGGGGGACTGGAATTCAGTTAGTGCATGGAAGCAAGAGGAAGGTTCTAACTCTTAGGTTGAGCCTTGGGCAAGGTGGGTTAGGAAAACTGCTGGGCGTGACCTTTCTATTTCAAAAAGCTTGAAATTCCCACAAAATGCTGTCCTGGGTCCTGGGAAAGAAGCTTCTGTTTCCCAAGTTCCCATTGCTCAATCTTGCACAACTAGGTACAGGTTTAAGTCGGAAAGGCTAAAGGAAACATTGAATGTGCTGTGTAGTACTCTCTGCATTTGGGCCTTTTGAGTTTCTTAGGTTCTTTCGGATTACAACGGATCTCCCCCACCCCCCCAACACACACACACACACACACACACACACACACACACACACACACACACCTAGGGTGGCTCATTGGGAAGTGGAGAGAAGAAAGTGTATGAATGTGATTTCAGATCTGGTTTTTGAAGGGCAAGAGTTCTGCGGTAGAAAAGATGCAAGAGTGAGACAAATGTCTTTGCTGGAAATCCTCTGTACTCTATTTAAATTATGCCATTGGGACTATCTGAGCCTCTTTTGATTTGAATTTGGAATAGATCCAGTTTTCCTAATTAGAACTATCATTTTGTAATTGCTTGTAATTCTCCATGTTATCAAATGTATTGCAAGTTTATAGAATACTGGGAATATTTTTTTGTTAATGTTCCTTGGAGAGGAGAGCATTTACAGACTAGCACAAGTTTAAATTGTGGGTCACATGGAATTGGGTAAGTAGTTCCCATCCTCGCCCATCCCCCAGCAACAGGCCACTCCCCATTCCATACACTTGAAAAAAATAATCAAGGGCTTTGGGTAGGTGATTTTGTTTTTGGAAATTCATGCCCATATTTGTTTAAGAAGAATATGCATTAAAAAGCAATGGGCCTTAAATGTGCTAAGATTATAATGCTTTCCTATTTTTGGTTACATAAGATTCCAATCTAGTCTACCGTGAGTCTTTAGAAAACATGTATTTAATATTTTTAAGGGCAAATAGAATCTTCATGAAACAGGAAATTTGTCAGATAGGCCATGATTTGTACACACCAGCACACAGTAAGTACACATCCTAATAGTATCATATGGATGCTCTAAGCATCCACGGCTTTTGAAATTCTAGGTTTCCATTCCAATATTTAATTTTTTTGGAGAAGGAAAACATTTTTAAGTAAGTCTAGATTTGGATGAAACAAAAAAGTGTAATACACAAATTGGTAAAATACTGCTTGTATGAGTTCTTTGGGGATAATTTAATATACCTTAAATGAATGGATCACTTGAATAAGATGTTGACTTTGTTTATTGCAAATGTTAAAACTGGAAATGTTGAAGTGGAAATAGAAGATGGGTCTACAGAATTAGCAAAACTGCATTTATTTAGGCTGTTGTGTGTACCATTTTAACATTTATGTGGTGTGTGTTTTGCACTGTTGCAGTAGTGACAAAGAGCATATTTTCACAATATAATTAAACCTGTTATTTTTTTCTCTGAGGAATAAGAATGCTGAAAGTGATAAAAAAAAATTCTTGTGAGGAGTAGTGTGTTGGTGGAAAAATGGGCCTTAAGTTTCTCTCTAAACAAAAGGAATCTTTTACTTGGCTTTTTGAGAACCTGTTGTAAGATGGAAGGAAAAAGAAGATGAAGAACTTTGAGAAATTTACAGTACAATGAAATAATTGTTCTCAGTAATCTTAAGGATTTTACTAGTTATTTAAGAAGTAACTTGTAAAGCAAAGTCTTAGTGTGAGAAACTCACTATCATTCCTTCCAGTTTGGATATTCATTCATTCATTCATCCATCCATTCATTTGTTGTGGTATTGGAAATGGAACCCATGGCCTCACACATGTGGAGCAGGCACCTTTATCATGGGACTACATCCCTAGCCCAAGTTTAGACAATAAAAACAAATAATTTGTTGAAGGCATGGCAGCTAATCTCCTGAGGCCATGCCCTGCTCTCCTAATCTCTTCCTCCTGGTTCTCCTCTTCCCCTCCCTCCTCCCTCCTCCCTCCTCCCCGCTCTGCTGCCAGCAGTGTTGGCTTTTATAACCTTGTGGGAGTTGAACAAATGTTCCTGCTTGCTTGAACTTTAGTCGTTATCTCCTTGGCTGCTTTCCTTAACTTTTGGCTACACTTTTTTTTATTTTTTTTCTTAACCGAACTACCCAGTGCGTTGGGATTTGGGATAAAAGGGAGTATATTGTGATTATTTTTTCTTTCAGCTCCAGTTCAACAGAGAAAAAAGAAAAGTCCTTCCCCTCTTTCTCTCTCTGCCTAATTAAGTAAAATATGACTATTCTTGTACAGAGTCACCTCTTAGGGAGGCTCTTGTACCTGGTGCCCAGATACAAGAGTATATAAGAAACGGCTGCTGCCTTTCTGCTACGATTATAGAAAAGTGTAAACAGTTCATCTGTTGTGAATAGTTGGGAGCTGTCTGGATGGAGTCTTTTGACTATCCACAGAGTAACTGTGAATACATGAAACGTTCTTTACTCCTGCAAACTGTGAAGTCATTTCTTTGTAGTGACTTTGTTTCAGACATACTTTTTCATTTCTGATAATACAAATAGCTTCAGATTCAACCAAGCTATTGTTGAAAATACTTGCAGAATTGATGTCTTTATTAAACATTTATAGGCTGTCCTTTGTCGTACGAAAATTACATAGTGTTCACATGGTATTGAATATCATAAATAATTTGAGATGATTTAAAGTATATGACAAAACTATGTATGTAGGTTATATGCAAATACTATGTAATTTTATATGGAAGATTTGATCATTTTGAATTTTGGTAGGTTCTGGGACCAATCTCCCCTGAATATTGAGAGATTATGTCTTACAGTTGATGGTATTTTCTCTCTTAATTTTTTTGTTATTATATTTTGAGGTAAGTTCTTCTATTCTTAAGTTGTTCTCTAACTTTCAATCCTCCTGCCTCTGCCTCCTGATTGCTGGGAATACAGGCATGCACTACTGTGTCCATCCTTCTCTTTTTTAATTAGTCAATAGAATTGTATGTCTTTATGAGGTGCAGCATGGGAAGTTGGTACATATATGCAATATATAAAGATACTCTATAAATTACATAGAACATACAGATTTATTGATGTTTAAATTCATCTTTCTTATTTCTTTCGTTCCTTCTTTTTCTTTTTTCCTTTTGGTTTTTCGAGACAGGGTTTCTCTGTGTAGCCTTGGCTGTGCTGGACTCGCTTCGTAGACCAGGCTGACCTCGAACTCACAGTGATCCACCTGCCTCTGTTTCCCAAGTACTGAGATTAAAGGTGTGCGCCACCATCCCAGGCTTCTTATTTCCTTTTCTTGAGACAGGGTCTCACTATGTAGCTGTGGCTGTTCTGAAACTTGCTGTGTAGACTGGGCTGCCCTTGAACACACAGAGATCAGCCAGCCTCTATGTCTGAGTGCTGGTATTAAAGGCATGGCTAAATGTATCTTTCCATTACTGTTTAGAGTAGTGAAAAGTGGATGACCACCCTCCCTTCCTGTGATTTAAAAACGTTTTCTGATGGCAAATTGAGCCTCCCCTCCCCAAGTTATTAATCTGTGGCCAATTTGGAATTGTAGTTGGTCACAGGTGGTAAACCTTTGGTCTTCTGCAGGGTACCCTCTGAGATCTTGGAGGATCCTTCTCTTTCTGGAATGTGCTAGACCAGTGGTTTTCATCCCCAGGGAATTTGCCACACAGGGGTCACTGGACAATGTCCAGGAGATTTTTTTTTCCAGATGCACTTCCTGGAATCTAGTCACTAGAAGCCAGGGATGTTGCTTAGTTATCCTAGAACTCATAGGGCAGCAACCCCAGCACAGACGTGTCCAGCCCGAAGTCTCACTAACACTGAGGTTGATGTAATTTCCTCTGCAAGCACAGGAACACATAATTTCAGGAGAGGAAAAGACAATAGCAGTGTGTTCGTGTGACCCTGTAGAGCACTTGGCTGAGCTCATTTGATTAGACTTCAAAGTGGCTAGTTCCTGCCCACCAAACTGAATAATTAGAACAACAGCTTGTGTTTATGGTACTCTGTACCAGGTACTTGCGTATATTACATATTTCTCTTATTTGATAAGTAAGGAACTGGGGGCGGGGTTCAGAGAGGTAAATAAGTGGCCTTCCATCTCGCTGCTGGTTAGCCTTCTAAGTAGAGATGAAAGTCTTCTGAAATGCGTGGCCACCATTCAAAAATCTTAACAAAAATTTAAATGCTATGCAAGTTCATTAGTATATATAGACTTTCTAATTTGCAAGTTGTTTATAATAAAAAAATAAGAGTATGGTACTAAAGAAATGAAAGTTGCTGTATGTCCTAAGTACCATTAAGCTTGCTTGAAATTAAAGCGAGGACCAATAAATCTGGCTAAGCTTGGAGTAAGTAGCAAGGGAAGAGGGAAAAGGGGAACAGGGAGTCAACATGAATGATATCTACTGAATTTCAGGAAGAACACTAATTGGGATGACACCTGATCTGATTTGATTCTCTTATTTCTACAGAATCAGGAACATATCCATTTCATAGAGAAGAGACTGGGGCCAGGCATGGTGTTGTACTCCTTTAATCTAGCACTCAGGAGGCAAAAGCAGGCAGATCTCTGGATTCCAGGCTAGCCTGGTCAGGGCTATGTAGAGAAACCTTGTGTTAAAAACAAAACCCACAAAACACAACAACACAAAAGAGACCTAAGACTGTACAACTGATAAGTGACAGAGTTGGAATTTGAGTTGAGGTCCCATGCCTAAGCCACTGTCCCTGCCAGAAAGGTTGGTGGTAAGTTGAGGTACCTGGGGCGGGGGGGGGGGGGGGGAAGAGAGAGAGAGAGAGGGAGGGAGGGAGGGAGGGAGGGAGGGAGGGAGGGAGGATTGGTCCTTGGTAAAAAGTAATTTTGGAGGCAGTTTGTGTTGCCCCCTGTGGACTTGGGTGTACTGAAGTTGAAAGTAAGGAGGTGAATATGTGTTTTCTCTCCAACTGATGAGAATTGAATTCAACATGGCATTAGAGGTCTACTCCAAAAGGCTGCAATGTTTACTTTGGAGAACTTTATCGTCTTTACTTACCTGGAATTTTAAGGATGATAGGCACAGACGTGGACGTTATCTCCCCTGGCATCCATTCAGCACCTTTCCCTTCTCTAGAGCTGCCTTAGAGAACTCAGCAATGACAGCATCTGACTTTCTCCTTTTTATACAATTTAAACAGTTGCACTTGCGATGGAAGTTGTTTTTATAATAAACATCAGATTCATGCGTGTGTTTTCCATTTGGGGGTGTTTTGCTTTGACAGCTAAATATTTATCTTAACTTCTGATGTGTTTTGTTTTAGAGTACCAAAAATAAAAAAGAGGAGAAATAAAAAATCAGCCCAGTGACAATCATACTTTGTCTGGAAAGCAATTTGTGTGTGTGTGTGTGTGTGTGTGTGTGTGTGTGTATAAAAAGGTCCTCATATTTCACTTCATTTACTTTAAGTTGGAAAGGGATTTTAGCCATGATTCTCCAGGGCCAGGGTGTTGGGGGGGGGGGAGAACTGTTACTTGGATGAAATTTATGTTTTGATTTCCACCTAGGGCTGTCAGCCATAGATTGTGATTATGATAGTTGTGTCCTGATTTTGACCACAGCAGTCAGCCCAGTGCTGGTCACTTCACTGGGTGCAGGCATGCATGGGGACACTGCCTGGTTTTGCTCCCCACCTCACTGACTGTGCTTTAGTTCAGTCTTCGCTGTATGGGGTGTAGAAACTGGCCTTGTGCAATGCATCCCAGTGCACTGCCACTGACCTACAGTCCCCAGACTCATCCCGTTCATTTCAGATAGATGGGGGAATCTGGTGAAACTTGTAAGAATGCAAAATCCTTTCGATAAATCAGATATTTTTAATGACAGGATTAGTACTTTTCTGTTTTAGGAAAAGAGAGGAGGAAAGGAAGGGGAGGGAGGAAAATAGGGAGAGAGATGTAAATTATAGAGTTCATGATTTTGAATGAACAAAATACATGTTTGCTCTGTGTGTGTGTGTGTGTGTGTGTAACACAACCGTACCCTGTAAAGGACTGTCGAGTTCAGAGAAGTTTTAGATGCTAGACCAAGTTTTAGATGCTATGCCACAAGAGATTCAGACTCTGAGTAGAAAAACTGAGAAGGACTTTTCCAGTGTAGCAAGTGCCTCACATTAAGGGAAGGACCTATGATGGGTGTGTTGCACACACCTGTCATCCCAGCACTTGGAAGGTGGAGGCAGAAGGCCAGCTTGGGGAACAGAGTCTAAAAAACCAAAACTAGAAAGGAAGACAAGAAATCCTGCCTCCAGATTAAAATGAGGTGATGGTATACCGGCAGTAGGTGAACTTTATAAATGTCTACTTTATGGAGCATCAATTATATATGACAAATGGTAGCCATTTAAGACCTCCGATTTGATGACTTGTGACCAGTGTGTATACCCTTGAAACTACTCTTAAAGGTAGGATGCATTTTGCATCTGCACCCCGACATTCTCTTATGCTCCTTGCATCTTCTTACATGCTTTCGTGTGAGGACCCCTTTCCAAACCAGCTTCTGAAGTTTGGGGATCCTCCTCTATCCAAAACCCAGATTCATATCCAAGATGCAATCTTGTTCTCTGTTTTTAAAACAAAGTAATATTACGGAGGTATTCTAGGTGTGGCTTTTCTGAAACATTCTTCTAATTATCTCTCAGTCAACTAATTAGTAAATAGCTTCATGACATATTTGGACTGAAGGCGAATTACAGCCAAGAGAGAAGCAATTGTGTTAAATAGAAGAGCTGCGTATATTCTTACATAGTTCTCCTAAAGGAGTCAAATGGTCAAGAACAGGAAAAGTGGGCTGAGGCTGTGGCCGTGGCTGTGGGAGAGAGTACATGCCTGAGATTCACAAAGCTCCCAGTTCAACCCCAGCACTGCCAAACAAACATAAACAAACAAAACCCCAGGAAATGAAACAACTGAGTCTTTGACTCAAACGTATTCATCAAACAAAAAAATGAAAACAAGAATAAAAGATGTTTATTTATATGCAGTTATGTTATTAAATGATTGGTATCTTGTCAGATTTTATTATTGTACAAACATCAGAATATACTTGTACAAACCTAGCTGGCGTGGCCTACTGTGCATCTATAGTGTATGGCACAGCCTATTGTTAATAACTAATAAGTGTAATAGCTAATAACCATAGAACATCTTATCCCGAATATTGAAGCAATTGAAACAAAATGCTAAGTGCTTGTTTATCTAAATAGAAAAGGTACAGAAAAGGGCCTGGGGAGATAGCTTAGTTGGGGGCATACTTGCTGTATAGCTTGAAGATCTATCTGAGCTTGGCTCACCAACACCTATTTCTTATTAAAAGAACTAGCTAAGTGTGGTGGCACATGCTTGCAATTCCAGCTCTGGGGCCAGGGGAGGAGGTGAGGCAGGCCAGTCCGTAGGCCTCGCTGCCCATGCAGTCCAGCCGAATCCATGAACTACATGATCTCTTGCCTCTATGTGAATGTGTATACACATGCACGCGCACACACAGTGGTGAAAATTCACAGCCCGGGGATTATTTTTTTTTTCAGCTCAGTTGTAATCAGGATTAGAATACATACAGCTTGTCAGTGACTGGAATGTGAAGTGGCACAAGGTAGTGACGTCTGTATCTTCAGGTGCACGGAGTTGGTACGCAGAGTCATTTTAGGAACAACCCGCGAGCCTTCCAGTAGATTTGGAGCTGATTTGGGGCTTTCTGTGCATAGACTGCATACCCTGTTAAGATACTTTTGTGTAGAGCAGGCTTCTGGTATATTTAGTTGTCTTTTTTTTTTTTTCATCTGTATCATTGAATTAAGTGAATAATTACTGGGGGAAGCTAGGGACTACTGTAATCAGGTATAATTCATCTCTTTCTCTCTCACTGTCAGAAGAATTCAACAGCCAGGAAGTGTTTTGCTGCCACTCTGTTGATCTCTGTGACCCTAGTCTGTGCCCACTTCCCTGCCACTCCTGCTGTGTCCTGTGGCTGCCCTCTCTGTCTTCCTTCCTGGTTTTCTCTTGATGTGTCTTTCCTGTCTCCTCATGCTACTCCTCCTGCGCTGCCACTGCTGTCTCTTAAAAAAGCCATTTTATAAATGTCTCCAGAGAGAGCAGGCAGCAAACAGGAATCCTAGTATCTTCGGGGCCGTGTTTCCGACTTTTCATGTTGGGATCCAATAAAACGGAGAGTCCTTTCAAGTTTGGAGCCACACTATAGCATCGTGAAAGGCTGGGGTTTATAGAACCAGAACAACGCATTTCCTGGGCTGCATCACAGCAGTCTTGGAACAATGGTCAGTAAAACTAAAGGAAGGGCTTGTAATGTCCCCGTGACGCTTCCTTTAGCAATGCTTAAACAGTTAAAAGTGCTCTGGAGATGTACGTATTTAATGTTCTTCAGAGTGGCCTGAAAAAGATATTAGCCACCACCCTCAACATTTGTCAAAGCCTACAGGATGCATGGCACAAAGCATGCGCCCTAGAGCAAATTACAGACAATATGAGAGATGTTTAGTTTATAATAATGTATTACTATTGTCCCATCAGTTGTGGTAAGTGTACCACACCAAGGCAAGATGTTGAAAGTTCAATTCCAGGACCCTACCCCTAGAATGCAAGACTCTGCCATACCCAAGTGTTTTAATAGAAAGTGAAGTGTGTACTTGTGTATGGACTATGCATGTCCTTCTGTATATTTTAAATCATATTCTTAACAATACCTAAGGTAATATAAATGCTCTGTACCTATTGTTACGCTGTTTGGGACAATTATTACAAGAGAAAATGTATGTACCGCACATGCATACAATGTCCTATTCTGAACATTTTTGGTGCAAAATTGGTTGAATCTGTGTATATGTAGCCTGTTCATATGGAGGGTCAGCTTTACCTGGAAGGACCGGGGATGACAATGGCACTGGCCACAGGGTAGGTATGTGACAGCATCTTCTTGTACCCTTGATGTTTACTCACTTGCTGCTTGCCATTTTTTCACAGCTCTTAGTTTCCCCCTCCCTTTACTTTCTCTTTATCCTCAGTGTGGTTATTTTGGGACTTATCTGTTACAGAACAAGGAGGGCTCCTGCATGTCAAAACAATTGGCTGCTATGCCCAAACTACCAGTGTACTGTACTATACTTTATATACTTTTCTAATGCATACAGCTTTATTGCTGTAGTACTTTCTTCAGAATGAAATAGAAGAAGGCACTTTGTAAAGGTTCTCTGAATTTGAAAGCCAAAATTGTGCCACCTTGTAAACGTAGTTATCATCCCTGCCGTATTTCAGACCTCCATACATTTTCTTTATCTATTTGTCAATGATCCTATAGCAAGACAGTGGCTGCACACACATTGCTATGAAGATTTACTCTGTGGCTAATTGACTGCAGTAGACCTGCCTGTTTGCCAGTATACAACTTGACAACCCCAGCTTCGGACAAGAGTGAGGCTGAGTACATCACAAAGGGAAACCACCACATGCCCAGTCAGTGTTTCCTTTCATACACATACACATGGGTGTGCTACATGCTATGGAGACCAGTAAAAACACTCTTTCCAGAC
Source organism: Acomys minous (assembly GCF_964271855.1). Classification (NCBI taxonomy): domain Eukaryota; kingdom Metazoa; phylum Chordata; class Mammalia; order Rodentia; family Muridae; genus Acomys; species Acomys minous. The sequence goes on along the minus strand of NC_140488.1, from coordinate 19,789,560 downwards.
AGGGAGTGTTCCTTATAATTGGAGATGCTCTTAGCAATGCAGCAAGGATGTGGGAGAAAGGATTGAGCTGGGTGAGGCAGGGAGTGGGGAGAGGGAGGAATTTTGAACCTTATGCAGAGGACCATTTGATTCTCTGGGAAAATAATCCCTCCACTGAGGCTTCAGTTTACAAAAAGACACTTTATTGGACATTTTAGAAGATGCTACATTCTCTTTTGTCTAAATGAGATGTACAAGGTTAAATATCTGTAAATGCTCTGGTATTGGGACATTTCATATTTCAGATTAGAGATTCTTGAGTCATGAAGTATACATACATGTTCAAGAATCTGGGGGGAAATCCTAAATCTGAAATATCAGTAGTTTAAGATTTCAGGAGAGGCTGTGTGTGGTGACACCTGCTTTTTTTTTTTTTATCATAGCACTTGGGAGACAGAGATTGGCAGATCTATCTCTGGTCTACAGAGTGAGTTCCAGGTCAGCCAAGGCTACATAGACAGACCATATTTAAAAAGATTTCAGAGACAGGATGCTCAACCTGTATTGCTTCTCTATGTGGGGTCCTTGGACCCAGAGCCCAGAGCATTACCATCTAGGTCCTAGAAACCTGCTGGAAATTCAAGTTCATGAGCTGTACTGGTGCTGGCTGAATCAGAAGTGCTAGGGACAGGGCCTCACCACCTGCATTAGATCAAGGGTCCCTGTCAGGTAATTGGGATACCCACCAAAGTGACTACTATGATCTAGATGAACTTGGGGCAGTGACTTTCAACTTTGGCTACATATAAGATTCATCTCAGGTAGCTGTAGGGAGTAGGGCACTGCATTGTTCTTAGTGCTGTAACAGAATTCCCAAGACTGGGAGACTTAAAGAGAACAGAAGTATATTTCTCACCATTTTGGAGGCAACCGATTCACTACCTGGTGAGTATTGCTTACCACTTACAACATGGCACCTTCCTTGACTGCTGCATCCTCTGGAAGGAATGGATGATGTTATTGTCACAGAGGAAGGTGGAAGGTGTAAAAATGAACACTGTCAGCCCTTTTGTAAAGGGAGCCTAATCTGACTCACCAGGGTTTTATACTCCATGATTAAGTCAACCCAAGGCCTAACCTACCTGTTAATATTGTCTCGTTGCTTACCTTAAAAATGAACTTCATATAACACAGAAATACTCATATTCTTGCACCAAGCAAGGCCAGGAGATCTGATAAAGGACAGGGAGGAAGGGAGGGTCATGGCACATTTAGAGCACTGCCAAAGGCACCACATGAGGGGAAAGACAGAAAGGCTGTGGGCTCAGCATTGCAGTGGAACCTTTTTGTAAGGTCCTTAATTTCATCCAAGAGGGAGGAGCCTCTGTCCTCGGATCCCTTAAAGGGTCCACCTAGTAATAAATGTCATACTGGCCATTAAGTTTTGGAGAGGGCACATTCAAACTCTAACAGGACTAGTCTCTCAGGCTCCCTAAGTGCAGCCAGTCTTGAGAGCTGTTGCTTTAGAGGGGAGTGGCACCTATGGCTCCTTATTGGCATAGAACTCTAGAGATGATGAGGTAGCCAAAGCCAGAGCTGTGGAAACTGAGGCAGCGTCCTGGGGAAAGGACTTGTATTTCATAGTAAAGACCTTGGCTCCTAGATCATGGTGGAAGGAGGCTTGTTTGTTTTTGGTTTTAAGAGAAAGGATATAAAACATTTGAGATGATATATTGCAAAGATTATTCTCACAGCATCATGAAGAAGAGGGTATGCCTAACATTTAAAAGTCTGATAAGGAGCTAGAGAAATAGCTCAGTGGTTAAGAGCACTGGACTCTCTCTCACAGAGCCTGAGTTTAATTGCTAGCACCCACACGGGGGTGCACAACCAGCTACAACTCGAGTTTCAGGGGTTCTGACACCCTCTTCTAGCCTCCATGGGCACCAGGTACACAGGTGGTTCAGAGGTACACAGGCAGGCAAAACACCCAGACATAAAAAAAAAAAAAGGTTGAAAGGCTGATGATGTAATTAATCAGTCTGCAGTTAACATGCAGAACTGTGACTGTGGAAATGTTAAGAAAATATCCAAATGTCTGTTCACAAAGAATGCGCAGAGTCTAATGGAGGTCGTGGAGGTGATAGTCTTAGAGTTACTTTGGTGCAGGAGCTGTTTTTACACATCCAGGAGGACCCTCGTGCTCTAGTACAGGCATCATAACTGTCACATGGGCTCTATACAGTCCTCTGTCTGTCCTGGGCTTTCATTTAGCTCTAATTTGGGGAGTGGTCTATAGACAGTTACACAAAAATAGAAATTCTACGTGCCTAAAAGGCTGCCCATAGTCATCATATCAGAGTGGAAAAATGCGTTTTTTTTTTTTTTAATGAAAAAATGCTTGGAGTTGTGGGAAAGTTGTAAACTTGGCAATGACTAATTCAAGCCTCTCAGTCAATTAAGTGAATTTTTATTTTATCATTTGTTTTATTTGGGATCCACTGTTATGGTCATTGAAAGAACATCTATCTTCTTATTTTTAAAACACAACAAAAATATCATTGAACATTAGGGCAAAGGACAAGAATGTCAAGGCTTTACCTTTTGACTTTAGCAAATATTTGTCACTCCATTTTTCTTGCTGGATTTCTCCATTTGCCTTGTGCTTGTTGCATGCATTTTTTTCCCCTAGTGTCTAATAATGCCTAGTTTCCTGTCTTCTGTTTTAATGGCTCTTGAAATTTATAAATATGATTAATATTTTAACATTTCAATAAAAGTGGACAAATGTATTTTCTTCTTCTCTTTTGGCCAGTGGTCCTGGGAACTTGCTTGAAGCCATGGCTGTGGACAGAGCTTCTCCATCTTTAGTCTTGGAATTAGGAATGGGAAGGGGTGCTTTTCACTCTTCCACATTTTGCTGGTTTAGAGTAAAGGCACATCTCATTAACTGCTTTGAAAACCTATTAAAACAGGTTCAGATTTATTCCAATGCAAAGTGTAAAGATGACTATTGTTCTAACTTTAGGACATCTGCGCATTTTTTAGTTTTTGAATGAAATAAAATCTGCAGAAAAATCTGGACCGATGGTAACCTTAAATTGATAGTACATCCAGCAAATGCCTTAAAGAACAGAGCTGTATAGTGGTGATACTTGTTTCCCAATTGTGAAGAATATTATGAGTGAGTACTTGGAAAAATGAAGCATTGAGGAGATGCTTCAGTGGATAAAGTACTTGTCACACTAGCATGCTGACCCAAGTTCGGATTCCTAGAACCCATGTAAAAATCTAGGCAGGGATAGAAGTCTGTAATCCCAGTGCCAGGGAAATTGGAGACAGGAGGATCCCTAGACTTGCTGACCAGCCACTCTAGCCAATTGGTGAGCTCTGAGTTCAGTGAGAGACTCTGTCTTAAAGGTTAAAGCAGAGAGTGACTAAGAAAGGCACCAGATATCGACTTCCGTGTGCACATTCACACATGAGTGCACCTCCTCACACTCACAAACTAATACAAAGGCGCGATTAAACAGCATATATAGTAAAATAGGGACAATACAGAGGACATTAGCATGGCCATCCACAATGATGGTGTACAAATTTATGAAGTGTTCTGTATTTTGGGAGTGGAGCATGGGGTTTCAAGACAGGGTTTCTCTGTGTAGCCCTAGCTGTCCTGGAACTCACTCTGTAAACCAGGCTGGCCTTGAGCTCACAGAGATTCACCTGTCTCTGCCTCCTGAGTGCTGGGATGAAAGACGTGGATAAATACGTAGAAAATTGTATGTAATAAATGATTTCCAGAGTACGAGTATATTATCAGATATGTACTTAAAGATTATAAAACTTGGACTCTTACATTTACATGACTGAAAATATACTTTAAATTTTTCTTTGTTTATTAAATTAATGTATTGCTGAATAACTGGTTATATTGCAGGTCTTATGGTGAAATATTAAAATAAGACATCTCTTGTCTGAACCATTTATTCTGAATAAACTATTTTCAGTTCTTCTAGAGGAAAGGTGCCAGCAGCTATTTTAACTGTATTTATTATTGCATTTTATGGCAACATTGAAAGTATGTTTTGAATGGCACATATGCCAGTGTTTCAGACTCCCATATTAACACAAGTATGGAGAAGAGTGTATCCTGAAGAACATGATTAAGGGATGGTTGCCATGACAGTCATATCCAAAGCAACTGAAAGGAAACAGTGAATCTGTGGAGAGCATCCATTTTGATTGATTCAACTGGTCATTTAAGTTCATTTAAACAGCCATTGTCTCTGCATTTTTTTTTCATAGAATTCACTCAATTGATTAGCAACTTGGGTATGCTTTGGCTGAAAGTAATAATAGAGTCATAGTTAAACCTGCAATGTCTTAAACATCATTAAAACGACATGTCTGTCTTATTCCAAAATAACAAAATGACATTTCTAATTCGTCAGAATAAGATAAGATTAGCATGATTTATTTTTAAGAATATACCCTAAAGTAGTATTTCAGTTTTGTTTTAGATTACTTTGCTGTCATTACATTTACCCAGTGTTTGGCTGTCCTTTTTAAATTTTGTTTTACACAAAATTATTGACACAGTCTGCATGATGTCTGATCAAAGGCACAGTTATTTTCTACATATTGAAAAGCACACACAGATAGCACCTATGGTATCTTCTTCCTCACAATCCCAAAGGATGTTAAATGGAACACACTAGTACAGAAAGTGAGATGAAGACGCAAATGCAGTTCAAGTCTCACTGTAAATTTTCTCCTTGTTACCGATGAGTAAACCTTAAATTGTGGACTAGAAGATAGCTCTGTTGGGCTCAGTTGGATCCCAGTGTATCAGCTGTGAGCCTGTCTCTCTTCTGCCCTCTGGAGGATGTCAGAGACTTCTGCAAGGACTTCTGAAATGGCTAGCCACTCTCCTGGTCTGGCCAATAGAAGTTTTTCAGCATCATCTGACAGGTAGCCCCTTTTCTAACTCAGCAAGAAGTTTGTATGGATGGTATAGGGGGCAAGCAGGCAGAGAGAGGGCATCTGTAGGGCCAAGATCTTAGGAGGGAAGCTACCTGATTCTTCAAGCAAACAAACAAACAAACAGGTTGCTTCTCAGTAGAACACAATATAAATTGCATCTATCTCCAGGAATAATCGGTTCTGGAAGGGTAAGATGAAATAGGATATTGAAGGTAGAGTGCAAGGAATTGAAATTTAAAGTTTAAGCTGCATTGAGTCTGAAGAATACATTTGGTATCAAGTATTTATGGGAGTGTAATGTATTGTTACCCAAGTTGTAAGAAGTGATGGCTGTGTATCTAATAATCTGTGGGCTACAGCTAAGTGTGTCATATGCATTTGATTCTTTGCCCTTGTGCAGTTTCTTGCTATTAGGAAGAGAGCTTGGGCAGCTAATGTAAGGTCGAGCCAGGGTTTCACCCCACACTGTCTGAGTCCGGCAGCCAGTGTATAAAGCAGATGTGCCATGCAGTGTTCTTTCCTAGCTGCATGGAAGGGTGTGGCGCCTTCTGTGAACAGCAAGTTCCATATGAGTGGAATGTGGGGGTGGCAGGTGAGATTTTGCTCTATGTATGCCATCGCAGCCTCCCTAGAAATAGGAAAGAAAGGGTTTTGTGTCTGCCATCATGAAACATTCAAGGTCCTCTAGCACAAACAAAATGTAACATGAAATAGATACCACACTGCTTTTTGTAGAATTGGAGAATATTTCCTCTTGGGTAGGTGGGAAGAGGAGCAAAGGGCAGTCCGGAGTTCACGTCCGAACAGCTCTCTTTGAATGTTAGCTCTTCACCACTGCCACAGACCGACGATGCTTTTGACTTGGCCAGCTAGAACCCCTTCTCCATCATCTTCTTCTTCTTCTTCTTCTTCTTCTTCTTCTTCTTCTTCTTCTTCTTCTTCTTCTTCTTCTTCTTCTTCTTCTTGTAGAACCCCTTCTTCTTCTTCTTCTTCTTCTTCTTCTTCTTCTTCTTCTTTTTCTTCTTCTTCTTCTTCTTGTAGAACCCCTTCTTCTTCTTCTTCTTCTTCTTCTTCTTCTTCTTCTTCTTCTTCTTCTTCTTGAACCCCTTCTTCTTCTTCTTCTTCTTCTTCTTCTTCTTCTTCTTCTTCTTCTTCTTCCTCTCCTCCTCCTCCTCCTCCTCCTCCTCCTCCTCTTTTTTTGAGTTATTATTATTTATGTTTAATTTCTGAAATATTTTGATCTCTTTTATATTTTTTGACTTTTAAAATATAGATACATTTCTTTCTTTTCTTTTTTACATTGCACTTGTAGTTTCCCCTCCCTCCTCTCCCCTCTATCCCCTTCCTCTCCCTCCACCTCCCCTCTGATTTTCTTACCCATCCTTCCTCCATTTCTTTTCAGAAAAGAGCAGGCCTCCCAGCCTGACATGACATATCAAGTTGCAATAAGACTAGGCACCACCCTCATATTAAGGATGGACGAGATACCCCATTAGGAGGACAAGGGTCCCAAAAGCAGGTAGAAGAGTCAGAGAAGCCCCTGTTTCCTCTATTAGGAGTCACACAAGAAGACCAAGCAACACAGCCATAACATAATGCAAATGGCCTAAATGAGACCCATACAGGCTCCCTGCCTGTTGGCTCAGTCTCTGTGAGCCTCCATGAGCCCTGGTTGCAGAACCCTGTCCTTTCTGTCAATAGTTTGTCCATTTGGGTTTTACAATAGTTGTCCTTAACTCTGTGTCAGTCATCATTAAGATCTCATAAACACATGAATCTATTAGCATATAGAACTAACCATACCAGCTCCTGTCTGGCACACAACACAAAATTAAATCTGTAGTCACTGCTTGTTTGATGATCGGCCTGGAAGTGGTAGTGGTGGTGTAAGAGGGAATCCAAGCCTGCTTGCAATCTTTGGTTTATGTTTATCCTATTCCCATTGAAACGTCCTGACAACCTGTTCTGGGTGTGAGAACGAAACAGGTGGCAGACTGGCTGTGGTGATGTTAAAGTGGTGGTGGTGGGTGGGGGAGGGGAAGAGGAAGCACGGGGACCCTCAATTTAAAGCTAGCATGGATCACATAGTGAGATCCTTTCTCAAACACAGCCTAAACAGGGTTCTCCTTGGGGAGCTGTTATTTTACCAGGTTCCCTTTAGAAGTGATATAAGGTACCAGATGGGGATGTGAATGGGCTCCTCGGGCAGCTGCCTGTGTGCAGGGAGGCCACTGTTGTGTATTTGTGTCATGGATAGCAGCAGCCGGGACCACCTGTTTCCTAGTACCACAGCACCATTCACATAGGGAGGAGCCTGCAAACTAGCCTGCATCCTAATTCTGTTGTGGGTAGGAGATAACTTCAGTGGTCACAGGGTACCTCATCTCCATAGCAACACCTAAATATTCCTCTGGTGACTTGTGTTCAACATTCTGGCTGGATCAGAGCCCTCCTGTGGCAAAAATATTCTAAAGATGTTAGAAGAGAAATGAAAAAAGGTTCAACTAATAAATCTATTCTAAATGACTGAATCATTTGTTTTGATTACCAGAGTGATTGCCAAATGTTAATTTAAAACTGAAATAGGCCATGAGCTCACTCCGCTAACAATGCTGAGAGTCTGAGCTAATACAGCTTGCTAATGAGGGAGCCGGATCCAGTGCCAGGGCTAATGCTGTATGATAAACAGACATTTGGAGAAGTATGCAGGGCATCTTGGCTGTTGTCCGTTAACTCTTTGGGTTGTAAATACGAAGGAGAACGAGTTGCTATCAATCTTTTCAAAGGAAAAGGATTTTCTTAATTTATGACTTTTCTTCTAAAAAGGTAATTTTGCTAATTTTTTTTTCTCCAATTTAGGCAACCGGTAGCTGTTCTGAGCTGTGTCCAGTTCTTTTGGAAACGCATCCTCTGTGAGGTAAGAGTTACTAATTGCTACAGATTCTTATGCTGATCTCTAACTTTCCAGTTTGTGGCATTGCACAAAGAGCTTTATTTGTTGGAGAAATTTAAGAAGGCTTTATTTTAATTGGCCCAACCAATGTCACTGCTTACCCTAAATATTAGCTCTCTGGGGAGCACCTTTTCAAGCAAAAACCTCATTTGCTTTGAATTTGGAAGCATAAGAGTGAAAGAGGCAAAAAAAAAAAAAAAAAAAAAAAAAGTGAAAGTGGCAGGTCCAAAGTGAAAGCGACAGGCCCTGCAGCAAAACTCTCCTAAGATTTTTTTTTTTACATGAAAACAAAGAGCAGCTCATGTCACAGTATGAGCAGTAGGGAGCAGAAAAGCTCCATGGAGCAAACACTGCTATATATGGAAGGGGACTCCTTAGGGTGACTGGAAAAGTTGGTGCTAACCAAGTGCATCAAGCTGGAAGGAGTCAGGTCACTGTAAAACCTGGTGGTAGGTACACCAAAGCATGTTTCTTCTGGGCCACAGTAATGTGAGCCAACGTGATTTGTTTTTCTAATTCGCCTTAAGTTCAGAAGCAGCCGTGCTACATTGGTGCGTGTAGCCACCCTGCACGGACCTTTCATTTACAAGACACACTGGCTAGGCAGCCTCTGCTTCCTTCTGCCGGTGGCTGGAGTACGCTCTGTGGTAATCCAGGCTTCCATAGTTCTTCCCTTGAAAGAGGGGACATCAGTCTTTGAAATAATGGGAGGGGCATCTAAGAGAGTCTACTTCGGGTACAGTGCAGAAGTGACTGCTCCTTCTTGTCCCCTAGTCTCTCTGAGAGGTATGATATTTGCAAGCTCTGTACCTGTTGATTTCCAGTTTCATACATGAAAAGTTTGCCGTGCCGGGCGGTGGTGGCGCACGCCTTTAATCCCAGCACTCGGGAGGCAGAGGCAGGCGGATCGCTGTGAGTTCGAGGTCAGCCTGCTCTACAAAGTGAGTCCAGGACAGCCAAGGCCACACCGAGAGACCCTGTCTCGAAAAACCCAAAAAAAAAAAAAAAAAAAAAAAAAAAGAAAAGTTTGCCGTGTTGGCACCTGCTCAGTTCTGTGTTTTGTTTCTTTCTTTTTTTTTTCCTCTAAGTTCTTTTGAATCATTACAGAAACACACAGGGTTATACTGTTGGCTCTTGCGTTATCTCTTCCTTTAATCTACTGAGCCTCACTGTGTACCGAGGCAGACGTGCTGTGACAGAAGTCCAGCACTTTGGATCTAATCTTCCTCAGATGTAGAGTAGCCCTAGATTGTTTTTCCTTTGCCAGGTCAGGAGCCTGAGCATCACTTTGTAAAGTATCCCCGTGCTGATAATATTGAGGAAGCCGGCAAGGCTCTGCTCTTGCTCTGATCTGTGAGCCTGCCATTCCTGCTTCCTCTGTAATAAGCAGGCACGAACAAGAAAGTAGCAGGGCGATACAGCTGTGCCTTGGACCAAATGCCCTAAATGAGCCATTCAGGAAAATGGAGTTTGCAATTTCTGCAGAAGGATGGTATAATTTTTAAGCAATGTGTCTGTTTTTAAGCTTTATAGAGCATTTATCTTGCACAAAGTTTATAATTGTAGGAATTGACATTATTCCATTTGGATTCCTCCAGTTTACAAAATTATTTGAAATACAATTGAGCATAACATAATTCTTTAATAAAAAAATTGGAGGCTTATTTTTATATGTACAGGTATTTTACCTGCATATGTGCCTTTGCAGTCCTTATGGACACCAGAAGGGGGCGCTAGATTCCCTATAACTGGATTTACAGTCTCTTGTGAGTAGCCATGTGGGTGGCTGGATCCTCTAGAAATGCAGCTAGCACCTTTAGCCAGTGAGCTCTCCGGCCCTCACAGCATAATTATTAACAGACACAGGAGCTGGCCTAAATGTGAGTACTCTGATTTGTACTGTAGAAGTGATAATATTGTTAGTGGATTGGATACATTTCACATTTAGGAAATATTTATGTAACTGCCATATGGTTATTTTCATTATTGATTTGGCAGTTTGTTTGTTTTTTTAAAAATATTCACCAAACAAAAATTTCAAAGACAGTAGTCATAGTGATTTGAAGTGTGCCATTGATATTGATGTGATCTTTCTTCTTGGAACCCAAGTAGTCAGCATACAAGTGAGCACAGATGGCTTACGCAGGCTTAAAGGGTTTAAAAGTCTTCAGTCTAGAGCCACAGTCTGAAACTGGCAGGCTGGATCTGCTGCACAGAGGTGTTCTCTCAAGATGCTAGTGAGTTGCCAGCCTTGAAACATTAAGAGATTTCACACTGTTAAGCATCCACATTTCCTACCCTCTTGAACTATCAGAAGATCGGGCACTGCAAAGCTTATGCTCCCATTTGGCTACAATAGGCTGCAGCCAAATCGCTGCTGTTATTTTGGAGAGAGCACAGGCTGCAGGACTTGCTACAGCCTCTAGCCCTCTCTGCAGTCTTCTTGACACAAAGGGTGGGAGCCTGCTGCCGTGACTCGGACAATGTACTCACATGGGCACTTGGCTTTTCAATGTCACTTCAAGATAATGTTGTCCGTTCTTGCAGATTACTTTGCTTGTTTTTCTGGGCCGAGCCTTGTTCGTTTTAAGGGGGTACTTAAGATTCATTATAATGTGGCGAGTGAACCCTGATGGGGGAGGGATACTTCCTGATGGTACCTGATTAAGAAGAGGAGCATCCCAGTTTTAGAAGCTCCACATTGCCGGGCGTGGTGGCGCACGCCTTTAATCCCAGCACTCGGGAGGCAGAGGCAGGTGGATCGGTGTGAGTTCGAGGCCAGCCTGGACTACAAAGCGAGTCTAGGACAGCCAAGACTACACAGAGAAACCCTGTCTCGAAAAACAAACAAACAAACAAAAAAAAAAAAAAAAAGAAGAAGAGGAGCATCAACACACACATTTTAAAAAGTCTTATTCTGGAAGATTGCTGTGGTCTCCCTCAGTGCTGCTCAAACTTGAATGTGCACCATGTGATGCAGGCATCTAGGGTACGGCTAGAGAGCCTGCTGGGCATACTGCTGCTCATCTGGATCTCTGCTGTTTGCAGGGACAAGAGGGCTTTACTCTAAAGCAGCTCAAAGACAAAAGGCCTCATGCAGATGCTAGGGCTTTTCTTTGGCTTGAGAGCAACTTGAGCAGTGTCTTCTTACAAAGGCCTAGGCCTTCTCTCAGCTACACCTGAGTGCCCTTTTGAGTGCAGCAACATAGCTGAAAAAACACAACGAGTTTTAATAAAACGTACTGCATGTAGAGGATAAGGAAAAACTTGTTGATGTTTTCATTCTACATGATATGCTTCTAGGAAAAATATTATTTATGTTAGAGCACAGGGATTATGAACTATGAGCTGGGCGTGGTGGTGCGCACCTTTAACCCCAGCACTCGGGAGGCAGAGGCAGGCAGATCGCTGTGAGTTCGAGGCCAGCCTGGTCTACAAAGTGAGTCCAGGACAGTCAGTCATGGCTACGGAGAGAAACCTTGTCTCAACACACACACACACACACACACACACACACACACACACAGTTATGAATTATGGACAAGAACTTTAATGACTTGACAACATATTTATTGGCTCTTAGAATACTTCGAACAGAGGACCACAGAAAATAGGCTAATTATCAGATCCCTAGGCATGAAGTAACCATGCACTCTACTGTGAAACGTGTAATTATAACAAAAAGGAAATAATGCCCAGAGAATTTGCTGCACATGTAAGAAGACAATTTTGGCATTATGTGCAGAAGTCGTGTCGGCAGCAGGAAGCTGCGCATAGGCCTGGCATGAGGCAGGCATTCCAGACCTCTGGGCTGAACAAATTCTTCAGGAGGCAGATGGATAAGACATTCCCATTACGTCACAAAGCGAACAGATACAGGACAACACAGTTTGCCTTGGTGATATTTAAAGATAAACAATCGAAACATTAACCAAGTGTGTGTTCACCCTTAAAACAAGAAAAACAAAATGAAAAGCCAGTAGCTAAGATGGCTACCTTCCTTGAGTGACATGAATTAACTTGTAGATCGTGGCAGTATATGGCAGAATTTAGCACCTGTGAGTCTTATAATCCTATTGAGGGAAATATGTCCCAAGAAAGGAGAAAATGACCTATATTTTAGGTATTCGCCACAATGTTACTTATATGGATAAACTATCCAGCATTGGAGAAATGCTTCCTTTATTCAACAGGTACTATCTTTTTCAATATTAGGAATTGAACCAAGGGCGTTGTGCATGCTAGGCAAGCACTCTACAAATGAGCGCAACATCCTTAGCCCTCGTTTTACTTTTTTTATTTTGAGATAGTCTCTTTTTTTTTCAATCTTGAACAAATTAATTTATTGAACCCAGTTACTTCATCTGCAAAATAAAATAAAAATTATAATTATAATATTTATAGTTTCATTGTGTGCCAGGAATTGCATTAAAAATTTGATAAATACAATTATTATTACTTTTGTCTCATTTCTTCCATTTTTTATTAATTTATTCATATTACATCTCAGTTTTTAGCCCATCCCTTGTATCCTCCCATTCCTCCCTCCCTCCCGCTTTCCCCCCTACTCCCCTCCCCTATGTCTGTGACTGAGGGGGACCTCCTCCCCCTGTACATGCTCATAGGGTATCGAGATAGTCTCAACAAGCTGCCCATGCATACTGGTGGTCTAAGAACTCACTCTGTAGCTCAGACAGGCCTTGAACTTGTGGTCCTCCTGCCATATTGTCTCAAGCAGCTGGGATTGCAGGCAAAAGGCTCAACAGATACTTTTGGTTAATTTGATGGATCTTTAGTGGAATGCCATGAATTTTTATAAATTTGTATTTTGATGTTTGCTTATTACTACAAAAGAATGTAACTAGCAAAACCTTACTAGGGTGAAGGCTGCAAAATTGTGTATATATATGTATATGTGTGTGTATATATATATATATATATATATGTTGATATAGCCATGCAAAGTGATATGAACGTATGGACAAGAATTGGAGGGCACGCGGACAAGTGTAAGTACCACTTTATTTGAGGTCTCATGATGCTTGTTCATTTTAACATAAGTTTGTTCTCAAAGGTTGAGAAGTTCCTGCTTTTCCTCTTTACAGATCACAGAATATTCCTGTTTATCACACTGTAGGTAACTATCTGGAAAAAAAAACCTATCACAGGTAGAATATTCCTGTTTATCATGCCATAGGTAACTATCTGAAACAATCACAGGTAGAATATTCCTGTTTATCATACAGTAAGTAAATAACTGCAAGCTATAATGTCCTGTTGGTCCTGGCTAGAGCTTAAGCTTGGAGTTCAAATGGTACATGTCTTTCTTGTAACTTTATACCATCAGCTCAAATTCCTGTTTCTCTTTCTTCTTCTGTGTTCTTGGTGATCCCATGACAAAGGATGCACATTTTGTTTAGGAGCTTCTTCTTGATGTGGGCTCATGTCTAAAGGTCCAGTGTCCCCTGAAAAAGAATCTTAATTATGGTCTCACTGGAGGGCAGTATCTGACCTATCATCTCCGTTCCTTTGCAGATGCCTACAAAAGTTATTCGTTTTCCAGTGCTTCCTTCCCTTCGTCTGTGCTCTCTCTTTCAGATGTACTTGTTTCCCTTTTAATTAGGTCAGTTACTTCATGTCTGTTTTTCTTTTTTGACATGGTTTCCTCTGGCTTGGCATCACATATTTTCCCCATATGTCATTGCCTCTAGAGCTTCATGTTGCAATCATATTTCAAGGGGAATGGAGAGCACATTGCTGGGGCGCGGGGCAGGGGTGGGGAGCGGTTAAGTCTTGACTCTCTTGCTTGCCCTTTGCCTGAATGAGCAATTCCTATTTCTTTTGGGTCTAGTTCTGTTTGGTTTTGGAGTCTTCACAGCCCGTTATGTTTGGACTAAACGATACTTAAGTAAAAATAATGGTAAGTCAGAGATATGTCTGGCAAAGGTGCAGCACATTTGTTAAGGTTACTGGTTTATTTATCTCCCCTGTCTCTATGGCAACTAAATCTGGGTCTGGGATTTAATGGACTTAATTTTGACCTTCTGTGACAGCTCTTAACTTTTCCCAGCCTTTTACTGAAAAGGAATTCATTTTCATTTGAGGAAAGAAATACACTTCACACACAGAAGGAGTCCTAACCAGACCCTCAAAGGTGGTCTCTCTAGAGCCTTTGGGTTTTTTTTTTCAATTTAAAAATAGTATTAAAATATTTTATATGGATGAGTATTTGCCCCATCTCCCTATGGTGTGTGTGTGTGTGTGTGTGTGTGTGTGTGTGTGTGTGTGTGTGTACATTGTGAGTTTTCTTGGTGTCCTCAGATACCAGAAAAGGGAATCAGATGCGCTGGAACTGGAGTTACAGACTGAGTCGCTGTATGGATGCTGGGAACTGAACTCAGGTCCTCGAGATCAGCCAGTGCTTTTAACTGCCGAGTTACTCTCCAGTCCTCAGAATCTTTGATTTTTTTATAGTCTTCAGTCAGAGTACACATCACACTTAACAACACACATGTGTATGCAGCATTAATGGTGTCCAAAGAATAGTTTTCTTTTCGCTGAAGTAAAGCTATGAAATTTAGTCATTATGAATGAACTGTCTTTGTAAACATATTATAAGAGAGATTATTGTAACAATGTTAAAGCCGGGCGTGTTGGCACATGCCTTTGATCCCAGCAGGCAGAGGCAGGTGGATCGCTGGGAGTTTCAGGCCAGCCTGGTCTATAAAGTGAGTCCAGGACAGCCAAGGCTACACAGAAAAACCCTGTCTTGAAAATCAATCAAACAAACAAACAAACAGAATATTAAATCAAAAGGAACATATATACAACATTTTATTTTTAAAATTATCTCTTATCCATTATATGATTATAAAGTTACATGCCCACAAATGTTCAGACTATGTCTCAGAGTTTAAATGTGGTAAACAGCACCATAGAAATCCACAAAAGAGGCTTAGTTCGACCAGAATTCCCATAAAATCAGCTTTTCATGTGTACCCGACTCATGTGTAAAAACAGTATCTGAGGAGGCTAGAGTCAAGCCACGTTGGGCCTCAGTTGGTTTAAATGCTCATATAGCATGTTTCAGTCTCCTCTGTATGGTTGCAGAACATTTGCAGAGACATTCCAATTTCAGTCAGTGTAATAATTTATCCCAAATAAAGTCAGAGTGTATCACTGAACTCAAGTCTAATGCGTAGTGTGTTAGTCTACTCATGAAAAATGTCCTTATAAAAAAAAAAAAAAAAAAAAAAAGAAAGAAAAATGTCCTTATTTGTAAGTCCTTTCACCTTCTCTAAGAACAAACTCACATGTGAATTTCCCTTTACACCCAAGCAAAGGAATCAGAAAATGATTAATAAGGTTTGCAACAAAGGCAATGGCAAGGGAAGCAGCCTGTGTCCTTCTGACCACACTCTGTAAGCAGAAAATATTAGAGTTTAGAGTTCAGGTCTATTATCAAGTTCAACTTAGGTCTAGTATGAATTGGTAAAAACAAAAACCTTATGTGAGCCATCATAGTGTCTCCATAGACATGGAGGTTGTTTTAAGATCTTGTTTATCATCACCTCTTCTATTAATATGTCAAAGACTTGAGGAGCAGCAACAGATGCTCACTTGGGAAAGATCCATGCTCGTGAGATGCATGCTGGGTACTCCTTAGTCTCTGGACTGGAAACCTTGACTCATGTATCTTATAACCAACTGTGAACTTAGAAAATGTATTAGGTCAAGTGCATAGATACATCTTATAAAGTTTGTTCTGGCTATCATGAGAAGAATATCTGAGAGCAAAGCTTTTAGGGAACTTGCAGATTGAGGCCGGACACCCTTAGTAACACTAAAAATGAACAATGCGTCTGACATCATCATTGTCATCATTAGCCTATCAACGTTATGTCACATGTTGGAAGCCTGGTGTAATATATGATAATTGTTACAATTTATGTGTTTCATTACTTCTTTCATTGGTAATATTTCAGCTCTGCTGTTTTAAATTTAAAGAAGAGTGGGTAAACTATGGGGGATGCCTTTAGAAGAGTAGCCACATCCGCCTGTCCTGTCAGCCAGATGATCTTCACACACTGTAGACCATCTCTCACTGAGGAAAGCCAACTATTGGATAAGTCGTTTCTTAGGCTGTTCTTTACCTGAAAAGAAAAGCTATGATACATAAGTAGTTTGGTGTTTAGGGTCTTCATTGAGTTTGTGGGCATTTCTTAAGCCATGAGAGCTATTTGCATGATATAACTATTTCTATATGTTGTTCAAGACTGTGAACAGTAATTCCCTGAAGATATTCCATGTGTTTCTTAGTATGGTAAGCAGTATTTACATAGATGATCGTTAGTGTGTACTGGCTAGGAGATTCATTCCCAATTTGTCTGGCTATTCTTGGTTGTGCTGTTTTGCCTGCATGTATGTCTATGCCCACCGAGGCCAGAGGAGGGCATCAGACTCCTTGGGACTGGAGTCACAGACAGTTGTGAGCTGTCATGTGGGTGCTGGGAATTGAACTCAGGTCTTGGGAAAGAACAGCCAGCCCCTTAACTGCTGAGCAATCTCTCCAGCCTCCCCCCTACATTAGTGTCCTTTGCTCCTTGTAATGCTTCAACTGCAGACTAAGTGGAGACGATGCATTCCACCCTTTGCATTGGCTCATGTGACAGGTTCGAATTGGGACATAGTACAAAACATTCCAGTATTTTTAATCCAATGTATATCCCCAGTCCTGTCTTCTGCACTGTGTCAGTCATTAGAAACTACATAGGGTTGTGGCCCCTCCTGAGTGTTTCCTCCTTTTCTCACTGGAACTATCTAAATAACAAAGAGTAAAGAATTGTATTAAGATTTTCCATGTTAGATAGCATTCACCTGCTCCCAGGGAGCAACCCTCCTGGGACTTTTTTTAGTTCCTCTACATTAATTATTGACTAGTGGTGAAATGAATTGAGTGAGAAGCATTATTTGCTTACTAATGTTAACTGGTGTCACAAAGAACAATCTTAGTTTCTTTGGTCTCACTCCCTGTTCCTTCAGTAAGCACATTAGATTTCTCTTCCATGGAGCCATCCTTTCTACCTCACAGCATAGCACCACTCCATCTAGTCTTGTGGGTTTTATTTTATAGTCCATAGATATCTGGGATTGCAGAAGTGTTTCAGAGATTGAAGCAAAATTTACATACATTTAAAATTTTTATTATACTATTTTTAGAAAAATTAAAACAGCAGACACATCTGACTGTGCTTTATAGTACATTTTAGCACTTGAAGGAACACTTACTGATAGCCTTTAAAATAAAATAAGTAAAGGTTATTAATGTCAACCTAAAATAAATGTTGACTAGCACTTATCCCTCATCCATCAATGTCAGTGTAGCATTTCTCTTGGGAGACTAAAGACAAAGGTCTTCAGAAAGGCCATTACACTAAAGCCATTGGTGTTAAGGCATTGGCCTGTGAGAGGTGATGTTACATTTGAGTTTCCAGTTACAGTGAGCACTTCCCCATCTGTTATATTTAGTTTCTTCCAGTGCCTTCAGGAATCTGGGAATGGATGAGTAGACACCTTGGATTTGAAACAGCCATAAAGGGGGATATGCAGTGAAGGGGTTGGAGGCCAAGGGACCCAGCATTAATCCCCTAGGAGGGACTGTGGATGGGTTAGGAAACTTCATTAAAAATCTGAAAATGCATGTGTGTAACATGCAGGAGAGTTTGAAGGATTCTCCAAGTGTGCCACTACAACCTTCGAATGACTTTGGCAGAGTCCCTTCCTGGGAGGCAGTGGTGCTTGCTCTGCATCCTTGCATTCTAGATTCTACCCAGAGTCTTAGGTATCTTTTGGAAGCCACTGTTTGTAGACTTGCATTTGTGACATTTTTTCCCCATATCCATATTTTACTTCCCCATCCTTTTTATTTTGAAGACCAGTCTCATACCCTCGTCTTGCTTTCACTTTACTATTCAGCTAAGGGTTAAGGATGCCTTTGCCTTTCTGGTCTTCCCATCTTCGCTGGCCTAGTGCTAGATTTGCAGGTGTGTGTCAGCACTCACAGTTTTATGCCTTAGGAGGGCTTGAAGCCAGGATCATTTGCAAGGCAGGTAAGTCCTCTACCAACTGCGCCCTGAGAGCAGTATATCCTGCAACCTCTACCAATAAACATTTGGTTATGACCATTTTCATAGTTGCTTTTTTTCGGTGACCGCCTGCATGCTCCTCATCTGTAGTCTGCCCGGAAGCACATCTAGTTCTGCTTCTTTATATCGATATCTCCACAGGCCAGTGTGTTTTTTACTTGGGGGATGTGTTTCAATGCAAAGCTGCAGATTTCTTCAGCAGTTGACTTCATGTATTTTATACACTCAAAGCCTAGCTTTTTCCTCTTTTATGATTATTATGTTTTTTACCCTTACATATCCATTTATATTATTACACATAGCTTTTTGAACACTGCACTAATGTGGCTGAATTGGCATAACATACCATGAAAAGTATAAAGTAAATTCCTCAACTTTACTTTTAAAAGTAAGAGTATTTCTGGGATTCTGGCATGGAGTTGGAAAAAAAAAACCCACTGCCTCATTTTTAAACTTAAACTCTTTCTGGGACCCAGACTCTGCTGACTTCTCATTAAATCAGGATATACTTGCACATTTTATTTTCACCAGTTAGAAACCAAATAACTTATTGTAGAGAGTTGGGATCACCCTTAAAAGCTGTCAGACGGTCCTTCCCATCTTCTCTGTTGCATTTGGAAGGCAGAAGCAGCTATCTGAAGTCTAAATTGGTCTGTGCTGGAGTCAATACGAATCCCTGGTCTTAAAGTCAGAATGTTAAATGCGAATTATTGAAACAACCCTCGCTACAGTTTGAACAGAGCGTGTTGGACATGTGGACATGAAAGGTTCCCTGCGGGGCTTTTTGCCCCTGTTTATGCAGAAAGTTCTCTCTCTGCTTTTCCAAAGGCATGTAGGTGCCTTCATTCTTTCCTCCAGATTGGGTCCAAACACTCCCGTGGTCTGTGGGGATGACTGGGCATGTTTCCTTCTGGACGTCTTCACCAGCACTCTTGAGGTGGCCAGCAGGAAGGACCTTAAAAGCGTCTCTAAGCAGTTTCCCCCCCAACTCCTGTGGAGGCTAATCCTCTACTTTGCACTTTGGTTTTCAGTTACTGTTGCTTGGTTTGGGAAGTACTCTTCTGTTGTGTCAGGAGAGAATGACTCTGAAAGAATTATATAGAAAGAGCTATATAAACTTGTCCAACTACTTCATACAGGCACATGACCCTTTCCTGCCTATAAAGACTTGTTGGCATGGTAGGGTAATGTGCACTTTGGTCTTGAGAGAGACTATTAGGTTGCAAAGTTTTTACTTCATCTCCCACTGACTTGCCCTTTGATCTCAGAATGTGACTGACTTGTCCTGTGATAGCTTCATAATCACCCATCATAAAACTGATTTACTATATATAGTGTAAGAGTTGAGTTCTCAGTTATATCTAGTTTCTGTTATAGGTCAAATGTATGAAAGATTTTCATTAGAATTTAGCTATGTACATTAAGCTTTCAAATCAGATTAATTTTTTTCAATTAAAGTTGATTTTAGAGGAATACTTCATATTCTTTAGTTCATATTACAATATTACTCTTAATTCAGTGTTATTTCCATAAATGAATTGAAATTAATGATACTAACTATAAGACATGTTTAAAATGTTTAAAACTTGATTATTCTATGTGACTTTGGCTAGTGGGAAGGTGGAACGTTTTCTGGATTTATGCTTATAACAGGTGGCAGTACTTGAGCTTCTATTCTTAGTTTGACTTCATCCCCTTCTCTTAAGGCAAGGTACTCCATCTAACGTCTTGGTCCATCCATCTGTAGCACCTGTAGTGCTGTTCCATTAAAAGAGGACCTGGTTTACATATACTACCATTTGAGGATTTAACATAGAAGGTGACGCAGATCTTAGATTGCTGGGTAGTGAGTGTGTGTTTGTGTGTCTAATGACAACCTGGGCTACTTACTAATTACTACATTTAGAAAGTTACAGCTCTGGAGGGAATTGATATTTGATATTGTTGTTCCATGTGTTCTAAGTTACCATCATAACAGTAACAAAATAAACCCCGTCCTGGCTGTGTTACAGAGGGATTAATCATTTCTTCAGGTCATTGCTAAAGCTCTAGCCCTTTTAACAACAGAGGACAGAAGTGTTCCTTCTTTTATTGCCTCTTCCATCAAATAAGTCTTACAACTAACTTTAGTTATACTTTTTCACTTGTTGAAGCCTTTTCAAATTATTTTCTTTGTAAAGAGTAAAAAATGAACCATGCCAATTACTTAAAGCAGCTAAAAATAACCCCATGCAAGTATGTAGAGAAGAACGTGTTTGATTTGTACATCAAAGAAACAAAATTATGTGAGCTTGACTTTTGTGCATTTGTTCCAGCTACTTGTGCCTTTGCGAAAACTCGAATGTTATCTAAGTACAAGAAGATTGAAAGAGTTCAACTCTGTGTGAAGTTGAACAACTATATTACTATTTTCTAAATCCAGTGTATTTGAAAGTTTGGGCCAACATGAAAGAGAGCATTCTTACCATAGAGATTTTTGGTCTTTTCGTAATGATCTGCCTCAAAGTTTTAGGCCATGTGAAAAATGAGAATATCTACTTAGAACAAAGCTTTATTTACGTATGCAACAATATTAGATTCACAATGCTGAGTACATACCAGTCACTAAACTAGCTCTACAGGGAAAGCAGGGTAGCTGTTGTTATCCCTGTTTTATTGATGAAGGATGCAAGTTAGTTTTCTGGTAAACAACTGAGTAGCCCAAGCATCATCACAGTTGTGGAGAAATTGAGTCCAGGACTGATGGCTCTCCTTTAGGTACAACACACCAAATCGAGAAAAAAAAATGCTCATTTCTCTTAATCTTGTTAAATAAAAACTGAAAATGAATTTAACCTCAACATTGTTTTCTCAGTCTAATTGTACTCAAGTTTTAATTGAGGT
Organism: Acomys minous; assembly: GCF_964271855.1. Taxonomy (NCBI): domain Eukaryota; kingdom Metazoa; phylum Chordata; class Mammalia; order Rodentia; family Muridae; genus Acomys; species Acomys minous. The sequence continues at coordinate 19,768,614 of NC_140488.1, read as the reverse complement.
TTTTGTGTTTTGAGATTGAGTCTTGGGATGTTGTCTGAGCTTGCCTGTTACCTGCTGTCCTTGAAAACATGGTAATACTTTTGCCTCTGCCTCCCAAGCGCTAGGATTATAGGTGTATAACATCATTTCTTGTTTAAATGAATTTTGAACTTGTTCAGATATTGAAAATTAAATATCCTGTTTTTCATTCCTGAATGCATGTGTTCTTTGTACAGTTCCTTAAACAATATGGCAATTTATATAAGCGTAAGTGTGTACCTGTGACATTAGATGGGGAGGTAGTTTGAAGGAAAATAAGAGTAATTAAGTGTTTTTTTAAAAAATTTTTTACTCCTTATGTACTCCTGGATGGCTGCAATGCTCCACATTAACATCTAGCAAAAAACAGCCAGGCTGTGTACTTCTAAAACAGCTTCCTCAGAGTCCCCGCCACGTCTGGCTTTTCCAATCTTCCCACCTCTTCTTTCTCATGTACTCCTGAGCCTTAAGGGGAAGGTGTTAGGTTAAAATTTCTGTTTAGGTTACACTGGTTTGTAAACATCAGTCATTCTCTTGTAGCTCACAGTTAATTTTTGGAAAATGTTCACTGTGAAATTGGAGTAATGGGGGTGGTGACATTTTCTTTCCTTGTATGTCTGTAGAAGTGGGTTAATCAGTGACAAATAGTCAAGGACTTTTTGTCCCTTCTTTTAGTTCCTTATGTGACCTTAAAAAAAATGCAAAGGATTAAACTTTGAGGTTCTAGATGTCAAGGTACTCTTTGGCTTTGACGTAGCAACACTTATAGGCTAAACTAAAAATTTCTGATGTAGATATAATTGAAGATTCTGTGACAGACTTACATAATGAGCAGGGCTGTTGCTTTGTTTTCTCAGCATGCAGTTTTAAGGTCAGAGCTGTGAGTCAGAGCTGTGTGCACTTTCCTGGTGGTATGCATCAGTGCTATGTCTCCAGTCTCGTTATCCAGAAGAGCTTGTGCCCTGCTCAGGTTGCTCCCATTATAATCCCTGCTTGGGAGGCCACCTTTTCTTTTTTTAAATAGATAAAGAAGACAACATGAACACTTGATATAGCCAAGTACTTTAAAGTTTTTCAGCATAAGGACTTAATGAACACCAAGACACCCCTTTAATTGAGAAGTAGACACTGCGTTGTCACACAGATGGTGACTCACAACCATCTGTAATGAGATCTGAGGACCTCTTCTGGCCCGAAGGTGACTTCCAGATAGAGCACTCATATATGTAAAATAAATAAATAAATCTTTAAAAATAATTGCTAAAAAATAATAAAATATATTTCTCTCTCTCCTCCTTGCAACCCTTCCTGTGTTGATACCCTCAAACTTCCTCTTAAATTCATGGCCTCTTTTTGTTTAATTTGTATTGTCACAGAAGAATTAAAAAGATACTTAGCTACCTACTTCTTATATACCCAGTGTCTCTGGGAACGTCAGAAGACAGTGGTAGCTTGTCATGAGAGCACATGACTTTAATTTCAGCACTTGAGAGGATGGGGTAGGAGGAGCACAAGTTTAAAGCCAGCCTCGGCTACATGATGTGACTATGTCTCAAGCATCCCCCCCACCCCCCCCAAAAAAAAGAAAGAAAAAGAAAGAAAGCAATGATGCCAATGTTTATGAATTCACAGGAGGAAGTGGATATCTGGTGACAGGCAATGGGAGGGTGAATTTTCATTATATAGTCTTGTACTTTTTGTTATTTTTGAGACGGGTTCTCACTACCTATATCTCTGGCTGTTCTGGAACTTGCTCTGTGGTCCAACCCTACTTTAAACTCACAGATTGCCTGCCTCTGCCTCCGTCTTCTGAATGCTGATATTAAAGATGGGCACCGCCATGCTGATGCTTTTCTCTTTTGAAGAAATGTTTATTTAAGGGCTGGTGAAATGGCTTAGCAGGTAAAGGTGCTTGCTGCCAAGCGTGACCACCTGAGTTTAATTCCTGGAACCAACATGGAGAGACACCCAACTCCCTCAAGCTGTCCTTTGATCTCTGCATGTGTATACAACAGCCACTAAGTAGATAAAAATCACATATTTAAAAAATCTTCATGCAAAAAAATGTTCATAGTACCATTTTTTATACTATCCAAAAATCATGAATGAACAATATATGTGCATCTGTTTACTGGAATACCATTCATCCATGAAACAAAGTATTAAATGATGTTATAAAATAATCCTTGAAAATATGCTAAGGGAATAAAAATAGTGAAAGATACCAGACATGGAGTAACATTTGTATTAGTTGGGGTTACTATTGCTGTGATGAAACACTATGAACAAAAGCAACTTGAGGAGGAAAGGGTTTATTTCACTCACAGTTCCGTGTAACAGCTCATCATCAAAGGCAGTGGGGGCAGGTACTCAAGCAGGGCAGGATCTTGGGAGGCAGGAGCTGATGCAGAGGCCATGGAGGGATGCTGCTTACTGGCTTGCTCCTCATGGCTTGCTCAGTCTGCCTTCCTTATAGAACCCAGGACCACTTCTCAGAGATGGAACCACCCAGAATGGGCTGGGCCCTCCACCATCGGTCACTAATTAAGAAAATCCCTTACTGTCAGATCTTATGGAGACATTTTTTTCATTTTGAGTTCCCTCCTCTCAGATGACTCTAGCTTGTGTCAAGTTGACATGAAACTAGCCAGGACACACATATTATATGATCTTATTTATATAACATGTCCTGAAGAGGCAACTCCATAGAGACAGAAAGTAAGTTGTAAGGGTTTGGCCCTGGGGGAGCAGGATGAGGATGCTGGAGGTGGGGAGAAAGAAGAGTGACTGCTAAGAAGTCCGGGCTTCTTTGGGAGTGGTGACCATGTTCTGGAGTTGCAGTATGGATGGTTATATAACTATATGAACAAGCTAGATACACTGAAGCCTGTACATGAAAAGGGTAGGTTCTTAAGCTGTGTTATTTTTATGGTGTGTTTTATCTCAGTAAATAAAGAACAGTTTGCTGAAGTCTGGCACTTAGAAGCCTTAGCAATCATTGTGAATGCATAAAACCATGCACAGCTTCCTTGCGTTTCCAAGTAAGAAATGTTCTGAAATATTTTTTTTTTTACATATAGTTACTGGTGACTCTAGAAGACTTGATGTCTTTCAGATATCTTTACTACCATTGACATCAGGTCTTCATTTTCTAGAAGAATACTGTCAACCCAAATGAACCCTTCATCGGTAGAGGTATAGGTAAAATAAAGAAGGCATCTTTAATGAGACAGGGTTGAGACAGTATGACTGTGGGCCTTCCCTAAGCGCTGCCATCAGAGGGGTGATGGGAGTTTGCAGAGGGTTCTAGGGAAGACATGCGAGCAGTCCGCCCTCTCCTCCAAGCTGATCCCACAGGTCTCTCCTCTATCCCCTTCCCTTGCCTTATTACTTCCCAGGGGCTGGACGCTGTTCCTGTACCTTTCTTTGTGTTCTCTTGGGGTGAGCTGAGTCATAGGGTTTAAGGAAAGGAGGGGATTAGCTTTAGGAGGCTTGGGTGATCTTTGTAGACCTGACAATATAGCTTTTCTTTCCATAGTCACCTTTTTTCTTGGCTCATTGTGGCTTGTTGTCTGTAGAGGGCCAATTGCTAGCATTATATGTATCCTTTCCATAGGTTGGTTAGAAAACTTCTCTCCTCATGTTTTAACCCAGAATCCATTTCAGCACAGAGATGTGGGATGACTTAAGTGTGTGTATTTGATCATGTTTAGAATAAACTGCATAAGTCTAACACTTGAGACCTTAGACCTTGCCGTACTTGTCCAAGTGGTGATCCAACACGGGCAACTTGATTTCCCCTGAGCTGCTGAGCCTGTACTATACATGGCTTAATTAAGTAAGTCTTTCACATCCGTGTTCCTGGCAGTCACTGAAAGTAGGCTTACAGAGTGCAATTGTGGTTTGCATCCTGGAGCTGGTTCCTAGATAGGAGTAGTCTGTTTTTGTTGGTGGTCCTGAGAGAGTAACAAGTTCTGAGATATGTGTGAAGCAAAGTTAGCCTGCCTTATTCATCCATACTCAGAAGTCCTGTAGAAAAATCTGCTAACTCTAATCAGGAAAGGCCTCCCATCCACTTTGTTCATTGGTGTCCTTCTTTGTAGAAAGGATATAGGCAAGACCCTTGCCTCTAGACTAGGCAGGTACCCTCAGTCTACCTGGTCATTCCCTTGAGAATCCAAAGAGCTTTGTTGTCATCTGATCTCTTTCATTTGTTCAGAAACCATTCTTCCTCAGGTATGGGTGTGCAGCCATATCCTCTGGGTTTTTCTGGTGCCAGCCTCCATTCCTCTGATCCTGAGGATGGAACTTGGCTCCAAGTTCTCCAGTTATTCTCATGCCCATGATCTTTAAAACTGGGCTCTTAACCAAGATCCTGATCTCTTATCTCCTTTCTACCTCCTGTGAACTGATGAACTTAAGAAATTCTATCTGCAAGAAGCTTCTGTTTGGGACAACTACATTTTTTTTCAGTGTTGTTAAATAAATAATGCATAGTGGTTGCTGTGTGTTAGTCACTGTCCTGTGTTACAAATACGCTTTAATTTTTGTAAAGATGATACCACATAGGTCCTATTATTATTTACATTTTACAGATTAGCAAGTTGAATTGCAGAGAAGTGAGATAAAATTTTTCTTATGTCAAGAACAGATAAACAAGCTAAATAGTCCCATTTCCCCTACAGAAATAGAAGCAATCATTGATAGTCTCCCAACCAAAAAAAGCCCAGGGCCAGTTGGTTTCAGTGCAGAATTCTACCAGACCTTCAAGGATGAGCTAATACCGATACTCTTCAAGCTACTCCAAAAGATAGAAAGGGACGGAACATTACCAAACTCATTCTATGAGGCCATTGATACCTAAACCTCACAAAGACTCAACAAAGAAAGAGAATTTCAGACCAATTTCTCTTATGAACATCGATGCAAAAATACTAAATAAAATACTTGTAAAACGAATACAAGAACACATCAAAGATATCATTCATCATGACCAAGTAGGCTTCATTCCAGGCATGCAGGGATGGTTTAATATACGGAAATCCATCAATGTAATCCACCATATAAACAAACTGAAAATAAAAAACCACATGATCATCTCTTTAGATGCAGAGAAAGCATTTGATAAAATCCAACACCCATTCATGTTTAAAGTTTTAGAGAGATCGGGGATACAAGGCACTTTCCTCAACATGAGTGATCCTCAAAATTCCACCAGAGAACTCCTACAGCTGATAAACCCCATCAGCAAATTGGCTGGATACAAAATTAACTCAAAAAAGTCTGTAGCCTTCCTATACACAAATGACAAGCTTGCAGAGGAAGAAATTAGGAAAGCCACACCCTTCACATTAGCCACAAGCAATATAAAATATTTAGGAGTTACTCTAACTAAGCAAGTGAAGAACTTGTTTGAAAAAAAAATTCAAAACTCTGAATAAAGAGTTTGAAGATGACATGAGAAGATGGAATGATCTTCCTTGCTCATGGATCGGGAGAATTAACATAGTAAAAATGGCCATCCTACCAAAAGCAATCTACAGATTCAATGCAGTCTCTATCAAAATACCTACACAATTTTTTAAAGACATTGAAAGTTCAATTCTCAACTTCATATGGAAAAACAAAAAACCCAGAATAGCTAAAACAATCTTGTACAATAAAAGGTGCTCCGGAGGAATCTCCATACCTGATCTCAAACTGTACTATAAAGCAATAGTAATTAAAACAGCATGGTACTGGCACAGCAACAGGCTGGTTGATCAGTGGAATCGAATCGAAGACCCAGATATGAATCCACACACATAGGGTCACTTGATTTTCGCAAAGAAGCCAAATTCATTCAATGGAAAAAGGATAGCATCTTCAGCAAATGGTGCTGGTCTAACTGGAGGTCTATGTGTAAAAAAATACAACTGGACCCATATTTGTCACCTTGCACAAAACTCAAATCCAAGTGGATTAAAGACCTCAACATAAAACCAGAGACACTAAGTCGCTTAGAAGAAAAAATAGGGAAGAGCCTGGAACATATTGGCACAGGAGACAACTTCCTGAACAGAACACCAACAGCCCAGGCCTTAAGGTCAACAATTGATAAATGGGACCTCATGAGGCTGAGAAGCTTCTGTAAGGCAGGAGACACTATCAAGAGAACAAAGCGACAGTCTCCAGACTGGGAAAAGATCTTTACCAACTCTACATCTGACAAAGGTCTAATATCCAAAATATATAAAGAACTCAAGAAACTAAACACCACCAAACCAAATAACCCAATTGAGAAATGGGGCTTGGAACTAAACAGAGAATTCTCAACAGAGGAATATCAAATGGCTGAGAAACACTTAAAGAAATGCTCAACCTCCTTAGTCATCAGGGAAATGCAAATCAAAACAACTCTGAGATCCCATTTTACACTTATCAGAATGGCTAAGATCAATAATTCAAGTGACACCACATGCTGGCGAGGATGTGGAGAGAGAGGAACACTCCTTCATTGCCAGTGGGAATGCAAACTAGTATAGCCACTTTGGAAATCTATCTGCTTTGGAAATATATCAGAAAACTGGGAATAGGGCTTCCTCAAGACCCAGCTATTCCACTCCTTGGAATATACCCAGAAGATGCTCCAGCACACAACAAGAACATTTGCTCAACCATGTTCATAGCAGCCTTATTCATAATAGCCAGATCATGGAAACAGCCTAAGTGTCCCTCGGTAGAAGAATGGATAAAGAAACTGTGGTACATATACATTATGGAATACTACTCAGCTATTAAAAACAAGGAATTCCCGAAATTTGTGGATAAATGGATTGAGCTAGAAATGATCATAATGAGTGAGTTAACCCAGAAGCAGAAAGAGTCAAATGGTATATACTCACTTATATCTGCATATTAGCCCAAGGGGCATGTCCCACGAAAGCCTTCACTTACCAGGAAACTGGGACAGAGGGGAGGACATCTTATTGGGACTCTAGATGAGAGAAGCATGGGAGAATGGCAAAGTAGAAAGATCCAGAGGGTCCAGAAACCTACAAGTAGAACATTATGATATGCAGATTTGGGCCTAGGGGTCCTGCTCAAACTAAGGCACCAGCCAAGGACAATACAGGCGGTAAACTTTAAACCCCTACCCAGATCTAGCCAATGGTCAGAACATTCTCCACACTTGAGTGGAGAGTGGGATATGACTTTCTCACGTACTCTGGTGCCTCATATTTGACCATGTCCCCTGGAGGGGGAGACCTGGTGGCACTCAGAGGAAGGACAGCAGGTTACCAAGAAGAGACTTGATACCCTATGAACATATACAGGGGGAGGTAATCCCCCTCAGGAACAGTCATAGGGGAGGGGAATAAGGAGAAAGTGGGAGGGAGGGAAGAATGGGAGGATACAAGGGATGGGATAACCATTGAGATGTAACAAGAATAAATTAATAATAAAAAATTAAAAAATTTTTTTCTTATGTCATATAAAGTGGTAAAGGTAGAATTTTTATCTAGACATTGTGGCTCCAAAGCCAATTCCATAGCCACTATACTATGCTCACCTGAGCTCTATAAAATATATGTACCTATCATCTTTAAGATGATGATGATGTTGGATGCTTGGATATGGCTAAGCGGTTAAGTGCACTGTGTGCTCTTCCGGAGGTCCTGAGTTCAATTCCCAGCAACCACATGGTGGCTCACAACCATTTATAATGTGATCTGATGCCCTCTTCTGGCTTGCAGGTATAGAACACTTGTATAAATGAAATAACAATAAAACTTAACAAAAAAGATGATGATGTTAATCGTTGAACCATTCCCATGTAAAAATAAGCCTTGTAAATAAAATTAAAAAAAAATAAGCCTTGTATTTCTTTTATGAAGGGATTTGAAATATGTTCAATTCACACCACTGTTTGAAAGTTTATGAATGTAGTAGAACAATTACTATTAATTACTCTTTGTCTTTTTATACCTCAGGTCATCTGGCTTTATGTGCAGGAGGTACATACTTCAAAAATGTGTTCTTTTCCATTGCTAACACGCTTGAAAATAAATATGGAGTAGGACTGGAGAGGCGACTCGTGACTTTAGAGCATGTGCTGCTTTTGCAGAAGACCCGGCTATCAGTCCTAGCACCTACACATGGTTCTCAGCTCTCTGGAACTCTGGTTCTAGGGGCTTCTTACACCCTGTTCTGACCTTCACAGGTAGCAGGGATGGAGGGAAAACATGTCTGCACATAAAATAAAATTTTAGAAAACAAGATGGGCCGAAATGAAGGTGAATGTGACAGTCTTTGCAGTTATATGTCTTTTCCTAGCTTCTGCTACAATAGACCTAGATAGAGCCTCTTTTTGGGGTGTCATAATGGACTGTACCCAGGGCCTTGTGCTCTACTATTGAGTCTTATCCCCAGACCTACTGCTGTCCTTTCTGTGAGGCCTGTTTGCTTGCTCTTCAGTGTACTTTCTGACTGGCATAGAGGGCATACTGCTTGATTCTGAGAGATTTGGAACTTCTCACTCTTGTTAAGTATCAGCTGTTCCTGTTTCTTCCCTTCAACCTGGTCTTTCTGTCTTACAGCTCAGTGTCAACGACCACTTTGAAGTTAGCCAGAGTTTATGGCCTTGTTGATGAAACTCTTGTTGTTTCATGAGAGAACCATTGGGTTGTGTTCCCAGTTAACATAATGTCCTCAGTCTCAGGGTTAGTGACCCAAATTAGTCTCTGCTGATAACCATGAATAATAAGAGGCCGTGATCATCATTTGCTCTAGACCTCATTCCCAGGTTTTGTGCTACAGTGAGTAAAGGCCCCTTGTTGGAATCTGCTTGATTTTCGGTGAGGAATAATATTTTGAGTTAGAAATTATTTTCGACATGACCATGAAACACTCTATACAAATGAAAACACCCCCAGACTTGGCTCATGATGTATTCTGGTCCCTCCAGATTCTCTGTTCTCAACATCTATAGACCGCCTGTCAGGGGAGACAAGCCACCCATTGGGGCTGTAATTTGTTGGTAGACCACACACCAAGATCACTAGGTCAGTTTTCACAAAATAGTGCCTGCCATGGCACAGCAGACTAGCTCTTTCCACAGAGAGTTATTTTTGTTTGCCCTCAATATGAGTCACTGTGTGCTGCCACTCTCTTGGATGTGCCTGTAAGTGCTCTAGGGTGGAGTCTGGCTTAAGACACTTGTGGGACAAACAAAGACAGATGGAAGCCAAGTGAGCTTTAGGTCTCCGATTTTTCAGTTTGCCACAAATCCATATTGTCTCCACTATCAAGATAGTTAATTAAGTCACCTAACAAAATAGGGGCTTCCTGAGGGACATCCCGGTCACTTCTTGGTCTCACTCTTCCTGCCATCCTCATACTCTGCCACATTATCAGATTTCCGTTTGCACAAACTCCACTTAACCACTCAGGAGTTTTTTTTAACTGCAACATTCAGTTCAAGAGCTATGGTCTGTTTACAGTCTGAAAAGAGAAATGCATATGATTGTAAAATATTCACCACAGTCCTTTGGTAAAAAAAAAGATAGCTCATATGTCACTAGTCTGAATATTCCACACCAGGAAGGAGGGCTTGTGAAGAGCTATGGGCTCTTTCTAATCAAGGCAATCAATCATAGTTGTCAGCACTAAGGACAAAGATATGAGGGATAGGGTTGTAGCTCAATGACTTGCCCAGGATGTTTAAGGCCTTGGATTCCAGCCCCACTACCAAAGAAAGAATAAAGGCCTGGGTACTTTATTTGGCTTGTTCTTCTTCCCTTTTAGGATGTTAAATCAGCTGGGTAAATGATAGAATAGGGCCACGGAATGCTTAGCCCTCTAACATCTCTCAGAGGCTTGAAAGGCCTGTAACAGGTGGACCTGGTGAATGCCAGGACTTGTGATGATTGAAAGAGTGTTTTGAATCATGGCACATGGCAACATGGAAATAAAACAGATATATCACAAGTGGGTGGTAGAAATAGACTAGGAGAGAATTTTAACACCTAAAATATGACAAAGATTTATCCCTACCAGTAGCATCTCAGATGCATAAGACATTTATTTTCCCTTGATCTGAGAGTCTATACTCATGTTTTCTTATAAAATTCTTATTTGCTTGTTCCAATTTTCTCTTTATTTCTCTTCTAAGTGCCACCTCTGTTTTTTGCTTGTTTTAAAGTCTGAGATCATCATCATAAAGCCATACTTTGGTAGCCATATGTTCAATGTTATCTTAATTGTCAAAGTCTCATGAAAAATATAGGATATGGTTGTGATAGTTTTTGTATCTTGGCTAGAGTCTTTAAAAACATGAGAGAGTACAGACTTTAAGGACAAGAGACTTTAAAACTATTACGAATCATGGAATGACATTTGCAAATATCAAAGGACAGAGACCATGGCATATGCTTCCATTTGTAGTCCCTGAGTGAGTATTATAAAGAAAGCCTAGGTCATTGGTGAATTGCAAAATAAATTATCTTCAATAGCCTTACTTGGAATCTTCAAGTTGCTTTGTTATTTATAGTCTTCTTTTTGTGTTTCTTATGTAATTTGTCATGGGTCCTCCCCTTTCCGTAGCTACTCTTGTCTTTTCTCTGAGACTCAGAGACCTTGTGGGCAAGCAGAGTTCTGGGCTTTCATTTGACTCTTGTGTAATAAAGTGGCACTTGTGTAGTCCCAGAGTGTTCCTTCATTTTGCTCTCACGGGTATGCTGGGAATTGTGACATTTAAGAAGTGTCATTGCAAAATTGGACATGTCAGTTGGCAAAGGGGCTCTTCCAACCTTAAAGATTGCCAGGAACTCGAGATGGCTAAAGCTGCTTTGGACTTATTTCTGGCAAGAGTACACAGGGCAAAAAAATACTCCGGACAGTTCCACATTGAATCATATCATATCATAGTACATGACGAGATGCTTTAATCTTGTGTTTAGACTCACTCAGGAGAAATGGTGGTGGAGGGACTTGTAGCCTGACAAAATTATACTGAAAGAAACTGTGTATTAATTTATTAGTAGTAGGTAAGAAACCACCAAGACTTCATTCCAGGTTGTAATCAGACTCTTGCTTTTGGCCATGACTAGTGGCATTTAATTGTTGGAATAAGTTTTCTGTAATTTGGAAAATGTCTTGAGTAAAAGGAAAATAGAGTAAGACAGAAGGCTGACCACAAGACACACTTTGAAGGAGGAGGAGCCCTTGAGATATATGTGCGCCAAGTGGGTCACTGAATTTGCCATTTGACTCTTAGGTTTCACCTATTTGAAATCAGAGGTGGAGTCTAGGATTATATTGCACATGAGAATTCTCACAAATTGGATCCCATTATGATCTTACATTCAGTCTTTCTTGACTTGAAAAGCTGTTGACATCTCAGAAAGAACGTCACCGTAAAGGGCTAGATGAGGTGCCACTCTTTTCCATATTTTCCTGCATACTCAGAATCTCAACTTCCGATAGCTTGTTGGCTGTATCCCCTACTTTGCAACTAGTAACCTCCTCTTTCCTATCCTATAATAACCCTTCTACCTAGTCTGTCCCCATTGCTAGCACCTCATATTCATTTAGTCCTGCTATATATATATATATATATCATCTGGTCAAAGCAGTACCCTTCAAGGGCGCTTCCATGCCTTTAGCTCTTCCTCTGATATCTACCTTTATCTCTGCCTGTAGCACTCATCACACCAACTAGAGAAAAAGCCTTGTGTGCTCTGGCTTTCCTGGCTCTAGCTTTGGTTGCGTTGCTTGCTTATCGCTATGCTCTTAACAGCCTTCTCCCAACCAGATGTCATCCTGCTTCTTGAGCAGGCTTCATATTCTTGAATGTCCTTTCCCCATTCTCTGCCCAGTACAGTCTTAACTATTCAGGAATAAGTCATGGCATAGATTTCCTGGTCCCTATCTTGACATAATTTCTGTCAGTGATAGTGCTAACATTGTATATCTTTCTTGCAATACCATGCGTGGAAACAGTGCATGTTTATCCAGATAACATTTCACAGTAAGGCTCATACTTTATTTTTCCTGTCTAACAAGTCACTTTGGAATGTATATTATAGAACATCTGTCCAACAAGTGTTTGTTGTAGAAGAGAAATGAATGGATGGGGTAGCATAATCTTGGATGGAACCCAGCATTCATGGATTATTGGAAGACAAGGATGAGGTTAAACTCTGAAGTAAATGGTCTTGAGAGGATCACATGTTAGAAGGAACTGAAGGGATTTGATGCCTAGCACTCAATAAAAAGTCATCCTGATCTGGCTAGCATAGGATAAGGTGCCAAAGAGAATTGCTCACTAACTGCCAGCCAGCTTCTTCCAACAGTGTCAACAGTACAACCCTGTAAACTGCACAATGATTATTGAAGAGATTGTTAAATATCATACTGTTAATGTATAACAAAATTGGCTCAAATACCAATGAAGTCAGTAACTGTTTGGATATCTGCTAAGTAGCCATCAAAGTGTCTGAACAACTGACCCAAGATAGGGCAATTCATTAACTGTTCTTAGTGAGAAATTGGTTTTTCTCATGGAAAGGGACCTTTAAATTTTTTTATTTTATTTATCTTTTATACTCACTTTTAATTGGCTCTTTGAGAATTTCATACAATATATCTTGTTCATATTCACCTCCCTCTCTGAACACCTCCTAGATTCAACCCCCTCCACCCTGTGTTGTTTGTTTTTTTAACCCATCAACTATAGTTTGTGCTGCTCATATACTCTTGGATATGTTGTGGCCTTTCCCTGAAGCATGGCCAATTCCAGGGGCCACAGCCTTAAGGAAAAATAATTCATCATCTCCGAGCAACTATCAGTTACCAGTAACTACTCAGTTAGTGGTTGGATTTGGTACCCACCCTTCCCCCTCTATGCTGGGATTTTTGTCTGGCTAGAGCCTGTGAAGGTTTTGTGCATATTGTCTTGACTGCTGTGAATTCATGTGTGCAAATGTCCTGCCGTACCTGGAAAGCATTATCTCCTTGTGGTCATCTATGGCCCCTAGCTCTATGAACCTTGGGAAAAGGGATGTCGCATTTAGGGCTGAACATCCTTCAGTATCAGTCACTGTACTTTGACCAGTTGCAGGGTTTCTATGTTAATCATCATCTGCTGCAACTGCAACAACAACAACAACAACGATATGCCAATGAAGCTTGAGAGCTACACTACCTCATGGGTATAATGATAATTCATTGGAGGTCAGTTTAATTCTATGCCAGCGTAGCAGAGTGATAGTAGTATGTTTTCTCCTGTGGCCCAACAACTGTCTAGCTACAAGTTCTTAACTCCAATAATGGTACCAGATGTTAAGTTTCATCTTGTGAAGTAGGACTTCAATATAATCATAAATCATAGTTAGTCCTGTAACATTCATGCCACTATTGCCCCAGTGGCCTCGTCTTATCAGGCCAGTTGTTACTGTAGCTTGCAGGGTTCATAGCTTGGTAAGATGATAATTATTTTTCTCCTCTGGCAGTGTGCACAGTGAAAGCTAACAAGTAGGGATGAAGCTTCCAGGCGAGTGCTCTCTTGATTTCCCAGTGTTCTAAGAGTCAAGTGTATGGTATCTTCTGTAAGAGGGCCTTAACTATCAAGTCCAGGAAGGTACCCAAGAATATCAGCAACAAGTAGCCCATAATGCTTTTAGTTTGGTGAAAGGTCTAATTTTGTGAGAGTTAACATTAACCCTGGGGGCCAGTGTCCAAGCAGAGAGTAGTCATGCCTAATAAAGTCTCTTAGGAGAGTTGAGGAACATGGTTGGTGTATGTTGCAAGTGGAATAAATATAGTAGTAGGCTGAACACCCGGATCACACTGACTAACTAGTGATAACAAAGTCACTCTCTTATCTTTATATATTATCTTATATTTGAGACAAAATAGACCCAAGTGTATTTGCCAACTTCATGGAGCCATATGACTGTAATCTCTATTTGCTTTTCAAAATGAACCAACACCTAAATGAGCTGCCATAGTTGCTGTAAAATCTCCACCCCAGTGTCAAACTTGAAACTAGAACTGATGTCCTATAAGACATCATTAGATACATGAAGCTTATTCTTCACAGCACTGCTCAGAAGGGCATTAAAATAACACACCGACCCTACTGATAATTTTGCCTCACGAAAATCTAAAGTTTAAGATAAATAAAGTAAAACCATTTCCCTAGGTGAACAGTGTATGTTGATTTTAGGGGTGTAGTATTGTTGGAACTAGTCAGTTATGATTTAATCATCATGAACAGGGAAATGTCTAGGAAGGTGTGGAAGAGAACACATGCCATGCACCTTATTTTTCTTTTTAACTAAGTAGCCTGAATTTTATTCTTATGCCATTTCCAGATATCCAAGAGTGGGCAGAAATTTCAGTTATCTTTTTGAGTAACTTTTCCTTGAGAGCTCAAAGGCTTAAAGTAGTGGGAAACTAACTCCTATACCCATCTAGCCATATCGTATTGGCTACTCTGTGCTACAGGAACAACCTGAATAATGGTTGTTAAGAACCTAGCCCAGCGCATTGGAGTTTATAACCAATCCCACTTTTTAGGTCCTAGATGGGAATCTGTTTTAGCTTGTCTTGATATATTCCTCAATCACATAGCTTATGAGTACTTCCCGGGGAATTGGGTTGTATTCTAGATGAGGCCACCAACACAGAACAGACGGAAGAATGAAAACAAACAAACAAACAAACAAGCCAACAGACAGACAGAAGTCACTTTGCTGTCTTCTGTTAGAAGGTCTTTAGAACTGAAGGAACATCGGATTGGGAAGAGGGTGGGAGCACTATGGGCTCTTGGAGTAGCTTTGAGTGAAGACTTGAGGTGGTGGGAGGAACATCTGGGAGAGACTTTGTCCTGAGAGGGTACAGGGGACAGCAAGGAAGCCAGTGAGGTGGGAGCCAAGGCAAAGGAAAGGTCCTAGGACACACTCCTAAGTCTTTTCTTAGAACCTGTTCACAATCACCAGTGTGCAGCCAATGGTGGCCCATGGAGCTACTGTAACATATGATGCTTGCTGTCTGTTTTTATGTTTTTTTTTATCATTGTCCTTGGGACAAAAAAATGTAAGACATACTATCTCTACTGTAGATGTAGCAGGGGTGTGCATGTGTGGGACCTACCATTCTGTTCTATCTGAGCCTGGTGTTAGGGTGCCTAGAATCACTCCCTGTTTAGTGATCTGCTGTTTGCTGGCACATAGTCAAGAAGACATTAAATATCTATAATGCTCTTAAGCTCTCTCATTGTAGTGTCTAACTTCTTTTAATTACACTGGTAGCAAAAGTCCATCTCCTATAGTTATTTTCATCCTTAGCCGGACAAAAATGCATTATTTATAGGACCAGAGGCAAGCTCTTGTGGCATATAAAGTGAATTAATAAGGTTGGCTCAGCATTCAGCTATGTCAGAGCCGAGTCCAAATTTTATTCCGGTACTGTGATGGTGATGACTTTCTATGTGGCCTTTCTGGCTCTGAAGCTAATTTGGAGGCTGAGTAGCCCCGCAGGTATTTATATGTAGCGCTTGGTATTTTTACTGGGTCCTATTCTTCTCCCTTGGATCACCTAAAATGGTTAAGAATTTTCTAGTGGGATTAAGGTTGTGATCTCAGGGGAGGGGTGGGACATCTGCTCTTGGTTATTTTTGTGTGAGCTGCTTCCCCTTAAATGTATGTTCACAAATGAGCCACAGCGTTATCATCTGGGGTTGAGAGAAGACGGACGTTGGTACTGCTCTTGAACTTGGCCTCTGAGCCATGGCTTCTCAAAGGCACTCAGGTAAAAAACTCGCTGTTCTTTCTCTTATCTCGAAGGCAATTGTTTCAGGCCAACGAATCTGTCATTTTTCTGAAGGATAAATTGGATTGAATGATTTTAGTGCTGTGTAAATGGTAAGTAAATCCTAGCTGGTGTCTGTTTTGTTCTTGTGCTGTTTTAAAGATAACAGTGTTCTTCCTTAAGTAAGCTTAGATGTTTGATTGATTGATTTTTATTTTACATTTCAGGATGTCTTGTAAAACTAAAAGACGATGTGAGCGAAGAAGGTTGATGATTGTTGTTGTTTTGTCGGGGATTGTTAGGAATCTTAGGTCATTCCTGAGGCTGCTCTGCATCTCTAGGGTGCTTGAAATCTAACTTGAGCTCTCTAGGGAAAGGTAAATTGAATATGGAGAGGGAGAGGATTATTTATAACTCAAAGTATTCCCAAAGGACTTAACACATCTTTCCTTTCTCTGAACAGTATTCTTAATTTTTCTAAAGGAACAGTTACAGGTCTCTTTGTTATGGGAAATACAGTCTTTGCTAATCTTAGCTGAAAAAGTTTCCTGACCCCTAGATATTAAGACCATGAGTGAGAGTTTTCTGTATGTTTTATAGCCCAGCATTAGGGAGCCTTTTGGCCCTAAACAAGATGCCTGTGAACTACGGGCTGGAGGATGGAAGCCCAGCACTGTGAATTTAGCTGTCTGGGTCACTCCCTAAAGCCAAGGCTGGAGCTGATGCTCTGCTGCCCTCTGCCCAAGTAACAGCTCCCTTTCTTGGAGCCCATGAAGATAGTTGGGCAGAAACCACACACTTGGCCCTGGTTCCCAACTTTCAGGTTAAGGAACAAAGTTATTACTGATAGTAGTCTTTTTATTTTATTTTATTTTTATTTTTGCAAGTTTTAGCTTCGAAGCTTGGGATTGCCTGTTGATATTTTGACAATGGGATTAGTTTTTGAAGAAATTCCTTTTTCAATATTTTAAAGCACATAGGCTACAGTGGTATTCCCCACATTAATTAATTAGCATTAATTAACGGTCTAATTAACGTGCAGTTTCTGAGTGTTCGAAAGCTGTTTGATTTTTCTGTAACCCTCAGAGACTGTTTTACAAACATGGCAGCACATGGCTGAGGTGGTGATTATCTGCCCTCAGTCAGCTGGACCAGTTTTCCTATGGACATCGACTGTGCAGCAACTGGTAGATTTATTTACTAATTAAGAATCAAAAGCAATTGGCTTAATAGATGGTATTTATGGCATACCTAAAAATATTGCCTGTGAGGCAATATACTGTTAGATGATAATACTAATAAATAAAAACTAAATAACAGTACCTAAATTGTTAGAACAGTTGTTTCCACTTGTTACATGATTTCTCAAATCAAGAAATAGCAGTTTTCATCATGTTAAATTCAGTTACATAGAAGCAGAGACTTAACTAGTTCCATGGAGGAGAGAGGAAAATCAGGGTTGCCCTGAAACAGGTTCAGTCAAGCAATGCAAAGCCTAAGACCTTTGGATTTAGATACACTTTTAGTGACTGTACACACACTCAGGACATTTTAAGAGGGACATTTTAAGGACAAAAATGTATACTTTCAGAATTGAACATTTTTGTCTGAAAAAAAAAATCCGTTCAATTCCTTTTGCTCTTTGGCTTTTAAAGTCAAGGCCCAGAATGAGGGTGGAGATAGAATCAAGATTATTTTTCATATCCTAAAGTTACTAGTTCTGTTCACCAGCCAACTACCCAGTACTTCTCAAACGCCTGCCACACCCTTCCTCCCCACCCCAAACCCCAAGACAGGGTTTCTCTGTGCCATTTTGATTATCCTGGACTCACTTTGTAACCCAGGCCAGCCTCGAACTCAGAGATCCACCTGTCTCTACCTCCTGAGTGCTGAGATTAAAGGCGTACACCACCACCACTCAGCCTTTTTTTTCCTTTTTAAGTGCCAGAAATGGAAATTGAGAGCTGGAGGAAGAGGAGAGGAATGGAAGAGAGCTGCCTTCTTACGGTCACTGACGGACAGTGGTAGTTGGTCACAACTTTGTCTGATGGGGGACTAGACGCAGATACGATTTTGTTTAGTAACCATGCATCCAGCCCTTCCTACAGCAGACATGAACGAAGAAAATGGTGCTATCTGTACATCAGTGACCCAAGAGAGCTTCTAACATTTTTAATCAGATATGGCATTCTAGAGAAGTTGCTAGAAATGTTCATGTTCTATTTTAAGCAAATAATAATAATAACACTTGCTGAATTTTTTACGATACTTGATGAGAGACTGTTTTTCAGCTATGACTCATGAGCACCATCTCCTTGAGGCTATTCAGCTGTTTATTCCCAAGTGTCTGATGACACTTCCAGGTGTGTGCCAGGATGTCTATCACACAAGGGTCCTATTCATCAGCTGAGGCTTCCTTCCATTTGTTGAATGTTCTCAGGAATGCAAATATGTCCTTTTCTCTGGATGGCAATATTTATTGCTATGGCACTGATGTGCTGTGCCGAGCAGTGAACAGACGAGAAAAGAGCTGGGTGTTGTTTTCCATTTGGGTGGTGTTCAGTGTTTGCTGTTAGAGCAATGAGGCAAAACACACAGAGAAGGCAAACTAGATAGAGCACCCGCTTTCTCATGAAATGTTCATTTCAACCACTTGGTTTTGGGGGACAAATGCATATTAGCATGAAAGACATTAGAAAATATATAAAACCATAAGCAAGACTTTGTGAACTAAGAAAAAGTGTTATAATGGAGTTCTCTGCTTTAATGAACTAATATTTTAGTTTCTGCTTTGTTTCTAAGAGTTAGTTGGATGTGTGTGTATGAAGCTAGGTCAATCTTCTTTTATATGTGTACACATCTGTGTGAGGGTGCTTAAGTGTGTGTGTGTGTGTGTGTGTGTGTGTGTGTGTGTGTGTGTGTAAACACACATGTGCTTGTATAGGCCAGTGGTCAGTGTTGGGTGTTTTCAGTTACCCTTCATCTTATTTTTAGAGACAGAGTCTCTCAGTGAACATGGAGCTGACCAATTCAGTTAGTCTGGCTGGTCAGTACAAGCTGCAGGGCTTGTCCCCTCACTGCTTCCGGAGGCACATAGCAGTACTCTCCTGCCTTATTATGTGGGTGCTGGGGAGCCAAAGTTAGGTCCTCATCCTCACACAAGCATTTTTCTGATAGACCATCCCACAGCCTCTTAATGTCTTTGGTTGAAATATTGAGGATTTTGTAGGCACTGCTCAGTAAGTGGATTATAAATCAAGTTTTTTTTGAAAGAGGAAGCTTGCTTAATGTTTGATCACCTAGCCATAGTTTTAACTGCCCAGAATTACTTTCCTTAAACACATGTATACCAAAGATATCTTAGAAAAATCAGATGACAATTCACATGAGTGGAAGGTATGTATAGTTTAGATTTGGAGACCTCAGGATAATGGGAGGTGAGCTTTAAAATCAGGACATAGTATTTTGCATTGTATTAGGTTCCTTTATCCGTAAAAGTAGAAGAGAATTTGGGTCATGAAAGACAAAAAAAAAAAAAAAATTCTTCCAGTTGGAAAATCAATATTGCCTAGAAACAGAGGCTCAGATCATTGGCTAGAATCCATACTGAGTGCGTGTCCACACAGTTTTAGAAGGTTAACTGCACAAATCTTTCTCCATCTGTCTGCCAGCAGGGCACACTGAATGATTTCTATATATAAGGTTTAGGACTAGGTTCCGGGCTTCTATTATACTGGCAGAATTGTCTGTGACAGAAATCTCCCTACCATGTACAAATGAAGGCTGCTCTGAGATTAAAATTCATCAGAGAAAACACCCTAGGACACAGTGTCCTCCTTCACAAGGAAGCAATAAAGGAAGCAGCATTGTAATTATGTGTAGCAAAATTTTCATTTAATAATGGCTGACCTTTCCAAGTTAAAAGTACTTTAGGTCAAGGCAAATGTGTCTGGAAGTTTGTAGGGTGTAAAAGGTTGAACATTTCATGTTCTTAAAAGTTGCATAAGAGGATACATTTATTTCTTCAGAGATAAATGTTGAAAAGTATGAGATTCAGCAAGAGTAGAGAGAGCTGTACTAAGGGAGTTCATTTTTCTTTCTCATCTGGTGATTTCTAATGAAGGCAAAGAGGGGAAACTGCAAGCCTTTCCTCCCCCACAAATTTTGAAGTGTGGCTCCACCTTCCTTGGTACTCACTTAGGACATTTATTCTCCTTTAGGAACATTTGTACCAGCATTGCCACGTGTCGGATGGGTCCTTTGCATCATTAAATCCTGTGAATGTTTTCTTCTTGAACATATTACCTGTATTTTATGTGAAGTTTTGGTGCAGAGACTATTTCACCAGGAGGAATATATTACTCTAGCTTTGTAGTAAAACATATGTTATAAGGGTTTGAAATAGTATTGTATCAAATAATCGTACAATTAGACAGATGAGACATTGGATAATTCAGGTTGTCCAAGTTTCACTTAGACTTTTTGAAAAATAAATTAAAGTTAATGAATTTGACATTACTAACATGCTTTAAATATCTCCAACTTGTTTGCATTGAGTAATAAGACAACATTTTTAGGTGTGTCTATTTTATCTTGATAAATAGGTGTTTCCATACATAGAAATGACATAAGTCAATTGTTAAAAATCTATCCTAAAATAGGCCCTTTGAAATCTGTTTTATCCAACTGCATACAGAGTCTAGGCTTAAGTATACTACAGTGGGGGATCTGAGGTGACGCTGATTTCTCTTGCTTTTAAAATATGAATAAGATAGCCGGGTAGTGGTGATTAATCCCAGCACCCTAGAGGCAGAGGCTGGTGGATTTTTGTGAGTTCAAGGGTATCCTGGTCTACAAAATGGGTTCCAGTACACTCTAAGCTGTTAAAACAAACAACCAAAACAAGCAACCAAACCAAGAACAAAAGCAAAAAAGATGTACTGCCAAAAGCACTGAGACCCAAGGTCTTTCTTATTGGTATTGTTAACATGAAGTTAGCTAGTTTATGGTGTGCTTTAGGACCCTGTCATTTAAAGGAATGATATGGAGGTCTGTGTTTTCATTGATGGGCATTTTCAATACACGGTACAGGCATCCTACAATAGCTATAAATGTAGCCCAACATATTTGTAGATCACAGCATCATGTCAAAGTGTCAAAAATTTGGGACCTCGCTCCTGGGATTGTCTGAAAATACGTGCATTTAAAGTAAAGAAGGCTTGGCAGGTATCTCTTGGTTACTCTGAACCATAGTGTAGCGATCTTTCTCTTGAAAACCTGCTCATGCCTGTAAAATCTCAACATTTTACGAGGTCAAAGTAGAAAATACACTGCAAATTCAGGGCCATCCTGGGCTCCAGAGTTAGACATTGTCTCAAAGAAAAGCCAAAACAAAAACCCTAGATACCTATAAAAGAAATTTGCTGTGTTTTCCAGCATGTTTTCCTTTTGTGTGATGCTAGCACCTATATTTTAACCATGAAGTTATGACTCAGCAATACCAAAAGGTGGAAATCAGGACAGTTCTTGAATAAACAACTATTTAGAATCCATTACTGCTTTTCTAGACACAAGAAAGTGAGAGTAAACAAGAACTAGACAGCTCCATAAGGGAGCTGATTGCTTTTCCAATATGGCCCGATGATAAGCTCTGAAGGGCTAAGTCCACCACCATTACACTGATCTCTACACACTCTGTGGCCTTGCCATGGCACTGAGGAGCCACTGACAATTTGAGTTCCTAGTGTTTCCTTTCATTTTATTTAGTTTGTGGTTCAAAGGGTTGAAGGATTAAAACCAGGGACTCAACGAGTGTTAGACATAGCTCCTCTTCCTAAGCTGTACCCTCAGACTTTTCAAAAAGTCATGAGGTGGCAGTTGTATTAAGCTGCATGGGCTAGCTTTGAACTCCCTTTGTAGGACAGACAGGCCTTGAACCTGGGATCCTTCTGTATCAGTCCTCAGTCTCTTGTGGAGCAGGGGTTATGGGTCTGTACCACCAGGCTACCCTGGCATCTACCTTTACTAAAGAATCAGTTGGTTTCTCAAATCAGCTCTTAGCAAGAAAGCACATCTTTGTTGATATATGCAACCAACTGTTACACAATTTCCACATGGCAGAAGGAAAATGGGAGAAACCAGCCAGAACGAACAGAAAGGGATTTTCCACCGGCTGTCCTGGCCACAGGTACTTGTGCCTGTAGGCTACAGGAAGCTGAACAGATGCCTCACAGTAAGTGGATAACTTGAGGAGACAGGCCTGGCTTCCTTGTGTGGAAGCACTCTGTATCTATTCTATGGACACAAGGGGACGTCGCTAGGGTTTTTCAAGAAAAGCACGAGCAAGAACTGTTCTCTCATCTTCCCTATTGACTTGACAGTGACACATCTGTGCCAAGCAACTGTCTGCACAAAAATGTCACTCATTTGCTTCCTATGTCCATCCTCTGAGCGAGGGGCCCGGGCAGTGGAAGTGAAAGGCAGTAGGCACTGTGTGTGTTCCATGGCCTGCTTTCCCTTGTTGAGTGACTGGTATAAGAGGCTGATAGGGGTCTGAGTAAGCGTTCACCAGCCTCAGCCCAAGCAGCCGAAGCCTGTGTTCCCAGACAAAGGGTGTGGTTTCCTTAGCTCACTCTCTGCTATTTGGTTGCCTATGGTAACAGAATCCAAACAAGTTGGACATGTGGTTGCATTAAAAAAAAAAAAAAAGACTTGGGAATGGAACCCCAAGCAGGAGTTTGGGGCTGTTCAGTCGGTGGAGGAGCTGCGGTGAGTAGCAGACAACTGCTCATTTCTTTTCCCCATTCTTTCTCTAAATTCCAGGCAGGACGAATACTTTGAGTTAAAATAGTCCCAGTTCTCATGTGTATGTGTCTAACACAAATTAACTAATTGCTGTCTATCTACTTATGTAAATTCCTTTTTTTAGTGGGGATGGAAAATTAGCATATGTGTAAAGAAATTGGGACCTAATAAAAAAAACCCTTCCTGGTGGCAGGATTCCTTTGAAAAATGACTTGGCAAAGGGGCTGCAGAAGACCTGAGTCGAGCCCTGTGGTTTTGTAGGCTTGCTGTTTATGGTTACCTAGGGCCGCTGCTGGGGTGTGGATGAGCGAAGGGGGGTGGTCATATGAAGGGAACGGAGAGAGGAGGTTCTTGGAATGATGTTTAACCTTTGCAAAAGTCAGTTTTCCAGATTATACTTGAAACTTTGGCTGTTTAGAACAGCAAATACGCTAAAAGGTAATACTTCTGTGGATAGGCCAGTCCTCACTGGTTTGGCCTGAGAGAGACTTGATTTTGATGTATCACAAAAGTGCACCTCACTGTGACAAATAATTGCAGAATGTGCCCACGACAGGTGACAATGCCTGTTGCCCAGGGCTCCGCCATCAGGAAAGTATCTGGGACAAAAGTCTTTGGGATCGTTTCAAGGAGTGAAACGGATTCTGCCTGCTTTCAAGTCTGCTTAAACATTTGGAACAAGTTCATTAGGGCTGCGGGTGTGCCTGCGGGTAATGGGGTAATGACTTGGCTGTTAAATTTCGGTTCTGATTAATGGAACTGTATAGACAGGAGGGAAGTGAGACCACTAGGAAATAGTCTCACGACCCTAAAAGGGGACGATAGGAGGTAAGAGTTGGCAGACAGGCTCCTGCTTTGCTATGTGCCTGGCAGCCATGGGATCAGGAGTCCCAGCCTCGGCTGTACCTCACTCTTTCGAACTGTCTGAGCTGGCTGGGAGGGTAGCACATGGACCCGCGCTATAATGCACATGGTACTCCTGCCTTGCCCAATAGTCTTCCTTCTTTTCCTGCCCCACCTCACCTTTCCATTCCCCTTTCCATTCCTGGTCGCTATTCAACGATGGAAGAATCCTCCAGAATCTCCCTGTGTGGTGACCTTAGCCAGTACAAGCTCTGGCCCACTTAGTGTCCTGTGTCCTTAGTGGCCCACTTAGTGTCCTCCTTAGTGTCCTGTGAGTCAGCACAGTGCTTTTCTGACATGTCCTCAAGGAGTTACTGGCCCTTGACATGTGACACTTGGAGTTCAAATCCAGAGGCATTTTCTTCCTGGGAGCCATAGTGAAGTATCAGTTGCTGTGAGCCTTGGTAACGAGCCAGGCTTAAATGGACTCAGAGGCTTTCCTAGCTACATGGCAGCAGTGCACAGGCCCTCCAGGACCTCCTGCAGCAGAGCAGGCTTGTGGTTCCCTTTGCTCACTTGTTCTGCTTGCTTGCCCCTACAGGTCCCTCCAGCTATAAGGTGGGCACCATGTCTGAGAAGTTCGACTGTCACTACTGCAGGGACCCCCTGCAGGGCAAGAAGTATGTGCAGAAGGATGGCCACCACTGCTGCCTGAAGTGCTTTGACAAGTTCTGCGCCAACACCTGCGTGGACTGCCGCAAGCCCATAAGTGCTGATGCCAAGGTAACTGTTGTCCCTGACGGGGGAAACAGGGCAGGCTGGCCTTCAGGGGTTTTTCCTGCAGCCTTACCAGCAACACTGCCAATTCGAGTTCTCACCACAGCAGCCTTAAATGCTTGAGGCAGGCTCTCTGCTCCCCATGGTGCTTTTGATGGCCCTAGCTAAAAACACAACAAAACAAAACAAACAAACAAACAAAAAACAAAACTACTTAATATGGGCCTTGGACTAGATGGCCCACCCAGGCCCTTGCCAGCTCTTTCATAGTGCATGCTGGGAGGCTTTTTATCTGAGATGCTGAGCAACAAAAGTGTTTGATTTTATAATACTTCTATATATTTAATGGAGGCTCTTGATAACGATACCCAAGTCTAAGTGCAAAAGTCATTTACATTTCATATAGCCTCTCTGTACATAGCCTGAAGGTGATTTTATACCGTGTTCTGATTTTTAAATTAACTATAATTACATCATTTTCCTCTTTCCCTTTCCTCCCTCCAACCTCTTCTGGACATCCCCCAGCTCCCACACGCTTTCTCTCAAACTCATGGCCTCTGGCCTCCTTTTCTTTGACTGTGGTTACATTTTTAAAATACTTGTCTGTGGAATGGCATCTGTCTGCTGTAGCCAGAATGGACTGGAAAGGGGCTTGTTTTCCCCCAGGGACACAGAATAAACTGCATGTTGTGCTTTGACACTGTGACTGTGACCTGGCACATGGCACCAGATGTGTACCTTTCTCCCCGTGAGATCTGTTAACCCTCAAAAAGCTTAAGCTTTTTGGAGCATTTGGATTTCAGATTGGTGCGGAGGGCCCTCCCACCTCTGCCCTTATGAGCTTGGGGACTGTGAGGCCCTTTCCTCTTCACCGCAGTCTTCTTCCTGTTACTCCTACAAGCACTCACCACAGGGCAGCCCCACTGGCATCTGAGTGAGTAGTGACCTGGCCCTGATGGTAAGGCTCATGGCACCGCCCCCAGTGCCCCTCACAGTGGCCACCCTGCTCTGCTTGATGTCCAGGAGGTGCACTATAAGAACCGCTACTGGCATGACAGCTGCTTCCGCTGTGCCAAGTGCCTTCACCCCTTGGCCAGCGAGACCTTTGTGTCCAAGGATGGCAAGATCCTGTGCAACAAGTGTGCCACTCGGGAAGACTCCCCCAGGTGCAAAGGGTGCTTCAAGTCCATTGTGGCAGGTACTGGCCCCCTCCCACCCTGAGGGCAGACATGATGTGTGCTTGCTTGTCATGGTGGGGCTAACGTTGCTGTGAGCTGCTTTGAGATTTTTGCATATATATGTACACATATACATACATGTATATATGCGTACATATATATGCTCGCATATATGCACACACTCGGAGACCAAAGAACACTGGAGAGGACAGTCTGTGGCAAGAGAATGAAGTGAAAAGTATGTAGCATTTTCTCCTTTGGGTGTAGTAAGTGATCCATGCATGCTTCTTCCTTAGGCATTTTTGGGTTAGGTAGCCCCCTAGTGAAACTCTAAGGCATTGCAATGGTGGAGGTGGGAGTTGGGGGTTCAGGTACCTCATCCTAAATAGTGCTGCCAGGAGTCCCCACCTGTGACAGACCCCTGGGTTGGCATGACTGCAGTTAGCACACGGATAGGCTGAGGGAGGCCACTGACTGCAGGGCCTGCATCCCCTCACCTCTGGGGGCGGGGCTGGGATGCTGAGTGGATGCAGCCCCCCTGCAGAGCCTGTCAGTGGGGCTATCCTATTGCTTCCTCCTGCAGGAGACCAGAATGTGGAGTACAAGGGCACCGTCTGGCATAAAGACTGCTTCACCTGCAGCAACTGCAAGCAAGTCATTGGGACCGGAAGCTTCTTCCCTAAAGGGGAGGACTTCTACTGCGTGACTTGCCATGAGACCAAGTTTGCCAAGCATTGCGTGAAATGCAACAAGGTATGTTGTGGTAGTTGTGCATCGAGTGTTAGTTCCCTGGTATTTGATAGCTTTCAGAGCACTTGCACACACACACACACACACACACACACACACACCCCATCTCATTCCATCCTCACGATAGCCCTGTGACGTCGGAATTATTGTGCCCACTTTACAGACGAGGAGCCGGGGGTTTGAAAGCAGCACCACAGCTGATTCTCTGGTTGTGCCCTTCCGTTCTGAGCCTAGCAGCCCTGGCTCTGGAGGCCCGCCTCCTCGACTTCATTGTCTTTGAGAGAGGCTCGCCCTCTTTAGGCCTTGGTGTCTTCATCTGTAAATTGGGGACAATAATAGCACCTGCCTCCCATGGCTGTATGGTGATGAAATGAGGGACTGTGTAGCAAAGCACCCAGCACAGTGCCTGGTTGTTGAATCTGAATCCCGGTGCTACCCTCCTTGGTCTAGGCCATCACATCTGGAGGAATCACTTACCAGGATCAGCCCTGGCATGCCGAGTGCTTTGTGTGTGTTACCTGCTCTAAGAAGCTGGCTGGGCAGCGTTTCACCGCTGTGGAGGACCAGTATTACTGCGTGGATTGCTACAAGAACTTTGTGGCCAAGAAGTGTGCTGGATGCAAGAACCCCATCACTGGTAGGCTAACGAGGCCTTGCTAAGTCTGCCAGGCCAGGTGTGGCGCATGATACCCATCTCATTTTCCTGCCGTCGGTTTCATTCACGAAAGGCCCCCTAGACAATGCCCTTCTGCCCCTACCATTATGGCCCCAAAGGCCCCCCTCCCAAATGGTTTGGATTGCTTCCAAACCAAGTCAGCCCCTTGCAATGCAGAACACTTCCTGATTACTGTTGACAACTAACCATGCCAGGAATTCACAAGCCTGAGAGCAAGGCACTGCACAGGGGTGAAGTGGGAGGTGAGGGTAGGGCCAAGGGGAGACGGGTGGGAGGGGCTATTGGCGGGGAAGGGGGAGGGGGTAAAAGGAGGGCTGGGGAGGGCTAGGGAGGCTACAAAGCTATAACCTGGCTTTACACCACCCCATAGTGGAAGGCTAGTGCAGAGAAGCCTGCTAGCAGGGTCATTTTTGTTTATTTTGAATTTTTTTGTGATCAGAAGCAAAGCTAATCACTTCATTCCTCATCTTGCGGCCGCGATCCACGTGCCCCAGCCCTTTCCCTTGCCTCAAATTTTCCCATCTCCCCGGGGAGCCTTGAAATGTACATTTGAGAAGACTTTTGCCATCCTCAGGGAAAAGGACTGTGTCAAGAGTGAGCCACCCAGTCTCTAAAGCTAGGAAGCCCCCAGTGTGCCACGGGAAACGCTTGCCTCTCACCCTGTTTCCCAGCGCCAACCTCCGGGGCAGGCATCCGGGTGGAGAGAGGACTTGTCCCTCGTGGGTGGTGGTTCTTTATAGAAAAAATCGAAGCTTAGCAGCTCCTCAAGGCCCGGTAAGTGCACACCCCACAAACAGCCCAAGTTTGCCTCCTGGTGGCCACTTTGATGCCATGGCCCTGACTTAAAAAGACACTGGTTATGCTGGGAGGTCGGTGCGCGTCACAGAGCAATAGTGGTGGTGGCATGGGAACAGGGTTCATTAAATCAGGGAAGCCATTGGCTGAGCTCTGGCATCTTTTCAGGTCCTTGACAGCCATAGAAGGGTTGCGGCGGCGCGCGGGGGACAGTGGCGTCGCGGGGGACAATGCGCGGTGGGAGACAATGCGCGGTCGAGTAGAGGGGAGCGGAGAGCCAGGCAGACACTGACTGTGTGCCTGTCGGCTCTATGAACGGGCAAGTTGTCATTTTATCTCTGACTCCTGGAGTCCTCATCTGTCTTCGTTCAGCTGTCTCTCTGTTTTCTTGTGTTTTCCCATAGGGTTTGGTAAAGGCTCCAGTGTGGTGGCCTATGAAGGACAATCCTGGCACGACTACTGCTTCCACTGCAAAAAATGCTCCGTGAATCTGGCCAACAAGCGCTTTGTGTTTCACAATGAGCAGGTGTATTGCCCTGACTGTGCCAAAAAGCTGTAACTTGACAGGGGCTCCTGTCCTGTAAAATGGTATTTGAACCATGCTTTGTGTCCTTTGCTCACTCCTTCTGCACCATCTATAGGAGAAGAATGAGCCTCCACCTCTTTAAAGTTGCTCTTTTCTGTCTTTTCTCCCATTTTACAGTATTAATCAATCAAGGGCACACAGTGATCATATTAGGATTTAGCAAAGAGCAACCTTGCAGCAAAAATAATTTCTCTATTGCTGCAATGGAAAAACAAACATTTAGATTGACTCTTCTGCATGTTCCTCATAGAGCAGAAAAGTGCTAACCATGCAACCACCTCATGATGGAAGGCCATAAGGCTCCTTCCACTGAGCTGCCTTCCGGGAGCTCAGCTGGGAGCCACTGTGCAGTCACATGACTGCTGTGCCAGAGTTGCAGCGGCTGCTCCAACTCACTGCTCACCTTCTTCTGTGGGCGGTCCAAGAACTTGCCAGAATGCATGGTTTAACTTCCTCATCAAAAACTCTGAACTTCCTTCTGTTCTTTTGTGCTTTTCACATAACTAACACAAATTTCCAGCGAATTAACATTTTGAACTTAGCTGTAATTCTTAACTGACTTTTCCCCATACTAACATTTGACTCCCCCACGTGGCGTGTTCTCTGAGCGTTCCTACTTTAAAGCATGGAACACACAGGTGATTTGGAAAGTCTAAGCAGAGCTGAGAAAACGAGCCTGTTTCAGAACATCGTCACAGTGACTACTTCTGGAAGCTTAACAAAACTAACCTTCCTGTATTTTTAATTTTTTTTTAAATTTGTCTTGTTTTAATGAATAGTGAAATAGTTTATGGGTTTGGAAACTTGCATGACAATATTGGAGCCTCCTCAGACGTTCCTGCAGTTTTGAGATTCACTATGTAGAAGTGACACAAACTCTAGAGGGGCAGTTGAGCAGGCAACAGGGCTGTCATCAACAAGAGAGACATTGCAAAACCGTGACAAGTTGAAGTCTTTGTAATGTAGCTGTTGTCTGCTTTGTCTGTGTTCAAGAAGAACTTTCTTGTGACTCTTAGAACTTTCCCTCCAGAGCTTAGCTGGATTGCGGGGGGCCACTGGGGTGGTCCTCCCCCTTCACAGGCCGAGACTGGCTTTCCACCTCCTGCTTCTGTGTACTCTCCATTATGATAGTACATACATAACGAGACAATATCCGAGCAAACATGTAATGAAAGTCCATATTCAGATATTACTGTAGGAGTGCTTGTAGCTGCTGACACCTCATCTCCACATTTGTCATTAGCTATCTCCATCTGAAGCCCCAGTGTACCTTATAAAAATAAAGCAGCATAGAAAGAACGTGTCTCCTGTCTTTTTTTTCCCCTGTCTGAAACAGGGTTTCTCTGTCTTAGTCTTGGCTGTGTCCTAGACTCACTTTGGAGACCAGGCTGGCCTCGAACTCACTGAGATCCACCTGCCTCTGCCTCCCCGAGTGCTGGGATTAAAGGCGTGCGCCACCTCACCTGGCAGTCTCCTGTCTTCTTACTCTGCCTAAATGAAGCACGAAAATGTAATATACTACTACCCTAGAAACTCTGGGGGACCTTGCTCCTGACATCTAGGATATACTCAGCTCAGTGCAGTACACCGGCCCGTGGCACCAGTCTGGTCCAGTTTTCAAAACGGTACAGCCTCAAAGCATTTCCTGCATTTCCACAGCCCACAGAAGGCAAGAACTGATGACTCTTGCGTGGGCAGGATAGCAAGGCAGGAAGGGAGTCCCAGATGAGGCTGCTGCTTGAGAAGGAACCGAGCTGCTTCCTTCCTCTATCCCTGTGCTGTTGTATCTTCACCACCTGCCCTCCCCTCCTCGACCTTACTTGTGCTTGAAGCCCAAGCAGGGAAGAGCAGAGGGAGAGGCCTCCTTGGCGTCTGCCTCCCTGGCCTCTGCCTCCTTGGCCTCTGCCTCCCTCGCCTCTGCCTCCTTGGCCTCTGCCTCCCTGGCAGGGCCTCTCTCTCCTCTGCCTCCCTGGCCTCTGCCTCCTTGGCCTCTGCCTCCCTCTCCACCGCCTCCTTGGCCTCTGCCTCCTTGGCCTCTGCCTCCCTCTCCTCTGCCTCCCTCTCCACTGCCTCCCTGGCCTCTGCCTCCCTCTCCACTGCCTCCCTCTCCACTGCCTCCTTGGCCTCTGCCTCCCTGGCCTCTGCCTCCCTGGCCTCTGCCTCCCTGGCCTCTGCCTCCTTGGCTTCTGCCTCCCTGGCCTCTGCCTCCTTGGCCTCTGCCTCCCTCTCCACTGCCTCCCTGGCCTCTGCCTCCTTGGCCTCTGCCTCCCTCTCCACTGCCTCCCTGGCCTCTCTCTGCCTCCTTGATCTCTGACTCCTTGACCTCTGCCTCCCTGGCCTCTGCCTCCCTGGCCTCTGCCTCCCTCTCCTCTGCCTCCCTGGCCTCTGCCTCCCTGGCCTCTGCCTCCTTGGCCTCTGCCTCCCTCTCCACTGCCTCTCTTGCCTCTGCCTCCTTTGCCTCTGCCTCCCTCTCCACTGCCTCTCTTGCCTCTGCCTCCTTGGCCTCTGCCTCCCTCTCCACTGCCTCCCTGGCCTCTGCCTCCTTGGCCTCTCTCTGCCTCCTTGACCTTTGCCTCCTTGACCTCTGCCTCCCTGGCCTCTGCCTCCCTCTCCTCTGCCTCCCTCTCCTCTGCCTCCCTGGCCTCTGCCTCCTTGGCCTCTGCCTCCCTGGCAGGGCCTCTCTCTCCTCTGCCTTCTTGGCCTCTGCCTTCTTGGCCTCTGCCTCCCTGGCCTCTGCCTCCCTCTCCACTGCCTCCCTGGCCTCTGCCTCCTTGGCCTCTGCCTCCCTCTCCACTGCCTCCCTGGTCTCTGCCTCCTTGGCCTCTCTCTGCCTCCTTGACCTCTGCCTCCTTGGCCTCTGCCTCCCTGGCCTCTGCCTCCCTGGCATCATGTGCCATGTGTACTTGGAGCCCCTGACGCTCAGATTTTTAACCATCCACCCTGCCCCTGCCCCTGCCCCTGTCCCATGTCTTATTTCAAGAGGGCGATGGCAGTGTGTGCCTCCTGGACTCGCTTCCTGTGCCCAGGCCTTCTTCCCTTAAGAGGCTTCAAAGACCTGGAGGGCACTTTGAGAAGCTACCTTTTCAGCTGAAGGTGGATTGGAGGGGTGACAAAGTGTTAGGCTTTCACGAGCCCCACCCTGGCAAAGTCAACTAAGAATGTCCTTTGGATATTAGCATTGTGAGAAATTCTGGAGTCAGAGTGCTCGCTCTTCCGCTGAAGCATTTGCCATCTTGGGGTGGGGTGGGGTGGGGTTGAGACTTGTTGGTCCACCTCAAGCCTTTTTTTCTGTTGTGCTACAACTCGAACCCAGGACTCTTACCACTGTTCAGACTGTGGACCATCCCCTCTGGGTGTGGCTCTTTTTAGAGAGATTACCTGTGAAAACACCTTTAAACTAATGAAGAGAGCCTCAGTTTCTGAGGCCCTGTCTCTGTCCCATGCCACCACCTTCCACCTCTGCAAGCTCTGTTTTCAGCCTTGCCGTTGCACCCAGCACTCCTCCCCTTCCTCCCCCACCCACCCGCACGAGTTACGTGGCCTTCTGTCATGACCACTCTTTTCTCAGTCCCCTCCCCTTCCCTTGAATCTGCACTGAACTGTGCTTCTATAGCTTCAGCCATTCTTTTTTTTTTTCTTTTAATTGGTTGATTGAGTGTATATATGAGTGCTTTGTTTGCATGTACCCCTGCAGGCCAGAAGAGGGCGCCAGATCACATTATAGATGGTTGTGAGCCACCATGTGGTGGCTGGGAATTGAACTCAGGACCTCTGGAAGAGCAGCCAGTGCTCTTGACCGCCAGCCATTCTTATATAGCCTCGGCTCTGTGTTTCCACAGCACTTGACCTGAAAACCTTACCTGGTGTCCTAAGTTGTGCTAAAGAAAAGCCACACTGCCTGAAATCCCCAGAACCACTTTTACCATTGATCCACAGTCTGTAACAAGTCATGCCCCCCCCACCCCCCCCCACGCCTTCATTTCCTTACCCAAGAAATGGGCCCACCAGGCATCTGCCTCTGCAGTGGCTTGCCCTTAAATGTGATCATCAGAAGCAAATAGGTCCTCACAACAAATGCTGGGCCCATTTTCCAGATGGGAAAAACACAAGTTCGGAGAGATTGTCTGAAGTCAGACATAGGAGAGAGGGCATCCCGAGCATATTATTGGTATGTCAGTTATGACACTACACTGTCACAGAAATGGACATAGCAGTAAGGAAAGCCACACCTGCTTGTTGCATGACAGGGCTCGGGAGAAATGGGGTTATATATCTAGTTACTACACTGAGCAGAGAAGCATTGTCAAGACCACAGCCTAGTAACTTCAGCTAACGGGGTAATGACCGAAGCCAGGCTGCCTGGGTGCAAATCCTGGACAAGTGACAACACGCTCGTTTCTTCATTCCTAAAATGAGAGAGAATGGTTTGTTTCAAAGCTGCATATGACACAATCCCAGGAGAGCTTAGTGGGGTGACTGGTAGCAAGGAAGTAGGCAATGAATAGCAAGGCTTCTCTCCTCAGCACCAGGAAGAACTATTACACTAACTACAAGCCACATTACCGCTCAGGAACTAGGAGGAGGGTTGATCCAAGTCACACAGACTTGGATTTGGACACTAGAGCCACTACTTTCTAGATGAGTGACTAGAGAGTGGGCGTGGCCTCAGAGGGTGTAGGCGTGGTCTCCAAGAGCGTGGGCATGTCCCTGGACGTTCTGGGCGGGGTCTCAGAGAGTGGGCGTGGCCTCAGAGTGTATCAGTGTCTACACATTACCATGTCCTTTTATATAGAAATACCACCTCCCCCCCCATACCTCCCAGACCTGCTCAAGGCCTGCCAGTGCTGCCTCCCCTCAGAACCTGGCACGCTGTATGGATACCAACCATGCATCAATGGGTCGCACTGCAGCTGTGGAAGTTGGGAGGAAAGGAGTGGCTAGGGCCTATGTGGAAACAGGAATGCTGGGAAGGGGGACTTGGGAGGTGGGGAGGACACTGAAAGTGACACAGAGCACTGACTTTTGACACCGGCAACTGTTATGTCTTGACACCCTGGCTCTGGCCACAGAGTAAGTGACATTTAGTAATCGTGTACTCACAGACTGAAGATGACCATGGATTGGAGTAATGGCCCCTTCACCTGATTGCTAAGAGGGCCCAGGGGGGAGGAATGTGCAGTCACACATGGCAGACTGGTAACCTCTTCATCACACATGGCAAGCTGACAACCTCTTCAGCTGGGTTTCAGTCTTTGGGGTCCTGCGCAGCATTTTTTTTCCCAGTACCCATGAAGTACTTTTGAGGGTACTGCGCCCTAAGACTACTAAAGGCATCGTTCTTTACGACAGAGGCATAGTAAGTATGTTGCACTGAAGAATCTGTGTCCCTTAGGGGACAAGACAATAAAAGAAAGGACAGTGTTAAGAGGCTAACACATGAAGGTGGTCTCAGGAACGCTATCACTTGGAGCTGTAAACAGAACACAGTAGTTTTAATAGATGGGTTGCAAGGACTTGGTGCCGACAGAAGTGTATGTTCTCTTTGTTTCACATGACATAGTCTTAAGTGTTTCAGCACACGACATTTGTGTAGAAAACTATCAGAAGCTTGGCTTTTAGGATGACTGCCATTTGTTGTCTACATGTAAGAACCAGTATCTGAAAGTATATTTTAAACCTGATGCATCCTTTCCTAATACATAACAAAAGTAGCGAAGGACCAAGAATCAGAAAGTGAGAAAATGTAATTCTCTCCTTTTGCAAATCCAAGATAAGGCCAAGGCCAAGGGAACATGGGCCTGCTTTAAACTGTTTGCAATTCAGCGCCTCAGTTTCATTGGTGTTAGCACAAGCAAGGTGTGTTCTAGTCTTATGGAATCCCATCACCTATGTGTGTACATACATGTATGAACACATCTGTGTGCCCTGGCACTGGAATTGAAGGATAGCGCTGCCCTCGCCTTCACTTGTTGCAAGTGCCTAGAAAAAGGCAAGCATGTTTTGGTTATATGTCCTAAGCCTGAGTATATACTGAAGGACAGGCCTGGGGATCAAGGCAGAAAAAGCTGTAAGTACACAACATTTAAAGGAATTAATCGAACTCCACAAGACAACAGCCAAGTAGTACATTGTGTATGCAAAAGAATGATGCGCATTTTGTGTTTAAGGCCCACCATGTACTTCAAGACAAAGCACCAATGAAAGCACGAATGATAGTGATGGTTCCAAGTTTATAGTTTCTGATCATTAGGAGGTATCAGCACTGGACAGGGATGAGAGCTGAATTTGAAAATGTCCATATGTATAGGCAGTACTGTACCATTATACAACCTGTGGTGTATATTAGGAAGTATTTGACACAACTCTTATGGGCATTTGGAATTCCTCACACAATCTATTATGTTCTCTACAAGATCAAATTGTGTTTTGAGTTGTAGTATCACCATTAAATACAATGAAATATTTTAGGGTTTCAGTAGATCCTGAAATAGAGACACTCTTTGAGGAATCCCTTCAAACAACACAAACATGGATAGAAAACGTAAGAAACAAACAATAGAGGGTTTTTTAAAAGGAAAACAGAAACCATTTTAATTAAAACTTTCACTAGAGAACAAGATGATAATAGCATTTTCTCAAGTAGCGTCAAGGATGACTGTTGACTAAGGTTTTTTTGTTTTCCTTTTTTTGGGGGGGAGATGGGTGGTGTTTGCCAGTTTCCTGATGAAAGAGATTCTTTTTGAGTCTTGGCCTTAGGAGTTTTAATATAGAGTGGAAGATGAGCAATATCCCAGGCTCCATGGGATTTACATATCTAACCAGGGAGGAAAAAAAAAGGTTAGAATCAGTGTTTATGGTGTCACAGTACCTCAGCCCTGGCCTCCCTTTGGGATGACTACTGGACCAAGCTCTCTGAACATTCTGACACCCTGATGTCTTTTCTAAATGTTCCCCTTATCAATGCCCAAGGAGCCCATACTGCTTTTGACAAGGAGAGCTGCTCATGTGTATGTGTGTGTGTGTGATGCATACATATATATGTGTGTGTGTGTGTGTGTGTGTGTGTGTGTGTGTGTGTGTGCATATATATATGCACTATATCCCCTGAATGTGGAGGCCAGAGTTAGATACCCAGTGTTGTCTTTTATTTGGCTCTCTGCCCTCTACTGTACTTGTCTGGCAGCCAAAGGAGCAGGAGCCCAAAGAAAGCCAGATTTTGAAATGTTTTATATGTGGCAAGAGATTTGAGGTATGTATATTATCATAAAGTTATATATTCTCTCAAATCTAACTTAATGGAAAATTCTTCTAGATCATTCCTCCAGACTCACTGCTCTCTTCCTCCTCACTTCTGAATGGCATCCTGGAACAGCCGGAGGCCAAGGGATTCTCAAGTGTCTGTGTTCTTCCAGCTATAAGTAGGTGTGACAAAGACTTTGTTAAAGGGGCAGAAACCATCTTGCCTCTTTTCTTATCATCCAAAGGTGCCTGAGGACCTTGGTAGGGTATCATAGGTTCCTTTGAATCTTGTTTGTCAACATCCAGAGCGACCTTTATGACAGGTGATTCAGTAGTTGTGTGACTAAGGTCTATAATTTTGTCACAAACCCATTCCTGATTGGTGGTGATACTCTGAGTAGATCGAAGGGTGGTGCTTGCTTCTTTTGTCTTTCGCCATTTTACTGGGTGGGCAGTAGGTGGTTTTCTAGTAGGTATCCTGGAATGAAAGATTGTAGTTAGACTCCTAATTATTTCAAAACTGTGAAAGGAGCTTTCTCATTTAACTTCTGAGAAGTGCCTTGGGAGTAATAAATCAACTTTCCACATACTAGAATGAGAAGGCTAGAAGGGACCTTGTAGATCACAGAACACACTGGCGTTCAAATAGTATCCTAGAAAGCCCAGGGCACAAGGGCAGCTGAGCGCATATGCGTATGTGTGTGTGGGGGGGGGGGGCGTGCGCGCACACACGCATGTGAAGGGAGATCCTTGATGTCCTGCTCAATCACTCTCTGCCTTATTCCTTTCAAACAGGCTTTCTCTCTAAACCTGGAACAAATCCTCCTGTCTCTATTCCTCCAATCCCAACACTGGGGCTACAGGTGGGCATGTGACCACACCTGGCTTTTTGTGTGGATGTTGGGATTTGAACTCAGGTCCCCATGCTTGCACAAGTGCTTTTACCCACTGAACCAAGGACAGAGATTGTAAAGAGCAACTAGAGAATTGGTACAAGAATTGAATCTGGGTACCCCCTTTTAACTATTACCAGAACCTAGCTTCTTAGCAGACATATACTCTAGTAGGCCTCAGAGCTAATTTTTCAGGCTATCACCTGGGCAGTGTTCATTTTCAACAAACAGTTCCCATTCTCCCAACTTAAACTCTGAGTCTGTTGGCCACATGTGAAAGAAGCATATGGCTATCAGTCTCCACATGGCAGTGAAAATGAAGACAGGTCATGTCTGGTTTACACACTTCATAGATGAACCCACATTTACCGTGCAAACACAAGCAATTTGGTGTCAGATTGATCTGGATTTGAGTTTGACAAATAAAGCCTAAAGCCTCTGTGTACCTCATTTTATTTGTCTTTTTGTTTGTTTATTTGCTTGTTCTGAGGGGGACCTCCTCCCCCTTTATATGCTCATAGGGTATCAAGTCTCTTCTTGGTAGCCTGCTGTCCTTCCTCTGAGTGCCACCAGGTCTCCCCCTCCAAGGGACGTGGTCAAATATGAGGCACCAGAGTATATGTGTAAGTCAGACCCCACTCTCCACTCAACTGTTGAGAATGTCCTGTCCATTTGCTAGATCTGCGGACAGATGGGAGGACATTCTATTGGGACTCTAGATGAGAAAAGCATGGGAGAATAGCAAAGTAGAAGGATCCAGAGGGTCCTAGAAACCTACAAGTAGAACATTATGATAGGCAGATTTGGGCCCAGGGGTCCCGCTCAAACTAAGGCACCAGCCAAGGACAATACAGGCCGTAAACTTCGAACCCCTACCCAGATCTAGCCAATGGACAGAACATTCTCCACAGTTCATTTGTCTTAAAGGGGTGTGGGTGATCATTTTGACCAGCAAGACTGCTGCAGGCGTTATTTTGTTTCCATTAAGCTGAGTGCTTGACATGTTTAGTGTATGTGAACTAAGTAATAAATATTGTCCAGGATTCTACTAATCTCATTCATACTTCTCCCACATTTATTTGGATAAATAAGGTGCCTAAGTAACTCACCTTGAGGGTTTTGCTTGAGTTGTAGAGTCTTTTATGTACTTTTGTATGCCAGGTTTAATGTTCCCATGAAAATATATTTCTCGCTTGGTATCGATCTCACCAGATCCCGCTTGTAAAAACACTAGCTTTTGAGGCTTTCCCTTGGCATTTTTGGGAAACTTTTTGAGTTTGTTAGATGAAGCTTCCGTTCCTGGAGCGGGCAGAGGATAATTAAAGCTGGAACTTTAACAACAAAGACGAAACCTCTGATCCTGGTGTGATAGGACAGGGGTCCCTGCCTGAGGCAGGAAGGAGCAAACAGGCAGCAGTCTGGGGAACCAAGCCCAACTTAGCCTGAGCAGCCTCAACATGCCAGGCCAGCTCAGGGGCTAATTTGCCTGGCTCTTAAGTCACTAGTGGTAATGAGGAACACATCTTTATGGAATGTCCTCTTTTTTTTTTTTTTTTTTTTTTTTTTTTTGCTACTAAGGGCTGATGGGCCAAAGGTCAGGACTATTCCTTGCTTCCTACCCCTTGCTCCCGATGGCCCACCTAGCTGATTCTGCCTTTGAGTGTGGTTTTACTTCACATGCTCCTCACTGCCTTCAGCTCTCCTCTCATTCAAGAGCAGACCCCGGGGCTCTCTCTAGTCACGTGTTGTGATTGCATTTTCACTAGATATCTTAAACCCAGGCCTCTTTTGGTAATATCACTCTTTGCACATGTGTGTAACCATGAGGAACAAGCGAACCTGATGGAAAAATCTCCAGAGAGTCCTCATCGCTTTTGGATTCACTGTCATCATTGGCTTCACCTTCGTCATTGATTTCATTCTTTTTGGATGTACAATTATTGGATATTTCTAAAGCCTATGGTTAGCAGAGAAAGTCATGATTATATGTATTTAATCATCCTGGTTTAGAATTTAAAAGAAGTAAGAAAAACCCTAGACTGATGGCTAATGTTTCACATTTCAAATAAAAGGTTAAAAAAAACCCCACAAAACAAGCTCTTTAACTGCCTCCTGATGGGGAGGTGGCCTTAATTTTGTCTTTCAGCTAGGGCTACACTCAAGCATGAACTGTTTTCTTGAACAAGAGCAAAGGGCCTACAGCCCTCAACTCACATTTGTCCTCTGCTCAGAATACTAGTGAAGCCAGGGTGGGGGCAATCAACAAAGAACAAGAGGACCTCAGGAGTAGCTACTGACACAAAAGGTCTTGGGCCAATGAGTTGACTGAGATTTGAGGTGGTGACTGAAAGTGCTTCTCAGAAATGACATTTCTATCAGACCCCGCCAGGCTCCTGGATGGTGGGGATAACTACAACCAGGTAAAAAGAGCAGTTTGTGACCTAATGTAAATGGCCCAGAATGTAGAGGAAAAAGAAGCCTTGAGTGAATGGAACACATTCTGAAGACATGGCAGGAGAAGCAACTAGAAAACAGATGCAAAAACCAGTCACCAGAAAGGGGGAAGGGCTACATTCAGTTGCTGAAATGAAGAACTCTGGTTGACACCGAAAGATATTAAAAGATACGGATGCATACCTCCAAAGGACTCCTACTTAGAGTAGGTAAAAACTCCTGCAAATCAGTAAGGAAAGCCAGTAGCAGATAGGCAGATGGACACATGATGGGAGAAGGCATGCCACCAAAGTGGATGTCCAAGGGTTCAGTAAATATATAATATGCATTTAAGTTATCAGCAGATGTTGATAAAAATCAACATTAACTTCAGGAGCAGAAAATGAAAATAAGACAAGGCACAGATTGGGAGAAGACAGGGCTACAACATACAACACCACCACAAAGGCCGGTTCTGTAACATTCAAGGGAGTATTTGAAAAAATAAGAAAAGACAAACTGCTCCAAAGTTTTAGGCAAGAAGACCTAAGCAAGCAGTTCACACAAGAGAACATGACAGCAAACTAGAGATAGAAACAACAACAACAACAACAACAACAACAACAACAACAGCCACCACCACCACCAAACTCTGGGCTTTTAAGGGCCAGGAAAACACAAATGTAACACTGTCTTCATTACCAGCAGGCTGGTAAAAATAAAGAGAAGCCAAGAGCAGGAAGCAAGAGGAACTCATGTACACTCAGGGAGGACTGGAGACTACCTTTGAGATAAGTCGCATGTGCCTTCCTTGTCGGCTTCATTATTTCCTCAACCCTCTATTTAAAGGGAAACAAAAATGTAAATGTGAAAGAGATTAAAACAAGACAAAACAGTGGCCCTGAAGCAGGCGATCACCCCACTTTATAACAGGCAATGCCTGTGATTGTCCCAAAACCACCATCTTAACAAAAGTTTTGGGGTGGCACCTGGGTTCCTCTTCTGTCCTTGGTTTCACCAATAAAATGCTGTGAGTGACAGCAATTGCTCTTACTGTCACAACACAAACCCAAATGGCAAATCTGTTCTCCTCTTTTGACACTTGTGGAAATTCATGTTCGACTAAACACATACCATTGCAAACCTTTAGGACTCTCAGAGCACAGCTACAGATAGCCTTAATGAGAACAGTGCACTTCAATGATGCTACAATTGTATGAGATCTTGGTCCTAAACCAACAGAAAGCAGAAGCAGCATGTACTCCAGAGAGGGGAATATGGTGAGGAAACTTTTGGTTTGCTGGGCTGCCTCTGAGTGACAGAGATCTTGTCATACCCTAGTCCAGGCAGAGACTACTAGAGGAGCCATATGGAGTGACATGAAACGAGGCCCTACCTTTATAAACAATCCAAACCTTGGCCTTTCAAAGAGGCCTCCACTTTCCCCCACCATATGTACTACTACTCCAGCCCAGCTTAGAAGAAGCTCTAAGTTCCATTTACCTCTGTCAGTCTGGAGACATCCTGCAAAAGGCACATTGATCCTACAGGTTCGACATATTGAGACATGGCTAGAATGCCAACCGTGAGGTACAAGTACCACCTATATACGAAGCCAGTCTTTTGTATAGAAGTCAAGCAACCACAGTGGGCAGACAGTGGGGACTAACACATACCTGATGCAGGATTTTCAGAAAAGTATGCTGATAACTTGCAGCTAACATTAATTAACTTTGTGTTACATGAAACAGGGAGTTACCTTTTTCCTTTCAATTTTTTCTTGCAAAACTTTCAGCCTAAGTTTTTCCTGCTCCTTCTTTCTCTTCTTAGCACTCTCCTGAGACTTCATCATGACACTGTCCCCTTTCTAGGAAATTTGTGCAAAAACGTCATTAATTTCAAAATAGGTAAATGACAAGAACACTTTAGTTAAAAAAAATTTAAATTGAAGTGTTGCGAGCTGGGTGGCCACTTAGTATCTCTTTTCAAAGATTGAGGTTAATGTCTGAAATGTTTCAGTCATCAAGGTCACCCTTCTGAACATTTGCCCACCTTTAATCCGGTGGTCCTCAACTTTCCTACAGTTCCTCATGCTGTGATGGCCTCCCCCCCCAACCACAACATTCTTGTCATCGCTACTTCACAACTGTCATTTTGCTACTGTTATCAATTGGAATATAAATATCTGATATGCAAGACATCTAATGTATGACCCCTATGAAAGGGTCCTTTGACCCTTCAAAAGAGGTCATGACCCACAGGATGAGAACCACTGCTTGCAAAGTATGTGCTTTTGGGTTGTGACCACAAGGACTTAAATTTCTTACATTCCTTAAAAGCTATGGGAAAATTTGTAAAAGGTTCCCTGCCAAGGAATGCAAGTATAACCCAACTGCTTAAGGAGCTTAGTGGTAACCAGTTCTGATGAATGGTACGCTGAAGCTGGGGATGTCAACTGGGCTATGGCCTTGTGCTTTTTGGGGATTGTAATGTAAAAAGTGCAGCTAGCGAATGCCTTGTCTGCTCAGTGGCCCAGCCTGATGCTTTGCATTGCAAATGCACATTCTAAACTGGTTCTCAAATGCAACCAAAGTGTCAAGGCCACCAACCTGTAACTGTTCCTTCTGGTCTTCTGCTGACTCAAAATGTCTCTTTGTCAGATATTGTTCTTCCGGTTCATCTTTGTGGGGTGAGAATTCTTCTGTTGGACTTTCATCCAGTTTCTCTGCCATAACTTCTGATTTCCTAGTAACACTGAGGGCGTTTAAATGACAGTGTTTTCCTTAGCTGCTAGTGTATATAACTTGCAGGAGGATGTAAGCATTTGTGGTGAAATTGCTTGCATATAGTAATATAATTTCCATTAATGGCAAATTTACTATAATTTCTGGGTTCTTACTTTCCAAGAGTTATGTAATCTCACCTTTTTAAAATGAGGGAATACAAAACAAGCCTTTGCATATAAAGAAGGAGTTATTTTTTGTTTGTTTATTTGTTGGTTGGTTTTTTTGAGACAGGGTTTCTCTGTGTAGCCTTGGCTGTCCTGGACTCACTTTGTAGACCAGGCTGGCCTCAAACTCACAGAGATCCACTTGCCTCTGCTGGGATTAAAAGTGTGTGCCACCACCTTCCAGTTTTTCTTTCTTATCACACACACTTGATTAGAAGGCAATGATGGAGCCGGGCAGAGGCAGGTGGATTGCTGTGAGTTCGAGGCCAGCCTGGTCTACAAAGTGAGTCCAGGACAGCCAAGGCTACACAGAGAAACCCTGTCTTGAACAACAAGTTTGGACTCCCACCAAGAGTTAGGGATAGAAGGGATTATTCTGTGCTAACCTTCGTTTTGTCTCCTGGTGCTCTTTCTCCAATTTGCTTTT
This sequence comes from Acomys minous, assembly GCF_964271855.1. Lineage (NCBI taxonomy): Eukaryota > Metazoa > Chordata > Mammalia > Rodentia > Muridae > Acomys > Acomys minous. The sequence continues at coordinate 19,726,450 of NC_140488.1, read as the reverse complement.
TTCTTTGTAAGCACGGTGTATCTCTAGCAAAGCTTTCGAAGCTTTCGCGGCCAATTTGTTCCTTGGTATATTTTTATTAGCAGACTCTAGTTTAAAGAAACATGCGAAAGAGTTGATTAGGGAATCTTACTTCCTCTTAACACCACAAAGAAGTAAATGGGACCCCCCTCAAAATAGTAAAAGAAATACAGGAGCACTGGTAAAAATTAGTCACATGCTAATTCGGGAAATTGTTCAAAAGCCCCAGCTCCTCCCTAACAATAGAATTAGCATGTTGTCTCTTTCAAACAGTACATATTCAAATATTCAAAATGCAAGGATGTGCTTCTGCTTTGGTTTAACTACTTAGAGGCCGGTAAATCAAGGACTTTATGAGGGAAGATTAAAGTATGCTGAAGCCAAGTTTATGCCTGATCCAAATGAGGAAGCAAAAAAATCTTAAATACTCAACCAATCAAACCATGTCTAGCATATGTGTGGAATCCGTGCATCATTTTTATTGACATTTATCTAAATTTTGACAACTATATACATGTGGTTATCATACAGTGGCTAGCTGATAAGGTATATTTTAACACATAAATATTAATTATGTTTTATAGGCTATCCTGGAACTTACTTTGTAGACCAAGCTGGCCACAAACTCACAGAGATCCATTTGCCTTTGCCCCTTCCATGCTGGAATTAAAAGTGTGGACCACCATGCCCAGCTCAAGATGGAGGTATATTAGAATGTTTAGTTTATATAACTAATTTTGTTGTTTTAGATAAACTATGCAGAAATCAAGATTTCAAGACAACAAGAACAACTAATTCATAATAAAAGATCATTTGATACAGATAATTCCCTGGAATTTCTTATAAAAACAGAATTCCCTAGTATGTTTGAGACCAAGTAGCTTTGGCATGTGTAAAAAGGCACATGAATGGGCAAAGTAACAGTGTGGACTTTTAAGAACATGGATATGGCACAAGTCAGGGCATGCCACATGTCATGTCTGTACAGGGAAACTGGCCTACATCTGATGAAAATGTATTCACCCACAAGTAGCTAGATGCTAGATAAACTAAGAACAAGCAAGGTAATATATGAACTGGATGGGCCCACTATAGTCACAGACAATCCTTCCCCATTCAACTTAAGCTTTCAACAGTTGTTCCAAAACTAAAATTTCCAAACAGAAGGGTAGATAAGAAAGCAGAGAAGCAGCTCGTCATCTAAAAGAAAGACCATTCCCCAAAGTCCTGTGAATTAGGGAATACAATCATAATACTCAAGTACATCAACCAAAATACATTTCTTAGGCTACCTGTTTTGATCATAGGCTTTTGAATGGTTTCTTTTTTCCCATCTACAGGACCTAATGAATTTGGCACATATAGGACATTCTGAACTGGGATTATTCTGTAGGTCAGAGAAGTTGTTGCTGATACTCTTATGATTGGTTCAGGGGGTGGAGGTCGGATCCTTTTATTCTGCTTACTGTAAAAAAGTAACAAATGTGTGCTGATTACTTTTCAGTATATAAATTTATACAACGCAATACATTAATACTATAAGGTATATTATGGAAATTTCTATAATGGACAAGGTAAAGTTACTTCACTTTCCCCGTTTGCAATTGCTTACCTTGAATACTATATCATTTCATGTAGGAAATACTAACATGACATTTGTTCCAGTAAAAAGCTTATAAGGAATAACTGCAAATAGGTTACTTACAGTGCCTTCATTGGAGAAGGTGGGCGGCACCCAAGGGTGGGAGATGATGGCCATTTGTAGCATGGTATGAGGGTTGGTGGTTGTCTCTTGATGGTAAAGCTTACTTTTCTTTTGCCCATTTCAGGGTTCTGAACACACCAATTCAATAAGATAAAAAATTACTAGCAATTATTACACTATATCTAGTTTTCATAAGAGAAATTCTGAATAAAATAGTGTCATAGTTCCTGAAACCTTCACTTTTAATTCGTGAAAATTAGATACATTTTTCCTAAGCTAAGAAGTTCCACAGTACATCACAGAAATACACTTTAAACTTTGAATACACTTTGAATCTAATTCCTTTTTAAACCTCACTGAACAGTCCAGAATATTCCTCAAAAACCTTTTTTCACAAAGTAAGGAAACACCTCACTTTACCTCCTTAACAAATATTGAAAGAGTCTCTCCCTTTAGCCGTGGGAGATGTTTTTATGTCTTGGGAGGCATTTTCCCACTTGCCTACGGTGAAATTTCCACCATCACCTCAAGGAGTGCTACCACACTCACCTTGCCTAGACTGTGCTTGCACACTCACCTGGCCTAGACTGTGCTTGCACACTCACCTGGCCTAGACTGTGCTGGCACACTCACCTTGCCTCGGCTATGCTTGCACACTCACCTTGCCTAGACTGTGCTTGCACACTCACCTTGCCTCGGCTGTGCTTGCACACTCACCTTGCCTAGGCTGTGCTTGCACACTCACCTTGCCTAGACTGTGCTTGCACACTCACCTTGCCTAGACTGTGCTTGCACACTCACCTGGCCTAGGCTATGCTTGCACACTCACCTTGCCTAGACTGTGCTTGCACACTCACCTTGCCTCGGCTGTGCTTGCACACTCACCTTGCCTAGACTGTGCTTGCACACTCACCTTGCCTCGGCTGTGCTTGCACACTCACCTTGCCTAGGCTGTGCTTGCACACTCACCTTGCCTAGACTGTGCTTGCACACTCACCTTGCCTAGACTGTGCTTGCACACTCACCTTGCCTCGGCTATGCTTGCACACTCACCTGGCCTAGACTGTGCTTGCACACTCACCTTGCCTCTGCTGTGCTTGCACACTCACCTTGCCTAGGCTATGCTTGCACACTCACCTTGCCTAGACTGTGCTTGCATACTCACCTTGCCTCTGCTGTGCTTGCACACTCACCTTGCCTAGGCTGTGCTTGCACACTCACCTTGCCTCGGCTGTGCTTGCACACTCACCTTGCCTAGACTGTGCTTGCACACTGTGCTTGCACACTCACCTTGCCTAGACTGTGCTTGCACACTCACCTTTGGTGATGTTTCAATATTTGCCATAGGCTGTCCTTTCATAGTTGCTTCAAGGTGTAATTCCCCACTGGTCTGAAGAAGTTTTTCTGGTTTTTCCTCTGAGATGACTTCCACCCTTGCTAAGTCAGCTGAGACATCCATGTTGACAACAGGGGATATTTCCGTACTTAAAAAGGAGCATGGTCCCATACACAGGCCAGTAGATGAATCCTCACTCACAAAGGGGAGTGGTCCAACACTAGAAGAACTGCCCATACTCATCATGGGGAGCTCATCAACACTTGATTTAGGGTGTCTTGTTAAATTCACATCAGTGGGTACTTCAATAATCGCCTTGGGAGACTCATCTGCCTGAACGTTAGAGACCTCCCCTGTGCTCTGGAATATTACTTCCACATTAGTCTTAGATGATCTGAACATGTTAGCCTGGGAGGGCACTTCCATGTTCATATTGGGTGGGATTTCTGTATTCACATTTGCTGGCCCCTCAACATCTGCCTTGAGAGGTGTTTCTATTTCCTTTGTGGGTATTGTTTCTAATTTTGATGCAACTGGCATTTTTTCTGATGATTTATAAAACATTGCAGAAGATTTGAGCTCGTCACTAGTAAACATTGGTACAGTAACAGAGTGAAAACCATATTTGCTCGTACCTATAAGTGAAATAAGAAGACAGAGTAAAATTCCATATGAAGGTAGTAATTTGACCAGATGAAAATATTCGGTGTACATAGTATAAGAACAGAGAAAAGGGAGCCAGGCGTGGTGGTGCACACCTGTAATCTCAGCATTCAAGAGGCAAGCGACACGCAGATCTCTCTGAGTTCGAGGCCAGCCTGGTCTACAAAGCAAGTCTAGGACAGCCAAGGCTACACAGAAAAAGACTGTCTCAAAAAAGCAAAGCAAAGCAAAACAAAGCAAAGCAAAACAAAACAAAACAAAAACCCCAAAAGAAAAAAAACAGAGAAAAGTAGCTGTTTAAGATGAAATTATAGGAATTTGAGAACAAAAGAGGGTTTGGTGAAATGTAGCATAGACATAAAGCAGAACATCAGAAACTTAGTATTACAGAAGCAACAACAGAATTCCTGGAATATCACTGGCTTACTGCAAATGAAAATAAGCTGTCCCTATGAAGTATAAAGTAGATGCTTGTAGCAAAACATTTCTGTTTGGATGACATTGGATCTCAAAATCTCTACCACATTTTAAAAAGACATTTAAAAATTTTATGTGCATGAGCGTTTGCCTGCATGTGTGCACGTGTGTGTGTGTGTGTGTGTGTGTGTGTGTGTGTGTGTGTGTGTACATATGCATGCCTGGTGCCCTCAGAAGGTCCTCTACAAAAGCAGCAACTGTTTTCAACTGCCAAGCCAGGCCTAGAGATTATGTAAAATCTGCCATATTTGAGTATTTTAGAACAGAGTTAACAAAGAACATTTTCTCATACTAAAAGCTCTATTAAAAGTGGACATGATTAGTGTAGGCAAAAACATTCATTTTGAGGTTGCACGCACAAATAAATGCAAGAATGATTTTTAACAATAAACTGTCATTTGACTGGACTAAATTGCCAGCGATATCTAAGGAGGAGGTAAGGCCACCACTTAACACAGTAGGAAGGAAAGAACGCAGGGTCTATCAGAACTACTTCCCACCCTCTGTCTCTATAGAGGAACTCTCACGTGGAGAACCAACTTTCTCAGGGATTCTACAGATAAGAACTCTGACAGACACAACGGCCATGTCTGCTGACAAAAATTCACTGCCAAATACTACCTGGGATTGAACAAATGTCTCTTGTCAAAAGTGAACTTTTTTTGTCAATGTTTTGCTCCTATAAATCTTTATGTTTATAAAAATCCCTACCATAAATGACTCAATTAACTCAGTCTTCTGTAGTAGTGCAGATGACTATGTATACTTGGTTACATGGTTTGCCATGTGGGCATGCGTGTCTGTGGGACATTTTCTTGATTGCTGACTGATGTGGGGTCTGCTTTCCATAAGAAATGTATCTGATGAGCAAGCCAGAGCAGAACAAGACAGAAACAAGCTCCTGCCTGAGTTCCTTCCTGCCTTGGCCTCCTTCCATGATGGGTTACAAGCTGTACGTCAAGCAAACCCTTTCTCTAAGATGCTATTGGTCAGTCTTTTATCATAGCCACAGAGAAGTACCTAGAACAGCATGAAGCAATACAAGAGGCACATGAAAGAGAAGTGCTAGGGGAGAAAAGTGGTCAGAAGGAAATCATTTTAAAGCTAGGCTTTGTAGCTGAGGCCTCAATGTCAGCTCCCCAGAGGCTGAGATAGAAGGATCACTGTGGGGTTACAGCCAGCCTGGACTATGTCAGGGCTACAGTGTGATATCCTGTCCAAAAACCAAACAAGCAGAAGAAGAGGCAGTGGGGTGAGGGTGGGGTGGGGAGTGGGAGGAGCCTCCAGATGGCTCAGTTGGTAAAGGCACTTGCCACTAAACCTAAAGGGTTTGAGTTCAGTCCCTGGAACCCACATGGTAGAGAGAACTGACTCCCACAAATTGTCCTTTGACCTCCCCCCCACACACACTGAGGCTTATGTGCACATGTATATGTACATGTATATACACAATCAATCAATAAATATAAAAATAAAGAGAACTTGAAAGACTATAAACTTACTATTTTAGTAATAATTATGATATTTTGTACAGAGATAGGTAGTAAAATACAAAAGTAACAGAGTAAAGCTGTGTTTAAAATGGGGCCAGGAATTTACAATTTCCAGATGAGAATTCATGACATGTTTGAAGTGAATCAAAAAAGATAGTCCTTCAGTACAAATTTATTTATATGAATGCTGTCTAATTTATTTCTTCAGCTTTACTCTAGCCTCCCTATCATATGCCAGGAATTTTGTACCTCATGGAAAAATGAGATTCTTTTACTCTTACCCATAGTCCATTGTTTTAGTTCAAGAAGAGGTAATTTGGATGGCAGTTTCTTGAATGAATTTTTAAAAATGTTTCTTTTAGCTCACCAACAGTGGTGAGCTTTAATCCCAGCACTTGGAAGGGAAAGGCAGGTGGATCTCTGAATTCTGTAGACCAGGACATCCTAGTCTACAGGACAAGTTCCAGGGTATCCAGGGCTATACAGAGAAACCTGTATTGAAAAACCAACCAACCAACCAACCAACCAACCAACCAACCAACCAACCAACCAGCCAACCAACCAACCAACCAACCAGCCAACCAACCAACCAACCAGCCAACCAACAACAAAAATGGTTTTTTTTAATTTTTGAAACTATAGGATAATTGCATCATTTCTTCCTTCCCTTTCCTCCCTCCAAATCCTCCCATATACCTCTGCCCCTCCTTGCTCTCTCAGATCCATGGCCTATCTTTCCATTACTTGTTGGTACATGCATATATACATTTATATGCCTAATGTAACCTGCTCGGTTTGTATGTTACTCATATGTATGTTTTCTTGAACAATTAAAAAAAAAGATTTATTTATTATGTATACAGTGTTCTGCCTGCACACTAGAAGAGGGCACCAGATCTCATTATAGATGGTTGTGAGCCACCATGTGGTTGCTGGGGATTGAACTCAGGACCTCTGGAAGAGCAGACAGTGCTCTTAACCTCTGAGCCATCTCTCCAGCCCCTTGAACAACTTTTTTTTCTATTAATTTATTCATATTACATCTCAGTTGTTAGCCCATCCCATGTATCCTCCCATTCCTCCCTTCCTCCCACTTCCCCCCTACTCCCCTCCCCTATGTCTGTGTCTGAGGGGGACCTCCTCCCCCTGAATATGCTCATACGGTATCAACTCTCTCCTTGGTGACCTATTATCTTTCCTCTGAGTGCCACCAGGCATCTCCATCCAAGGGACATGTTCAAATATGGGGCACCAGAGCCTTGAACAACTTTTTAAGCAGCATCAAATCTGAGCTAAACACACTTCTTTAAACCAGTATTTAGGATCTATACTTAGGAATAACTACTCACTAGGCCTGTTGTTGTCCGCGTGCTCCAGGCCAACACTAGAAGATAATTGGCTGTCTTTTCTAGTTCGAGAGGAACTTTGTTTACTTGCCGTTCTTCCTAAACATCAAATGCAAAGGAATATTACTTTCCTAGAAACTACATAAGATTTCATGAGTGAGCCACTCATTTTATTAAACAGTTTAAAAACCTTCTCAACTCTTGCTTGTAAGAATTTAATTTCAAATATTATGTAGTTTACACCTACAACTTACTTAGAAAATGATCAAAATCATTAGGCAGTGATGGCACATACCTTTGATCCCAGCACTCAGGAGGCAGAGGCAGGTGGATCTCTGTGAGTTCGACGCCAACCTGGTCTACAGAGTGAGTTCAGGACAGCCAAGGCTACACAGAGAAACCCTGTCTCGAAAAAAGGACATTAATGAACGTAAATGTAACACCTATATTACTTACCGTATTTTTCACTGTTGATCGCACCACCCTCCCACGACCACCTTTTCTGTTGTTGATCAACACGTTTGCATCGTTCCATTGTACGAGACACAGCGGCCTTGAATTTTTCCTATTTAAAAGAAATGCCAGACCATTTTATATGGTTACTATAGTACCACAATTTTTAATTATGGTTCCTAAAACTAACTCCATCACCACATGTCTTTTTCCAGTAAGTGAAGGTTTAAAATAATTGGAGACAAGGTTCAAATTCATCAATGAATACCAGTGCTGTCCCAAAACGACTTGTTTTTATTTTGTGGCTATTATGTCAAGGAATTGGCCAAGTCTTCCCTGTAAAAGACCTTTACACATACTAATCGTACCTGCACCTCACTATGCTTGCCTACCTCTATTTTCACTTCTGCTTGATTCCGTTAGTCATTTAATATGATCTGTTTTGTAATTACTTTATTCTTTGTGGAAAGAAACAGGAAAAGGTGACATGCCTAGAAGTCAAATGTATGCCAAAGTTATTTATCTATTATGTTTATATCTATAACAGCTTAGATCCTGGTACTAAGTTTCTTTTTCTTTTTTTTTTTGAGGCAAGCAATGTGTTTATGTTGACCTCAGCTGCAACCTGAACCAGTCAGGATAACAGCCACACAAATCCCAGGTCACCCTCTGGTAGAACAGTACATGTGTGCTCAGGGGTTTTTCATCCCTATACTGTAATATACCATGAACTATGTTCCAGTAAGAAAAATCAACTTCAGGGCCAGGGGGTTTCTATTTCCTAACAGCAACTGTTATACAACAGCATCTTTACAGTGCCTGCCTTGTTCCTCTGAAGCCAAAGAGAAACATATTAGCCTACTTATAATGTCCATGTACTAGGCTCTGACTGGGCCTCCTCCTCACCAGCTCTTTGGGCTTGATACGCTTTAGCCTTATTTTCTCCTGCCATATCTCTGGTTCCCTTTCTGTCTATACTGACATTTGCCTCTGTTCTGTGTTTTCTTTCTCAGCCTCCTCTTTTACTAAGAGGGGACTGTCTTGGACTGATTCTGTCCACCAGGGACCCTCCCTCACTCTGTATTGCCTCCTAATTTATATTTGTTGATTGATTGTCAAACTGTCTTAATGGTTCATACTCTCTAAGGCAGTCACAAGTTGGAAGAAATCAGCCTGCCAGATGGGACCTGACAGAGGCAGGATGCTGGGTTTGGGGTCTTAATACAGGTGATAGACAAGAGTTCTGAGCTAACCCCAGGCTAAGGTACACTGTGAGTTGCATTTTGAAGGCAAACAGGCCTGAGTTTCTGGACTCTCAAGTTTCCTCTTTCCTCCCTGATTTTAATGTTTCAGCACTTGAACTGAGGGACATGAAAATGGAAGGAAATAGTGAGGTGAGGTTGTTGCCTTCCTCTCTACAGGGTCAGGGAACACAGAGAAGGACTAAACATTTGAGATGTACATGACGCTAACATCCCATGGACAGCCTCTAAAGTTGTTTACTTTTTGTTCCGCCTGCTTTAGTTTTCTTTTTTCTTCTGCAGACGCTCGTTTTCGCTCATCTTTTTCTTTCTGTTCCCTGAGTTTGCGGTGTTTCTCTTCCAGTTGTTTTTCGTACAGCACTTTTGCCTTTTGTTGTTTCTCAAAGAGTTGTTTTTCTTTGTTAGCTGAAAGAGTCCAAGTACATTTTCATGGAGTTAAAGCCAAGAAAAGGTTTCCACACCACACACATAGAAGGAAGAAAACGTTTATCTTATTATCATTCTTAAGACAAACTGGTCCAGTGAACAACATGTACAGTCTAGATGTATGGCCAGTGAAAAACCACTTTTTACTAGGTGTTCACTGAACTGTGAACTGGTATGTCTAAGCCAGATGAGTCTTGGCCTAGCCATATGAAAACTCCAAAGGAAGAAAGAAAGGTTTTCTTTTATGTGGTCTTTTTGCTAGTTAGACCTAAAGGCAAACTCTATCAGAAAAATATGCCCTTTAAAAATTTAAAGAAACACATGGGTTGAATCTATACTTTGCTTCATTCTACTCTGAAACTTCTTGCAAAGGCCTCACTTCTCCAGATAATGCTCAACAAGCAGGTGTTGCACGGATAAGATTGAAAAGTGTATCCAATGATACAAGAGCATGTTTTGCTATTCAGAGTTTCTCTGAGTGTAACCAGAGGACTCCTGTCGGTGCAGTCATAAAATATTCTCCCTAACACTTCACTGTCTGTCTCTGCCACCACGATAAAAAAAAAATCACTCATACTCTTCCACTGGAATAACCTTGAGCATCTATTTTGGCAGTTCATTTAGATCAAAGAAGTACTTAGAGTTGCAGTCACGATCCCAAATTGTGGAAAGTCTTAATTTATACCAGGTCCCATTTTCACTGAAATCCCACCCTGCTTTTCCCTGACAATTGTTGAAGAACCTTCCAGATCTCAATTTTCAGGTAACTAAAGCTAACAGAAATGATTCCTTCAAAAATTAAGTAATTTGGTGACAGGTTCTTCATGGGCCTTCTTGGTGTAGGCTAGTAAATGGACTTAATTTAATACAATATAAAATTGTAATTTAGTATATAGTATATAATCTAATATCTAAAAAGGAACCTAGTATCTGAGAGGAACGTCTAACATGCGCACCCTCTTGTTGACGTTTTTGCTCTTCTCGGCGTTCTTTGGCAAGCTGCTGTTTGATATCATTTTTCAGGACAGAACCATCTAAAACTCAAAAAAATAATTACCCATTAGTATAATATCAATTTTTAAAGCTACAAGATTGATATATCAAAATATTACTGAAAGTATACCAGATGTATAAGATGATCTCTTATTCGCGACTGCAGAAGAAGTCATACCATGTTTACGTCGCCTTTCTCTGGCTAGTTCTTGAGCCACGGCGACTACAAGACAGGGAGATAAGGAAAAGGCGTTATATGTTAGCAGTCAATACAAAAGGGCAGCGATCCATAACCATTTGTCATTAGTGATAAAAGATCAGATCATTTCTATGAGGTAAAAAATTACTGCTTACTCTTGGTCAATAACAAAAACATGGGCTAAGTACTTATGCTTTAACAAAGTATGGTATTTGTGGACATAAAGTCAATCCCAGTTGTGAATGGCAGTGGCAGTGTAAGAGCAGGAAGAGACGTTAACAAGTTAGTGATGAGTGGCTTTTTAAAATATGTCAGATGCGGGTGTGGTGGTGCACGCCTTTAATCCCATCATTTGGTGAGGCAGATGCAGCGGATCTCTGTGAGTTCAAGGCCAGCCTGGTCTATAAAACTAGTTCCAGTTCAGCCAGGGCTACACAGTGAAACTCTTTCTCAAAAACTCCCAAAATATAATTAAATACATCAGGCAAGATACTACACTAAGTATTTTTTAAAGAGTTTGTAAGAAATTGAGGGAAAATGGTTTCGTCAAAATAAGAAGTTAAGCATTTGGGCTGGAGAGGTGACTCTTTAGGAGCACTCGCTGCTCTTGAAGAGGACTCCGGTTCAGTTTTCTGCATGTTTTTGGCAGCTGACAACATCTTCAACTCCCAGTTCCAGGGGTGCTAATGCCCTATTCTGGTTCCTACAGGCACTCATGCAAATGGTGTACTTATGTGCACACACATGCAGGTAAAATATTCATATGCACATAATACAATCCTTTTACAAATAAGACTTTATAGAGCAAAGTTTTGGTTTTTTTGAGACAGGATTTCTCTGTGTAACAATTCTGGCTGTCCTGGAACTGGCTCTGTAGACCAGGTTGGCCTTGAACTTATAGAGATCCACCTGCCTCTGCCTCTGCCTCCCCAGTGCTTGGATAAAAGGCGTGCACCACCATCACCCAGCTTAGAGCAAAGTCTTAACAAGCAGAGTACTCAGCAATGGAGTTAACCATTACAAGACATTTCTAAATTACCCTCATCAGGTACTTTCTAGACTGGTTACACATTAGTTGCCTGACTCACTTTCAAAAAAGCCTGAATCTTTCTTCTAGGTGTGGGGCTCAAGCACTTAGAACTTTTAAAAAGTAGCTCGTTTTCTTCCTTTCTTTATTCTATGGTGATTGGAATTGAACTCAAGGTCTCTAATATGCTAGACGATGTACCCTTCCCCCGTGAAGCCACACCTCCAAGCCCTCAGCACCCCCGTGATCTACTCTGATGCATTGTGAACATGTTTAAGTTTAAAAAATGTAAGGCAAATAAATATAAATTGTACCCGATATTTTCTGCCAACATGCAGAAAAGTGATAAGTAAACACCACTAAGAGGACATGTAAATTAAAAGAAAAAAAATCATTATATATTGATGTACGTTGAGACTGATTATAGAGGATTCCTGAACCCTGAATTCCATGGATGGTTGTATCTAAAATTCCCCACAATCCTGGGCAAGGGCTTGGCTAGAGCGCTTTCATCTTTGTGCAGTCGCACAGCAAATATGCCTCCTAGGTCATACTACACAAGGTCTGGTTATCAACTATTAAGAGGTAACAGTTCAAACAAGAGACTAGAGGGATTGCCCTAGTGTTCGTAGAATGAATGGGGTCTGTGATGTTGGCTGCATTGGAGAAAAGCTACCTGGGATTGATTTTAAGGGGTAACCTTGAACGTGCCATAGGGATCACTATTTCAAAAGAGAAAAAGGATTTGTTGGTAAGTCCTAGGAAGCCAACAGCTCAGATAAACTATGCCCTAGTTAAATTTGAATATTAGATTCTTCTCTGCCTCACCCATAATTCAACATTTTTGTGGAACACGTATTCTCTGAATAGCATACTAGCACAATTTCTCTTTAATCTAGTCTCTAAGAAAGAAAGCATTGTTCTTCAAACTTTGTTTGGTCTGCAACAATTGATTCCAGGAGAACAAACAACTACTGAAAACTTCCAGACAAAGGCTGGTGGCAGCCACTGGGTTAGAGCACATCTCCCAGCCGACGTTACCATTCTAACTCACATGGTTTATACTCACTTATAATTGGGCACTAGCCCAAAAGGCATGCGCCACAAAAGTCTTCACTTACCAGGAGATTGGGATAGATGTGAGGACATCCTACTGAGACTCTAGGCAAGAGAAATATAGAGATGGGGGAAATAGAAGGACCCAGAGTGTCCTAGAAACCTACAAGAAGAACATCATGACGGGTGCATCAGGGCCCAGAGGGCTCTGCTCAAACTACTGCACCAACCAAGGACAATACATGCAGTAAACATTGAACCCCTACTCTGATCTAGCCAATGGACAGTACATTCTCCACAGTTATGTGGAGAGCGGGGACTGCCTCTGACACGAACTCTGGTGCCCCATATTCGATCATCTCCCCTTAGTGGGGAGGCCTGGTGGCACTCAAAGAAAAAATAAGCAGGATACCAAGATGAGACTGAATACCTTATGACTATATAGTGCGGGAGGAGGTCCTCCTCGGTCATCGACCTAGGGGAGGGGAATAGGGTGAAAGGGGGAGGGAGGGAGGAATGGGAGGATACAAGTGATGGGATAATAATTGAGTTGTAAACTGAATAAATTAATAAAATTTTTAAAAATGCTGAGAATCCACCTCCCAGTCTCAGTAGCTTTTCCGATATTTATAGGACCCAGTCTTCGAGTAAGCTTCTCTAAATTTAGAAACCATGTGTGAATTTACATAAACAAGAAGGGAAAAGTGACAAGTTAGTTACAAAGTTTTTCAAGCTCATCTGGCTGAAAATTTAATCTAAAACAATTGTGTAGAACATATGAAATGTGTTTGTTAAAACATAATTATTTAGCATACTACAATGCATAGAAAACCCATTACATGAATATATGTACATCTAATGTGTTAATACATACATATATACATTTATAAAATATATTTATGTAGACTGTAACCATGTACCCACAGACATTATTTGTTCAGGTTAATCCTTTAATTCCTGCAGTCAAGATTCCAGCAGGAGATGTAATTGACCTTTTAGCAAAAATATTTCACTGTGTTTCCTTTACTCCTACAGAAAATGCTGGGACCATGAGGTCAGTCAACCCGGGGCCCTGTGCAAATCTAACACGAGGTATTTTCACCGAATGTACAAGAGGCAGCCAGAATGTAAACAATTGATTGCAAACTCTCTCTACAATAACCTAGACGCTCAAGGAATATTATTTTACCCCTGTGAAATGGTAAAAGTGTATTTGGTTCTGACACTTTTTGGAGATTTGATTCAAATTGTTCTTCAACATATGGTCTTCCAATCTTAGCCAATCTAAATTAACCTTTTAATTACAATTTAAAGCTCCCTAAGAATTTCAATAGCAAAGTCATTTTATTCACAGGCATATCTGGGGACCTAGTCCGTTAGTAAGCAGGAGGCAACCAGCAATACTACCTCCTCACACAATTTCCTGAATTAAGCAGGTGCTGTCAAAATTAGTAAGACTTAATGCACCTCGCCAGGTTTTTTGGGGGGCGGTTTGTCCCCCAGATGAAGAAAGTTTTGATTATAGAACCTGTTGAGGAAAAAGTGCAGAGTCTCATTGAGTTCAGCCTAAGGATAAAGTCAAGTGCTATTGCAGGCCAACTTTGCAGAGTCTAGTCTCTTCCCAACTTTGTAAATTCTAAGCCCCAGTTTCTTTTTTTAAAATAATTTTTTAAAAATTTATTTTATTAATTTATTCATATTACATCTAAATGGTTATCCCCTCCCTTGTATCCTCCCGTTCCTCCCTCCCTCCCATTTTCCCCTTACTCCCCTCCCTTATGACTGTGACTGAGGGGGACCTCCTCCCCCTGTATATGCTCATAGGGTATCAAGTCTCTTCTTGGTAGCCTGCTATCCTTCCTCTGAGTGCCACCAGGCCTCCCCATCAAGGTGATGTGGTCAAATATGGGGCACCAGAGTTCATGTGAAAGTCAGACCCGACTCTCCACTCAGCTGTGGAGAATGTCCTGTTCATTGGCTAGAAGCATGGGAGAATGGCAAAGTTGAAGGATCCAGAGGATCCTAGAAACCTATAAGTAGAACATTATGATAGGCAGATTTGGGCCCAGGGGTCCCGCTCAAACTATGGCACCAGCCAAGGACAATACAGGCCGTAAACTTCAAACCCCAGCCCCAGTTTCTTTATGCCTTGCGCTGGAAAGCGCTAACACCTTGGGATGCAGAGAAAAAACAGCCTCAAGTGGGGATGTGCCCAACATGGGCCAGTGCCCACACATCCCTGTGCTTTCCTGCAGTTGTACGTCACTGGTCCCAGAAGGCAGGCAGGGCTGGAGCCAGGGTTCCTTGGCAGTTGCCTGGCAACGGCCTTTGGGCCGTTGACAGCACTGACTAACCGTTTCCCCTCCATGCCTTGGTCCTCCAATTTCTCTTGTCCCATCCAAGGGTATCCAGGGAGATGAGGGGACATCCCACAGAAAAGTTGCTCAGCCACGGCCACTCTGTTGGTCCCTGGGGCTACAGCAACCCACTGCCTATGAAGTGTCCAACCCCCCCACGCCCCCACCTCCCGGGTGAGTTCCAGTCCACTCACCCAAGCGTTCACGTAGATCCCGCAAAGTGTTGCCACTGGTACCCTCAAAAACGCGGTCCACCATCATCGGAGTGGAGTTAAGAACCACTGGTGGTTCTTGAGCGGCAGGGCACAGACACCGCCTTTGTCTGTGCCGCCTTTGCCTGTGCCTCCCTCGGGGCCCTGGATGGGACCCCGGGGGGCGGGGCGGGGCGGGGCGCGGGGAGTCCCCGCTTTGCCCCAAAGCCCTCAATTGAGGTAGCATTAGCTCTCACATGTCTTGTCACTACACTGGCTAGACAGCGACTAACTTCTGAAGAAACCTCTGTCGTCGAGGTTCTATTGTGATGCGTTCTGGGCACAGGACAATCAGACCGTTCTTTTCCTTTTATCACCTCTACCTAGGAATGCTGTAACATTCCATATTTTCCCATCCAGGAGTTCAGTTAACAAGCATTTGCCAAGCATCTTCCTGTATTACGAGAGTTTACTCCCTTTAAAGCACTACACGAAAAGACTAGTTTTACGTGTTCCCAGCACCCACAGCAGGATAACCTAACACCTTTGGCTTTCATGGACACTTGCATTCATATGCACCCCAATACATATAATTTAAAAATAAAAGTAAATATTTTGAAAATATAAAAATGAATAAATGTTATAATGTTCAATGCACAAACATGAAAATATGTAAGATGACCTCTAAAGGTGTTCAAAAGACATAAACAGAGCTCTTCAAAGGACAGAAAACACAAATATGGCCACTAAACATTTAAAACAGCTGCAGTGGAAGTTACCACAAAACAACACATCACCCCTTGAATCTGGTACAAATTTAAAGTGGGCGACGATAAGTATTGAGAGGATCAATTAAAGCATCTAAGCTAGGCTTCTCAGCAAGTGCAGTACAGCATTTTGCACTAGATTTCTGACGGTGGTTATGACTATTCCTATGGCACACCTCTTTAGGGCATTAGTAAAGCACACCCTTGCACAAATGCAAACATCACAGACAGTCTGGGAAAGCACATTTGAAGATTCAATTCCCAGCACTGAACACAAACAGGCATTCATAGTTGAGGCAATTGGAAAACTTTTGAGTATGAACTGCATAATAAAAGTGTCCTCAAGGTCAAATTTCGTGGTTGTGAAGGTAATACTGTAGCCATATAGAAAAATGCCCCTTTTCTTAAGAAATGCTAAAGAATTTGGGGGTGATGATTCAATGTCAGAAACATATCGGCAAGCATTTAGGGGGAAAACACAATGACAAATACTAGAAAATGTAAAACAAACAAACAAACAAACAAACAAAAAAAGAAAAAAAGAAAAAAAAAATCCCTCCAGACTCTCTAGACAGGCCTGTGCAGTTAATTTTCCCATTCCTTCAACTCTTCTATAGGTTAGCTGGTTTTTTGTTTTTTTTTTTAGATTTGCTTATTTCATTATTTTATGTTAGGATATTTTGCCTGCATGTATGTATGTGCAACACATGCATGTCTGGTGAACACAAAGGTCAGAAGAGGTCACTGGAGTTACAAATGGCTGTGAGCCACCTTTTGGGTGCTGAGAATTGAACCCAGGTCCTCTGCAAGAACGACAAGTGTTCTTAACTGCTGACCCAATTCTCCAGCCCAGGTTTGCTTTTTTCTTAGTCTAGAAATTTTGTCTTCAGCATATTTTTATGTATCACCACTCTGAATTTGAAAATTACACACAGGGCATCACAATACATAATCTTATAGTGTTTATCCTTTCTTTCTTTCCTTCCTTTTTTTTTTGTTTGTTTTTGAGACAGGGTTTCTCTGTGTAGCCCTGGCTGTCCTGAAACTTACTCTGTAGACCAGGCTGGCCTCAAACTCACAGAGGTCCACCTGCCTCTGCCTCCCTAGTGCTGGGATTAAAGTCGTGCACCACTACTGCCCATCTGTTTGCAGTCTCTTAAGGCTTTAGGCTAGCCAGGCTGTTGGAAAGGAAGGAAAGCTAAAACATTTTCAAAGAACCTGAAACTGACAAATGTGTGAAGAGAAAGGTGGATAAGTAAAATCCAGGTGGATGAGAAAGCAGTTGTGCTCAGGGTGACCAAAGAGGGCTTTAGGAAATAACTGACACTTTGGTCCTGAGGTTGAGATGGAGGCTTAACATGCCTTTATTCTTCATTGTAGCCCATGGTAACTGAGTGAGAGCTGAATTTATCTGTTCATTTTTTAAACTAATCTAGAGTATCTGGATTTTAAAGTATTATATGTATGAAGGTTTTACCTACATGTATGTCTGTGCACCATGTATGTGCAGTACCTGCAAAGACCAGAAGAGGGTATCAGGACCATTAGGACTGGAGTTAGAGACAGTTGGTGAGTCACTTGCCATGTGGCTGCTGGGAGCTGAACCTGGGTTTTCTGGAAAAGCAGGCAGTGATCTCAAGCCCCCAAACTCTTATTTTAAAATAACACCTAAAATTTTGTTTTAAACCCTGCAGGATACATAAAGTTATCTAATATTGTTAACTAATATTCAGAACTACCAATTATCTCATTACTTAATGTCTAAATAGAAATCCAAACAAGGTCCTTTATATTTCCTTAATTGATAGGCCCTTTTATTATTTCTTGAGACAGGGTCTCACGCTGCAGCTCAGGGTGGCCTTGAACTCGTGACCCTTCTGCTTCAGCCTCTCCAGTACTAGGATTATAGCTTTGTGTCACCATGGACAGCACTGATATCTTTTTAAAGCATCTTTTAATATATAGCTAACCTTTACTCTAACATCTTTGATAGACTGTACTTTTACTGATCACCTACTCTGCCTATAAAAGAGATCTAGAGGCAAGGAAGGAAGCCCTTCCCTCCAGGGTCCACAAATATTAAACTGACTCTAAGTAAATGATTCATTCCAGAGTACCCTTAAATGTTTCCTTGAGGCTACAACAGTTCCCTACGGAGCCTCAACTATGCTGTACATTTCTCAGAAAAAAAAAAAAGATTGCAATTGAAGGCTGCCAGCTTAAGGAGAGGAGAGTTTACTTGGGAGCCAAACCAGACTGAGAACTGGCAAAGAATCCTGGCAGGGCCTCTCCTCTCCTGCCTGAATGTGGAAAGTCTATGTTCCCTTGTGAGCAGAAGAGAACTGGAATCCTGCTAATATTTTGTCTCTCACTTGGGTATTTCTTTCCCTCTAATCTTGCATTAGCAGGAAATACATCCAGAAAACCACAGCCATGATATGCCTAAGAATTGCTATTTTTCCCCCAATTAAATATGAAGTTTAAAATTTTTTGACTTCAGGTTGAGTAAACATCCAGAACAACTTACGGACTCTGACACATTTGCATCTAAGCTGCTGCAGTTGCAGCCCTGTATCTTGATGGTTGAGCTTTCCCAGCCATCTTAATTAACTACTTGCTACATCCATATATCGCATCCACAGTTGGGAGTGGGCTCTGCTTTTTGCTTTCTTTCCATCTCTGTCTCTTGCCCTGAATCCAAAGCACAGGAACCATTATCTCATTCTGGTCTCACCCAGCCCCCCCAACCCCTCCAAACCTGGTCCTAGGCTCTTGTTGCTTGTGTTACATGCTTACTTCTGGACCCTAGAGCTTTTCCACTTGGTTAGTGACAGTGTTCTCAGCTCCAGAATTTCAACAGAAACTGTAACCCCTATTTGCAACTGACGCTTTAGATTTACATGGATTAGCGAGGGGCCTTGCTTTCCAATTTCAGCGGACTCTCCTCTTGTGCCATTGCATTTTAGAGAGTGCCTGCTCTTTCCAGAAATGAGGGGCTGATTTTCATCACCTGAGCGCATTGGGGTGGGAAAAAGAGAAGTTAGGAGAAGCAGGAAAAGGAGGGCATTAGGGCAAACTGGAAACGAGAAGCTTAGAGAGGAAGGGTGTGGCGGAAGTTCTTAGGAGGAGATAGCAAATGCTGTCATTTGTTGAGCACTCAATGGTAGGCCTAGTGCTACAGGCCTGCTATGGACTACTTCTCGTAACCCTGACAACACTTTGATGAGCGAGGAAAAGCCTCTATCCCCATCCCCATCTTACACACAGAAGTATGACGAAGCTTCCCAAGTTAGCATGGCAGTGGCAGGGTCATGATCCAAACCTATTTTTCTGTTTCTAGGCCTAATATTCCTTGCACTTCCTATTTCTCAGTTGATAAGCCCCACTGTACCCTGGCTTCCTAAGCCATGCCTTTCATTTTTGTCCTGATCCAGTCCCAACACTGGGTCCTGACCTTATTCAAAGTTACCATTTTTTATTGGTGTAGTCTTACTACAGCAGCTACCTCTCCAAACTCACATCATCATCATAGCTGTCTCATAAGCCTGTACTTGAATTAACTCAAACTATGGAGAAAAAAAAGTCATTAAAAATGAGAGCTTAACATAGTATGTAAAGGAGATGAATTTGACTCCTCTTAAGGAGGAAAAGCTTGGATAATATTGGGCCTCATTTCAAACTATGCATGTGAAGGAAAATTAGCACATTTATCACACTGTTTATCCTTCAAGGAATATTTGCTGAATAAATGAAAGAAAGTACTAAGAACTTCCTTGCATACCAAAAGAGGAAGGAATGAAAATATTTGTGATGGCCTCTTGGGGTGTTGAAAAGGTCTAGACTTAAAATTATTAAGGGCCAAGGTGACGTCCTTTTTTTCTCTCCCCACTTTGACTTCAAATAAAGTAGATAAATACCGTTATTCTAAAAGTGGTCCTGAAATTTAAATGAAGGTTCATGAGATGCCATGAAGCATAAAATAATCAAGGCATGCCCTTTTTAAAGGCATGTTGGAATTTTTAATAGAGTTAAAACTTGGTAAGGTACAGATGGAAGAAGATGAAGACTGCGGTTGGTTTGTTAGGATGCAGATGGCTGGGCTCCATGCTCATAGTTGGTGGTGTCGTAAATATTTATATAGCATACATTCCTAAAGAAGGGTACTGAAAAGTGTTTTGGGCTATGCCAATTACATCGTAGTACTTGATATCATTACACTTTGGCATGGAAAAATACTAGAAATGTGAAGTGAATATATATATAATGCTTTATATGTCCTGAATATTTAATGTTTTTCCTGATAGCTGGCAGAGGCTTTACCCTGGGGCACATCAAAATCCAAGGTATCACCATGACATCATTACTGTGAGCATCATAAAGCAAAGAGGCCCATTACAAAGTAGGCAGATGAGACATGCGTCATATACTAGGATGGTATCTTGTACCCCAGGATCACTGTGGCAGGGTCTCATACAACACACACAGCGCATAGTGTGCTGTCCCATGCTATCTACATTTTAAAGTGAGCTATCTGAACCTTAGTAAAGGGAAAATATTATCATACATAGGTAATTAAAAAGCAGAAAGCAAAAATAAAAACAAAACCTCGAGAGAAGCCTTGGGTCAGGTTGAAAGTAGATTACACCTCACTACCCACAGAAGTCAGCTTTCCCCTTCATCACCATCCCATTTATCCTGCTCCAAAGATGTCTGATGCCTCCACAGCAAAGGCAATAGCTTATTACTTTAAGCATTAGGATGAGTGTTTAGAAGCTGTGTGGATGAAAGCAATTCCATCCATATTTATATATTCTACTTCATGAATCAAGTCCCATTGTTTTATAAAGTCTCTCATCATTAAGAAACTTTGAGACTCAAGCTAAACCTGGTGTCAGTGTTACAAATTGAGCTCTTGATCATTTCAATTTGCAAAGTTGAACTGCCAAAGGCCTGATAAAATTCTGCAGCTGGAAGGCTTCACTGGAAAGCACAGTATTTTTTTTTTTATGGGATCAGTTTGAGGATCCATTTTGAGAATGTGTAATTGGGGAGACAAAGAGCCTCAGGACTATAAAGCAACTCAGGTCCACACTCTCTAAGGCAAGAAGAAGAAGAAGAAGAAGAAGAAGAAGAAGAACAACAACAACAACAACAACAACAACAACAACAACAACAACAACAACAACAAAATAGAGTAATACTTCTAAGCCTCACAGGCAACATCTCCACAACAGCAAGGAGAGTCGGTAGCAGACTGAAGGCAGAAGAGGAAGAAGAGGAAATGTGGAGGTTATCTTTGAGTTAGTGGGTAAATGAACCGCATTTCTCTGCTCTCAAGAAAGCTCTGCTCTTTTCAGCAAAATGAACAGTTTCCAGCAGTTACTGTTGAGGTCTTAGAATGTCACAGCTAGGGGGGAGTGACAGGGCTACCAGTTTAGTCCTTACATTTTCTGTTGAGGCTCAGGGACAGGACTTGACTCTGGTCCCTACTGTTGAAACCGAGCTCTTCTGACATTCTTTCTAATGCTGTCTTGTATTCACATGTGAAGGGCTATCTAAAGAATCTTTTGAAAGAAATGTAAAATGAGCATTACCACTCACTCCAGTACTGGGCAGGGCTAAGCCAGCAAGCCAGCTGGAATTTGACTAAAAGTCACCTGATGCAACTGAGAAAGAGTTTAGAGGCAAATGCAAGGAGATGCTGCGACGTTGTAATAGGCCTACTTTTGGCTACCCATCAAGCCTTTCTGTAAAGGTCCCTAGGCGTTGGCCCTTACTTTCCATTCTAGACACATTTCTCGCTGCTTCCTCCCAGGCATTCATGTTGGCCTGAAAGCATCTGCATCTTGCTCCTTTCTCTCCCCCCACCTCTCAGGATTTGAAGTCAGGATAATTTGACTCCTACTCAGGACCTTTCCAGGAGATGGAGGAACCAGAGAAAGGGAGGCACTAAAACCAGCACCTGACAGCTGCCTAAATGAACTACTAAATCTATAAATCCATAAAGGGAAGGCGAGGATGGCCAAGTACCAGTGTACCTTAAATACTTCTTGGAAGAAATAGTGCTCCTAAGTATCCCAGGCCTGGAGGGCAAGTTCTTGTATGATTTTTTCTCAGTGGCCAGTACCATGTTTTCTGTGCGCTTTACATTGGGTAAAGTTTTGTGGATGATGATGAAATTTACTATTATGCCTGGGGATAATTAAGTCAATTATAACCCATTCAGGCCTTTGGAGCTAACAGTTATTTCTCTTTGCTTTGCCTAGGGTGGGGATGGGGATGGACAGACTCAGTTTTGGTGTCTTCTGGATTTGTGTGCCCTGGCATCCTGTTGATGACGCTCCCTTCAAGAAGAAAGGTATGAGAAATAAAGCGCTGACTTCAATCTGGGTTCTATAGACATATTTGGGTAACTTACTTCATGATTGAAAGTGACCCAGCATGTATATTTAACAGGAGCATGGGCCCCAGCATGCCTAACCTATGTTTTCCCCCATCTCCATATGTTTTGTGGCTTAATCCATAGTCTGCTGGGACAAATAGCTGGATGAGGCAGCACTTAGGGGACCTCTCAGTTGCTCTCATGTTATTTTCTTAGCCTACAGTATTCACATATCCTCCACTGTGAGCTGGAAGTCAGCCCTGGACCTGTGGAACTGCTACAGGGCTGACTGCGGGGAAAGAAAATCTGAAATGTGAAATAGCTTTGTTCAAATGTGAGTCAGGGATGTGTTCAGTCTGTTTATAGAGGAGGAGAGGACATTTGGAGGAAATTGGTCCAGGGAGAAATTTGGTAACAGACTAGCAGGGGGAGTAACTTCTTGGCTGACTCGTAAAGGCCTCAACTGTATCTTTTATCCAGTTGAGGGTGGTGAAAGAGGGTAACAGTCTGGGTCTCAGACCTAGTTGAGCCAGATAAGGACAATGTGACAGTTGCTTATAACTGTTTAACTGAAATTCCATTCAGTTGATGTAGTCAGGACCCATGTAAGCTAGCTGCTTGTGATGACAAGTCCATATTGGAAGGCAGTATGTGGCAGGCCCTGGATTACACACTTCATTCTCATAGCTTCCCTGTTCTGTTCTTGACTGGAGAAGCCTCCTCTGTGCCTATTATTATTTGAGTCAGATTTTCACTATGTTTCCCTCACTAGCTTGGAACTCTATGTATACCAGGTTGGTCTTAAACTCACAGAAGCATGAGACACCATGCCTAGAACAACTATTGTTATTAATGCTAATATGTCATATAGCTCAGATTGAAATAGGTAATTCTTCCTCCTAACCCTACCCTGATAGGAATTTCTAGGAAAAAAAAAGTCTCCTGCCACTCCCTCACCCTGAGTGTCTTAAGTTTTCCTGTGGGGCCAGAGTGCTGGGGATTCTCCACCTGGTTGGCAGCTAGGAGAGCCAGGAGACCTAGAGAGCAGAGAGCAAGCATTTATAATGCAAATGCTGGCTGCGAGTTTTTGCAGTTGGAGACAGGAGGTCAAGTTTTTCACGCAAAGAATAATTGTGGGTAACTAACAAATAGGCTTTTTTGGAGGGGTACTGCAAATAAGAGTCATTCACATGCTGGAATTAAAAAAAAAAACAACAAAACATTGGACCATTCCAGCGAGTCAGCACCTCCCTCAGATACTGGGAAAGAGAAAGCCTCCTTCAGAAACGGGACAAGGTAGAAGCTGTTGACCAGGGTCAGCACAAAGCATGGTGGGCTGTGTCAGGCCCAGTGGGGCCCTGCCCCAGGCTTGTCCTCTTGCGCAGAAGCCAGAAATCTGAGAAAACACTGGAAACAGATGGATCTCTGCCAGCACCAGAGCTACCGTGGTATTTGAACCTTCCCCTGACTTCTTATCCACTGAGGGAGTCTTACTGGAGAGTACATCTTACAGTAAGGGGAGGAAGTCTCTCTCAGGAGAGAGTATAAGAGGAGCCTGAGGTCCACACACAGCCTTGGCAATTTCTGGCAGAGTGGGAGGTGTGCAGGCTTTGCTGAAAGGCCAGATCGGTGAGACAGGGCTTAAGGCCAATCATGCAACAGCTTGCTTGTGGCACCTAGAAGGCTAGGTGACTTGAATGCTAACTGAAAACAGCACAGGCTCAAGTCTTCCTTCAGCCTTGGAGATACCACAGTAGAGTGTCAACAGTTTACTTTAGCTTTCTAGACCCAAATTCTTTCCTGCTACATTCCTCACTTTTCACCCAAATCACTGCTAAGTCTGGGGGTGTGGTAGAAAGGAAGCACTTTGGCCTCCAAACTCCACGGGAATAAGAATAACCTTAATTGATTTTGTGTCGTGTGTTGCTTCATAATAGGAAGGTCTGTTATACTGTTCTCCAGTAGCATTTTGCAATGTGCTTGTCTTTTTCTTTTTCTTTTCTGAGACAGGGTTTCTCTGTGTAGCCCTGGCTGTCCTGCGATTCACTATATAGACCAGGCTGGCCCTGAACTTACAGAGATCCACCTGCCTCTGCCTCCTGAGTGAAGGGATGAAAGGCCTGTGCCACCAAGTGTGGTTTCACCGAACGTTTCAAAGTCTATTCATGGACACTTTTGTGGTCAGTAGTCTGAGTTGGAATTCACAAAAGTATGATTTTCCAGATAACTCAGAGACCCTAAGAATTAACATTCACCCGGCTTCTCCCTCATTTTACAAAAGCAACACCCCGAGGGGTAGTGATTTGTGCAAGATCTAACAGCTAGGAAATACCAGAGTCATTCATTTGAAATCTGCATTTTCAAAATGCTGCAGTTGTAACATGCAACTCAAATCGCAGTTCAAGCAGGGTTTGGGGGTGTAGAAATGATCAAAAAGGCATGCTGTGCTGAGGCTTAACAGAGACTGTGACTTTAAAGTGGCATGCACAGTAGCTAAACCAAAGTCAGCATCGAGAGTTCTAGCTGCTACACACAGTTTTTTCTCTTTGTATTACTGGTCGTCTATTTTAGCTATACTTAGATGTAATATTTGACTCTATAACATGGTTTAGTCTCCATTTTTCACTTAATCCAGCCCAAATACCACTTAGTACTGACATAGTATTTCATCTGATCAAATAAGTTATCTGGTTTTAGATTACTAATGTTGAACTTCAGGATTGTTTTTTCTTCCACTTTTTCTTTCTTCCTTCCTCTGTCCCTCCCTCTCTCTCTTTCTTTTCTTTTCTTTCTTTCTTTCTTTCTTTCTTTCTTTCTTTCTTTCTTTCTTTCTTTCTTGACAGAGTTTCTCTGTGTAGCCCTGGCTGTCCTGGACTCACTTTGTAGACCAGGTTGGCCTTGAACTCACAGAGATCCACCTGCCTCTGCCTCCTGAGTGCTGGGATTAAAGGTGTGTGACACTGTGCACCTGACTGAGTTTTTCTTCTTTTTTAAATTAAACTATTTTTTATTGTATTAATAATTTGTTCATTTTTACATCCTGATGGTAGCCCCCTCTATTGTCGCCTTCCGGTTCCACCCCTGGCTTAGTTTTTCAATCATTTAAAAACAAGGGGCCTTGAATTGGCCTGGCAATCCCACCCTCCTCCCCCCAAAGAGCAGGGGGTGGGGCGAGGGGAGGATGTGTGTAAAGAGCTTTCGAACAAAATTGCCCTCCATCAATTTGCTGTGTCTGTATATCAATGGGGATGAGTAGTCAAGGGAATTGGGGAGAAGGGGTAAATGTTATCTTTAGACATAGAAAGAAACTTAGGGTTCTTGGCTGACATTTCCTTCTCCTCAGCCCTCTACCCTCCCACATTGTGAGTCTTTTTTTTTTTCTGGCCTTTTTGTGACTTCCTCTTTCTGTGCAGAATCGCGGCACAGAAGCAACCTTGCTGCTGCAGATCAGAATGTGCAGTGTGTGCACCACAATACTAGGGGAAACCACATTTGGAGGAGTGTGAGCATCTACTGTGCTCCACCGAACCAAATGCTGCAGACTCATTTGTAGAAACTGGTGACTTAGCTTCCAGATATCAGCTGATGACTAAGCTTACCCTACCCTCCTGTAGCCTTTTTTGGTTTGGATTTTTTTTCCTTTTTTTATTAATTTATTCTTGTTACATCTCAATGGTTATCCCATCCCTTGTATCCTCCCATTCTTCCCTCCTTCCCATTTTCCCCTTATTCCCCTCCCCTATGACTGTTCCTGAGGGGGATTACCTCCCCCTGTATATGCTCATAGGGTATCAAGTCTCTTCTTGGTAGCCTGCTGTCCTTCCTCTGAGTGCCACCAGGTCTCCCCATCCAGGGGACATGGTCAAATGTGAGGCACCAGAGTATGTGAGAAAGTCATATCCCACTCTCCACTCTACTGTGGAGACTGTTCTGTCCATTGGCTAGATCTGGGTAGGGGTTTAAGGTTTACCGCCTGTATTGTCCTTTGCTGGTGCCTTAGTTTGAGCGGGTGGTTTGGATCTTTTGAGAAAGAGTCTTACCATGTAACCCTGGCTGGCTTGGTACTCACTGTGTAGTCCACACTTGCTCAAACTCATGGTAATCCTCCTGCCTCAGCTGCCTCAGTGCACGACCCCCCTGCCCTTTAAAAAAGATTCTGACTGAATCTTTGTACCCTTGGACGGACTTGGATATAATTTTTTATCACGTACAAATTATTCATCATTTAGTAGTAAGTAATGTGTTTGAGAGTCTAGTCCATGGCTTCTTGGTCCTCATAACAATCCTTGGGATGAATGTTTTTGTCCCATTTTTATAGAAGAGGAAACCGAGGGTTAGAAAGATATTTAACTTAGAGTAGCTTAATTGGTAAAAGGGCTTGCCATGCTAGGCTGACAATGAGTTCAGTGCTGAATCCATGACATTCACCCACCTGCATGTAAGGATGCATGAGTGCAAGTGTGACACACACACACACACACACACACACACACACTGCTATCAGCCACGTAACCTGGCCTACTAGTCATGTGGCCAGAGGGGCTTAGGAGATTCTGTTCTAAGCCTAGGTGTTGGAAGGAGTGTGTCCCTGGGGATTGTCACTGTGCTGCTCACCTGTCCGCCACTACTCACCAGTGTTGACGGTCTTATTTCTGATGAAGGTGTTATTCATGGCTTCAAAGGAGCAGATGTTGTCCCCAAAGAGTGTGAGAGGAAGTCTCTTTTATCTCAGGTCTTTGTGAATATTTGATGGAATGCGATAGCCCTGGAAGAAGCGCTATCTTGTGCTGGTGGTTCTTCTGAGAGAGAGAGAGAGAGAGCCAGAGTTAGACACAGAGAACATTCATACTCAAATCACATACCATTCACATTGGAGAAGCCTTAGGTAACCTTTCTGTGGGCACCCTCTCCTCCCCGTTTCTTATTTCTTAAATCATGTTTTTGTTGACAATGCGTACCATGTCTAATATTTGGGAGAGGGACCATAGGGAGTGTATTGTATCAGACTTCACTACAAGAAATCAAGGTATAAAATGTCACCAAACATTCTGTATTTCCCTGTATGGGAAATGCCTGCTGTGCCTTACTATCTCACTTACATCTCATGGAAAGGGTAAGAATATTGACAAAAAGAGTGAAGATGCTTGAGCTATTAACTACCTGTACAACATCAGGCGGGCCACTCCAGCGTTCTTCCACCTATGTGAATTCATGAAAGGACCCGACCCAGCGATCACTCTTCCTTTCCCGGTTTTACACTTGATGCCTCTTTATGACATCTGTACGTTTATTCGTGACTACCTTTCGTTCGAATTAAACACGTTTAGTTGTTCAGGAAATAAAAATACTGACTTAAAACCTGAAGGTGTGTAATAGACATCATCATGGAAATGGTATATGGAAAGGCAAGTAAAGCTGAGGTACTGCTGCCACCTAGTGAGTAAAAGTAGTATGGCGATCATGCAAAGTCAAGCTCTTGAAGGCCCCATGGAAAACTAGTAGCAACCAGTCAGTTAAGAAGCTAGTTAGGACTTTGACATGAACTTTGGTGTTCCATATTTGACCACCTTCCCTTGGTGGGGAGGCCTGGTGGCGCTAAAAGAAAGAATAAGCAGGCTACCAAGATGAGACTTGATAGCCTATGATCGTATAGTGGGGGCGGAGGTCCCCCGAGGGAATAGGGGGAAAGCAGGAGGGAGGGAGGAATGGGAGGATACAAGTGATGGGATAACAATTGAGTTGTAATCTGAATAAATTAATAAAATAAAATAAAAAAGAAGCTAGTTAGGACGGGAGGTGGTGGCACACGCCCTTAATCCCGAGCACTCGGGAGGCAGAGGCAGGCGGATTACTGTGAGTTCGAGGCCAGCCTGGTCTACAAAGTGACTCCAGCTAACACAGAGAGACTCTGTCTTGAAAAACCAACCAACCAACCAAACAACAACAACAAAAGCCCAGCCCAACCCAAACCAAACCAAACCAAAAACAAAACAAACAAACAAACAAAAACCCCAAAATGCTAGTTAGTCTTCACTTACCAGGAGATTGGGATAGATGCATGGACCTCCTATTGGGACTCTAGGTGAGAGAAGTATAGAAGAATAGGGGAATAGAAGGATCTAGAGGGTCCTAGAAACCTACAAAAAGAACATCATGACAGGCAGATCTGGACCCAGGGGGGTCTGCTCAACCTACTGCACCAAGGACAATACATGCAGTAAACATTGAACCCCTACTCAGATCTAGCCAATAGACAGCACATTATCCAGTTGTGTGGAGAGTGAGGACTGACTCTGACATGAACTCTGGTGCCCCATATTTGACCACTTCCCCTTGGTGAGGAGGCCTGGTGGCACTCAGAGAAAGAATAAGCAGGCTACCAGGATGAGACCTGATAGCCTGTGACCATATGGTGGGGGAGGAGGTCCCCCTCAGTCATAGACCTAGGGGAGGGGAATAGGGTGGAAGAGGGAGGGAGGGGGGAATGGGAGGAGACATGTGAGGGGATAATAATTGAGTTGTAATCTGAATAAATTCATTAAATAATATAAAAGAAGCTAGTTAATTCAGGGATTCCACAAGTATATTAGACATCACCATGTTGTTATTTTATTTGTTTGGTTTTTTTGAGACAGGGTTTCTGAAACTTGTGTGTCTCTCTGTGTAGCCTTTGTTGTCCTGGAACTTACTCTGTAGACCAGCCCGGCCTTGAATTTGACATTCTCCTACCTCAACCTCCAGAGTCACTAGGGTTATGGATCTTTGTCACCAGGCCCAGCTTAGAATGTGTTTTCTTTTAAAACCCAGACCCTTTGATCTCCTCATCATAAATCCAGAGGATTCACATCCGCTAGTTGAGACAATTCACTTATTCCTGAGCTTTCGATACCGTCAGTCACCTAATCATAACTGCCGACATCAGCAAGGGTAATTACTGTATCTGGGGGGTTCACAGTTCCATTGTATAGTGGAGGAACAGGGAGGCCCAGAGAGCAGGTTACTTCAAGTCACACAGCTTTCTCTCATGATTTCAGCTCTCCACCAGCCTTCTCTGATGCGCTAATGCTGGAAAACAGGAGGTGACTGTGCACCCCAGCTCCAGGGGGAGTTTGTCTTTCAGTGAAGCTCCCTTCCCTTCTTGGCACACTTACCCCCATTCTAAATTAGCACACAGGTGGACCATCTTTCTAGCCTGTTCTCTGTAAATAATCAATTGGCCTGTAGGGGGAGAGATTACCCCAGGAAAATATTTTAGCTACTGCACAAACAATTGCTTCTGGCTGTGGGTGGAAAAAAAAAAAAAAGAACTGATGGTAGGAAGACATGTGACTGACAGGAAAAATACGTGAGTTTCTACTAGTGTTTGAGATTTTCAAAGCAATTGTTTCTGTCCATTCACATGGATAGTTGAAGTATTCATTGTACTGAAGAAATTCAGACCTTTCTCTTTCACAGTCAGAAATCTAATCAGTAACAAACAAGTGTTTATGGAATTACTCACAGAAAGGAATGCACCTTCAACTAATGTTTGTTGTTAGATATACCTTTCTCTTTGAATTATTGATTAGCCGAAGAGGGTCATTAAGTATCTATCTATTCCTCCATCAATTTATCACCTGTCTAGCACAGATCTATGTTCTACTAACAAAATAGGCACCACAATAATTTCTCTCTTGCTCTACCCCTCCTTGGACATTTTTTTTGGTACCTTGGACAAAAGTATAGGTTAACATAAATTTAACATTTTTCTGATGTTATAAAGCAGAGACTAATAAACAGGAGAATTTATAATAGGTGAACAGGAACTAAGAAGAAAGAGGAAGTGAGTTTAGGTTCAAAGGAAGCTTGTGTTTAGTGGGCGTGGTGGGTGTGTGTCCAGTGTGTCCACTGAACAGAATGGAGTGGTTGGAGAGATGGATTAGTAGTTAATAGCATTTGCTGTTCTTCTCGGGGACCTAGGCTTGATTTCCAACATTCACATGAACTGTCTGTAGTTCCAGTTTCAAGGGATCTGATGTCCCCTTCTGACCTCTATGGGCACACTTCCTCTCTCTTCCTTCACTCTTAAATGTTTTAAGAAACTGTGGTGTGTGTGTGTGTGTGTGTGTGTGTGTGTGTGTGTGTGTGTGTGTTGTATAACACAAAGGAGCTATTACTGAAATTTTTTCAGAATTATGTCTCTTCTTCCTCCCAGGGGTTGGTGGACACTTGTATGATATGGTATGTGAGCAGTCCACCCCCACCCCCACCCCCCCGATATGTCTTTTCTTCCTTTGCTCCACAGTACCATTTTCTCCAAGCTTGTGACTGGAGAAATTTAAAACAGGTAGCCTCTGTTGAAATTATGCATTTGGGGAAGACGCAGATGGAAATGATGTAAAATCCTGTGTAGGAGCACTTATTGTACAGCAGTTAGACTGCTAACAAACAGGCAGATGAAAAGGTTCTCAACACTTAGTCATGATTAAAGCCACAGTAAGATCCTATTGTATACCTATTACAAGGGCTAAAACAAAGACAAAATGGATAGGATCCAAATCTGACCAAGATACAGCGTACATGAGCCTCTAATATATTCCTAGTGAGATGAGACATCTTCAAGCAAAGGGCGGTGGAGTGTGGCGTAATTTGGTTTGTGAAGAAAAGACGTAAGTTCCTGATCTTAACCTGAAGTTTGGTTAAAAAAAAAAACCAGAAAAAAGAAAAAAAAAAGCTATCTTCCGTGATTGTTATTTGAATTAAATATTTCAGGGAAGAAAAGTATTCATTGTCAACACCACACTGCCCCTTTAAGTTAGCAGGTTTCTAGAAAGCTTCCCAAGATCAGTGGCTCCTGCTGAACAACTGATAAAGGGAGGCTTGTGATCACAGGATTTACTGTACCTACATAATCAATATTGATTGCTTCCCCTCATTAATGGCCTCTGCATTCATCAAGAATAGGGTACCTCCCTGCTCGGTCTTTCCCCAGCAACTATAAATTACCATCAAGGCCCTTTCTTATCTTCATCTGACTCCAATCACTCTGCAGGCTTAAGAGCTCCAGGCAGTTTACTACACAGGGGTTGCCATGGCTATGTTTACCTGAGTATCTTCCAGGCTGGTTGATACAGGAAAATAAACCTATGCTTTCTACTTTTTGCTTCTGAAGGGGACGTGTCTGGAGTTAATTGAAATAGAGATCATTGAACAGTCTGAACAAACATACACGTATTGCACGAGGCCACTAAACTAAGCTGAAAAGTAATCTAAAGTGATGACTGCTATGTGTAACCAGGAGTCTGTGTTGTTATTACTCATCTAAATTATTCATTGGGAAGCCATTTTTTTTTTAAACTGGAAAATCCAGTGCTTGTATAATCAATGCCATTGCCATCTGGTTGATTTCATTCTGGGAAGTTTGGCCAACTACCATCAACCAGAAATCTTTGCAACAGTGATCATTTCTAATTGTTCTAACAGAACTGATTGAACACTTTTTCATCTATGGAAACAAATGGCTTTTGTTTGGTATTGATAGGGGAGAAGTTGAAAGTCTTGTCCTTCTGTAAATGATTCAAACCCTTATTTATTAATAAATTGCAAATCTTTCTGAAGGCAGAAAAAGTATAATATGTTATTACATGTGTAATAGGATTGTTGAACACTGAAAAATATCTCCCTCTTTTCTGTAGTTCTACCTCATCTTCGGTGGGACTTTAGATCTTTATCCCTCTCCACCTATACTGCTCCATTTCTTTCAGCCTCTCCCAGCATCTCTCCTCTCTCTGCCCCTGTGTATCTGTCTCTCTCTTCCTATCTGTCTATCTATCTATCTATCTATCCATCCTGTTGAATAGTTAAAGACTGTAGAAAGAAGCTCTGTGTTTCTTCAACTTTCTGTATGGTGAGAGGGGCTGGATATGTCATATTTTAGTGACCGCCATTAGTTCTCTAATCCCTGTGGAGGATGAACAGGAAGCAAGCACAAAAGCAAACAGAGGCGAAAAGGAGCAAAGAATCAGGAGGTGGTCAGGAAACATTAGAATGGGCTAGTAATGGTCATAATAGCTGCCATTTCCCAAGCGTTAGTCCCAGTGCTTGATATTTCCCTATGCTTTCGCTCATTTCTTCCTCATACTATGCCTGTGTGAGGGACGACGTTATTTTCATTGATGCTGTGGAAACTACTGATGAATTTGGTACAGAACTCGGCAATGTTCCCAAAGTATACTCCAAAGCACTCAAACGCTGGTGCTTTTTTGTGTTTAGAGGCAGAACTTCCTTTCAACCACTAACCTATTATCTGGAAAAATAGTCTGGAAACATACAGAGCCATCTATGAGAGCAGGGCCAAGCCCAGCTTCCTGGATGCACTTTGGTCTGTTCTTAAGGAGCTAGACAAAAGACATTTGTTTACTTATTGGGCAGAGGACCCATGAGAGCAGGATCCAGGCAATCAATATGAGGTTTGGACACAGGATGAGGTCAGGAAGGACTAGGCTGACAATAACCAGAGGCACTCATCACTGGAGGACAGCTCCAGGCTTCCTTCTTCCCTGGCTGGTGCTTTCATCTGTCCAAGGTGCTTTCTTGCTAAGTCAAGTAAGTCCTTTCAGCATCCCACCTGGGGCATGTGCTGCTGCTGTTGCTGCAGAGGTGGCAGCTGACAGCTCACCAGTGTGAACAGTGTCAAGGTGTGTGTGTGGTGGTGGGGGGTCTAGTCTTCTAAGTAGTAGCCCAGGTCAACCCTTCAGAATCAACCTTGACCAGCTCTGATTTCTAAAGTACTACAAACAGTAGCATCTGAGAAAGCAAGCCGGCTTCCATGTTCATCTTGGCACTGGTTACAGAATACATCATTATTGACAAAATCAGTAACATCTGCTTTCCTGGCCCATATTTAACTTATCTGAATTATGAAGCCTCTCCATGTTTCCAGTTTGTAACTGTTGTAAATGATGCAAAAGGAGAATTGGAGACAGAGACAGATAGGAAGAATGAGGGAGAATTAATTTACCACAGGGTGAAATGAAAATGTACCAAAGTGTAATGGAATTTCATTAACTTCGGAAATGATGATGAATGCTGTCCAAATAATTCCTACTAATGCATAATTCACAGCTGAAAATAGAGCCAAATTCTCCTAAAAAGCACATCCATTTATGCCCCCAAATTAATTTGGTGTGTTATTCAGGATGGTTGACAGGATAAAAGATCTACTATGAAATATAATCATCTATTAGGCTTGGGAATCTATGAGTCTTTCTAGTTCAGTAGATGATAGCAGCTGCTAACAAGTGGAACCTTGAGAGGCAGACACCCACAGCCCTCATTCTCCTAATGTGAATCTCCCCAAAGACATAATTTCAGACATAACCACACAGAAGTTTGGATGAGCTTTAAGATCTCCATAGCAACCATGGCCCAATTCATATATATACTGAAAGCAAATTAAAATCAGTTTCAAAAGATCCCAGTGGGGTCATGAGAAGGCCCATACATATTCTAATTTGCAATGCCACTGCTAGTTAATATTATATGTTCATGAAATATGCAAATTATATAGGTAGCACATTATATATTTTTATATAATTATACCAAGAGACTTTAATATCTTTTCCATTTTTCACAATAAGCATCCTATTCCACAAATTCTCAGTGACATTTTGCACTTAATGTCTCAAGACTATGAGCTTTTAAATGATTTCTTTAAAAAAAAAACCTTATATGCTTTTTCTATACTCAGGAGAGTGGTAATGGGAGAGAGACCTTTTTACCTTTATGTCTGACACAAAGCCCACCTATGGTTGACAGAGAGAGAAGACTATTCTTAGATAAGAAGCTACCCATTGGCTCAGATTCCATCAATGAGAATCTTTGGGTTTGCAAGCCTTTCAACACCATATACACATAACGGGTTTTCTAATCTATGGGTCCCTTAGCCAGAGTGCTGGTCAGATAAGTTGGTGGTTTACTCAGATATGGCTTCTGCAGCCCAATGAACTCCTTCCTCTTGTAGGAAGCACTACATTTAAGGGGAGGGAGGGCTTAAAGCATCCAGAGTTACCTGAGTCAATGGTAAGAGGTACTGGGATAGGAGTTCAAGTATGATGGCTTGATGATACTGAGACCTAAGTAAACTATGACGTAAGTTCCCACCAAAGCCTCACAATGGAGTTAGCTTTTTCCTGCTAAGAATCCACTCACTTATATGAGAGGACACTAGGGAATGAGCTCATGTTGTCCACCTTCCTGAAGGAGAGATAAACATGGTTTTGTTTAGATCACAAATGGGGGATGAGAAAAAGACTTGTGAGAGAGCTGGTGATATTTATCCCCTTAAAAGCTGAACCACAGTGCTCGCTTTGGCAGCACATATACTAAAATTAGAACTATACAGAAAAGATTAGCATGGTCCCTGTGCAAGGATGACACACAAATTCGTGAAGCGTTCCATATTTTTTAATTCTACCAGACCTTCAAGGATGTGCTAATACCGGTACTCTTAAGTTACTCCAAAAGATAGAAATGGATGGAACATTACCAAATTCATTCTATGAGGCCATAATCACATTGATACCTAAACCTCAAAAAGACCCAACAAAGAAAGAGAATTTCAGACCAATTTCTCCTATGAACATTGATGCAAAAATACTCAATAAAATACTTGCAAAACGAATACAAGAACACATCAAAGATATCATTCACCATGACCAGGTAGGCTTCATTCCTGGCATGCAGGGATGGTTTAATATACAGAAATCCATCAATGTAATTCACCATATAAACAAACTGAAAATAAAAAAAACATGATCATCTCCTATGCAGAGAAAGCATACCTCAACA
Source organism: Acomys minous (assembly GCF_964271855.1). Taxonomy (NCBI): domain Eukaryota; kingdom Metazoa; phylum Chordata; class Mammalia; order Rodentia; family Muridae; genus Acomys; species Acomys minous. Next base: position 19,691,471 of record NC_140488.1, on the reverse strand, counting down.
TAATTAAGGATATATACAGCAAGCCAATAGCCAAAATCAAATTAAATGGTGAGATACCCAAGGAAATTCCCCTAAAATTGGGAACAAGGCAAGGCTGCCTACTCTCTCCATATCTCTTCAATATAGTACTCGAAGTTCTAGCCAGAGCAATAAGACAACAGAAGGAGAGCAAGGGTATCCAAATGGGAAAGGAGGAAGTCAAATTATCCCTATTTGCAGATGATATGATAGTGTACATAAGTGACCCTCAAAATTCCACCAGAGAACTCCTACAGCTGATAAACACCTTCAGCAAATTGGCTGGATACAAAACTAGCTCAGAAAAGTCTGTAGCCTTCCTATACACAAATGACACACATGAAGAGGAAGAAATTAGAAAAACCACACCCTTCACATTAGCCACAAGCAATATAAAATATTTAGGAGTTACTCTAACCAAGCAAGTGAAGGACTTGTTTGAAAAAAATTTCAAAACTCTGAATAAAGAGATTGAAGATGACATGAGAAGATGGAATGATCTTCCTTGCTCATGGATCAGGAGACTTAACATAGTAAAAATGGCCATCCTATCAAAAGCAATCTACAGATTCAATGCAATCCCTATTAAAATACCTACACAATTTTTAAAAGACATTGAAAGTTCAATTCTCAACTTCATATGAAAAAACAAAAAACCCAGAATAGCTGAAACTATCTTGTACAATAAAAGGTGCTCCGGAAGAATCTCCATACCTGATCTCAAGCGGTACTATAAAGCAATAGTAATTAAAAGAGCATGGTACTGGCACAGCAACAGGCTGGTTGATCAGTGGAATCGAAATCAAAGACCCAAATATGAATCCACACACATATGGTGGATTTTTGACAAAGAAGCCAAATCTATTCAATGGAAAAGAGATAGCATCTTCAACAAATGGTGCTGGTCCAACTGAATGTCTACGTGTAAAAAAATATAATTGGACCCATAATTGTCACTATGCACAAAACTCAAATCCAAGTGGATCAAAGACCTCAACATAAAACCAGAGACACTAAATCAGTTAGAAGAAAAATTGGGGAAGAGCCTGGAACACGTTGGCACAGGAGACAACTTCCTGAACAGAACACCAACAGCCCAGGCCTTAAGGTCAACAATTAATAAATGGGACCCCATGAGGCTGAGAAGCTTCTGTAAGGCAGGAGACACTGTCAACAGAATAAAGCAACAGCCTACAGACTTGAAAAAGATCTTCACCAACCCTACATCTGACAAAGGTCTAATATCCAAAATATATAAAGAACTCAAGAAATTAAACACCACCAAACCAAAGAACCCAATTGAGAAATGGGGCTCAGAACTAAATGGCGAATTCTCAACAGAGGAATATCAAATGGCTGAGAAACACTTAAAGAAATGCTCAACCTCCTTAGTCATCAGGGAAATGCAAATCAAAACAACTCTGAGATTCCATCTTACACCCAACAGAATGGCTAAGATCAAAAATTCAAGTGACACCACATGCTGGCGAGGATGTGGAGAGAGAGGAACACTCCTCCATTGCTGGTGGGAATGCAAACTAGTACAGCCACTTTGGAAATCTATCTGGTGCTATCTCTGAAAACTGGGAATAGGGCTTCCTCAAGACCCAGCTATTCCACTCCTTGGAATATACCCAGAAGACTCTCTAGCACACAACAAGAACATTTGCTCAACCAAGTTCATATCAGCCTTATTCATAATAGCCAAACATGGAAACAGCCTAAGTGTTCCTCAGTAGAAGAATGGATAAAGAAACTGTGGCACGTTTACACTATGGGATACTACTCAGCTATTAAAAACAAGTAACTCCCAAAATTTGTGGATTGAACTAGAAATGATCATAATGAGTGAGTTAACCCAGAAGCAGAAAGAGTCAAATGGTATATACTCACTTATATCTGGACACTAGCCCATGGGGCATGTCCCATGACAGTCTTTACTTATCAGGAAAGTGGGACAGAGGAGAGGACATTCTATTGGGACTCTAGATGAGAGAAGCATGGGAGAATGGCAAAGTAGAAGGATCCAGAGGGTCCTAGAAACCTACAAGTAGAACATTATGATGGGCAGATCTAGGCCCAGGGGTCCCGCTCAAACTATGGCACCAGCTAAGGACAATATGTGCAGTAAACTTTGAACCCCTACCCAGGTGTACCCAATGGACAGGACATTCTTCACAGTTGAGTGGAGAGTGGGGTCTGACTTTCACACAAACTCTGGTGCCCCATATTTGACCACGTCCCCTGGAAGGGGAAGCCTGGTGGCACTCAGAGGAAGGATAGCAGGCTACCAAGAAGAGACTTGATACCCTATGAGCATATACAGGGGGAGGCAGTCCCCCTCAGTCATAGTCATAGGGGAAAGGAGTAAGGGAAAAATGGGAGGGAGGGAGGAATGAGAGGATACAAGGGAGGGGATAACCATTGAGATGTAATATGAATAAATTAATAAAATATATTAAAAACAGATAAAAAAGTTGAACCACCATGTGCAGGAGATTGGTCATTAACCAGCTGAAAAACATCCTTGAACAAAGTCTGAGAGGAGGTATAAATGTGAACCAAAAACAAGAGGCGCAGCCTTTGAAGACTTGGGATAGTTTTGGTTGTTCATCACTCCACTCTTCCCCTAGGTTTTTTGTTTATTTTTCATTTCATTACATTTCTTTTTTTTTTTGAGACAGGGTCTCTCTGTGTAGTCCTGGATGTCTGGCACTCACTATGTAGATCAAGCTTACTTCAAGTTCAGAGATCCAGCTACCTGTTCTTCCTAAGTGGTGGAATCAAAGGCTTGTGCTGCCATACCCAGCTCACTTGGACCCTGTAACCTCTGAAGTTAATATGTGCTGTCTTCTCTAGTTTATTTTATATGTCGTTTGAACATTCATATTATTTATGGAAGTAATGACGTTTTACACATTCTAAATTTGTATTAATGGATGACTGATCTCTATGAAGGTACAGATGTCATAAATGGATAATGCTTTCTTCATTAACATTAAGACTAATAGTATTCCTAGAAAATATGACAAATCCCATGAATATTATTTTTTCTTGAGATATGGTTTCTATATGTTGTTATGGCTGTCCTGGAACTCACTATATAGACCAGGCTAGCCTTGAACTCACAGAGGTCCACCTGGTTCTGTTTCCCAAGTTCTGGGATTAAAGGCTTATGCTACCATGCCTGGCCCAAACCCTATCAATATTAGTGGTAGATCCTATGATAAAGAGGTACATATTTATTGTGGTGACAGATGATGTCATTATGAAGAAGGCAAGCCCCTGGACCATCTTCCACCAATGAAAACACTTCCAAAAATAAGCCATAGAAGTAGGAGCATAGCATTGACCACTTTCTTCTATGGAGAAAGATAACTGGAAAGGTTACCGCCTCAAAATAGAGGCATATTGGCCTCTTGGGGTCCCTTTGGGCAATTAAAGTACTTTGCACAGATATATGTGGAGTAACATTAGAGTGACCTCTGAGTTTCTCTATTCTCTCATCTTGGATGAGTGTGGAGTATTGGTATGAAGGCGTTATCTGGAAAAGTCCATTATTCTCACTTATCTGTGTCTCTCAATGTCAAACCTCAGTATTTGGAGTTCTGTGGTATTAAAGTAGTCTATTGAAAGTGGTGACAGAAAATGCAATCATGGAGAAGGCTAGGGATTGGCTCAATTTCCACTAATAGGAAAACTTGTTTTGATTGTCTTTGAGATAATCATATGCTGAAACATTTATGGCGGTGTATACGTAATCATCAAATATTTGTATTATTTATTTTAATTTTATTATTTATTTATTTAGTTAGTTAGTTTTCCTTTTTTCAAGGCAGGGTAGCCTTGGCTATCCTGGACTCACTCTGTAGACCAGGCTGGCCTCAAGCTCACAGAGATCCACCTGCCTCTGCCTCTCTGAGTGCAGAGATTACAGGCATGCACCACTATGCCCAGCTATCTATTTTTTAAAAGACAGTGTCTCACTTAGTCATGGCTAGCCTAGAACTTGCTATGTAGACAAGGCTGGCCTCAGAATCTGCCTACCCCTGACTCAGAAGTGCTGGGAATAAAGATGAATGTCACTGTACATGGCTTAATCATGACTTCTTGGCCCTGTTAACCCTGTTAAGAGGGTTCCATTTCATGTACCAGGCCTTAGAACCAATTGTTTACTCCCATAATATTCATGCTTCTATTGCATCAGTGGACATATCTTGTCAGGCCAAGTGTTATTGTATTGTGCAGGGTCCAAAGCTAGGTGAGACTGATGATTACTTTTTTCCTCTGGTAGCATGTATAGCACCCTTCAGCACTATGAAAGCTAGCCAGTAAGGATGAAAGTTCAAGGTATCAGCTTGATTTCTTCATCTTCTGTCACTCAAGAATGACAACAGGGTCTTAGCCATCAATTTTTGGAGGGTACCCAAGAGTATTGTCAACTTTTAAAATATATAGTTTTCTAATTCAAATGACATTATTATATAAATTCCTCCCTTCCCTTTCCTCCCTCTAATCCCTCCCATGCACCCCCAGCCCATCATTGGCTTCTTTTTCTTTGTTATTGTTATAATACAAAATGCATAAATATATAAATACAAAATGTTAAGTGCATCTAGTGTTACTAGTTTGTATATGATTTAAAGGTTGACTTTCTCTTAGGTAACCAATTAGGGAGCTCATCCCTGGGAAAGACTGTTAGCCCATTCTCAGCTTTCTCTAGTAGCTTTTATATATTTTATCTAGTGACAGGAAGTCATGAGATTTACCCCTTCCAGATTAGCATGTCTATTGGTGTTGTTCTTGTTTGGGCAGCCATATTGTTAGAATATCATGGTTGAAATCTCCCTGTCATTTCTAGGAGAGACAATTTCACAGCAGACTTCATGGTTCTCTGACTTTTGCCATCTTTCAATCTTTTAGGTTTTTTTTTTGTTGTTGTTGTTTTGTTTTTTGAGGCAAGGTTTCTCTGTGTAGCACTGGCTATCTTGTATCTTGCTCTGTAGACCAGGTTACATCAAACTTACAGAGATCTGCCTTTTCTTTCTTTCTTTCTTTCTTTCTTTCTTTCTTTCTTTCTTTCTTTCTTTCTTTCTTTCTTTTTCTGAGACAGGGCTTCTCTGTGTAGCAGCCATGGCTTGTTTGTTGAACAGTCTGGCGTTGAACTCACAAGGATCTTCCTGCCTCTGCTTCCTGAGTGCTGAGATTAAAGGTGGCAGCCTTATGTGTAGTGCTATTAACTTGGTCTCTATCTATAATGGTTAACAGGTGATGTCATCACAAAGGAGATATCTATTGGTGGTTTTTCCACCAATGGGAACGTTTAAAGAGTTCAAGATTCTAAAGGTGCCCTCAGCATCTTAGTATCCTTGTGTTCAAAAGTGAATTGTAATATGCAAGCAATTTTTAAACATTAGATATAGAAGTGATGACATTTATAACTCTTAAGTGAGTGAGCTGGTGAGGTACCAAGGTCATGAGACCATTACCCACTGAGACTAATCTGATCCCTCTTCATGGTTTCAGAGTCTATGTTTTGTTCTGAGAAGTAAACACGATGGTTAGTCAAAGAGCTGGCTGGATTGAGGAGAGCAGAGGGCAACTCTCAGTGGGATACAACAAAGAAGCCACCAGTGCCTCACAATGGAGGCGTCAGGGCTTCTTCAAGCACTCTCAATGTACACTGTGCTAACACCTGAAAAGTAGTGCCAAAGATTATGCTTCTAATCTATTTTTAATATATTTTAAAGGTTTATTTATTTATTTATTTTTATTTATATATAAAATATATTTATATTATATTATGTGGGTGCTGGGAATTGAACTCAGGACCTCTGGATGAACAGCAGTACTCTCAACTGCTAAGCCATGTCTCCAGCCCATAAACTTCTATTACTATTTCCCATGGTAGAGCACATGGTATGGGTATTGTGTTTTATGTGGAAAATACTGTTCTAGGACCATTCCTATCAGTCTTAATGAACACTTCTGTATTTATTATGGTGAGAGATGACATCATTATAAAGAAGGACAGCCATTGGTTCACTTTTCACCAATGAGAAAGCTTCAATAAGGGGCTACCTCCCTTACCTCCCCTACCTCCCACCTTCATCTCAGAAATGAGGCAACAGTTCTTACCCCCATGTCACAAAGGAGGCAACACAGTCCCCCCTCTCCTTTCCCCTCCCTCCCCCTCTTTTTTACCTTCCCCTCCTTCCCCCTCACTCCTCCCCTCCTCCTCCTCCTTCCCTCCTCCCCCTCCCTCTTCCCTCCCTCCTCCCCTCCCTCCTCCCCTCCTTCACCTCCCTCCCCTCCTCCTCTCCCTCCTCTCCCTCCCTCCATATCCTTCCCCTCCCTCTCTCCTCCCCTTCCCTCCCTCCTCCCCTCCCTCCTTCCCTCCCTCCCTCCTCTCCTCCCCTCCCCTCCCTCCATCTCCTTCCCCTCCCTCCCTCCTCCCCTTCTCCTCCTTTCCTCCTCCCCTCCCCCTCCTCCTCCCTCTCTCCCCTCCCTCCCCCTCTCTTCCTCTCTCTTCCCTCTCTTCCTCCCTCTCTCCATGGATTCCCTTAGTTTCATCAATTTCTTCATAGTCAAATAGTAAGCAATATCTTCAAATTGCACTTGGTATGTGATTGATGACATCAGTAGCCCTCAGAATTTTGTACCATAGATTAGTGTATGTTGTATGCAGAATACAGATGTCATTGAGAGGGCAGTACTTACATTCTTCCACTCGTACTAATGATTAAACATATAAGTCTGGGTTTTGATGAGAAAACAACATGGTGGCTGGCCTTTGAGCCAATGGTTTTGACTAAGCAGGATAACAGCTACTGGACACATTCTTCTAATGGGAAACCTTGGTATAGAGGCCACATATGTCTCACAATGGAAGTTTTGTGTCTTTTTCCTAAGTGTGTCTTCAGCCACATACAGGGCATCTTGTAAAGAGGTGTATGTGTATAAAGAGTAATGTGAAAGATGAATTCATCAAACCTCAAGCCTCTAATCTCATAGATGGAAATTCGGATGCTTTTATAGGAAACTACAAATACTATAGTTTCCAAGCATGCCTGCAGTCTTCATGAAAACATTATGATTTGGAGTTCTATGGTACTAAGCTAGATGATGGCATTATGAAACTAGGCAGATATTGGTGGTAACAGGTCATGGAATTATAAAGCTAGACTGCTATTGGTGGTAACAGGTGATGTCATTTTGAACTTAGATAGCTATTGGCTCACCTTCCACCAATGAGAACATTGGGACAATGAGGATTCTATATGTCCCAGTGATCAAACTTGAGCTGCAATGTCAATAGTAATATGCAGGTTATTTACTAAATGTGATATTAATTTTGTAAATGGTGACTTATGGAAGTCTATAAATCTCTCTTGTAGTGTCTGTACAATTTCAAAATTTGGTGAGAAAGTTTTATGTCCAGGGAATGCTATCTCTTTTCATGTTGTCACCATGTGATTTGGCATTTTGTGGTAAAATGTGTGAGAACACTGGCTACTTCTAGAGTGGTTTTGATTAAAGAGGAAGACAGCCACTGGCTTGCATTCCTCAGTGACATACCTTAAAAGAGACTTTCAACACTTCACTTTGTAGGTTCCGGGACTCTTCCTTCCTATAGCGTTTTTAGGCAGTTTATGGTTATCTTTACCTAAAATGTGAATGAATACTTTATTAGAAACATGTATAATAACATCAGATACAGTATGTTCACTTTTTTAGAGTACAGTGTATATATGGTGCTTTGGAGGGCAAATACTTTTCTGGGACACTATTTTAATGACACAATCCCCATGGTAATCAAGCACATTGCCTTGGAGTGTCTATTGGCCTATATTCCCTTCCATTAATAAGAATGTTTTGCTACAAGGACTATCAAGGTCCCAGAGATATCATGGCTCCTTCACATAGGTCCCTTCATCCAGTTCAAAGTACTCTCTGGTGACATGTGTTGTAATGTTAGATGATGTCTGCCTCACCTCGTCAATTGCTTCCTGTGGATGACTATTTAACTAGGAAGTCCCTGCGTTATCTCTTGGTCCCATTTTCTCTCGTCCTCAACTGTCTCCACTCAGACTCCATGCTACTATTGTGATGTCATAGACTCATGTTCCAATAACCTAACTTTTCCAATGTATGGTCACATTAAAACACACCATTTACTCTATTAGCCAACATTCTCTTTAAATATCCTCTCAAATTAAACTTTGTTTTCTTTGGAACCTTAGGGGGAAGTGCTGAGTTATTGGGAAGCTCACTTACAGTACCTTAGCAGCCTTTCAGCTAAGTCCTGTATTGCTTGTAACTTGTCTGCCCCATCCTCGGTCTTACCTATCTCTTTATCTCTGCTGCAGACACTTAGGGCCCAGTGTAGGAACTACTACCCTCCCTCTATCTGATATGATAATTACTTCATCCTCACCCAAGAAAATGGCACTTACCTTTCAAAGTCCTTGTCCATGATCACTTTGAAGCTTTCTTCCAGCCCCTAGTTTAAATTCTTCCCTTTGCTTCTAGAGTGAGTTTAGACCCTAGAACTGAACTCCTTCTTTTACTTATTCACCACAATTTATGCTTAGTACCTTTATCCCTTTACCTTAGTACCTTTATCCCTTTACCTTCCTTTATTTAAAACGTGCTTGTATTGAATGAATCCTTTCCAGTTGTCTTGAATTCTCTTTGATGGAAAAACAGTCAACCAACACATGAATAATACATAAAGAACATTCTGGGAAATGTTACCCCTAAATCCTGGCTTGGTGACTCCACTTTGCTACTTGTTGTCTGTATCCCTCATACTGAACCTTCCATTCCCGTCTACACAGTCAGCTTGGTCTGCCTCCTTCTGTGTGCCTTAATTGATGTCAAATGGGACTGCTTACCTGGCTGATGGAAGAATGTTGTTAACTCTCTAAAATGAGCCTCTTCACAAAGATGTATGTTGGTGTACTCCTTTTGGCTCTTCTTTAGGGACTGAGCTGCCCCAGGGAGGCATGCTGGGGCCACACCTTCTCTGCCTTGTTATGCCCTAAGCAAGCTACTATGACATAGCCTGAGGTATGATGTAAGTGGGCCAGGGCTAGGTTAGATATTTGTATGTTTCAATGCCTGAATACTTTTCAAGGCAGAAGAATATTTATGTATAAGAATAAAGATTGGCGTCATAGTTGTTTATCACAAATATTTCTGAGCATTCAATATCCACGATCCCACTGACCTTTTTCTTTAGAAACTAATACTGGTATAATGACATGGGTATCATCATGGTTTGTTTATTGAGTCTTTTATTAGACCAATAGTCAATGAATTTCCATTTATCTAAGGGCTATAATAATAATAACGAGGCTAGAGAGATGCCTTAGTGTTTCATAGGACATACAATTCTTCCAGAGGACCTAAATTAGGCAGCTCAGTCACCTGTCTCTGTGGGCACCTGAACTCATGGGTGCATACTCACACAAACACACATACATAATAATAAAAATAAATCTAAAAGAGCCCAGTGGCTGAGGAGAAGGAGGAGGAGGAGGCTTCTGTCCCTGCGCGCCATCCACCACCCTACTGGACACGGACAAAGGAACGAGAGCGTCGCCGCTGTAGCCTCCAGAGAAGACAACACACCACCGCCTTAGTCGGGGCCGCCGCGGTTTTCGCCTGCAGCAGCTCACCGGATCCTCAGTCTTCCACAATGAACCCCGTTTACAGCCCCGTGCAACCTGGGGCTCCTTATTGCAACCCTAAGAACATGGCCTACACTGGTTACCCCACAGCCTACCCGGCAGCTGCCCCTGCCTACAATCCCAGCCTATACCCGACCAATAGCCCGAGTTACGCTCCAGCCACTCTGCTGATGAAACAGGCCTGGCCACAGAACTCATCTTCCTGTGGCACTGAAGGCACCTTCCACCTCCCAGTGGACACCGGGACAGAGAACCGAACTTACCAAGCATCCTCTGCAGCTTTCAGATATACTGCAGGGACACCATACAAAGTCCCACCGACCCAGAGTAATACTGCTCCACCCCCCTACTCCCAATCACCCAACCCCTATCAGACGGCCATGTATCCAATCAGAAGTGCCTATCCCCAGCAGAATCTGTATGCCCAGGGAGCCTACTACACACAGCCCGTGTATGCCGCGCAGCCCCATGTCATCCACCACACCACGGTTGTCCAGCCCAACAGCATTCCCTCAGCCATCTCTACCCAGCTCCTGTTGCTGCTCCCAGGACCAACGGTGTGGCCATGGGCATGGTGGCAGGCACCACCATGGCAGTGTCCGCAGGTACCCTGCTGACCACACCCCAGCACACTGCAATTGGGGCGTACCCTGTCTCCATGCCCACGTACAGGGCCCAAGGAACCCCTGCATATAGCTATGTGCCCCTGCACTGGTAAAGCCTGCCGCCCATCCAAATCTGGAGTCACACTGCATGCAACTACTCAAGTCTTACACCGGTGTTGGAGCAGTCCCCTAGCAGCACCACTTCTATTTGCAAGAAGAGACAATGGAAGTGCAAGGGTCACTTTATGCATCTTTAATGGTTTTGATTTTTATTTTTGGTTTTTGTAAAAGCTGCTTTTTCTAATATCCTAGGAGCCTTCCCCTCATGCCTCCCTCTTAGCCACTGCCCTCCTGGCTCTGATCCCTCTTCCTACCTAACCAGGCCCAGTCCTCTCTGCACTTCTTTCCTTCCCTGAGCATCCTGTCCCTGGGATCCCAGTCTGTTAGCACGCAGAGAGTGAGGTTTATTGCGATGGTTCAGCTAAAGGCTAGATTTCATTTGGAGAACATAACAGATGTGGCCCTCAGGTCTGAGGTAGGAGCTTAGAGTTGTTGAAAAGGCCACATCTCTGTCAAATTGTCATTTTCTAAAGCAAGATTAGTTCAAATACAAAGAAATATATTCTAAGAACCATTACAACAGACCAAGAACAAACCCACCTGGTTATGTAGCAGTGTTAGCAGCAGCTTCGTGTCCCCAGGCTCAGAACTGGGAAAGCAGAGAATTTGGGGAAGGGTAGAGGGAGGGTGGACACTGGGGAAGTAGTGTGAAGAAAGAGGTGGCGGGTGCTCAGCTCTAGTTTGAAAGGTCTCTGGCCACATTGTGAGCCTGGACCTTTGGATTTGCACAGTGGTGTTGACTGACCAGGCACTTCCTCCAGAGATGCTTTGACCTCAGACCTGCCAAACAGTTGCATGGTGGTGGGATCCCAGCATCCAAGAGGCTCCGGGAGGCCCAGTGTCTGCATAATCCCACCCTCATCCTTCCCAGGGCCAGGGCGCTCATGTCTGTCTGTGGGGCTGGCAGGCAGGCTAAGCTCTTGGTTACCTTGTGCCATTTCACGGCCAAAGTGAAGGAGCCACATTCCAGGTGGGAGCTGGCGGCTCTGAAGGTCAGGACAGTGAAGGAGAAACAATAGCAATAATCATTTCATACTCACGGGACTGAAGGACCTTAGCATCCATCATCTCACCCATTCCCCATTTGACAGATGAGGAAACTGAGGCCCAGAGAAGCAGAGAGGACTTCTCTGAACCTCATCGTAAATTAGCATTCAATGCAGCTTTCCTACCTACTGGCATTTTACCTATAGAAACTGCTAGGATGGATGGCCCTGGCTCTGTGAAACTTAAGTCAGCAGTGCCCACATCTGGTGAGCTCTGGAATGACCTCTGGGCTTGTGTCTGCTGTCTTCCCTCGTGGACTCCAAAGGTGGGGCTTGAAGTCTAGGCAGAGGCCACATAGGGCAGATGGCAGGAGCAGAAATTATATTTGGAAAGCCTGTGAAGACATCTGGAACATTCATCCTGAACCTGAGTCCACCTCGAGGAAAAGGAGCAGGTGGGCTGGCTGGAAGGAGAGGCCATCCACTTAGGATAGTAGCCCTTTATCCAAGAAGAGAGGAAGAATGGGAGTCACCAAACAAGGAGGACAAGGAGGACGCCAAGCAGATACAACCACATTGGGAGATGAAGAGGGACCCTGGGACAAGGAAATGGATTGGCCGGCCACCCTCCTGTTCCCAGCCAGCAGAGCCAATAGCCTCACTGGGTGGAGCAGGAATATCTTACTGTGTAAAATTGAGTCCTTGGTAACATTTGAAACTTGAACTATTTTCATTTTAAATTCGTGTGAACTTGGACATCACCTTCCTATTTCCCATGTTCTTCTAAAGGAAAAGAAAGGAAAAAAAAAAAAAAAAAGAAACCCTTGAGCTGCATGTTCCCAAGAGGTCAGGGTTCATCAGTGTCCATGGCAGAGAGCCAGAAGTTAGGTCACCTGCTTTTCTGGTCTTCCAGGAATTTCAGAACCAGGAAAGGAAAGCTCAGCTGTTCTGGGGTGCTGATAAGGTTTCATTTTAAAACAAAGTTTTCCAGTGTTAATCTGCTTTTAAATGTCCCTTCTTGCCCTCTGTGGTTTTGTAAGAGGTGGGTGAAGGTTGCTAGAGATCATGTTTTACATGTCTTTTACAAATGCCAAACTAATAATGGTGGTAATCATTATAGGATACGTTTGCATGTGTCAGGTGCTTCATCGATTTCAAAGCACGTCACGACCTTCAGTGTACTGGCCCAGAGAGCAAGCAGCAGGGTCTGTTATTCCACCCACTTAACAAATGAGGAAATAGATTCTAAAAGGAAATGAAACGGCCCAAAGTGAGCTGTATGCTGCAATCCTGGCAGTCTCCAGGTGACCTGGTACAGGAGAAAAAGAGATCTAGGAATGGCCTTTTAACATTTGTTTTTTTCCACATCAGTAAGTAAACGCTGTTTGTGCCCCTTACTGTTTGTGTGGGTTAGCCCTGAGAGACGAAGACATGGCGCCTGCCATTTAATCACTACAGAATCCAAGGCTCAGAAAAGTACAGGGACTTTCTGGTAAGGAATCCCCTGCTGGCTCTAGTCTCCCTGAGCCTGAAACACACGCAGGCTCGTGTTCTGAAGCACCGATGCTCTGCACCCCACCTTACACCTCGTCTATGATTCAAGATCAGAAAGACCCCAAGGTGACATGCTGGAGTGTAGAGGAACCAGGCCCATTACCCTCGAGCCCCAGGTCAGCTGGCCTCACCCTATTGTCCACAAGTCTGGCCAAGCTTAGAGAGTCATGGCAAAGGGACTGAGCTCCAGAGCACAAGCTGGTGTGCGCCTCAGGTTAGGTGAGCACAGCTTCTGGCAAGGTCATAGGTAGCTGGCAGGGGAACTCTAGTATCATCTAAAGATTCTGCATGGTCCAGTGGTCAAGGAAGATGAGACCAGAGCTGGGAGGGTCTCCACACAATAGGATACCGGTTGTGCAATGACACCATGAACTGCCACACTGGCACCACACACACACACACACACACACACACACACACACACACACACCTTGTCCACACCCATATCTCTCCCCAGTGCAGAGCTGAGAGAGAGGTGGCTCTGTTCACCAGCCTCCCTTATCACTATTTGATCATCTTCATCACCCTGGGCCAGGAATTCTAGAAACTGGACTACTCCTAGTGAGTGAAAACCAGAAAGTCTCTTGCCATGCTTAAAACAAACAAAACAAAAAAAACACCCTACTTTTATTCATGTGAGATAAAACACCTTTTCTTCTTGTTATTCTGACAATGCCATGAAGTGCATACCTCCCTCCCTGAGTATCCATCAGAGACACACACATCTATCTGTCCAGACCTCTATTTGTATGTAAAGTACTTTGATACTGATTGCCAAAAGCTCTACTTTAAAGATGGAGGGGGATGTGCACCATGGTGCTCTGGAGGGGTGAGACTTGCCAAAGGACACGTAGCTCGTGAGTGGAAGGCAAGGTTTGAACTCTGATCCTCTGCTCTTCCTGCTGCCTCCTGCTGGGTCTCTTGACTGTAAACTTGTGAAGGAGGAAAGGGCTGTCCGCTTCCCAACACAGAGGAAGAGTTCATGGAGACTTGGGGAGCTGAGCAGATTGTTGAGAGTTTCTGCTTTGGGCCCTGGGGATCCAGAGGTAGATCCAGCTGATGGCACAGATGAGAATTTGCCACAAAAGATCTGATTCAACACACTGAAGGTGACTCTGCCCAGAACTGAAGATGATTGAGGACACTATCATCCATCCTTCAAGCCTGCACACTCTGGCTATCTGACTCCTGTCCAGATCCAACAAAATACTTCAAAGGGACATGGCATAAGCCTGAACTGCTGAAAGTGTGTGAGCATGAGAGGCCCCAGGCTTGCTTGTTCACCAAGGAGAACCAGCTCCTAGAGAGACTGCTTTGTATCCTGTGTATTGGCCATCCCATTGGTTCCCAGCCTGAGACCTAGAGGTGTTTGGAAGGCTTGATGCTCTCTTCTAAGTGACCTTCAGGAATGAGTCATGGGGAGCGTGCAAGTAGGACAAGTCCCTTGGTCACAAGTTCTGGCATCCTCATTGTGCAGACATGACACATCAAACACAGCATTGGTTCCCTGCATATCAAATATCTTGCCCCTACTATGGGCTCTGGTCTTCATAGCGTTCTGGCTGGCTCAGTCATCATCCCATGTGTGACTCATGTTCAGTGAGGTCTGCCTTTCCATCTTGTGTTAACCATATCACTGCTGCGTGTGTGGCCTCCAGGATCTTGCCAAGCTTGGGAGATTAGAGAAGGGCAGCCTGGGTTGAAGTGGACACAGGGGAGCAAATCAGTGGAAGAAACTTAGTCAGGCTCACTGGTCAGACAGTGCCTGAGCCTCTAGACAGACTTCTGTGGATATGACAGGCTGGCAGCAAGGCTTGTCCTTTTCCTGCCCCTGTTCCCTCTCCTAGAAAAAGCACCCAAGAAGTTTGGCATTATGTGGTTCCAGGACGCAACCTTCAAAATTCCCAGTAGGCCAGCTTCAGCATTCCATGGCCAAACGTCCTGAGTCAGACTTGGGTCCCACTCCCTCAGTTTCTCCTGTGGTTATTTTCTAATTTACATACTGTTGGTGCCAGCCAGATGGCCAGCCAAGAACATAGGAGTTAAAACTGGTTGCCACAGAGCCAAAGAGGGGCACAGACGGTAAAAAAGCACTTGCTTCACTACTGTGGCTGCTACATCAATAGTCCTTAGGTATCACTGCTTGCAGCAGTGTGTCCCTTTATCCATTCCAGCCTGAGGGACAATTTTCTTTCCCAAGAGAAGAGATAAAACAGCTTTGCAAGCAGTAGTAGCCCACAGGAATCTGCTTTGGCCTTGACCGTAGCATCCTCTGTCCTTGACCCCAACTTAGGCATCCTCCAGGCTCCAGCCATCCTCCCATGCATGAAAGTCAGATTAAATTAAGAATAGGATTGGCATAATGTTCTACTTGTAGGCTTCTAGGACCCTCTGGGTCCTTCTACTTTGCCTTTCTCCCATGATTCTCTCATCTAGAGTCCCACTAGAATGTCCTCTCCTCTGTCGCAGTTTCCTGGTAAGTGAAGGCTTTCGTGGGACATGCCCCTTGGGCTAATATGCAGATATAAGTGACTTTATACCATTTGAGTCTTTCTGCTTCTGGGTTAACTCACTCATTATGATCATTTCTAGCTCAACCCATTTATCCACAAATTTCGGGAATTCCTTGTTTTTAATAGCTGAATAGTATTCCATAGTGTATATGTACCACAGTTTCTTTATCCATTCTTCTATTGAGGGACACTTAGGCTGTTTCCATGTTCTGGCTATTATGATAGGCAGATTTGGGCACAGGGGTCCCGCTCAAACTAAGGCACCAGCCAAGGACAATACAGGCGGTAAACCTTAAACCCCTACCCAGATCTAGCCAATGGACGGAACACTCTCCACAGTAGAGTGGAGAGTGGGATATGACTTTCTCACATACTCTGGTGCCTCACCTTTGACCATGTCCCCTGGAGGGGGAGACCTGGTGGCACTCAGAGGAAGGACAGCAGGTTACGAAGAAGAGACTTGATACCTTATGATCATTTAGAGGGGGAGGTAATCCCCCTCAGGAACAGTCATAGGGGAGGGGAATAAGGGGAAATTGGGAGGGAGGGAAGAATGGGAGGATACAAGGGATGGGATAACCATTGAGATGTAACAAGAATAAATTAATAAAGGAGGAAAAAAAAAAAAGAATAGGACTGGCCCAGAGAACTCAGGTCAGCCAGATCGACTGGATCCATCTTGTGAACCAAGCTCCTTACAGGGTGATGCAAGGCTAGGTAGGCCTCCTGCACCTTGGAGTTGTCTTTGATCTGTGAAGGCCCAGGGCCTGTGTCCTTCCTGTCTTCAAGGCATCTGCATCCCTCTTTCACATCACATGACAGAGAAGCCTGTTCGCATGGCATGTTACGTCCCTGTGAAGAGAGCGTTGTGTATGATTTTGTATTTTTTAATTCATTTTAACCTACAGGTTGGAATCTAATTTTTAAATTGTATTGGAACTCACATTTTAAAAACAAATAAAAAACATTTAAAATAAAAAATAAATCTAAAACCTTTAATTCCAGTACTTGGGAGGCAGAGGCAGGCAGAGCTCTGAGTTTGAGGCCAGCCTGGTCTACAGAGCAAGTTCCAGGACATCCAGGGATACACAGAGAAAGCTTGCCTCAGAAAAAAAAAAATACAAAATCTAAAAAATAGTAATATCAAAACATATGATGACTTTAACTTAATAGTTCTCTATACTGTATAAAAACAAACATAAGCAAACAAAACACCCCACATTGTATTAAAAGAACACTTGCTGAGAGTGCACCTTAATGATAGGGCATGGGATTAATATATGCCAGGCCCTGTGTTCAAGCTCCATCACGAAGCACAATTACAAACCAAACAAAATCACATTTAAGTCTTCCTGAGTTTGCTATCTGGCCTTCTGTAAAGCACAGTTGCTGTCTTTTGTGAGTTATGGAACAAAAGTCCATTGCTACTTTTTACATGAAAAAAAAAAAACCAGTTTCTTTACATACAGGTATAGAAGCAAAACCGTCTATATGCTGTATAGACCCTTTGAGTTTATTTATAGATAAAGAATGATACCAGCCAGGTGTAGTGACAGATGCCTTCCATCCCAGCACTTGGGAGGCAGGGATAGGCAGGTTTCTGTGAGTTCAAGGCCAGCCTGGTGTATGTAGCTTATCTAGTCAGGCGGGGATACATAGATCCTGTCTCAAAAAATGAAGCAAAACAGTAACAAAAAACAAGAAGTGAAACTAAATCCAGGTGGTGGTGGCACACACTTTGATTCCCAGCACTTGGGAGTAAGAGCAAGGCAGATCAAGTTCCAGGCCAACCTGGTCTACAGAGTGAATTCCAGGACACCCAGGGCTACTCAGAAAAACTGTATTTCCAAAAACAATCAATCAATCAATCAAACAAACAAACAAACAAAAAAAACCAAAACGAAAATTAAAGCCCTAACACCCCAAAATGAACAACAAAAACAACAACCAACCAATCATCTTCCCTCCAAAGAAAACCTAGGTATTGGCACATAGGGCATGCCACCATATACTTATATTTACAGAAGATAAAGATACCAAATCTATTCAGATGGCTTCATTGATTGCCATTATGTAAAATTACTGACACAAAAATACAGTAGTAGTCATATGGATAGTTACATGGCATTATCTTAGTTTGAGCTCAAACTATTTTGAAATATTTTTTTTTACCTCAACCAAAATATCGTGCGAAATGGACAAAATGAAGGATATATATATATATATGAAATATATGAAATATATATATATATATTTCAAAGTAGAAGGAACAAGAATCACAGGCTTTAACTAACAACCATCCTAAATAAGCAGCTTTAACCAAGATAATTGCTTCTGTAATCATCCACAAAGGAGAAACCTTTGAAGAATTAAATAATATTATTGTTCACCACCAATGATGAGCCTCTAATTGGGAAAAATATACTGGGAAATTTTTCAAGACTCTGTTGCATAAAAATGACATTTATCACAGCCAAGATGGCTGACTGAAAGTGCCAAATCTTTAAAATGAAATTAAAATATTATTCATGATATCATCCACAAGAAAGGAGATAGATTGGCCAAGATAGTAAATGAATATCAATGGGGGCAATTTTAAGGTATTGTCAGGTGTGTTTCCAAACATGTTCTACTTGATAAAAACATAATCTTGGTTAACTGGAGAGGTAGCTTACATACTAGAATCAAATCCTTGAGAGACCTTTGAGCTCTTCCAAATGTGCTTTATACTAGTGCCTCTGCAAAAGGCTATAAATAAATCTTGTAATTGTTTGTTTTCAAGATGGCTTAACTTTTAGTTTTTAACTTTCTCTGTTAGATAGCTATAGCCCTGTGTTTGTTTACTTGTGATGCTGTAATTTAGTTTCACAAACAGGGGTCAGTGGTAAATGAACATTTATTGTCTCACATTCTTTTTTTTTTTTTTTTAAGATTGCTTCACATTGGTAAACAGAGCTGGGCCTTCATGAGGGACATGGAATTGAGGATTTGTTCTAGACCCTCTCTCCTTGCCTTGAAGATGGCTATCATCTCTAGGCCTTTTTGTTGTTTGTTTGTTTTTTCCTTTGAGATCGAGTATTTGTTACTTTTCTTTATTTTAGCTACAAAATAAAATATTATTAAGACAACCTTAAGTCAATGGCTCCCTGCCCCCAGTCCTGGGCATTGAATTTAGGGTGTTAGGCATGTTAGGCAGGGGCTCTACCAATCGGCTGCAGGCCCAGCCCTTCATTACCTTTCTTGTTGCCTTAACAAAATACATGAGAAAAGTAACTTAAAGAAGGAGAGATTTCTTTTGGCCACAGTTTGGGACTGTGGTTCATCATGGCAGGGGATATGTGGCAGCAGGAGTTTGAGGCAGCTCACATCTGCAGTCAGGAAGATTCATGGCCTAAACTATGACTAGCCACTTTATTATCTACAAGATCAGTTCACTGTGGGAGTCTCAAATTATCTGGTGAGTTAGTGGGAAGCCACCCCAAGTTCCTGGAAATTTCACTCTTACTTGGAGTCTACCTTATTGCAAACATACAATCAAGTAATGCAAGGGGCGCATCACCACCTCCAACTTTAGTCATCAGTAGACACATACTTGCCTTCAAAAGTGTCTGTCTCCAACAGCTTCTGGATGATCTTAACTTTCAGGTTTAGTCTAGTGGATAAGACACCAAAGGAAAGAGTCACCATCAAGCCTAGTTGCAAAGGAGATCATCAGATGCTGGTGTCAGCTGATACAGTTTTGCAAGGCCAAAGCGCTGATGCATGGATTCACATTTTCCAACTCAGAAGAAATACATGAATTCCTTTTAATTATGCACATCCATTCTATCTGGTGACCTTAAGTTTTGGAGTCTGAGGAATCCTCCACAAACTTCAGATATGGACAGTTCCCACCCAAGTTGGCAGGAGAAGATTAATTTTTGGATTCTGTGACACCCTTTTCTGTTTTTATAGTTCTACCAACCTCACCTATTATTCCAGTTAGATGCTTTCCGGAATACTAATGTGACACTCTTTGTCTTCATCTTATTATTCTTGCCTTGCTATGTACCACTTAAGAAAAAACCAAAACTCTTACGTGTTTTTTTCCGTAACCACAGCTCTGCAGCTTACTGAGTGTTGCATATGTCACCCCCGCCTAACACTGCTGACAAAAATGTAATAGCTGTTCCCTTAAACACTTCAGGAGGTAGATTCCCTTTTACAAGTCTCTTCTGGTACTTGTTTCCCTCACAGCATTCAGCCTAACCAACCTTTTATCTGGTAAAACTTCGATCTTGACCTCACATCAACAAGATGCTTGGACTTGAATTCTTCATAATTGTACCACAAAGATCCAGTCAATTAGGAGTGGACACTCATTTGAAGGCTAGCTTGATTACAGAGATCAGTTTTCTCTTTAACCTTTACAGGAACTGTTTGAGTCTACAAAAGGGATTTGCCCATCATGAGACACTAATTGGCTCATTCTTTTTTCCTGTTTTTTTTTTTTATTGAAAAATAAAATCATTCATATTACATCTCAATTGCTATCCCATCCCGTGCATCCTCCCATTCCTCCCTCCCTCCTGCTTTCACCCCATTCCCCTTCCCTATGACTGTGACTGATGGGGACCTCCTCCCCTTGAATATGATGCTAGGGTATCAAGTTTCTTCTTGGTAGTCTGCTATCCTTCCTCCAAGTGCCATCGGGTCTCCCCATCAAGGGGACGTGGCCAAATATGGGGCACCAGAGTTCGTGTGAAAGTCAGTCCCCAGTCTCCAATTAACTCTGCAGAATATTCTGTCCCTTGGCTAGATCTGGGTAGGGGTTTGATGATGACTGCACGTATTGTCCTTGGTTGGTGCCATACATCGAGTAGAACCCCTGGGCCCAGATCTGCCCATCATAGTGTTCTTCTTGTAGGTTTCTAAGACCCTCTGGATCCTTCTATTTCCCCATTCTCCCATATTTCTCTCACCATAGGATGTCTTCACCTCAATCCCACTTTCCTGGTAAGTGAAGACTTTCATGAGACATGCCTAGTGTCCGGTTATAAGTGAGTATATGCTATTTGAGTCTCTCTGCTTCTGGGTTAGCTCACTCATTATGATCATTTCTAGTTCAATCCATTTGTCCACAAATTTTGGGAATTCCTTGTTTTTAATAGCTGAGTAGTATTCCATAGTGTACTTTATCCATTCTTCTACTGAGGGACATTTAGGCTGTTTCCAGGTTCTGGCTATTATGAATAAGGCTGCTATGAACATGGTTGAGCATATGTCTCTGTTGTATGCTGGAGAATCTTCTGGGTATATTCCAAGGAGTGGAATGACTGGGTCTTGAGGAAATTTTATTCTCAGTTTTCTGAGAAAGCACCAGACAGATTTCCAAAGTGGCTACACTAGTCTGCATTCCCACCAGCAATGAAGGAGTGTTCCTTTCTCTCCACATCCTCACCAGCATGTGGTGTCGCTTGAATTTTTGATCTTAGCCATTCTAATGGGTGTAAGATGGAATCTCGAAGTGGTTTTGATTTTCATTTCCCTGATGACTAAAGACTTTGAACATTTCTTTAAGTGTTTCTCAGCCATCCGATATTCTTCTGTTTAATTCTGAACCCCATTTCTCAATTGGATTACTTGGTTTGGTGGTGTTTAATTTCTTGAGTTCTTTATATATTTTGGATATCAGACCTTTGTCAGATGTATGGTTGGTGAAGATCTTTTCCCAGTCTGTAGGCTGTCGCTTTGTTCTGTTGACAGTGTCTCCTGCTTTACAGAAGCTTCTCAGCCTCATTAGGTCCCATTTATTCATTGTTGACCTTAAGGTCTGGGCTGTTGGAGTTCTGTTCAGGAAGTTGTCTTCTGTGAATTGGCTTATTCTTAATGTATTAAACGAGAGCTGCATCCCTAATGCAATCTATACTATGGTACTGCTTCAGAGATATGGCTTTATTTGTCTCCTGCCACATACTACCATATCTTGGATAGTTGTAATTAAAACCCATTACATTTATGTGGGTTTTTTTTTTGTGTGTGTATGTGTCTGTCTGTCTGTGGGCACACATGTGTCACAGTGTGTGTGCAGACATCAGAGAACTCTCTGCTGGAGTAATTCTCTCTTTTCACCATTTGGATCCTAGGGATTGAACTCAGGTCCTCAGCCTTGGTAGCAAACACCTTTATCTGCCAAGCCATCTCACCAATATACTTGGAAGTCATTTAGGGTTTTACATTTACCATTCCCTTGCTGGTTCATATTTCTGTAAGAAGAACACTTAGAAGCCTCCAGAATGAGGCAAACAGAAGTTATTAAGAAGAACTTCAAGGAGATCTATTTTACTCTTATGCTTTGCTATAATCCCCATAGTGGGTACAATACAACTAGTAAGGCAGTCTCACACTTGTTTGTAATGCTACCAGAAGCCGTAAATGATCACAGGTCTACTTTGGAAATCCAAAACTTAGCATAGACTCCTTAGGTAATTTGGTCAAGACAATCACATGGTCCTTGATTTCCCCCAGCCAGCTAAAGGGGGGGGGGGAGTAAGAAAAAAATACATGTTATATCTGTGGAAAGCATAGTAACTTGTGATTAGGCTAAAAGTAAAAGCCTTCTACTTGCCTACAAATCTTCATTGGATCTGGAGTCATATTTCATTTTTAAAAAGATCTCATAATCTAGTCTTTTGACTTTGAGACCTGTTTTTGATATACTTTTCAGATAGTCGTTTGTCTTATAACTGGTCTATACAATCTTTGTAGGGTCCTTTTATATTGAGTTCTTATCATGCAACCACTTTTTATACCAGAAAAATGACACAACTATTCCTGCAACAAACAGGAGAGAGTCATCACAGTATACACACAGACCTTACACCGAAGGTGTCCTGACCAGCCATAAGGAAGATGGAGAGAGCATGAAATGACGTGCTGCCACCTGATTTCCCCCTTTCTGGGAAGACACACAGAGCAATCACGCTTTACATCTTGAACTGGTCTGATGCCCACACCTGGGCCTCTGTACTGATGGACGCCAGCTCCACGGGCCTAACTGCCACATGTAATTTACCTGTGGAATATGAACCATCTCACAGAACTGTGTCAAGTAAAGCATTTCAATAGTATGATACAGGAAAGCAGCCATTGTGCAGACTACAAAATGCCAACCATCGTCCCCTCCTGCTTATTATGAGTATCTGCTACTGCTACTTGTGTACCAATTAGTGCTTTGTTCCCACTCAGGATGCCAAATGATAGAATCCTAAGTAAGTTCTCGTTTACATGAATGCTTTCCAACTCATTTAATGAAGCCCAAAATACAGTAATAAATCTCCAAATATTTAATAATATTTTTAAAATGCTGTTATTTATTCTTTGAAACTTTCATACATGGCTATCTTGATCATAGCCACCCCTCAATTTTCTCCTCTATTTATTCCCAGAATCCCCCATCACATCTCCCTCCCATCTTCATGCCATCCTTTTATAATGTTTAAGTTTTATTTTGCATTAATTATTTATTTTGGATTAATTAATTAATTAATTATTGAATTAATTGAATAATTGAATTCGTGCTGCCTATATGAATGTGGGCATATATTCATCTAGGACTGCACAGACAACATTCCAGAAAGCCATCTCCTGAAAGATAGCGACTTTCCCTCCTCCAACAGTCATTAACTGAAAATATCTCCTCAGTTGGAAACGGAACACTGAGAGCCCCTCCCCCATTATGCGGCAATACTAACTGGTTTGATCTTGTTCAGATATTTGCAGGTAAAGACAATCCCCATGGGCTCATGTGTACAATGAAGTGTCCATTAGACAGCATTTCACAGTTCTCATCTTCCTGCTCTTGCATTCTTTCCTTACCCTCTTCCTAAATGTTCACCGAGTCTCGATAGAGAGGTGTTGACATAGATGGCCTGTATATGGCTGACTGACTCCGCAGAATTGCTTACTCTCAGCACATTGAACAGTACTATGTCTCCATATTAGCCACTAGCCAAGGGGATAAGAATCTTCTGTAACCAAAGTGAGAACAGCACAGATCTATGGTTATAAACATGACTAAATAGAAGGTAGTTTAATAACATGGACATTCAGAAAAACAACATCAATGGGATCTCATCTACGGCCTATGCCTACCCCAGTCACGGGGACTGACCATGTTTATAGAACCAGACATGAATTCTTTCTTGTGGAGTGGGCCTCAACTCTAATGAAGTTATCCCCATAAACACTCTTTGCATCACTGGGAACATCTTGCCTGTCAGGTCAGTATTGTAGCACGCAGGGCCTATGTTGGATAAGACCATTGATGTCCTTTCTTGCCAAGCAGCCTGCCTAACACCTTCCAGCATTATAGCTTAGATTGTTGCTAATAAGGCCTGCTAATGAGACCTGTCTCCAAGACCTTGAAGAAAACATTTAGAAAGAAAAAAGATCTTTTCCAAAAAACTTAACGCATCATACCATTTCCCAACTGGCTGACCTTATCTTCCAGTCACAGAATAGGAGAAAGAAGGTTAATATTAGGCTCTGATAAGATTTGGAAGGCACTAGGAAAGTCATGTGTTCTTCTATTTACTATTATTATTTTGTTAATTTTTGAGATTATAATTAAATTACAACATTTCTTCCTTCTATTTCCCCCCACCTGCCTGCCTGCTGCCGCTGCCTGTGGCTGATCATGCTAAGGTTGTTGTGTAAGCCAGACAGGTATACTTTCCGTCCGTGGAGATCAGAATGTGGCAGGCCTTGACACTCCTGTGCACATAGCCCATGTGGTGGGTGTAGTCCAGGGCCTTTAGCACCCCCTGCAGGATGTACGCAATCTCCAGGTCATTCAGGCCATCCATGAAGTATATGCCAATGAGATCTTTTGCAGAGCCATACGCCATGAATGATGTGATGACCCACAGCTCATTGTCTGAGGTGAAGGTGGCTTGGTAAGGCACTATATTGGGATGGCCGAAGCTTCCCTTGCAGGAATGGTACCATCTCTTTGGAACAAGCTTCTAGGTTGATTCTTTCTACTGTCACATGCTGTCCCATTGGTTTGTACCTGGCTAAATTCACTGCCATCAAGCCCTCAAACCCACTGATTATGATGACAAGCAGCTCATAACAACCACCCTCTGGCAGAAAGCTACTCATGATCTCTGGCTTAGAGAAGGACGCTATGGACTCTGAGCTCATCTCATTGGCAAGAAAAGACATGAATGGGTTCCTACTGTGCAGATCACTTCAATCTCAAAAACTTAAACCTGGGTCTAGGAGTCAGAGTGCAGTACCGACTCCGTCTTGGCTCTGCCTCCTCAGTTCTGTGGCTGCACTGCTGCCAGGCCGGTTGCTGGGAGCAGTATAAGGATAAGTTTTAGAATGATGTTAGGAATTATGTTGGTCTGGTAAAGTGACAGTAGTAGATTTTTCTCTAAGATCTATCAACTTACTAGCCTCACACACTTGACTAGGTTTCTACTACCAGGCAAGACTTAACCTTCTATTGAGTAGGCCTTAAGTTTAATTTAGAGAGCTGTTGGTTATCATCAAGATATGAATGCCACTATTGTACCATTAAGAATATCTTGCCATGATGGCCATTTTTCTGGTTCAAAAACTTCACATCTGGGTTGGAGTATTGACTACATCGCTCATCATCGTCGTCGTTGTCGTCGTCGTCGTCATCATAATCATCACCATCATCATCATCATCATCATCATCATCATCATCTCCTCTATTCCATAGTGAGGCAGTAAGGTATTAGGAAACCCAATCAATTGGGTTTGACAATCTACAAGCTCCTATTCTATACTGCTTCTTTTGGGGTATGGTACAATTTATGTCATGCTTATTAAAAGCACATAAATTTATATTATAGTTAAAAACACACAGCAGTATTATATAAAGAAATAGGATGTGTTATTAAGGGATGGCAGCATAGAGACTAAAAAAATGACAGAACACACGAGAATGGCAACGACAATTAGTTTAATGGTAGTGCTTAAGGGTACCAATCAAATATAATCAAAACTAGTTTTCAAAACTCTCTTAGGAAATCACAAACATACATGATCACATGATTTTTCTTCCAGCATGGATTCTTTTTTCTGCTTCTACAGCTGAGTCCATACTCAACAGATGGTTTGTAGTTGGAGCCCTATTGTGTGGAAATCACCAATTTCCCAAATATCTTGATAGGATGCTCATAACTAGAAAAGGAATAGGGGATGATGACAGCTTAGACCTCCAACAGATTAAAAATACCTTTTTTTTAGTGTCAGAAATGGGGACAGAGTCTCAAGTCACTCAGCTCATCCTTGTCTGGAAAAAGGCAAATAAATCAGTAGAGCCATACGGCTATCTAGACCTTTGCGTTTCCAGGGATGGGTAGCGCATAACATCCTGTGATAGCCTTTTCTGGTATTTATCAACTCTCATCGTCAATAATGACTTATTTATGTCTAACCTCATCTCCCACTGCAATTTCAGTCCATTTCCTATTACTCTGTAGATATGGAGAACAGATGGTCAACATTCTCCTTATAACCTTCCACAGACTGGAAGGTAGCCACTGAAGCCTTCCCCGGTGGCACTTATTTTCCTTGCAAAAGAGTTTCAGCTTCATCATTTTGCACAACTTTCATTTTCTAGTTAGTTATTTCACTGAACTATGTTGGATTTTCTTTGAAAAAACTACAGTGTTTTTCTTTGAAAAATCACACAAGCAGATGATTAAAATTCAAACATCATAAAAAGCATGCGCATTGAAAATCGAGCTTCCTTTCCACCTAAGATCCCTTAGTTTTTCTCTCTGGAAGCATCTATTCTCATAAGTATTTTATTCCAGACAATTTTGACTGATATATGTATGAATATATTCTCACTAAATTATCTTCATCTTTGTGTTAGTAATCTTTCCATTACTATAATAAGATACCTGACACAGGCTACTTAGGAAATAAAGAAGTTTATTTTGGCTTACAGCTCTGGAGATTTAAACCAAGGATTGGGATGATTTCTTTGAGGCTCTGATCGGGCAGTACTTCAAGGTAGAGGCATATATCAGAGCAAGCACTTACATTTTGAGGAAAGCAAAAGTGAAGGAATGAGCAACTGAGGTTCCACAATCTCTTTCAGGGGTCCATTTTCAGTGACCTGATGATCTCATGCTAGGACCCATAGAGCTAATAGCACCACTCTGGGGCCTAAGTCTTTACATATGGACCTTGGAAAGACTATTTATACTCAGTTCAGAAAGTATTCATTATGCAGTTTTGATATCAGGCATTATGTTAGATCCTGTTTCAGGATACCAGGAGAATAGAGATCTATGTCTTTATTTTTAGGATATTTATACTGTAGTAGAGGAGAAAGATGCTGGCATCCATGTTCTCATATATTGATTGAGGACTCTGTATGTGCCAGCTATATGTGAATTCCTGAATAACATAGAGTTTGTGCCCTTTCACAGCTCAGTATAGAGAGAGTCCAATGGGCAACAATGGTGTGAAGTAGCAAATGCAGAGAAGTACCGCACTGTTCATTGACAAATGCCCTATCAAATGCCTAGTGTCAGGGAGTACCTTGGAGTTCCAGACAGGACCTGTGGCACTGGAAGCATGATTTAATCCCCCTTATTCATTCTAGCTCATGAAATCTTTATAACACACGCTGAGCCCCACTGTTTGCATTCTATAAAAGATAGAAGTTGGGGCTTCAGAGATGGCAGGGAGCTGGCCTTCCATCATATGGCTGAGTCCCCACCACGAGTCTGTCTTTCTCTGTCACTTCAGTGCTCGGGAGTTAGTGATAAGTAATCCTTGTTCATCTCTCATGCCTTTTCCCTCATGGAGATTCCTGACCTTTAGATTGGTTGAGAGATTCTCCTAGTACACTGAACATTTCCACCTAAAGAATGAGTTGAAAAAGAAAGTGCCACGGTCTGAAGAATCATATCTTAGCACTAGTTCCTGCCCTGATGTCACAAGCTCTGTGATCTTAGGCAAGTCAATCTACTCTTACGGACTTTAGAGTCCCCATCTGTGAAGTACAGGGACTGGCAGGAACCACTTCTGTATCTCGGGTGGGATTGGGTGATATGTTCATGACCAATGATATTGTTATCATAGCCCAAAGGCTGTATTGTTGCTTTTTTATTTGTTTTGTTTTTTGTTTTTTTTGAGACAGGGTTTCTCTGTGTAGCCTTGGCTGTCCTGGACTCGATTTGTAGACCAGGCTGGCCTCGAACTCACAGGGATTCGCCTGCCTCTGCCTCCCAAGTGCTGGGATTAAAGGCGTGCACCACCACGCCCGGTCAATAAGATGATCTTTATGTTACACTTGTCTTGTCCCCAGGTGGGCTCGAACCACCAACCTTTCGGTTAACAGCCAAATGCGCTAACCAATTGCGCCACGGAGACACAAGGCTTGCTGCCTTTTGAAATAAAACTACATTCCTGCCTCCCAGGAATGACTCAAGAATTGGTTCAGTAAACCTGGGCTCTGCCAAGGAAGATGAGAATGTATTAATTCCTTCTTGGCCAGGTCCGACTTTCTCAATAAAGTGAAATGAACCTTAAGTAAGTGAGCAAGCACTCATTTAATATATCCAACTTAATTGAAGCAGTGCTTAACTAGGAACACATGATAATCCTTAATGAAAATTGGGAAAGAGCCCTGAAATTAATGGGTTATTGCAGGTGTGTAATAACCTGAGAACTTTGCTCAGGCTGATTTTATGCATGACAGAGCAGCCCCATGACGTGCTACAGACCACAAAAAGAGGATCTGCCCTGGTCAATATGCCTCATAAAGTCAGGAGCAGAAAGGCTATTTTGATACAGAATAGAAGAGGACCAAGGCCTGGCAAGCAGAGAATGAATCTCCTCATTTCTGTTCATTCCACTTCTTGCCTAAAGTAGAAAATTGGAGTCCAGATATCACCATTTGTAAGGCAAACTCTTCCTTTGGACACTACAGGGACACAAGTGTGAGAAGCTAAAGGGATCCTATTCCCAGGTAAGTGTTTTTTCCCTCCCCCTTTCCATTCTTTTAATTTTTCTTTCCTTACCCTTCTTTGTTTTCTTCATTCTTTTATATTAAAGTTATGATCTTAGTAATTGTTACTCATAAAAGAAACAAACTGCATGTAACGTATGACATATAAAATATAAATCCTCAATCTCCACCATTTCTCTTCTCTTCTTTTCTTTTTCTTCATCTTTTCATTCTCCATGTTAGATTTTAAAATTGTGAAGACGATTCAGGTTTATGCAAGAGAAAAAAAACCAACCACTACCACCACCACCAAAAACCCAGACAACACAGAATCACAAGTAATGTAAAGGAAATATGTTTATTTTCATTCTCCAGTGTCAATCCTCCTGCTTTCCCTCCCTGTTTGCCTCTTTCTTTCTTTTATTTTTTCCTCCACTTAAAAATCAAGTATTCACTTTATAGTAAATATGAAAGAATCAAGCAATGTGGGATTTTATTGGATATATGGGAAATCTTCTGAAGCCACGCTCCCTCAGCCTACCATTTCATATCAGACACATAGACTTCTCCTATTCCTTTTAGTGGCTGCATAGTATTCTGTAGCGAATGCTCATTGACTTATTTATTCAATGCCATTTTATAACAGTTAAAAAGAAATGGAAATGGATATAAATTGGTGTGTTTGCTGCTGAAAATCCCATTTTATAGATAGCAATCCATCATACCCATTTCTATAGCACATTATATCTTGAAAATTGCCTTTGAAATATCATCTTAATTGATTCTTTTTTACAGCAGCCCTGGGAAATAGGCAGATTATTATCAATGTTTTTACAGATAAGGAAACTGAGGCTCAGGAAAATTAAGGAACAGAAATAAATTTGGTCTCATAGATAGTTACTAGATGCTCAGGTGAGTCATCTTATGACACTATAAATTTAAGCTTCATTTTATCACAGGATTCATAAAAGATTTGGATACCTTCTTATTCCTAAGCTTGTAGGTTGGAAAACCCACCCAAGTCATACAAATTCTCTCATTATTCTAATGAGAACGGCAGTATAATGCAGTAAATATGAAGAGCCTGATTAATGGCTAGTGTTCATAGCAAGCTCAAGATTCATCAGATTTCCTAATTGGCTTTTATTATATTAAATGTAAAAGTGAATCTATTAACTCCAAACCCCACATAGAAGTGGGAAGAAATACAATATATTGAATTACCCTATAGAAGAAAAAACCTGCCTAAATCAGTAGTAAATCATTCAGGAGTGTATTTCATTCAGAATCAGAAAATGCCTATTAGCATCCTAGTTCCAGCTTTCTGTAATAAATCCCCACAGGATTTGTGGTTTTAGCCACAGTTTATATTTAAGCCACAGCTGTGCTTAGGGAAAAGGGATGAGGAGGTTCAATACATTTCCTAGATAAGAAACTTCAGTTGCAATTAATTAAAGAAAGAAGCTGAGTGAAAATAATGAGATGGCGGCCAGGTTTCTAGAAACAGATCTGCTTCGAGAATAGACTTGCTTGATGAGTTACTTTTATCAATAAGGCCATCTTGCCTGGTGTTCCTTCAACCCTGACATGATTATTACACAAAGTATACATGTATCACAGCAACAGTCTATAAAACATATAAATTGTACATCAGGTGAACTTATCTCTCTCTCTCTCTCACACACACACACACACACACACACACACACACACACACACACACACGTATGAAAAGAAAGCTCACTTAGAAACTAAGGACTATTAAAAATGAAAGTGGTTCTACACTAATTATGGGGTTTTTTTGGTATGAATCTTCCTATTGAGCTAATTTCGTTCATGATAGGGATTTCTATTTCATCACTATATTCTCAATGAGTAACCCAGTAGCACACAGTAGGGATATAACAAAATCAGGCAGTAAGGCTTTAGCCACTGAGAATGAGTCAGGGTTCAGGGGTTGGGGAGCCCTTAGGTGGTATGTGAGGGAGAAGTGTGATCATATGCACTTAGAAATCGTTTGTTTTGATTCTGATCTGGCATATTTTGACTCTTTGAACACAGGATAGACAATGAAAAAACACATACTATATCAGAGGCTTTATGGATTGATTCTTGTTTCAAGTTTTATCATTCTCTCAGGTAAGAAAAAAGTATGTCTTTTATTTTCTCTCCTAACATATAGAAGTTTCTAGAAATCAACTATTTGGAAAATAATCCTGCTGAAGATTTATTACCTGCCTCCTACTGGTCAATATGGATTTAGTATACAGATGAATTCATTCAGCATTTTACATGAATGAAGGCCAACTGGCCTCAAGCACAAACTGTCTTGGTCTATTGTCTTTGATTCATCTCTGAAATACCAATTGTTAGTTAACACATACCTAATAGAACATTTGAGTTTTCCTTCGGACTGTTTTCTTTTATGTATAAGCTTTATTTAAAGCTTCCTGGAAGATTATGATATCATCTTTCTCTCTTCTTTATATGTTTATGAAAATAATAATGGATTATAGATGAGGAAACTGAGGTGTGCTGAAATCTATTAACTGACTGATAGTGACACACAGGTGTATGTCTAGAAGGCTTTGACCTTACACTCTGACAGGAGGAGTGGAAACAGAACGTTGTTTCTACATTGAAGTTAACTAGGTGACAGGCAGTTGACTCAAGTAACCAGTAATTTGAAGAATTAAGGAGAAGGCTGCCTTGAGATTTAACAGTCTCATCTGCTTTAAGTGAACTCAGTTGGTGACATTGCTCACTTAGCCAATGAACCCTTAGCAGAAAGCTCATATGTTCCAGGGAGTGACAACTCTTGATGAAACTAACCTGGGATTTAATCTGAACAATGCTCAGATTTCAGAGCTAATTTCTGCAAAAAATACATCATCACCACCATCAATAGCAAACACCAACTAGCTCCTTGTTGCATGCAGGGCCTGATCGTAAACTGCATTTCTTATAATAAAGGTTGAAATGGGACCTGCAGGGCACAGTGGCAACTTTGTCACTTGGCATTACCTACCTGCTAAGATGTTGATTTATCTTTCCATGGCCTACTTCCTCAAGGCAAGAAACTTTTTTTTCCCATTTCCTTCCCCCAAATCTACACCACAGGTCTTGTTACATAAGTCAGGCACTTGGTACATACATGGTTATTTTAGACATTACTCAGTTTGAAGTTATACAACTTTAGGTCTCTGTTTTTTGGTGATGTCACATAAACCTTTCTGAGTTTTTTGTGATGGGACATGGGACATGGACTACCATGAACTAGGAACAGAGTGGTATAGGAGTCTAATGTAGTCATGGCATGAAAAATAGAAGAGATAGGGTATGGAAAAACATGTATTAAGTTTTTGATACTTAGTCAAAATTATGATATATGTACAGGGTTTTAAACTCTCATTTCAAAGCATTTTAAGTTTTTTCAGAATGTTTACGTCTCAAATTCATGAATCTAGGTGATAATTCTTTTAGGTAATCAAACCATTAAGTACAACGGCTCTTCAGTTGGTGAGCAATGCATTACTTTCTTCCTGGAAAAATTTTGCCTTTGAAATCAAAATATAACTAAGGTTCAGTTCCCTTCAGGTTCTTGACGAGTCACCAGACTCCTCACTGTGAGGGTCATTGTGGGGGAGAGACTAAGGGCAGAGCAAGCAGAGAGTGACTCAGAAATGCTTCAGCTGGCAGGGCAGACAGTGGAGCAAACTGTGGTCATAGAAGAACACCAAGGGTCGGCAGGAAGAAAACAACTGTCATAAAGTCCAAGAGATAGAAAGAGCAAGAGCACCAGGAAGGGACCAACAGCAGCACACTTGGGGCCAAGTACTCACAGGATACAGCAAGAGATGAAGCATAAGGCAAGAATGGGTAGAAAGATCTATGAGTTGTTTCTCGGTGCTGGTGCCGTTGTAGTTGGCTTAGGCTGCCATGGAGGTTTTTATTTGTTCGTTTCTTTTGTATTTTGGTTTTTCGAGACAGGGTGTCTCTGTGCAGCCCTGGCTGTCCTGGAACTCTTTGTAGACCAGGCTGGCCTGGAACTCACAGAGATCTGTATGCCTCTACCTCCCGAGTGCTGGGATTAAGGGCGTGCGCCACTATGCCTGGCTGCCAAGATTGGAGGTTTTAAAAAACATATTTTATATCTCAGCATTGCAGAGAATGACAAATTCAAGGCCAACGTGTCAGTCAATTTATCTGTTAGTGGTGAAGGCTCCTGTCCTGGTTTTCAGATGGACCTTCCCCCAAAGTCTTCACAAGACTGAAAATGAGAGAGAGAGAGAGAGAGAGAGAGAGAGGGAGAGAGAGAGAGAGAGAGAGAGAGAGAGAGAGAGAGAGAGAGAGAGAGAGAGAGAGGAGAGAGAGAGAGAGAGAGAGACAGAGAGAGAGAGAGAGACAGAGAGAGAGAGAGAGACAGAGAGAGAGAGAGAGAGAGAGAGAGAGAGAGACAGAGAGAGAGAGACAGAGAGAGAGACAGAGAGAGAGAGACAGAGAGAGAGACAGAGAGAGAGAGAGACAGAGAGAGAGAGGAAGATGGTAGGCCAAGTTTTAACAGGACAGGTTTTTCTGTATAGAGTATGTTGTCATACAAGCTTGGTGGCACACGCCTTTAATCCCAACACTCAGGAGGCAGAAGCAGGTGGATCACTGCAAGTCTGGTCTATTGAATGGGTCCAGGACTACATAGAGAAACCCTGTCTCAAAACCAACCAACCAACAAACCAGCCACAAAACAAAACAACAACAAACCACCTAAAATACCAAAAACAAACTAAACAAACTAAACAAACAAACAAACAAACAAACAAAGGGATATATTATGATTTGTTTGTTTGTTTATAGACAGGGTCTTGTTATTGAAGCCCACATTGACCTCAGCTTCTCAAGTGCTTGGTTTATTGTCATGCCCTCCTTGTAACTTTTTAAAGAACATTCTTTAAAAAAAAGATTTATTTATTTTATGTATATGACTGCTCTATCTGCATATTAATCTGCATTCCAGAAGAGGGCATTGGATCCCAGTATAGAATGTTGTGAGCCACCACGTGGTTGCTGGGAATTGAACTTAGGATTTCTTGGAAGAACAGACAATGTTCTTAATCACCGAGCCATCTCTCCAGCCCCCAAAAGAGGGGATTTGAAACTTGGATCTTCAGACTTTTAGTGTTATGCCTTGACAACTGAGCTCTCCAGGCTCCTTTTTAGAACATTCTGGAATGGAAGAGTGGCTGAGGTTTTTTGATATAGTCATAGGGCATTGAAGACAAGCTCAATATTTGCTACCTTTGAATCTATTACTCTTAATACTGGATAGTTAATTTGGGCTGGAGTTAACTTTCTTAATAAGTTCTCACATATATTTCAACAATTTGACCAGGACTTGACTGACACAGGAAGGTCCTAGAACCATGTAAAAAAAAAAGTTGGCCAAGGCATACCGAGTCAGAGAATGTCACGATGTGTAAGAGTCAGAAAAGGAAACTTCACCTGAAAGATACTTTTGTAGTTATGGAAAGGTTACTCCATTTTTTTAATAGCTCATTTGCCGAGAAAGGTGAAGTGGATGATGAAGTTTGCAAACTTCATTGTAAACTCCACCACTAACCTATACAATGTGGTGAATACTTACAACACACGGTGCTTTAACTCAATCAATTAAAATAAAAATAACACAAGCCTCATGTCAAGTACTTAGCTCCTATAAGTGACTAGTTGCCACTACATAGAGAAATGCCAATAAAGAACACTTCTGCCATCACAAAAAGGGACTCTGTTATTCTGGAAAGCTGTGGGGATTGGCCCTTTGACAAATGACTTTAAAACACAGCCTTACAGAAATGTAATTTCCAGCCAGGCGGTGGTGGTGCACACCTTTAATCCCAGCATTCGGGAGGCAGAGGCAGGTGGATCCTGTGAGTTTGAGGGCAGGCTGGTCTACAA
This sequence comes from Acomys minous, assembly GCF_964271855.1. NCBI lineage: Eukaryota > Metazoa > Chordata > Mammalia > Rodentia > Muridae > Acomys > Acomys minous. Next base: position 19,657,043 of record NC_140488.1, on the reverse strand, counting down.
AATGAGTCCAGGACAGCCAAGGCTACAAGAGAGAAACCCTGTCTTGGAAAAAAAGAAAGAAATGTAATTTCCATTGCATCAAGTAGTTTAAAGGTATAATTCAATGATTTTTAGTGTATTTACAAAGCTGTGTACTTATCACTATTATCTAATTTCAAAGAGTTTGAATGATCCTCAAAAGATAACTCAAACTCTGTATTCATCTTCTTTCCTCCAAGTTACACCTTGGCAAGCACAAGTTTGCTTTCTCTTTCTATGAAAATCTCCCTCTCTCCCTCCCTCTGTCTCTCTCTCTCTCTCTCTCTGTCTCTCTCTCTCTGTCTCTCTCTCTCTCTCTCTCTCTCTCTCTCTCTCTCTCTCTCTTCTCACTCTCACTCTCTTTCTCTCTCTCAGTTTTCTTTACATTGCTATTCTGCCTCCATGTATGTCTGCATGAGGGTGTCAGATCCCCTGGAACTGGAATTACAGACAGTTATGAGCTGCTATGTGGGTGCTGGGGTTTGAACCTAGGTCCTTTGGAAGAGCTGTCAGTGTTCTGAACCACTGAACCATCTCTCCAATCAGATGAGTTTGACTCTTAAGAGAATTTCAAGTAAGAACTAAACAGTATATGACCTTTTGTGATTGGTTTTCTTCACACAACATACTTTTTTTCAGGGTTCCTGTGCCATATATCTTTTATCTGTTCCCCTTTATTGTTGAACAATATTTACTTTTATGGATATGACTTGGAGTTTTCCATTCATCAATTGATACACATTTAAGTTTGTTTTTGCTTTTGGCTAGTGTGAATAATAGTTCTGTGAGCATTTGTATACAGGTTTTTTGTTTTAATGGACATACGCTTTCATTTCTTTTGAGAATATGTCCAGCAGTGAAACCGCTGACTCATATGGCAACTTTATGAGTAACATTTTGAGAAGCTTGTAGGCTATTTTTTCTTTTTCCTTTATGGTTTTTCGAGATAAGATTTCTCTGTGTAGCCTTGGCTGTCCTGGACTCGCTTTGTAGGTCAGGCTGGCCTTGAACTGAATCAGAGATCCAGCTGCCTCTACCTCCCTGAGTGCTGAAACTATAGGTGTGTGCCACCGTGCCCCGATCATTTGTAGGCTATTTTTCAAAGGAATTGTTTCATTTTACATCTCTGGTAGTTTGTGAAGGATTTGATTTCTCTAGATACTTGCCAATACTTGTTTGCTGTCTAGTTTTTGATTATAGACACTTTTGTAGGATGAAGTGATACATTTCTGTGGTTTTGTGTTTTCCTACGATGGAGATCGTCTTTCATGTGTTATAATAGATGACTTTATTTACTTATTTGGAATGGGTCTTGCTTTTTAGTACAAAATGGGCTACAAATCACTTTGTAGCCCAGGCTGACATAGGAATCATGCGCTTCCTGCTCCAGCCTTCCTTCTGAGTGCTGGGACTATCATGACATACCACTATACCAAAGCAGAAGTTTTTTGCTGGCTTGCTTGTTTTGTGATTCTGGGAATTGAACCCCGGGTCCATCTGCATACTCAGTAAGAGCTTCATCAATGAGCTATATGCCTGGCCTGGACATTTCATCTGACAATATTCAGGGCTCCCAGACTATAAAATTATAGCTTTCAGACTTTGCTGTGTCTATTTTTTATTTTGAAAATTTCAAATATATGTTTCCTTGAGTTGGCATAGGCATAATGCTTTTGGAGCTAGCGTATTACACATAGGAAAGGCTAATGTGCTAGTATATTTTTGAGGAGCTGAGCATTCCATTTAAGTTGGTTAAAAAGCATTCATCTTGCTGCAGGCTAATAGATAATAATTCATCAGCAGTGAAAATATTAATGGGGATATTGCAGCTTGAAGAGTAGGTCTCAAATGTTTTCTTTCCCCCTGTTTGCCTTCCTATAGACACAGATACCTAGCCTAGAATTTTATTATACATGTACTTCTGAGTTAGTCTGTCAGGCTTGGGCTTATGAGAACTATTATCATCACAACATAGAAACCTTGGTGGGGAGTTCTAGTAATTTTCATGTTAGGTGATTCCATTTCTTTTTTGTTCTCTATATACTATTTACCCTTGCTGCCTTCTATTTTTCCTTTATCCATCCATATCTAATCCTGAAAAAGAATGTTAATTCAGAACATGGAGGTTTCAACAAGAGATCACATCCAAAGACCTTCTAGGTCTGTGTGATCTGGATGGCAAAAGATCATATCTAAGGATCTTCTAGGTCTGTTTGATCTGGCTGGAATATAAACACACCTTTAATCCAGGAGACAGAGGCAAACAGATCTGAGCTCAAAGTTGGCCTGGTATAGAGCAAGTATCAGATAAAGAAAAGCTTAGATCCAGGTGTGGTGGTACATGCCTTTCATCCCAAACAATGTAGGTAACTTTGGTTTGTAGAAGGAAGTACCCATGTTGAAAAGTGATGTCTAATTGAGTGACAGAAAAGGTCACAAATCAGAGGAGATTTGATAGAATAGGATACGCCCAACTCTTGTGAGAAGAGAGAGGAAAAAGGAAGCTACTAAAGGGGCTGTTTTACAGAGAGAGGAGGTAGTTTTACCAGGAGAGTAATAGAGAAATGGGTTACAGAGAGAAAACTCAGGTGAAGATGGAACAAGCCAGAAAATGAGAAGAATCCAGAAGATTAGAGCAGATTGCTGAGTTAGTTTGAAGCCAAGCAGAGACAGTTCTGGGCTGAGAGAGAAGCCAGATTAAATATGTCAGCTGGGAGAAGTTTGAGCCAGAATAGTTTAATTGACCAGCCAGCCCAGAGCTCAGAAAGAACAAGTAAGGGTGAGCTCATTAAGCAGTATGTCTCAGAGGCTGAAAACATTTTAGGCCCAGGTTAGGTTGTACAGAGGCTAGAAGCTTCTAGAACTAGGCCTAGCTTAGCAGACAGAGACAGTAAGCCTTCCAGACAGCAACTGATCCAGGCAAATAAAAGCTTTTACATAATCTACTGACTCTAGTTTATGTCACTTGTATATTCCCAAATCTCTCTCTCCCTCTCCCTCCCTCCCCCCCTCTGTCTCTCTCTCATATATACGTGTGTGTGTGTGTGTGTGTGTGTGTGTGTGTGTGTGTGTGTGTGTGTGTGTGTTCCCTCTTTCCGTGGCATGATCTGGCTACTTTTCTTTCAAATCCCTTCGGTAGCCTCCTAAGTGAAACACCTATTCCTAGTAGAATCACTTTAATTTTAGCCACCAGAATGATCTTCCAATATATCAGTTCAAACCAACTAATTCTTTTTACTCCAAACTTTCCATGAAGCCCCTATCACAGACTCCAATCCAAACTCAAAAGTACATGACATGATCTGGCACCCTGCTGCCTCTTGGGTCTCATTTCCCACCATGTTTCCCCATTGTCTTACTCTAGATATGGTGGCTTCCTGGTGTTCCTTGAAAATGACAAGTGCAGTCCACTAAAAGACTTTTCTGCATGCTTTTACCCATGTCTGAGTTCCTGCTTAGCCCATGTCTCTGTAACCTTTGCCCTCTGAGAACTAAACCAGCTCTTCATCAGAGAAGCTTTTAACTAGCTTGTCAACCATAGACACTCCTTTTCCCCTTGTTTCTGATTTTCCCATTATCTAGCCTATCAGCCTGTTAATTTCCCTCAGCGCACTTCTCACAATTTGTAATTATTTTATTTACTTGCTTATTGACTGCCTCTATCCTTGCAATGCAATCTAACAAGGCCAGAGACCTTTTGTGTCATATTCACTATATTACTGGGCTCTAATGCTGACACATAGCAAATTAATTTTCCAAAGGGCTTCTGGATTTATAAGCAAGGTGACTTATTTTGCTGGATGACCAGTGGGAAATGTTGTTAGTGGGTGGCAGATAGCAGCTCTGGTTCTCTGTGCCTATGCACACTATGGCCATGATGAGGCACACAATATGTCTCCACGTATTAGCAGGCATGTGTATGTTACAGCTTCTTAAACCAAAGAACTGGTCTACAATGCCTTCGGTTCCTTGGAATATGGATTAGCAAGGAGTCATGATAGCAAGAGCTCTTCCCCTCTCTTGATGAGTGCCATTTGCCATGTGTGGAGTGCCCTTTGCAGAATGCTCACTTCAACATATAAATTTTGGGAAGGCATGACTCAACTGACAAATACTGTGAAGGGCTCAAAGCCCAGTAAAATCTTAGATTCAAAGTCCCATTATTTTAAATCATTCAAAGTCCAATTAAAATAATCTGAGTGGCCAGTGTCTCTAAACTATAACAATAGAAACCATTTTTATTGGTGTTGTTTGGCATTGCTAGGAGTGGAAACCAAGGCTTTGTCTATACTAAGAGAACCCTCTCCTCAAAAGCTGTTTCTTCAGTGCCTCTCCAAAGTACAAACATGGCCATTGCCTTGGATGGGCCCTTTCTCCCAGAACTGTTCTTCCCTTCTGTCCTCTCTCTGATGGGTTTCATTTCCAAATTTGTTATGTTAATACACTCCAAGCTCACTTGTAGCTGTTGCTCAATCACCAGCACTGTTTACTAAGGTCATTTTCAGAGAGGATTTATGAGTGAGGACATACACTTAGTGCTTGAGATATGGAATTTGAATCCAAGATTTTTACTGGGCTTTGAGCCCTTCCTAGTAGTGTTAGTTGACTTATGCCTTCTCCAAATTTATGTTGAAGTCCTAACCCTCAATACATCAGAATGTGATATTGTTTAGAAATAAGGTTATTGTGAAAGTTTTTTATTAAGATACTGGATATTAAGAAAGTTTTATACTGGAGCAGTGAGACCCTAATGCAACATGAATATCTTTATTAAGGAAGAGATTTGTATCTGGAAATGCACACAGAGAAAAACCTATGTAAAACTAGATACACACACTGAGGTGATTTGTCTACAGGTCCACAAACACTAAGTACTAGCAGCAAACCACCAGAAACCGAGAGAGGGCCATGAAATAGATTTCTCCTGGACACTCCCTAGATGGGCCCACATTTGCCAACACTTTGACCTTGGCTGTTTGACAACAAAACTGGGAGACAGTAGATTTACATTGTCTAAGCTCTCTAGTGTGTGGTTCATTGTTATGGTGGCCTAGGCAAATTAATAACACAGGCACTGATGTTATTTTGGACTTATTAGCTTAGAAATCTTCAGTCAAAAAGAGGAAAACAGGTGCTGTCATGACTGAATCACAGTGAGCAGACCATGCCCACAACGTCTGATCATAGGAGAACCCCGTTTGTTCTCTCTTCTAAAATGGTGTCAGCTGGCACATCTGGAACACCAGTCACCAATCTTTACACCACTTGAACATGTTAAAGGTTTGCAAAGAAAGGGGACAAAAGTTAGCACAGACTACATCTGATGCTTATTAGTGTTGTCTTTGGATCATTTATTTTTTAGAGTTCTAAACCTTTTTTTTATTCATGTATTTTTAAGTGAATATATTTTCCCTATGAGATTCTGGTAGAGAGAAGTAATTCGCTGTTGATCTTTTGCCAAAAGTTCTTTAACATGCAGAGTGGGGCACAAGCTCAGTATGGCCATGTCTTCTGGATTCTCTGCATCCACATCCCAACATTGATGATAATGGACAGCTCTTCACTTGCCTACCTGGCCACCTGTAACTCTATCTCCTAAAATAGGATGTAAGCATGTATGAAGTAAGTGACCAACAAAATGGGAACCTCATAGTATATACACATTTTGAGACAAAAATGAACACAAGACTTAATTGTCAGAACTATGTAACAGTTTTAGAGACAAACACAGGATCAAATCTTCAGGACTTGAGATTTGATAATGAATGCTTAGAAATGACACCAAAATCACAAGCAACAATAACAAAGATGAAATTGATAAGTTGGATTTAATCAACACTTAAAACTTTTATGTATCCAAAGGCATAATTGGGACAACCACCAGAATGAAAGACCATATTTGCAGATCATGTCTGATAAAGGTCTAGTATCCATAAGATATAAAGAATGCTTAGTTTGGGTTGGATAGATGGCTCAGTTGTTAAAGGGCAGGATCACAACCAAAAATATAAGAATGCTTTATTTAATTTCAACTACCCAATGGAATATGGACAAAGGGCTTAATAGATATTTCTCCAAAGACAATATGGAAGTAGCTGAGAAGAATATGAATAAATGCTCCATGTCATTAATAATTAGGCAAATGCAAATCAAATCCACAATGAGATATTATTCCATTGATAACCCCTGAAATTAATAATAATAATTATAATGCAAATGCTAGTGAGGATGTGAAGAAACCAGAACCCCTATAAATTGCTAGTATTAATGTAAAATGATGCATTTGGAAAATGGTTATTTTAGAAAACAGTTTCCTTGTTTATATTAAATATAATCACTGTTTATATAAATTTCATTGTTTGTATTAAATGCAATTAAACATAAAATTATAATATGACCCAGTAATTCCAAAAGAAAGAAAAATGTGCTGAAACAAAATAAATGGCATACAATAATCATGCCAGTGTATGCCTATAATTTCTGCATACAAGAAGCTGAGGTAAGAGGAATATAAGTTCAAGGTCACTCTAGGCTGTATGTGGAGACCCTGTCTCAAAAACAAAACAAAACAACACACATAAACAAAACAAACTCTTTCAAAAGAAACCCCAAAATGAATAGGAATGAAGAGCATGGAATGAACTGAAGCAAACTGAATGGCTGTCCTGAAGCTTGCACAGTAGCCCAGGCTGGCCTAGAACCCACAGAGATCCGCCTGCGTCTGCCTTCGGAGTCTTGGGATTAAAGTCCTGTGTCACCCCATGTCCCCTGGAGGGGGAGACCTGGTGGCACTCAGAGGAAGGACAGCAGGTTACCAAGAAGAGACTTGATACCCTATGAACATATACAGGGGGAGGAAATCCCCCTCAGGAACAGTCATAGGGGAGGGGAATAAGGGGAAAATGGGAGGATACAAGGGATGGGATAACCATTGAGATGTAACAAGGATAAATTAATAAAGAAGAAAAAAAAAGAAAAGAAAAAGAAAAAAAAAAGTCCTGTGTCACCACTTCCCAGCACCTACCTGTTCTTTTTCTTTATTTGTTTATTCACTTTACATCCTGGTTGTAGCCCTCTCCCTCCTCTCCTCCAAGTCCCATCCTCCCTCCCTCTCCCCTCTGCCTCCTCTATTACTCAGATAAGGGGAGCCCCCCTTCCCATCCATCCCAGCTTATCATTTTGCATTAGGACTGAGCATGTCCTCTTCCCCCGTGGCCTGTCAAGGCAGTCCTGCCAGGGCAAAGTGATAAAAAAAACTCTGAGAAAACGTCCGTGTCAGAGACAGCCCCCACTCCCCTTACTAGAGGACCCACATGAAGCCTGAGCTGCCCATCAGCTACATCTGTGTAGAGGGCCTAGGTCCAGTCCATGCATGGTCCTTGGCTGGTGCTTCAGTCTCGGCAAGCCCCTCTGGGCCCTGCTTATTTGCCTCTGTTCGTCTTCTTGTGGAGCTCCTGTCACTTCCCGGTCCTTGTATCCTTCTCCCCACTTTTCCATAAGACTCCCTATGCATCACCCAATATTTGGCTGTGAGTCTCAGCATCTGTTTCAAAATACTGCTGGGTGTAGCCTCTCAGAGGACAACTCTGCTAGGCTCTTGTCTGCAAGCATAGCAGAGTATCCTTAATAGTGTCAGGGGTTGGCTCTTTCCCATAGGGTGAGTCTTCAGTTGGGCCAGGTATTGGTTGGGCACTCTTTCAATCTTTGTTCTATCTGCTCTATCTTCACCCCTGCACATCTTGTAGGCATAGAAATTTCAGGGTTAAAGTTTCCGTGGGTAGGCTGGTGTTCCTCTAGCTCTACTATGAGTCTTGCCTAGTTAGGGGGAGTCTTCTTTAGTCTCTATGGCCCCTGTTCCTAGGAGTCTCTGCTAGAGTCCCCCTCATATATTCCTAGGAGCCTACCCTGACTTAGGTCTCCAGCTTGTCAAGGGATGCTGCCACCCACAGTTTCTTTGTTTCTCTAAGGCCCTTCTGTCCTCCCACCCCTGCTCTCCTCAGGTCTGATCTCCACCCTCATTTCTCTCTGTGCTCCCTCTCTTACCTTGCTTTCCTCTCTTCCATCACTAACTCTGTCTATTCTAATTCCCCTTCTGAGTGAGATTTAAGTATCATCCCTTGTGTTCTCCTTGTTATTTATCTTCTTTGGGTCTGTGCATTGTAGCATGTTAATCCTGTACTATATGGCTAAAATCCACATATAAGTGAGTACACACCATGTGTGTCCTTCTGGGTCTGGGTTATCTCATTCAGGATGACTTTTTCCTAGTTCCATCCATTTTCCTGTAGATTTCAAAATGTCCTTGTTTTTAATAGCTGAGTAGTATTCCATTGTGTAAATGTACCACAGTTTCTTTATCCATTCTTCGACTGAGGGACACTTAGGCTGTTTCCAGGTTCTGGCTATTATGAATAAGGCTGCTATGAACATGGCTGAGCAAAGGTCCTTGTTGTATGGTGGAGCATCTTTTAGTTATACACTCTGGAGCGGTATAGCTGGGTCTTGATCTAGAGCTATTCCCAATTTTCTGAGAAAGTGCCAGGTTGATTTACAAAGTGGTTGTACAAGTTTGCACTCCCACCAGCAATGGAGGAGTGTTCTTCTCTCTCCACATCATCACCAGCATATGCTATCACTTGAGTTTTTTATCTTAGCCATTCTGATAGGCATAAGATGGAATCTCAGAGTCGTTTTGATTTGCATTTTTCTAATGACTAAGGACATTGAGCATTTCATTTGGGGGGATTTCAAGACAGGGTTTCTCTGTATAACAGCTCTAGCTGTCCTGGAACTTGCTCTGTAGTCCAGGTTGGCCTTGAACTCACAGAGATCTGCCTGCCTTTGCCTCCCAAGTGCTGGGATTAAAGTTGTGCGCCACCACTGCCTGGCCCATTGAGCATTTCTTTCTTTTTTAATACACACACACACACACACACACACACATATATATATATATATATATAATTTATTCATATTACATCTCAATTGTTATCCCATCTCTTGTATCCTCCCATTTCTCCCTCCCTCCCGGTTTTTCCCTATTTCCTCTCCCTTATGACTGTGACTGAGGGGGACCTCCTCCCCCTGTATATGCTCATAAGGTGGATCTGGGCCCAGGGGTCCTGCTCAAACTATGGCACCAGCCAAGGACAATATGTGCAGTAAACTTTGATTCCCTATTCAGATCCACAGTTGAGTGGAAAGTGGGGACTGACTCTGACATGAACTCTGGTGCCCCATATTTGACCACGTCCCCTGTATGGGGAGGCCTGGTGGCACTCAGAGGAAGGCAAGAAGAGACTTGATACCCACTGAGCATTTCTTTAAGTGTTTTTCAGTCATTTGAGATTCCTCTCTTGAGATTTCTCTGTTTAGCTTTGCACCCCATTTAACTGGATTACTTTATTTGTTGGTATTTAATATTTTGAGGTTTTAAAAAATATATTTTGGATATTAGCCCTTTGTGAGATGTAGGATTGCTGAAGATCTTTTCTTAATCTATAGACTGTCCTTTCCTTCTATTGACAATGTCCTTGGCCTTACAGAAGCTTTTCAGTTTCATGAGGTCCCATGTATAAATTGTTGATCTTAGAGCCTGAGCTGTTGGTGTTCTGTTCAGGAAGTTGTCTCCTGTGCCAGTGAGTTCAAGGCTATTTCCCATTTTCTCCTCTAATAGATTTACTGTATCTGGTTTTATGTTGAGGTCTTTGATCCACTTGGACTTTGAGTTTTGTGCAGGGTGGTAAATATGAATCTATTTGCATTTTCCTACATGTAGATATCCAGTTAGACCAGCACCATTTGTTGAAGATGCTGTTTTTCCCCATTGTATGGTTTTGGCTCGTTTGTAAAAAAAAAAAAATCGAATGTCCAAACAAAAACAAAAACAAAAACAAAAAAACCATCAAGTGTCCGTAGGTGTGTGGGTTGCTTTCTGGATCTTTGGTTTAATTCCATTGATCAACAATCTATTTCTATGCCAGTACCATGCAGTTTTTATTACTATTGCTCTGTAGTACAACAAACTTTCAGAATTTCTATTATTTAATAGGATTGTTTTTAGCTAGTCTGTTTTTTTTTTCATCTGAGGTTTAGGATTTTCTTTCTAGGTTGTAAAAATTGTGTGGGTATTTTGATGGGGATTGCATTGAATCTGTAGATTGCTTTTGGTAAGAAGGACATTTTTACTATGATAATCCTACTAATCCATGAGCATGAGAGGTAGTTCCATCTTCTGATATCTTCTTTAATGTCTTTCTTCAGAGACTTGAAGTTCTTGTCATATAGATCTTTGACTTGCTCGGTTAGAATAATGCCAAGATAATTTACATTATTTGTGGCTATTGTGAAGGATGTTGTTTCTCTAATTTCTTCTTCAGTCCATTTGTCATTTGTATACATGAGGGCTACTGATTTTTGAATTAATCTTGTATTCAGCCACTTTGCTAAAGGTGTTTATCAGCTGTAGGAATTCTCTGCTGGAATTTTGGGGGTTGCTTATGTATACTATCTTATCATCTGCAAATATCGATAGTTTGACTTCTTTTTCAATTTGTATCTCTTTGATCTCCATTAGTTGTCTTACTGCTCTAGCTAGAACTTCAAGTACTGTACTGAAGAGATATGGAGAGTGGGCAGCCTTATCTTGTCCTTGATTTTAGTGGTATTGCTTTGAGTTTCTCTCCATTTAATTTGATGTTGTGTATTGGCTTGCTGTACATTGCCTTTATTGTGTTGCATGTGCTGTGCATTCCTGATCTTTCGAAGACTTTAAACATGAATGAGTGTTGGATTTTGTCAAAGGCTTTTTCTGCATCTAGTGAGATATCGTGTGATTTTTTTTTCTTTCAGTTTGTTTATAAGGTGGATTGCATTGATGGATTTTTAAAAGTTGAACCCTAGATCTCTGGGATGAAGCCTACTTGATCTTGGTGGATGACGTATTTGATGTGTTCTTGGATTTAGTTTGCGAGTATTTTATGAGTAATTTTGCACCAATGTTCATGAGTGAAATTGGTCTGAAATTCTCTTTCCTTGTCAAGTCTTTGTGTGGTTTAGGTATGCCAAACACATAGAATGAGTTTGGCAATGTTTCTTCTGTTTCTACTTCCTGGGCGTTTTTGTTGTTGTAGTTGTTGAGAGGCTTTTGATGACTGCTTCAATTTCCTTAGGGGTTATAGGACTATTTAATTGTTTACCTGGTCTTCATTTAATTTTGATAGGTGAAATCTATCAAGAAAATTGTCCAATTTCTTTAAGATTTTCCAATTTTGTGGAATATAGGCTTTTGAAGTAAGACCTAATGATTCTTTGTATTTCCTCAGTGTCTGTTGTTATGTCCTCCTTTTCATTTTGGATTTTGATAATTTAGATAGTCTCCCTCTACCTTTTAGTTTGCCTAGGAGTTTGTCAATCTTGTTGAGTTTCTCAAAGAACCAGCTCTTGGTTTTGTTGATTCTTTGTGTTGTTCTCTTTGTTTCTAATTTATTGATTTTAGGCCTGAGTTTGATTATTTCTTCCTGTTTACTCCTCTTGTGTGTGTTTGCTTCTTTTTTTCTGAAGCTTTCAGGTGAGATGTTAAGTTGCTAGTATTGGATCTCTCCAATTTCTTTATGAAGGCACTTAGTGCTATGCACTTTCCTCTTAGCTCTGCTTTCATGGCATCCCATAAGTTGGGTGTGTTGTGCCTATATTTTCATTGAATTTTAGAAAGTCTTTAATTTCTTTCTTTACTTCTTCTCCAACCCAGCTGTCATTGAGTAGCGTGTTGTTCAGTTTCCATGTGTGTGTGTAGGCCTTTTGTTATTTCTGTTGTTGAGGTCCAGCTTTAATCCATGGTTGTCTGATAAAGAACAATAGGTTAATTCAATTTTTTTGTATTGGTTGAGGGTTGCTTTGTGACTGACTCTATGTGCAGTTTTTGAGATGGTTAAGGTGCTGAGAAGAAGGTATATTTATGTTTGGGTGAAAAGTTCTGTAGATGTCTGTTAGGTCCATTTGATTCATGACATCTATTAGTTTTATTATTTCTCCCTTTAGTCTCTGTCTCAATGATCTGTCCATTGAGGAGAGTGGGATGTTGAAGTCTCCCACTACTAATGTGTGGGGTTAGATGTGTGATTTAAACTTTAGTGATATTTTAAATGAAGTTGGATACCCTTGTATTTAGGGCATAGATGTTCAGGATTGAGATATCTTCTTGGTGGATTTTTCCTTTGATGAGAAAGAAGTGTCCTCCCCACCTTTTTTGATTAATTTTGCTTGACTGTCTACTTTATTAGATAATTTCTTTCTAAAATAGAACATGCTTATGCTATAATGTTAAGTGAAAAAATCAAGGAGCCAGAACCAAGGAAAACTTGCAAATAGAGAAAACAAGTCAGAGAAAATATACCATATTAATGACTCCTGTGGCAGTTGCAGGGCTCTCTAACTGACTTTGGTCTCATATTTTAATTTTCTCATGGTTTTTCACTATTCCTTTAAAACAACACATACAGGGGTAGAGAGATGGCTTAGTGGTCAAGAGCACTTGTTAGTCTTCCAGAGGACTTGGCATTTAATTTCTAGCACCTATATCGTGACTCATAAACATTTGTAACTTCAATACCAGAGGGTTGGGTGTTCTCTTCAGAGCTCTCCATGCCCTATGCACGTGCCTAGTATATGCACCTAGTATTTATACATGAATGTGTATAGATATATTCACAGGCAAAATAACCACACATAAAAATTTTAAAATAAAACCACATAGGAAACCTCACTATTATAATGGAAAAACACCTTTATGTAGGAAAAACAACAAATAGAGTTTAGGGTAAAAGGAAAGAGTCCATAAAGGTAAATAGACACAGAGGTATGCAAATCAAGAGAGAACACATTTGGGGGAGCAATCAGGCAATGTGGACTTGAGAGTTTCCAGGGAACAGATGGCAGCATCCAGTAGACATCTGCAATGGAGAGCAAAATCATATGCAAAGGTACACAAGTGGCCTTTGAAGCAGGCCCTTGAGAGGCCCACTGGAGGAGGCTGCCTGCTTAGCCAAACAAAAGGGCCAAAGCCCTGTGCACTTTATCGTAGTCCTGCCTCCTCAGAGCCCTGACAGAGGCCTGGAGGTTGGAAGAGGGCTCAGAGGGGTACAGATGAGGTTGGAGAGGAAAGGTTTCTACTGGTGACACTAGAAAACACTGCAGTTGATATTCACAAAGTGTTGCACAGTTTGTAAACATTCTTACACCAATAACCTAAGTGTTAGTACTGTATCATCTTTTGTGATGTTCCACCCACCTCTCAAGTCTGGTAATTACTATTCCCATCTTACTATGGAAAAAGGAAACATAAAGAAGTGTCAGGAATGTATTTGTTTGACATTCGTCCAGCACTCACTATCTGCCAGAAACTTTCCTGAGAGCTTATATGCACTAATTGCCCCTGCCCAAGGGGCTAGAAGAAGAAAGAACTGGGACATGAGTCTAGCATTTTTGACTCTCCACACTAGTATCACATTTAAGTAATGTTTATTTCTGTTGACAGAATCCCAAGTAAAGCCACAAGTCGATCTATCTACCTACCTTATCCTATCCATCTATCTGTCTACCCACCTGTCTTCTATCTGCCTATCTAACCATCCATTAAGCCATTCATCTATCTCTATTTTCCTGATTATAAGTGTTCACTCTTGTTTAAAATATGAAAATATTCAGGTAATAAGTAGAATAGAAATTAAAATTTTCCCACAATATCAACCTAGATAATAATTTTTAAATTAATGTGTGTTCTTTCAGATTTGTAATACTTTTTTTTTGAAACAGGGAGTCACTGTGACTCTGAGGACTTGGAAATTGTTATGTAGATAAAGATGGCCTTGAAATTACAGAATCAACTTGCTTCTGCCTTTGAGTGCTGGGATTAAAGGCTTGTGCCACTATGAACTATATAGATACTTGAGTCTCATTTCACAAACTACTCAGAAAGAAAAATCTCTCTGTGACTACATGAGTCTCTCTTATGTGTTTTCATACTCTGTTTTATTGAGGCAGCAATACTCCCAACCATGACTAGTCATTTATTGATACATTCAGAGACTTATAATTTTCTTCATTATCGTAGTGTTTCAATAGATATCCTTGCAGATCTGAGTAACGGTTGAAAATAAGTGACCATTGAGTGCTTTCCCCTAAACAGGGTATCTGTGTCACCCCTCTAAGCCCCAGGGATCATGAATGAGAGGATGAAAATGCTAAGGGAGCTAGAGGATGGAAGGAGTGAAGTTAAGCTCCATCTTCTGAATATGAAATGACCCATGCAATCATAAACACAGGCAGCTGTGATTATCTACATAAGGCCTATACAAAAAAAGGGAGGAGGAAAGGAGGAGCATAAGAGTAGGAAGGGGACTAGTTGGAAAGAAGAGGATTGACAGGAGTGGGGAGGGGTTGAGACAGATACTGAGAGTGAATATGTATTCAAGTATGAAGTTTAAACAAAAAAAAATACCCACCACCACACAAATATATGCTTGTACCTGCATCTCTGTAAGTCTTTCTGTGCACATGTATATTTGTCTAAAATAAACTGATGAAGCAGAATTGCAAGGTCAAAAGTATATGTACAATTATACACAATAAAAATTGTCACAGACATTCACAAATTGCTCTTCAAAAATGCTTCTTAATTGGCCCTCCCACTAGCAGCATGCAAGAATGACTCATTTCCCCACAGTCTTGTCAATACTAGGTATTCTCAACTTTAAAAAATTTTAGCAGTCTAGAGAAGGGCATGGTAGCACACACTTGTATTCCCAGAACAGTGAGGAGTAGAGTGGAGCCGGGAAGATCATGAGTTTAGGGCCAGCTTGGGCTACATAGTAATTTTCAGGGCAGCTTAGGCTATATACTAAGACCCTATTTCAGAAGAAAATAGCTTTTTAAAGATTGATCTACTATCCAGAGGGTCCTAGAAACCTACAAGAAGAACGTTATGATGGCTGGATCTGAGCCCAGGCGCCCTGCTCAAACTATGGCACCAGCCAAGGACAATACGTGCAGTAAACTTCAAACCCCTACCCTAGCCAATGGTCAGGACATTCTCCACAGAGTGGAGAGTGGGGACTGACTTTCACATGTACTCTGGTGCCTCATATTTGACCACGTCCCTGGAGGGGGAGACCTGGTGGCACTCAGAGGAAGGACAGCAGGCTACCAAGAAGAAACTTGATACCCTATGAGCATATATAGGGGGAGGGAATTCCCCCTCAGTCACAGTCATAGGGGAGGGGAGTAAGGGGAAAATGGGAGGGAGGGAAGAATGGGAGGATACAAGGGATGGGATAACCATTGAGATGTAACAAGAATAAATTAATAAAATATTCAAAAATTGATCTACTAGAAAAAATGGTGTATCACTTTAAAATATGTTTGAAAATGGTGAAATGGTATTTTTAAAAATATTGTTAGTCTTTATATTTCTGATTTTGTAAGTTGATCATTTCCTTCATTTGATAACTGGCTTTGTGTTAGTGCATTGAAGGGAGAAGAGGCCCTCAGAGATCACATAAAATGATGATACAGTCTTTTTAAAGGTCTAAGTAAACCCTAGAGATTTATGCCCACAACAAACCACACTCTTAAATGATTTAATGTCACTTTACTGAGCTGAACAATAACAACAACAACAACAAAAAAAACAGTGTTAACCAACAATAATTGATACCTGGACTTCATGGTGATTTTCATTTTGTGGCTTTAATGATTTATTAGCCACATGATAATAAGATAATATGGTCATATAAGTTGCAAATAGTAGGAGTTCCTGCATGTGGGCGCACTGTATCTGTATGTGTGCACATGCAAATTGAGAATATGTATATGTACACATCCAAGCTGAGGATTATGGAAGTGTGTGTGGATAGTCATGTACATACGAGTCTCTGCTTTGGAAGACATTAAGTACAAGAATGGAGAGAGAGAGAGAGAGAGAGAGAGAGAGAGAGAGAGAGAGAGAGAGAGAGAGAGGGAGGGAGAGAGGGAGGGAGAGAGGGAGGGAGAGAGGGAGGGAGGGAGGGAGACCATTGCATGGCAATAGAATGGCTGGAGACTCAAATTGGCACCACCTCTCAGAACCAGGAAAGTGATTCCTGCCTCCTGTCAGCCTCTGTAATGTGCTGTCTTAGCTATCACTGTTTCAGAGTCGAGGTCCTGCTATTACCACCATAAGTTGGTAGATATGGGTTATAACTGTATTCTGCTATGAAACTTTTGGGTTTGACTTGTACTAGGAGGGGACTGGAACTAGGTTAATGTTGTAAAATCCTCAGATACTTGTGTCTTAGCTTGGGACCTTGAGGTTTGTAGTGGTGATTGTACTTACACTTAATGGTATCTCATGAGACAGAGGCATACTTAATTTCAATTTTCATAAATACTATAAAGCTGCTTGTCAAAATACTGTACCCATAGTTTGAAATGGGCTCAGGGAACATTGCAGAAAAGGAGGTGGAAAGAATGTAACAGCCAGACGATGGGAAGGAGTGTTGTGAAATGCTGTCTTCTGGACATGACATGGATGTTGCACCTATGGACTCACAGCTGCAGTGGCGACCTTAACATTTCATCACAGATGGAAGAAAGGCTCCTAAGACCTCCCCTCTCCAATAGCAGTTATAGATTGTTAAGAGATATATATATAGAGAGAGAGGGAGTCGTATTCCTTGGTGGTGCAGCCACTGGCACATTGTCCTCACTTGAGTAAATGAATCCAATATATTCATGTATGCAGCCCTAATTCAACGGAGTGAGTTCACAAAAATAGACATGGAAGTAGGAAAGGAATTTTGGAAGAAGGGATTTGGTGGGAAGGGGAAATGATTAAGAGAAGATAACTGAAACTTTGATCAAATAATTATTATATGTATCATATATAAATAATATATAATATATATGAAGTTGTAGAAGACTAAAGGAGAGTACCAATGAGCTGTTTCAGTTATGTTTGAGAAAACTTTGTGAATACCATCTCATTTAATCTTCAATAATTTTTAAAGACTCTGAAGGTAGAGGCTATCTGGAATAGATGCTAATATAAATGACGGCTCCTTGTGGAGGCAGATATATAACCCATTGGCTCCAAATCTCTATTTTTTGAAGCAAACAACTGAGGCTGATGGAGGGTCAATGATTTTCTCAAAATTGGAGAGCTGATTGAGTGCCAGAGCCAGAGCTCCCAAGCTCTCTGAAACTGGTTCTGTGGATGTCTTGAGGTCTTTAAGACAGTTTGGGCCTTAGGAAGGATATGGAAGGATGCCCTTAGCTAGAGTCATGTTGAGTATTCCTGAGGGCCAGAAGCCACCTTAGAGCTCCTGTGATGTCCAGCTATGCAACTCGTAAGCCTTTGTCAGGGCTTTTCAGTGAGAAGCAGTCTCAAGAGGCAAAAGAATTCAGTAATTTGGCTCAGAAAAAGACATCGGAGAAACAAATTGCTGTTGCATCATGAATGTAATAAGGCAGTTAGGTGGGTGGAAATAATTCTCTTTTGATTATATGCGTGAGGATGGTGTAGCAGATTTGACGTCCAGGCTGCCTTTCCTTGGCCTTTTCCTCCCATTAGTCATGTACTTCTAACTATGTCTGCACACTGTCCAGCTGTTGTGTGCTTGGGGGACACTAAGCTAACTTTTCATATTAGCCCAGGCAAAATAGAATTAGGGAGAAATTCTTCTGCCAAAAGAATCACACGTCAATGTCAATGTCAGATAGAGATGATTTTTGTATATCTACTATTTCCTTATTTGCATCAAGAGTGACTCATAATTATATTGTACAATTTGACTATACTGCCAAAGATGATAGAAGAAAAAAATTAACTGGCATTTCATTTGTTTTCTCTTTTCTTTTTCTCCCAAATTTGGACAGATTCACTTTCACTGAGAGGAAAAAAGCTGGATTTTTATGGGGAAGGCGAAGCATATGTCAGCCTGACCGACACCATGCCCGAACTCAGCCAACTCACAGTGTGTATTGATCTGATCTCCATGGCTAACAGCTCACATCACTGGACGGCCTTCTCCTATGTTACTAATAACACTCTCCTGGGCAGAGAAGATGTAGACCTTGGACTTGCCGGAGACCATCAGCAGTTGATATTGTACAACTTTGGCAAGACCTTTTATATCAGTTATCACCTGATTCCTTTTCACTGGCATACCGTATGCTTGATATGGGACGGTGTGAAGGGCAGATTAGAGCTCCTCTGGAACAAAGAGAGGATACTTGCAATAATGGATCAGCCACACAGCCTGCCTTCTAATGGGACTTTGGTCCTAGGGCATTTTCCTAGGAATGGAGAGGGCCAGATTAAAACTGTAGTACCTCGCTTTACTAGCAGCTTGTATTACTTTCAGCTCTGGGACCGCATCCTGGAAAATGAGGAATTTATGACCTGTTTATATGGAAATGTAGTTAGTTGGGAAGATGATGTTTGGCTCATGCACAAGATAAGTCCAACTGTTGACAGGAGACTGCGCTGCTGTGAGTAACTTATGTATTTTTTTCTCAGTATGAATAGAATTAGTACATCATTGCTTTGCTCACAAATAACAGTGAAATTATCCATTCCTAGATCAAGGCTCTGTCTTCCTCCAAGGCATCTAAGGTTCCCACAATTTTGCTACCTATTTTTTGATGTAGAGAATCATTCTTTTCTTTCCCTTTTTATTTTAATATAACTCCAAACTCATGGAAAAGGTATAAGAACAACAAAATCTATAGATTGTTTGCCCACACTTGTAAATGATCAACCTTTTCTCATCCACATGCTTTATCATCTTCCCTATCTTCATCTCTCTCTTTTCCTTTCCTTCTATGCATTTATTTTCCCTATTCTCCTTCCTTCTCTCTGTCTCTGTCTGTCTGTCTGTCCCTCCCCCCCCCCTCTCTCTCTCACACACACACACCATATGCTTTATTTGGTTTTTGAGTCATTTGAGAGTGAGAAGAAAGCATGATTTCTATTTACTACCATTTGTCTTCATACATGTTTCTGAAGGAAAAGAAATTAATTAACTCGACCACATCACAAAGAACAAAACAAAAAATTTTAACACGGATACAACACTAACATCTAATTTCCAGCTGATATTAAAACTTAGCCAATCATCTTAATAATTTCCTTTGTAGCTATTTTTGTTTGGCCTTATATGTGTTTTAAATATATGTGTTTACAACCATGTATTACATCTACTTACCAAGTCTTTTTACATCACCAGTCTTTCCCTTTTTATTTTTAAACCTAGACATTCCTAGTATATAGTCCAGTTGTTTTGTAGACCATGCCTTAGTTTGGATTTATTTACTTTTTTGTAACTAGATTCTGTCTGTGCATTTTTGGTAAGAATATTGCAAAAGTGATGATGCGTTTTCTCATATCAGTAGAAACATGGAGCAAAATTGTCCCTATATTCATAATGATACATTTGATCACTTGATTTTGATGTTTGCCAGATTTTGTCACTGGAAATGTGGTGCCCTTTTCCTTTGCAATTATTAATTAATTTCTAGAGAGATGTTTGGAGGCAATGTAAATAGCCTCCATTCCAACTTTCATCCAATAGCTTTCCAGTATATTCATGGCTCTGGCTTAAATCATTCACAACTACGATGGTGATAAAATGACGATGATAAAGTTTCACATTAGCTTGTATTTATTCTATTTTAAGCAAGACTTCCCCCTTCTTCCAAATTAGTTAGTTAATTCATGTTAATTTGTGTGGGCGTGAAATTATGGATTCTAATTTATTTGCTAGGTTTCCACCTGTTACTATTGTTTATTCTGATATGACAATTATTCCATATTTGGCCAGTGGGAGCCCTTCAATCTTGCTCCTGTGTTTCTTTGACACATTTCATCATTCTTTGCACATTTAATGGCTTTCTGGTAAAAGAAGGATGCTGCAGGCTCATTTAATATCTTTTTCTGCTCAGCCTAAGAGCCAGCCATTTTGTCAAGGAGTCCTGGTTCCTTTTGGTGAATATATATGTACATATATATGTGCATATATACACACACATACATATATATGTAATGTATTATATATACCATGTATATATTTGATAATTTATTTTTTGTTGGTATAATGATGTTAATTTAAGTCTTCTTGGAATTATATATGGGTATTTTTCCTTCTTTCTCATTTTTAGAAGGAATTGTAAGTTGGCTTTTCTCCATGCGATACCATTTTTCTTTCAGTTTTCACCATGACCAATAGCAGCAGCCCTGAAGTACCTGTAGCCAGTGACAATAGAATCTTTCACATTTCTAGAAATGTTTGTGTTTTCTTCTTTTGATTTTGGAGGCCAGTTAGGGAAAGAATGGGGCTGAGAACTAAACCCAGATTGCGGGGATTACAGGTCGTGGAGCTATGCTTTCCCCAACAGTCTGGGTGCTGATTTCAAGACAGCAGCACATTGCACTGGGTTTCTGTTGCTTTGAGATGTGCATGGAGGGATGTAAAAGCTATTCTGTGTGATTTTAGCGGAAGATACTGTTATTGTTGTTGTTGTTGTTGTTTTCCCTCTTCTCTGAGGCCTTCCAAATAAAGGAGGCTAGTTCTAGCTGGCTCTAATGACAAAGCTGAGTTAGAGCTTAAGAAATCAAGCTTGAATAACTTACACTATGTAGCTTAAAGTAACTTTACCTTTGTTCTAAGGAACCAGAACTCTATCCCTTAGAGACACACAGACTTTACAGCAGCCTTTGAAAACATAACAAAGACTTCCCCTCCCCCTCCATGTGGCTGAAAAACAGCCAAATCTGACTAGTGTTAGCATGGTGCACAACCCCCATTAATTTTGTCTCCTGTACACTCTTTAATATACAATCCATCTTCTTGGGCTGATTGCGTCCTTGTGGGTATAATACAGAAATAATCCAACATAACAAACAGAGGAAAAACATTATTGAAATGGACAATTAAGCAAAAGAGTAGAAAATGTTCTCTCTACTATTCAGTTTTCTTCAAGTGTTCTTTATAAGCCTTTGAATAGGAGGTCCTAAGATGAGGTCCAGAGCAGCCTAGATTGAGTTCAAAAAGCCCTTGAGATTGTCTAAAGCAGCCAAGTAGATTTTTTTTTTCTGTTGAAGAAAGAGGCTCCAGTTTCCAGCACATACTGATCATATTGCTTACTTCCTTTTACTAAGTTCTTACCAGGCTCTAGGCATTTTATAGTTTAGAAAAGAGAGGTCACAAGCATTTTCTAAGGTTACCAGTCAAGTAAGTTGTGCAGCTGGCGTTTGAACAGAGACGTGTCTAGTCACAAAGTCTGTATTCTTTTCATTCTCGCTGTCTAAAGCAGTAGTCCTCAGCCTTCCCAATGATGCAATCCTTTAATCCTCATGTTGTGCTGACCCCAAGCATAAACTTATTTCCTTGTTACTTCATAACTGTACTCTTATTTTTGTTATGAATTATAATGTAAATATCTGTGTTTTCCAAGGGTCTTAGGCAACCTTATAAAAAAAGCCATTTGACCCCCAGGGATCGTGACCTGCAGGCTGAGAACCATTGGTTAAAGGTGCCTCTGTGGCTCCCTACAAGGTTATGGGGCCTTAGGGGCTTCCTTTGCAGGGAATTTCTGGTGCTTATAACCTACCTGCAGGAATTAGGAAAGCAGCTGGAGTCACTGCCATCCTCACCACTAAAGGAAGTGTAATAGTATAAAATTTCTTTCATTCTGTCTTGACCATATGACAGCTAGGAAAATGATGAATAAATATGAGTGATTACAACATGCCTTGCTTTAGCTTTTGTCTAATAAATTGCTATTTATTGTCCATAGAAGGGTTATGACGCTTAAAATAAATTTTAATGAGTACATTACCAGGTTACAAATCTCACTAAATCTATTTACACACACACACACACACACACACACACACACACACACATTTATATTCATGAGAACAAGGCTTTGGGGGAGCATGACCCCTCCTGGGGTTTAATGAACAAGTGTTCATGACTGTTGGAGATAACTCAGGAGTTTTTAAAGAATCATGGTGATAAATAATAACACTAGTCATTACAAGTTTATTTCTGAGGAGACTTAAGCTTTTCTTTATTTTTAAAATTTTCACAATGTAATATAGATTGATATTTGTGAATAAAATAGATTTCAACAACATCACAAAAATGTGCAAAGCAAAACTTAGCCTTCAGTTTTTCCATAGAGTATCTATTCTTAAAATACATTTTATGGTATATATAAGTATATGTATACATATATATTATATATACACATGTATATTATGGTATGTATAACTTAATAAATAAAACATATATATAACTACATATTCTTTTTAACTTGATTTAACAGTATTATTATCATGGGCATAAAAGTCATTTAAATTTACTTTTGGAGCTGTCCACATTTCATGGTATATATGTAACATAATTAATTTAGCTGACCTATG
Source organism: Acomys minous (assembly GCF_964271855.1). Taxonomy (NCBI): domain Eukaryota; kingdom Metazoa; phylum Chordata; class Mammalia; order Rodentia; family Muridae; genus Acomys; species Acomys minous. Next base: position 19,634,563 of record NC_140488.1, on the reverse strand, counting down.
ATTGATGGATATTTACATTGCTTCAATGTTTCATTCACAAATGATGTCACAACAAATTTCCTCATGCATGTATGCATCTCAGTATACTTAGGCTTGACATTTTGTAGAACACATTCCTAAGTATATTGTTTCTCAGAAAATGCATGTGAGCTTCTGTAATTTTATTGAGCTTGCCATTTTGCTAGTTGTTCTATTAATGTTCACTAAAACTAATATTCCTCTTCAGGTAAAAATTAATAAGTACATACAGTAAAAATACATAGGGTATAAATCCTAAATAAAATCTCCTTTCATTTCACTCCCCTATCACAAGTGACTCACCTCAAAAGTAACACTTGTTAACAATTGTTAGACACACATGCAGAAAAAGAACTTTGGTTTAGACACAAATATTTTACTTTTCACTATTGGGATCATTAGATAGTCTCTTGCGCACACACACACACACACACACACACACACACACACACACACAGTACAGATTGGAGATGTTTCAATTTCAGAAACCATAGAACTCCCTAGTCTCTTGCACACACACACACACACACACACACACACACACACACACACACACACAGTACAGATTGGAGATGTTTCAATTTCAAAAACCTTAGAACTTCCTGATTATTTGGGGATAGGCTATTGGGTGACATAATAGAAAAGGGGCATCATATTCTTTAATCTATAAGCTCAAATCATCTGAAGGATTTTTTTGTTTCCAGTTTTTGCCTTTGACCAAAGTCTCCATGATTTTTAAAAGTAGTAGCTGGTGACAGAAATCCTTGAAGCAACCATTTAGCACCAATGACAAACTTCACTTTTCTTAATTTCCATTCAGTCACGTGATACAAAAAAATGTTCTAATGTGCGAATGTATGAAGACAATGAATCTTCCAAAGACATGGAGATCAAATTCCTCTTATTTATGTATTTGAGAAATCTCTTCCGTTGGAAAGAATGAAATGATATGGATTGAGTCCATCTTGGGAAATCTACAGTCTATTAAAAGCATAGCAGTCCTTCGTCTGCGGAGGCATTGATTTGTTGAGCTTTATTAATTGATAGAATGCTCCAGCTGCCTTGGATTACTTTATGAACTGTCCATTCTTGAAATATGCAGAGATGGATTGTATTGTCGGTGTACTTTCTACAGGCCATTGTTTGGCTTACTATTAATCCCTCTATCCAATTATCAGTTCTCACACGGACAATTCTGTGGTGATGGGCTCTGCAGCTAACAGGCAATTTGGTCTTGCCCTTGTACATCAGTTTTTTCTGCTATCCTCATTTTTCATCAGGAAAGGCAAGCCCGAAGAGTTTGTAGTTCACTTCGCCCTGCCGTATTGAAATTCTCCTGCACACAGTGGCATTCTATAGATTCATAGATGGAGTCTGTAGCCTGTCTCTCTCACACAAGATTTATTTTTCATTCTCTTACTTGAAAACTGAAGTCAGGCACAGTTTTGGCAAAACAGTTTTTTTTTTTTTTTAATCATTCAAAGATACTCATTTTGGATTTTCATGCCCCATGGGCAAATCTGTTTGTGGCAGTTTCTGGTCACCATTAGCTCTCACAAATCTAATCAACACAGTGAATTATATTTACAGAGGTCATGATTGAAAGAAAAGCCAGATGCAATATGTAAGCTAGAACAACACACAGATTTAATATGAGTTGATATATCCAAATCACAACTAGAATTTGGTATCTTAGTAAATGCTCTACTTAATATTCTGTTGGCAGGTACATCTGCCACCAAATGCCTCATAAATATTCAGCTACTCTATACCTCTGGTCTCCAGCTCCAAATGATGACACTAACACAGTTTAATCTAGAGTGAAAGAGCAAATGGCAATTAAGCCCATAGGTACCTGTGAATTCACATGAACTAGCCCCACTTTAACATACAGACAGTGAGGCTCATGTATATAATTTGTGAAGTGATCACTTGCTTAGAAACAGAAACAGAACGCATGTGGCAAAATAGGGAAACTGGATCCTGTGGATTTTGGGATTCCCTGAAGTACAAGAAGATGTTTGAATCTGCTTTCACTACCTGGGCAAGATGAGAGTTTATATTTGCTCTGTGTTTTAAAATTTATTTATTTGTTTGTTTGCTTATATTTATTTACTATGCAAGCTATTTTTCATGAATATGCTCTATGTGCACACCTAGTCCCCAAGGAGGGTAGAAGAGGGCATTGGATCCCCTGGGACTGGAGTTACAAATGGTTGTGAGTAGACATGTGGGTGCTAGGAATTGAACCTGGGATCTCTGGAAGATCAGGCATTGTTTTTAGCCACTGTGCCATCTTCCCAAATCCTCACCATGTGCTTTGTTTTTTTTTTAAATTAAAATGAAATAATTGTATATGACAGCGAAGTTGGAGATTCCTTGTATACCTTACATAATTTACCTCAATGGCCACATCATGCAAGACTTTAGTATAAGCAAAGGGATACTGATGTTGCTATAACCCATAAATATTTTTTAGATTTCTCTAATCATATTGTACCCACTTATGTGTGTACATTAAATTCTGTATGATTTTATCATATGTGTGCATTGGTGTACCCACCATTAGAGTAAAGTTTAAGTAGTTTTTATACTATTGGCCTCTCTCATGCTGAATTTTTACAACCATACCCTGCTCCTGTTTGTCCTTGGCCTTCACACATATTTTTCTCAAGTCTCTGTCCTTTGATGATGATTTGTCCTATATTTCTAAGATCTTGTCATATGAAAAATATAAAAAATATAGGACTTGAGAGATGGCTCAGCTTTTAGGAGAGCTGACTCTCTTATCTAGGACCTAGGTTTGATTCCCAGCATCCAGCTGGCAGTTCGCGAACTGTCTGTAACTCCAGTTATGGGGAATCCATTGTCCTCTTCTGGCCTCTGAGAGTACTGAGTATGCATGTGGTACGCAGACATGCATGTGGATAAAACACTCATACACAGACATAAATTAATAAATAAGAATTAAAAAAATATGAATACAGTTATGCAGCATGTGGCCCTTAAAGTGTGACCTTTCCCCCCTCAGCCTATAGTTTGTTTCTTTTCATCGTGGATGGTGTAGATGTTTCACAGATTTTCTCTTAACCTCTTAACCTGTGGAGAGTACCTAGACTGGTTCCAATTTGGAGCCATTACAAAAAGTTATGAATGTTTTTGTATAGGGTTTGTATAAACAAAAGTTTTTCCCTCTTTGTAAGTGCTTAGTGCAGCTTGTGGACCACCAAGTGGCAATTGCAGGCTTAGTTGTATAAAGAACTTCTGCTAAATGTTCTTGTCTTTTGCTTTTAAAAAATAGAGTTAGGGTGCTTGTTTATTTTTACCATTTAGTTTTTTCTTTTTTTAAAAATTTAATTTACCCAGATTACAGCTCAATTGTTATCCCATCACTTGCGTCCTCCTGTTCCTCATTCCCTCCCACTTTCACCCTATTCCCCTCCCCTAGGTCTATGACTGAGGGGGATCCCCTCCCCCACTCATCTTGGTAGCCTGCTTGTTCTTTACTTTTTAAAACTTGTACTTATGAACTTTTATTAGTTCATTGAGAATGTTGTACAGTGTGTTTTGATCATATCCATTCCATCCCCCCAACTCTTCCCAGATCCACTCCCCTTCCCCATCTACCTGACTTAGTTTCAAAAGTTCTTTATATATTCTAGTCATTGTTGGACACATACTTTGAAAATATCTGTTAACTACTGTGAAAATGTTTTCTGCCCCCACAGAATTAACAAAATATTTTTCATATGGGCTAATTTATCAATCTATTTTGTAGATCATAGTTTTGGGGTTAAGTCTGAGGACTCCTAGCCCTAGAGCCTAGTGCTTTTCATTGCTTTTCCTTGTATTGCATTGAATAAATGTAGTGAGAGTTTATATCTTTTGCCTTAGTCCCAATCTTAGCAGGAAAACATTCAGTCTTTCACCATTGTAATCTATGTTTGTTTTAGGTTTCCTCTCTTTTTAATTTTTAACAGAAGTTTTTTTGTCTGTGTGTATGTCTGTGCATTACTTGCATGCCCATTGCTCTCAGAGGCCAGAAGAGTCAGGTCCCCTGGAACTGGAGTTACAGATTAACTATGAGCTGGGAATGGAACCTGGGTCCTCTGGAAGAGCACCTAGTGTTCTTAATATCTGAGCCATCCATCTCTCTATTCCCTGCTGTGAGTTTTTGGACAATTCTCTTTTCAAGTTGCAGCAAATCTCTTCTGTTCCTTAGACATAGTACAATGTTACTGTGAAGGGATGTGGGATTTTGTCAGATGTTTTTTATGCATCAATCGGTAAAAGCATATAATTTTCCTTCTTTAACTTAGTAATATGCTGGATTATGCTGATTGATTTCCCACTGTTTAACAAGCTTAACACATCTGGATCTAGCACCATTGACCATGGTGTAAATTTCTTCTACAGGCTGCTGCATTTAGGTTGCTAATATTTTGTTGAAGTTTTGTATTGTCACATTAGGCAAAATAAGCCAGATTCACAAAGCTGCATATAGCATAATTTTTCTCTCAAGTGTAGAATCTAGACAATGGAACAGATGAAAATAGAAGTGGACTATTAGAGAAGAGGAGCAGGATTAGAAAAGGGATGGAGTAAGGGAGGCTATAAAGGAGTAAATATGATCAATGTACATCATGTGCATGCAGGAAGATGTTGCAATGAAACCCATTTCTTTGTACAATAAACTTTTGGCAATAAAATCCAATAAACATTCTTGTCAGATAATTCCAACATCTGATTCATTTGGTGTTACTATGAGTTGATTGTCTTATTTAAATTGTCTTTGTGTCCTGGGTGCTTTGTCAGTGTGAGTAGAGTCTGAGTCTTATTTAAAATTTCAATTACAGCAGGCAGCCATCATGTTTAGGTTTAGTGAGCAGGTCTAAATCTACTTTTGTGGGCTATGCTTCTAAATACAGTCTAATGTTTAGAGTCTCTGTAGTGTTCCCTTGTCTTACTTGGTTTATTGGTGACTCTGTGGCTCCCATTGGCCCTGAGGGTGCTGGTTCATTTCAGGTGGGTCATCTAGATTATCTCATGTTGGGGCTGGGGTATGCTGTGATTTAATGGTGATGTCTCTTAATTTAGCTTTCTTTGTGTCTCTGAGAAAAAAAGGTGGCCTTTGACCAGGCCATCTGCTGATACTGGGTCTCTGATGGTTGCCTATTGTCAATGAATGAGGAGAAAAATCTCATGGTTATAGAGATAAAGAAGCTGCCTGGAGCAGATCACTTGCTTCTATTGGCTATATCATTCCTCTTTTTTGGATTTATGTTTCTGTATGGGTACAGACACTCTAGGAGAAGTGGGAAAAAGTCTTCCTAGACCAGGTGTTATTACACAGGTATCTACCAGTGAGGCAAGCAGACTTGGTCCTGGCAGGAATAGAGAGCTGTTGAGTTGGCTTATTGGTAGCAGGACTTGCAGTCAGTTTTCTTTGGACTATATTCTGCTGCTACAAATATTTGAATCATTTAACTGCATTGTCTACTTAAAATATCGCAAAAAGGAGGTTATAACAACAAGAAAAAAACCCAACCTGTTTGTCCAGATGGTTAAGTGGTAGGTGCTGGCCCAGTTTGCTTTCTTGAAACTTAGTTCAGATTCTTCCTAATTCTTCTTGTTCTCCTTCTTGTTGTTTTTATTCTTGTTCTTAATCTTGTTCTTCTTGTTCTTGTTCTTCTTGTTCTTCTTCTTCTTCTTTCTTCTTCTTGTTCTTCTTCTTCTTCTTCTTCTTCTTCTTCTTCTTCTTCTTCTTCTTCTTCTTCTTCTTCTTCTTGTTCTTCTTGTTCTTGTTCTTCTTCTTCTTCTTCCTCTCCTCTTCCTCCCCATTGAATCTTTTATGCAAAAATCTGCCCCCTGAAGTCCCTTTCTTAACAGATTCCTGTTTAAAATAGCTATTTATATTTGATTGGTTTCTACCTGAGATACAAACAAATTTAAGGTAGGTATTGTTCTAGAGAATGGCTGCCATTTGAAATCCCCAATGGTTTTCAATTCCTGGACTAGCAAGTTCACTGTAATGTTTTAGTTTAGTAGTGTGATGCCCGCCCTTGAAATGTGTATCTTGAATGCTATTTGGGTGATTGCTGGGTTTGAAGAACTTAACTTCTTAGTATCAAAGTCTGTTTCTCCTTGATTATTTTGAGCACAGTCTGCATTTCTCTTTGTTTCTAATTTATTGATTTCAGCTCTGAGTTTGATTATTTCCATACGTCTACTCCTCTTGGGTGTTTCTGCTTCCTTTTTTCCAGGGTTTTCAGATGTGTCGTTAAGTTGCTTATGTGGGATGTTTCCATTTTCTTTATAAAGGCACTTAGTGCTATGAATTTTCCTCTTAGCACCACTTTCAATGTGTCCCACAAATTTGGGTATGTTGTTTCTTCATTTTCATTGAATTTCAGGAAGTCCTTAATTTCTTTCTTTATCTCGTCCCTGATCCATGTGTCATTAAGTAGAGAGTTACTTAGTTTCCATGTGTGTGTAGGCTTTTTGTTATTTCTGTTGTTGTTGAAGTCCAGCCTTAAGCCATGGTGATCTGACAGGAAACAAAATATTATTTCAATCTTCTTGTATATGTTGAGGCTTGCTTTGTGAGCTACTATATGATCAATTTTGGAGAAGGTTCCATGGGGTGCTGAGAAGAAGGTATGATCCTTTGTATTTGGATGAAAAGTTCTGTAGATATCTGTTAGATCCATTCGATTCATGATGTTGGGTAATATCATTATTTCTTGGCATAATTTCTGTTTCAATGACCTATCCTTCAGTGAAAGTAGGGTGTTGAAGTCTCCCGCTATTAATATGTGGGGATCGATGTGTAGTTTAAGCTTTGTTAATAGTTCTTTTACAAAAGTGGATGCCCTTGTATTGAAAGCATAGATGCCCAGAATTGTACTGCCATCTTGGTTGACTTTCCCTTTGATGAGTATGAAGTGTCCTTCTTCGTCCCTTTTAATTTTGGTTGAAAGGCTATTTTATTAGAATGGCTACACCAGCTTGCTTCTTGTGACCATTTGCTTGGAATATTTTTTCAAGCCTTTTACCTTGAGGTAATGTCTATCCTTGTGGGTGAGGTTTGTTTCTTGAATGCAGAAGAATGTTGGATCTTGTTTATGCATCCATTCGGTTAGTCTGTGTCTTTTTATTGGAGAATTTGGTCCATTGATGTTGAGAGATATTAATGACCACTGGTTGTTAAGATCCTTAACTTTGATATTGGTTACCATAGGGAGTTTGTATGGTTGTGTTTTGCGATGGTGTAGTTACCTATTTCCTGTGTAGTTTTGGTTGCAGCTTGTCCCTTTGGGGTGGAGTTTTCCTTCTATTAATTTCTGTAAAGCCAGATTTGTGGAGAGGTATTGTTTGAATTTGATTTTGTCATGGAATATCTTGTTTTCTCCATCAATGGTTATTGAAATTTTCACTGGGTATATTAGTCTGGCCTGGAATATCTGGTCTCTTAGGGTTTGCAGGATCTCTGTCCAGGCCCTTCTGGCTTTTATGGTCTCTGCTGAGAAGTTGGGTGTAATTCTGATAGGTTTGCCATTAAATAAATATCACTTGGCCCTTTTCTCTCACCACTTTTAAAATTTTTTCTTTGTTCTGTGTATTTTGTGTTTTGATTATTATGTGATGGGAGGTTTTTCTTTTCTGGTTTATTCTATTTGGTGTTCTGTAGGCCTCTTGTATATTTATAGACATCTCCTTTAAATTTTGGAAACTTTCTTCTATGATTTTGTTTAAAATATTTTCTGGGCCTTGGAGTTGGGCGTGTTCTCTTTCCTCAATGCCTATTAGTCTCAGGTTTCATCTTTTCATGGTGTCCTTGATTTCTTGGATGTTTTGTGTCAGGAATTTTTCAGATTTAGCATTTTCTTTGATGGTTGCTTCAAGACTTACAATTGTATTTTTTAGACCAAAGATTCATTCTTCCATCTCTTGGATTCTGTTAGAGAAACTGGCCTCTGTGTTGTTTTCTTTCCTCTCTAAGCCTTCTCTTTCCTGTTTTTCTTCTGTCCAGGTCTTTACCATTGTTTCCATTTTCATCTTCAGATCTTGAACTGTTTTATTGATTTCCTTCAACTGATTGATTGAATCTTCCTGGATTCGTTCCAGTGACTCTCTATAGGCCTCTTTTATGTCTTCTACTTGTTTGGCTACATCTTCCTGCATTTGTTATGGATTTTATTTGTTTCCTCCATTATCATATTCATTACTAGGGATTTGAGGTCTTTTTCTTGTATTTCAATTGTGCTTGAGTTCTCCAAGTTGCTTTCTATGGTCGTTGAGAGCAGTTTGTTGGTGAGTACTTTTAGGTTGAGGTCCTTCGCCCATGTTGGTCAGGAAACTATTTCCTGAGAGAGGCAGGCACCCTGGTTTTGTCTCCTAAAGACTTTACTTCACACCCTGCGTTCTCTACTGGGTCAGCCAAGGTAGGTGCTGGTTTTCCTATGTTTGGCTGAGCTTTGAATATCCTGCCCTTGGGCCCTGGGGCTTTGGGTCCTAGGCTCAGGTCACCCTAGACTGCTTGAACCCCTGTTGGCTTTTAGAAAATTGTTTAGGTACCTGCCTGCTCGAACCAAGTAGTGGATCCTATGTTCTGCCTGCCAAAGATAGAGCAACTACTGCCTTTGATTGTTGTTGGTTGGCTAGATATTTGCTCTATCTCCTCTGACCTGTCCAGCCTTGTCACACCTCGCTCGACCAGCAAGAAAGACGCGACCACCAGTTCTTCTCTCAAGAGGTTTATTCAGGCTTTCTTTCTTCTTTCTCGGAGAATCCCCGGAGCCACTCCCGTCATGCTCATTTATACCACCCAAACAGCCAATCACACTAAGCCACGTCTCACACGCTGATAGGCTCGTAGAGGCGGAGCTAAATGCAAGCAGCGGGCCTTTTCCAAATAAGGGGTTGTTTGTCTAAATCGAGGCGGCTCTGGCTGCATGCCAGGCGCCATCTTGGGGCGAGGTCCACAAAGGGCTCTGTGGCTCTCCACACAGCCTCTCACATGAGGCTGTGAATCCCAGCTAGGCTGTGGAAGTTGGCTAGGCTGGGACAGTTGTGACCAGTTGTGCCAGGGTAGTTTTCTGGGGCTAGCTGTTTGGTTTCTGCCCGGCCCTGGTCAGAGAGCTGTTGTGGTCCTTGACTCTTGGCAGTGTCTCTGGTCTCAGATCACACCACTATGGCTGTGTATCCCTGATTTCAGCAGCTTGCAACTTGCAGGCAGGATCCAGACCAGGTGCTGGGGTCTGGATTGCTCTCCGCTGAGTTTTCTTCTCAGAGCTCACAGCAGCTGGGGACTGTACCCACTGCTGACTGGTTTCCCGAATGGCACCTAGGCTTTCTGTGGGCTTGCATGGGTCATGGGGTGGGTCAGAGGTCCCAATCCACCCTCATAGCTTTTCCTAGTCCAGGGGGATTGAGGCACCCTCGCCGCAGACTCAGTCCCAAAACTGAGTTTGCCCACCAAGCAAGGCCACCACGTTTCCTTCTTGGGGCATGCAGCATAGCCTTCTTTTTCTAAATCTTCTTTCTATAAATCCTAGTTTCCTTTTTGATGTGCTTACAGGAAATAGTCAAAATATATCTATGGCTCTTCTCTTTCTGATAAAATTATTTTTGAAATGTATTCCCTATTTTATAAAAATTAAAAATGTTTCCAATTTCATGTTACAGGTTACTTTAACAATGCGCTAAATATTGCATGTAAGCAGGTAACAGGCTTTTTGTGATATTTAAAGTTTTTTCTCCCCCCCCCAAAAAAACAAAACAAAACAATAACAAACCCCAAAAGCAGACCTCAGCTCAGTTACTTGGAGAGTGGGAAGTGTGAACTCTTCCTTTCAGTGGTTGACATATTCATAGAGTGAGTCAAGCTCTGGGTTGCTACACTCCTCATATATGCTAGAAGTGACCCTTCAGGCAGAGAGTTGCAAATCTAATCTGCTTGGCTGAGATGAAATCGTTGTAAAACTGGAAACCCATATATTTTTAAATTTTTATTTATTTATTCACTTTACATTCTGATCATAGGCCCTCTCCTATACTCCAAGTTCTCCCCCAACACCTGCACACCCCTCCTCCTATTCTTCCCTCTTCTCCCCAGGGAAGGATGAGGTCACCCATGGGTACCAATCCTCTCTGGCACATGAAGTCGCTGAAGAACTAGCCACACCCCCTCCCACTGAGGCAGGACTAGGGGAACAGGATTCAAATGGAGCCATCAGAGACAGAGAGGGCTCCTGCTCCAGTTTCTGGGAGACCCACATGAAGACCAAGATGTGCATCTTTTACATATGTACAAGGCATCTATGACCAGTCCATGCATATTCTTTGATTGGTGGTTCAGTCTCTGAGGTCTCTCATGGGTCTAGGTTAGTTGATTCTGTAGGTCTTCTTGTGATGCCCTTGACACCTCCGGCTCCCTCAATCATCCTTCTAACTCTTCCATAGCACTCCATGAGCTCTGTGTAATGTTTGGCTGTTGGTCTCTGCAGTCTATTTTCATCAGCTGCTGGGTGAGGGCTTTCAGAGGAGTTATGCTAGGCTCCTATCTACAAGCATAGCAGAGTATTATTAATAGTGTCAGGAATTGGTTCTCTCCCATGGGATGGGTCTCAAGTAGGACCAGTCTTTGGTTAGCCATTCCCTCAATTTTTGCTTCATCTTTGTCCCTGCACATTTTGTTAGCACAACAGATTATGGGTAGAAGGTTTTATGGGTGAGTTGGTGTCTTTTTTTCTAAGATAGGGATTCTCTGTGTAGCCTTGGCTGTCCTGGACTCACTTTGTTGACCAGGCTGTCCTCAAATTCACTGCCATCTACCTGCCTCTGCCTCCTGAGTGTGGGGATTAAAGGTATGTGCCACCATGCCTCTCTCCCTGGTAGTACTGCCTGGCTATAGGAGTTGGCCACTTCAGGCTCCACATCCACCACTGCTAAGAGTCACAGCTAGGGTGACCTCCATAGACTTCCTGGGGCCTCTCCTATCTCAGGGCTTTGGAAAATCCCAGAGATACTTCCACCTCTGATTTCCATTCTCTCCCCTGGCTCTCTTCCCCTCCACTCTTCTTACTCTTAATCCTCTCCTTCCCCTCTCCAACCAAGTTCCCTCCCTCCATCCCTCCAATACCTATTTTATTTCCCTTTCTGGGTGAGATTCAAGAATCCTCCCTTGGGTCCTCCTTGTAACTTATCTTCTTTGGGTCTGTGGATTTTAGGATGGCTATTCTGAACTTCATGATTAATATCCACTTATACATGAGTGCATACCATGCATTTTGGGGGGTTTGATTTACCTCACTCAGGATCATTTTTCCTAGTTCCATCCATTTTCCTGTAGATTTCAAAATGTCCTTGTTTTTAATATCTGAGTAGTATTCCATTGTGTAAATGTACCACAGGTTCTTTATCTATTCTTCAATTAATTTTGACTTCTTCCTTTATTAATGCACTTGAATTACTTGGTCTTTCTAGTTGATTTAAGACTTCTTATGCTTAATACTTTACTTTCTCATGACCACACAGTCTTAAAGCACTCTATACATACTTCAGGTTTTCTGTATATGCAAGTTAATTAAGATGAAGGCTATGACATAAGCTAGTAGTTGTCTATGGCCATAATTATTTGTATTTCATAGATAATATGCTTCTCAGGAAGATGAATCCAACATGGCATTTTTCTAAGATAACTGTGCACGGTTTTATTTTGAGAGGTTTGTATTGAAGAAAGATGGTGACTCACTTGTGGATTTTGCTGAGTGCCCTTTTCACTTGGATGTTCTGACCTCACCTCAAGCTCCACATATGCAGGGCTAACAGGATCGTTTCTTATTTCTGAGAACATTAGCAGTCCTTTCTGATTTTCCCAAAAGCAAAATATGTGACTGCTAAAGGTTCTCGGCCTTCTTTGTCTCTTTATCTTCTCTGGTACCACATCATGTCAGCAGTTCCTCTCTAGGAGCTATAGGCACAGAGAGCCTCCTGTTATTTTGGCATCATCCTTTTCATTTATTTAATAAGCCCCAAATCCTGTACTGAACATTTTTCATGGTCTAGGAATTCACTAGAAACTTCATTTATATTGGTGAGCAGTGAAAATTATATTTTTGTCCATATGTCTTACTGAGTAAGGCAGACATTTAGGAACACACTGTGAAAAACTGCAGCTGTGAAAAATGCTATAAAGAAGAGGTAACTGATATCACAATAGTCCTCTCTAGATTAGTTTGAGCTCACCATGGACATGGGAAGGGAGGCCTCTCTGCAGAAGTGACATATGAGTTGATGTCTGAAAGCTGAGTAGATGTTACTGACATGAAGAACCATGTAAATAGTGGCAGCAGCACATGTAAAGCTCTTATGGTGGAATGAAATGTTAAGCATTGTGGGAGTCAAGAGTTGTGGGCAGAAACTCAGAAGGAAGGGGAGGAGGGGAGGGGCACGTTTACACTAGCCAGGTATGCAGGAAATCTAACATGTGCTGTTAGGCTCTCACACAATCAGATTTATATTTCCAAATGATCTTTCTTTTTGCATCTGAGACAGAATGGAAGTCACTGAAGAGTAGTGGCAGAGACTCAACAGGTAACTAAAAAAAAAGCTGAAAGTGAGAAAAGATGAATTCAGTATTGGTTACCCAATACTAAATGGTCAGCCCTAAAAACATACAAACAAATAAGACTATGCAGACTGAGCAGGTTATAGTTAGGAAAATCTATCTATCTATCTATCTATCTATCTATCTATCTATCTACCTATCTATATATTCACATAGCAGCAATTGGTGAAAAAAGAGGCCACAAATTTGAAAGAGAGCAAGAAGGGATATATGGGAGGGTTGGGAGGGAATAAAGGAAAGGGAGAAACAATAAAGTTGTATTATAATCTCAAAATAATAGAAAAACAAAAATAGGATCTGATGCTGTTTAAAGGTAAATGATGGAGATTGAGAAGAATCAATGGTGGCAAAGGATACCTAGGACAAGATGCTAGATTAGTTATGGGAAGGGAGGGAGAGAATGGAAGAGGCACCTGGAGAAGATTTGGGCTGGCATAGATGACTGGACTATTCAGTGGAAAAATACTAGAAGAGCCAATATAGAGAGAAGATAATGTGTTCAAGTTAAGGCATGTTCAGTCTGAGGTCTTAATGTACTAGCCAAAAGACAACGCCAAGTATATAACTGGCTCTTAAAAGTGTGGAGTTTAGAATAGGGATCTAACCTAGAGATGAGAGCCATTGATATAAATTGGTAGTGTATGTAGGTATGTAGGCTTTGTTTTTTAACAATTAAACTTTATTATACAACCCAACTAGCTTTCACAAGAGGCAAAAAAGGTTAAAGGGAAAAAAGAGTGAGCCTTTTGGTATCCGTTCTACGGGACAGGTCCCTAGGTGTCTTTGGTCTGTGTGCTGGTCTGGCCTGTTCGCTGATCCTCCTTCTGATCCACATGTGCTCAAGCCCGGTCTGCCCCTGCTGCTGTTCTCTCCTCTCCACCTGCGTCTTTCACGTGTGAAGGGGTGTTTTTTTTCCCACTGAGGGTTGATTAGAAAAACAATAGTCCAGGTGAAGTCTTTAGGTCTGCTTTTTAAATTCCAGGCCCAGGATGGCTCCACCCAGTCTATCTCAAGGTATCCATGGTGTGTCCAAGGGTAAAGCCCGCCAAGACTGTTTTCACCTGTGACAAAGCTTACAGTCCTTCCCACATAGGTAAAAACCATAGAATAAAAGGAGAAGAGGGCTTAGGACAATGCTTGGTTCAGGCAAGGAGTCAGGGGAGTGGGGGTATCTGGCATGGTGTGCGAAGGAAGACATGGGGCAGAGGGATGTAGCATTTTCATTTTTATTGCAAGAGAAGAGAATACATTTAAACAAGGAGGGAAAGGCTCATTAGGGAAAAGAAAGGCAGAGTTTGAGAAATAGCGGATGACAGGATCTAAATTACAGTTGAACTTCTGTCTAATGATCTCAATTACGTTTTCCTTTGAAGCAGGAGGCATGATTATCCGATAAACATGTGGAGGTGGTGTTTGACAATGGGGCATATTTGAAAGGGCTATTGTAGAATAGGAGCATAAACCAGAGAGACGTAGTAGGAGGCAATGTGGAAGGCTCATTTGAAGTTGGCTACCATGTGTTTTTAGAAGAAGAAATGTATCCTCTTGTGACTGTCCATCCATGCTTGATTGTACAATTGAAGATATAGAGATGAAGAGATGAGAAACCTTGGATTTCCAAGATGAACTTGTGCCAGTTGTGGGAACTTTCTGGTGCTCTATTTCTTCAACTTTGAAATGGTGATAATTATTATATTTCCCACAAAAAAGTGGTTTGGTGCGGAATAAGTGTTCCATACACAAAAGCATGTTACCTCCCCTTCAGAGCCCAGCCTCATCTGTATACTTTATCACCAGTATTCGGTATACACTGTCTCTCAGGCCTAGTGAGGCTGACTTTTCCCTTCCATCCATCCATATTTGCTGCCATGTGTCTTTGTCTTCTCCACTCAAACCCCATCATTGCTCAAAGGTGGCCATCCTTCTAAGGGGACTCCTCCTTATAATCTTAGTGCCAGTTTTGTTCTTTTGCAGCACTGATTTTCTATTATACTTCAAAGATATTTGGAGCCTGATTATATCCCATTGTTGACTTTATTAGAAATCCTACCACTTTATTCTTTTGCTTAAAATATAATTTTATCTTTTTTTTTAATTAAAAAAACTCAGATCAAGCCAGGTGTGGTAGCACATAGCTGTGCTTTCCAATGTTTGGAAAGTTCTCATGGGACGATCCCAAGTTAGGCTCGCCTATGCTACATAGTGAGTTTTAGGTCTGAACTAAATAGTGAGACCCTGTCTCAAAAGAGGAGCAAATATTTCAATCATATGTGAATTTTCCAATAAGAGTATGAATTCTTCAAAGAAAAAAGATGCAAGGAAGCTTTCTATTTCTGAGTATTCATCATACTTGTGACATTTAATTGACTTGAAAAAAAGTATGAGCTATGCTCCTATGGTCTTCAAAGCGGGGTTTCACTGTCATATGGGGAGAAAGATAGTATGATAGAATGCTAGAAAGTATTGAAATTTATATTTGTGTATCACAGCCTTTGAAATTCCTATTACATGTATTTATAATGTTTATAATGCAGATTTACAACATATACAAGGATGCATTATCAATAAATATATATTCATATGGACACACATAAATGGTCAAAGGTTCAAGATTTTTTTATCCTGAGGCTCCAGATAAGACCATTTTCAGTCTTCAGTGTTCAAGTAAGTGATAGAAATTTGATCAAGGCAGTTGGCCCTGGCAGTGTGAATCCATAATCTCTTGAACCAGAAAGGTGAGGAATTGAGGTTGGTCTGGTCTACATAGCAAGACCCTGCCTTGTGGGAAAAAAAGAAAGAGAGATTTAATAAACTCAAAATCAAAGCAACTATTTTGTATTACTTTCTATGCGCCAGACACTAAGCTTGGTGGTTCATACACATTAACTCACCCAAATCTCTGAGTTTTCTAAGGTGGTATTATTCTCACACCACAAAGGAAGGTGCTGAAACACAGAGAGGTAAGGCTATATAATAAAGCAAGTTATGGGGTCAGGATCTAAAACTGAATCTATGTGAATCTAAAGCTGATGTTTCGGGGGAGATGTTTAACTTCACAATTGAGTTTCAGTAATAGATGCGAACTAATCAAGCTATTGATTTTTTCTTCTACAAGTTTTGATAGGTCCCTTTCCAAAGGTGAATCACCTTAATCAGTGTACAGTTTTGTACAAGTGCCCATATCTTTTATGCAGATACTATGTAATAGATGTCTTTCTACTAGTTATTTACCCAGTGTATTATGAAAATCAGATAGAGATTTACAAAGCAGAAAATCATCTTAAGAAAAATTAAGTAATCAAACAACATGATTATATCTGATACTCATCTCTCTTTAAAATGAAAAGAAATTATAGAGCTCTTTCTTAAAGAATTGTCCCTAATTTCTAAGGCTGAATCTAAAGTAATGCATGCTTTCTGATTTTTCAGTTGTTTCTGAAAATATGACAATTCAAGAAACAAGTACAACTGCTTCACAGCAAATCGACCTAACAACTTCCCAAATTACTGGGCTAAACCCACAGAAGACTGTACATCCATCCACAGTGTTGCCAGAAAGTATGCCTGCTTCTACAATCAATCATGCAGCCACCTCATATTCTAATACTTTACCCTCACCACTAGCAACAGTGAGTGCATCAAAAGATTTAAAGACATCTGCAGTCCAGACAGCTCCATTTTCCTCTGATATCTTGTTTACTTCAACAGCCATCCCTCTGCCTACCCACCGTACATCCATTCCTACTGCTTCTGACTCCACAAATGTAACAGAACACCCATATCTAGGGAAAACAAAGACAACAAAAATGGAAGCCATGGCTACTGAGATTTCCCATCCAATTACAGCTACTGATTTCTTTGACACATCTGTAATTACCAAGAATTATACTGTATCTGAAACTCCAGCAACTAAATCCCAGTCAACTGTTGGGACAACAACTTTATTCTTGATGAATGAGTCAACATCCATGTCTACAACACCTTGCCCCAACCACAAGTCCACAGATGTTGCTATAATTCCTACCTCTAAATCTGAGCAAGAATTTCTTGTATCTTCAGCTGCCAAAACTGTACCTTGGTCCCCGTTGGAAGAGACATCTGCTATTGCTACTGATGTTGGGATTGCATCAACCTTGCCACCAGAGTCTTTGCTCACCTTTACAGCTGCTCTTGTGAATTCTGTATTTCCTGAAAATCAGGTGGCATCTACCATGTCAGCAGATACTGTGGAAACACCACTCACCAACCACTCAGTGTTGCCTATGGAGACCATTATTGCCCTAAGAACAGTGGAAACAGAGTCAGTGTCTAATAATTTCCAAGATGTCTTTTCACCCAGTATGGTGGATGCTGTATCATCTCCCATGCCTAAAGAGACCTCTTCCATGGCCTTTTCTTCTATTACACCCTCTCCAATCACTGGTACTCAGGGTGAACAGATAGTTACTGATACTAAGAGTACACATCCAACCTTATCTCCCAGAACCAAACTTGTCCCTACATTGGCTGAAGCTTCTTTCTTCCCTACCATGAAAGGGATGGTATATACCCAGAATACACCTTCAATGGAAGATCCCATGCTTACTTTGATGTCCACTAAATCACCTTCTACATTCAATACATCAGAATCAAGCCTTACATCTGTAACAAATAAAACTGAATATCAGTTATTCACCAATGAGACCACTTGGACTTCTAAATCAGGTCAGACCCCATTGACTTTTATGAATACAACCACAATACCTACATTCATACCTAATGAAAATCTCACATTATCATTCCAAGGTGATAGTACTAACACAGATAATTCATCTGTGACTACTAATATCACCCCACTTGAAGCATCCACAGAGAGCAAGGCAACCATGAGCTCAGATGTTAGTACAGCCAGGTATACAATAGCTCTATTCAAACCAACTTCCCAGTGGCTTAGTAACTTCTCCAGCATGCCTGGAATCACATCTACAGCCAGTCAGCCTCAATCTAAACTCAGCACCTTAGTACTTAAAAGCAACTCTATGCCCACAGTAGCTGCAAATGAACTTCCTTCAACACCAAGGGAGACAGTTGTTCCTTCAGGGCATATGTCTACCCTCACTGACATTAAACCAGATTTCTCTACTGAGAAGAGCATTTCTGAGACAACACAAGTAGAAACAAATGGTGTGAGTACATTTGTTGAAACCATGGCCCCTCTACCAATGTCTGCAGTGACACAGAAAGTCTATACCAGTGTGACAAAAGAATCCACTTCCCGTCATCCTACTGTAAAGTCAACCATAACAGCAGTAGCTGAAGTTTCTCCATTTTCAGCAATGCTGGAAATGACAGATGAATCAGCACAAATGATGACAGTTTCTGTCACTGTTTCCCCTTTTCCAGATAGAGAAAAATTGACTACTGCATTGAATAATGAAACTGCAACTGCTGAGGTGGGAGTGAGTTGGCTTTCAACAAAATTGAAAAGCACACCTAAGAGGTCATACAATGGAACGACAGAAACCTTTAACTCTCCTCTTACCTCTACAGTATATTGGACGTCAGAGACATCTGAGGGGAATGAAGCTTCCCCACACACTTCTGTGAGCACTCAGACATTCCCTGAACTTCCGAGTCCTTCAACAACAAGGATGATGGGAGCCACTTTCTCCACTGCCCCGTCACAGAAGACAGCTTTGTCATTGTCGGCTGGTATCTTGCCTCCACAGAGTGCAGTTTCTCATTCCTCAGTAACATCTCAACCTATCACACACATGCTCTCACTACCAGTTAATACCTCTGCTGTCACCTTTGCTACCACCACTATGATGGGTTTTGATGAGACTAAGGTTACTCTATCTCAGCCTTCTACAATGGCCATGGATTTCAATACATCTATGCTCTCAGTTGGTTCAACTCTACCAACAGTGACAATGGCCACAGAATTGGTGCTCCCAGTGAGTCCAACAGCTTCCACAAGCAGTGATAACATGTCTACCCACAGAGACTCACGTCATACCACTTCAGGGACCACAGCAATCTCTTCCTCAGCAGCACACATGGCAGTTTCCTCTCTGAGAGAGACATTGGTTCCTTCACTAAGACTTTCCACTCCTGTGATAACTAAGTCTATAACCACCCTTTTCCCCATCTCGGCTGACTTAGTAAGTCCATCCATACACACTCTTGTCTGCTCAAGGCCTCCCCCAAATAACATTACCATTGTGCCCTCTACTTATGTTAGCTCAACTACATCTACATCAGTAGCAACACCATCTGCATCTCATGTTGAGGCTTCAACTCAAGGTTTTAGCTTTCCCTATGCTTTAAGTAGTACTGAAGATGTCAATGTGGTTTCTGTACCCACAGAGACCTCTGCTGGTGGAGAGACCATGTCGCCCCATACCTCTTCAAATAAGTTTACTACCTTAGTAGACACTGAATCTACCACATATTTTGTAAACACACCAGTCTCCACCCAGTTGGTGGTTACCACCTCTTCTGACAAAGAACAGACCAACATCTCAATGGGGGAACCCTCCAGAACTACAAGGGTGGCAGACATTTCCACATCCAAGAATTCCTTTATCTCAGACTCTGAGAGCACTTTCCTTTGGGAAATGGCAGGCACAAAATTTTCTGAGACCACAGAAATCTCCAGCCACCAAACACATTTGCCTTCAGAGAATCTACCTGGTTACCCATCTTCTGGGGGTTTAGGCACATCTTCTACTTCAGGGAGCACACAGACCACCCAAACCTTGATCTCAAGTACCATGATAGGCATTCATGTTTCAGAAGGGTCGACTCTTCTTGAAGAAACAGCACTCCCTCCACATGTTCAGACAGTAACAAAACCTCTGTCTCCTGAAAAAGAAAAGACAAGTGCCCTTGCAGAATATCCTCCCAAGACTGTGGAAATGATAGTGAGTTCTTCTCCTGTGACCCATCCAGCCACAGGTCACTGGGCTACTTCATTTGTAGACACTTCAAGGACAACTAGAATATCACATCCTGTGCTCATGAACACAACTCTTTCACTTAAGACGCAACCAGAAGCGACATGGACTGCTTCTTCCATTTCTGGAAGTATACAGACTTTTCCTAAGTCCTTCTCTCCTTTCACAAGAGGACTGCTCAACACCGATTTTACGATGATCACTTCTGATGGGAGCACTACAGTCTTTTCTGTTCCAAATGAACCTACAAACTTTGCTGAGGAGACCTTCACGGAAATGTCCACTTCTATTTACCAAATGGCTTCATTGCCACTCAGTGTTACTGCCTTCACCTCTAAAAGAGTTTCTAACACCCCTACAATGCTAATGACTAAGTCTTCTAGAACAACACACTCTGGTGATATGAAAAGTGCCTCTATAGGCACTTCTGGGCTTAAGTCTGAGAAGTCATCAATGCTAGTTAATAACTCTGAATTCCCAACTACAGTGCTTTCTTCTGACACTTCCACAAGACTTGGGGGATTCTTTACGTCACTGTCTTCACCTCCCCCCAAGACTACTAAAACTACCCAAGCATCAACGTTGGGTATCACAGCAGTGCCATATACTGGGCCTACTTCACAAAGCACAATGGTTTTATCTACTTTCACTAATTCAGAAGTAGTAGAAGTGCCATTCAATAACACAACTGCACCTGTTTCCTCTCCAATAGAGCTAGAGTTTTCATCTATGAGAACTATTCCAACCATTATTACGGCTGGGACAGTGACTTCAGTTTTAGGCATTACTCCCTCCTCTCCGCTCAGTTCTAACAATACTGGAGCTATTTCCTCCATTCCAAAACCCACGTTTTCATCCTTACGTTCAACAACCCAGCAATCATCACAAGACAATGAGGCGACCACTCTGGAGTTATTACCCGGGATCACCAACAGTTCCCTGTCTACTGAGAGCAGCAGTGGAGTGACAGCGCTCATTAATAGCCATCCCAGAAGCACTATCCCTGCAAATGGGATTTCACCTACTCCTTCAGATAGTTTTTATACTTCCTTGAATATTCAAGTTTCCCCATCTTTGACTAACTTGAGAGGCACCGCTAGACCTATAGAAAGTGTAAAATCCACAGTTACACTCCTTTCCCTTGATACAGGAAAGACAACTTCCTTGTCAGAGAACAGTTTGTTCACAAGTGAACCAACGAAGAGCAGCACATGTGTGAATACTTCTGTTTTATATCCTTCATGGACCCGAGCCAGTGCCACTCCACCTTCTTTGACATCATTTCTTTACTCACCTCATAGTTCTGAGGCCAAGTTTCCTCTTACATCTCAAACGGACAAATTTCCAGCATGGGGTACAGGAATTACACCTACTGTCACCCAGTCTCCGCTTCCAGCTTCCAGAAACACACTGAGAGTTGAAGACTCTCCCTTTCCAGTTTCCACAAGTAAAGCAATGACACCCACCAGAATGGAAGCAGAGACTCTCCACTTTACTCCCTGGAATTTGTCAACAGCCACACCATCTCAGATTGGTCTGGTCTCTAGAGATCTTCCCGCAGTGCCATCGATTTTCACATCAGAAAGCCTTCCTTCTTTGGGGATTTCTGAGCGTACTTCATTATCAATGTCTCCCACAGTTCTCCCAACCACTCTGGTGGCCACTAAGCACACATTTGAGAGAACAGCCATGCCTGTAACCCCTGGACCCACACTCTCATCAAATCCTTCTGATGAGGCTACCTTACCGACTTGGGGCTTATCTAGTCTGCCTTCAGACTCTCTGACGCCTGTATCTAATCCTCTCCAGCCCTTAACTTCACCTGCAGGAGGAATGTCAGAAGCTACCTTTCTAGCAACATACCCTACTTTTACAGCAGTACCCTCTTCTGATGGAAGTGCCATACCCACCGAAGCCATGCCTGTAGCTACACTGGGCACCATCACTGCTGACTCTTTGACTTCTATCCCCATATCTACAGAAATCAAAGAAGAAAGTCTGCATACTTCTACATTCCTGGAATCATCCCCTAGAACTACTGTGGCCAACAACTCTACAACTGTGTCTGAACTCATTTCCTTTAGTAGAACGAGCACATCACCTTCTATAACCAGTCATGACCTATCTATCGGTGCTCTATCTGTATCTAGCCCTACAGAAATACCTGAGTGGAGTAAAGTCCCAGCTACATCAGAATCCCACACTTTAATTCTTCCCAAATCCACTCTGGACTCTGTAATGAGTACATCCACAGTTTCGGGAGCCTCATTTCCACTGATGTCCAGTGAAGTGACACTTCCTACTACAGCAACTAAGTCTTCACTAAACTTTTCATATTTTGAGATAGCTGGGATGGACTCCACATTTTCCTTCCTATTTACACAAGCATCTACTTCATCGATCGCTACAGTGTCTATAGGTACTTTATTTATATATCCTTAACAGAGTGCACGAACAATGCGTTATGTGTTCTCCAAGTTCTCTGAAGGCAGAAAAGAGGGAGAAGGGTGCATATGTTTCCTATCTCCTAAGTTCCTTGGCACACGAGTACCTCATCTAAGCATAGAACTCTCTAGCTATATTTCTTGTCTTTATTGAACTATATTACAAATGTTTTTTTTTTTTACCCACTACGGCATTTTGAAGCTTCCTTGACAGTTGTTTTGTTCTTGATGCCCTCACTGTGACTCCTCCTATGTGAACACAGACTAGGAACCTCATCTTTACCCTGTAAAAGGATCATATGGGGGCTGAGAGGGCTGGAGAGATGGCTCAGTTGTTAAGAGAAATGTCTTCTCTTCCAAAGGATCCTGGCTCAATTCCCAGCACCCACAGGGAGGCTCAAAACCCCCTATACATAGAGTTCCAGGTTATTTCACAGTTCCAAGAGATTTTATACACTCTTCTGGCCTGTACATATATACATGTAGGCAAAACACCCCTACATATAATAAATAAAATAAATGGGGTCATATGCCCTTATGTCTGATGATGTTTACTACACAACAGAAAACACACACACACACACACACACACACACACACACACACACACACACACACACACACACACGTGCCCGCGGGCGCAAATGTACCTTGCCTTTTGAATTCCTCCTGTGCAGGTCTAAGCCCTCTCTAATCCCCACATCTATCTGGTAAGGAGTGCTTATCTGTAGTTAGGGAGTATTTGGCTTCCATATTGTTCAAATGTTGAACAGTAGCATAATTTTTCAACATTTGCTTACTTTATTTCATTTTTATATTATTTTATGTGTATGAGTATTTTGCATACATGTATGTATCTTTACCACATGCATGCCTGGTGCCCAAAGATGCCAGGAAAAGGTGTCAAATATCTTAGAAATAGAGCCACAGGTGTTTGTGAGCCATCATGTGGGTTCTGGGAACTGAACTTAGGTCTTCTGCAAAACCAGTAAATGCCCTTAACTACTGAACCATTTCTCCAGCTTTGATCTGTCTATCTGTCTATCTATCTATCTATCTATCTATCTATCTATCTATCTATCAATCAACGTATAGATGTCAGTGTTCTCTTTCCACCATGGACTCTCAGGAGTCGAACTCGGATCATCAGGCTTGGTAGCAAGTGCTTTTATTTGTAGAGCTATTTCTTTGGCTTGGGTCTGTAACTTTTAAGATTCTAAAATGAAGATATGACAAGACAAGATTGAGAGGGGCATACAGAAAGAAAAATCTAAAGGAGGAAGGAGGGCAGTGAGGAGAAAACAATTATTTTCTTAGGTTAAGTTATATTCTTACCATTAAACTATGCTAACAAATAGCATTTTCTGTGGCTGTTGAATGAGTTGGAAATGAGTTGGCCAATGAAAGTAAGTCCATCAACTGTGTAGAAACCTGGAAAAGTGACTACATAATCAAAGCAAAAAGCCCTCGGTTATGTACCAAAAAAAAAAAAATCAATTCTTGATATTAAACCAGGCAAAATTTAGGAATGAAAAAAAATCATTGTTTTGTTTGCTTTACAATGGAGAGCACCTCTGATCTAGTTTTCAGAAGTCAGATTTCTTTCTTTCTTTTTTTCTTTTTCTTTTTCTTTTTCCGAGACAGAGATTCTTTGCATACCCCTGCCTGCCCTAGAGCTAGTTCTGTAGACCAAGCTGGCCTTGAACTCAGAGATCTGCCTGCCTCTGCTTACCAAGAGCTAGGATTAAAGGTGTGCACCACCACCGCCTGAAATAGAAGTTGTACTTCTTGATGTAAATAACTAAAATTAACCTATTTATTTTTAATTACAGTTTCCTTCTACAATATCAAAATGAGCTTCTCTGTCTTTGATGAAGAGCCAAGGGTCCTTATTACCACTGTTATATATGAATTTACAAAAGATTGGGTAAAATCCTTTTTTAAAATATTTATGGTACTTGTCAAATATATGTGGCCAAGACAGAATATATTGAAAGTAGACTCCTGTTTCTACAGATAATCTATTTCATAGTTAGTCAATCTAGATCATTTTCACTGTCAATATATCTAATCTCTAGGCAACACTCTGAAGATGCCTGCAATCTCTTCCTTACTACCAGTGTTGAAAACATTTGTGAGATACTATTGTTTTGATTTGTTGAGATCTGTACATTTTCCTCCACAGACACAAATTCTGAGTCATTGCCAAATCTTCCTAGTTGGGGAAATAGAGAAGTAATAGCAAAGCCTATGGCAGTGTGTTCATGTCATTTTATTTTCTATTCTTCAATGTTTCTTCCTCTACAACATAGTAGATAGTTTACTTGTTCATACATTTTTTGATAATAAAACTAATATATGTTGTGAGATCAGAATATCTAAACCAGGCAATGTCTGATCTCTACTGTTGCTCCTAATAAGTTGAGGTATATTCTATTTTTCTACATAGTCATAGATGTGGTTTTTTTTTTCAGAAAAAGAATTGGTATCATAGTTATTATACTACTTTTTACCTTGATCCCTTTCCAGTTACCTGTGGATTTTTTTTCAATTCTGAGGAGTAAACCAAGATAATTTTGCAGACTAGGCAAACATCTTACACAACTGATGAATACCAGGGACACTTTACTATGTATTTTTTGATCAAATTCGTTGTAGTGGATATCATTCTACCACATAAGAGTTTAACAGAAGCATAAGATTTTACTATATGACCGCAACAGAGACTTTCATTTTGTTTTCAAATCAAGGTGCTTTATTGGTAGGCACTTAGGTTGTTTTTATTTTTTCTCTATTTTTAAAGAGTTTCATGAGTAACATTCTTCAAATTATTTTAGAGGCCCTTGAATAGTTTCGTAGGATTACTTTTAAATTTTAAATCACTGAATCAAAAGTCATGAACATTTTACAATGTAAAAATTAATATAAAATGGTCTTCTGAGAAGTGACAATACCAATGTGTACCTTCGGCCCAGCAGTGAATGATCAGACTGCTTCTCCCCTTTCTCCATCAGCACTGGTGTTGAAGTGTGTATGACCCAATTCTAAGTGCTTGAAGATAAATGTTTCGGGGCATTCAGGTTGCCGTACAAAGATGCAGCGAGTAGCTTTAAAGCAGGCATTTGTTATCTCACAGTTCTAGGTGGGAGTCAGGGTGGGGTAGACATTTAAGAGAAAAGCACTATTAAGGGTTGGATTTGGGTGAGATTTTCTTGTTTGGCCTTTTTGTTGTGCCTTCAAATGGTATTTCTTGTGTGCACACACACACTTCTCCTTTCTCTTTGCCCTCTTATAAGGATAGCAGTTCATGTTGGATTTGGACTCGACCTTTAACTTTAATCACTTCCCTAATGGCTTTGTAGACCAATAGGATTAGATTTGTAGGTTAGGGCTTCCATATTTGAAATTAGATTGGAGAGAAACTTATCTCCTAAGTGTGTGAACGTGGTAACTGAAAACTTGGAGCAAGTTTGGGAATGCTGGGCTCACTGAAATGACAAACACAGCTCCCATTGTCCCATGACTTCACTGAGTTAAAGCAGAAGAGTGGCTACACCAACACTGATCTTTTTTTTTTCCTTTGCAGTTGAATTCTATGTTTCACAACAGTGAATTTTCTCTTGCTAACTTGGCTATTCAAATTAAAAGCAGGTATGTAAACGACATCTTCTGTGAGCTAAAGGGCAACTGGGGGACCACCTGGGTCGGTGAGTTTCCCTTGTTGATATCTAGGAATGAAGAACACATTTGTCTCACTGTAGGTTGTAAAGCCAATGGAAGAACAAGACAAAAAGAGAGAGGAAGGAGTGAAAGTAGAGACCCAGTTTGCAATACCTCACTCTCAATGTAACAAGTCCAGTTTTAGGAGAGTAGACATTCTCATATGAGAAAGACTCTGGCCTATTTATAAAGCCTCTGATGGTACCACGCCACGTCTAAATACGCTACATGTGAATACCCCTCCACATACCTGCCTACTTTCTATATGTTGGCTCTTGGGTTTCTTGTACATGTTCAAAGAAAAATAGGTTCATGAAAGCTTATGTATCAATTAAAATTAGCATACATTATTGCCTTAGTTTGGGCTAAGGAAACAAAATACCATAGATGGGTTGGCCTCAGGCCCAGCAAATGTTTCCCTCACACTTCATCTTTACATGCCAAGGAACACAGGCAGGAAGCACTTATGTCTTCACTTACAATGTTCACTAGTTCACAAAGGCTATTCCTATGGGGTTCCACCCTCATTACCTAATTACCTCCCAAAGAGTTCACCATCTAATATTACCACATAGAATATTAGGCTTCAATGTAAGAATTTTGACTAGACACCAACATTCAGCACCTCCCTTCAAAAAGACTGGAAGCAAATAGAAGATATTTGGAGTCTCCAGTATTGTTTTAAAAGTCAGATGTTGCTTTTATTCAATGCCAAAGTAATAATGTGGCCATTGTAAAACTATGCAGAAATAATGTATAGAAATCTATGATATAGATATTGAAAACTCACATTTTCTCACCCCTGGAAGAGTACCTATGAACATCTAATATCATATATTCTTCTAGGTTTTAAATGCATTTAATAAGAGAGTACCTACGTTATATACTGTTTAACAACATTCTTTTCCTGTTTCATAATACACCATACACATCTTCTATGTCACATATTTTTAATTTTAATTTTAATTTTTTAAATTTATTCATATTACAACTAAAATGCTATCTCATCACTTATATCCTCCTGTTCCTCTCTCCCTCCCTCTTTCACCCTCTTCCCCTCCCCTAGGTCTATGACCGAGGGGGACCTCCTCTTCACTATATGGTCACAGCCTATCAAGTCTCATCTTGGTAGCCTGCTTATTCTTTCTTTGAGTGCAACCAGGCCTCCCCACCCAGGAAAAGTGGTCAAATTATAAAAGCTTCTTTCTTTCTTTCTTTCTTTCTTTCTTTCTTTCTTTCTTTCTTCTTTCTTCGTTTTGACACATTGTCTCATTGTGCAGTTCTGGCTATCCTGGAACCTTAACATGCAGATTCAGGCTGTCCTCAAACTCACAGAGACCCACCTGCTTTTGCCTCAGGGAGAGTGGATTAAAGGCACGCACCACCACTTCCAGCTTAGCTTAGTCATTCTTTGATTGCATAGATAATTGAGTAATTCCTACCACTGTACATGTATGTTTTAATGCACTCTTGTTTATAGCATCATGGGATTTGTTCCTGGATCTGCTGCTGAGTAAAAGTCTTACTACCACGTTAGTATGCAAATAACAATCCAGCTCATTTCAAGGGTCCCCTTGAAGCTCCAGCACTGCTGGAACTCTGTTACCTCACACCTGTCATTGTCCTTACCTTGTCATTCATGCATTTTGTGCTACATTGCATTGTTCTATAATTTTGTGATGCTTTTGATACAGAAAGACTTCTAAAGAAGAGATGGCCATGTACAGACATATTGTAAGTAATTTTTCAAATTGAAGCTTCTTGTGACTCATCCTAAAAATGATTAGACATAAATAAATAGCTCTTCTGCTCGGGAGTATATTACTAGGCAAGGTCAGAGGTGAAAGTTGAGGGTCAAATTAAGTTACTTCCTTTAGGGTTGTTTCTTCTGAACTGACCATGTGACAAGACAACTTTTTTGAAGAAGTTTGAGCTGAGTGTGTGAAAGGACTTAGGGATCATCAATGGTAGCATAATTTCTTGATTGTGACCATCTCACAGAAAATTGTCACTCTTCCAAGAGGCAACAGTTTGTAAGTCTGCTGTTCTCCTAACAAAACTAAACTCTCCCTCTAAATTATATTTGTAGTCCGAGTACAGCAAAATAACCTTGAATTGTCTTTGACCTAAACTCCAGTGGTTATTTCAACTCCTCAGAGCTGTGCAATGGTACACTTTAAAATGGTTAGAAAGCACACAGCTTTCAAGGTATTTAAATGTGAGATAAATATTTTGACTACATAAAATACAGTAAATCCAATAGTGCACTCTAAGTCACCTGCCATCATTGAAAATACTTGCTGTAAACAGCTGTCAGAATATTAAAATGTAGCGCACAGCTGACACAATATAATGGAAATTTCTCTAAATGCTATGGGTAAAAGCTCTCATGTGCTACTCTGCCGAGGCATCCAGTTCCTTCACATCTGACTGTGGGACCCGGTGCCAACGCGTCAACCTTTCTGGGCCTCCATTTGCTTATTTGTAAAATAAGTGCTCTTAGAAGGACAGAGCTAACTAGCATCTGTGAAGCGCTTCCTTGGCTTAGGGTGATTTAGCGGTTTCTGTTTATTATCACCAGCATGCCAGTATCCAGAAGGCTTGCATTGTGCTGTTGAGTAAATCATTAACTTCCCCGAGTAAGTGGCTTCATCTAGAAACTGCAGGCTTGGTGTGAACACTAAACACATTAGTGTGCTTAAGGGATATTTGAAGAAGGCAGTGGTTGTGTAAATGTAAAGAATAATTATGATGCGCTTGTTAATGATAAGCCCTGTGTTTAAATTTGATGTTTGTTCAAAGATTTCACTGACTGTGTACTTTTTCCCCCCATTGGTTGGAACAGAAAAAAGGGCAAGGAATGGCTACAATTTTTCATGTACCATACAGGTAGGAGATGAGTTTATTCATAGCTGGTACATTTAGTTCTGACTTTCCTTCCATTTAATTCTGTATGTGCAATGTGCAGCCTTTCGGTCAGAGCTGTCAGAGGAGATCAAAGAACTTGGTGCTTATTTCACAGATGCTCTAATTAGGCTTTTGCATTCACTGACTAAGTTTCAGTTGGTCACAACATAGCCTCTGCAGCCTGTCTGCTGCCTCTTTGTACTGAAGAGGAAATGTGGTCCAAAGTAATTGTAATTTGGGGATGGGGAAGTAAAGTGTTTGCTATGGTCAATAAGGTCAATGAAATGCTGAGAAAACAGCAACAACCCAATGAGAAACACCCCAGATACTGTTCATACTCATGGGCCAGCTCCTCTTGGAACAGTGGCTGTCGCTGCTCTGTTTAATACATGCCATAGTGGACACGGAGCTGTGGTTCTCAACCTATGGGTCACAGCATTAGGAAGCTTGAGAACTATTGGGGAAAAAAGGGCAAAGAAGGCTCACGACAAGATTGCTGATATGTCCAAGGTGCTGGACTGAGGGCCAGCTGCAATGGAGAGGTTCAAAAAGCAGAGGCTTCTTTACAGTGGAAACATGAATTCAGAAAAGAAATACGTTCCAATTAAAAGCAGTACGATGAGTGGGGTTAAGTCGCCTCCTATTTGCCATATGAAGTAGCTTGACATAAAGGCAAGGGCATCTAATGTCCAATAATTGTTAGGATGCTCAGTAATTATGTTCATCAAAGGCTGTATGCAAAACAGCAATGGGGAAAAGGGTGTAGGCAAGTTTGTGAATCTGGAATGTTCTCTCTAATAGAATACTGGCGTAATCTGAAAAATTGAAAGACCTTATTGTAGAGTTGGAGGTCAAGGACAGCTCTATTCTTTATTATCTTTCAGGGGATAAAAACTAGTTGGTAAAGTTTGCAGGAAATGTTATGTCCCTAAGTCTCAGTTTTCTCATCTGTAAAATGGGAATAATAACATCACTACCTTATAAGGTTGTTGTAAGAATTAAATGAATCAAAACATGTGGAGCAAGAACTCCACAAATGTTAGTTATCATTATCATCCTTATTAGTCTTTTATAGGACACAGCCTTCAGCAGAACACTTCTGTATAGACAAATTGGACCTGTGCCTATTTGCCTTATTGCAGTAATGACGGATAAATTGAAGGACCAAAACGATAAAAGGTTTTCTCTGAAATAATAACTCGCGAGTACTCTGTCTTCCCTATTAATTACTACAAACTCCTAGAGAAATCTTCTGGCTAGGCAATTTCAACATAATACAAATGTTGTGGACCATTCTTTTGAAAATAGGTTTTGAGTTGTCCTTTTCGGATGCCTGCAAGAAAATGTATCAGACTATTTCCATGTACTGCTCTTCACCATTGTTCAGCATCTATCACTTAATGCTGATGGACTATTGATAAGCTATAGAATTTCAGCAGCCCTGGCTGAAGTGCACTGTTGACCTGACTGCAAGGTTTCTTTTCTGCCCTGTTTTGTAGTTGTGCCTGTTGGGTCATTATAAAAGCCAACTCTTCTTTAGAGTCTGTGGAACTAATGAGCAGGATCCGAACTAAAATACATGGGAACCTCACACATGGGAACTTCACTCAAGATCAACTGACTCTATTGGTAAAGTCTGACCATGTTGTAGTGCAAAAGATAGGTAATTATTTTGACAGAGCATTTTGTTATGAATTAACTTAAACAAACTATAAAACTCATAATGAATAAACTGTTTGGGTGCTTTAATTCAATGGGAAGAAAAGTCTTACTTTTTTTTGTTTAGACAAGGTCTCCCTCTGTAACCCAGGGTGGTCTGGAACTCACTATATAACCCAAGTCTTTAACTCATCGAAGCCTTCGTACCTCGGCCTCCGTCTCCTAAGTGCTGGCCTTAGAGATGTGAGTCATTATGCCCAGCTGAGGAATCACCTTTCCATGTAAATTTATGCTCACATGTCCTCCTGTCCTCTAACTTTACTAGTTTATAAATGAGTAGGGTAACAGAGAGTTTACAAGAGACTATTGGCCAGCTGTGAATATCAGCAGTGGCTGGTCTATGAGTAGTGTGAGAGGATTGCCTCTGTGATGCAAAAAAAACTGGCGGCATGGGGAACTTCGTCATTACACACAATACATGCCCTATAGATAACTGCTAATTTATTGACTGACTCAGCCAACCTATTCATCTTAGGAAATGATCTGGGAACTGTCCCAGATTTCCCTCATGAATATATTCTTTTCTAATTAGGTAAGCTTCAGTGGTAAAAAAGAGAAAGGCTACCAGCACACTCCATCTCTTTCTCATCGCTGCCAGCTTCGTTCCTTTCCCCCAGTAGACTTCTGAAGAAACTTTGAGTTAACACACAAGCATTAGAATGAACTGTCCTTCGTGGCAAACAAATTAAATAGCGGAGGCTTGTGGATCACAAGGTTAGAGTGGGATGAAGGCAGAGAAGAGTAGAGGCCACAGGCAGAGCCTGCCATGTAAATGACACTAATCAGTGTGTCCTAAAAAATGAGAAGGAGGTGATTTTCTTGCTTGTTCACCAGAGAAGATTGGGCAGACCTGCCTGGGTCACTTCTTGGCTCATTCTGTCACCATCTAAGGGAACTGTGTCTAGAGTCACGATTACGGAAGCAGTAGGCACACTGTACCTGACTGGGGACTTTCATGTAGACAGCCTAGAGCACATCTCTCTTAACATGACAAAGCCGCATAACAAAAGTGGGGCTCAGTAGCCTTCCATGGGGGAGTGAGTACCACCTTTCAGCACCATCAGTAGAGACACATGGCCCTGGGTATATTGGCCATGGCAGGCATACTGGTTTTACTGAAAGCAAATCTACCTGAGACCATGAAGAAGATGACGACTATCATAAAGAAGAGATGTCTGCCCACAGTCTCCTGTGTTTCCATAGCAAAGTAATAAGACAACCAGCAGACTGGGGCTCCAGATGTGTTACTCTAGCACCCCTTTTGTAGTTTGTTCCCCCATTCATTTATAGCCTTTAAATTTTTTGATAATTCATTATATATGTGTATGAAAGTGTCAAAGATTTTTTTAAAGTGGGAAAGAGTAGAACCCCCACACACCCCATTAATGGGTGGTTCTAATGAAAAGGACTAAACTGGGGGTTATAAGGAAAGGCTTATTTGAAACAAAGGCTTCATTTAAAACTGGTTTCCATGAAGCCTAGTTTAAATGTCCTGGTTGAAACAGTTCCCTCTTGTATGTGCTGATGGCTGTGTGCAGGGTAACAATGATGGGTCATAATGGATGCTCATGATACTTTTAAGTGCCTTTTGCCCTTGAAAATGTTGCATACACGTTTTCTCTGTAGAGCCAGGAAAATGCGAAGCGGATGAAACACCCTCAAAATACAAAGGGACGTATAAGTGGCCATTAACTGACCCTACTGAGACAGCCCAAGCAAGGTGCATTAAAAATGAGAATAGGAACGCCACAAGAATTTGGTATGTATCTGTCAAGCTCCAAATGCTATCTTACTTGCAGTGAGGTCTGTGCCAGTTGGGGGGTGCTTCTAAATCATTTTTTAGACTCCCTCCTTCACTCCCACTGGCAATCTTTTTTCTTGCTTTCACCTTTTAGAGTTAAACATGTACATATAATACAAACTTCAAGAGGACAAAAGAGAAAACTTACCCACAACCCTAGCCCTTCAACATAGCTGTTTCTTGCTTGGCATATTAAAAAACCTCTCCGTAACCCCCAATCTGGCCTTTCTTTGTATGCCTTTAAGTTTTTTGTCGTGGTAACCATGGTTTACATCCCAATAATGTAATTTACCCTTTCATTCAATGGTTTATCAAACACTCCTGTGCTGTGCAATCATCTTTTTAATGATCAATTCGAAGGCAGCCTCAGCTGTTGTCTCGTTGATGGGCCATCATAATTTCCTCCATCACTCTTCTATTGTTCAGTTTATCATTTTCCTTTTTAAAATCAGCAGCCTTCTTTGCTTACTCTTCACTGCTAATGGTGTATGCCAAATAACTTAAATGGGCAAGAGCAGAGGGGCAGCAGGTTTGATGGGGGCTTAAAAGCCCTGGTAGAAAGTCACAACTCTGACTACATAATACTCACCCCTGCTTACATCTAAGGAGCCAACAAAGCAAGAGACTTTGGCAGCCACAGTTGGAGCTCATGGGTAGCCTCTCCGTTGGAGCCCACTCCTGGGAATAAGGCCATTACTAGTGTTTGCTCACACTGTTAGAGCTGTCTCCAAGCTTTCTCACACTCCACTACGCCCCAACCCTGCTGAAGTCGGGCTGCTGCCATGGCAGACTTTTGTTAAAGAATGAAGTCCAGACCTCTAGCCCAGTCATTAAGACAGCAGGTTCCCTTTCCTGTCATTGCTTGGCTCTAGCCCTTCACCAAGTACTATAGCCTAAGAGATAATTTGTTATTGTAGACATGATGGCCACTTCTGTGTGTCTCTTGCTCTGGCTGGTAGCCATAGAGAGGTATATACCCTTTCCGTGCCAGGCTCGGCTCGCTTTAAATGCTGACAGCTCTCCTTAACCAGACACGCGTGCTTTATACCTGTAGTCACATAACTCCAAGAGCCGAGACAGGAGAATTTCTATGAGTTTAAGATCAGCTAGCACTCCTTAGGAAGTTCCAGGATAGCCTGGTTTACAGAGGAGGACCCTGTCTCAAAACAAACACAAAACAACCTCCAACAAAAAACAACCCAAATCAAAACTCACCACCACCACCATCACCACCACCACAAGAACAACAAACACATACAAAGGAAGAAAGAACAAATGAAAGAAGCAAAGAACAAAACAAAACAAAACAAAAACCCAGAAATAAAAGAAGCTCTTTTTGTGTGAAGTTTTGATAGATTCCATTTGTTTACATATATTTTTCTTATGTTCTGTACAAGTCAGCGTGTAGGACCACTCAATTTCAATCTCCAGGTGAGGCTCAAGAGCCTGCCCTGTTTGTCTGTGGCTCCCTACTACCATTCCTAGAGTCTACAGGTGCTCAGTGAGTGCATTGGCTGACTTGAACTGGCTCGAATAAATGAGGCACAGGTGAGGGTTTATAGTGAAGGCCAAGGAGCTACAGAGAGGATCCTTAACCACTTGAAGGCATTTACTAAGGACAGAGATGACTATATTCCAATAGCAATTTCATTAAAAAGGGCGATAGGGAGGACTCATATCTAGAGGAACAAAGTCTCTCCCGTGATGCTTGGTGAGCTAAATCTTGTCCTGCCCCATTCCTAGCTATTTTGCTCCCCTCTGTGTTGTTTAAGCCTGAAGGCTAGAAATGGGCATGGGAAAGCATGCCACAGGTATGCAGAAGTCCTTCCCATTGTTCTTATTGAGCTGGATAATTAGTTAATGATAAGTATTAATAATTTTGAAATAAGGTCTTACCCTGTATCCTAGTCTGCTCCACACTTACGGTGACAGTCATGCCTGAGTATCTTAAGTTCTGGGCCACTGTACCCAGCTAGTACCAATTCCCTTACGATTATCCTTGTGCATTACTTTAATGAGAAAGCTGGATAATTCCTCATGGCTCTCCATTCTATCTTTTGCAGTTCCATCAACATCCAAACTGGCAAGTGTCAGTGGGAAAAACCAAGGCTGAAGCAATGCAAATTGCTTCAAGGACTCCCTGATAAGATTGTGGATCTTGCTAACATCACCATAAGCGATGGTAAGACAGTTTTGTGCACACCCGAGAAATAATGGGACCTCCCTGAGTTTGCGTACTTGACCTGAGACAAAACAGAGTAGAGACAGAACTTATTCTATGACAATTTGCCTTACAGGAGCCCCATTTCAGAAGCCAGATGGTTGTTGGTGAAGGTGGCATCAGGGCAGGAGTTAGGACTATCAGACTTCTATATTTTTATTTGTAGATTTTCATTTTATGTTTTTAGTATTATCTTCCCCTTCCTTACATATTTAAAAACTTTCAAGAGTCTGGCTTGGTGGCACATTTCTGTAACTCTAGCAATTGGGAGGCTGAAGTAGGAAGTCTTGGGTTCAAGGCCAGCCTTGGTCATACAGTGATAAATCCTGTTTCAAAAAGAAAATAAAACATCACACACACATACTCACAAGACTTCCAAATCAGGCACTTATCAATTATAGGGAAAAAAGATTGCTCTAGTGAATATTACACATGTCACAATATTTTTCAAATAGCATATTGAATTTTATAAACAGTTTGAGCAGTATAAATTAGTACTAAGCATAAATTCTGGAAAGTGGGATTGGTTGAGTCAATCATATAATGTCAAAATGCTCTTTGTAATAGTTATATCAATTCCTAACTCAGCTCGTAGGTTATGGAAATACCTTGTTCAGAACACCTTCACTAACACAGCAAGTTATCAAACATTGGAGTCTTGGGCGAATGGATTAGCAAAACCTGATGTCTCAAAGTAGTGTAAAAACTTCTTTTTAGTGGTGATATTCCCAGGTTCCTCATTTAGCAAATATGATCTAGTGGGTGATATTATCCAGTGAGTTTTTCTTCTCTAACTCGATTGAGCAACCATCATTGTGAATCCTATAGAGGAGACTTGTTGCAAAGGATCATTTCATTATGCAAAGGATCCTTGTACCTGTTACCAAAACCCCTCTTTCTCTCTCCTATAGTTCCTGGCAATCATCAATCCACTTTTCTACCTGTGTGACTTTTGCCTGTTGTAGTTATCTCAAAATGTTTGTGAAGTTTCTTCATATTGTAGCATGGGCCAGTACCCTGTTTTTAATGGATGAACAATATTGTATTAAATTGACCTACTTATTACAGTTTATTTAGTTACTCTTCAATTGATTGGCATTTGGTTGTTTTCATCTTGGGCTATCATTATAGACAGGTTGTGAATATTTGTAGTACAAATGACTGGTAGACATGTTTTTTTCTCTTAGAACATCCTGAAGAGTACAATTGTGGTCACCTGGTAACTCTATACTCAGCCTTTTAAGGAACTACAAAACTGTTTTCCACAACTGCTGAGCCATTTTGCATTCCCACTGACACCATTTGAAGGTTTCAATTTCCTCATGTTGTTGTAAACACTTGTCTTTTAGTTACAGTTGGTGGGAGTACCTCCCCTCCCTAGCACATACACTTTTACTCTGGATTTTAGTAATTTGTGTCTTTTCTCTTCTTGTCCTGGTCAGTCTGAGAAGAGGATTTTAATTTCCATAATATCTATTTGCTTAGAGGAGAAGCAGGTTAATAGCAATATCTAGTCTTTTGAGATAGAGTCATGCTAAGTATGGCCTGTAACCTGCTTTGTAGTTCATAATGACCTTGAACTTTTGATGCTCTTGCCTCAGCCTCTTAAGTGTGTGGATTCCAGGAATATGTTACTATGCCCAGCTTCAGCAACAGTGAAGAAAATACAGAGCTCCTATGTGTGCTTGCAACATATTCACAGTCATCCCTCACTGTCCCTAGACAGGTAGTTTTGATATAATGTATGACTCTACCCTGACACAGTTGACACTTTGTATTGAGTTCACTCTTGGCATTATACAGTGTACGTTTTTGTTAGGGTTTCCATTGCTGTGATAAAACACCATGACCCAGCCACGCGTGGTGGCACATGTCTTTAATACCAGCGCTTGGGAGGCAGAGGCAGGCGGATCGCTGTAAGTTCGAGGCCACCCTGGTCTACAAAGCGAGTCCAGGACAGCCAAGGCTACACAGAGAAGCCCTGTCTCAAAAAAGCAAAAGAAAAAAAAAACCCCAAACAAACAAAAAACAAACAAACACATAACAATAACAACCCACATGACCCAAAGCAACTTGGGAAGGAAAGGATTTATTTGAGCTTATGACTTTCCGTTCACTCAGAAACTCATTCCATTCAGGGCAGAAACTCAATACAGGAACCTGGAGGCTGGAACTGAAGCAGAGACCATGGAGGAATGATCCCATCTACAGGCTTGCTTAGTCTCCTTTCTATACACCCGGGAACACTTGCCTAGGGATGGTAGTGCTCCCAGTGGGATGGGTCATCCCACTTCAATCACTAATTAAGAAAATGCCTTACAGATTGACCTATAGGCTAAGGTGATGGAGACATTTTCTCAGTTGATCCCAAACAACTACTCTGTGTAAGGTTGACCTAAAACTAACCAGGACAGTGTATACTTGTAACTATAAGTATACACGGGCATGGCATGTATCCTAGTTAAAGTTACTATTGCTGCAATAAAATGCCATAACTAAAAAGCAACTTGGGGAGAAAAGCACTTATTTGGCTTACTCTTCCACAACACTGTTCATCATCGAAAGAAGTCAAGACAGGAACTCAAACAGGCCAGGAACCTAGAGACAGGAGCTGCTGCAGAGGCCATGGAAGATGCTGCTTACTGGCTTGCTTCCCATGGTTTGCTCAGCCTGTTTTCTTACAGGACCCAGGGCTACCAGCCCAGTGGATCCACTCACATTGGGCTGGGCTCTCCACCATCAGTCACTAACTAAGAAAATGCCTTACAGTTAGATCTTTTGGAGGCATTTTTCTCAATTAAGGTTTCCTCCTTTCAGATACCTCTAGTTTGTGTGTCAAGTCGACATGAAATTAGCCAGCACAATATACATCCACAGAATCACATCCCTTAAAGCCTCCTTGACTACAGTTAGTCATCCCTCTCTCCCCTCTAGTCTCTTGCACTCTGTGGTCTTTTATTATTGCCATGGTTTTGTCTTTGTCTGAATGTTACAGTTTATTTATTTTTTAATATATTTTATTAATTTATTCATATTACATCTCAATGGTTATCCCATCCCTTGTATCCTCCCATTCCTCCCTCCCTCCCATTTTCCCCTTACTCCCCTCCCCTATGACTGTGACTGAGGGGGACTTCCTCCCCTTGTATATGCTCATAGGGTATCAAGTCTCTTCTTGGTAGCCTGCTATCCTTCCTCTGAGTGCCACCAGGTCTCCCCATCCAGGGGACGTGGTCAAATATGGGGCACCAGAGTTCATGTGAAAATCATACCCCACTCTCCACTCAACAAATCATGCAATGTGTACCCTTTTCAGGTTGACTTCCTGCCCTTGGCAGTGTGTATTTCCATTCCCCTATGTCTTGTTACTGCTTTCAAACTCATTTCTTTTTAGTACTGACTAGTATTCTATTGCCTGGACACATGACAGTTTATTTCTCCATTCCCCTACACAAAGGACATCTGGTTTGCTTCTAAGTTTGTTCTCTTCTTGCCCCACATCCTCTGCAGCATTTGCTGCTGTCAGTGTTTTAGACTTAGGCCATTCTGACAGATGTGGACTATTACCTCATTGCTTCTCTAATCTGAGGCTCCTAAGTAACATATGGATTGGGTGTCTTTTCACATGCATATCTGTCATTTACATACTTTCTTTTCGGTGAATATGTGCTATAGACTGAATGTTTCTGCTACCACCCCAAAGCTCAGCCAAATGTATATGCTGAAATCCTGTTCCTAAAGTGACCGAGGCATTTGGAAGGTCATGAGTGTTGATCCTTTATGAACAGGATTTGTGTTCCTACAAAAGCGGCCTGAAAAGCCTTGTTTTTCTCTTCTACCATGTAAGGTTACAGTGAGAAAAGAGCTGCCTTTGAACCAGGAAGTAGCACCTGAAAATATAGAAAATCTGCTTTTCATAGAATTTTATTTTCTGCATAACTTTGTATGGCTAGATGTAGTGCTAGATTGGGTCTCTGCCTTAATGAACGACCAGTGATTGGCCATTCATACGGAAGGACCAAAGGATTGGCCAGAAGTCAGAGCACTTCTTTGGCTTGGCTTCCTTATGGGAGATTCGCATTTGAGATCCTTGACAATGAACATGTGGCAGAGTTAGAAAAGTCGCCCCCCCCCCCCAAAAAAAGTAGCCAGGCATGGTGGCGCACTCCTTTAATCCCAACACTCAGGAGGCAGAGGCAGGCATATCGACCTGAGTTTGAGGCCAGTCTGGTCTACAAAGTGAGTCCAGGACAGCCAAGGCTATACAGAGAAACCCTGTCTCAAAAACAAAACAAAACAAAAAAAAAAAAAAACAAAAAACAAAAAAACAAAAGAAAAAAAAGCCGGCCCAACTGTGGTGTCCTAGATGGGCAATCACGAGCCAGGGCAGGAGGTGGTGCGAGAGGGAGGAGGGACAGGGCCTGTCTCATGCTGCCCTCCCTCCTTCTGAGTGACACATTTGCTTTAGACATGTTAATAGGATTTTTCTCTTGTGGAAGAAAAAGGCAACAAATAACCCTAAGAAGAACAAAGGCACTGCACTGGGTTGGGAATTTCAGAAAATTAACTGCGCAGTTGCCAAGGAGAAAGAGAACAGTAGCTGGATGGATGGTGACTAATGCATAAGGCTGGAAAGTAAGCCACAAGTCCATTAACTATGGAGGAAATCTCTTCCTTTTAAGTTGGGAGCTTAACAACAATGAGTAGAGTGTAAAGGATAGAAATTAATTCATATTGGAACAATTTATTTGCATTCTTTTTTAATTTTTGTGATAAACATTAGATATAGATAGTTGGAGAAAAACTCAATAGTTGTCCCATGTAAATACTTGCTTTTCTTAACTCCCTTCTAGCACACCATTAGAAAAAGGATTCTTCCTTTCAAAGGGCTTTGAGTTCAATTTGGTTCCCTGGTTTTGTTATTTACATAACACTGAAGATGCACCAGGATGGGATGGAGTTGCCTTGTGTTTTCCACCATCATGGCAGGCAGGACAGTCAATGATTGACAGAGAATCAGGACAGTGGTAGAGCTCAGGGATGACTAAATGACTATCATGTGCAAGGCTTCTGGTCAAGGCAGAAGGATGGTACACTACTGCCGTTTTACACGCTCCCATGTGGAGAAAAGACATGAAAGGCCTTATTAGAGTGATTGTATCAAAAAGCCATGCTAAAGGACTCAAGTTCTGGAACCAGAGATGGTTAGATTTTCTCTGTTGTCAGGTCTTAATCTGTGTGAGGGTGCTAATATGAATAACCATTGTGTGAGGTTCTTAACGCTTTGCTGTTATAGCTCATCCTCAAAACGCCAAACATCATTTTATCTACCCTTTTCCCACTGGAAGCTTGTGGCTGCTTAATATGTTAGAACTTGAAAATAGCAATGTTGTGAATAATGGCACTAATGTTTTAATTTTTTATTTTTTTATTCTCCTCTCATATAGTACATCCAGGTGCAGTTTCCCTCCTTCCACTCCTCTCAGTACCTTCATACACACACACACACACACACACACACACACACACACACACACACACAGATGCACGCACGCGCTCACACACACCTCCCTCTCCCAAATCCATTCCTCCTCCATTTCCCTTCAGAAAAGAGCTGGCCTCCCAGGGATATCAACCAAACACACATAACAAGCTACAAGAAGACTAGTCACAAACCCTCATATCAAGGCTGGACCAGGGAACTCAGTAGGAGGAAAAGAGTCTCAGAAGCAGGCGAAAGGGGCTAGTGGTTTAGAGGCCTGAAGTGTAAGTATTCTTTCTCTTGGTACATTCTCATTTAGGGCACTTCCTTTCAGAAGACAGAGAAGTCCAGTAGTGTGCTGAGAAATATTTAGCAAGCAATTTTATCCCCAAAGGGCAATTAATGATTAGGACCATTTGCTAATTTTTTTTTATAATGTAATATTCTCATGGCAAATACAAACTCTAACACATAATCAGCGAATTGTGAAGTCAGTGAGGGGTGCACAGAGACAACGGATGTAAATAGTGCAAAATGCATTAGTGAGATGTAGCCAAATAATTAGCAGATGGTGGGTTTTTGAGAATCCTTATTTTTTCAAAACATAATTTCATTGTAAGTGTGTGTAATACAAATTTAATGGTTAAAATTCCCAGAAACTCCTCCCTAAAAGCGTACACAAGCTGGCTCTAGTCCACACTGGATTCAACGCACCTCTGAACCCAAGTCACTGGAAGATGCCATGTGGAAGGAATGCCACTCACAGCCCCAGATGGTTAGCACCTGTTTCGCATCAACTGCTAGCTGTGAGAGGAACTTCCAGGCCAGCCTAGCCTCATCTGGGTCCAATCCTGCCTTCAATCCCACAGCAGCTTCTTGCAAAGACCCAAGAGAATTGCTCAATTGAGCCGGGTCAACACTCTGAACCACAAGAGATAATGATTAAGTGCTGTGTTAAGCTACAAAGTGGGGATGGTTGGTTATACAGCATTGGCTCACAGCAATAGCTTAGTTAAAAAAAAAACCATGTCCTTATTGTTTTGAATGTTACAATTATTGGCAGATTAACTGAAACAATATTAAAGCAACGAGAGTCCATTCTGCAACTCAGAAAGGAAGATTCCTTTTTACTCTTGCTGAGGGACCTAGAATTTTTATGCAACGACTATAATTCATCCTGAATTTCCCTTCAAAAGTCTATAACTCCAGATGAAAAGTCTGTAATTACTTTCCACAGGGTAGTTAGTCTCCCATTGGCCTGTTGTTTACTTTCATTCTGCCACAGCAGGGACAGCGCGAGGTGACGCCGCACCACTGAAGTCCAAAGAATCATGACGAGGCAGCTCTGGCTAGTTTATTGTCAACAAAGCCTGAACAATTTCATAACAGCAGTAGAAAAGATCTCAGAAGGAGTGAACAATTTTTTCCTTCAGTGTTAATTTGGTTGTTTTCTTAGTTTCTTTTCAAAGTTTTGTACTATGTTTAGTGTGTGTGCGTGCGTGCGTGCGTGCGTGCGTGCACGCATGTGTGTGTGTGTGTGTGTGTGTGTGTGTGTGTGTGTGTGTATGTGTACACCTTGCAGGAGTTGGTTCTTCCTTCCACTATGTGGCTCACAGGGAACAAACTCAGGCTGTCAAGCTTGCCAGTACTGAACCATCTCCTAGGCCTGTGTTTTCTCTTTCTGACCCTGAGATTGATATTGAGAGGGATGAAATATTAATTTAGAATCAATTGCAAAGCCAGTCAACTTCTTTCCTTTGTGTCTCCTCAGAGAGAACACTGTCATTCCTTGTGAACTTGTTTCTACAGCAGCTGTGGGCAAATCTGAGTAATAGAGAGGGGACGAGGAGGTCCTGGGTTCAAATCACTGCACTTTCATAGATAAGCTGCGTGCGCGGGGGGGGGGGGGGTATTAAGAGGATAAAAAGGAAAAATCAACCTGCCTGGGAATAAAGCTGTGGGGAGAGGAAGAAGAGGAGAGATGTGAAGTGATGTTGACAGCTGTGGAGGCCACGGAAATAGGGAGGCTGGAGAAAGAGGATAAGGAGGAGAACAGGCAGGGAGAATTTTCACTCAAATTGTTTTCTTTTCCCAATACGTCTGGTTGTTCAAAATATGAACTGAGTTAAATATGAGCGCTCGCCACCCAACTCCCTCTCCATCTGCATTCCTCGCTCCCTCCTTCCCTCCTCTGTCTGTCTCTCTCTGCCTCTGTCTTTGTCTCTCTGTCTCTGTCTTTCTGTCTCTATCTCTATGTATTTTTGTATCTTTGTCTCTCTGTCTCTGTGTGTCTCGGTGTCTCTGTCTCTGTCATCTCTGTCTCTCTGTCTTTCTGTCTCTCTGTCTGTCTCTGTAACTCCATCTCTATATTTCTCTGACTCTATATCTCTCTGTCTCTGTCTGTGTCTGTCTCTCTGTCTTTGTGTGTCTCTGTCTCTCCATCTCTGTCTGTCTCTGTTTCACCATCCCTCTCTTTTTCTGTGTCTCTATCTCTCTGTCTCTGTCTCTCTGTCTTTGTCTCTCTGTCTCTGTATCTGTCTGTCTCTGTCTGTCTTTCTCTCTCTGTGTGTGTCTGTCTGTCTATCTCTTCATTCTTCCCTCCCTTCTTCCTTCCTCTCTATGTCTCTGTCTCTGTTTCTGTGTCTGTCTGTCTGTCTGTCTGTCTATCTCTTCATTCTTCCCTCCCTTCCTCTCTATGTCTCTGTCTCTGTTTCTGTGTCTGTCTGTCTGTCTGTCTGTCTGTCTGTCTGTCTGTCTGTCTGTCTCTCTCTCTCTCTCTCTCTCTCTCTCTCTCTCTCTCTCTCTCTCTCTGTGTGTGTGTGTGTGTGTGTGTGCCTGTCTATCTGTCTGTCTGTCTGTCTCTGTGTCTGTGTCTCTGTGTGTGTCTGTCTCTCTCTCTCTATCCATCCCCATTCCTCCATCCCTTCTTCCCTCCTCTGTCTCTGTATATGTCTCTGCCTCTGTGTTTGTCTCTCTGTCTCTGTCTGTCAGTCTGTCTATCTGTGTGTCTCTGACCTTCTATCTGTCTGTCTTTCTGTCTGTCTGTCCATCTGCGCGTCTGTCTGTCTCTCACTCTCTCTCTCTCTGTCTCTCTCTTTCGATTCCTCCGTCACTTCTTCCCTCCTCTCTAGTTCTGTATATGTATCTGTTTCTGACGTTGTATTTGCCTCTCTGTCTCTGTCTGTCTGTCTGTCTGTCTGTCTGTCTGTCTGTCTCTCTCTATGTGTGTCTGTGTGCCTGTCTGTCTCTTTCCATTCCTCCCTCCCTTCTTTTTTCCTCTGTCAATCTCTGTCTGTGTTTCTTTATCTCTATCTCTCTCTGTTTCTGTCTCCTTGTCTCTGTCTGTCTGTCTGTCTGTCTGTCTGTCTCTCTGTGTGTGTCTGTCTGTCTGGTCTGACTGTCTGTCTCTCTCTCCATCTCCATTCCTCTGTCTTTCTTCCTTCCTCTGTCTTTCTCTGTCTCTGTCTCTATCTCTGCCTCTCTTTGTCTCGGTGTGTATGTGTCTGTCTCTCTCTTCATGTGTGTGTGTGTGTGTGTGTGTGTGTCTGTCTGTCTGTCTGTCTGTCTGTCTGTCTCTCTCTGTGTTTGTATGTTTGTCTGTCTGTCTGTCTCTCAATCTCTCTCTCTCTCTCTCTCTCTCTCTCTCTCTCTCTCTCTGTTCTTCCATCTGTCTGTCCCT
This sequence comes from Acomys minous, assembly GCF_964271855.1. Classification (NCBI taxonomy): domain Eukaryota; kingdom Metazoa; phylum Chordata; class Mammalia; order Rodentia; family Muridae; genus Acomys; species Acomys minous. The sequence continues at coordinate 19,591,003 of NC_140488.1, read as the reverse complement.
CCACTTGTATGTCTGTCTGTCTCTCTCTCTCTCTCTTTCCCTTCCTCTGTCCCTTCTTCTCTCTTCTCCCGTTCTGTATCTGTTTCTGCTCCCGTGTTTGTCTGTCTGTCTGTCTGTCTGTCTCTCTGTCTGTCTGTGTGTCTGTCTGTGTGTGTCTGTCTGTCTCTTTCTCTCCATTCCTCCCTCCCTTCTCCCTTCCTCTGTCAGTCTCTGTGTCTCTCTGTCTCTCCTTCTCTCTGTTTCTGTCTCGTTGTCTCTGTCTCTCTGTCTGTCTGTGTGCCTCTGTCCTTCCATCTGTCTGTCCTTCTGTCTGTCTGTCCGACTCTCTGTCTGTCTGTCTCTCTCTGTAACTCTCTGTCTCTCTCTCCTTCCCTTCCCCCGTCCCTTCTTCCCTCCTCTCTCCTTCCGTATCTGTATCTGTTTCTGCCCTTATGTTTGTCTCTCTGTCTCTGTCTGTCAGTATGTCTGTCAGTCTGTCAGTCAGTCTTTCTCTCTCTCTTTCCATTCCTCTGTCTCTTCCTCCCTCCTCTCTCATTCTGTATCTGTTTTTGTCCCTGTGTTTGTCTCTCTGTCTCTGTCTGTCAGTATGTCTGTCAGTCTGTCAGTCAGTCTTTCTCTCTCTCTTTCCATTCCTCTGTCTCTTCCTCCCTCTTCTCTCATTCTGTATCTGTTTCTGCCCCTGTGTTTGTCTCTGTCTGTCTGTCTGTCTGTCTGTCTCTGTGTGTGTCTGTCACTCTCTCTCTATTCCTCTTTTCCTCTTCTTTCCTCTGTCAGTTTCTGTCTGTGTTTCTCTATCTCTGTCTCTCTTTCTCTGTTTCTGCCTTCTTGTCTCTGTCTGTCTGTCTGTGTGTGTGTGTGTCTGTCTGTCTGTCTGTCTGTCTGTCTCTCCTTCCATCTCCATTCCTCTGTCCTTTCTTCCCTCCTCTGTCTCTGCTCTGCCTCTCTGTGTCTTTGTCTCTACCTCTCTGTCTCTATCTGTCTCTGTCTGTCACTGTCTGTCTGTCCCTGTGTGTGTGAGTGTCTGTCTGTCTCTCTCTTCATTCCTCCCTCCCTTCTTCCTTCCTCTCTCTGTCTGTATGTCTGTCTGTCTGTGTCTGTGTGTCCGTCTGTCTATCTGTCTATTTCTCTCCATTCCCCTCTCCCTTCTTCCTTCCTCTGTCTCTGTCTGTTTGTCTGTCTGTCTGTCAGTCTCTCTCACTCTGTCTCTCTCTCTGCATCCCAATTCCTCCATCCCTTCTTGTCTGTCTCTGCCTTTCTTTGTCTTTCTGATTATGTCACCCTGTCTCTCTCTCTGTCTCTCTCTGTGTGTCTGTGTATCTGTCTCCCTTCTTCCTTCCTGTCTCTGTTAGTCTCTATATCTGTCTCTTCCGCTATGTTTGTCTCTCAGCCTCTGTCCCTGTCTCTCTGTCTCCGCCTGTCTCTGTCTGTCTGTCTGTCTGTCTGTGTTTCTGCCTGTCTCTCTCTCTCTGTGTCTCTGTGTGTGTCTGTCTCTCTCTCTCTCCATTCCTCCTTCCCTTCTTCCTCCCTCTCTCTGTCTCTCTTTCTCTGTCTCTGTCTGTCTGTCTCTCTCTTTCTGTGTGCCTCTCTGTCTGTCTGTCTTTCTCCATCATCATTCCTCCAATCCTTCCCTCCTCTGTCTGTCTCTGTCTCTCAGTCTTTGTCTGTCTGTCTCTGTCCTTCTGTCTGTCTGTCCTTCTGTCTGTTTGTCAGTGTGCCTGTCATATTCTCTCTCTCTCTCTCTCTCTCTCTCTCTCTCTCTCTCTCTCTCTCTCTCTCTCTCTCTCTCTCTCTCTGTGTGTGTGTGTGTGTGTGTCTGTCTGTCTTTCTGTCTGTCTCTCCATCTCCATTACTCTGTCCTTTCTTCCCTTCTCTGTCTGTCTCTGCCTCTCTTTGTCTCTGTCTCTCTGACTCTGTCTGTCTGCCTGTCTCTCTCTCTCTGTGTCCACTGTGTCCATGTGTCTTTCTTTCTCTGCATGTGTGTATGCATGTGTGTCTGTCTCTCTGCGGGTGAGAATGTCTGTCTGTCTGTCTCTATCTCTGTTTTTCTGTCTGTCTGTCTATCTCCATTCCCACCTGCCTTCTTCCTTCTTCTCTCTGTCATGCTGTTTCTCTCTGTCTGTCGGTCGGTCTGTCTCTCTCTCCATTACTCCCTTCCTTCTTCCTTCATCTGTCTGTCTTTGTCTGTGTCTTTCTTTTTCTGTCTCCTTCTGTCTGTCTGTCTCTCTCTGTGTATGTGTGTGTGTGTGTGTGTGTGTGTGTGTGTGTCTGTCTGTCTGTCTCTCCATTCTTCCATCCCTCCTTCCCTCCTCTCTCTGTCTCTGTGCCTCTCATTGGCCCTGTGTTTTTTCTTTGTCTCTGTCTGTCTGTCTGTCTGTCTGTCTCTCTCCTTCTCCATTCATCCATCCCTTCTTCTCTCTTTTGTCCGTCTCTGTAACTGTGTCACTTTTTCTTTCTGTCTCTGTCTGTCTGTCTGTCTCTCTTGATCTCCATTCCTCCATCCCTTCTTCTCTCTTATGTCTGTCTCTGTATTTGTGTCACTTTGTCTTTCTGTCTCTGTCTGTCTGTCTGTCTCTCTTGATCTCCTTTCCTCCATCCCTTCTTCCCTTGTTTGTCTCTGTATGTCTCTGCCAATTTTTGTCTCTGTCTCTCTGTCTCTCTGTGTCTGGATGTTTGTCTGTCTCTCTCTCTGCATGTGCATGTCTGTGTGTCTGTCTGTCTTCCTTTCTCTCTCTGTGTGTCTGTCTGTCTCTGTGTCTGTCAGTCTCTCTCTCTCTCTCTGTATGTGTGTGAGAGAGAGAGTGTGTGTGTGTCTGTCTGTCTGAATCTCTCTCTCTCTCTTTCTCTCTCTCTCTCTCTCTCTCCCCTTCTCTCTCTTCCTGTCCATTCTTCCCTCCCTTCTTCCTTCCTTTCTTTGTCAGTCTCTGTATATGTGAGTGTGTCTGTCTGTCTGTCTGTCTGTCTGTCTCTCTCTCTCTCTCTCTCTCCCCTTCTCTCTCTTCCTGTCCATTCTTCCCTCCCTTCTTCCTTCCTTTCTTTGTCAGTCTCTGTGTCTGTCTCTGCCTCTGTCCTTGTCTCTCTGTCTCTGTCTATCTGTCTGTCTGTATCTCTGTGTGTCTGTGTGTCTCTCTGAGTGTGTGTGTTCATGTGTGTGTGTCTGTCTTTGTGTCTGTCTGTCTCTCTCTCCATTCCTCCATCTCTTCTTCCTCCCTCTCTCTGTTTCTGTCTGTCTCTCTCTCTATGTGTGCCTGATGTGTCTGTCTGTCTGTCTGTCTGTCTGTCTGTCTGTCTGTCTGTCTCTCTCTCTCTCTCTCTCTCTCTCTCTCTCTCTCTCTCTCTCCATTCTTCCCTCCCTTATGGCTTCCTCTCTTTGTCAGTCTCTGTGTCTGTCTCTGCCCCTATGTTTGTCTCTCTGCCTCTGTCCTTGTCTCTGCCTGTCTCTGTCTGTCTGTCTGTGTTTCTGTCTTTCTCTGTGTGTCTGTCTGTCTCTCCGAGTGTGTATGTCCTTGTGTGTGTCTGTGTTTATGTCTGTCTTTCTCTCTCTCTCCAGTCCTCAGTCTCTTCCTCCTCCCTTTTTCTGTTTTTTTTGTCTGTCTCTCTCTCTATGTGTGCCTGACTGCATCTGTCTGTCTGTCTGTCTGTCTGTCTGACTCTCTCTCTCTCTCCACCTCCATTCCTCGGTTCTTTCTTCCATCCTCTGTCTCTGTCTCCCTTTGTCTCTGTCTCTCAGTCTCTGTCTGTCTCTGTGTCTATGTCTCTCTGCATGTGTATAAGTGTGTCATTGTGTCTATCTCTCTCTCGCTGTGTGTCTGTCTCTGTCCTTTTATATGTTTGTCCATCCACTTGTCTTTCTGTCTTTCTGTCTGTCTGTCTGTTTGTCTCTCTGTCTGTCTGTCTGTCTGTGTGTGTGTGTGTGTGTGTGTGTGTGTGTGTGTTTGTCTGTCGTCTGTCTGTCTGTCTTTCTCTCCATTCTTCCCTTTCTTCTTCCTTCTTCTGTCAATCTCTGTCTGTGTCTCCCTATCTCTGTCTCTCTTTCTCTCTAATTTTCTGTCTCCTTTTCTCTGTCTGTCTGTCTGACTGTCTGTCTCTCTCTCTCCATCTCCATTCCTCTGTCCTTTCTTCCCTCCTCTGTCTTTCTCTGTCTCTGCCTCCCTTTGTCTCTGTCTCTCTGACTCTGTCTGTCTGTCTGTCTGTCTGTCTGTCTGTCTGTCTCTCTCTCTCTCTCTCTCTCTCTCTCTCTCTGTCCATTTATCTGTCTTTCTCTGCATGTGTGTATGTGTGTGTCTGTCTCTCTGTGGGTGAGAATGTCTGGCTGAC